>NC_092711.1:105519830-106798997 GCF_047496885.1 Scyliorhinus torazame
TTGATACAGCTCCGGGGGAAAGTGTTGAAAGGTTCATCCAACCTATTTATAAATTAGCGTTCATGACTGTATTCCAGAGATCAGAAATTATGTATCGCATTGGGAATGCTGCAATACTGATTCTTTAAAATGATACCGGGGCTAAACGACTTTCACAATAGTAGTTAGCACTGAGGCCTCACAATGCCTGGGACCGGGCTCAATATTGACCTTGTGTGACTGTGTGAAGTTTACACCTTCACCCTGTCTCTGCACGGGTTTCCTCTAGGTGCTCCGATTTCCTCCCACAGAGGAAATATGAGCAGGTTAGGTGAATTGCTGATGCTAAATTGTCGCTGAATGTCCAAAGATTAGGTGGGGTTGTGAGGTGACAGGGATAGGGTGGGGGAATTATTTTATGTAGAGTGCTCTTTCGGAGGGTCGGTGCAGTCTCGATGGGCCGAATGGTCCTCTTCTGCATGTGAGTGACTCGATGATTCTATAATAGTTTTCACAGAACACGCTGGTTTTCTATTGTATATCGAATATTAAAGGCGGTCTTCAGAGGTTGGTATTTCGAAGTTGATTTATTCCCATTGAGTGATTGAAGGCTGAATACTGTTGTCCTGATTCTGAAGATGAAACTTGGGTTAATTTTCATGTTTTCATTCACAGATCCTTCCCTTTGCGCTGATGCCTCAGTAACAACACTGCCACCACCAATAGAACAGGTCTTACTGGAGGCGACTGTAACCTTAACCTGCGTCATTTCGAATGCTCCTTATGGAGTCAACGTGTCCTGGAGTGAAGCGAAGAAGCCGCTGAAATCAGAGATTGCCGAGCAGCCTGGGGCAGATACCGAGAGTGTGGTCAGCAAATTAAACATCTCCACACAAGCCTGGCTGAGTGGGGCTGTGTTTGACTGTGTGGCGAGCCATCAGGACCTGCCAACTCCTTTAAGAATTTCAATCCACAAAAAAATAGGTGAGCGGTGAGACTGAAGGAATAAGTGAGTCATTGTGTCTATTTCTAGTGTCAGTGCAGCGGTCAGTATTTAGCATTCAGGGTATTTATGGTCCATTCTGATTGGTAATTCCACTAACTAAATACTCTGGGCGTTTAGTGTTTAAGGGGGAAATTGATATTCAGATGAATGAACAATTAATTAAAAACAGTGACATTGGGTTTAGATGGAGCGAGACCATAGACCACAAGACTTAGGAGCAGACGTTGGCCATTGGGCCCATCAACACCGGTCCAGCCGGCAGTGAGGTCACCACTGATCTGATGTGATACTCTTCACCTCCTCTTTCCTGCCTTATCCCCATATCCCTTGCCGGCTTTACTGATTTAAAATATGTCTCTCTCAACCTTGAACATACTGAGCAACCCAGAATCTACAGCCACCGGGTTAAATAATTCCACAGCTTCACTACTCTCGGAGAGAGGAAGTTACACCTCATCTCGGTCTGAAATGAACCCTCACTTTGTGATCCTGCATGCTGCTCCCAGACGCTCCCACAGGGGAAAACAACCCCTCAACGTCTATCCTAAGAAGCTCCCGGAGAATCTTTCATGTCTCAATTAGGCCTCCTTTATTCCTCTAAACTCCAATAAGTACAGCCCAACCTACTTACCCTCTCCCCATAAGAAAATCCCTCCATACTCGCGATTAACCTCGTGATCCTTCTCTACACTGCCTTCAAAACCAATCTGTCTTCCTTAGATAAGGGCAACAAAACGATTCAAAGTATACCAGGTGCAGTCTAACTAACGCCTTGTATAGTTTTAGCTCGACTTCCCCATGTTTACATTCTATCCCCTTTGAAATAAATGTCAACATTCAATTTGTCTCCATATTACCTGCAGAACTTGCTTTGTGTGGTTTCTGCACGAGGACCCCCAATTCCCCCGTTACTTCAGCTTTCTCCAGTTTTTCTTCATCTGAATAATATTCCGTTATGTACTTCCTCCGACCAAAGTGTCTAACCTCACATTTTCCTACATTATGTTCCATCTGCCAAGTTTTTACTCAGTAAGTTACGCTGTCTCTGTCCCTCTGTGGATATTCTGTAATCCTCACCACTTGCCTTTCTATTTTTATATCTGCAGCCATGGCAATAGTACATTCACTTATTAAACACAGTTTTGAAATTCATGTATATTAAATCTACTGGCCCCCCTCTCTCCAGCTTTCTCGTTATCACCTCAAAGAATTGCAATAAATTTGTCAGGCATGATTTACCCTTCACGAAGCCGGGCAGACCCAGCGTGATTATACTCTGTATGCTTAAATGCTCAGCTATTAAGGTTACCTATCGTTACCTGTTTTTGACTCCCTCCCTTTTGAATAAGGGTGTTACATTGGCAGTTTTCCAATCCTCTTGGGGTAAGGTGGGAGGAGCCTGGAGTGGAGTTTATACACCAGCACAGAGCAGTTGGGCCGAATGGCCTGTTTCCCTGCTGTACGCTTTCTGAAACTTTCGAATTCAACTTCCGTAAATTTTCAGGGTAAAGGATTGTGTCCACCTCAGCTCCGAGCTGGGAAACCGGACAGATCCCAAACTGGGAAATGGAAACCTTTAAAATCCAACACAAAACACATTTCTCTCACATCTAACCCGCGGTTCCATTGTCTCCGGAATTCCCCATTTTATTAACATTTATTGTACATTTTCTGCAGATCCCAACCCGCGGGAACCGTCCGTCTCTGTCCTCCTGCCCTCGGCTGAAGACGTCTCCGCTCAGAGATTCGTCTCCCTCAGCTGCTTAGTGAGAGGTTTCTCCCCCCGAGAGATCTTCGTCAAGTGGACCGTCAATGACAAGCCGGTGAGTCCCGGGAACTACAAGAACACCGAGGTGATGGCGGAGAACGGCAATAGCTCCTTCTTCATGTACAGCCTGTTATCCATTGCAGCGGAGGAGTGGGCCAGCGGCGCTTCTTACTCCTGTGTGGTGGGACATGAAGCCATCCCCTTGAAGATCATCAACAGAACGGTTGATAAATCCAGCGGTAAACCCAGTTTTGTGAACATTTCCCTCGCTCTGATGGACACCGTTAATTCATGTCAATGAGAATCTATCAATTGCATTTCGAACTAAAATAAAAATAATAAAAACTTTTTCCTCCAATTGTGATTTAAATGCACAGCCGCTTAATTAATGGCGCTTCCACTTTGCTGATATCAGATCTGTTCAACGTGACCCGGATTTCTACAGGTCTCGGCCCCAAGTCTGATATAACCAGAGCTCCCAGCTCAGATGCACCCTGGGTTAGAGACAGAATGAAACTCATTCATTACAGGATTAATTTACTTTCCTCCGGCTGAGGAGAAATCGGACAATTCCCCATTTCAGACAAACAAATACATCACATTTAGATCTCGGTGTTCCTGCATCGCTCATTGTCCATCCCTTTAAAATTTATGTCAGCTTTAAGTTGCTGTATCACACCCACTGGGAACTGAATTGAGGGTCACACAGAAACATGGACCAACAATCCCCAGTCAAAGAGAGGGGAAAGTGAAATTGTTAATCCACTGTCCCCCACTTCACCAGCAAAGAGAGGGCAGGGGCATTAGTTAATCCACTGTACCCCCACTTCCCAACAAAGAGAGGGGGAGGGGCATTAGCTTACACACTGTACCCCCACTTCCCCAACAGAGAGAGGGGGAGGGGCATTACTTAATGCACTGTACCTCCACTTGCCCACCAAAGAGGGGAGGGGCATCAGTTAACACACTGTACCCCCACTTCCCCAACAGAGAGAGGGGGAGGGGCTGAGTTAATCCACTGTCCATCCGCTTCCAACAATGAGAGGGGGGTGGGCATTAGTTAATCCACTGCGCACATGCTTCCAACAATGAGTGGAGCGGCATTATTTAATTTACTGTACCCACACTTCCCCAACAAAGAGAGCAAAGGGCCAATACTAACCCATTTTACCTCCACATTCCCGACCAAAGAGGAGGAAGGTGATGAGTGAACTCTCTGTCTCACCACCTCCAACAGGGAGATCCCAAAGGCAATTTGCTGAGCTGACCAGAGAGAGGGAGATTATTAACTCAATATCCTCCCAGTCCCCAAGCAGGGAGTTTGGAAGTAAACGGTTCTCTAGACTAAGAACTCAGTTACTGACATTACAAGACGTCATGTAGCTTACTGGCTGAAGGGTTTAAAAGGCCATCATGATCAAGATGCATTTTTTAAAGTCCCATTGTTCCTCTTATCCGTCTGCTAAAACTGACTCCCCATAATCCAAATCCAGACTGGTGATTGAATTCTCCCTGGGGTTTCACTGTTCTCTCCTGAGGCGCTTCCTTGTATTTTTGCATTAGGTCACCTGATGTCAGCTTGCAACTCACAGAAAACACATTTATAGCAGAAAGTTCAACATATTCTACATCGGTACCAATAATACCCACAACTGGCAAAGCTACAGGCAGCTGATACAAATACACAGACAAATAAACAGACACAAACACGACACACACATGTACACAGACCCACAAACATACACACGCTCACACGTAGACACAAACACACATATAGACACACACACAGAAACACATGCATAAACATACACCCAGGCACAAAAACACACGCAAACGTGCGCAAAAATTCACAAACATGCACATAAACACAAAAAAGCACACGTTTATACACACACTGACACACGTGCAAATACACATACACACACTAATCCACACACACAAGCGGCTACACAAATGTATACAAACAGACACATACAACCACATGTTCACACTGACACACAAACATATGAAACGAGACAAGCAAGCTGACAGAATATGAAACACAAATGTAACCAATAACATGTACATTAGCAGAATTTCACGATGACACAATTTTTTCCATTCAAACAGAGTCAATAATCCACACTAACACACTTATGGGCACACGTGGTCACATATTAGCATACTCATACACATGCTAGCACAAACATACATTAGTGCACATAGAGGCATCAATACACATCAATAGATAGTTATAAACAATCACCAACGGATAAATAGCACTGCTGCCTCACAGCTACATAAACCCGGGTTCAATTCCAGCCTTTAGTGATTGTCTGTGTGGAGTTTCCACGTTTTCCCGTGTCTATTCCTGTTTCCTCCGCATAATCCGGTTCCCTCCCGCAAACTAAATATGTGCAGGTTAGGTGGATTGGCCATGCTATATTATCCCTGAGTACCCACAACATTTGGTGGGGTTACGAGGTTCTGGGGTTAGGGCAGGAGCATGCGTTCAGGTAGAGTGCTCTTTTGGTGGGTCGGTGCAGACTCAATGGGCCGAATAGCCTCGTTCAGCAGAGTAGGGATTATACGATGATGATTCTATGATGAAATACACACATCAACAAACACACAAACGCACTTATCCAGACACAAACATTAAGACACTGACATGCATGTTGAACGTATAAAGACACATTAACACTTTTATTACTGGGCAGGGAAGTATAAACTTATATTAACACAGGCATTAATATATAAACATAGACTTCAACACGCACAATAAAACACTCATATCTACACATTGACAGAAGATAAACAAAGTTCACATACAGACGCTGACACACAAATACACAGATCAATACTCATTGACACAGGAACACACACAATTACACTTATAAAGACATCGGGACACACAAAAGAAGAGTAAAGAAACACGAATTTGCATCTACACAGACACAAAAGCTAAAGAACAAACACAAACGTCAGGCAAGGGCGGCACGGTGATGCTATGGTTAGCACTGCTGCCTCACAGTGCCAAGGACCTGGGTTTGATCCCACTCCTGGGTCTCTGTCCCAGTGGAGTTTGCACATTCTCCCTGTGACCTATGGGTCTCACCCCCACAACACAAAGTTGTGCAGGGTAGGTGGATTGGCCACGCCAAATTGCCCCTTAATTGGAAAAATTAAGTTACACAGATCGATTTCTGAGTGTCACAAACTCAACAGTAGATATGCAATGACAAATATATTAAAGAATGAATTAGCAGCGGGAGAAAATGAAACGAGAATATTAAAAATATATCCATGATTAATAAACAGTCTGATTATATTTATTTGGCTTTATCCTCATAGATACCACAGACCACAGCTGGACTCAAGACTATGAGGATGATAACGGGAACATCTGGACAACCGCTTCCTCATTCATCACCCTGTTCTTCCTGAGCATTTCCTACAGCGCTGCAGTCACTCTGGTGAAGGTGAGAAGATTCAATCCACTCACACTTCAAACTGACAGAAGCCGTTTAAAAAAATCTATAAATGTTTGATTGATTAAAAACTCTAACATCAATGTTCCCGATCATAAACATCTGCTTCATCATTTTCTCTTTCTTTTACAGATCAAATGATCGGTTGACTTTCGGGCGCTGTAGATTTTCCTCAGCTGTTTATTATGATCTGTGTGTGACACAAATACAATATCTACTCTTGGTGACTCTAACAGTAAAATTCTCTCAGTTTATTATTCTGCATCTGTAACTGAGACAATCATCGACAGTATTTCTGTTTTTCAGTTTAAAATGTACGAGATAATTTTGGCTGTAATGTAATTATAGCTAATAATTTCTCTCACTGTCATGTCTAAATAAGTAATGTATCTCGTACTTATTCACAACTGTTGCCTTCCCTTTATGTTGAGCTCCTGTTCTCTCTTTCTGGTGTCTGTTACAGTTGTACATACATTTGGCAGCTCAGAGGGCATGTGTTTTGTTCTTACTGTGACCCTCAATCGTTATGTTCCCTTTTGTAAACATCAAATTAAAGTTTTGTGTAATATTTTCTCTGAAATTGAATGAAAAATCAAGAAAATAAGACTAATCAGAACTCCTTTCTCTGAGGTCCATCGGCACCGCTCCATTTCCCCGATTATACAGTTGTCTCCCCTTTCCCAGACAGATATTTCTCACCAGACCTGTCTGAACTCATGGCCCCTCAGTGAAAGCGCCACTGCGCCACCAAGCGGCCCATCCGGGTCAAGACACCTTCACCTTTGCCTTTTTATGGTTAACTCCAGAGACAGATTGATTTCACAGCTGAAGAATTCCACAGATTCACTGCCCTTTGATGGAAGAAATGTCTCCTAATCTCTGTCCTAAATTTGAGATCCCTTACTCTGAGATTATGCCCTCTGGACTCAGACTCTCCCAGAAGAGGAAACAAAATGATTTTTCAGACTGTGTAACTGGTTAAAGCTCTTTCCACAGTCATAGAACATAGAATCATAGAATTTACAGGCAGAAGGAGGCCATTCGGCCCATCGAGTCTGCACCGGCTCTTGGAAAGAGCACCCTATCAAGGCCCACACCACCCTATCCCCATAACCCAGTAACCCCACTCAACCAACCCTAAGGCCAATTTTTGGACACTAAGGGCAATTTAGTATGGCAAATCCACCTAACCTGCACGTCTTTGGACTGTGGGAGGAAACCGGAGCATCCGGAGGAAACCCACGCACACACGGGGAGAATGTGCAGACTCCACACAGACAGTGACCCAAGCCAGGAATCGAACCTGGGACCCTGGAGCTGTTAAGCAATTATGCTAACCACTATGCTACCGTGCTGCCCCATACATAGAACGATACAGCGCAGTTCAGGCCCTTCGGCCCTCGATGTTGCACCAAAACAAAAGCCATCTAACCTACACTATGCCATTATCATCCATATGCTTATCCAAAAAACTTTTAAATGCCCTCAATGTTGGCGAGTTCACTACTGTTGCAGGTAGGGCATTCCATGGCCTCACCACTCTTTGCGTAAAGAAGCTACCTCTGACCTCTGTCCTATATCTATTACCCCTCAGTTTAAAGCTATGTCCCCTCGTGCTAGCCATTTCCATCCACGGGAGAAGGCTCTCACTGTCCACCCAATCTAACCCCCTGATCATTTTGCATGCCTCTATTAAGTCTCCTCTTAACCTTCTTCTCTCTAACGAAAACAACCTCAAGTCCATCAGCCTTTCCTCATAAGATTTTCCCTCCATACTCGGCAACATCCTGGTAAATCTCCTCTGCACCCGCTCCAAAGCTTCCATGTTCTTCCTGTAATGCGGTGACCAGAACTGTACGCAATACTCCAAATGCGGCCGTACCAGAGTTTTGTACAGCTCCAACATAACCTCATGACTGCGGAACTCAATCCCTCTACCAATAAAGGCCAACACTCCATAGGCCTTTTTCACAACCCTATCAACCTGGGTGGCAACTTTCAGGAATCTATGTACATGGACACCTAGATCCCTCTGCTCATCCACACTTCCAAGAACTTTACCATTAGCCAAATATTCCGCATTCCTGTTATTCCTTCCAAAGTGGATCACCTGACATTTCTCTACATTAAACTCCATTTGCCACCTCTCAGCCCAGCTCTGCAGCTTATCTATGTCCCTCTGTAACCTGCTACATCGTTCCGCACTGTCGACAACACCACCGACTTTAGTGTCGTCTGCAAATTTACTCACCCACCCTTCTGCGCCCTCCTCTAGGTCATTGATAAAAATGACAAACAGCAACGGCCCCAGAACAGATCCTTGTGGTACGCCACTTGTAACTGAACTCCATTCTGAACATTTCCCATCAACCACCACACTCTGTCTTCTTTCAGCTAGCCAATTTCTGATCCACATCCCTAAATCACCCTCAATCCCCAGCCTCCGTCCTTTCTGCAATAGCCAACCGTGGGGAACCTTACCAAACGCTTTACTGAAATCCATATACACCACATCAACTGCTCTACCGTCGTTTACCTGTTCAGTCACCTTCTCAACGAACTCGATAAGGTTTGTGAGGCATGACCTACCCTTCACAAAGCCATGCTGACTATCCCTGATCATATTATTCCTATCTAGATGATTATAAATCTTGTCTCTTATAATCCCCTCCAAGACTTTACCCACAACAGACATGAGGCTCACCGGTCTATAGTTGCCGGGGTTGTCTCTACTCCCCTTCTTGAACAAAGGGACCACATTTGCTATCCTCCAGTCCTCTGGCACTATTCCTGTAGCCAATGATGACATAAAAATCAAAGCCAAAGGCCCAGCAATCTCTTCCCTGACTTCCCAGAGAATCCTAGGATAAATCCCATCAGGCCCCGGGGACTTATCTATTTTCAGCCTGTCCAGAATTGCCAACACCTCTTCCCTATGTACCTCAATGCCATCTATTCTAATAGCCTGGGTCTCAGCATTCCCCTCCACAACATTATCTTTTTCCTGAGTGAATACTGACGAAAAATATTCATTTAGTATCTCGCCTATCTCTTCAGACTCCACACACAACTTCCCATCCCTGTCCTTGACTGGCCCTACTCTTACCCTAGTCATTCTTTTATTCCTGACATACCTATATAAAGCTTTTGGGTTTTCCTTGATCCTACCTGCCAAATACTTCTCATGTCCCCTCCTTGCTCGTCTTAGCTCTCTCTTTAGATCCTTCCTCGCTACCTTGTAACTATCAATCGCCCCAACTGAAACTTCACACCCCATCTTCACATAGGCCTCCTTCTTCCTCTTAACAAGAGATTCCACTTCTTTGGTAAACCACGGTTCCCTCGCTCTACGCCTTGCTCCCTGCCTGACCGGTACGTACTTATCAAGAACACGCTTGGACAAGCTCCACTTATCCAGTGTGCCCAACACCAAATCCAAAGTTGCCTTGCCTCTTGTTGGCCTGTCAATATATTGTGTCAGGAAACCCTCCTGCACACATTGTACAAAAAACGACCCATCTAATGTACTCGAACTATATCTTTTCCAGTCAATATTTGGAAAGTTAAAATCTCCCATAATAACTACCCTGTTACTTTCGCTCTTATCCAGAATCATCTTCGCCATCCTTTCCTCTACATCCCTAGCACTATTTGGAGGCCTATAGAAAACTCCCAACAGGGTGACCTCTCCTTTCCTGTTTCTAACCTCAGCCCATACTACCTCGGACGAAGAGTCCCCATCTAGCATCCTCTCCGCCACCGTAATACTGTTCTTGACTAGCAGCGCCACACCTCCCCCTCTTTTGCCTCTTTCTCTGAGTTTACAAAAACACCTAAACCCCGGAACCTGCAACATCCATTCCTGTCCCTGCTCTATCCATGTCTCCGAAATGGCCACAACATCGAAGTCCCAGGTCCCAACCCATGCTGCCAGTTCCCCTACCTTATTTCGTATACTCCTGGCATTGAAGTAGACACACTTCAAACCACCTACCTGAACACTGGCCCCTTCCTGCGAAGTCAAATCTGTGCTCCTGACCTTTATACTCTCATTCTCCCGTACCCTAAAACTACAATCCAGGTTCCCATGCCCCTGCTGCATTAGTTTAAACCCCCCCCAAAGAGCACTAACAAATCTCCCCCCCAGGATATTTGTGCCCCTCAGGTTCAGATGTAGACCATCCTGTCTGTAGAGGTCCCACCTTCCCCAGAAAGAGCCCCAGTTATCCAGAAATCTGAATCCCTCCCGCCTGCACCATCCCTGTAGCCACGTGTTTAATTGCTCTCTCTCCCTATTCCTCATCTCATTATCACGTGGCACGGGCAACAGCCCAGAGATAACAACTCTGTTTGTTCTCGTTCTGAGCTTCCATCCTAGCTCCCTGAAAGCCTGCCTGACATCCTTGTCCCCTTTCCTACCTATGTCGTTAGTGCCAATGTGGACCACGACTTGGGGCTGCTCCCCCTCCCCCCTAAGGACCCGGAAAACACGATCCGAGACATCAGTTCACTGGAACACTCCCACTCTGGTGTGTGTGTGTCTCGGGGCTTTTCCAGTCACACTGATGTTTGAAATCTCTTCCCACAGTCAGAACAGACAAGCACATTGACAGTTTGTGATATTTAGATCCTAATGAATTGAGTGACTGTCAGATCTTGATGTTGTATTTGGTTCAAGTTGTCCAGCTGCCAATCCTCCCGTCCTAATGCCCCGAAAAAGAAGTTTACAAAAATGATCACTGTACGAATAGGATAGAAATTCACAACAGATCATTCTAGTTTCTATTGAACCTTCTTTCCTCTCTTGCTTTCCCCAAGTTGTGGCCCAGTCAAAATAAAAGACCAAAATCAGCAAGTCCCAACCAAAGTGTCACTGCCTGTGCAGAGACTGCCCGTTCTCCCCGTGTCTGCGTGGGCTTCCTCCGGGTGCTCCGGTTTCCTCCCACAGTCCAAAGATGCGCAGGTTAGGTGGATTGGCCATGCTAAATTGCCCTTACGTTAGATGGGGTTGAGGGGTTACAGGGATAAGAACAAAAGAACTCGGAGCAGGAGTCGGCCATCTGGCCCCTCGAGCCTGCTCCGCCATTCAATGAGATCATGGCTGATCTTTTGTGGACTCAGCTCCACTTTCCGGCCCGAACACCATAACCCTTAATCCCTTTATTCTTCAAAAAACTATCTATCGTTATCTTAAAAACATTTAATGAAGGAGCCTCTACTGCTTCACTGGGCAAGGAATTCCATAGATTCACAACCCGTTGGGTGAAGAAGTTCCTCCTAAACTCAGTCCTAAATCTACTTCCCCTTATTTTGAGGCTATGCCCCCTAGTTCTGCTTTCACCCGCCAGTGGAAACAACCTGCCCGCATCTATCCTATCTATTCCCTTCATAATTTTATATGTTTCTATAAGATCCCCCCTCATCCTTCTAAATTCCAACGAGTACAGTCCCAGTCTACTCAACCTCTCCTCGTAATCCAACCCCTTCAGTTCTGGGATTAACCTAGTGAATCTCCTCTGTACACCCTCCAGTGCCAGTACGTCCTTTCTCAAGTAAGGAGACCAAAACTGAACACAATACTCCAGGTGTGGCCTCACGAACACCTTATACAATTGCAGCAGAACCTCCCTAGTCTTAAACTCCATCCCTCTAGCAATGAAGGACAAAATTCAATTTGCCTTCTTAATCACCTGTTACACCTGAAAACCAACTTTCTGCGACTCATGCACTAGCACACCCAGGTCTCTCTGCACAGCAGCATGTTTTAATATTTTATCATTTAAATAATAATCCCTTTTGCTGTTATTCCTACCAAAATGGATAACCTCACATTTGTCAACATTGTATTCCATCTGCCAGACCCTAGCCCATTCACTTAGACTATCCAAATCCCTCTGCAGACTTCCAGTATCCTCTGCACTTTTTGTTTTACCACTTATCTTAGTGTCGTCTGCAAACTTGGACACATTGCCCTTGGTCCCAACTCCAAATCATCTATGTAAATTGTGAACAGTTGTGGGCCCAACACTGATCCCTGAGGGACACCACTAGCTACTGATTGCCAACCAGAGAAACACCCATTAATCCCCACTCTTTGCTTTCTATTAATTAACCAATCCTCTATCCATGCTACTATTTTCCCCTTAATGCCATGCATCTTTATCTTATGCAACAACCTTTTGTGTGGCACCTTGTCAAAGGCTTTCTGGAAATCCAGATATACCACATCCATTGGCTCCCCGTTATCTACCGCACTGTTAATGTCCTCAAACAATTCCACTAAATTAGTTAGGCACGACCTGCCCTTTATGAACCCATGCTGCGTCTGTCCAATGGGACAATTTCCATCCAGATGCCTCGCTATTTCTTCCTTGATGATAGATTCCAGCATCTTCCCTACTACCGAAGTTAAACTCACTGGCCTATAATTACCCGCTTTCTGCCTAACTCCTTTTTTAAACAGTGGTGTCACGTTTGCTAATTTCCAATCCGCCGGAACCACCCCAGAGTCGAGTGAATTTTGGTAAATTATCACTAGTGCATTTGCAATTTCCCTAGCCATCTCTTTTAGCACTCTGGGATGCATTCCATCTGGTCCAGGAGACTTGTCTACCTTTAGCCCCATTAGCTTGCCCATCAGTACCTCCTTGGTGATATCAATCCTCTCAAGGTCCTCACCTGTCATAGCCACATTTCCATCAGTCACTGGCATGTTATTTGTGTCTTCCACTGTGAAGACCGACCCAAAAAACCTGTTCAGTTCCTCAGCCATTTCCTCATCTCCCATTATTAAATCTCCCTTCTCATCCTCTAAAGGACCAATATTTACCTTAGCCACTCTTTTTTGTTTTATGTATTTGTAGAAACTTTTACTATCTGTTTTTATATTCTGAGCAAGTTTACTCTCATAATCTATCTTACTCTTCTTTATAGCTTTTTTAGTAGCTTTCTGTTGCCCCCTAAAGATTTCCCAGTCCTCTAGTCTCCCACTGATCTTTGCTACTTTGTATGTTAGGGATAGGGTGGAGGTATGGGCTTAAGTAGGGTGCTCTTTCAAAGAGCCGGTGCAGACTCGATGGGCCGAATGGCCTCCTTCTGCACTGTAAATTCTATGATTGCACCTCTATGATTATTGAACAATCAGCGAGTCAGCCTGAAATCTGCCTCACAATGCCCAGGTGATTGACGGCAGCTCCGGACCAATAGGAAGAGGAGGGGCGGGACTGGACGACCGACCGGGGGCAGCGAGTCCTCCAACCAATCGGAGTAAATGAGGGGCGGGCCCGCTGTGATTGAAGCATGCGCAGTGTGGGTAATGGCGATGGAGAAGGAAGTCTTTTTTAGATCGTAAATTGGTAAGAGGCGTTTAACAATATGGAGGGAGCGAGAGATCGCGGGAGCGGGCGGAAACGTTGTGTAAAGTTGTTGAAATCGCAAACCTCGGAAAGGTTTACGGGACCCCGTTTGTACCGAGCGGGGCTGCAGCTCCTCATCTTCGGCTCGGGTTAACGGCCGCCATCTTGATTGGATGTGCATCAGGGCGCATGCGCGTTTGTCGGGTGCGATGTTTCAATGAGTGGGAGGAGCTTGTTCCCCATTGTTCAGATTGGAGACAACTTGTCCATCAACCTGGATTAGTCTTTGAGTCCCAATGTCTTGTTGATGATGCGAAGCGGTGGCAGAGCTGAAAATGAATGAAATGAAAATCGCTTGTCACAAGTAGGCTTCAAATGAAGTTACTGTGAAAAGTCCCTAGTCGCCATATTCCGGCGCCTGTTCGGGGAGGCTGTTAAAGAAAAGGAAGCAAATCCTGCTCTCCGGATTTCACTGTCTTATTAGACATTCTGTCCCATGTGAAATGAAATGAAATGACGGACTGATGGTGATTAATTTTGGAAACTCTTTTTACAAGGGATTAGTAGGGGAGGATTTACACACAGCAAATTCAAGCCAGGGGAAATATTTATCTTCCTGAATTTCATTTCTGGGCTGACAGTGATGCCTTTGTAAACTTCTTTCACAGGGGCTTAGAAAGGGATTCACAGACAAGAAACCCACAACCAATCCTCACATCAAATTCTAACACCACTGTTCGAGTTACCAGGACCTGGAGATTATCGACCTTTGTGTGTAAGCATTGAATTCCATATCATTATCACTCACTGTATAAAATGTCTACCTCCTATCTCCCCTGTAGATCTTGCTCGCAATCTTAAATCTGTGTCCCGTAATCCTTTTACAATCTACTGATGGGAACAGATTTTAAAAATCCTTTGCTGGGTTTGCCGTTGTCGTTTCTGGTGCCTGGGTCGATGCCGGGTGGTCCGTCCGGTTTCATTCCTTTCTCATGTTTTTGTTGTGTTTGAATCAGCTTGGACCAATCCATTTATGATCCAGAACACAATTGAAATCCCCTCCAAGAATCAATTGATCTGTATCCAGGTCTGGGATGGATTCCAACAATTATTTTACAAATGTTTCGATGAGATTCCCTCATTTAAAAAAAAAAGATAGAGAAGCACAATTAGGCCATTCAGCCCATCGAGTTTTCGAGTTTGCCATTTGATCATGGCTGATATGTTTCTCATCCCCATTCATTTTGTATTGTAGCTCTCTTGAAATGAATGCGAACATTGCATTTGCCTTTCTAACTGCCAACTTTCCTTTATTTGTTCTTGGGATGTGGGTGTTGCCTTGGCCCAATGTTACTAATCGTAATCAGTTCGCAAAGCATAATTTAAATCAAACATATCCATTCCAATAGTGGGTTTATTACCCAATGTGTGTAATAGCTGAGAATGTGCTCTATCCACATGACAGAAGCTCCTCGCCCATGTGCAGAGTCCGGCTGTGACTGGAGCATGCGGCGTTCGGGCTGTGACTTGTGCCTGCGCAGTTCAGGCTGTCGCTGACCGTGCGAGGAGAGGGAAAGAAACAATCGAGCGACTTTCAGGATTGGAGCGGGTGGGTGATCGGGGAGCAATAGAAGCTGCGGAGTGAGCCGGGAGGCTTCATAAATACCCCGTGGAGGCTTCAACTCCCGAGGAAAATGTTAACGGTCCCGTCTTAAACAGCACCAAACAGAGTGAGAGCTGAGCGGTGACAGGCCCGGGTTACTGGCCGCCATCTTTACAGAGGACAAGGTGCCGCAGGGCGCATGTGCTGCGAGCCTGGACCGGATGCCAACTCTCCCGGATTGACTGACTGGAGTCTCCAGAATTTTATTTTAATCATTTGTGGGAGTCACTGGCTGGGCCAACATTTATTGCCCATCCCTAATTTCCCTTAAACAGAGTGACTTGCTCGGCCATCTCGGAGGGCATTTAAAGAGTCAACCACATTGCTGTGGGTTGGAATCGTGTCGGCCAGACCAGGTAAGGATGGCAGATTTTCTTTTGTATTCATTCATGGGATGTGGGTGTCGCTGGCTGGGCCAGCATTCACTGCCCAGCACTAATTGCCCTTGAACTGAGTGTACCTCAGAGAGCATTTTAAGAGTCAACCAGCTGACCGTGGATGTTGAGCCGAACCTTTGTCCTAATTAATCATAGATTTACATTGAATTTACAGTGTAGAAGGAGGCCATTCGGCCCTTTGAGTCTGCACTGGCTCTTGGAAAGAGCACCCTACCCAAACTCAACACCTCCACCCAACACCAAGGGCAATTTTGGACACTAAGGGCAATTTATCATGGCCAATCCACCTAACCTGCACATCTTTGGACTGTGGGAGGAAACCGGAGCACCCGGAGGAAACCCACGCAGACACGGGGAGGACGTGCAGACTCCGCACAGACAGTGACCCAAGCCGTAATCGAACCTGGGACCCTGGAGCTGTGAAGCAATTGTGCTATCCACAATGCTACCGTGCTGCCCTTAAGAACAAATAAATCTACACTATATCATTTTACCGTATCCATGTACCTATCCAATAGCTGCTTGAAGGTCCCTAATGTTTCCGACTCAACTACTTCCACAGGCAGTGCATTCCATGCCCCCACTACTCTCTGGGTAAAGATCCTACCTCTGATATCCCTCCTATATCTTCCACCTTTCACCTTAAATTTATGTTCCCTTGTAATGGTGTGTTCCACCCGGGGGAAAAGTCTCTGACTGTCTACTCTATCTATCCCCCTGATCATCTTATAAACCTCTATCAAGTCGCCCCTCATCCTTCTCAGTTCTAATGAGAAAAGGCCTAGCACCCTCAACCGTTCCTCGTAAGACCTACTCTCCATTCCAGGCAACATCTTGGTAAATCTTCTTTGCACCTTTTCCAAAGCTTCCACATCCTTCCCAAAATGAGGCGACCAGAACTGTACACAGATGTATGAACATAGACCCCAAGATCTCTCTGCTCCTCCACATTGCCAAGAACTCTACCGTTAACCCTGTATTCCACATTCATATTGAGTCGATTTCGGCGGCGTGAGAGCAGCTGGTTAGTCAGTTTCAGCGGGAGCATTGCGGAAGGAGGGTGCTGGGAGGTAAGTCAACCTTTAAAAGCACTTCTCTTTGCAGGGGCAGGCCAGTCGATTTCGGCGGCGTGAGAGCAGCTGGTGAGTCAGTTTCAGCGGGAGCATTGCGGAAGGAGGGTGCTGGGAGGTAAGTCAACCTTTAAAAGCACTTCTCTTTGCAGGGGCAGGCCATTCGATTTCGGCGGCGTGAGAGCAGCTGGTTAGTCAGTTTCAGCGGGAGCATTGCGGAAGGAGGGTGCTGGGAGGTAAGTCAACCTTTAAAAGCACTTCTCTTTGCAGGGGCAGGCCAGTCGATTTCGGCGGCGTGAGAGCAGCTGGTTAGTCAGTTTCAGCGGGAGCATTGCGGAAGGAGGGTGCTGGGAGGTAAGTCAACCTTTAAAAGCACTTCTCTTTGCAGGGGCAGGCCAGTCGATTTCGGCGGCGTGAGAGCAGCTGGTTAGTCAGTTTCAGCGGGAGCATTGCGGAAGGAGGGTGCTGGGAGGTAAGTCAACCTTTAAAAGCACTTCTCTTTGCAGGGGCAGGCCAGTTGATTTCTGCGGCGTGAGAGCAGCTGGTTAGTCAGTTTCAGTGGGAGCATTGCGGAAGGAGGGTGCTGGGAGGTAAGTCAACCTTTAAAAGCACTTCTCTTTGCAGGGGCAGGCCAGTCGATTTCGGCGGCGTGAGAGCAGCTGGTTAGTCAGTTTCAGCAGGAGCATTGCGGAAGGAGGGTGCTGGGAGGTAAGTCAACCTTTAAAAGCACTTCTCTTTGCAGGGGCAGGCCAGTCGATTTCGGCGGCGTGAGAGCAGCTGGTGAGTGGTGAGTCAGTTTCAGCAGGAGCTGAGACTTTTTCTCTTTTCTTTAAATTAGTTTTTTAGGCGGGATCAGGAAGTCGACCCGCGGACGTCTGGGAAGACCCTCACCAATAAATTCTGGTGGAGAGGAAACCCGAGACACTACACGTGTAGTGTCTCCCACCCGCCCTCCTCCTCTAACCTAATAATAAAACCCATTGGTCTGAGGTAAGTACCATATTTTTATTATATTATTATTATTTTTTATAAAAATTTAATTTAGTTGTTAGCCAGATCTTGGTAGAAAGTTAGAGGAATGGCAGGGAAGGGAGTACAATGTTCCTCCTGCAGGATGTTTGAGGTGAGGGATGCAGTTAGTGTCCCTGCTGATTTTACCTGCAGGAAGTGCTGCCATCTCCAGCTCCTCCAAGACCGAGTTAGGGAACTGGAGCTGGAGTTGGAAGAACTTCGGATCATTCGGGAGGCAGAAGGGGTCATAGATAGCAGCTTCAGGGAATTAGTTACACCAAAGATTGGAGAGAGGTGGGTAACTGTAAGAGGGACTGGGAAAAAACAGTCAGTGCAGGGATCCCCTGCGGTCGTTCCCCTGAGAAACAAGTATACCGCTTTGGATACTTGTGGCGGGGGGGACTTACCAGGGGTAAGCCATGGGGTACGGGCCTCTGGCACGGAGTCTGTCCCTGTTGCTCAGAAGGGAAGGGGGGAGAGGAGCAGAGCATTAGTAATTGGGGACTCTATAGTCAGGGGCACAGATAGGAGATTTGTGGGAGCGTGAGAGACTCACGTTTGGTATGTTGCCTCCCAGGTGCAAGGGTACGTGATGTCTCGGATCGTGTTTTCCGGGTCCTTAGGGGGGAGGGGGAGCAGCCCCAAGTCGTGGTCCACATTGGCACCAACGACATAGGTAGGAAAGGGGACAAGGATGTCAGGCAGGCTTTCAGGGAGCTAGGATGGAAGCTCAGAACTAGAACAAACAGAGTTGTTATCTCTGGGTTGTTGCCCGTGCCACGTGATAGTGAGATGAGGAATAGGGAGAGAGAGCATTTAAACACGTGGCTACAGGGATGGTGCAGGCGGGAGGGTTTCAGATTTTTGGATAACTGGGGCTCTTTCTGGGGAAGGTGGGACCTCTACAGACAGGATGGTCTACATCTGAACCTGAGGGGCACAAATATCCTGGGGGGGAGATTTGTTAGTGCTCTTTGGGGGGGTTTAAACTAATGCAGCAGGGGCATGGGAACCTGGATTGTAGTTTTAGGGTAAGGGAGAATGAGAGTATAGAGGTCAGGAGCACAGATTTGACGTCGCAGGAGGGGGCCAGCGTTCAGGTAGGTGGTTTGAAGTGTGTCTACTTCAATGCCAGGAGTATACGAAACAAGGTAGGGGAACTGGCAGCGTGGGTTGGTACCTGGGACTTCGATGTTGTGGCCATTTCGGAGACATGGATAGAGCAGGGACAGGAATGGATGTTGCAGGTTCCGGGGTTTAGGTGTTTTAGTAAGCTCAGAGAAGGAGGCAAAAGAGGGGGAGGTGTGGCGCTGCTAGTCAAGAGCAGTATTACGGTGGCGGAGAGGATGCTAGATGGGGACTCTTCTTCCGAGGTAGTATTGGCTGAAGTTAGAAACAGGAAAGGAGAGGTCACCCTGTTGGGAGTTTTTTATAGGCCTCCTAATAGTTCGAGGGATGTAGAGGAAAGGATGGCGAAGATGATTCTGGATATGAGCGAAAGTAGCAGGGTAGTTATTATGGGAGACTTTAACTTTCCAAATATTGACTGGAAAAGATATAGTTCGAGTACAATAGATGGGTCGTTTTTTGTACAGTGTGTGCAGGAGGGTTTCCTGAAACAATATGTTGACAGGCCAACAAGAGGCGAGGCCACGTTGGATTTGGTTTTGGGTAATGAACCAGGCCAGGTGTTGGATTTGGAGGTAGGAGAGCACTTTGGGGACAGTGACCACAATTCGGTGACGTTTACGTTAATGATGGAAAGGGATAAGTATACACCGCAGGGCAAGAGTTATAGCTGGGGGAAGGGCAATTATGATGCCATTAGACGTGACTTGGGGGGGATAAGGTGGAGAAGTAGGCTGCAAGTGTTGGGCACACTGGATAAGTGGGGCTTGTTCAAGGATCAGCTACTGCGTGTTCTTGATAAGTATGTACCGGTCAGACAGGGAGGAAAGCGTCGAGCGAGGGAACCGTGGTTTACCAGGGAAGTGGAATCTCTTGTTAAGAGGAAGAAGGAGGCCTATGTGAAGATGAAGTGTGAAGTTTCGGTTGGGGCGATGGATAGTTACAAGGTAGCGAGGAAGGATCTAAAGAGAGAGCTAAGACGAGCAAGGAGGGGACATGAGAAGTATTTGGCAGGAAGGATCAAGGAAAACCCAAAAGCTTTCTATAGGTATGTCAGGAATAAGCGAATGACTAGGGAAAGAGTAGGACCAGTCAAGGACAGGGATGAGAAATTGTGTGTTGAGTCTGAAGAGATAGGCGAGATACTAAATGAATATTTTTCGTCAGTATTCACTCAGGAAAAAGATAATGTTGTGGAGGAGAATGCTGAGCCCCAGGCTAATAGAATAGATGGCATTGAGGTACGTAGGGAAGAGGTGTTGGCAATTCTGGACAGGCTGAAAATAGATAAGTCCCCGGGACCTGATGGGATTTATCCTAGGATTCTATGGGAGGCCAGGGAAGAGATTGCTGGACCTTTGGCTTTGATTTTTATGTCATCATTGGCTACAGGAATAGTGCCAGAGGACTGGAGGACAGCAAATGTGGTCCCTTTGTTCAAAAAGGGGAGCAGAGACAACCCCGGCAACTATAGACCGGTGAGCCTCACGTCTGTAGTGGGTAAAGTCTTGGAGGGGATTATAAGGGACAAGATTTATAATCATCTAGATAGGAATAATATGATCAGGGATAGTCAGCATGGCTTTGTGAAGGGTAGGTCATGCCTCACAAACCTTATTGAGTTCTTTGAGAAGGTGACTGAACAGGTAGACGAGGGTAGAGCAGTTGATGTGGTGTATATGGATTTCAGCAAAGCGTTTGATAAGGTTCCCCATGGTAGGCTATTGCAAAAAATACGGAGGCTGGGGATTGAGGGTGATTTAGAGATGTGGATCAGAAATTGGCTAGCTGAAAGAAGACAGAGGGTGGTGGTTGATGGGAAATGTTCAGAATGGAGTACAGTCACAAGTGGAGTACCACAAGGATCTGTTCTGGGGCCGTTGCTGTTTGTCATTTTTATCAATGACCTAGAGGAAGGCACAGAAGGGTGGGTGAGTAAATTTGCAGATGATACTAAAGTCGGTGGTGTTGTCGATAGTGTGGAAGGATGTAGCAGGTTACAGAGGGATATAGATAAGCTGCAGAGCTGGGCTGAGAGGTGGCAAATGGAGTTTAATGTAGAGAAGTGTGAGGTGATTCACTTTGGAAGGAATAACAGGAATGCGGAATATTTGGCTAATGGTAAATTTCTTGAAAGTGTGGCTGAGCAGAGGGATCTAGGTGTCCATGTACATAGATCCCTGAAAGTTGCCACCCAGGTTGATAGGGTTGTGAAGAAGGCCTATGGAGTGTTGGCCTTTATTGGTAGAGGGATTGAGTTCCGGAGTCGGGAGGTCATGTTGCAGCTGTACAGAACTCTGGTCCGGCCGCATTTGGAGTATTGCGTACAGTTCTGGTCACCGCATTATAGGAAGGACGTGGAGGCTTTGGAGCGGGTGCAGAGGAGATTTACCAGGATGTTGCCTGGTATGGAGGGAAAATCTTATGAGGAAAGGCTGACGGACTTGAGGTTGTTTTCGTTGGAGAGAAGAAGGTTAAGAGGAGACTTAATAGAGGCATACAAAATGATAAGGGGGTTGGATAGGGTGGACAGTGAGAGCCTTCTCCCGCGGATGGACATGGCTGGCACGAGGGGACATAACTTTAAACTGAGGGGTAATAGATATAGGACAGAGGTCAGAGGTAGGTTCTTTACGCAAAGAGTAGTGAGGCCGTGGAATGCCCTACCTGCTACAGTAGTGAACTCGCCAACATTGAGGGCATTTAAAAGTTTATTGGATAAACATATGGATGATAATGGCATAGTGTAGGTTAGATGGCTTTTGTTTCGGTGCAACATCGTGGGCCGAAGGGCCTGTACTGCGCTGTATTGTTCTATGTTCTATGTTCTATATTTGTCCTTCCAAAATGGACAACCTCACACTTTTCAGGGTTAAACTCCATCTGCCACTTCTCAGCCCAGCTCTGCATCTTATCTATGTCTCTTTGCAGCCGACAACAGCCCTCCTCACTATCCACAACTCCACCAATCTTCGTATCGTCTGCAAATTTACTGACCCACCCTTCAACTCCCTCATCCAAGTCATTAATGAAAATCACAAACAGCAGAGGACCCAGAACTGATCCCACTGGGATCCAGGCTGAATATTTGCCATCCACCACCACTCTCTGACATCTATCGGTTAGCCAGTTCGTTATCCAACTGGCCAAATTTCCCACTATCCCATGCCTCCTTACTTTCTGCAGAAGCCTACCATGGGGAACCTTATCAAATGCCTTACTAAAATCCCTGTACACTACATCCACTGCTTTACCTTCATCCACATGCTTGGTCACCTCCTCAAAGAATTCAATAAGACTTGTAAGGCAAGACTTACCCCTCACAAATCCGTGCTGACTATCCCTAATTAAGTAGTGTCTTTCCAGATGCTCAGAAATCCTATCCTTCAGTACCCTTTCCATTACGTTGCCTACCACCGAAGTAAGACTAGCTGGCCTGTAATTCCCAGGGTTATCACTAGTCCCTTTTTTGAACAGGGGCACGACATTCGCCACTCTCCAATCCCCTGGTACCACCCCTGTTGACAGTGAGGACGAAAAGATCATTGCCAACGGCTCTGCAATTTCATCTCTTGCTTCCCATAGAATCCTTGGATATATCCCGTCAGGCCCGGGGGACTTGTCTATCCTCAAGTTTTTCAAAATGCCCAACACATCTTCCTTCCTAACAAGTATTTCCTCGAGCTTACCAATCTGTTTCACACTGTCCTCTCCAACAATATCGCCCCTCTCATTTGTAAATACAGAAGAAAAGTACTCGTTCAAGACCTCTCCTATCTCTTCAGACTCAATACACAATCTCCCGCTACTGTCCTTGATCGGACCTACCCTCGCTCTAGTCACTCTCATATTTCTCACATATGTGTAAAAGGCCTTGGGGTTTTTCCTTGATCCTACCCGCCAAAGATTGTTCATGCCCTCTCTTAGCTCTCCTAATCCCTTTCTTCAGTTCCATCCTGGCTATCTTGTATCCCTCCAATGCCCTGTCTGAACCTTGTTTCCTCAGCCTTACATAAGTCTCCTTTTTCCTCTTAACAAGACATTCAACCTCTCTTGTCAACCATGGTTCCCTCACTCGACCATCTCTTCCCTGCCTGACAGGGACATACATATCAAGGACACGTAGTACCTGTTCCTTGAACAAGTTCCACATTTCACTTGTGTCCTTCCCTGACAGCCTATGTTCCCAACTTATGCACTTCAATTCTTGTCTGACAACATCGTATTTACCCTTCCCCCAATTGTAAACCTTGCCCTGTTGCACGCACCTATCCCTCTCCATTACTAAAGTGAAAGTCACAGAATTGTGGTCACTATCTCCAAAATGCTCCCACACTAACAAATCTATCACCTGCCCTGGTTCATTACCAAGTACTAAATCCAATATTGCCCCTCCTCTGGTCGGACAATCTACATACTGTGTTAGAAAAGCTTCCTGGACACACTGCACAAACACCACACCATCCAAACTATTTGATCTAAAGAGTTTCCACTCAATATTTGGGAAGTTAAAGTCACCCATGACTACAACCCTGTGACTTCTGCACCTTTCCAAAATCTGTTTCCCAATCTGTTCCTCCACATCTCTGCTACTATTGGGGGGCCTATAGAAAACTCCTAACAAGGTGACTGCTCCTTTCCTATTTCTGACTTCAACCCATACTACCTCATTAGGGTGATACTCCACCCTAATGAGGTAGTATGGAGTAGAGGTTTAACAGACGGGAAAAGCAAACCAAACGTCACATCGCGATCTGACAGAGTCACCTGATTCATCAGAACCTGAATTTCAGCAGCATCTGGGTGTGGAAGGTAAAAGGTTTGTCTGTTCTGTCTGTGAGGGAAGATTTCAGGTCTCAGTGTGACTGGAAAAGCCCCGAGATTCACAAACCCTGGTTAGACCAAACCTGGAGAACTGTGTTCAGTTCTGGGCAACAAACCTGAGGAAGGATAGAATGACCTCGGAGGGAGTGTAGCACAGATTTACCTGAGTGATATCTGAACCCCCCCGGGGTTAAATTACAAAACTAGACTTCACAAAAGAGTCAGAGACATGATGGTACAGAGAATGGCATTTGGCCCATTGAATCCATGCTAGCTCTCTGGAGCAATCCAGTCAGTCCTATTCTCCTGCTCTACCCTTCTATCCTCGCATGTTTATTTCCCTCAAATATCTATCCAATTTCCTTTGGAAATCAAATGATTCATGGATCTATTTTCAAACTCCCTCATAGGCAGCAAGTATCAGGTATTGCTGCTCGCTTTTGTAAAAACATATATCTCATATCACCTCATATCTCCTGTACCTTTTACATACAAACTAGGAACAGGCCACTCGGCCCCTCGAGCCTGCTCAGCATTCAATAAGATTGCGGCTGATCTCATTCTAACCTCAACTCTACATTCCTGCCTACCCCTGATGACCTTTCACCCCCTTGCTCATCAAGAATCTATCCAGCTCTGCCTTAAAAATATTCAAGGTCTCTGCTTCCACTGCCTTTTAAGGACGTGAGTTTCAAAATCTTACAACCCTCAAGAGAATAAAAAATCCTCATCTCATCTTAAATGGGTGACTCCTTATTTTGCCCTCGTTCTCGATTCTCCCACAAGAGGAAACATCCTCTCCACATCGACCCTGTCAAGAACCCTCAGGATCTTTTATAGTTCAATCCAGGTTTTACCCAAAACTTTAAATCTGTCTCCCTAGTGCTTGTATGATCAGTGAATGGAAACAGAGTTTCTTTGTCCACCCAATGGAAACCTGGCGTAATCTTGTGTACTTGAATCAAATCTCCCCTCAACCTCCTTTGCTGGAACCATTCTGGTAAATCTCCTCTGCACCTTCTCAACAGCCTTTCCATTCTTCCTGAAGAGTGGTGACCAGAGCTTTATAAAGATTCATAGAATAGAATTAGAACCATAGAATTCCTGCAGTGAAGCAGGAGGCCATTCGGTCCATCAAGTCTGCACCAATTCTCTGAAAGGGCACCCTGCCTAGGCCCACACTCCGACCCTGTCCCTGTAACCCCATAGCCCCACCGAACCTGCACATCCCTGGACACTAATGGGCAATTTATCAAGGCCAATCCACCTAACTTTCCCTTCTTTGGACTGTTGGAGGAAACCTGAGCACCGGGTGGAAACCCACGCAGACACGGGGCGAAAGTGCAAACTCCACAGAGACAGTCACCGAGGCCGGAATTGAACCCGGGTCCCTGGCGCTGTGAGGTAGCAGTGCTAACCACCGTGCCACCAAAAGCATAGTTTCAATATCAATATTTCTATTTATGAAGCTCAAGGTCGAACATGCTTTGCCAACTACTCTCTTAATATGTCTTGTAGATATACAAAATTCCTCTTCGCCTCTTTCTCTCTCCTCCCAAAGAGGTCAATTGGGTTTTATAACAATCCAGCCATTTTCATGGTCACTTTTTCCCAGTGCCGGCCCCACAAATGACCAGATTCATTTCTAAATTTCATAACCTGCCTTTGTGTTTTTGTGGGTTCTCTCTCATTCCCTATTTTCTGTTTTAAATCAGTTTCACAGGGTGTTCGAAGGGGAGGCTTCAAAGTCCGGAAACACAAACCAAGCATCACATCAGGATCTGACAGAGTCCTCAATTTATCATATCCTGAATATCATCGCAATAACATTGAACATGGAAGGAAAAAGCATTGTTCACAGTGGGGAGAAACCGTACACGTGTTGTGTGTATGGACGAGGAGTCACTCGATTATCAGGCCTCACAAGCCACAAATGCAGTCACACTGAGGAGAAACCGTGGAAATGTGCGGACTGTGGGAAAGGATTCACTTCCCCATCCCAGCTGGAAACTCATCGACGCAGTCACACTGGGGAGAGACCATTCACCTGCTCCGAGTGTGGGAAGGGATTCACTCAGTCATCTGACCTGTCCACACACCAGCGAGTTCACACTGGGGAGAGACCGTTTAGGTGCTCTTACTGTGGGACTGGGTTCAGAAAATCATCTCACCTCACTGCACATCAGCGAATTCACACTGGGGAGAGGCCATTCACCTGCTCAGAGTGTGGGAAAGGATTCACTCAGTCATCCCTACTGCTGAGACACCAGCTAGTTCACACTGGGGAGAGACCGTTTCAATGTCCAGACTGCAGGAAGTGCTTTAGAAGTTCTGGGGATCTGATACGCCATCAACGTGTTCACACTGATGAGAGACCGTTCAGGTGCTCTCACTGCGGGACAGGGTTCAGGCGATCATCGAACCTCACTGTACATCAGCGAATCCACACTGGGGAGAGACCATTCGCCTGTTCCGAGTGTGGGAAGAGATTCACTGAGTCATCTAATCTGTCCACACAGCAGCGAGTTCACACTGGGGAGAGACCATTCACCTGCTCCAAGCGTGGGAAGGGATTCACTAAGACACCCCACCTTCTGAGTCACCAGCGAATTCACACTGGGGAGAGGCCATTCACCTGCTCAGAGTGTGGGAAGGGATTTACTGAGTCATCCGCACTGCGGAAGCACCAGCGAATTCACACTGGGGAGAGACCATTCACCTGCTCCAAGTGTGGGAAGGGATTCGCCACTTCATCCCACCTGCTGAGACACCAGCGAGACCACACGTACCTACAGTGATTGGATTTTGCTGTTCCTCGCAGTCAGGACTGAACCATGTTCGTTTGGGTCACTTTCTGCTGATCACAAACTCCAGCCCATTTACAGGGGCTAATATTCTGGCTAGAAGTCAAATAAATTAGATTTGTGTTAAATGCGCAGTGTTGAAACTTTCTAATATCTCTGACACGAGTTAGTTCCTTTTGAAGTACTCTCGCTCTCCCCTGTCTCTTCCATCCTCACCTCCAACAAGACGTGTGAGGAGCTTGTGGAGCTTCTTTGTGACTGAGATTGAGTAAATCCGATCAGCTGCCTCTGCTGCTTCCCTCCCTTCCATGAGCCCATCAAACCAAACTGTCTCTAAATTTCATCCTTTGCCGAGCCCTGAACCCACATCTCTCTCTAGTTTCTCTCCCATCTCCCCTCATGGCTTCTCAGAGCTCATCTTGTCCATGAGACCCAGCTCCTGCTCCATCGACCCTATTCCCACTAAGCGACTGATCAGCCAACTACCCTGTGTCCATGGATATTGTCAACATTTCTCTCTCTTCAGGTACTGTCCCTCTGTCCTTCAAATCTGCCATCACCACCCCCTCCTCAATAAAACAGGTCCTTGACCCTGCCTTCCTTACAAATTACTGCTCCATCCCTCTCCTCTCCAAATATTTGAACATGTTGTCACCTCCCAAATCCTTGCCCAGCTTTCCCAGAACTCCCATGTTGGAATCCCTTCAATCAGGTCTGTCCTGTCACAGTGAAATACAAGAGACAAACAGAATCTTACCCGGAGAGAAAGACAGACAATCCGGGAGCTTGGATGCAAGGGTGGCACGGTAGCACAGTGGGTAGCACCGTTGCTTCACAGCGCCAGGAACCCGGGTTCGATTCCTGGCTTGGATCACTGTCTGTGCAGAGTCTGCACGTTCTCCCCGTGTCTGTGTGGCTTTCCTCCGGGTGCTCCGGTTTCCTCCCATACTCCAAAGATGTGCAGATTAGGTGGATTGACTATGCTGAATTGCCCTTCGTGTCCAAAAGATTAGGTGGGGTTACTGGGTTATGGGGGTAGGGTGGAGGTGTGGGCTTAAGTAGGATGCTCTTTCCAAGGGCTGGCACAGACTCAATGGGCCAAATGGCCTCCTGCCCTGTAAATTCTCTGATTCTATGAGGTGAGATTGTCCTTTCTGAGCTCCAGCCAGGTGATGTTAAACACTCAGGCGGGAAAGACAAAAATCTGCAACGTGTTTAAAACAGCTGATTTATTTCACCAATATCTAGAATGTTAAACTCCAATCCCTTAGAGGTTATTATCATCAGAAACAAACTCCAACAACAGAGTAAAAACCTCAAAGTTCTGGTATAGATAGAGGCCATTTGGCCCATTGTGTGTGTGCTGGCTGAAGTGGAGCTATTCAGCTTAATCCTATTTTGCAGGTCTCAGTGGATTGCCCTGTGTGTCCCAGTCCTTCAATTGGATATCCAAGACATTTATTTTAAAGTGATCGGGATTTCTGCTTCTATGACTCTATCAGACAGTGAGTTCTAGACTCCCACCACTGAAATGATTACCCCCTTCCACTCCCAACCCTCTGCTGATTACTTTAAATCTAAACCCCTTGGTTATTGATATAGATTCTTCTTATCCATTCTATCCGGGCCCCTCATAATATTAAACACCTCAGTTAATCTCTCCTCAGCGTTCTCTGTTCCACAGAAAACCACCTCGGCCTCTCCAATCTTTCCTCATTGTTAAAATTCTCCATTTGCGTCACCATCCTCATCAATCTCCTCTGCATCCTCTCTGGTATGAACACATCCTTCCTGTAATGTGGTGACCAGACCTGTACTCAGTAATGCAGCTGTGGTTTAACTAGTGTTTTGGACAGCTGTGGTTTAACTAGTGTTTTGGACAGCTGTGGTTTAACTAGTATTTTGGACAGCTCCAGTATAACCTCCCTGATCTTATAATAAAATCAGAAAATGCTGGAAATACTCAGCAGCTCTGGCAGCATCTGTGGAGAGAGGGGTTTCAGGTCTTTCCTCCAATAGAAATTGCTGGGAATATTCCCTGCTCTAGTACTCTATGTCCCCGTGAATGAAGTATCCTCTCTGCCTTTACAATCACCGTATCTACCTCTCCTGTCACCTTCAGGGATCTGTGGACTTGCACTCTTAGGCCCCTCTGTCCCTCTACACCTCACTGTCAAACCATTCATATTCTTTCCCTTTGCCGCATTTGTCCTCCCAAATGTATTTATTACCCCGCGCTTCTCTGGATTGACCTCAGATTGCAACCTTCCTAGCCGGCTGATCAGTCTATTGATGTCTTCCTGCATTTCTGTTGTCTCTCTATCTTTTCTCGTGGTATTATCCTGTCTGAACCTTAATGTTCCTACTCGCATCACAGTCTTGTGGACGGCACGGTGGCACAGTGTTTAGCACTGTTGCTTCACTGCACCAAGGTCCCAGATTTGATTCCTGGCTTGTGTCACTGTCTGTGCGGAGTCTGCACGTTCTCTGTGTGTGCATGGGTTTCCTCCGGGTGCTCTGGTTTCCTCCCCTGGACTGAACCATATTCGTTGGAGTCTGTTGCTCCCACAAGTCCCGAAACACATGCTGTTAGGTGAATTGGACATTCTGAATTCTCGCTCAGTGTACCCAAGCGGGCGCCGGAATGTGGCGACTTGGGGCTTTTCACAGTAACTTCATTGCAGTGTTAATGTAAGCTTACTTGAGACAATAAAAATTATTATTAACTTTCTTCATACGTTAACTGGCTGGAGTTTAATCTTCAAGATATATGTTGGTTTGTGTGATGGCGGGGTCCCTTTTTAAATGCAACAGTGATCCTATCCTTCGATTTAAGAACTCCCAAAGAAACTGGTGAACAATACAATAATGAATTTTTACTTAGTCCTAAATTGCCTTTGTAAAAAACTCTACAATTCAGTGTCTGAACACTTACTCTGATTAACATCGCCCATTAGAAAATGCTGATTAATCCTCACTGACAATCCTTCCTGACTGACACATTCTTCACATGACACCTCCATTACGAAAGTAAATATAACAGTTCAATATTTTACAAGAACATCAATTTAAAAAATAATAATAACCTTTATTGTCATAAGTAGGCTTACATTATCACTTCAATGAAGTTACTGTGAAAATCCCCTAGTCGCCACACTGCAGCGCCTGTTCAGGTGAATTCAGAACGTCCAATTCACCTAACAAACATGTCTTTCGGGGAGAATGTGCAGACTCTGCACAGGCAGTGACCCAAGCGGTAGTCGAACCCAGACCCTGGTGCTGTGAAGCAACAGTGCTAACCACTGTGCTACTCTGCTGCCCTAATGATGCAGTTTGATGGGCACGTTGTCATGATAGCGACTGATTGTCAGTAAACACTTCCCAGTCATTACGGTCAATATTTATTACATAAGTGGGGAGTGAACAGGCAGTAGTGGAGTACATTCAGAGACAGGCAAGGCAGCACCCAGTTATTAGCCTTGGCTAGAACGTCAGCTTTTTCAGCATTGTTTCTCCAGGGTAATTAAAGCTTTTGATTGTCTCACAGGAAAGAAACACAGGCTCAGGTGCTGATGGAGACCTTGTGCATCCTCAGCCAACAATAGTAATTATATAAAAAAATCGAGGATTTGAAATATGTGAAGGTATAATCGATAAGTTTGCAGATGGAAAATTGTTGGTGTGGAAACTAACAAAGACAAAAGCCTTAAATTACAGCATGATACAGATGGGCTGGTTATATGGGCAGAACAGTGGCAAATGGAATTTAACCAGGAAAAGTGGTAGCTCTTGTACAGAGTCAGTACAGACATGATGTGCCGAGTTACTTCCATCTGTGCTGGATCATTTTAGATAACACTGAACATTCAGTATCATGAGCAAGTGGGAAGGAGATAGAGGAATTACTGATTCTGGGATTGAACCCAGCAAGTGTTTGCATCTTCTGGGGAGGAGAGAGGAAAGACCCATTGGGGAAAAAACCTTAAGTTCTGCATTGTTCCACAGGAGAGCAGCATTTAATCATTTTGAGAAATGAAGAACAGCAGAATACACATTGATAATTTGTTTGATTATTTTTATTGGTAATCTCGTTATTTTGTATTAACTGTTTGCGATGTCAATGGTACGGCTATTACCCAACATTCCCTGCGGCTGTGAATGTGCCCTATTTACTCCACAGGAGTCCAGTGCGCAGATGCAATGAGGGGCTGTATCTGGAGCATGCGCAATGTCACTTTGCTTGGAGGTCTGAGAGTGCGGGAGTGGCTGTTTGGGGCGGTGAGAGTTGGTGAGGCGGAGGGAGGAATGGAGTCGGGGTGGGGAGGGAGTGAAAGCTTCATAAACACCTCCTGCCGGTCACAAGGCCGGAATAAGGCGCTGCAAATCCCGCGTTTGCAGCTGCGGAGATTTTATCTGGTATCAGGCCCAGTTCCACGGCCGCCATCTTTATTTTGCTGAGGGGCCACCTGACAATTTTGATAATAATTTTACCATTTATTACTAGATCATATGTTCAACTTTTTATTGTATAATCATTTTATTTGTGTACATGAAGTTATTATTATTAATTGTTTATTGCTGAATTATGTAATCATGATATCAATTTTCAATCAGTATATCAATGTTAAGATCTGTAAAATGTTAACCATAATACAACCGTAATGACTCATTTTCAGTTTTTTGACTGGCTTTGTAAATGTCGTACCAGATTCACATCCAAAAATCTATTAACTTATAGAAATCTGCAGGCTATCCACTAAATACCTTTTCAGGTACTTAAATATAACCTTGACAAAAAAAAATATAACCTTGACAAAAAAAAACCTCAACATCTTAACCTCCCAACTAATATTAAACAAAAAGGATCAATTTGCCTCATCAGTAAGAACCCTAAAGGGATACAAATGGGTAATAGTGTTTGTACTAATTATGTAGATGTTAACACAGCTTATAAATGTACAAATGATCGCTTACAAAGAGTTCTGCGGTCCTCAAGGATAACAGGCATACCTAACCTCAAAAATAATAAAACATTCAAAGACCGATAGTTCTTAGAATATATTTTTTATATTCGGCTTATAATGTAACTTATTTTATTTGTGATAATAAACCATATCCCTGGCTCCCAAGATCCTGGTCAGGATCTTGCTATTTAGGATACATTGTACCCGCCATTCGTCATGTGACTAATCTCCGTCATGCTTCAGAAGCAGCTGTTCGAAGAAATAGGTTCCATTACCTTAAGAGATGCAATTTATGCTAGAATGATTCCTTTCTATTGGGAAATGAGGATGGAGAATGAATTGAATGAAATAACAACCATCTTACAAAACGTAGCCGATTACACCGCCACTGCCCTAGATTTCTGACGAAATGCGAGCAATTCAAACCATGGTATTACAAAATCGAATGGCACTTGACTATGTGCTGGCTGAAAAGGGTGGCACCTGCACCCTAATTGGTGCAGAATGTTGCACTTTCATTCCCGATAACTCTAAAGAAGTTAAAGATTTGGCATTACATATCGAAAAAGAAATTAAAAAAAACTTGATCCACCCCAATTTATCTCTCTCTGGGATAAAATTTGCGAGTGGCTTGGACACACTGGAATGTCCACAATAAGAATAATCCTATTCTCCTGTGTAGCTGTATTCATCATTTACATAACATATCAATGTGCTAAGTGCATCAAAGAACTATTCGCTAAACGCAGGGGACCAACTATCAGAATGATTCAAACTAACCCAACTGCACCCCCAATTGAGGAATTTGAGATGAAATACTATTGTTCAAATGTTACTGATCAATCAACTATTTGACTATTAACATATTATTTAATTTATTAACACTGAATCAGTAGTATCAAATTTGATTAATTTATTAATTATAATAATTATTTTGAAATGCCTGTTGCAATGCCAAGTGTCCATTCTTTTGTTTAAAACTGCAATGACAATATTAATGAGTTATTCTTTGCGCTTTTACCTATCCTATCGCATTAATGATGTCTTTTATCTTATTCTGATATATCTCACTTAATCTTTCGACTTTTCAAAGGGCCGACTGTAGAAGCCAGGTATTTCTAATACAACTAGTATAGGTAAAAGATAACTGTTTAAGCATAAATATTAAGCCCCAGTTTTAGACACACATTTTAAATTCACTTATAACCTCAGGTCATCTCTGATCATACAGAGACACAAAAACAGCATGAAACAGCATAATTCCATCATAGATTAAAACAGCACAGTTGCAAGACAATTTGACACTATACTTGTTCTGTCAGATCAAGGACAGAGCTACACCATAACAATGCCACAGTAATATGAAGGCACCATTGTTCATAATGCAGATAACAGCTAAGTCAGCAGACCAGTTTTTGCTGGTAAAGATAAAGCAGAATATCGCATTCCATAACATGCACAAGTATTCAGACATGAAACAATTAAAACGACTGTTGCACATTGAAGATGGACGGCTTGCCGTCAAATCAAATGTGTTTGAGTCTAACCCAAACCAATTAGGATTGTATTGGGGTGTGATTAGATGACTTAAGACAGATATGAAAGGGTATAACTGAAGAAGTTTTTTGTGTGTGTGTTTTTAGTGTGTGTGTGTTTTTGGTGTTTTAGTTTAGGTGGAGTTTAGTTTTAGATTAGTTTTTGTTTTGTTGGTTTGAAGCTGAAGATTAGCTCTCTCTCTTTTTTTACATTTCATTTTCAGACTTTGACTTTTAAAAGTTATTGTTGAGCTGTCTGCCTAAGCAAGAAGAGAATGTCTTTACATAGAACATAGAACAATACAGCGCAGTACAGGCCCTTCGGCCCACGATGTTGCACCGAAACAAAAGCCATCTAACCTACACTATGCCATTATCATCCATATGTTTATCCAATAAACTTTTAAATGCCCTCAATGTTGGCGAGTTCACTACTGTAGCAGGTAGGGCATTCCACGGCCTCACTACTCTTTGCGTAAAGAACCTACCTCTGACCTCTGTCCTATATCTATTACCCCTCAGTTTAAAGTTATGTCCCCTCGTGCCAGCCATATCCATCCGCGGGAGAAGGCTCTCACTGTCCACCCTATCCAACCCCCTGATCATTTTGTATGCCTCTATTAAGTCTCCTCTTAACCTTCTTCTCTCCAACGAAAACAACCTCAAGTCCATCAGCCTTTCCTCATAAGATTTTCCCTCCATACCAGGCAACATCCTGGTAAATCTCCTCTGCACCCGCTCCAAAGCCTCCACGTCCTTCCTATAATGCGGTGACCAGAACTGTACGCAATACTCCAAATGCGGCCGTACCAGAGTTCTGTACAGCTGCAACATGACCTCCCGACTCCGGAACTCAATCCCTCTACCAATAAAGGCCAACACTCCATAGGCCTTCTTCACAACCCTATCAACCTGGGTGGCAACTTTCAGGGATCTATGTACATGGACACCTAGATCCCTCTGCTCATCCACACTTTCAAGAACTTTACCATTAGCCAAATATTCCGCATTCCTGTTATTCCTTCCAAAGTGAATCACCTCACACTTCTCTACATTAAACTCCATTTGCCACCTCTCAGCCCAGCTCTGCAGCTTATCTATATCCCTCTGTAACCTGCTACATCCTTCCACACTATCGACAACACCACCGACTTTAGTATCGTCTGCAAATTTACTCACCCACCCTTCTGCGCCTTCCTCTAGGTCATTGATAAAAATGACAAACAGCAACGGCCCCAGAACAGATCCTTGTGGTACTCCACTTGTGACTGTACTCCATTCTGAACATTTCCCATCAACCACCACCCTCTGTCTTCTTTCAGCTAGCCAATTTCTGATCCACATCTCTAAATCACCCTCAATCCCCAGCCTCCGTATTTTCTGCAATAGCCTACCGTGGGGAACCTTATCAAACGCTTTGCTGAAATCCATATACACCACATCAACTGCTCTACCCTCGTCTACCTGTTCAGTCACCTTCTCAAAGAACTCGATAAGGTTTGTGAGGCATGACCTACCCTTCACAAAGCCATGCTGACTATCCCTGATCATATTATTCCTATCTAGATGATTATAAATCTTGTCTCTTATAATCCCCTCCAAGACTTTACCCACTACAGACGTGAGGCTCACCAGTCTATAGTTGCCGGGGTTGTCTCTGCTCCCCTTTTTGAACAAAGGGACCACATTTGCTGTCCTCCAGTCCTCTGGCACTATTCCTGTAGCCAATGATGACATAAAAATCAAAGCCAAAGGTCCAGCAATCTCTTCCCTGGCCTCCCAGAGAATCCTAGGATAAATCCCATCAGGTCCCGGGGACTTATCTATTTTCAGCCTGTCCAGAATTGCCAACACCTCTTCCCTACGTACCTCAATGCCATCTATTCTATTAGCCTGGGGCTCAGCATTCTCCTCCATAACATTATCTTTTTCCTGAGTGAATACTGACGAAAAATATTCATTTAGTATCTCGCCTATCTCTTCAGACTCCACACACAATTTCCCATCCCTGTCCTTGACTGGTCCTACTCTTTCCCTAGTCATTCGCTTATTCCTGACATACCTATAGAAAGCTTTTGGGTTTTCCTTGATCCTTCCTGCCAAATACTTCTCATGTCCCCTCCTTGCTCGTCTTAGCTCTCTCTTTAGATCCTTCCTCGCTACCTTGTAACTATCCATCGCCCCAACCGAAACTTCACACTTCATCTTCACATAGGCCTCCTTCTTCCTCTTAACAAGAGATTCCACTTCCTTGGTAAACCACGGTTCCCTCGCTCGACGCCTTCCTCCCTGTCTGACCGGTGCATACTTATCAAGAACACGCAGTAGCTAATCCTTGAACAAGCCCCACTTATCCAGTGTGCCCAACACTTGCAGCCTACTTCTCCACCTTATCCCCCCCAAGTCACGTCTAATGGCATCATAATTGCCCTTCCCCCAGCTATAACTCTTGCCCTGCGGTGTATACTTATCCCTTTCCATCATTAACGTAAACGTCACCGAATTGTGGTCACTGTCCCCAAAGTGCTCTCCTACCTCCAAATCCAACACCTGGCCTGGTTCATTATCCAAAACCAAATCCAACGTGGCCTCGCCTCTTGTTGGCCTGTCAACATATTGTTTCAGGAAACCCTCCTGCACACACTGTACAAAAAACGACCCATCTATTGTACTCGAACTATATCTTTTCCAGTCAATATTTGGAAAGTTAAAGTCTCCCATAATAACTACCCTGTTACTTTCGCTCTTATCCAGAATCATCTTCGCCATCCTTTCCTCTACATCCCTAGAACTATTAGGAGGCCTATAAAAAAACTCCCAACAGGGTGACCTCTCCTTTCCTGTTTCTAACTTCAGCCCATACTACCTCGGAAGAAGAGTCCCCATCTAGCATCCTCTCCGCCACCGTAATACTGCTCTTGACTAGCAGCGCCACACCTCCCCCTCTTTTGCCTCCTTCTCTGAGCTTACTAAAACACCTAAACCCCGGAACCTGCAACATCCATTCCTGTCCCTGCTCTATCCATGTCTCCGAAATGGCCACAACATCGAAGTCCCAGGTACCAACCCATGCTGCCAGTTCCCCTACCTTGTTTCGTATACTCCTGGCATTGAAGTAGACACACTTCAAACCACCTACCTGAACACTGGCCCCCTCCTGCGACGTCAAATCTGTGCTCCTGACCTCTATACTCTCATTCTCCCTTACCCTAAAACTACAATCCAGGTTCCCATGCCCCTGCTGCATTAGTTTAAACCCCCCCAAAGAGCACTAACAAATCTCCCCCCCAGGATATTTGTGCCCCTCAGGTTCAGATGTAGACCATCCTGTCTGTAGAGGTCCCACCTTCCCCAGAAAGAGCCCCAGTTATCCAGAAATCTGAATCCCTCCCGCCTGCACCATCCCTGTAGCCACGTGTTTAAATGCTCTCTCTCCCTATTCCTCATCTCACTATCACGTGGCACGGGCAACAACCCAGAGATAACAACTCTGTTTGTTCTAGTTCTGAGCTTCCATCCTAGCTCCCTGCAAGCCTGCCTGACATCCTTGTCCCCTTTCCTACCTATGTCGTAGTGCCAATGTGGACCACGACTTGGGGCTGCTCCCCCTCCCCCCTAAGGACCCGGAAAACACGATCCGAGACATCACGTACCCTTGTACCTGGGATGCAACATACCAAACGTGAGTCTCTCACGCTCCCACAAAATCTCCTATCTGTGCCCCTGACTATAGAGTCCCCAATTACTAATGCTCTGCTCCTCTCCCCCCCCTTCCCTTCTGAGCAACAGGGACAGACTCCGTGCCAGAGGCCCGTACCCCATGGCTTACCCCTGGTAAGTCCCCCCCCCCACAAGTATCCAAAGCGGTATACTTGTTTCTCAGGGGAACGACCGCAGGGGATCCCTGCACTGACTGCTTTTTCCCAGTCCCTCTTACAGTTACCCACCTATCTCCAATCTTTGGTGTAACTAATTCCCTGAAGCTGCTATCTATGACCCCTTCTGCCTCCCGAATGATCCGAAGTTCTTCCAACTCCAGCTCCAGTTCCCTAACTCGGTCTTGGAGGAGCTGGAGATGGCAGCACTTCCTGCAGGTAAAATCAGCAGGGACACTAACTGCATCCCTCACCTCAAACATCCTGCAGGAGGAACATTGCACTCCCTTCCCTGCCATTCCTCTTACTTTGATTCTTTTAAAAGCTTCAAATTGTCTATGAATTGCCTTTTAAATGACTTTCAAATTGTAATGGATAGAAGACAAATAAAACAATTTCTATTGGCACCTGAGAAGTTTTAAAGTTCGACTGAGTTCCAGTAATCGCAAAATGCTGCTGGTAACCGAATGGTAGGAATACTATAAATTCCTTCATTCATTCAGCTCAATTTCACAACCTGCTTTTGTGTTTTTGTGGGTTCTCTCTCACTCCCTATTTTCTGTTTTGAATCCGTTTCACAGGGTGTTCGAAGAGGAGGCTTCAAAGTCCGGAAACTCAAACCAAGCATCACATCATGATCTGACAGAGTTCTCAATTTATCATATCCTGAATATCATCGTACTTTGAACATGGAAGGAAAAAGCCTCGCTCACAGTGGGGAGAAACCGTACACGTGTTGTGTGTGTGGACGAGGATTCAATCTATCATCAGGCCTCACGAGACACAAATGCAGTCACACTGAGGAGAAACCGTGGAAATGTGCGGACTGTGGGAAAGGATTCACTTACCCATCCAAGCTGGAAACTCATCAACGCAGTCACACTGGGGAGAGACCATTCACCTGCTCCAAGTGTGGGAAGGGATTCACCGAGTCATCCACTCTGTCCACACACCAGCGAGTTCACACTGGGGAGAGACCATTTACCTGCTCCAAGTGTGGGAAGGCATTTACTATTTCATCCGACCTGCTGAGACACCAGCGAGTTCATACTGAGGAGAGACCGTTTCAATGTCCAGTCTGTGGAAAGTGCTATAAAAGTTCTGGGGATCTGATGAGCCATCAACGTGTTCACACTGACGAGAGACCGTTTAAGTGCTCTCACTGTGGGACTGGGTTCAGACAATCATCTGACCTCATTGTACATCAGCGAATTCACACCGGAGAGAGACCATTCGCCTGCTTCAAGTGTGGGAAGGGATTCACTAAGTCGTCCCAGCTGCAGAAGCACCAGCGAATTCACACTGGGGTGAGACCATTTGCCTGCTCCAACTGTGGGAAGGGATTCACTCAGTTAACCAACTTGCTGACACACCAGCAAATTCACACTGGGGTGAGGCCATTCACCTGCTCCAAGTGTGGGAAGGGATTCACTTGGCCATCTGCTCTGTCTACACACCAGCGAATTCACACTGGGGAGAGACCATTCACCTGCTCAGAGTGTGGGAAGAAATTCACTCAGTCATCCCACCTGCTGAAACACCAAAGAGGCCACAAGTGACCACAGTGCATGGATTTTACTGTTAACTCACATTCAGGACTGAACCATGTTCATTTGTGTCTCTTTCTGCTGATAACAAACTCCAGACAATTTACAGGGGCTAATATTCTGGCTAAAAGTCAAATAAATTAGATTTGTGTTAAATACGCAGTGTTGAAACTTTCTAATATCTCTGACACAAGTTAGTTCCTTTTGAAGTACTCTCGCTCTCCCCTGTCTCTTCCATCCTCACCACCAACAAGAAGTGTGAGGAGCTTGTGGAGTTTCTTTGTGACTGAGATTGAGTAAATCCGATCAGCTGCCTCTGCTGCTTCCCTCCCTTCCACGAGCCCACCGGACCAAACTGTCTCTAAATGTCATCCTTTCCCGAGCCCTAAACTCACATCTTTCTCTAGTTTCTCTCTCATCTCCCCTCACGCCCCCTTAGAGCTCATCTTGTCCATGAGACCCAGCTCTTGCTCCACCGACCCTATTCCCACTGAGCTACTGATCAGCAAACTACCCTGTGTCCATGGATATTGTCAACATTTCTCTCTCTTCAGGTACTGTCCCTCTGTCCTTCAAATCTGCCATCATCACCCCTTCCTCAATAAAACAACCCTTGATCCTGCCATCCTTATAAATTACTGCCCCATCTTCAACCTCCCTCTCCTCTCCAAACTCTTTGAACATGTTGTCACGTCCCAAATCCTTGCCCATATTTTTCCAGAACTCCCATGTTTGAATCCCTTCAATCAGGTCTCTGCCCTGTCACAGTGAAATACAAGAGACAAACAGAATCTTACCCGGAGAGAAAGACAGACAATCTGGGAGCTTGGATCCAACACGGAAATGTTCATAAGACCAGAAGACAAGGATAGCAGCACAGTCATTATCGAGAGACAACAATACCTGCTGGAGACAGACAGACAACCAAACAACACATATCACACCAAGCTACCGAGACCCATATACACGAGGCAGGAAGGGAATTGGAGGCGGAAGAACTGAAAGACTCCAGACACATTAGCCACAAACAGATGGAATATCTGAGGGCACAACCAGGAGAACCAAAAAGTTCTACCTGCTCCTTAAAATACACAAACACCAAATAATAATCTTTATTATTGTCACATGTAGGCTTACATTAGCACTGCAATGAAGTTACTGTGAAAATCTTCTAGTCGCTACATTCTGGCACGTGTGTGGGAGGTAACCCACGCAGACATGGGGAGAATGTGCAGACTCTACGTAGACAGTAACCCAAGTGGAAATCGAACTGGGGACCCAGGTGCTGTGAAGCAACAGTGCTAACCACTGTGCTATTGTCACGGATTTACCACCAGACACCAATCGGGTGAGATTGAGAGAGAGAAAATTCGACTGAATGATAAAACTAACAGTGCAAAAGGAGGTTATTTGGCCCATCAAGCCTGCACTAGCCCTTGGAAAGAGCACCCCACTCAAACCCATGCCTCCACCCTATCCCCATAATCCAGTAACCCCACCGATCCTTTTTTTGGCCACTAAGGGCAATTTAGCATGGTCAATCCACCTAACCTGCACATCTTTGGACTGTGGGAGAAAACTGGAGCACCCGATGGGAACCCACACAGACATGGGGAGAATGTGCAAACTCTACACAGTCATCCGAGGCCGGAATGGCTGAAGCATCAACACACTGCTCCTGGTAGTTGATGGTACAGTGGTTCAATAAATATAATTAGTAGATTAAAAAGGTGCGTAATGTCAAGTAAAAACAGAAAATGCGAGATTAAACCAACAGGTCTGGCAGCATCATAGAATCCCTACAGTGCAGAAGGAGACCATTCGGCCCATCGAGCTTGCACCAACCCTACAAAAGAGCACCCCACCCAGGTGCACTTCCCCCAACCTCTCCCCGTAACCCCACTTCATCTTTGGACATGGAGGGGCAATTTAGTATAGCATATCCACCAAACCGGCACATCTTTCGACGGTGGGAGAAAACTGGAGCACCCAGACGGATCCCACACAGACACGTGGAGAATGTGCAGTTCCCCAAGGCTGGAATTGAACCCAGGTCGCTGGCGCTGTGAGGCAGCAGTGCTAACTACTGTGCCACCATGCCACATCTGTGGCAAGAGAAACAGAGGTAACGTTTGTTGTTCCTTGTTGCAACAGTTCTGTAGAAGGGTCAATGGTCTCTAAAAGAGTCCATTGAAGTGAAAATAAAGTGTTTTACTCAGCGGTTTGACACAGGAAGAAGATTCAGTCTGTGTGAAGCTCAAACTTCATTCACACAAAGCCCGTAGTCTGTTTGGCTGGAGCACAAGAGTCCATCAGGTCCTCCAAATCTTCCCATTGGTCAACACCTCTCAGGCAGGAAATGAGGTTTTGGAACCCGGAGGAAACCCACACAGACACAGGGAGAACGTACAGAGTCCTCACAGTGACCCAGCAGGGAATCAAACCTGGGACCCTGGTGCTGTGAAGTCACAGTGCTGGCCACTAGTGCTACCATGCTGCCCTGATGAACCGGCTCATGTCCAGGGACAGACGCTAGTTTGTCTCATCTTCAGGCCGGAAGGAGGCGGATAAGGAGGCAGTGGGTGGGAGGGGAGGCTTCACAAACACCCAGTGGAGGCCTCAAAGCTAAAACAAGAAAATTACCACTTCCGAGTTTGCACCGAGTGGGAAGGTTTTCCTGCAGAGCCTTTCCCCAGTTAACCAGCACCATCCTCATAGGGGGCAGTGAGCAGCAGAGCGCATGCGCGGTGAGCCCTGTCCACTCAGCAGGACTGACAGTGATGGATTCTGGAAACTCCTTTTACAGGGGGTTACAAGGGGAGGATTTAAACACAGCAAAGTGAAATCAAATAAGACATTAAGACCTGAGAGAGTCACTTCATTAATCAGAACCTGGATATTATTGGTCTTTGAGTGCAAGCATTGAGTTCCAGGTCAGTACCACTCTCCATGGGAGTTCACTACACCAGCAATCCACAGACACAGGCTAGTGTTCTGGGGACAAGGGTTCAAATCCCACCATGGCAATTGATGGAGTGTAAATTCAATTAAAAACCTGGAATTCAATGTTCATCTCGGTATTGGTGACTGTGAAATCATTGTGGTGAGTTTGTGGGAAGAGTTAGCATGAGTGTGGGACTGGGGTGTGCACCTTTGGGAAACGAGAGCAATAATTATGCTCCGGGAACTAGAATTATCTGTTCTAAGTTTCTGTCCTGGACTAACCTATGCAAATTGGTTTTACAGGGTCACAAGGAGTGGATTGGCAGACAGGAAACTCAAATCAAACATCACATCAAGATCTGACAGAGTCACTCAATTCATCAGGACCTGAATATCATTGGCTTTTGAATGTGGACGGAGAAATGTTTGTCTGTTCTGTCTGTGGGAAAGATTTCAAACACCGGTGTGCCTGGGAAAGCATCGAGACGCACACACACACACACACCCGAGTGAGAGTGTTCCAGTGAACTGACTGTGGAAACATCAGTGTGACTGGAAAAGCATCGAGACGCACACACACCGGAGTGAGAGTGTTCCAGTGAACTGACTGTGGAAAGAGCTTTAACCTGTTACACAGCCTGAAAATAAATCACACCATTCACGGCGAGGAGAATCCGTACACGTGTTCTGTGTGGACGGGTTTTCAACCGATTGTCCAACCTGGAGAGGCACAAGGACACCGGCACCATGGACAAACTGTGGAAATGTGGGGACTGTGGGAAGGGATTCATATCCCCGTCTGTGCTGGACATTCATCGCCGCAGTCACACCGGGGAAAGGCCACTTGCTCAGAGTGTGGGAAGAGGTTCACTCGACTAACCCACCTCACTACACACCAACTTGTTCACTCTGACACCAGACCTTTTAAATGTTCTGACTGTGAGAAGAGCTTTAAAAGAAAAGAAAATCTGCTGACACACCAGCGGGTTCACACCGGGGAAAGGCCGTACCCCTGCTCTGAGTGTGGGAAGAGATTCAATCAGTTATCCAGCTTTCTGTTACACCAGCGAGTTCACACTGCGGAGAAACTATTTTCCTGCCCCAAGTGTGGGATGACATTCACTCAGTTATGCAAACTGTTGGATCACCAGCGAGTTCACATTGGGGAGAGACCATTCACTTGTTCTGTGTGTGGGAAGGGATTCACTCAGTTATCAATCCTGATGAGACACCAGCGAGTTCACACTGGGGAGAGACCATTCACCCACCTGGAGTGTGGGAAGGGATTCACTCAGTCTGCCCACCTCACTTCACACCAACGTGTTCACTCTGACACGAGACCTTTTAAATGTTCTGCCTGTGAGATGAGCTTCAAAGGCAAAATGAATCTGCTGATTCACCAGCGCAGTCACATTGGAGAGAGGCCGTTCACCTGCTCCGTGTGTGGGAAGGGATTCACTCAGCAGTCCCTCCGGCTGAAACACCAGCGCATTCACACCAGGGGGGGAGGGTTCATCTGTTCCCTGTGTGGGAAGGGATTCATTCGGTCATCCACCCTGCAGACACACCAGCGAGTTCACAAGTGCCTCCAGGAATCTGCTGTTATTGATGTTAATCACATCCAGGACTGAACCAAAATCACATCCAGGACAGAACCATGTTCATTCTGACAGCTGGAGTTTGTTTCAGTTGATGTTAATAATCCCTGAAACTGAGATTAGAATAGATTGGTGCTTGATCGCCGGCAGACACAATGGGACAAAGGGCCGTGTTTTGTGCTGTAAAACTCTATAACTCGAACCCATCTCACATCACACCAACATGTTCACTCTGACAGAAGACATTTTATGTGTACCGACTGTGAGAAGAATTTTAGAAGCAAAATGGATCTGCTGACTCACCAATGCGCTCACACTGGAGAGAAACCATTCACTGCTCTGAGAGTGGGAAGGGATTTTTTTCCGGTTGCACACACCCCCTTCCCCCCCGCCACCCTCTCCCCAACCCAAGACAGGAAATTCCCACCCAAGGTAAAGGACCTTTAAAGGGGTGGCACAGCCGCACAGTGATTAGCACTGTTGCTTCACAGCGCTAGGGTCCCCGGTTCGATTCCGCTTTGGGTCACTGTCTGTGCGGCGTCTGCACGTTCTCCCAGTGTCTGTTTGGGTTTCCTCCGGGTGCTCCGGTTTCCCCCCCACAAATCCCGAAAGACGTGCTGTTAGGTAATTTGGACATTCTGTCATGTGAGAGTACCTTTAGAAAATGGATGTTTATCAAATAGCTGCAGTGATATCAGAGTGTGGGTGGAGCTGGGCTGTCTGTCTTCACTGCAGCTATTTGATAAACACCCATTTCTTAAAGGTATTCTCACATGACAATTCTGAATTCTCCCTCTGTGTACCTGAACAGGCTCCGGAATGTGCTGACTGGGGGCTTTTCACTGTAACTTAATTGCAGTGTTAATGTAAGATTACTTGTGACAATAAAGATTCGGATTATAAAAATATTTGGCAAATTTCCATCCCGCCCGCGCTGATTTGCACGGGAATATGACCCCTACAAATGGGATGAAGCCAAATCTTTAAAAGTCAAAGTCTTTATTTCAAATTGTTGCCGTGCTGTCAGGGGAAAGGGTTAACTTCTCTGCTTGTTTACAAAAGGGAAGAGGAAACATTCACAAAGATTCCCACAGCGTGTGAGCTCCGAAACATAACTTCAAGGTTGAAGTTTATCTTCTGAGATCGAAACATTTTGGTGTCTTTTCCAATTGGACCAGTAAATTGTGATTCACAATGAAAGGTTCTCTTTCACTCAGTAATTAGAACATTTCACTTTCTCAGCACTGACACTTTAGATCAAATCCCAATTGTTCTCTTCGCTTGTAGCTGGTGTGTGGAGAAGATCATGTTCACCGTAGATCTGTCAGCACAGAGACCGCACTGTGCTTCTGGATAAACTCAGTCTGCAAGTAGATGAATCTTTTAAACATCACCCAAGTGAAGGTCTTCCCCTGACTCTAAGGAGTGAGATGTCCCTGCAGTTGATGCTGTCTCCTCTGTCCCTGCTGTTTTTATTGCATCACACATGTTCCGTGGGCCAGTCTCACAGCCCAAAAGGGGAGGGCAGGAAGGTGTGACAGTCAATGGGACTTTCCGTGTGTGAGCAGTTCAGCTGGAATTCCATCCTTGCCGGGCACCTTTCTGCTTGCTCGGCAATCAATGGCCTTTTCCAGCTCAAATGATGAGAGTTCCTTGTCCAACTCAACCATGACATGAAGCTGTAGGAGAGTCAAACAGAGACTGGGAGATGCCCTTCTCACAGGGGTACAGCTCACTGTTGTGTTCAACCCAGCTCCTCCTCACTCTCTCACCATGACTGACACTGAGCATGCTCAGAGCACACACCCACACTGCCCCTGCGCACTGGCCTCGTACACTCACTGATCGGGGACTTTCTGCAGCGCGGGGGATTCTGGGTAACACAGCAGCCATAGAGCAATTAGTAAACAGGAAGATTCTATTTCCCAGTCCGCAAAACAGAAGATCCACAGTTAGGCAAGATGCTGGGCATGAAGCACAATGAGAGGTTTGGTAACTTTATTTCATACAGAAGCACATTATTCTGATATCAGAATAGACATGGGCAGCAAGCAGGCTGATCTACAGTATGCACAGTATTTACAACATCTGGGACACGGTAAATCATCTCATCAAACCAGTGATAGGTTTGTTTACTGTTCATAATTGTGACTGGGTCATACGATTCATGCAAAATGCAACTCCCCAGGTTCACTGACCCACTCCCTCCAGACCTGTTTTCGCTCAAAGGGTCTTGACATCTGCCTTAGTCTTTATCCAGCCCTGTATGTTCAGCTCACACTGCCCAACAACCAGCCTCTCCTGCACTGGTCACAGGGTTTCCATCACCAAAAATCTGTCCTGGTCCACCCACATCGATGCTACGACCAAGAAAGCACAACAGCGCCTTTACTTCTTCAGGAAATTAAGGAAATTTGGCATGTCCACACTGACTCTTACCAGCTTTTACAGATGCACCATAGAAAGCATCTTATCTGACTGCATCACAACCTGATATGGCAACTGCACGGCCCAAGACCGCAAGAAACTTCAGAGAGTAGTGAACACAGCCCAGTCCATCACACAAACCTGCCCCCCATTCAGTGACTATCCACACCTCCCGCTGCCTTGGAAAAGCGGGCAGCATAATCAAAGACCCCTCCCACCCGGCTTACTCACTCTTCCAACTTCTTCCATCGGGCAGGAGATACAAAAGTCTGAGAACACGCATGAACGGATTCAAAACAGCTTCTTCCCCGCTAAACCTCTTATGGACTGACCAAATTAGTACTACACTCCTGTATGCTTCACTCAATGCCTTTGTCTATATATTGACATTGTGTACCTTGTGTTGCCCTATTATGTATTTTCTTTTTAGTTTACTTTTTCATGTACGAAATGATCTGTTTGAGCTGCTCGCAGAATAATACTTTTCACTGTACCTCGGTACACGTGACAATAAACAAATCCAATCCATATCGAGGGAGCAATCTGCCTCTCTTGCATTGGTGCACTGCATTTCCCTCATAACACAGTGGCATAGAAAGGTGACAGCACAAAACAAAGGCACTCAACAAATTGTATCTGTGCCAACTTTCTGCAACAGTCACAATCCGCTGTCATTGGCCCTGAACTCTGCAGATATTTTTCTCCTCAAAAGATACGAACAGATGAGCAAGGAGCTGGAGTTGGCTATTCAGCCCAGTCTGCTCCACCATTTAATAAGCTCATGGCTGATCTGATAGTAACAGATAGTTGTCCAATTATTTTCAAGGCATCAATTGAATCTGCCTCCACCACATTTTCGAGCAGTGCATTCATGATCCCACACGCAGCACAGAATGTTTTTCTTCACATCATAAGACATCGGAACAGAATTAGGCCACTCGGCCCATCTGCTCCGCCATTCAATCATGGCTGATATTTTCCTCATCCCCATTCTGCCTTCTCCCCATAACCCCTGATCCCCTGATTAATCAAGAATCTATCTATCTCTGTCTTCAAGACACTCAGTGATTTGGCCTCCACGGCATTCTGTGGCAAAGAGTTCCACTGATTCACCACCCTCTGGCTGAAGAAATTCCTCATCTGTTTGAATTCCTCCTCATGACGTGAGGAAGGAACTGTGCCCTTGAAGCTAGTGAGTCGAAACAAACCGGTTGGACTTTAACCTGGTGTTGTACGATTTCTTCCTCTGTTTTGAAGGATCGCCCTTTAGTCTGAGATTGTGTCCTCTGCTTCTAGTTTTTCCTACAAGTGGAAACATCTTCTCCATGTCCACTCTACCCAGGCCTCGCAGTATCCCGTAAGTTTTAATAAGATTCCCCCATATCCTTCTAAACTCCAACGAGTACAGACCCAGAGTCCTCAACCGTTCCTCATACGACAAGCTCTTCATTCCAGGGATCATTCTTGTAAACCTCCTCTGGACGCTTTCCAAGGCCAACACATCCTTCATTAGATACGGGGCCCCAAACTGCTCAAAATACTCCAAATGAGGTCTGATCAGGGCCTTAAATGAAATGAAAATTGCTTATTGTCACAAGTAGGCTTCAAATGAAGTTACTGTGAAAAGCCCCTAGTCACCACATTCCGTGCCTGTTCGGGGAGGCTGGTACAGAAATTGAACCGTGCTGCTGGCCTGCCTTGGTCTGCTTTAAATGCCAGCGATTTAGCCCAGTGTGCTAAACCAGCCCCTATATAACCTCAGAAGTACATCCCTGGTCTTGTATTCTAGTCCTCTTGACTTGAAGACATTGCATTTGCCTTCCTAACTGCCGACTGAACCTGCACGTTAACCTTTTTTTTACATTTAAAAAAAAAATTTGGAGTTCCCAATTCATTTTTCCAATTAAGGGGCAATTTAGTGTGCCCTATCCACCTACCCTGCACATCTTTGGGTTGTGGGAGCGAAACCCATGCAAACACGGGGAGAATGTGCAAACTCCACATGGACAGTGACCCAGAGCCGGGATCGAATCTGGGATCTCGGTGCCGTGAGGCTGCAGTGCACCTGCACGTTAACCTGAAGAGAATCTTGAACAAGGTCTCCCAAGTCCCTTTGTGCTTGTGATTTCCTCAGCATTTTCCCATTTAGAAAATAGTCTATGCCTCCATTTCTCCTTCCAAAGTGGATAACCTCACACTTTTCCACATTGTATTCCATCTGCCACTTTGCCCACTCTCCTAGCCTTGCTCAGCATTGCTTATTTTTCTAATCACTTTAAATGAATGCCCTCTGTTTATAATCTTGCCCTAAATATGACTTGCTAGATCAAACGTCTATTGCAGATCCTTAGTTTTAATGTGGTCAAGTGCCTTTCCATTTGAGAACTGTTCAATAAAGTTATTAGAATTATTTGTAGCTAAGGCAGCACGTGGAGCAGTGGTTCGCACTGGGACTGCAGCGCTGAGGACCCGGGTTTGAGTCCCGGCCCTGGGTCACTGTCCGTGTGGAGTTCGCACATTCTCCACGTGTCTGCATGGGTTTCACCCCCACAACCCAAAGATGTGCAGGTTAGGTGGATTGGTAAAATTGCTAAATTGCCACTTGATTGGAAAAATAATAATAATAATTGGGTCTGAATTTATTTTTTTTAAACTTCCCCACCAATCAGTTTTTTCCATTCCCCTAAAGTGACCTTATTTTTATCGGGAGTTAACTGAAGTGCGTTCCCAATGGCTCATTATCTAAATTTTCATTTACCACTTTTCTGTCCACCTGACCCAGTCCATGGCTTTCTCCCTCATTGTCTAAAACACATGAGCAACTTTTGTATAATCCTGGAGTATGCATTTAAGTCTAAATCACTGATTAAATACACCAGAAAACTGTGGCGCCTCACTGGAATCAGACGTCAAGGCATCATTCAGTCCTGGATGTGACTAACAGCAGCAACAACAGCTGAATCCAAACCCCGCTGTTGCCTGTGAACTTGCTGGCTGATGTCTGTTTAGGTTGTTTGACTGAATGAATCTCCTCCCACGCACGGAGCAGTTGAACAACCTCGCCCCAGTACCGCTCCCACGTGTGGGAGACACGGCAGCACAGTGGCTAGCACTGTTGCTTCACAGCTCCAAGGTCCCTGGTTTTATTCCCGGCTTGGGTCACTGGCTGTGCGGCGTCTGCGTGTTGTCCCAGTGTCTGTGTGGGTTTCCTCCGGGTGCTCCGGTTTCCCCCCCACAGTCCAAAGATGTGCGGGTGACGAATGTGATATAAAATAGTTAGTTTAAATATATTAGTTATAGTAATGTAGATGTAGGCCGGTCTAATTCTAGTGAGTTCACAGACAAAGGATTTCAGAAAGCATGGTAAGGAAGGGGAGGTGTGTCTGGTAGAGGAGGAGAAAAGGATGCTGGGTAACAAGTGGCCAGGGTTAAGGAATGAGAAGTGAGCCAATTAGGATGTATGGCCAGGTCAGGAGGGGCATAGGATGACCTATGGGAATCGTGTCTGTGAAACTTGATGCCATTTGAATGTATTTGCAGAGATCCCTTTGTATCCTACCTCATTCGTTTCCAAGGGGTCCAGGAGACTGGTTCTGTGTTCTGTGTCCCTGAGAAGCGAGTCAGACTTGCAAGTTGGTTTAAAATAAATAATACTATGCCTACAAATCCATCTCGAGTTTTATTGAGACCAGACTGATGGGTAAAGAATTCAACATTTGTCACGGGTTAGATGGATTGGCCATGCTAAATTACCCTGAGTGTCCAAAAATTGAGGTGGGGTTATGGGTTAGGTTGGAGGTATGGGCTTAAGTAAGGTGCTCTTTGCGAGGGCCGGTGCACGCGATGGGCCGAATGCCCTCCTTCTGCACTGTAAATTCTATGATTCTGTTTCCGTGTGAACTCGCTGGTGTTTCAGCAGATTCAGTTTACTTTTAAATCTCTTTTCACAGTCAGAACATTTTAAAGGTTTCTGGTCAGTGTGAACAAGTTGGTGTGAAGTCAGGTGGGATGACTGAGTGAATTTCTTGTCACATACGGGGCACGTGTACGGTCTCTGTCCAGTGTGAACTCGCTGGTGTCTCAGAAGCTGGGATGAACAAATGAATCCCTTCCCACACACGGAGCAAGTGAATGGCCTCTCCCCAGTGTGAGTGCGTTGATGGATCAGTAAATTCTTTCTGCTTTTATAGCTCTTCTCACAGTCAGCACATTTAAAAGGTTTCTGATCAGTATGAACAAGTTGATGGCTCAGGAGGAGTGATGACTGAGTAAATCCCATCCCACACACGGAGCAGCTGAATGGTCTCTCCCCAGTGTGAGTGCATTGATGGATCAGTAAATTCTTTCTGCTTTTATACTTCTTCTCACAGTCAGCACATTTAAACGGTCTCTGGTCAGAGTGAACCTGATGGTGAGTCCGGAGGTTTGACAAATCATTAAAACCCTTCCCACATTCCAGACAGGTGAATGGCCTCTCCCCAGTGTGAGTGCGGTGATGTGACAGTAAATTCTTTCTGCTTTTAAAGCTCTTTTCACAGTCAGAACATTTAAAAGGTCTCTGATCAGTGTGAACAAGTTGATGTTTCAGGAGGTCGGATGACCGAGTGAATCCCTTCCCACACACTGAGCAGGTGAACGGCCTCTCCCCAGTATGAGTACGTTCGTGTATCAGTAAATCCTTTCTGCTTTTAAAGCTCTTCTCACAGTCAGAACATTTAAACGGTCTCTCATCATTATGAACAAGTTGGTGTTTGAGGAGGTGGGGTGACAGAGTGAATCCCTTCCCACACACGGAGCAGGTGAACGGCCTCTCCCCAGTGTGAGTTCGTTGATGTATCAGTAAATCCTTTCTGCTTTTAAAGCTCTTCTCACAGTCAGCACATTTAAATGGTCTCTGGTCAGTATGAACATGCTGGTGTGTGATGAGGTTGGATAGCTTAGTGAATCCCTTCCCACACACGGAGCAGGTAAATGGCCTTTCCCCAGTGTGAATACGTCGATGAGTTTCCAATTCAGACGGGTAATTGAATCCCATCCCACAGTCCCCACATTGCCACGGTTTCTCCATGGTTATTGACAGGTTATCAGGTGTAGGTGGGATGCAGATTTGAGGTCACTATCAGATCAGCCGTGATGTTATTAAATGGTGGAACAGGCTCACGGGGCTGAATGTCCTATTGCTGCTTCTTGATTCCTTTGGTGCGAATGTCCTTATGTCTCTTCAACTTGGATCATCAGTTGAAGCCTGAGTACGGTGTCTCCCTGATGTAAATGCTGCAATTTAATTTCATGCTGTGTGATTGGTTAAAGCTCAGTTCCAGCTAACTGTGGAAAATGACTTAGATGTCTGTGTCTCGGTGCTTTTCCAATCACAGTGACTTTTGAATTTTTTTCCGAAAGACAAAACAGACAAACATTTCTCCTTCCACGTTGAAAGGCCGGTCCTGATGAATCAAGTGACTCGGTCAGATCTCAACATGATGTTTGCATCTGCAAATATTCTGTAAAAGGAGATTACATTGAATTACTGTGAAAATATAAGACACAAACAGGCCATTCTGTCACAGATTTTGCTGCTGTCAATACTCGGCACACATCTCCGACTGTCACACCTATCAAATCTCAGCCTTTCAGCTGATTTTCAATTCCATTTTCTCTCATGTGCTTGTCCCGTTTCCTTTTGAAAACATCTCAGCACTTTCCTCAACTCCTTTCCATTGTAATGAGTTGCACATTCTCAACATGTGATAAATAAATTTGTCCGTATTGCCCCCTTGGATTTATTCGTAACTATCTTGTATTTATGACTTGTTGTTTATTGATGGTCCCTGGTTTTGGATTCTCTCACATCGCCCCTCTCCAAACTACTGATAATTTAAAAGATTTATAGCAGGTCACTGCTAAATTTGTTGTTGTCGATAGAAAAAAGGCCCCACTCCATTTAATCTTTCCTGATCGCTGTAATCTCTCATGTTACAAAAGTCATCACTATCAATGCAGGATAGAATTCGCAAACAGACAAACCTTTCTGTTGGGTTCAGTTTGTTCTGTGCAAATTCTCCAGTTCTAACCCCCTGTGAAAGGAGTTTACAAAAGCTACCACTGTCAGTCCAGGATAGAAATTCTGAACAGGCAATTCTAGTTTCTCTGGAACATTTTTTCCTCTCTTGTTCCCCCAAAGCTGTAAATCCCCGTCCCACACACTCTCCCTCCTCCTTGGGCTGAAATCCAAACCCATCTCACCATTTCTTTCCTCCACTCCCAGTTTTCTCCCTCCCTCTCCTCTGCCTGGGTTCAGTTCTCCAGCTCCTGTCTGCAGACTGACAATAAAACCAATGGGTCTTATTGGGGGTTTGGGGCCTCCAGTGCGGGTTTGTGAATCCTCCCCGCCCACCTGCCACGGTTTGCTTCCTTGCCAGAGATCAGGGTCCTCATTGATTTGAGTGCAAAGTGGAAGCTCTTATTTCTTGTCCCCCTCCCCATCCTCTGATGTGAATCAGCCTCCAGTGGCTGAAGCAGGATGGTGCCCATTAACCTGGGCCTGTTCCCGGGAGGGAGGGAGAAGCCCCGCAGCTGCAAACCAGGGAGCTGACAATGATTGTGAAGGGTTTGCTCCAGCTCACAATGCCCGGGGACTGATTGACGGCAGGTTCGGACCAATAGGAAGAGGCGACGGGCCTGGAAGACCAAATATGAGCGGCTGGTCCTCCAGCCAATCAGAGTGAATGGGAGGTGGAGCTAAGCCGGGGCTATCGCTCCCTCCGCATTCACCCGGCCCCACACTTCGTCCACTCAGGCCTGTCTCGGGGAAAAGACGAGCAGCTTTCGCCAGTTCAACTGCTGTATCCTAGCTTCGTATTCGGGGCTTCGGGCTACACGGAGTGTTTATGAAGCCTACTGACCCATGCGCCGGCTCCATCCCTCCCTCATGCCTCACCCGACCGAATTTGACCGGCTGAGGATTTCCACCCTACCGCCTGAATCCTGAGTTGTCATCGGTACTGGATAATCTGAAACATCAAACCAGAGCGGAGAGAGACCCACTCATGCTTCTGTGGAGACAAGGGCACCACGATAGCACAGTGGGTAGCTTTGTCGATTCACAGCACCACGGACCTGGGTTCGATTCCCGGCTTGGGTCATTGTCTGTGCAGAGTCTGCACGATCTCCCAGTGTCTGTGTAGGTTTCCTCCGGGTGTTCCTGTTTCCTCCCACAAGTCCCCAAAAACGTGCTTGTTTGGTGATTTGGACATTCTGAATTCTCCCTCTGATTACCCGAACAGACGCCGGAGTGTGGCGAATAAGGGATTTTCTCAGTCATCATTGCAGTGTTAATGTAAGCCTATTTGTGACACTAATAAAGTTTATTATTCAACTGATCATCAAACGTGGAGAGGGACAAGGACACCAACAGCATGCTGAAACCGTGGAAACAGGAGCTGGTTTAGCACAGGGCTAAATAGCTGCCTTTTAAAGCAGACCATGGCAGGCCAGCAGCACGGTTCAATTCCCGTACCAGCCTCCTGAACAGGCGCCGGAATGTGGTGACTAGGGGTTTCTCACAGTAACTTCATTTGAAGCCTACTTGTGACAATAAGCGATTTTCATTTCATTTTTCATGTGGGGACAGTGGGAAGGGATTCAAGTCCACATGTGAGCTGGAAATTCATCACCTCAATCACACCAGCGACAGACCTTTCACCTGTTCTGAGTGTGGGAAGGGATTCACTCAGTTATCCGAGTGAGGATTTACCAGGATGTGGGAGCCGAGCTGGTGAGGAAGCGAGCGGCCTTTAATAAGGTTCAGGCTGCTCGGTGTAAGAAAGGAGTTTGATTCGGGGTGGTATACCCGGCAAAGCTGCAGGTGACAAATGAGTCCAAAGAATTCCATTTTGAGACACTGGAGGAGGCGAATGCCTTTATTGTAAAGCATGGACTGGGTCCAGTTATCTGTATTGGACAAGATGTACGTTCCCTGTGGGGTGGGGTGGGTGTTGTGATATCCTGTCTATAGTTTTGACATTTTCTGATAGATTGTTTTTCTGTGTGGAGATGAAGAGAGATTTTCTTTACAAAGCACAACGTAGATCTATGGGGAGGGGTGGGGGGTGACGGCACATTTTATTCTCGAGTGGGCAACATTGTTGTTTTTATTTTCTTGGTGTCCTGAGAGGAGCTGCCCTGCCAGCAGTCAGCTGGTGAATGGGAGTGAGATGGAGGGGGGGGCTGCAGCCGGTGAACCAGTTTTAGCTGGTTCGACAAGCTCAGCCCGGGGGGGGGGGGGGGGGGGCGGTTAGATTTGTGTGTCTCGGTGGGACGTTGGTGAAAAATGGGGGAGGGGGGTTACTTTGCTGATGAAGACTATAAAACTGTTTTTGTTTTACTCTGAAGATGTGTGTGTGTGGCGGTCATCTTGGGTGGACCCTTGGCCTGTACTTTTTGAAAATTTGCTGGATAGACCCTCACGGTGGAAATGGCTGAGTCCATGATGGGGGCTGGTGCAGAGACCCTTGATACAGCTGGTCACCTGGAACGCAAGGGGATTGAGTGGACCAGTGAAGGTCAAGGGTTTTCGCTCACCTAAAGAATCAAAATGCTGGTGTGGTGTTCTTGCAGGAGACTCACTTGCGGGTTAGAGATCAGACCAGACTGCGGAGGGGTGAGCCAAGTGTTTCACTCGGGCTTTGACAAAGGGCTCGAGCTGCTGCAATTCTAATCAATAAAGATTCCTCTTTCGGTCACTGGGATCATTGCGGACACTAATGAGAGTTACGTGGTGGTCAGTGGGTCATTGGGTGCTAGTGAATGGCTAAGCCCCTAACTGGGCCGATCTGGCATTTGTAAAAAAAATGGTTGCGATCCATCCCAGACCTGGATACACGTCAATCAATGCTTGGCGGAGACTTCACTTGTGTACTGGATCTGGAAATGGACTGGTCCAAGTCCATTCAACCGCTATAAATACACAATAACGGAGTGGAACCTGGACGGACCATCTGGCATGACCCAGACACCGGAAACGATAACAGCAAACCCGGAAAAAAGATAAATCAATCTGTTCCCATCAGTAGATTGTAAAAGGATTACGGGACACAGATTTAAGGTTGTGAGCAAGATCTACAGGGAGGATATGAGGAAGAAATTTTACGCAGTGAGTGATAATGATATGGAATTCAATGCTTACACATCTCCAGGTCCTGATAACTCGAATGGTGCTGTCAGAATTGATGTGAGGATTGGTTGTGAATTTCCTGTCTGCGAAACCCTAGCTAAGTCCCTGTGAAAGAAGATTACAAAAGGCATCACTGTCAGTCCAGAAATAAAATTTGGGAAAGATAAACATTTCTCCCGGTTTGAATTTGCTGAGTATAAATCCTCCCCTACTAATCCCCTGTAAAAGGAGTTTCCAAAATTAATCACCGTCAGTCCAGGATAGAAATTCACAACATTCTCTCCTCCTGCTCCCTGGTCCAGGATGATCGCTCATCCTCCCCCCCCCCCCCCCGCCCCGCTGCACACTGTCCCTCTTGTCATCAGCAGTCCCCTGATTTGAGGGTGATGTTGACTCAAGGTTGTGAATTTCTACCCTGGGTCTTCATGTGACTGAACAGAGCCGCAGAGCTTTCGACACATGGGACAGGACGTCCAATGAGACAGTGAAATCCGGAGAGCAGGATTTGCTTCCTTTTCTTTCCATCTCTGCCGCCACTTTGCATCATCAATAAGACATTGGGACTCAAAGACTAATCCAGTTTGATGGACAAGTTGCCTCCATTCTGAACAATGGGGAACAAGCTCCTCCCACTCTTTGAAACATCGCCCCGACAAAGATGACAAACGCGCATGCGCCCTGATGCACATCCAATAAAGATGACGGCCATTAACCCGAGCCGAACATGAGGAGCCGTAGCTCCGCTCGGTACAAACTGGGTACCTTAAACTCTTTTCCTTTTTTAAAAAAAAAACTTTTTATTGGCATTTCTCATATTTATAAACAACCGTGAACTCTCTTCCGAAGTTTGCGGCTTACAACAGCTTTACACGATGTTTCCGCCCACCCCCACGATCTCTCGCTCCCTCCATATTGTTCATCGCCTCTCACGATTTCGGATCTGAAGACACAGCCCTTCTGCATCTCCATTACCCACACAGCGCATGCTTCAATCACAGCGGGCCCCACCCCTCATTCACTCCGATTGGTTGGAGGACTAGCCGCTCTCGGTCGGTCCTCCAATCCTGCCCCTCCACCTCCTATTGGTCTGGAGCTGCCGTCAATCACCCAGGCATTATGACGGTTACAGATGGTGAGAGCGGCCACAGGCTCAGACTGTGCGCTGATTGTCCAATAATAACAGTGAGAGTCTCAGTAGGACAATTAGACACTAATAGTGGAGATGGGGCTCAGAGGAGAAACAGCAAAGGATTCACTCACTTTGAGTGTAACAAACACTGTCTGTTCCAATAATAAGAGTCAGGCTGCAGTGTGTGAGTGAACACATCATTGGATCCAATGTAGAATCATAGAATCCCCCCAGTGCAGAAGGAGGCCATTCGGCCAATCGAGCCCATAGCAACCCTCTGAAAGAGCACCCTACCTTGGCAAATTCCCCACCCTTTCCCCGTAACACCTCCCAGGGACAATTTAGCACAGCCAATCCACCTAATCTGCACATTCTTGGACTGTGGGAGGAAACCAGAGCACCCGGAAAGGAAATCTACGCAGACGCAGGAAAACTCCGCAGAGACAGTGACCCAAGGTCAGAATTAATCATAGAATCTACAGTGCAGAAGGAGACCATTCGGCCCATTAAGTCTGTACCTGTGTTACCTGATCTGGCCAACTCACTGAAATGTACTTAATTCTGAATTGCCTAGCAAGCCCCTCAGTTTAAGGGCAATTAGGAATGGGCAACCAAACTGGTTTGCCCGTGACACTCACATCCCATAAAAAAGAGAAAATCAAAGGGCTGTTTCCAGTGCCGGTTTCAAAGCAATCAGTACTGGCCCTTCACTCCTGGTTTACATCATTGATTTGAAAGTAAATGTAGGAACATGAATAAGAAGTTTACATGTGACACAAAAATGATTAAACATTGGTGATAGTGAGGAAGAAAACTGGATGGAAAACAAGGCAAAGGATTACATGATAAATGGCAGGACAGGACTAGTTAGGCCAGAGCTAGATTCATGTACAGGAAGATTGCACTAGAGAAAGTACAGAGGGGATTTACGAACATCAGCCAGAAATTGACAATGTTTGCTCTGAGGAAAGTTTGGATAAACTGGGACTGTTTTCTTTGGAACAGAAAAGACTGAGGAGAGACATAGAACATAGAACATAGAACAATACAGCGCAGTACAGGCCCTTCGGCCCACGATGTTGCACCGAAACAAAAGCCATCTAACCTACACTATACCATTATCATCCATATGTTTATCCAATAAACTTTTAAATGCCCTTAATGTTGGCGAGTTCACTACTGTAGCAGGTAGGGCATTCCACGGCCTCACTACTCTTTGCGTAAAGAACCTACCCCTGACCTCTGTCCTATATCTATTACCCCTCAGTTTAAGGCTATGTCCCCTCGTGCTAGCCATTTCCATCCGCGGGAGAAGGCTCTCACTGTCCACCCTATCTAACCCTCTGATCATTTTGTATGCCTCTATTAAGTCTCCTCTTAACCTTCTTCTCTCTAACGAAAACAACCTCAAGTCCATCAGCCTTTCCTCATAAGATTTTCCCTCCATACCAGGCAACATCCTGGTAAATCTCCTCTGCACCCGTTCCAAAGCCTCCACGTCCTTCCTATAATGCGGTGACCAGAACTGTACGCAATACTCCAAATGCGGCCGTACCAGAGTTCTGTACAGCTGCAACATGACCTCCTGACTCCGGAACTCAATCCCTCTACCAATAAAGGCCAACACTCCATAGGCCTTCTTCACCACCCTATCAACCTGGGTGGCAACTTTCAGGGATCTATGTACATGGACACCTAGATCCCTCTGCTCATCCACACTTTCAAGAACTTTTCCATTAGCCACATATTCCACATTCCTGTTTTTCCTTCCAAAGTGAATCACCTCACACTTCTCTACATTAAACTCCATTTGCCACCTCTCAGCCCAGCACTGCAGCTTATCTATATCCCTCTGTAACCTGCTACTTCCTTCCTCACTATCGACAACACCACCGACTTTAGTATCGTCTGCAAATTTACTCACCCACCCTTCTGCGCCTTCCTCTAGGTCATTGATAAAAATGACAAACAGCAACGGCCCCAGAACAGATCCTTGTGGTACTCCACTTGTGACAGAACTCCATTCTGAACATTTCCCATCAACCACCACCCTCTGTCTTCTTTCAGCTAGCCAATTTCTGATCCACATCTCTAAATCACCCTCAATCCCCAGCCTCCGTATTTTCTGCAATAGCCTACCGTGGGGAACCTTATCAAACGCTTTGCTGAAATCCATATACACCACATCAACTGCTCTACCCTCGTCTACCTGTTCAGTCACCTTCTCAAAGAACTCGATAAGGTTTGTGAGGCATGACCTACCCTTCACAAAGCCATGCTGACTATCCCTGATCATATTATTCCTATCTAGATGATTATAAATCTTGTCTCTTATAATGCCCTCCAAGACTTTACCCACTACAGACGTGAGGCTCACCGGTCTATAGTTGCCGGGGTTGTCTCTGCTCCCCTTTTTGAACAAAGGGACCACATTTGCTATCCTCCAGTCCTCTGGCACTATTCCTGTATCCAATGATGACATAAAAATCAAAGCCAATGGTCCAGCAATCTCTTCCCTGGCCTCCCAGAGAATCCTAGGATAAATCCCATCAGGCCCCGGGGACTTATCTATTTTCAGCCTGTCCAGAATTGCCAACACCTCTTCCCTACTTACCTCAATGCCATCTAATCTATTTACCTGGAGCTCAGCATTCTCCTCCACAACATTATCTTTTTCCTGAGTGAATACTGACGAAAAATATTCATTTAGTATCTCGCCTATCTCTTCAGACTCTACACACAACTTCCCATCCCTGTCCTTGACTGGTCCTACTCTGTCCCTAGTCATTCGCTTATTCCTGACATACCTATAGAAAGCTTTTGGGTTTTCCTTGATCCTTCCTGCCAAATACTTCTCATGTCCCCTCCTTGCTCGTCTTAGCTCTCTCTTTAGATCCTTCCTCGCTACCTTGTAACTATCCATCGCCCCAACTGAAACTTCACACCTCATCTTCACATAGGCCTCCTTCTTCCTCTTAACAAGAGATTCCACTTCTTTGGTAAACCACGGTTCCCTCGCTCGGCACCTTCCTCCCTGCCTGACCGGTACATACTTATCAAGAACACGCAATAGCTGATCCTTGAACAAGCTCCACTTATCCAGTGTGTCCAAAACTTGCAGCCTACTTCTCCACCTTATCCCCCCCAAGTCACGTCTAATGGCATCATAATTTCCCTTCCCCCAGCTATAACTCTTGCCCTGCGGTGTATACTTATCCCTTTCCATCCTTAACGTAAACGTCACCGAATTGTGGTCACTGTCCCCAAAGTGCTCACCTACCTCCAAATCCAACACCTGGCCTGGTTCATTACCCAAAACCAAATCCAATGTGGCCTCACCTCTTGTTGGCCTGTCAACAAACTGTGTCAGGAAACCCTCCTGCACACACTGAACAAAAAACGACCCATCTAATGTACTCGAACTATATCTTTTCCAGTCAATATTTGGAAAGTTAAAGTCTCCCATAATAACTACCCTGTTACTTTCACTCATATCCAGGATCATCTTCGCCATCCTTTCCTCTACATCCCTAGAACTATTTGGAGGCCTATAGAAAACTCCCAACAGGGTGACCTCTCCTTTCCTGTTTCTAACCTCAGCCCATACTACCTCGGAAGATGAGTCCCCATCTAGCATCCTCTCCGCCACCGTAATACTGCTCTTGACTAGCAGCGCCACACCTCCCCCTCTTTTGCCTCCTTCCCTGAGCTTACTAAAACACCTAAACCCCGGAACCTGCAACATCCATTCCTGTCCCTGCTCTATCCACGTCTCCGAAATGGCCACAACATCGAAGTCCCAGGTACCAACCCATGCTGCCAGTTCCCCTACCTTATTTCGTATACTCCTGGCATTGAAGTAGACACACTTCAAACCACCTACCTGAACACTGGCCCCCTCCTCCGACGTCAAATCTGAGCTCCTGACCTCTATACTCTCATTCTCCCTTACCCTAAAACTACAATCCAGGTTCCCATGCCCCTGCTGCATTAGTTTAAACCCCCCCAAATGAAATTGTGAAAAGCAGCCTGGCTAGCTCAGTCGGCAGATCATGGGAGTCTTAATCCCAGGGCCATGGGTTCAAGACCCACTCTGGGCGCTTCAGCTTCTTTAATCTGAGAACATAGAGCTGGACTGTTTTATGGGCGGCACGGTAGCACAGTGGTTAGCACTGTTGCTTCACAGCACCAGGGTCCCAGGGTTCAATTCCCACTTGGGACACTGTCTGCGTAGAGTCAACAGGTTCTCCCAGTGTCTGTATGGGTTTCCTCCCACATGTCCCGAAAGACATGCTTGTTAGGTGAATTGGACATTCCGAATTCTCCCTCTGCGTACCCGAATAGGTGCCTGAATGTGATTACGGGGATTTTCACAGTAACTTCATTGCAGTGTTAATGTAAGACTACTTGTGACAATAGTAAAGATTATTCTAAATGTATAAAATTCTGGCGTTTCATGGTGGCACAGTGGTTGTGCGCCTGCGTGTTGGGGACACGGGTTCGATCCTGGCCCTGGGTCACAGTCTGTAAGGAGTTTGCACATTCTCCCATTTTCTGTGTGGGTTTCACCCCCACAACCCAAAAATGTGCACGTTAGATGGCTTGGCAAAATTAAATTGCCCCTTAATTGGAGAAAAATATAAATTTATATATTTTTTAAATTCAGAGGGATTTAAATAGATTGGAAAGGAGGGTCCTATTCCCTTTGGTTGAGGGATACATATAAAAGGGGACAGAGATTTAGGGAAGGACTAGGAGGTTTAGAGGGTGGTGAGGATCTGTGACATGCTGCCTGAAATTATGGCAGAAACCCTCATAACATTTAAAAAGTATTCAGATAGACATTCGAATTGATGTAACTTAAAAAGCTACAGACCACAATCTGGAAATTGGGATTCGGCTGAATACCTACTTTGTAGCCACGATGAGCTGAATGAAATGCAACACAAAACAACAAACTTTAACAAAATCCCCGGATAGTAACTCTCACTACGAACAAGGTCAGCAGTTTGCCCAGTTTAACTGCCAAGTATGCTAATGCGGTAATTTTAAAATGTATCTGCATACATAAGAGTACAACAGCAAATTATTTAACTTCCCCAATGTGATCGGTGTAATTAGTCTCAAATTTAACCCGGAATGGTCATTTACATTTTCCCAGTCACTCTGATATCTGAAATCTTTGCCCTCAGACAGAACAGAAAAACCATTTTACCGCCCAATGATTTTCAGGTCCTGATGAATCGAGTAACTCAGTCAGAGGATGATGTGATGTTTGGTTTGACGTTCCCATCAGTAAATCCTCGTATTTCGAAAGGAGTTTCCAAAGGAATTTCACAAGATTCTCTCTTCCGGCTTCCGGTTCAACGACGGCCGCACATGCGCCCTGCTGCACCTGAGAAAGATGGCGGCCGCGCAGGTGTCCTGCTGCATATCGCCTCCTAAACAGATGACAGCCGTTAACAGAGGCCAATCAGAGAGAAAGACACCGAGGCGGCCGCCCCATTCGGTGCAAACACCGAACTGTATCAAAGGTGCCGGAACCAATTTATCACCCTGAGAAACGTAATGGAATAATGGCGGATAAGACTACCCGGAATGCCAGGCGCGGATGAATACGCCCTATCTCCATCACAGGAGGCGCAGGCGTCCGAATGTCCCGCCCCCGGAAGTTGCCTCCCTGTACGGAGCATGCGCGGTGCTGCTCCTGGCTCAGCGTAGCCGCAGTGAGAGTGAGTGCGGCTCCCAGAGGCTGAATTAGAGCCTCCGCGAGCGGGGACAATGGGGAGAACCCAAACCCCCCAATAAGACCCATTGATTTTAGTGTCAGTCTGCAGACAGGAGCTGCAGAACTGAACCCAGGCAGAGGAGAACATAGAACATTACAGCGCAGTACCGGTCCTACCGCCCTCGATGTTGCGCCGACCTGTGAAACCACTCTAAAGCCCATCTATACTATTCGGCTATCTTCCATATGTCTTTCCAATGACCATTTGAATGCCCTTAGTGTTGGCGAGTCCAGTACTGTTGCAGGCAGGGCATTCCACACCCTTACTACTCTCTGAGTAGTCTGTCTTATATCTATTTCCCCTCAATTTAAAGCTATGTCCCCTCGTGCTCGACATCACCATCCGAGGAAAAAGGCTCTCACTGTCCACCCTATCCAATCCTCTGATCATCTTGTATGCCTCAATTAAGTCACCTCTTGACCTTCTCTCTAACGAAAACAGCCTCAAGTCCCTCAGCCTTTCCTCATAAGATCTTCCCTCCATACCAGGCAACATTCTGGTAAATCTCCTCTGCACCCTTTCCAATGCTTCCACATCCTTCCTATAATGCAGCGACCAGAATTGCCCGCAAGACTCCAAATGCGGCCGCACCAGAGTTTTGTACAGCTGCAACATGACCTCATGGCTCCGAAACTCAATCCCTCTACCAATAAACGCTAACACACCGTATGCCTTCTTACCAACCCTCTCAACCTGGGTGGCAACTTTCAGGGATCTATGTACATGGACACCGCGATCTCTCTGCTCATCCACACTGCCAAGAATCTTACCATTAACCCAGTACTCTGTCTTCCTGTTATTCCTTCCAAAATGAATCACCTCACACTTTTCTGCATTAAACTCCATTTGCCACCTCTCAGCCCAGCGCTGCAGCTTATCTATGTCCCTCTGTAACTTGTAACATCCTTCCGCACTGTCCACAACTCCACCGACTTTAGTGTCATCTGCAAATTTACTCACCCATCCTTCTACGCCCTCCTCCAGGTCATTTATAAAAATGACAAACAGCAGTGGCCCCAAAGCAGATCCTTGTGGTACACCACTAGTAACTGGACTCCAGTCTGAACATTTCCCATCAACCACCACTCTTTGACTTCTTCCAGCTAGCCAATTTCTGATCCAAACTGCTAAATCACCCTGAATCCCATGCCTCCGTATTTTCTGCAGTAGCCTACCGTGGGGAACCTTATCAAATGCTTTACTGAAATCCATATACACCACATCAAATGCTTTACCCTCATCCACCTGTTTGGTCACCTTCTCAAAGAACTCAATAAGGTTTGTGAGGCACGACCTACTCTTCACAAAACCGTGTTGACTATCTCTAATCAAATTATTCCTTTCCAGATGATTATACATCCTATCTCTTATAAACCTTTCCAAGATTTTTCCCACAACAGAAGTAAGGCTCACTGGTCTATAATTACCGGGTTTGTCTCTACTCCCCTTCTTGAACAAGGGGACAACATTTGCTATCCTCCAGTCTTCTGGCACTATTCCTGTAGACAAAGATGACTTAAAGATCAAAGCCAAAGGCTCAGCAATCTCCTCCCTAGCTTCCCAGAGAATCCTAGGATAAATCCCATCCGGCCCAGGGGACTTATCTATTTTCACACTTTCCAGAATTGCTAACACCTCCTCCTTATGAACCTCAAGCCCTTCTAGTCGAGTAGCCTGAATCTCAGTATTCTCCTCGACAACATTGTCTTTTTCCTGTGAGAATACCAATGAAAAAATTTAATTTAGCACCTCTCCTATCTCCTCGGACTCCAAGCACAGCTTCCCACGACTGTCCTTGACTGGCCCTACTCTTACCCTAGTCATTCGTTTATTCCTGACACATCTATAAAAAGTTTTAGGGTTATCCTTGATCCTACCTGCCAAAGACTTCTCATGTCCCCTCCTGGCTCTTCTTAGCTCTCTCTTTAGGTCCTTTCTAGCTAACTTGTAACTCTCGAGCGCCCTAACTGAACCTTCATGTCTCATCTTTACATAAGCCTCCTTCTTCCTCTTGACAAGTGTTTTGACTGAGTTAGTAAACCATGGTTCCCTTGCTCGACCACTTCCTCCCTGCCTGACAGGTACATACTTATCAAGGACACGCAGTAGCTGTTCCTTGAACAAGCTCCACATTACCATTGTGCCCATCCCCTGAGAGTTTTCCTCTCCATCCGATGCATCCTAAGTCATGCCTCATTGCATCATAATTGCCTTTCCCCCAGATATAACTCTTGCCCTGCAGTATATACCTATCCCTTTCCATCACTAAAGTAAACGTAATCGAATTGTGGTCACTATCACCAAAGTGCTCATCTACCTCCAAATCTAACACCTGTCCTGGTTCATTACCCAGTACCAAATCCAATATGGCCTCACCTCTCATTGGCCTATCTACATACTGTGTCAGGAAACCCTCCTGCACACATTGGACAAAAACGGACCCATCTAATGTACTCGAACTATAGCGTTTCCAGTCAATATTTGGAAAGTTAAAGTCCCCCATAACAACTACCCTGTTGCTTTCGCTCCTATCGAGAATCATCTTTGCAATCCTTTCCTCTACATCTCTGGAACTTTTCGGAGACCTAGAGAAAACCCCTAACAGGGTGACCTCTCCTTTCCTGTTTCTAACCTCAGCCCATACTACCTCAGTAGACGAGTCCTCATCAAACGTCCTTTCTGCCACCGTAATACTGTCCTTGACTAACAGTGCCACCCCTCCACCTCTGTTACCACCTTCCCTGAGCTTAATGAAATATCTAAACCCCGGCACCTGCAACAACCATTCCTGTCCCTGCTCTATCCATGTCTCCGAAATGGCCACAACATCGAAGTCCCAGGTACCAACCCATGCCGCAAGTTCACCCACCTTATTCTGGATGTTCCTGGCATTGAAGAAGACACACTTTAAACCACCTTCCTGCCTGCCGGTACACTCCTGCAACTTTGAAACCTTACTCATGACCTCACTACTCTCAACCTCCTGTATACTGGAGCTACAATTCAGGTTCCCAAGCCCCTGCTGAACTTGTTTAAACCCTCCCGAAAGGCATTAGCAAATTTCCCCCCCAGGATATTGGTACCCCTCTGGTCCAGGTGTAGACCATCCCATTTGTAGAGGTCCTACCGACCCCAGAATGAGCCCCAATTATCCAGAAATCTGAAACCCCCCCATCCTGCACCATCCCTGTAGCCAAGTGTTCAACTCCTCTCTCTCCCTATTCCTCGTCTCACTATCACGTGGCACGGGTAACAACCCAGCGATAATAACTCTGTTTGTCCTGGATCTAAGTTCCCACCCTAGCTCCCTGAATTCCTGCCTTACATCCCTATCCCTTTTCCTACCTATGTTATTGGTACCTATGTGGACCACGACTTGGGGCTGCTCCCCCTCCCCCTTAAGGATCCCGAAAACACGATCCAAGACATCACGCACCCTGGCACCTGGGAGGCAACACACCAACCGCGAGTCTCTCTCGTTCCCACTGAATCTCCTTTCTATCCCCCTAACTATGGCGTCTCCAATGACGAATGCTCTACTCCTCTCCCCCCTTCCATTCTGAGCAACAGGGACAGACTCTGTGCCAGAGACCTGTACCCCATGGCTTACTCCTGGTAAGTGCCCGCCCCCCCAACAGTACCCAAAGCGGTATACTTGTTACTAAGGGGAATGACCACAAGGGTTCCCTGTACTGACTGCTTCCTCCCAGCCCCTTTCACCATCACCCATCTATCTTTATTCTTCGGAGTAACTACATCCCTGAAGCTTCTATCGATGATGACCTCTGCCTCCAGAATGATCCGAAGTTCATCCAGCTCGATCTCCAGTTCCTTAATGCGGTTCCTGAGGAGCTGAGATGGGTGCACTTCCCACAGATGAAATCAGCACAGAAACTGACGGCGTCCCTCACCTCAAACATTCTGCAGGAGGAACATTGCACTACCTTCACTGCCATTCCCTCTAGAAAAAACAAGAAAAAGAATGAAAGAGCTTACTTCTTATTCACTCCCCTTCTCAGCAAGCACTCACTCAGCAACCTCTGTGCCCCGCACGATAACACCTGAGGGAAAATAAAAGAAAAACTACTTACCAGTCACCAGCCAATCCTTTACCTGCAGGCTTTGACCTCACGGTTCAACTGCTTTCTACTTCTACCTCGACTAGAGGTAGAAGTCTTGATCTTTACAGCGGTTGTTTTTTTTTGGTTAGAGAAGGGGGTAGGGAGGGAAACACTGAAGAAGTGTTTCAGGTTTAAGTGTCACTTGACAACAGCTCCTCCACAGACCACCTTCAAGTTAGGGTGAGTGAGGCAGAAAACTGGGAGTGGAGGAAAGAAATGGTGCAGATGGTGAGATGGGTTTGGATTTCAGCCCAGGGAGGAGGGAGAGTGTGTGGGACGGGGATTTACAGCTTTGGGGGAACAAGAGAGGGAAAAAAGTTCCAGATAAACTGGAATTGTCTGTTCAGAATTTCTACCCTGGATTGACAGTGATGACTTTTGTAAACTCCTTTTCCAGGATATTCGAAGTGGAGGATTGGCCGACAGAAAATTCAAACCAAACATCACATCGAAATCTGACAGTCACTCAATTCATTAAGAGCTCAATATCTTCAGTCTTTGAATTTGGAAGGAGAAGTGTTTGTTCTGTTTCAGCAGTGTGACTGCAAAAGCACCGAGACCCACCCCCAATGAGAGTTTACCAATCCACTGACTGTGGAGAGAGTTTTAACCAGTTACACAGCCTCAAAAAAAGTATCACATCATTCACTGCAGGGAGAAATTAAACACTTGTTTGTGTGTGGACAAAGCTTCAACCGGGAGAGACAGAAAGACCCCTCACCATGGAGAAACTGTGGAAATGTGCGGACTGTGGGAAGGGATTCAGTTACCCATCACAGCTGGAAGTTCATCGTCGAAGTCACACTGGGGAGAGACCGTTCATCTGCTCCATTTGTGGGAAGGGATTCACCCATTCATACAAACGTCTGACACACCAGCGAGTTAACACTGAGGAAAGGTCATTCACCTGCCCTGTTTGTGGGAAGGGATTCACCAACTTGTTCATACTGATAAGAGACCATTTATATGTCCTGACTGTGAGAAGAGTTTTAAATGTAAAAAGGATCTGCTGACACATCAACGTATTAACACTGGGGAGAGAATGTTCTCCTGCTCCCTGTGTGGGAAAGGATTCATTTAGTCATCCCACCTGCAGACACATCAACTTGTTCACTCTGATAACACATTTTTTAACTGTCCTGACTGTGAGAAGAGCTTTGAAAACACAAAGAATTTACTAACACACCAATATGCTTACACTGGGGAGAGACCATTCACCTGCTCTGTGCATGGGAAAGGATTCAACCGTCCACCTGCCCTACTGAACCACAAGAGAATTCTCACTGGGGAGAGGCCATTCACTTGCTCTGACTGTGGGAAAGGATTCATTAATTCATCCAACCTTCTGATACACCAGCAACTTCATACAGGGGATAGACCGTTCACCTGCTCTGAATGTGGGAAGGGATTCACACGTTCATACAATCTTCTGACACATCAGCAGGTTCACAGTGAGGAGAGGCCGTTCACTTGCTCAGTGTGTGGGAAGGGATTCACTCGTTCATCCAGCCTATTGAATCACCAGAGAGTTCACACTGGGGAGGGGCCATTCAACTGCAATGTCTGAGGAAAGGGGTTTACTCACTCATCCCACCTGCTAACACACCAGCGAGTTCACAAGCGACTACAAGGTTTAGATTATACCCTGATTGATGCTGTTAATCATGTACAGGACCTAATAATGTTCACTCTGACTGTCTTAATCTGCTGATGATGTTTATTATTCTGAATTAATGTGTTTGAAACGTTGTTACAGACTTTTGTCTTTCCCACCTGAGTGCTGAACATCACCGGTCTGGAGCTCAGAAAGGACAATCTGGGGAAGGATCATACGGCAGGAACAGAACTTGAGCCTGGACACAGTCCTTCAGGGTCACACTGAGAGGGACAAACAACACTTTGGTCTTTCTCATCTCTCTTCACTGTCAGCAAAATACCCGTGTGGGTTAATCCTGAGGCGTGTAAGAAATGTGTCCCAGTATCTTCCATATCTCAGGGCTCATAGACACAGAACAGAAGCACCTTTACAATTGTGTTTAGAGTCAGGAAGAACAATGGTGAATGCTGGAAACGTGCTGTCAAATCTGAGATTGGTGTAAAACTGCGATGTTCCTGATTGAATGTAAAGCAGCTGGTTTATGTTTCCAGACTGAAAATGTGCTTGTGTGACAGTCACAATGAATTGAATAGAACCCTACTTAAAATAGATTGGTTGAAGTCTGCATTAAAATAGCAGCTGGAGCAGCTCACAGGAGCCTGGTAACTGCTGGGACAATTAGACAACAGTTTGATTCCCAGATAAAGAAGGAGCTGATGCTTGTGTCCAAGAATTCCCAGTTTTCATAGAATCATAGAATTTACAGTGCAGAAGGAGGTCATTCGGCCCATCGAGTCTGCATCGGCTCTTGGAAAGAGCACCCTACTTAAGCCCACACCTCTACCCCATCCCCATAACCCAGCAACCCCACTGCACCTTTTCGGACACTGAGGGCAATTTAAAATCAGGGCAATCCACCAAACCTGCACATCTTTGGACTTGTATGCTTCCCACATTCTGCCCTTTTAAATGAATCTCACTCCTACCAGCCTTGAACAATCATAAACATAACAGAGAAAAGGGCGAAGCTGTGCCTGCCCCTTTAACTGGGAGCTGAACAGTGTCAGAGCCCGGACTGTCCCTTTAAGAATGAGTGATGTGTTCAGCTGAAGATTCCTATTGGCCGTTTTCTGGGTGGTCTCCTTATTCTGATCATTCTCAGTGATCCTCAGGTATATGAACCTGCTCTCCTGTCTCTCATTCACAGAACATCTCTGTTCTCTCTCATATTCTCACTTAACCTCTCTCCGCTCTCACACTCACTCATTTCACATACCTCCCACCTCTCTCTATCTTTCTCTCTGACACTCTCTCCTTTAAACTTTCTATTTCAGAGAGCACCTAAACTTACTTAATTTCTCTCTCTGAAGAAGCACAGAACACACTGAACCTCTCCTCCAACATCTCATTTCTGGAGACTGAATCCTTTCTCTCTCTATCTCCCACTTTCTCTCTCTCTGATTGGCTCAGATTAACTTTAAATCTCCTATTTTCTAATAACCCTCTTTGAGGAAAATTTAATTTTTATAATGTCCCCTCATTTCTCCCAGTGATAATCCTCAGTCCATCTTCCTGTTCAGTGAATATGTTAAAAATCTAAATAACCTCCTATTTTGATGTTTAAAATGGGAATGGAGGTGAATGTGATGCTGAGACCGGCAGCAATCTGTGTGTGTTCTTGATGCTGTCAGAGTGAGCTCACCCTCACAGGCAGGAAGACTGTTCACGGTGATAACATGAGACTGATGCCTGCTGTTTCATTCTCAGGAGACACAACTTCCTGTTTCTCTGCTGCCGGTTCCAAACCGCACATCTCACTTCTGAGCTGAAAATAAATCCAGGGACCACAATCTGGTGAGAACATCTGTCAAGGCGGCCTATATCTGTCCACAGAGTCAGTGCAGAGTCACACAGATCACATTGTGGTGACATTTACAAATGAGCCGGTTATTTCTGTTCAGAGTCTCCATTCCCGGACAGAAGCGGCTGTGACTGTGGATCAGTCGCTGAGTTCCCTCTGCTCTCTGTAGCTGGGAACTGATAACCTGCTCCCTTATATTTTATATCATTCTTTCTGTGTTGCTTGTTTCCTCTATTTCTCAGCTTTTATCTCTCGCCACCTCACCTTTCTGCTGTTTAAAATCTCATTTTTTCTCACAATTCTTCTGTCTCTCCTTTCCTCTGTATCTCTCTCTATGTCTGTCTGATCCTATTTAATAGAAGTGTTGAATTTCATGAGGGTGTTGTAATAGATTAAAGAAAGAAAGAGGGAGAAAACCAGTAAATGGTGGGAAAGCTCAGCAGTTCTGGCAGCATCGGCACTGAGAGAATCAGAGTTAACGTTTCGAGTCCCTGTGACTCAGAGCAGGAGAAACAGGGATTGTCCCTCTGAGATCAGGGAAGGTGAAGGGGAGATTTAATAGAGGTGTTTAAAATGAGGAAGGATTTGTGATGGTGTCGATGGGGAGAAACTGTTTCCCAAGAGCAGGAGGGTTTGTAACCAGAGGACACAGAGATTTAAGATATTTGACAACAGAACCCAAGGGGGTGATGAAGAGAATTGTTTTTACACAGTGATGTGATGTGATCTGGAATTCAGACTGACAGGCTGCTGGAAACAGATTTACAGTAACTTTCAAAGGGAGTTCCACTTTTGCGGGTAAATTGGTAGTTTTTAAGGTGAATCAGATGAATTCGACAGTTCACTCAGAATCTCACAGTGCAAAAGGAGGCCATTCGGCCCATTGAGTTTGCACTATACCGAGGCCCAATCCCCCATCCTATCCCTATAACCCCACCTAACCAACACATTTTTAGACACTGATGGGAAGTTGATCATGGCCAATCCACCTCAGCTGCAAATCTTTGAATGCTGGTAGGAAACCCATGCAGACACTGGGAGAAAGTGCAAACTCCGCACAGACAGTCACCCAAGGCCGGAATTGAACCAGGGTCCATGGTGCTGTGAGGTAGCAATGATGCCCTTTGCGACAGTCTGAATTTTCCTCTCCTGATGTTTTACCATTGATCTTTTCAATCACAATGTGTCTCAAAGAGAAGATTGAAACTTTGGTTTTAGCTGTCAGATATATTTCCTGTGTGACTGAGTAAATCGAGAACCACTAGAATGATTTCAGTTCCTCTACAGATGCACCTCAGATACCAGAAATCTCTGGAATTCCACAAGTCCTCATTGCTCTCACCTTGGGTAGAACAGCTCTGAATCAGGTGGAGTCAGTCACACGTGTCTCTGTCATGATGTTTCCATTCCTATTTTATCACACACCTCCAAGTGACACTCATTGTAACACAGAAACTTCAAAATATCATTGCTATCTTGCATCTTGCCCTCTTATTATTGTCTAATGATAACTTCAGAGTAACACACACCAGAATTGGAATGACAGGCAGGTTATTGTCTAATAATAACAGTGACAGAATTATTATCTGGGATCCTGGATCTGGGAAGCAACAGTGCTACCCACTGTGCTACCTGCCGTCCTAGATTGGCCCAGGTAGGGTGATATTTCATAGGGTCGGTGCAGATTCGATGGGCCGAATGGCCTCCTTCTGCACTGTAGGGAACATTACAGCACAGTACAGGCCCTTCGGCCCTCGATGTTGCGCCGACCTGATTACCACTCTAAAGCTCAACTACACTATTCCCTTATCATCCATGTCTATCCAATGACCATTTGAATGCACTTTGTGTTGGCGAGTCCACTACTGTTGTGGACATAGAACATTACAGCGCAGTACAGGCGCATGTTTCTACATTAGATCCAATGATATATTCACTCACACATTGCAGTCTGATTTATTATGGGAACAGACACTGCTTGTTACTCTCAAAGTGAGTGAATCCTTTGCTGTTTATCCTCTGGGCCCCATCTCCACTATTATTGTCTGACTGTCCCACTGAGACTCTCACTGTTATTATTGGACAATCAGCGAGTCAGCCTGAGCCTGTGGCCACTCTCAGCATCTGTCACCGTCACAATGCCCGGGTGATTGACGGCGGTTCCGGACCAATAGGAAGAGGAGGGGCGGGACTGGAGGACGACTGGAGCGGCTGGTCCTCCAACCAATCGGAGTGAATGAGGGGCGGGGCCCGCTGTGATTGAAGCATGCGCAGTGTGGGTAATGGTGAAGGAGAAGGACTGTCTTCAGATCCGAAATTGGTAAGGGGCGTTTGACAATATGGAGGGAGTGAGAGATTGCGGGAGTGGGCGGAAACGTTGTGTAAAGCTATTGTGAGTCGCAAACCTCGGAAAAGGTTGCGGGACCCCGTTTGTACCGAGCGGGGCTGCAACTCCTCATATTCGCTCGGGTTAATAGCCGCCATCTTTGTTGGATGTGCATCAGTGCGCATGCGCGATTGTCATCTTTGTCGGTGCGATGTTTCAATGAGTGGGAGGAGCTTGTTCCCCATTGTTCAGAATGGAGACAACTTGTCCATCAAACTAGATTAGTCTTTGAGTCCCAATGTCTTATTGATGAGGCAAAGCGGTGGCAGAGATGGAAAAAAAAGGAAGCCAATCCTGCTCTCCAGATTTCACTGTCTTATTAATATCTCTCTCTCTAATTTCTCTCTCCGCCCTCCCCATATGTCTACATTGTGCTTCAAAAAGAAAATCTCCCTTAGTCCCCACACAGAAAAACAGATTTTATCAGAAAAGATCAAAAACTATATAGAGGTTCTCACAACACCCACCCCACCCCACAGGAAACGTAGATCTTGCCCAATACAGATAAATGGACCCCAGTCCATGCTTTACAATGAAGCCATTTGCCTCCTCCAGTGTCTCAATGGAAGTCTTTGGACTCATGTGAGCCGCAGATTTGCCGGGTGTACCACCCAAATTAAATTTCTTTCTTACATAGAGCAGCCTGAACCTTACTAAAGGGGGCTCGCTTCCTCACCAGCTCGGTTCCCACATCTTGGTAAATGCTCAGTAGGATAACTGAGTGAATCCTTTTCCACATTCCCACGGTTTCAGCATGCTGCTGGTGTCCTTGTCGCTTTCCACGTTTGAAGATCAGTTTGTGTCTTGTCCCCACAGAGAGAACGTGTACGGTCTCTCCCCGCTCTGGATGGGTGATGTTTTTTCAGACTGTGTAACTGGTTAAACCTCTTTCCACAGTCAGTTCCCTGGAACATTCTCACTCGAGTCAAGTGTGTGTGGATCGGGGTTTTTTTCGTTCACACTGAACTTGAAAATCTTTTCCTACAGGCAGAACAGACAAACATTTCTTCTGCCACATTCACAGGCCAATGATATTCAGGCCCTGATGAATGGAGTGACTCTGTTAAATCTTTAAAAAAAAATAAAAAATTAGAGTACCCAATTTATTTTTTCCAATTAAGGGGCAATTTAGCATGGCCAATCCACCTATCCTGCACATCTCTGGGTTGTGGGGGCGAAACCCACGCAAACACGGGGAGAATGTGCAAACTCCACTCGGACAGTGACCCAGAGCCGGAGCGAACCTGGGACCTTCATGCCGTGAGGCAGCAGTGCTATCCACTGTGCCACCTTGCTACCCAACTGTGTTTAATCTTGACTACCGACGCCAGCCCCCGGATCGTCTTGCCCAGTCCCCGGAGCTCCCGACCCGATCCCCGACGGCAAAACCCGGCCCGGCCCAATGCGACCCCGAGAGACCCGCCCAGCGACCCGACCTGGAGACGCCCGCCCAACAAGCTGACATACCTGGTGATGGAAGAAAGAGAAGTCCACATGGAGGCCCGACCGGGCCTACTTCAAGATCCATCCCCAGGAGCGCCCAGGGAGGGAACAGACCATGGGACCGAGCCCAACCTGCCTCAGGAAGCCCCTGCCCACGACCCAGGACCCCCAAAATGGCAGAGACCCCGTGCGAGGACCCAAACGCCCTGCAAGGCATTCCCACGCCCGCAGAACGCCGGGACCCATCCAGATCGCAAACATGCCCCCCCTAGCAACCCCTCTACCTCAGCCAGTGCCTGGGACCCTGCCAGACGCGACCCCAGATACGTAAACAGCGCCCTGGTCCCCGTCAGCGCCCTGGACCCCACCAGACGCAACCACCTACCTTCCACAAGAGCTGACATCTCCCATCGGATCCCAGGTCATCCAGCAGCAGCCGCCGACCGAGGAAAATGCGGCTGGCTGCAGGTTAGACTGAAGCAACGCGGTTTCAAGACCCCTCTCCCCAGCATACTCCTGGCAAACGTCCAAGCGATCGAAAACAAGCTGGATGAACTTAACGCCAGACTTACCTCTCAGAGGTGCTCTGTTTCACAGAGACATGGCTCACCCCGGCCTCACCGGACTGTGCCATACAACCTGAAGGCTTCTCAATTCACCGGGCGGACCGCACGGCATCATCAGGCGAAGCGAAGGGTGGAGGGGTGTGCCTCCTCATCAACTCCTGGTGCTTGGATGTGGTGACCTTGGCGACCTCCTGCTCCCCAGACCTGGAATACCTGACCGTGAAGTGCCGCCCATATTATCTTCCACGTGAGTTCACTTCAGCCATTATCACAGCAGTCTACATCCCACCCCAGGCAGAAGTGAGGAAGTCGCTGGACGAACTATACACAGTAATAAACAACTACGAAACAGAACATCCGGAGGCCATGTTCATCGTGGCCGGAGACTTCAACAAGACCAACCTCAAGAGTGTACTGCCAAAATTCCACCAGCACATCTCCTGTCCCACCAGGGCGACAACACTCTTGACCACTGCTACTCAAAAATCAAGGGCGCCTACCGTTCTATCCCCCGACCGCACTTTGGGAAATCAGTCCCTGAGACGGTGCTCCTTCTCCCGGAATACAAGCAGAAACTCAAGTGGGAGAATCCAGCTAAGAAGGTTGTGCAGTGCTGGTTCGAGAAGACAGAAGAGCTCTTAGGTGACTGTTTAGAGACAGTGGACTGGTCCATATTTAAGAACTCAGCGACCAACTTAAATGAGTATGCCATCACCATCACAGGCTTCATCAGCAAATGCGTGGACGACTGCGTGCCAAAGAAAGCAGTACGTGCGTTCCCCAACCGGAAACCATGGCTCAATCACGAGATTGACTCCCTACTGAAGGACAGATCTGAGGCGTTCAAGACAGACGACCTTGACCTACGCAAGAAATCCAGGTACGACCTCCGCAAAGCCATCCGAGATGCCAAGAGAGAATATCAAACCAAGCTAGAGTCACAGACAGACTCTCAGCAGTTGTGGCAAGGACTAAACAACATAACGGGTTACAAACCGAAGCCGAACAGTATCTCTGGCAGCAGCGCACCCCTCCCCGATGAACTCAATGCATTCTATGCTCGGTTCGAGCAGGTAACCAACAATCCACTGTCGAGTGCCCCAGCAGCCCGTAATTCACCCATACCCACCATCACAGCTTCCAAAGTCAGATTGGTCTTCCTGAAAGTGAACCCTCGGAAGGTGACGGGCCCGGATGGGATCCCTGGTCGTGCACTCAGAGCCTGCGCGGACCAGCTGGCAGAGGTATTTCCGGACATCTTTAACCTGTCCCTACTCCACTCCGAGGTCCCCACCTGCTTTAAGAAGACCACCATCATACTGGCACCAAAGAAGAACCAGGCAACGTGCCTCAATGACTACCGTCCAGTGGCCCTGACTTCAGTCGTAATGAAGTGCTTCGAGAGATTGATCACGAAGCGCATCACCTCCATACTCCCAGAACGCCTTGATCCACTGCAATTCGCATACCGCTGCAACTGGTCCACATCGGACGCCATTTCCCTGGCCCTACACTCATCCCTACAGCATCTCGAAAACAAGGACTCCTACATCAAACTCCTGTTTATTGACTACAGCTCCGCCTTCAACACCATAATCCCAACCAAGCTCATATCAAAGCTCCAAAACCTAGGACTTGGCTCCCCACTCTGCAACTGGATCCTCGATTTTCTGACCAACAGACCACAATCAGTAAGAATTAACAACAACACCTCCTCCATAATAGTCCTCAACACCGGGGCCCCGCAAGGCTGCCTACTTAGCCCCCTACTCTACTCCCTGTACACACACGACTGCGTGGCAAAACTTGGTTCCAACTCCATCTACAAGTTTGCTGACGATATGAGCATAGTGGGCCGGATCTCGAATAACGACGAGTCCGAATACAGGCGGGATATAGAGAACCTAGTGGAGTGGTGTAGCGACAACAATCTCTCCCTCAATGCCAGCAAAACTAAAGAGCTGGTCATTGACTTCAGGAAGCAAAGTACTGTACACACCCTAGGTGGAGATGGTTAGGGCCTAGGTGGAGATGGTTAGCAGTTTCAAATTCCTAGGGGTGCACATCTCCAAAAATCTGCCCTGGTCCACCCACGTCGACGCTACCAGCAAGTAAGCACAACAGCGCCTATACTTCCTCAGGAAACTAAGGAAATTCGGCATGTCCACATTAACCCTTACCAACTTTTACAGATGTACCATAGAAAGCATCCTATCGGGCTGCATCACAGCCTGGTATGGCAACTACTCGACCGCAAGAAACTTCAGAGAGTCGTGAACACCGCCCAGTCCATCACACAAACCTGCCTCCCATCCATTGATTCCATCTACACCACCCGCTGCCTGGGGAAAGCGGGCAGCATAATCAAAGATCCCTCCCACCCGGCTTACTCACTCTTCCAACTTCTTCCATCGGGCAGGAGATACAGAAGTCTGAGAACACACACAAACAGATTCAAAAACAGCTTCTTCCCCACAGTCACCAAACTCCTAAATGACCCCCTTATGGACTGACCTCATTAACACTACACGCTGTATGCTTCATCCGATGCCAGTGCTAATGTAGTTACATTGTATATGCTGTGTTGCCCTATTATGTATTTTCTTTTATTCCCTTTTCATCCCATGTACTTAATGATCTGTTGAGCTGCTCGCAGAAAAATACTTTTCACTGTACCTCGGTACACGTGACAATAAACAAATCCAATCCAATGTGAAGGTTGATTTGACTTTCCATCTGTAAATCCTCCCCTTGTAATATCCTGCAAAGGAGTTTACAAAAGTCATCACTGTCAGTCCAGGATAGAAATTTTGAACAGACAATTCTAGTTTCTCTGGAACATTTTTCTCCGTCCCACACACTCTCCCTCCTCCCTGGGCTGAAATCCAAACCCATCTCACCATCTGCACCATTTCTTTCCTCCACTCCCAGCTTTTTCTCCCTCCCTCTCCTCCGCCTGGGTTCAGTTCTCCAGCTCCTGTCTGCAGACTGACAATAAAATCAATGGGTCTCATTGGGGGTTTAGGGCCTCCAGTCGGTGTTTGTGAATCCTCCCGCCCACCTCCCAGTGTTTCCTTCCTTCCCAGATCAGAGTCCTCATTGATGATTTGAGCCCAAACAGGAGCCACGCTAAATTGTCCCTTAATTGGGAGAAAAAGAATGATATGAAGGTTCGCGGCTCCACAAAGTGTTTCCAACTCCTGCCACCCATCTCCTTAACAGGTTCATGCATATATTTGACTGACTAAAAGCCTGGTGCTTAGAACTGCTGCTCCACGGCGCCAAGGACCCGGGTTCAATCCCGGCCCCAGGTCGCTGTCCGTGTGGACTTTGCACATTCTCCCTGTGTCTGAATGGGTCTCACAGGATTGGCCACGCTAAACTGCACCGTAATCGCAAAAAAAAAAATGGTTACTCTAAATTTATTTCAAAAATGGGTTTACTTCAAAAAGGAGGTGGGTTCCCCAGGAGATGGCTGACATCTCAGGGGACATTAAATTAATAATGGACAGAGATATGTCTCGTGTTGTTGCGTGGTACAGATTAGATGTATGATTAGATGTTTGTAATAAAGTAAATAAATTATTATTTCTCATCTTGTAATATAAGACTGCAGCTCCGTTATAGATTGATCTCTTCATCTCTTCTCTCAGAGGGATGTTAGTCTTTGGATTTCTCTTCCACAGGGACCAGTTGTATCTGGGGGTCATTGAATATATTGAAGCACAAGTTTGACAGATATTTTATTGACAATGGAGTTCAGGGTTATGGGGAACAGGTAGGAAAATAGAGAGAAAACTGAGATGAGGGATTTCTTCACTCGAGGATGTGGTGAAGCTTTGGAATTCTCTACCCCTGAGGAATGTGGAGTCTCAGCCATCAAGTATGTTCAAGACAAATATTGACATGTTTCTAGATGTTGAAGATATCGAGGGATATGGGGATTGTGTGAGAAAATGGTGCTGAGGTAGATCGACCAAGGATCTCATTGAATATGTGAGCGGTCTTGGTGGGCCGAATGGCCTACTCTTGCTCCTGGTATAATCTCTGTGTCCTGGTCAGGAAGCAGTGAGCTGAGCTCGGATCTGTCAATCAACATGAATCAGCACCTTCAGGAGAATTGGGAGGGTGAATATTCGATACAGCAGAGTGAGAATGGAGGGAGATTGTGTGCGATGGAGATTTACAGCTTTTGGAGAATGAGAGAGGAAATAATGTTCCATAGGAACTAGAATTGTCTGTTCTGAATTTCTAACTGATGACTTTTGTAAATTGTTTTTAAAGGATATTGGAAGAGGAGGAATTATAGACAGAAATCTCAAACATCACGTCACAATGTGACAAACTCAATCGATTCCTTCTGATCTGAATATCATCGGTGAGAAGGAAAATGTTTTGTCCGATCTGTCGGCTTCAAAAGATTTTAAACTTTAGCGTGACTGGAAAAGCACCAAGACCCACACAACACACACCCGAGTGAGAGTGTTCCAGTGAACTGACTGTGGAAACATCAGTGTGACTGGAAAAGCACCGAGACCCACACAACACACACCCGAGTGAGAGTGTTCCAGTGAACTGACTGTGAAAAGAGCCTAAACCAGTTACACAGCCTGAAAAAACATCACACCATTCAGAGTGCGGAGAGACAGTGCACACGTTCTGTGTGTAGACATCACGCCATTCACAGTGAGGTGAGACAGTGCACATGTTCTGAGTGTAGACAAGGCTTCCACTGATTGACCAATCTGGAGAGACACAAGGAGACCCAAAACATGGAGAAACCGTGGAAATGTGGTGACTGTGGGAAGGGATACAGATTCCCATCTCAGCTGGAGGTTCATCGCCGCAGTCACACTGGGGAGAGGCCGTTCACCTGCTCGACATGTGGGCAGGGATTCACTCAGTTATCCACCCTGCAGTCACACCAGCGAGTTCACACTGGGAAGGGACCGTTCACCTGCTCTTATTGTGGGAAGGGATTCACTCAAGCATCCCACCTGCAGACACATCAGCGAGTTCACACTGGGGAGAGGCCGTTCACCTGCTCTCAGTGTGGGAAGCAATTCATTGATTCATCCACCCTGCAGAAACATCAGCGAGTTCACACTGGGGAGAGGCCATTCACCTGCTCCCTCTGTGGGAATGGATTTACTCGGTTATCCAGTCTGCAGACACACCAGCGAGTCCACACTGGGGAGAGGCCATTCACCTGCTCCCTCTGTGGGAATGGATTCACTCGGTTATCCAGTCTGCAGACACACCAGCGAGTTCACACTGGGGAGAGGCCGTTTACCTGCTTTCAGTGTGGGAAGGGATTCATTGATTCATCCGCCCTGCGGAAACATCAACGAATTCACACTGGGGAGATGCCATTCACCTGCTCTCAGTGTGGGAAGGTATTCACTCAGTTGTCCAGCCTGCAGTCACACCAGCGAGTCCACACTGGGGAGAAGCCGTTCACCTGCTCTCAGTGTGGGAAGGGATTCAGCCATTCATTCAACTTGCGGAAACACCAGCGAGTTCACACTGGGGAGAAACCATTCACCTGCTCTCAGTGTTGGCAGAGATTCCGTGCTTTATCCAGTCTGCAGAGACATCAGCGAATTCACACTGGGGAGAGGCCATTCAGCTGCTCTCAGTGTGGGAAGGGATTCACACAGTTATCCAGTCTGCAGAGACATCAGCGAGTTCACACTGGGGAGAGGCCGTTCACCTGCTCTTAGTGTGGGAAGGGATTACATAGAAACATAGAAAATAGGAGCAGGAAGGGACCATTTGGCCCTTTGCGCCTGCTCTGCCATTCATTATGATCATGGCTCATCATCCAACTCAATAGCCTAATCCTGCTTTCCCCTCCATATCCTTTGATCCCCTTCGCCCTCATATGAGATCTACCTTATATCCTCAGACTGCGACTTCTGGTTCTGTACACTCCCACCATTAGGAAAATCTTTCCTGCATCTAATAATAATAATAATCTTTTATTGTCACAAGTATAAAGTTAATGTGTAAAGCCCCTAGTCACCAAATTCTGGCGCGTATTAGGATCAGCTGGTACGGGAATTGAACCCGCGCTGCTGGTTTTCTTCTGTATCACAAACCAACTGTTTAGCCCACTGGGCTAAATCAGCCCGATCTACCCTGTCAAGTCCTATATTCAATATTATAGGGTTCTATGAGATCCCCCATTGTTCTGAACTCCAGCGAATTCAAACCTAACTGATTCATTCTCCCATATGTCAGTTGCACCATCCCAGCAATCAGTCTGGTAAACCTTCGCTGCACTCTCGCTAGAGCAAGAACATCCTTCCTCAGATAAGGAGACCAAAACTGCACACAATATTCCAGGTATGGTCGTGCCAAGATCCTGTATAATTGCAGCAAGATTCCCTGCTCCTGTACTTGAATCCACTCGCAATGAAGGCTGGCATAACATTTACCGCCTGCTGTAGCTGCATGCTTACCTTCAGCTACAAAAGAACAAAGGAAAGTACAGCATGGGATCAGGCCCTTCGGCCCTCCAAGCCTGCGCCGAACATGCTGCCCATCTAAAGTAAAATCTTCCACACTTCCGGGGTCCGCAACCCTCTATTCCCATCCTATTCATGTATTTGTCAAGATGCCCCTTAAACGTCACTATCGTCCCTGCTTCCACCACTTCCTCCGGCAGCGAGTTCCAGGCACCCACTACCCTCTGTATAAAACAGTTGCCTCGTACATCTCTAAACCTTGCCCCTCGCACCTTAAACTTATGCCCCCTAGTAATTGACCCCTCTACTCTGGGAAAAAGCCTCTGACTATCCACTCTCTCCATGCCCCTCATAATTTTGTAGATCTCTATCAGGTCGCCCCTCAACCTCCATGTACAAGGATACCCAGGTCTCGTTCCACATTCCCTTCTCCTAATCTATGGCCGTTCAGCTAATAGTCTGCCTTCTCGTTTTTGCAACCAAAGTGGATAACCTCAAATTTCTCCAAATTATACTGTATCTGCCATTCATTTGCCCACTCACTCAACTTGTCCCAATCATACTGAAGGAGCTCTGCATCCTCCTCACAGCTCACCCACCCACGCAATTTGGTGTCATCTGCAAATTTGGAGATATTGCATTTTGTTCCCTCATCTAAATCATTCATATATAGGGTGATGCAGTGGTTAGCACTGCTGCCTCACGGAGCTGAGGACCAGGGTTCAATCCTGGCCCCGGATCACTGTCTATGTGGAGACAAGTTCTGCCCATGTCTGTGTGGGTCTGACCCCCATAACCCAAAGATGCGCAGGGTAATAAGTAAACTGGCCAGGCTAAATTGCACCTTAATTGAAAAAAAGAATTGGGTACTTTAAATTTGAAAAATAAATTCATTAATATATCTGGAATCCGAGCACCGATCTCTGCGGTACCCCACTAGCCGCTGCCTGCTAATTTGAAAAGGATCCATTAATTCTGACTCTTTGTTTCCTGTCTGCCAACCAGTTTTTCTATCCATCTCAATACACTACCCCTAATCCCATGTCCTTTAATTTTACACGCTAAGTACTGATGCGGGACTTTATCGAAAGGCATCTGGAAGTCCAAATATACCACATACGTTTTGAAAAATATTAAGGTGGATAAGTCCCAAGGGCCTGATGGGATCTACCCAAGAATACTGAAGGAGGCAAGAGAGGAAATTGCTGAGGCCTTGACAGAAATCTTTAAATCCTCACTGTCTTCAGGTGATGTCCCGGAGGATGGCAGAGTAGCCAATGTTGTTCCTTTTTTAAGAAGGCTGGCAAGGGAACTCCAGGCCGGTGAGCCTTACATCAGTGATAGGGAAATTACTGGAGAGAATTCGAGACAGGATTTACTCCCATTTGGAAGCAAATGGACGTATTAGTGAGAGGCAGCATGGTTTTGTGAAGGGGAGGTCGTGTCTGACTAGCTTGATAGAGTTTTTCGAAGAGGTCACAAAGATGGTTGATGCAGGTGGGGCAGTAGATGTTGTCCATATGGACTTCAGTAAGGCCTTTGACAAGGTCGCTCAAGGCAGACTGGTACAAAAGATGAAGTCACACGGGATCAGAGGTGAGCTGGCAAGATAGAGACAGAACTGGCCAAGTCAGAGAAGGCAGAGAGTAACAATGGAAGGGTGGTTTTCTGATTGGAGGGCTGTAACTAGTGGTGTTCTGCAGGGATCAGTGCTGGGACTTTTGCTGTACGTAGTAGAAATAAATGATTTGGAGGAAAATGTAACTGGTCTAATTAGTAAGTTTGCAGACGACACAAAGATTGGTGGAATTGCGTATAGCGATGAGGACTGTCAGAGGATACAGCAGGATTTAGATTGTTTGGAGACTTGGGAGGAGAGATGGCAGATGGAGTTTAATCCGGAAAAATGTGGCGTAATGAATTTTGGAAGGTCTATTACAGGGAGGGAATATACAGTGAATGGTAGAACCCTCAAGAGTATTGACAGTCAGAGAGATCTAGGTCCACAGGTCACTGAAAGGGCCAACACAGGTGAAGAAAGTAGTCAAGAAGGCATACGGCATGCTTGCCTTCATTGGCCGGGGCATTGAGTGTAAAAATTGGCAAGTCATGTTGTAGCTCTATAGAACCTTAGTTGGCCACACTTGGAGTATAGTGTTCAATTCTGGTTGTCACACTACCAGAAGGATGTGGAGGCTTTAGAGAGGGTGCAGAAGAGATTTACTAGGACGTTGCCTGGTATGGAGTGCATTAGCTATGAGGAGAGGTTGAATAAACTCGGTTTGTTCTCATTGGAATGAGGTTGAGGGGTGACCTGATAGAGATCTACAAAATTATGAGGGGCATAGACAGAGTGGATAGTCAGAGACTTTTTCCCAGGGTAGAGGTGTCAATTACTAAGGAGCATAGGTCTTAGGTGTGAGGGGCAAGGTTTCGTGGAGATGTATGAAGCAAGTTTTTTACACAGAGGGTAGTGGGTGCCTGGAACTCGCTGCCGGAGGAGGTGGTGGAAGCAGGGATGGTAGTGATGTTTCAGGGGCATCTTGACAAATACATGAACAGGATGGGAATAGAGGGATACAGACCCAGGAAGTGTAGACAATTTTAGTTTTGACGGGCAGCATGGTCAGCGCAGGCTTGGAGGGCCGAAGGGCCTGTTCCTGTGCTGTACTTTTCTTTGTTCTTTGTATCCACTGGCTCTCCCTTGTCAACTCTACCAGTTATACCTGCGAAGAATTCCAGTAGATTTGTCAAGCACGATTTCCCCATCATAAGGAACCTACATTTGTCTTCACCAATCTTTTTCTCTTCACATTCCTATAGAAACTTTTACAATCAGCGTAATTTCCTGTTTTATGCCATTCCCAACATCACCACTGCAGTTTGGGGTCTGTGTACGATGCCCACTAATTTCTTTTGCCCCTTGGTGTTTCTCAGCTCCAACCATACAGATTCCACATTGTCAGAGCTACTATCCTTCCTCACTATTGCATTAATTTCCTCTTTAACCAGCACTGCCACTCCACTGCCTTTTCCTTTTTGTCTGTCCTTCCTAAATACTGAATATATTCAATTCCCATCCCTGGTCATCCTGCAGCCGTGTCTCCATAATCCCCATTATCTCACATCCGTTTACGTCTCTTTGCGTGATTCACTCGGTTATGCCGTCTACAGTCACACCAGGGAGTTCATACTGGGGAGAGGCCGTTCACCTGCTCTCAATGTGTGAAGGGATTTTGTAATTTATCGCACTTTCTGAGACACCAATAGGTTCACAACTTATTACAGGGATTGGATTCTGCTGTTATTGTTTCAGTTCTCAATTACATCCAGGACTGCAGTTTGTTCATTCTGTTGGTCAATGGGGATGGTCAGAGGGTTTCTTTCTGCTGGACTGGCCGGTCTCACGACTTCGCCTCCAGTGGGCTGATTCTCTCTGAGCCTTCTTGCGAATATCTGGTTTCGCATTTCACAAAGATCAAAGAGTGAAAGGGTGTTTGGAGGTTAGAAGATGTTTCATTACCATATCTGTTTGGAAATTTCAAAAATCATGCAACATTGCCATGAAGTTGGACTATGGTGGTTACATGGTTGTTTGGTTTATTTTATCTTGGTGCTTCTCACAGAAGGAAACTATCCGGGTGTGAGGGGCAAGTTGTCTGAGGTGCCCTGGGAAACTACATTAAATAGTATGGTGGGAGACAGGCAATCACTAATATTTAAGGAATTATTACAGATTTACACGGGGATCGGTTCGCTCAGTTGGCTGGATGGCTGGTTCGTGCTGAGTGACACCAACAGCACAGGTTAAATTCCCATACTGGCTGAAGTTAGCCATGGTCTGTGTCAGTATTTATGCTCCACATGAGCTGCCACCCACCCCTCTACATCTCCCCCCATTAGCATCTCCTATTCTTTCTCCCTCGTGTGTATCTAGCTTTACGTCAATGGATTCATGCTGTTCATCTCAACCACTCGCTGAGTAAAGAGGTTTCTACTGAAATTCCAATTGGATTATTGAATTCCTTCACCCATCAGTCTTCTCTTTTCCAGAAAAAAGCAGCCCCAGCCTTTCCTGAGTGTTAAATGCTCTCAGTTCTGTATATTATGAATCTTTGTTGCACCTTCTCCAGTGCCTCTATTTCCATTTTCTAAATGGAGATCACCAATGTTGACAGAGCTCCCAGTGTCGTATAACCCTGGTTCTAACCAAGTTGAACATTTCCTCCGTGCTTTTCAATTCTATCCCTCTGGAATGCTAGCCTATATATGGGTCCCACACTTTAGGAAAGATGTGAAGTTCTTTGACAGGGTGTAGAGGACATTAACAATAATAATCTTTATGGTCACTATAAAGATTACAGTGCAATGAAGTTACTGTGAAAATCCCCTCGTCGCCACACTCCGGCACCTGTTCAGGTACATCGAGGGAGAATTCAAAATGTCCAATTCACCTAACCTGCACATTTTTCGGGACTTGTGTTTTCTTGATAGAAACTGGAGCACCCAGAGGAAACCCACCCAGACACGGGTAGAATGTGCAGACTCTGCACAGTCAGTGACCCAAACCGGGAATCAAACCTGGGACCCTGGTGCTGTGAAGCATTAGTGCTAACCATTGTGATAGAATGACACCAGAGATGAGGGACTCCAGTTAGTTGGAGTGACTGGAGCAGCTGAATTTCTCTCCTGAGATCACAGCATCTGGAGGGTGGGGAATGGGGCCATTCAGCCCTTTGAGACCGTGTCAGCTCCCTGTGGAGGAAGCCAGTCTGTCCATTGCCCTGTTCTATCCCCAAATCTGTGCAGGTTTATTTCTCTCAGTGTCTGTCCAATTTCCGATTGAAATCCATCCGTCATCTCTGCATCTCCTACCCTCATAGGCAGTAGGTTCCAGGTCATTACCACTCGCTTTACATGTACATAAGGCTGCTAGAGCACAGAGGAGTCTATTTGACCCATTTTCCCTATGCCAGCTCTCTACAGCGACCCATTTAATCCCAGAGTTCAACGATTTTGTTTTCTTATTCAGAATGAATCAAATAATCTTTTGGATGTGACAGTCCAATGAGATTCCAGTACCATTTATAGACAGTGTATGCTAAACCACAACAAATTGCTGTATTTTACTACAAATAATTGTGCATATAGTGCGTCTGGAGTTTCACAGAGTTTTCAAAATGGTGTCAATGTTGTGGTTATCACACAAAATTAAGACTCAATCTTTATTAATGATTCTGGTGAGGACACCAAGTTTAATGTATCCGAGTTTGCGAACAATTAGAACAAGTGTACAATTCTATAAAACCCCTCACTACCACTGGACCTCCTAAAGTGTTTTAAAGCCAATGGAGTACTTTTGAAATATATATTAACTGCTGTAATGTAGGAAACTGTAAGCACCAGGTGTGATCACATTTAGTTATAAAATTGTCTTTTTCATAGTGTATTCACTGTCATTTGTAACAAGGTCAAGGAAGCCCTTTTATACCTTTAACATGTGGCTTCCTGCAACCATTTCACCTTCTGTACCTTTTCCAAATTAACTATGCATTGATTTCATAGCAAAAAACAATAATTATAGTCATGATTATTCAGTAGTGAACATTGATTATCATAAGTGAATTGGTGTGTTCGGTAATTATATTGCAAAGACTAGATATTTATTTTTAAAAATAACACAATCAACCAAAATGTTTCCAGAAACTGCAGAGCTATCAGAATTTGTTTGAAAAAAATAAATTACTCGATAATTTTGAGAAGTTACGAGATGTGGTGATAAGCCTGTATATAATATTACATGTACTCAGCAGTGTGAACTCCCACCAGTAGGAGGCGTCCGGCATCAGTCAGGTGACATCCGGCTACCAGCAGAACTTTGTGAGGCGTGCACGAGGACAGTCGCACGTCAGTGTAGTTCCAAGAGTGTCCAATGTAACTGTGATAACTTGGTCTGTATAGCATTCTGATCATTACCTTACCACGTGTACATTAATAAATCATCATTCTGGCTAAGTCACCAGCAGTTCTGTAGAATCATTGCAAGACAAGATCACAGAATACAACACCAGACAACTTATTCTCGGCAGTGGTGTAATGGTATTGTTTAAAAAATTTTTTTTAAAGAGTACCCAATTAATTTTTTCCAATTAAGGGGCAATTTAGCGTGGCCAATCCACCTACCCTGCACATCTTTGGGTTGTGGGGACGAAACCCACGCAAACATGGGGAGAATGTGCAAACTCCACACAGACAGTGACCCAGAGGTGTGATCGAACCTGGGACTGCGGTGCCGTGAAGCAGCAATGCTAACCACTCAGCCACGGTGCTGCCCTGTATTGTTACTGGGCGAGTAATCCAGAGACCCAGGTTAATGCTCTGGGGATCTGGGATAGAATTTGCCTTTGACAGATGGTGAAATTGAAATTGATAAAAGTCTTGAATTAAAAATCTGATGATAACATTGTCAATTGTTGTAAAAACCCACCTGGTTCACTGATGTCCTTCAGGAAATCCGCTCTCCTTATGTGGCCTGGCCTACACGTGACTCCAGATCCACAGCAATGTTGTGATTGATTTGTAACTGCCCCAGGAAATAACCTCACAAGACACGCAGTTCAAAGGCAATTGGAATGAGCAGTAAATCATAGAATCATAGAATTTACAGTGCAGAAGGAGGCCATTTGTCCCATCGAGTCTGCACCGGCTCTTTGAAAGAGCACCCTACAGAAGCCCACACCTCCACCCTATCCCCATAACCCAGTAACCCCGCCCAATGCTAAGGGCAATTTTGGACACTTAAGGGCAATTTAGCATGGCCAATCCACCTAACCTGCACATCTTTGGGCTGTGGGAGGAAACCGGAGCACCCGGGGGGAACCCACGCACACACGGGGAGAATGTGCAGACTCCACACAGACAGTGACCCAAGCTGGGAATCAAACCTGGAACCCTGGAGCTGTGAAGCAATCGTGCTATCCACAATGCTACCCGGCCAGTGACGCCCACCTCCCATGAATGAATAATTTTTAAGAAGTCTCATTGTTCAATCTGAAGACGAGTAAGAAACTGTCTCTTTGATTGGATTTGATTTATTGTCACGTGTACCGAGGTACAGTGAAAAGTATTGTTCTGTGTACAGTCCAGACAGATCGTTCCATACATGAAAAAACAAAGCGTGGATCTTGGCAGTTTGCTCAGTTCACAAAAGAATTTAATGGCTTTGTAAACGTAGATTAACATTTTAATTACCATCCAAAACATTTCTAACCGTAATGTGCACTCGTATAGACAGACACATACGATACTGTAACTGAATTAGAGGAAATGGCAGAGATTTAACTGAACCACTGTCTTGAATAATTCGGCCTTCATGATGGAGAAACAGGAAAAGCCACTCAGGGAGATGTGGAAATCCAGCCTCAGTGTGGATTTGCTGTCAGCCCTCCTTTCTTATACATGAACGGTATTTAGGCTGCAGAACGTTTCACACCAAAACACAGAGGGGTCAAATATAAGCAACACATAATTCTCAATTCACTTCCATTTAACTATATTTGACTTTGTTCAAAGGCTGATTGTGGTCAATCTCAACAAAAATTCATGGGATTTGTATTACCCAGTGAAACGCTTTCTTTTCTTGGTCAGTCGTGTTTGCAATTCAATGGTGTATATTTCAGAGTTATTCAGAGTGAAGACCCGAGAGCTATTCAATTCAAAATGAAGTCATATATAACAAATAAATATACTGATGTTCAACATTGAATAATGAAACAAATATTGAGTAAAATTGGTGGAAATTTTCTGCAGGAAGATAAGAATGATGCATTAATGATTGAACAGAGAGCATTGTTCCATTAGATATTTGCTGAACAAATGCTAAAGTTCAACACAAGTTCCATAGCTTATGGTCTGACAAGTTGAGACATTTGATTTAAAGGAACAGCTGTCTTCATGTAATCAGTGACCTGGCCTCCCAGCCAAACCATTGAAAGCTGCTGCAAGACTGTGCAGTTAAACGTTGCACAGGGCCACTGGGTACTGTGCTGCCAGCTGTTTCTGTAGATATGTTATCCCTTAGATGTTATCACATTCACCTAATGCACGAAAGGTGCCTGGTTCGAAACTGGCAGAAGCATTAAATGCTTCTCATTTATGATGGGGAGTTGATGGCATTGGACAGGGGTGGGCACAGTAAGAAGTCTTACAACGCCAGGTTAAAGTCCAACAGGTTTGTTTTGAATCACTAGCTTTCGGAGTGCAGCTCTTTCCTCGGGTGAATGAAGGGGTGGGTTCCACAAACACATATATGGGCAATGTCAATGATGCAAGATGATTCTTTGAATGTGAGTAATTAAGGCTTTACAGGTCCAGACGGTGCCTCTGGAGAGAGAGATAATCACAGATTAAAGAGGTGTGAATTGTCTCAAACCAAGACAGTTGGTAGGATTTTGCAAGCCCAGGCCAGATGGTAGGGGGTGAATGTAATGTGACATGAATCCAAGGTCCCGATGGAGGCCATACCCGTGTGCGGAACTTGGCCAGAAGTTTCTGCTCGGCGATTCTGCGTTGCCGCGCGTCCTGAAATCTGCCTTGGAGAACGCTTACCTGAAGATCAGAGGCTGAATGCCCTTGACTGCTAAAGTGTTCCCCTCTGGAAGGGAACACTCCTGCCTGACGATTGTTGCGTGATGTCTGTTCATCCATTGTCGCAGCGTCTGCATGGTCTTGCCAATGTACCACGCCTCGGGACATCCTTTCCTGCAGCGTATGAGGTAGACAACGTTGGCCGAGTCACACAAGTATGTACCGCGTACTGGTGGATTGTGTTCTTTTTTTAAAAAATGTTTTTATTCTCCATTTTCACATTTCCCTTCAAAATTTACACCCCACCCACAAACAGTAAACGGTAACAAATACAAAATCAATCCCCTTAACAATACCAACGATCCCATCCTCCCACCACCCCAAACGGCCCACCTGTCAATATATGCATCCAATAAAACAAACCCTCCCACGGTGGCAACAAAAAACAAAGGAGAAAAAGGAGTCCGGGACCGCCCATGGTCACCATTGACCTATAGAGTCCACTCTCCCTCCCTCCCCCCCCATACACTCAACGCCATCCAACCTCTGAAAGAGTACCGTACATGATACCCAAGAGTTTCTCCTCCTCCGCCCCCCCCCCCCCCCCCCCCCCCCCCCCCAGTCTCCAACTCCTCCCGTCCACTGCCTCATGTAAAACTCCTCCCCCCAACATCGGTTCCTTCCCCCCAACTTTCCACCCCAGCTAGACCACTCGGACCCTGTTCTGCCAGGCTCCGATGGCCGCAGCCCGTCCCCCCACCTCACTCCCATTCACTGGCCGGCTTAAACCAGCCAGCGTGGAGGGCCCCGCCCGGGTCCCTTTCCCCCTTACCCGGCCCTAGGAAAGCCCAGAAATCCCCTTTAGCACACAAACCCCGCATATCCACCTACACCCCAAAGAGCCCTCATTTCGAGTGAAAGTCCCGTCACTTCCCTTGTCCAAATATATACAACATTGACTCCTTTAGCCCCTACACCCGCACGCAGTGAAACAGAAAAAGAAGAAAATACAGTCAGTCATGAGGTCACATCGGCACATGGCCATTTCTCAATTTCTCAGTTCTGCCAGTCCTTCTGCCTTCGCAAACTCCTCCGCTGCTTCCGCCGTTCCAAAATAAAAGTCCCTGAGCTTGTAAGTCACCCTCAGCTTCGCTGGAAATACAATGCCGCAATACCTTGCTAATGTACAGTGCCCTCTTCACCCGGTTGAAGGCAGCCCGCCTCCTCGCCAGCTCCACCGTAAATTCCTGGTATACACGTATACCAGCTCCAGCCCACTGCACCACCAGCTTCTGCTTGGCCCAGCTCAGGACCTTTTCCTTCACACTGCACCTACGGAAGCACAGAGTCACTACCCTTGGCGGCTCACTCGCCATTGGTACAGGCCTCCACGACCGATGAGCCTGATCCAGTTCACATCGGGAGGGATCCTCCCCCTCCCCCGATAGTTTTGCCAGCATCTCGGCAAAATACGCAATCGGCCTCGGTCCTTCAACTCCTTCGGGCAGCCCCACAATCCTCAGATTCTGTCGCCTGGATCGGTTTCCCAGGTCTTCCATTTTTCCTCGCAGATCCTTGTTAATGTCCATCACCTTCCGCATCTCCTTCCCCATCGAGGCAAGTTGATCACCGTGCTGCAATAATGTCTCCTCCACTTCCTTCAGCGCCTCCCCTTGTTCACGCACCTCCGCCACTGCGCTCGCCACCGCTGTCATCACTGGGGAAATCGCCTCCTCCACCAGCACACTCAAAACCTCTCTCATCTCCTTCCTCATTGTCTCCATGTATCTTGTAAACTGCCTTTCGAATTCCGCAGCCATCACCTTAGTTATTTCTTCAGCCGTAAGCAATGCGGCCTCCACTGGTGCTCCAGCCTCCATTTTCCTTGATGACCCCACAGTGGCCTTTCCACTCCCCGACGGACCTTCAGCTGTTTTCTTTACGGACGATTTTTTGCTTACCCTCGACATTTTTCTTCACTGTGCCTTCACTGTTTCTTCCTGCTTTTGCCGCCTGCGTGGACCCTGGGACCAGGCTTAAAGCCCCGAAAATGCCGTTTCCCGAACGGGAGCCCTCCATTGTGCGGCCGCCTCCCGCCCGCCATCACCGGAAGTTGGTGGATTGTGTTCCACCTATGTGGTGGTACCTATGTCGATGATCTGGCACGTCATGCAGATTTTGCCATGGCAGGGTTGTGTGGTGTCGTGGTCGCTGTTCTTCTGAAGGCTGGGTCGTTTGCTGCAATCAATGGTCTGTTTGAGTTTGCGCAGTTATTTGAAGGAAAGTAGTGGGGGTGTGGGGATGGCCTTGGCAAAATGTTCGTCTTCATCGATGACGTGTTGAAGGCTGTGAAGAAAATGTAGTTTTTCTCCTCCGGGGAATTCATCAGGCGAATGAGGCTCCGGGAGTTTTTCCACAGACCCCAAGAGGCCTACACCGAACTCAATGAGACAACCAATGAACTGGAACAGCAGAGCGAGAGATCTGTGGGACTGGAAGATCCAGCCAGCAGGAAGGGCTGGAAAACCCCACCCATTGAAACAATCCGATCAGCTGATTCTGCTGCTCTTCTTCCATGAAACTACTCAGTAAAACTTCCACGAAAGTCCTTTCTTGTCCAAATTCTGAACTCGCCTCTTTCCCCGTTAAATCCCACCATGCTCTCTCAGAGCTCATCTTGTCTGTGCGACTTACCCGTTGCTCCTTTGACCTGATTCTCACTATACTGTTCCACAATCATAGAATTTACAGTGCAGAAGCAGGCCATTCGGCCCATCGAGTCTGCACTTGCCCTTGGAAAGAGCACCCAACTCAAGTCCACACCTCCATCCTATCCCCGTAACCCAACTTAACCCGTTTGGACACTAAGGGCAATTTAGTATGGCCTCTCCACATAACCTGCACATCTTTGGACTGTGGGAGAAAACCGGAGCACCCAGAGGAAACCCACGCAGACACGGGGAGAATGTGCAGACTCCGCACAGACAGTGACCCAAACCGGGAACCGAACCTGGGACCCTGGAGCTGTGAAGCAACTTGCTAACCTTGTGCTACCGTGCTGCCCCTGATTTATTGGATACAAGTTCAAATACAAGCCACAATGAAGCATCTGCCGTGGTTTGAACCTGCATTCTCAGAGAATTGTGCTGGGTCTCAGGATTACTCATCCAGTGACAATACCACTACACCATCACCTCCCCAGTCAAGCGCTTTGCAGAGCTCGTCCGGGATATGAACCCGGGACCTCTCGTATTTTGGAAACCGTGAAACGAAAATCATACCCCACGGTTTCCATGGTATCTTCATGGAGTCAGTGTCTTTGTGTGTTTCCTCTTTAGATAATCAAGTGAAGCTTCGTCCTCACGCAGAACACGTGTATGGTTTCTCCCCTTAGTGAATGGTGTGGTGTTTTTTCAGGCTGTAACTGGTTCAAGCTCTTTCCACAGTCAGTTCACTGGAACACACTCACTCGGGTGCGTGTGTGCCTCGGTGCTTTTCCAGTCACACTGATGTTTGAAATATTTTCCCACAAACAGAACAAACATTTTTCATTCCACATTTATAGCCTGAGGATATTCAGGTCCTGATCAATTGAGTGACACTGTCGGATCTTAATGTGATATTTGGTTTGTGTTTCCTGTCTGAAAATCTTCTCCTAATGCCCTGGAAAAGGAGTTTACAAAGGTCACACTATCAGTACAGGATAGAAATTCAGAACAGTTAATTCCAGTTGGTGGGGAACATATTTTTCTCTCTTCTTTCCCCAAAGCTGTAAATCCCCGTCGCACACAATCTCCCTCCACCCTGGGCAGAAATCCAAATAAAGTATTCAAATCATTATTTCTGTCTCCTGTTACCAAATTTATAGAATTAGAATAAGTCACTTCATCCATGACTTGTGACAGACATTAATCTGAATCACGCTGACTGAGCAGACATAATAACAGATGTTAAACTTGTGTCCAGAACTGACTGTGTGGAGATTTGATGAGCAATCACAAAGGTCGTTTCTCCAAACCTTCCAGGGTTTCCTTTGTTCTTCCTCTCCCTCTCGAACTAAGTTATACCGGATATCAGACTCAGGGCCCATTCTGGTTCTCTTGCTGCTGACTAAATAACTTCAATCAAATATGGAGAAGACTGAATCCACTGTTCGGTCCCTGCTCCAATCTCCATTCCTGACATACCGACACTACCCCTCTCCCTCGCAACAGTCTGAGACTTAGCCAGTCTCTTTGTAAACTTGGTTTCATACTTGATCCTATATGAGCTTCTGACCTCATAGAATTTACAGTGCAGAGGGAGGCCATTCGGCCTATCGAGTCTGCGCCTGCCCTTGGAAAGAGCACCCTGGCTAAGCCCACACCTCCACCTATCCCCGTAACCCCCTAACCATTTTAGATACTAAGGCAATTTACCATCATCATCTCCCGATTCGACAATTCCATCACACACCTGGCTGCTCTCCCACATTCTGCCTCGGTAAACAAAGCCATCCAAAAGTCTGCTGCCTGTGCCTTAATTCACAGCAAGTTCCTTTCCCCTATGATCTCTGTGCTCCGAGACTTGCATTCGCTCCCAGTCAATTCTCACCCTTGTTTTCAAATCCCTCCATGGCCTCATCTCTCCCTGTGTCTGTCATCTCCTCCAGCCCCACAACCCCCCGAGATATCTACACTGATCCTGGACTCTTGCATTCCCCGCCCCCCCCCTCCCCGCCCCCGCCCCCGGATTCTAATTACTCCGCCATGGTTTTAAGTTCCCTCGGCCCCAAGCACTGAATTCCCTCCCGAAACCTCCCCGTCTCCACCTCACTCACCTCCTTGAAGACTCTTCAAAAGTCACCTCTTTAACCAAGTTTTTGGTCACCTGTCCTAATATCTCCTTTTGTGTCTGGGTGTCTCACTTTGTTTTATAATGCTCCTGTGAAGTTGACTGGGATGATTTATGATGTTAAAGGTGTTATATAAATAGAAGTTGTTGTTGTTGACTGTAACCCTGACCTCCTGTTTTACAATATCCCATTGGTTTCACAACAAACTCTATCTCTGATGTTTTGCCCCCTGCGGGTTTGCAGCCTCAATAAAGACGGTGTGGTGTTGGGCGTTCTGACACACAGATGAGCCAACACGGTTGTATATGGTACAACGCTATTTTATTTAAACTTTCTATGTACAGTTTTGTCTTGATACTCTGCACGTGGGGATTCCCTGTTTGTGATCTTGTAACAGGTCTTGTCCGTGTCTTTGTCCCCAGACCTACTGTCCACTAGGTGTCGTGCTCGTGCTTTTATGTGGTTGCTGTCCTTGTGTGTGATTGGTTGTGGTGTTGTGTGCTCTGATTTGTCTGTTGGTGTGTCCATCATGATGTGTGTGTTTGAATATCATGACATCCCCCCTTTTTACAAAGATATGTGCCTACGTGGTAATAAATATGATCGCGTCGTGAGTGCATCTAAGAGTGTGTGTGTGTTGTGTACAGCATGTGCATATGACGTAACTATTTACATGGGGCGATGTCGGGTGCGTCACATGAACAAGGTTGTACCATAACAGAACATGAATGCGAACGAGAAAAAAAACTTGAACAGTGGTCCAGTCAGACGATATCTGGAACGATAAACAACAACAGGTTATCATATAAAATTGTGTAACTTGTTAGACATATGAAAGGTGTTATAAGTCCAGTCTAATGGGCTTGCGACGAGTTCGGGTTGACCGTCAGGGTGGCATACCACTCATCGGCTGGATTGATGGCATTGACCTTGTTGACATCGATGACGGAAATGCGGAAGGCATCCTGGTCATCTGCATCACTTAACTGGAAGTCTTGATGCGTGGGCTGGACGGTCCTGACTTGTCTGCGAGATTGTCGGGGATGTGCAGGATCCATGGGTTGAGCCGACCGACAGTGGGCAGCATAGTGGCCCATCTTGCCACATCTGAGGCACTGTCGGTTTTTAGCAGGACATTGCCCTTTTAAGTGTACAGCTCCACAATTGCCGCACGTCATGACGTCACGGCGTTCGTTGCGCCACTGCACATGCGCAGTGCGATCTTGCGGTGGGTGCGCCTGCACAGTGCGTCCCTCGATGTGGCCGTTATTTTTGGCGCGCACCAGCGCGGGAGACCGCGAAAAGCGCGGGAAGCGGCCGCTGTCGTCCGGGCCGTGGGTCGGGAAGTAATCGACGGCCTGGATGAGTTCAGCGTCGTGGGCGGCCTGGCTTGCCGATTCGACGGCTGGGGACCCCCTCCGTGCCACCTCGGACGCCTGAAATCGGGCAAAACGGCAGGTTGCATTCTCGTGGAGGACACAGGCTTCCACAGCAGACGCTAAGGTGAGGCTTTTTATTTTAAGAAGCTGCTGGCGTAGGCCACTAGAGGCAATGCCAAAAACAATCTGGTCCCTGATCATGGACTCTGTGGTGCTGCCGTAACCGCAGGACTGCGCTAGAATTCGGAGGTGCGTCAAAAACGGTTGAAAAAGCTCCTCCTTACCTTGCAGGCGTTGCTGAAAGAGGTATCTTTCAAAACTTTCATTCACTTCAACCTTAAAGTGCTGGTCCAGTTTGAGGATGACCGTGTCATACTTGGATTGGTTATCGCCTTCTTCGAACACCAGTGAGTTGAAGACGTCGAGGGCGTGCTGACCTGCGTAGAAGAGGAGCATTGCAATCTTCGTTTCATCCGAGGCACTCTGTTTTTCGTTGGCTCGGATGTACAGGTCAAATCGCTGCCTGAAGAGCTTCCAATTGGTACCTAGGTTCCCCGCGACTTGCAACGGCTGCGGTTTGTCGGTGCGGTTCATGTCCAGAATGGCAGGTTAGTTGGCAGGTATCGATCCACTCCTGTACCATGTGGTGTTGGGCGTTCTGACACACAGATGAGCCAACACGGTTGTATATGGTACAACGCTATTTTATTTAAACTTTCTATGTACAGTTTTGTCTTGATACTCTGCACGTGGGGATTCCCTGTTTGTGATCTTGTAACAGGTCTTGTCCGTGTCTTTGTCCCCAGACCTACTGTCCACTAGGTGTCGTGCTCGTGCTTTTATGTGGTTGCTGTCCTTGTGTGTGATTGGTTGTGGTGTTGTGTGCTCTGATTTGTCTGTTGGTGTGTCCATCATGATGTGTGTGTTTGAATATCATGACAGACGGCAGCCGTTAACTCAGGCCTGTCACCGGGAGCAGGCCGCAGCTGTCCCCCCGCTCGATGCAAACCCGGGCCCGGAAACTTCTTATTGGAATTTGGAGTCTGCACCGGATTTCAGTGAAACCTCCCGGCCGAGTCCAGCATCGGCACTGCGCATGCTCCAGTTCACAAGGCTCAGAGAGTGATTGACGGCAGCTGTAAACCAATAGGAAGAGAGGGGTGGGTCTGGAGACCAAGTGGTTGCACCGGGTCCTCCAACCAATCGGAGTGAATGAGGGGCGGAGCTGAGCCCGGTCTACCACGTGATTTGGAGCATGCGCAGTACAAATGACAACTCCGGATTCAGGTGGTCGGGTGGAAATACTCAGCCGGTCAAATTCGGTCTGGTGAGTCATGAGGGAGGGATGGAGCCGCCGGATGGGTCGCGAGGCTTCATAAACACTCCGTGCAGCCCAAGCCCCGAATACGAAGCTACATACAGCAGTTGAACCGGCGAAAGCTGCTCGGGCTTTTCCCCGAGACAGGCCCGAGTGGCCGGGTGCATGCGCAGGGAGCGAGAGCCCCGGCTTTGCTCCGCCTCCCATTCACTCTGATTGGCTGGAGGGCCAGCTGCTCTTGTTCGATTCTCCAGCCCCGTCCCCTCTTCCTATTGGTCCGAAACCGCCGTCAATCAGTCCCCGTGCATTGTGAGCTGGAGCAAACCCTTCCCAATCATTGTCAGCTCCCTGGTTTGCAGCTGCGGAGCTTTTCCCTCCCGGGAACAGGCCCAGGTTAACGGGCACCATCCTGCTTCAGACACTGGAGGATGGTTCACATCAGAGGATGGCGGAGGGGGACAAGAAATAAGCGCTTCCACTTCGCACTCAAATCAATGAGGAGTCTGATCTCTGGCAAGGAAGGAAACCCTGGCAGGTGGGCGGGGAGGATTCACAAACACCTGTTGGAGGCCCCAAACCCCAATAAGATCCATTGGTTTTATTGTCAGTCTGCAGACAGGAGCTGGAGAACTGAACCCAGGCAGAGGAGACGGAGGGAGAAACAGAGTGGAGGAAAGAAATGGTGCAGATGGTGAGATGGGCAGCATGGTAGCATAGTGGTTCGCACAATTGCTTCACAGCTCCAGGGTCCCAGGTTCGAGTCACTGTGCGGAGTCTGCACGTTCTCGTGTGTGCGTGGGTTTCCTCTGGGTGCTCCGGTTTCCTCCCACAGTCCAAAGATGTGCAGGTTAGGTGGATTGGCCATGCTAAATTGCCCTTAGTGTCCAAAATTGCCCTTAATGTTGGGTGGGGTTATTGGATTATGGAGATCGGGTGGAGGTGTGGGTTTGGGTAGGGCACTCTTTCAAAGAACCGGTGTAGCCTCGATGGGAAAATCGACCGTGGATATCTGAGGAAATAAGGGAGAGTATCACATTGAAGGAAAAACCATACAAAGTGGCAAAGATTAGTGGGAGACTAGAGGACTGGGGAATCTTTAGGAGGCAACAGAAAGCTACTTAAAAAAGCTATAAAGAAGAGTAAGATAGATTATGAGAGTAAACTTGCTCAGAATATAAAAACAGACAGTAAAAGTTTCTACAAATATATAAAACAAAAAAAGAGTGGCTAAGGTAAATATTGGTCCTTTAGAGGATGAGGAGGGAGATTTCATAATGGGAGATGAGGAAATGGCTGAGGAACTGAACAGGTTTTTTGGGTCGGTATTCACAGTGGAAGACACAAATAACATGCCAGTGACTGATAGAAATGAGGCCATGACAGGTGAGGACCTTGAGAGGATTGTTATCACTAAGGAAGTAGTGATGGGCAAGCTAATGGGGCTAAAGGTAGACAAGTCTCCTGGCTCTGATGGAATGCATCCCAGAGTGCGAAAAGAGATGGATAAGGAAATTGCAAATGCACTAATAATTTACCAAAATTCACTAGACTCTGGGGTGGTCCCGGCGGAGTGGAAATTAGCAAACGTGACACCACTGTTTAAAAAAGGAGGTCGGCAGAAAGTGGGTAATTATAGGCCAGTGAGCTTAACTTCAGTAGTAGGGAAGATGCTGGAATCTATCATCAAGAACGAAAAAGGGAGGCATCTGGTTGGAAATTGTCCCATTGGGCATACGCAGCATGGGTTCATAAAGGGCAGGTCGTGCCTAACTAATTTAGTGGAATTTTTTGAGGACATTACCAGTGCAGTAGATAACAGGGAGCCAATCATAGAATTTACAGTGCAGAAGGAGGCCATTCGGCCCATCGAGTCTGCACCGGCTGTTGGAAAGAGCACCCTACCGAAGGCCAACACCTCCACCCTATCCCCACAACCCAGCAACCCCACCCAACACTAAGGGCCATTTATCATGGCCAATCCACCTAACCTGCACATCTTTGGACTGTGGGAGGAAACCGGAGCACCCGGAGGAAACCCACGCACACACGGGGAGGATGTGCAGACTCCGCACAGACAGTGACCCAAGCCGGAATCGAACCTGGGACCCTGGAGCTGTGAAGCAATTATGCTATCCACAATGCTACCGTGCTGCCCTGGATGTGGTATATCTGGATTTCCAGAAAGTCTTTGACAAGGTGCCACACAAAAGGATGCTGCATAAGATAAAGATGCATGGCATTAAGGGGAAAGTAGTAGCATGGATAAAGGATTAGTTAATTAATAGAAAGCACAGGAAAATGGGAATAGATAGATAGGTGTTTGATGGCCAGCACAGACACAATGGGCTGAAGAGCCTCTTCCTATGCTTTAAAACTCTATGACACTATGACAGAAAGCAGAGATTAGGCACAATGCGTCTTTTTGAGGTTGGCAAGATATATTGAGTGATGTGCCATAAGGATCAGTGCTGGGACCGCAACAGCCCAGGCAACATCATAGAGTTTTACAGCACAGAAAGAGGCCCCTTGGCCCATCATGTCTGAGAACAAATAGCGATTCACCAGGCCCAAGTGAACGGCCGCCATCTTTATGGGAGGCAACGATAATAATGTGCATGCAGAGCCGCCATCTTTATAGGGGGCAATGTGCAGCAGGGTGCACGTGTGGTGCTCCCTGTCAGCAGGAGAGAATATTGTGAATTTCTAACCCAGACGAACAGTGATGGATTCTGGATACTCCTTTTGCAGGGGGTTAGAAGGGGAGGATTTAAACACAGCAAACTCAAACCAAGAGAAATGTTTGTCTCTTCTGAGATAGGTCTTTTACTGGGTTGCAGCTTGGAGCTGAAGATTGAGATGGGGAGGCTCCAATTTCATTCTATCATGTGGCTGACCAGGAATCTCTCCCACTCCTGGCGTCTGCTGTTGGTGTCTGTTGGAAGGATTTACAGGCTGATGCTGTGAAGAAGAGTCATACAGACTCAAAATGTTAACTCTATTTTCACTCTCCACAGACGCTGCCAGACCTGCTGCGTTTTCCAGCATTCTCTATCTCTGTTTCAGATTCCAGCATCCACAGGACTTTACTTTTCTTGATACTCAATCCGTTTGGCCAAGTTTTAAATGCACTTTCCTTGGTCATCAACTCCTAGAGTGGGACTGGAATCCAGAGCTGGTTCAGAGTCAGGGTAATCTACCGCTGCACCATAACATCTCTGAAACACAATCGAGACTAATAAATCCTAAAGAAAAATAGGAAATAATCCTTTCTTCAGACAGTTGCTAAAATGTGGAGTTCACTAAGACTGGAAGTGGTTGACATAAATAACTGAGTTGCGTACACCAGGAAACTAAATGAGGAGCTGAGAGAAATGGGATCAGAATGCGAAGCTCTCGAGCTGAGATGAGGTCAGCAGAATGAGGAGAGTCTTGTGTGAAGCAGAAACTCTAGTACGGACCAGATGGGTCGAATGGCCAATTATGTATCATATATTCTTTGTAATTAATTGTAAATTATTTTACAGGGTAATAGAAGAGGAGGATTTGCAGTCCGGAGAATCAAACCAGTTCTCAGGTCTGACGGAGTCAATCGAATCATCGGGATCTGAAGGAATTTAATTGATGACTCAGCTGGAAATTGGTGAGAGTCCGTTCGCCTGCTCCGTGTGTGGGAAGGGACTGATACAGCTGTAAACATGCAGACACGACAGCAAGCTCGCAATAGTGAGAGTCCATTAACCTGCTCCTTGTGTGGGAGGTGATTGATACAGCTGTAAACATGCTGACACGACAGCGAGGTCGCAATAGTGAGAGTTGACCTGCTCCGTGTGTGAGAGGGGATTGATACAGCTGTAAACATGCAGACACGACAGCGAGCTTGCAATAGTGAGAGTCCGTTCACCTTGTGTGGGAGGGGATTGATACAGCTGTAAACATGTTGACACGACAGCGAGCTCGCAATAGCGAGAGTCCGTTCCCCTGCTCCGTGTGTGGGAAGAAATTCATGTGTTCATCCAACCTGCTGGCTCACCAACTCGATCATATTGATGAGGAGCCTCTTCAAAGCTCTGATTCTGAGGATGGCTCTGATACCTCCGAGGAACTGGTCCAATACCAGCGAGTTCACACTGATGCCAGACCATTCAGCTGCTCCCACTGTGGGGAGTTGTTCACTGATTCTGTGCATCTCATTGAGCACCAGCAAGTTCACAACAAGGACAGGCCATTCAGCAGCTCTCAGCATGGAAAGAGATTCACTCAGTCCTCCCCCTACACTGAGCACCAGCTCATTTCCTCCGTTGGTGAGAGGAAGGGACCTTTTAAATGCTCAGTGTGTGAGAAGACCTTTAAAAGAAACTTTAATCTGCTGAGACACCAGCGCACTCACACTGGGGAGAGGCCATTCCCCTGCTCTAGATGTGGGAAGAGGTTTGCTCATTCATTCCACCTTCGGAGACACAAGCAAGTTCACACTGGGGAGAGACCATTCACCTGTTCCATGTGTGGGAAAGCCTACAGTCGCTCATCTGACCTCGTGATACACAAAAGGATTCACACTGGAGAGAGGCCATATGCCTGCTCCGAGTGTGGGAAGGGATTCACTCGTTTAGTCCACCTTTTGATGCACAAAACGGTTCACACTGGGGAGAGGCCATTCTCTTGCTCTGTGTGTGCGAAGAGATTTACTCAGTCAGCTGCCCTGCGCGCACACAAGCGAGTTCACACCGGGGAGAGGCCGTTCACCTGCTTTGTGTGTGGGAAGAGTTTCTCTTGTTTGTCCCAGGTTTTGATACATGAGCGAGTTCACACCGGGGAGAGGCGGTATCTTTGTCACGTATGTGGGAAGGGATTTACTAGTTTACACCACCTGCAGAGACACCAGCTTGTTCACACCGGGAGAAGCCGTTTATCTGCTCTGTGTGTGGGAAGGCTTTCCCTGAGTTGTCCAGCCTCCGGAGACACAACCACATCCACACTGGGAAGAGGCCGTTCACCTGCTCTGTTTGTGGGAAGAGATTTATTCAGTCATTCGATCTGCTGAAACACCGGAGAGTTCACACCAGGAAGAAGCTGCTCACCTGCTCTGTGTGTGAGAAGAGATTTACTCAGTCATCCAACCTGCTGAGACACCAGAAACTTCACACGTTACCAGAAAAGTTGAATTCTGTTGTTCCTGTTGAGAATCACACCCAGGATTGAACCTTTTCTACTTTCTAACTCTAGATTATTTCAGTCTCAAACTTCCAGTTACTCTCATGGATAAGTCCCAGCTCCCCATACCTTCCAGAGTGCCTCTCCTGGCCTTGGAATCCAGGGAAGTATCACTAACATTCCCAGTGATCAATAAAACAAAACCCTGTCTGTTAATCACTTTCAGATACTGGACACATTGCCTGGACTGGAGATTTTCAGCTGTGAAGAGAGGCTGGTTAGGTTGGGGTTGTTTTCCTTACAGCAGAGAAGGCTGTGCGACTGGGGGGGAAACTTTATTGAAGTGTCCAAAATTATGAGGGCCATAGGGTGGATAGAAAGAAACCTTTTCCCTTCATAGAGGAGTCAGTAACCACGAAGCAGATATTTATGGTAAGGAGCAGGAGATTGAGGGGATTTGAGGAGAAATGTTTTCACACAGAGTGTGGTGGGAATCTGGAACTCACTGCCTGAAAGGCTGCTCGAGGCGGGAACCCTCACAACATTTAAGAAGCATTTACGTCAGCACTTAAAACGTCAGAACGTACAATACTATGGATCAAGTGCTGGAAAATGGGATTAGAATAATCGGTGCTTGATGGCCGGCACAAGCACGATGGGCCGAAGGGGCCTCTTTTAATAATCGTTTATTGTCACAAGTAGGCTTCAATTTGGTGTTGTAAGACTGACTGATGTCTCAGAGCATCTCCCAGAGAAATGGCAAATGGAGTTTAATCTGGACAAATGTCAGGTAATGCATTTTGGTAAGTCTAACATCGAGGGGACCGTAAATGGCAAAACTCTTAGGAATACAGAAAGTCAGAGAGATCTGGGCGTGCAGGTCCACAGATAGACCATAGAACAGTACAGCACAATACAGGCCCTTCAGCTCACGATGTTGTGCCGACCATTTATCCTAACCTTCACCCCTTCAATTTACTGCTGTCCATGTGCCTGTCTAAGAGTCGCTTAAATGTCCCTAATGGCTCTGACTCTACCACCTCTGCTGGCAGTGCATTCCACACACCCACCACTCTCTGTGCAAAGAACCTACTTCTGACATCTCCCCTATACCTTCCTCCAATCACCTTAAAATCTTTGAAGGTGGCAACACAAGTGGACAAGGTAGTCAAGAAAACATACATAACGCTTACCTTCATTGGATGGGGCATCGAGTTCACAGCCCAAAGGCAGAATTGCAGTGTAAAGTACATAAAATTCAGATTTGGATGAAGGAATCAAGCTAAAACAATGGAAATCTGAGACAATCCTGTGATAACAACAGTTAATAAATTAATCAGGTGACAGGGAAATGGTGGATGGGATATTAAAAGAAGGAATATTAAATTAAAATTATATTACAATTGGAGTTTGTACATTCTCCCTGTGTTTGCATGGGTCTCACCCCCACAACCCAAAGATGCTCAAGGTAGGTGGATTGGCAATGCAAAATTGCCCCTTAATTGGAAAAAATGAATTGGGTACTCTAAATTTAAAAAAAGAAAATTATATTACAGTTACAGACCTATACATCATTCCTATATTACAGGCTCAGAAATAGATTTACATTTATTGTCACATGTACCGAGGTACAGTGAAAATTATTGTTCTGCATACAGTCCAGTCAGATCGTCCATCCATGAAAAACGTAGGGCATACAATAGATACAATGTAAATACACAGACATCGGGTGAACCGTATAGAGTATGGTGCTACACCAGAGAAGATGTGTGAAGAGATGAGTTCAGTCTGTAAGAGGGTCACTTAGGAGTCTGGCAGCAGCGGGTAAGAAGCTGTTTATGAATCTGTTGGTGCGTGATCTCAAACTTTTGTATCTTCTGCCTGATGGAAGAGAGAATATCCTGGATGGGAAGGGTCTTTGATTATGATAATCTTATATTGTCACAAGTATGAACTTACTGTGAAAAGCCCCTATGCTGCCCACTTTCCCAAGGCAGCGGGAGGTGTAGACAGAGTCAGTGGGTGGGAGGCAGGTTCACGTGACGTCCTGGACTGTGTTCACGTCTCTCTCTAGTTAAAATCACTCCAGTGCAGATGGAGGCCATTCAGCCCATCGAGTTTGCACCGACCCTCTGGAATAACACTCAACCCAAGCCCACTCCCCTTCTCTATCTTAATAACTCCTAACCTAAGCATCTTTTCTGGAAACTGAGGGACAATTGAGCATGGTTAATCCACCTATGAAGGAACGGTCTTGGGCCGATCAGTTACCATACCAAGCTGTGATGCAGCAGAAAGCTTTCTATGGTGCATCTGTAAAAATTGGCAAGAGTCAATGTGGACATACCAAATGTCCTTAGTTTCCTGTGGAACATACGAAGTACATTTAAAACTCATTATTTAAGTATTTCACTGAGGACCAGGAACTATGTAAGGATTTGACTCTGTTTTATTGCAGAGCTATTAATAAAATCAGTAAAAGACAATCTGTTGTTGGGAGTTTGATTCTCTGGTGTCTGAAACCACAAGATTCAATGTTTAGAGGCAACAAGATGAACAAGGAAACACATCAAGGCGCAAAACTCCAGCTGGATATTCACAGGAGAAAGTCTGTTATCAAACACCTCGAATGAATGAAATGAAAATCACTTATTGTCACAAGTAGGCTTCAAATGAAGTTACTGTGAAAAGCCCCTAGTCGCCACATTCTGGCACCTGTTCGGGGAGGCTGTTGCGGGAATCGAACCGTGTTGCTGGCCTGCCTCGGTCTGCTTTCAAAGCCAGCAATTTAGCCCTGTGCTAAGATCCCAGTTGTAAGAAACTCAAATCATTTGTAAATATCTTTCAAATGCTGACAGGTTGCAGCTGTCAGTTTCCATCACATTGATGCCAATGAAAGGTGAGAAAATGGTTATTCTGGAACTAAAAAACATGAGTTATATCACAGCTAGACCACTGAGTACAGTTCTGGTCACCACATTACAGGAAGAATGTGATTGTACTGGAGTGAGTAAGAACAAAGAACAAAGAAATATACAGCACAGGAACAGGCCCTTCGGCCCTCCAAGCCCGCGCCGACCATGCTGCCCGACTAAACTACAATCTTCTACACTTCCTGGGTCCGTATCCTTCTATTCCCATCCTATTCATGTATTTGTCAAGATTCCCCTTAAATGTCCCTATCGTCCCTGATTCCACCACCTCCTCCGGTAGCGAGTTTGAGGCACCCACTACCCTCTGCGTGAAAAACTTGCCTCGTACATCTACTCTAAACCTTGCCCCTCTCACCTTAAACCTATGCCCCCTAGTAATTGACCCCTCTACCCTGGGGAAAAGCCTCTGACTATCCACTCTGTCTATGCCCCTCATAATTTTGTATACCTCTATCAGGTCTCCCCTCAACCTCCTTCGTTCCAGTGAGAACAAACCAAGTTTATTCAATCGCTCCTCATAGCTAATGCCCTCCATACCAGGCAACATTCTGGTAAATCTCTTCTGCACCCTCTCTAAAGCCTCCACATCCTTCTGGTAGTGTGGCGACCAGAATTGAACACTTTACTCCAAGTGTGGCCTAACTAAGGTTCTATATAGCTGCAACATGACATGCCAATTCTTATACTCAATGCCCCGGCCAATGAAGGCAAGCATGCCGTATGCCTTCTTGACTACCTTCTTCACCTGTGTTGCCCCTTTCAATGACCTGTGGACCTGTACTCCTAGATCTCTTTGACTTTCAATACTCTTGAGGGTTCTACCATTCACTGTATATTCCCTACCTGCGTTAGTCCTTCCAAAATGCATTACCTCACATTTGTCCGGATTAAACTCCATCTGCCATCTCTCCGCCCAAGTCTCCAGACTATCTAAATCCTGCTGTATCCTCCGACAGTCCTCATCGCTATCCGCAATTCCACCAACCTTTGTGTCGTCTGCAAACTTACTAATCAGACCAGTTACATTTTCCTCCAAATCATTTATATATACTACAAAGAGCAAAGGTCCCAGCACTGATCCCTGTGGAACACCACTGGTCACAGCCCTCCAATGAGAAAAGCATCCTTCCATTGCTACTCTCTGCCTTCTATGGCCGAGCCAGTTCTGTATCCACCTTGCCAGCTCACCCCTGATCCCGTGTGACTTCACCTTTTGTACTAGTCTACCATGAGGGACCTTGTCAAAGGCCTTACTGAAGTCCATATAGACAACATCCACTGCCCTGCCTGCATCAATCATCTTAGTGACCTCCTCGAAAAACTCTATCAAGTTAGTGAGACACGACCTCCCCTTCACAAAACCGTGCTGCTTCTCACTAATACGTCCATTGCTTCCAAATGGGAGTAGATCCTGTCTCGAAGAATTCTCCCCAGCAATTTCCCTACCACTGAAGTAAGGCTCACCGGCCTGTAGTTCCCGGGATTATCCTTGCTACCCTTCTTAAACAGAGGAACAACATTGGCTATTCTCCAGTCCTCCGGGACATCCCCTGAATACAGCGAGGATCCAAAGATTTCTGTCAAGGCCTCAGCAATTTCCTCTCCAGCCTCCTTCAGTATTCTGGGGTAGATCCCATCAGGCCCTGGGGACTTATCTACCTTAATATTTTTTAAGACACCCAACACCTCGTCTTTTTGGATCACAATGTGACCCAGGCTATCTACACCCCCTTCTCCAGACTCAACATCTACCAATTCCTTCTCTTTGGTGAATACCGATGCAAAGTATTCATTTAGTACCTCGCCCATTTCCTCTGGCTCCACACATAGATTCCCTTGCCTATCCTTCAGTGGGCCAACCCTATCCCTGGCTACCCTCTTGCTTTTTACGTATGTGTAAAAAGCCTTGGGATTTTCCTTAACCCTATTTGCCAATGACTTTTCGTGACCCCTTCTAGCCCTCCTGACTCCTTGCTTAAGTTCCTTCCTACTTTCCTTATATTCCACGCAGGCTTCGTCTGTTCCCAGCCTTTTAGCCCTGACAAATGCCTCCTTTTTCTTTTTGACGTGGCCTACAATATCACTCGTCATCCAAGGTTCCCGAAAATTGCCGTATTTATCCTTCTTCCTCACAGGAACATGCCGGTCCTGTATTCCTTTCAACTGCCACTTGAAAGCCTCCCACATGTCAGATGTTGATTTGCCCTCAAACATCCGCCCCCAATCTATGTTCTTCAGTTCCCGCCTAATATTGATATAATTAGCCTTCCCCCAATTTAGCACATTCATCCTAGGACCACTCCTATCCTTGTCCACCAGTACTTTAAAACTTACTGAATTGTGGTCACTGTTACCGAAATGCTCCCCTACTGAAACATCTACCATCTGGCCGGGCTCATTCCCCAATACCAGGTCCAGTACCGCCCCTTCCCTAGTTGGACTGTCTACATATTGTTTTAAGAAGCCCTCCTGGATGCTCCTTACAAACTCCGCCTCGTCTAAGCCCCTGGCACTAAGTGAGTCCCAGTCAATATTGGGGAAGTTGAAGTCTCCCATCACCACAACCCTGTTGTTTTTACTCTTTTCCAAAATCTGTCTACCTATCTGCTCCTCTATCTCCCGCTGGCTATTGGGAGGCCTGTAGTATAACCCCAACATTGTGACTGCACCCTTCTTATTCCTGATCTCTACCCATATAGCCTCACTGCCCTCTGAGGTGTCCTCTCGCAGTACAGCTGTGATATATGCTCCCGAGCCAGTAGCGCAACTCCGCCTCCCCTTTTACATCCCCCTCTATCCCGCCTGAAACATCTAAATCCTGGAACGTTTAGCTGCCAATCCTGCCCTTCCCTCAACCAGGTCTCTGTAATGGCAACAACATCATAGTTCCAAGTACTAATCCAAGCTCTAAGTTCATCTGCCTTATCCGTAATACTTCTTGCATTAAAACATATGCACTTCAGGCCACCAGACCCGCTGTGTTCAGCAACTTCTCCCGGTCCTCCCGCCTATCAGACTACAGGTTTTGTGTGATTGAAGATTGAGCTTCACACAGACTGAAACTGCTTCCTGAGTCAAACTTGAATAATTTCTTTCCACTTCAGTGGACGCTTTTAGAGTCCATTGAGCCTTCTACAGAACTGTCACAACAAGGAACAACAAACGTTAACTCTGTTTCACTTGCCACAGATGTGGCATGGTGGCGCAGTGGTTAGCACTGCTGCATCGCACAGTGGTTAGCACTGCCGCACTAGCGACCTGGGTTCAATTCCAGCCTGGTGTAACTGTGGAGTTTGCACATTCTCCCCATGTCTGCGTGGGTTCCCTCCGGATGCTCCAGTTTTCTCCCACCATCCAAAGATATACAGGTTTGGTGGATTGGCCAAGCTAAATTGCCCCTTAGTGACCAAAGGTGAAGTTGGATTAGGGGGAGAGGGCGGGGGAGGTGCGCCTGGGTGGGGAGCTCTTTTGTCGGGTTGGTGCAAACTCGATGGGACGATTCCTCCTTCTGCACTGTAGGGATTCTGTGATGCTGCCAGATCTGTTAAGTTAATCTCCCATTTTCTGTTTAGTTAATCTCCCATTTTCTGTTTTTACTCTACATAACACACCTTTTTAATCCACTAATTATATTTATTGAACCACTGTACCATCGCTACCAGGAGCAGTGTGTTGATGTTTCAGCTATTCTGACCTTGGGTGACTGTGTGGAGTTTGCACATTCTCCCCGTGCCTGTGTGGGTTCCTTCTGGGTGCTCTAGTTTTCTCCCACCGTCCAAAGATGTGCAGGTTAGGTGGATTGACCATGCTAAGTTGCCCTTAGTGTCCAAAAAAAGGATCGGTGGGGTTACTGGATTATGGGGATAGGGTGGAGGCATGGGTTTGAGTGGGGTGCTCTTTCCAAGGGCTAGTGCAGGCTTGATGGGCCGAATAATCTCCTTTTGCACTGTTAGTTGTATCATTCAGTCGAATTTTCTATCTCACATTCTCTTCCGATTGCTCTGTCTGGTGGTAATGCCGTGACGGTAGCACAGTGGTTAGCACTGTTGCTTCACAGTACCTGGGTCCCCAGTTCAATTCCCATTTGGGTCACTGTCTACGCAGAGTCTGCACATTCTCCCCACGTCTGCGTGGGTTACCTCCCAGAACTCCTGAAAGACGAGCTTGTCAGGTGAATTGGACATTCTGAATTCTCCCTCTTGTGGACCCACTCAGGCGCCAGAATATGGCGACTAGGAGATTTTCACAGGAACTTCATTGCAGTGCTAATGTAAGCCTACTTGTGACAATAATAAAGATTATTATGTGTGTGGGTATTTTAAGGAGCAGGTAGAATTTCCTTGGTTCTAACTGTTGTCCCCTCATATATTCCATCTGTTTTTGGTTAACGTGTCTGGAGTCTGAGTTCTTCCAGCCCATCTCCAAATCTCCTTCCTGTCTCGGGTAGATGGGTCGAGGTAGCTTGGTGTTGTTCTATTGTCTGTCTGTCTCCAGCAGGTATAGTTGTCTATCGATAATGACTGTGCTGCTACCCTTGTCTTCTGGTCTTATGAACATATCCGTGTTGCATCCAAGCTCCCAGATTGTCTGTCTTTCTCTCCGGGTAAGATTCTGTTTGTCTCTTGTATTTCACTGTGACAGGGCAGATGATTGAAGGGATTCATAGAATCATAGAATTTACAGTGCAGAAGGAGGCCATTCAGCCCATCAAGTCTGCAACACCCCGAGAAAGTGCAGCATACCCAAGCCCAAACTTCCACCCTATTTCCGTAACCCAGTTAACCCTACCCCACCTTTTTGGACACTAAGGGAAATTTAACATGGCCAATCCACCTGACCTGCACATTTTTGGACTGTGGGAGGAAACTCAAGCAGACACTGGGAGAACGTGCTGACTCCACACGGTGACCCAAGTCGGGAATCTAACCTGAGCCCCTGGAGCGGTGAAGCAACTGTGCTAACCACTGTGCTGTCCTTGGGAGGCCTGGAATAGATGGGCAATGATTTGGGAGGTGACAACACGTTCAAAAAGTTGAGGAGAGGGAGGTTGAAGATGGGGCAAAAATTTGTAAGGATGGCAGGATCAAGGGTTTGTTTTATTGAGGAGGGGGTGATGATGGCAGATTTGAAGGACAGAGGGACAGTACTTGAAGAGAGAGAAATGTTGACAATATCCATGGACACAGGGTAGTTTGCTGATCAGTAGCTCAGTGGGAATACGGTCGATGGAGCAGGAGCTGGGTCTCATGGACAAGATGAGCTCTGAGGGGGCACGAGGGGAGAGAAACTAGAGAAAGATGTGGGTTCAGGGCTCGGGAAAGGATGACATTTAGAGACAGTTTGGTCCGGTGGGCTCGTGGAAGGGAGGGAAGCAGCAGAGGAAGCTGATCGGATTTACTCAATCTCAGTCACAAAGAAACTCCACAAGCTCCTCACACTTCTTGTTGGAGGTGAGGATGGAAGAGACAGGGGAGAGCGAGAGTACTTCAAAAGGATCTAACCTGTGTCAGAGATATTAAAAAGTTTCAACACACTGCGTATTTCACACAAATCTGATTTATTAGACTTTTCGCAGAATTTTGGCCCCTGTAAATGGGCTGGAGTTTGTTATCAGCAGAAAGAGACCCAAATGAACATGGTTCAGTCCTGAATGTGAGTAACAGCAAAATCCAATCACTATGGTTACTTGTGGCCTCGTTGGTGTCTCAGCAGGTGGGATGAAGTGGTGAATCCCTTCCCACACTTGGAGCATGCGAATGGCTTCTCCCCAGTGTGAATTCGCTGGTGCTTCCGCAGGTCGGATGACTGAGTGAATCCCTTCCCACACTGGGCGCAGGAGAATGGTCTCTCCCCAGTGTGAATTCGCTGATGTACAGTGAGGTAAGATGAGTGTCTGAACCCAGTCCCGCAGTGAGAGCACCTGAACGGTCTCTCCTCAGTGTGAACACGTTGATGGCTCATCAGATCCCCAGAACGTTTATAGCACTTCCCGCAGTCTGGACATTGAAACAGTCTCTCATCAGTGTGAACTTGCTGGTGTCTCAGCAGGTCAGATAACTGAGTGAATCCCTTGCCACACTCGGAGCACGTGAATGGTCTCTCCCCAGTGTGAACGCGTCGATGAGTTTCCAGCTGGGATGGGGAAGTGAATCCTTTGCCACAGTCTGCACATTTCCACGGTTTCCCTTCAGTGTGACTGCATTTGTGGCTTCGGAGGCCTGATGATCGACTGAATCCTCGTCCACACACACAACACGTGTACGGTTTCTCCCCACTTTGAACGATGCTTTTTCCTTCCATGTTCAAAATCTGCTGATATTCAGGATATGATAAATTGAGGGCTCTGTCAGATCCTGATGTGATGCTTGGTTTGAGTTTCCCGATTTTGAAGCTTCCCCTTCGAACACCCTGTGAAACTGATTGAAAACAGAAAATAGGGAGTGAGAGAGAAGCCACAAAAATACAAAGGCAGGTTGTGAAATTGAGCTGAATTATTCTGGTCATTTGTGGGGCCGGTACTGGGAAGAAGTGACCATGAAAACTGCCGGATTGTCACAAAAACCCAACTGCCGTCTTTGGGAGGAGAGAGAAAGAGGTGAAGAGGGATTTTGTATATCTACAAGACATATTAAGAGAGTAGTTGGCAAAGCAAATTCGATCTTGAGCTTCATAAACAGTAATATTGATACTGAAACTATGCTTCTGGTGGCACAGTGATTAGCACTGCTGCCTCACAGCGCCAGGGACCCGGGTTCAATTCCGGCCTTGGTGACTGTCTGTGTGGAGTTTGCACTTTCTTCCCGTGTCTGTGTGTGTTTCCACCCGGTGCTCCGGTTTCCTCCAACAGTCCAAAGAAGAGCAGGTTAGGTGGATTGGCCTTGATAAATTGCCCCTTAGTGTCCAGGGATGTGCAGGTTCGGTGGGGCTATGGGGTTACAGGGACAGGGTTGGGGTGTGGGCCTAGGCAGGGTGCCCTTTCAGAGAATCAGTGCAGATGTGATGGGCCGAATGGCCTCCTTCTGCTCTGTAGGATCAGCCCCACATTGGGTGGATCTACGGGTTAGTATGGAGAGAGGGCAGCGTCCATTATGGAGGTTGGATGTGGGACTATTCGCAGATGAGGAAGTCTGTGGGCGGGTGAGCAAGTCGATCTGGAAATAAATGATACAGGGGAAGTCTCGGCAGCAGCGGTGTGGGAAGCTCTGAAGACGGTGGTTAGAGGGAATTCATTTTGATACAGGCCCATAGAGAAAAGGTGGAACGAGCAGAGAGGGATAAGTTGGTTAGGGAGATACTCCAGGTGGATAGGATTTATGCGGAAGCCCCGGACGGGGGGTTATTGAAGGAGCGGTGGAGGTTACAAATGGAGTTTGGGCTGTTATCTACAGGGAAACCGGTGGAACAACTGAGAAAGGCAAGGGGAGCGGTGTATGAGTTTGGGGAAAAGGCCAACAGAATGTTAGCGCACCAGCTGAGGAAAAGGGAGGCGGCCAGGGAGATAGGGAGAGTAAAGAACAGAGGTGGGAATGTGGCCCTGGACCCAGTGGCGGTGAATGAGGTGTTTAAGGACTTTTATAGCAAGTTTATACGAGTCAGAACCCCGGCTGGGGTGGAGGGGATGAGGCAGTTCTTGGGTCAGTTGAGGTTCCCGAGGGTTGATGAGGATCTGGTGGAAGGGCTGGGAGCCCCAATTGAAATTGAGGACATAATGGAGGGGCTGGAGGTCATGCAGTCGGGCAAGGCCTGAGGGCCTGACGGCTACCCGGTGGAATTCTACATGAAGTTCTCGGAGATATTGGGCCCACTGCTGGTGAGGGCATTTAATGAGGCAAGGGAGAGGGGAGTCCTTCCCCCAACAATGTCGCAGGCCTCGATCACATTGATTCTGAAACGGGAGAAGGACCCTGAGCTATGCGGGTCATACAGACCAATCTCTCTATTGAATGTGGACGCCAACCTGCTGGCTAAGATATTGGCCACAAGGATAGAAGACTGTGTCCCGGGGGTGGTAGGGGAAGACCAGACGGGATTTGTAACGGGCTAGGTACTCACGGCTAATGTTAGAAGGCTCTTAAACGTTATCATGATGCCCTCAGAGGGAGAAGGCCTTTGATCGGGTGGAGTGGAATTGTGGGAGGAAACTGGAGCACCCGGAGGAAACCGCGCAGACACGGAGAAGGTGCAGACTCCGCACAGACAGTGACCCAAGCTGGGAATCGAACTTGGGTCCCTGGCGCTGTGAGCAATAGTCCTAACCACTGCGCTACCGAGCTATCATGGACTCAATGAGCCGAATGCCCTTTTTTGTGTCAGCTGACTCTAACTTTTTTGTGTAATCTCACCTTGCAATTTAACCCTAGAGGTTCAGATATCACTCAGGTAAATCTGTGCTACACTCCCTCCGAGGCCATTCTATCCTTTCTCGGGTTTGTTGCCCAGAACTGAACACAGTTCTCCAGGTTTGGTCTAACCAGGGTTTGTGAATCTTGGGGCTTTTCCAGTCACATTGAGACCTGAAATCTTCCCTCACAGACAGAACAGACAAACCTTTTACCTTCCACACCCAGATGCTGCTGATATTCAGGTTCTGGTGAATCGAGTGACTCTGTCAGATGTGACGTTTGGTTTGCGTTTCCCGTCTGTTAAACCTCCACTTCCAGTATCCTGTAAATTTACAGAAACCTCACTGTCAGTTTAGGATAGAAATTCACAACATTCTCTCCTCGCCAACTTTGATTAAATGTATTTCTGGAGGTTTGATCACATGACCTGCCCCCATCTTCCAGCCATTAATCGGTCAACACATCCATCCTTGTGACACACTGCCGTCCTCGGCCATTTGGAAGCAAAAGGACTCAAGAAATCTTTTTTACTGTCCTAATGATTTCCCAGACATGAATCTCATCAAGGTAGAAGGTAAAATTTGAATTCATTGAAAGTATACTGATGACCATGAAACCATTGCTGATTGTTGTAAAGACCCATCTGGTTCACTCATGTCCTTCAGTGAAGGAAATCTTCTATCCTTACCTGGTCTGGCCTACATGTGATTCCAGATCCAGTCAGCTGGTTGACTCTTAAAATTCTCTCTGAGATATACTCAGTTCAAGGGCAATTAGGGATGGGTCAAATTGGGTCAAATAGTTTGAGCTTTTAAAGTTGGAGTGTTCACCGGTGGGAAAACTGAGGAAATCCCTTTGCACACGTGAAGTGTGAGAGTGATCTCCCTCTGAACTGCACATTAGATTAACTAATGACTAACTCATATTTATTCTCTTCCAATGGAAACATCTTCCACTTGTCGATCATGTCAAACCTTTTTATAATCTTAAAGGATCAGGCCATCCTTCATTCCTTTTTCCAGAGAAAAGGTTTACACCCTGTCCAATCCCTCTTGCCGGGTATAACCTGCCAGTTCAGGCATAATTTAAATATCTTTTCCTGCATCTTCTCCAGTTCTCGATCCATTTTACAATATAGAGACTTTAACTAATCTGAGCAGCAAACTCACAATTGCCCCCAAATGCCTGTATGTTGCAGTATTTTAATAATTTTACTATTAGCTGAATATAAGATGGGACAGAAGAAGCAGATCCAACGAGTCTGTAACACTGTAGAGCATCTGCAAACTTGCCTCTTCCCCTTACTGCAAAACAGTTGACTTTTTCCACTCTTAACCTGTCAGTTATGGCATTAAGAATAATGTGTCAGAGAAAGACTGGATTTCAGCTCGGTGACACTAGGCCAGACTAAATTAGTACACAGGATTGTTGAGCTAATGTATCCATATCATAAAATGGTTCTGGAAGGACTGGGGAAGATACAGGGAAAGTGTACCAGAATGATGCCTGAACGAGGTTACAGCCAGCAAGAAATGCAGAGGCTCGATGAGCCATATGGTTTCCACCCCCTTCCATTTCTTGTGTTATGAACATCACTGTAAATCATTTCCATGCAGACACAACAGATGCAACAACCACCAGTTAATCGCCATCCTTCCCATAATCCAGGATTCCAAACACACTTTCCAGGTGACAGTGATTTACTTGTATTTCTTGCTATCCAGTGTTGTGTATTCACTGCTCACGATTTGGTCTCCCCCACACTGAGGAGATTAAATCTGGATTGGTGACTGTGGAACATCACCATTCAGTCTGCAAGCATAATCCTGAGCTTCTGACCATTTAATATTTTAATTCCCTGCCCCATTCGCACTCTGTCCTCGGCCTCCTGCACTGCTCCAATAAAGCTCAAAGGAAACTCGAGGAACAGAACCTCATCCTTGATCAGGCAATTTCTGACCTTCCAGACACAACATTCATTTCAGTAATTTCAGATTATAATCATCACACCTATATTTTTAGACAGTTGGTGCTGGTAATGGTTCTGCTGTTGCCATTTATACCTCACCTGGACCTGTCTTTTATTTCTTCTCTTGTCCTAATAGTTTATTTACTTATCTCATTGTCTCCCAGTTTTGTCTTGCACCATTATCCCCCTTGTCAGTTAATCACTTCAGCCTCACATCCTCCCAAACTGCCCCCTCTGAAATGGCCCAGCAAGCCACTCAGTTCAAGGGCAATTAGGGGTGGGCAGCAAATGACGGCTCAGCCAGCGACACCCACATCCGAAGAACAAATAAAGGAAAGTCGGCAGTTACAAAGGCAAATGCAATGTTCGCATTCATTTCAAGAGAGCTACAATACAAGATGAAGTGGGATGAGAAACATATCAGCCATGATCGAACGGCAGAGCAAACTCGGAAACTCGATGGGCTGATAGGCCTAATTCTGCTTCTCTATCTATTTTTTTAATGAGGGGATTCTCATAGAAACATTTGTTAAAAAATTGTTGGAAGCCATCCCAGACCTGGATACAGATCAATTGATTCTTGGAGGAGACTTCAATTGTGTTCTGGATCCTAAATGGACTGATCCAAGCTGATTCAACCACAACAAAAACATGAAAAAGGAATGAAACCTGACGGACCACCTGGCATCGACCCAGGCACCAGAAACGACAACAGCAAACCCAGCAAAAGTTTTTTAAAAACTGTTCCCATCAGTAGATTGTAAAAGGATTACGGGACACAGATTTAAGATTGTGAACAAGATCTACAGGGGAGATAGGAGGTAGACATTTTATACAGTGAGCGATAATGATATGGAACTCAATGCTTACACACAATGGTCGATAATCTCTGGGTCCTGATAACTCGAATGGTGCTGTCAGAATTTGATGTGAGGGTTAGTTGTGAGTTTCCTGCCTGCGTATCCCTTTCTAAGCCCCTGTGAAAGAAGTTTACAAAGGCATCACTGTCAGTCCAGAAATGAAATTCAGGAAAGATAAACATTTCTCCTGGTTTGAGTTTGCTGTGTGTAAATCCTCCCCTACTAATCCCTTGTAAAAGGAGTTTCCAAAATTAATCACTATCAGTCCAGGATATACATTCACTACATTCTCCCCTCCTGCTCCCTGGTCCAGGATGACCGCTTATGCCCCCCGTTGCACACTGACCCTCTTGTCATCAGCAGTCCCTCAATTTGAGGGTAACTTCTACTCAGGGTTGTGAATTTCTACTAGGGGTCTTCATGTGGCTGAACAGAGCCGCAGAGCTTTGGACACATAGGACAGGATGTCTAATAAGACAGTGAAATCCGGAGAGCAGGATTTGCTTCCTTTTCCTTCCATTTCTGCCGCCACTTTGCATCATCAATAAGACATTGGGACTCAAAGACTAATCCAGTTTGATGGACAGGTTGTCTCCATTCTGAACAATGGGAACAAGCTCCTCCCACTCATTGAAACATCGCCCCGACAAAGATGACAAACGCGCATGCGCCCTGATGCACATCCAATAAAAATGGCGGCCGTTAAACCGAGCATAACATGAGAAGCTGCAGCCCCGTTCGTTTCGAACTGGATCCCGGAAGCTCTTTTCCGAGGATTGCAGTTTGCAACAGCTTTACACAATGTTTCCGCCCACTCCCGCGATCTCTCGCTCCCTCCATATTGTTCAACGCCCCTTACCAATTTTGGATCTGAAGACGCAGCACTTCTCCGTCGCCATTACCCACACTGCGCATGCTTCAATAACAGCGGGCCCCGCTCCTCATTCACTCCTATTGGTTGGAGGACCAGCTGCTCCCGTCGTCCTGCAGTCCCGCCCCCCTCTTCCTATTGGTTCGGAGCTGCCGTCAATTACCCGGGCATTGTGACGGTTCCAGAAGGTGAGTGTGGCCACAAGCTCAGGCTGACTCGCTGATTGTCCAATAATAACAGTGAGAGTCTCAGTGGGACAATCAGACAATAATAGTGGAGATGGGGCCCAGAGGAGAAACAGCAAAGGATTCACTCACTTTGAGACTGACAAACACAGTGTCTGTTCCCATAATAAGAGTCAGGCTGCAGTGTGTGAGTGAATATATCATTGGATCCAATGTAGAATCATGAATCCCTACAGTGCAGAAGGAGGCCATTCGGCCCATCGAATCTGCACCGACCCTATGAAATATCACCCGACCTGGGCCAATCTAGGGCGGCATGGTAGCACAGTGGGTAGCACTGTTGCTTCCCAGATCCAGGGTCCCAGATAATAACTCTGTCACTGTTATTATTAGACAATAACCTGCCTGAAATGAAAATTGCTTATTGTCACAAGCAGGCTTCAAATGAAGTTACTGTGAAAAGCCCCTAGTCGCCACATTCCGGCGCCTGTTCGGGGAGGCTGGTACGGGAATGCCTGTTAACAGTAACAGGCCTGTTACTGTTATTATTACACAATAACCTGCCTGTCATTCCAATTCTGGTGTGTGTTACTCTGTCACTGTTATCATTATACAATAATAGGAGGGCAAGATGCAAGGTAGCAATGATAATTTGATGTTTCTGTGTTATAGTCAGTGTCACTCGGAGGTGTGTGATAAAATAGGAATGGAAACATCATGACGTGCACGTGTGGCTGACTCCACCTGATTCAGAGCTGTTCTACCCAAGGTGAGAGCAATGAGGACATGGGGAAGTCCAGAGATTTCTGGTATCTGAGGTGCATCAGTCGAGGAACTGAAATCATTCTAATGGTTCTCGATTTACACAGTCACACAGGAAATATATATGACAGCTAAAACCAAAGTTTCAATCTTCTCTTTGAGACACATTGTGATTGAAAAGATCAAATGTTAAAACATCAGGAAAGGAAAATTCGGACTGTCGCAAAGGGCATCATTGCTACCTTAGAGCACCATGGACCCTGGTTCAATTCTGGCCTTGGGTGACTGTGTGTGTGGAGTTTGCACTTTCTCCCAGTGTCTGCATGGGTTTCCGACCACCATTCAAAGATTTGCAGCTTAGCTGGATTGGCCATGAGCAATTTCCCCTTAGTGTCCAAAAATGTGTTGGTTAGGTGGGGTTACAGGGATAGGGTGGGGGATTGGGCCTCGGTATAGTGCAAACTCAATGGGCCGAATGGCCTCCTTTTGCACTGTAGAGATTCTATGAGTGAACTGTTGAATTCATCTGATTCACCAGAACACTGCCAATTCACCCTCTACAAGTGTAACTGCCTTTGAAAGTTACTGTAAATCTGCTTCCAGCAGCCTGTCAGTGTGAATTCCAGATCATATAACATCACTGTGTAAAAACAATTTTCCTCATCACCCCCTTGGGTTCTGTTGTCAAATATCTTAAATTTCTGTGTCATCTGGTTACAAACCCTCCTGCTCTTGGGAAACAGTTTCTCCCCATCGACACTATCACAAATCCTTCCTCATTTTAAACACCTCTATTAAATCTCCCCTTCACTTTCCCTGATCTCAGAGGGCCAATCCCGGTTTCTCCTGACGGAGTCACAGGGACTTGAAACGTTAACTCTGTTTCTCTCAGTACCGATGCTGCCATAACTGCTGAGTTTTTCCACCATTTACTGGTTTTCTCCTTCTTTCTTTCTTTAATCAATGACAATCCCTTCATGAAATTCAACACCTCTATTAAATTGGAACATACACACACGAAGAGAGACATACAGAGGAAAGGAGAGGCAGAAGAACTGTGAGAAAAACTGAGATTTTAAACAACAGAAAGATGAGGTGGCGAGAAATAAAAGTTGAGAAATAGAGGAAACAAGTAACACCGAAAGAATTATATAAAATATAAGGGAGAAAGTGATCAGTTTCCAGCTACAGAGAGCAGAGGGAACTCAGTGACTGATTCACAGACGCAGCCGCTTCTGTCTGGGAATGGAGACTCTGAACAGAAATAACCGGCTCATTTGTAAATATCACCACAATGTGATCTGTGTGACTCTGCCCTGACTCGGTGGACAGATAAAGGCCGCACTGACAGATGTTCTCACCAGATTGTGGTCCTTGTATTTATTTTCAGCTCAGAAGTGAGATGTGCGGTTTGGAACCGGCAGCAGAGAAACAGGAAGTTGTGTTACCTGAGAATGAAACAGCAGGCATCAGTTTCATGTTGTCACCATGAACAGTCTTCCTGCCTGTGAGGGTGACCTCACTCTAACAGCATCAAGAACACCCACACAGATTGCTGCCGGTCTCAGCATTACATTCACCTCCATTCCCATTTTAAACATCAAAATATAAGGTTATTTAGATTTTTTACATATTCACTGAGATGGACTGAGGATTATAACTGGGAGAATTAAGGGCACATTATACAAAATTAAATTTTCCCCGAAGAGGGTTATTAGAAAATAGGAGTTTTAAAGTTAGTCAGGGCCAATCAGTGAGAGAAAGAAAGTGGGAAATAGAGAGAGAAAGGATTGAGTCTCCATAAATGAGATGTTGGAGGAGAGGTTCAGTGTGTTTGGTGCTTCTTCAGAGAGAGAAATTAAGTTTAGGCGCTCTGTGAAATAGAAAGGTTAAAGGAGTGAGTGTCTGAGAGAAAGATAGAGAGAGGTGGGAGGTATGTGAAATGAATGTGTGAGAGAGCGGAGAGAGGTTAGGTGAGAATCTGAGAGAGAAGAGAATGAGAGACAGGAAAGCAGGTTCACATACCCGAGGATCACTGAGAATGATCAGAATAAGGAGACTACCCAGAAAACGGCCAATAGGAATCTTCAGCTGAACACATCACTTATTCTTAAAGGGACAGTCGGGGCTCTGACACTGTTCAGCTCCCAGTTAAAGGGGCAGACACAGCTTCGCCCTTTTCTCTTTTGTGTTTCTGATTGTTAAAGGCTGGTAGGGGTGAGGTTTATTTAAAAGGACAGAATGTGGGAAGCACACATCAATAAAATTGGGAATTCTTGGACACACACTGGAGCTCCTTCTTTATCCAGGAATGAAACTATTGTCTAATTGTCCCAGCAGTTAACAGCTGCTATTTTAACGCAGACTTCAACCAATCTATGTTAAGTAGGTTTCTATTCAATTAATTCATTGTGACTGTCACACAAACACATTTTCAGTCTGGAACCAGCTGCTTTACATTCAATCAGGAACATTAGTTTTACACCAATCTCAGATTTGACAGCACTTTTCCAGCATTCACCATTGTTCTTCCTGACTCTAAACACAGTTGTAAAGGAGCTTCTGTTCCGTGTCTAGGAGCTCTGAGATATGGAAGAGAGCGGCTGGGACACATTTCTTCGACGCCTCAGGATTAACCCACACGGGTACTTTGCTGTCAGTGAAGAGACCAAAGTGTTGTTTGTCCCTCTCAGTGTGACCCTGAAAGACTGCGTCCAGGCTGAAGTTCTGTTCCTGACGTATGATCCTCCCCCAGATTGTCCTTTCTGAGCTGCAGGCAGGTGATGTTCAACATTCAGGTGGGAAAGACAAAAATCTGCAACAACGTTTCAAACACATTTATTCAGAATAATAAACCTCATCAGCAGATTAAGACTGTCAGAGTGAACATTATTCAGTCCTGTACATGATTAACAGCATCAATAAGGGGATAATCTAAACCTTGTGGTTGCTTGTGAACTCGCTGGTGTGTTAACAGGTGGGATGAGTGAGTGAACCCCTTTCCACAGACATTATAGTTGAAAGGCCGCTCTCCAGTGTGAACTCAATGGTGTTTCAGAAGATAAGATAAATGAGAAAATTCCTTCCCACATATGGAGCAAGTGAACGGCCTCTCCCCACTGTGAACTCTCTGGTGTGTCAGCAGGTTGGATGACTGACTGAATCCCTTCCCACACATGGAGCAGGTGAATGGCCTCTCCCCAGTGTGAACTCGCTGGTGATTCAATAGGTTGGATGAACGAGTGAATCCCTTCCCACACACTGAGCAAGTGAACGGCCTCTCCTCACTGTGAACCTGCTAATGTGTCAGAAGGTTGTATGAACGTGAATCCCTTCCCACATTCAGAGCAGGTGAACGGTCTATCCCCTGTATGAAGTTGCTGGTGTATCAGAAGGTTGGATGAATTAATGAATCCTTTCCCACAGTCAGAGCAGGTGAATGGTCTCTCCCCAGTGTGAGCATATTGGTGTGTTAGTAAATCCTTTTTGTTTTTAAAGCTCTTCTCATAAGTCAGGACAGTTAAAATGTTTGTTATCAGAGTGAACAAGTTGATGTGTCTGCAGGTGGGATGACTGAATGAATCCTTTCCCACACAAGGAGCAGGAGAACGGTCTCTCCCCAGTGTGAATACGTTGATGTGTCAGCAGATCCTTATTACATTTAAAACTCTTCTCACAGTCAGGACATGTAAACGGTCTCTTATCAGTGTGAACAAGCTGATGAGTAACAATGTGGGATGACCGAGTGAATCCCTTCCCACACACAGGGCAGGTGAATGGCCTCTCCTCAGTGTGAAGTCGCTGGGGTGTCATAAGGTTGTATGAATGGGTGAATCCCTTCCCACAAATGGAGTAGATGAACGGTCTCTCCCCGGTGTGACTGCGATGATGAACTTCCAGTTGTGATGGTAACTGAATCCCTTCCCACAGTCCGCACATTTCCACAGTTTCTCCATGGTGAGGGGTCTTTATGTCTCTCCCGGTTGAAGCTTTGTCCACACACAAATAAGCGTTTAATTTCTCCCTGCAGTGAATGATGTGATACTTTTTTTGAGGCTGTGTAACTGGTTAAAACTGTCTCCATAGTCAGTGGACTGGAAAACTCTCATTGGGGGTAGGTCTCGGGTGCTTTTGCAGTCACACAGCTGAAACAGAACAAACACATCTCCTTCCAAATTCAAAGACTGAAGATATTGAGCTCTGAATGAATTGAGTGATTTCGATATGATATTTGGTTTGAGTTTTCTGTTGGCCAATCCTCCACTTCCAATATCCTGTAAAAGGAGTTTAGAAAATACATCACTGTCAGTCCAGGATAGAAATTCTGAACAGACAATTCTAGTTTCTCTGGAACATTTTTCCCTCTCTTGTTCCCCCAAAGCTGTCAATCCCCGTCCCACACATTCTCCCTCCTCCCTGGGCTGAAATCCAAACCCATCTGCACCATTTCTTTCCTCCACTCCCAGTTTTCTCCCTCCCTCTCCTCTGCCTGGGTTCAGTTCTCCAGCTCCTGTCTGCAGACTGACAATAAAACCAATGGGTCTTATTGGGGTGTTTGGGTTCTCACCATTGTCCCCGCTCGGGGCTGGGCTCATTCAGCCTCTGGGAGCCACACTCACTCTCACCGCGGCTGCGCTCAGCCCGGAGCAGCACCGCGCATGCTTCGCACAGAGGCGACTTCCGGGGGCGGGACATTCTGACGCCTGCGCGTTCTGGCTCCTGTTCCGCGCCCGACATTCCGGGTAGCTTTATCCACCATTATTCCATTCCGTTCCTCAGGGTGATAATTTGGTTCCAGCACTTTTGATACAGGTCGGTGTTTGTACGGAATGGGGCGGCCGCATCGGTGTTTTTCTCTCTGACCGGCCCCTGTTAACGGCTGTCATCTGTTTCGGGGGGGCGATATGCAGCAGGGCGCCTGCGCGGCCGCCATTTTTCTCAGGTCCATCAGGGCGCATGTGCGGCCGTCCTGGACCCGGAAGCCGGAAGAGAGAATCTTGTGAATTTCTCTCCTGGACTGAGAGTAAAATTCTTTTGGAAAGAGGAGGATTTGCCACCGGGAATCTGAAACCAAACATCACATCATCCTCTGACTGACTTACTCGAATCATCTGGACTTGAATATCATTGGGAGGTAAAATGGTTTGTATGTTCTGTCTGAGGACAAAGATTTCAGATATCAGAGTGACTGTGAAACTTTTAATGACCATTCCAGGTTAAATTTGAGACTAAATACACCGATCACATTGGGGAAGTTAAATAATTTGCTGTTGTACTCTTTTGTATGCAGGTAAATTTTAAAATGACCGCATTAGCATACTTGGCAGCTAAACTGGGGCAAACTGCTGACCTTGTTAGTAGTGAGAGATGCTATCCCGGATTTTATTAAAGTTTGTTGTTCCTGTTGCATTTCATTCAGTTCATCGTGGCTACAGAGTAGGTATTCAGCCTAATATCAGTTTCCAGATTGTGGCCTGTAGCTTTTTAAGTTACATAAATTCAAATGTCTATCTGAATACTTTTAAATGTTTTGATGGTTTCTGCCATCATTTCAGGCAGCATGTCACAGATCCTCACCACCCTCTAAACCTCCTAGTCCTTCCCTAAATCTCTGCCCCCTTTTATCTATATCCCTCAACCAAAGGCAATAGGACATTCCTATCCAATCTATTTCGATCCCTTAGAATTTAAAAAATATATAAATTTGAGTTTTAAAAAAATATAAATGTATATATTTTTCCAATTAAGGGGCAATTTAATTTGGCCAAGCCACCTATCCTGCACATATTTGGACTGTGGGGGTGAAACCCATACAGACGATGGGAGAATCTGCAAACTCCTTACAGACTGACCCGGGGCCAGGATCGAACCCGGGTCCCCAGCATGCAGGCACACAGCCACTGTGCCACCATGATCCCCCAGAATTTTATACATTTAGAATAATCTTTATTATTGTCACACGCATGCTTACATTCACACTGCAATGAAGTGACTGTGAAAATCACCTAGTAACTCTCTGGCACTTATTCGGGTACACAGAGGGAGAATTCAGAATGTCCAATTCACCTGACAAGCACGTCTTTCGGGATTTGTGGGAGGAAACCCATACAGACACTGGAGAATGCAAACTCCACACAGACAGTGTCCCAAGTGGGAATTGAATCCTGGGACCCTGGTGCTGTGAAGCAACAGTGCTAACCACTGTGCTACTGTGCCACCCATAAAACAGTTCAGCTCAATGTTCTCAGATTAAAGAAGCTGAAGCGCCCAGAGTGGGTCTTGAACCCACTGCCCTGGGATTAAGACTCCCATGCTCTACCGACTGAGCTAGCCAGGCTGCTTTTCAAAATTTCATTTTGGTCTCCCTTCAGCCTTTTTTGTTCCAAAGAAAACCGCCCCAGTTTATCCAAACTTTCCTCTGAGCAAACATTTTCAATTTCTGGCTGATGTTCGTAAATCCCCTCTGTACTGCCTTCAGTCCAAAGATGTGCAGGTTAAGTGGATTGGCCATGATAAATTGCCCTTAGTGTCCAAAATTGCCTTAGTGTTGGGTGGGGTTACTGGGTTGTGGGGATAGGGTGGAGGTGTTGACCTTGGGTGGGGTGTTCTTTCCAAGAGCCGGTGCAGACTCGATGGGCCGAATGGCCTCCTTCTGCACTGTAAGTTCTATGATCTGTGATCATTGGCCGCGGCATTGAGTATAAGAATTGGCAAGTCATGTTTCAGCTGTATAGAACATTAGTTAGGCCACACTTGGAGAAAAGTGTTCAATTCTGGCCGCCACACTACCAGAAGGATGTGGAGGCTTTAGAGAGGGTGCAGAAGAGATTTACCAGGATGTTGTTTGGTGTGGAGTGCATTAGCTATGAGGAGCGGTTGAATAAACTAGATTTGTTCTCGTTGGAACGACGGAGGTTGAGGGGCGACCTGATAGAGTTCTACAAAATTATGAGGGGCATAGACAGAGTAGATAGTCAGAGGCTTTTCCCCAGGGTAGAGAGGTCAATTACTCGGGGACATAGGTTTAAGGTGCGAGGGGCAAGGTTTAGAGGAGATGTACTGTACAGGCAAGTTTTTTACACAGAGTGTAGTGGGTGCCTGGAACTCACTGCCGGAGGAGGTGGTGGAAGCAGGGACGATAGTGATATTTAAGGGGCATCTTGACAAATACATGAATAGGATGGGAAGAGAGGGATACGGACCCAGGAAGTGTAGAAGGTTTTAGTTTAGACGGGCAGCATGGTCGGCACGGGCTTGGAGGGCCGAAGGGCCTGTTCCTGTGCCATAGTTTTCTTTGTTCTACTCTCTAGAGTGCAATCTTCCTGTACACACGAATCTAGCTCTGGCCTAACTAGTCCTGTCCTGCCATTTATCATGTAATCCTTTGCCTTGTTTTCCCTCCAGCTTTCTTCCTCACTATCAAGTGTTTAATCATTTTTGTGTCACAGGTAATCTTCTTATTCATGTTCCTGCATTTATTTTCAAATCTGTGATGTAACCAGGAGTGAAGGGCCCAGTACTGATTCCTTTGAAACCGGCACTGGAAACAGCACTTTGATATTTTCCATTCTTTATGGGATGTGAGTGTCACGGGCAAATCAGCTTGGTTTCTCATTCCTAAATGTACTTAAACTGAGTGGCTTGCTAGGCAATTCGGAATTAACCACATTTCAGTGAGTTGGCCAGATCAGGTAATTCCGGTGCAGACTCATTGGGCCGAATGATCTCCTTCTGCACTGTAGATTCTATGATTAATTCCGACCTTGGGTCACTGTCTGTGTTGAGTTTGTACGTTCTTCCTGTGTCTGCGTAGATTTCCTCCAGGTGCTCTGGTTTCCTCCCACAGTCCACAGATATGCAGGTTAGATGGATTGGCTGTGTTAAATTGTCGCTGGGAGGGGTTGTGGGGATAGGGTGGGGAATTCGCCATGGTAGGATACTCTTTCATAGAATTTACAGTGCAGAAGGAGGCCATTCGGCCCATCGAGTCTGCACCGGCTCTTGGAAAGAGCACCCTACCCAAGGTCAACACCTCCACCCTATCCCCATAACCCAGTAACCCCACCCAACACTAAGGCCAATTTATCATGGTCAATCCACCTAACCTGCACATCTTTGGACTGGGAGGAAACCGGAGCACCCGGAGGAAACCCACGCACACATGGGGAGGATGTGCAGACTCCGCACAGACAGTGACCCAAGCCGGGAATCGAACCTGGGACCCTGGAGCTGTGAAGCAATTGTGCTATCTACAAGGCTACCGTGCTGCCCTTTCAGAGGATTGCTGCAGATCCGATGGGCCGAATGACCTCCTGCACTGAGGGGACCTCCTGCACTGAGGGGATTCTATGATCCTACATTGGATGTGTTCACTCACACAATGGAGCCTGACTCTTATTATGGGAACAGACACTGTGTTTGTTGCTCTCAAAGTGAGTGAATCCTTTGCTGTTTCTCCTCTGGGCCCCATCTCCACTATTATTGTCTGATTGTCCCACTGACACTCTCACTGTGATTATTGGACAATCAGCAAGTCAGCCTGAGCCTGTGGCCGCTCTCACCATCTGGAACCGTCACAATGCCCGGGTGATCGACGGTAGCTCCAGACCAATAGAACATAGAATATTACAGTGCAGTACAGGCCCTTCGGCCCTTGGTGTTGCGCCAACCTGTGAAACCACTCTAAAGCTCTACACTATTCCCTTATCGTCCAAATGTCTATCCAATGACCATTTGAATGCCCTTAATGTTGGCGAGTCCACTACTGTTGCAGGCAGGGCATTCCACGCCCTTACTACTCTCTGAGTAAAGAACCTACCTCTGACATCTGTCCTATATCTATCTCCCCTCAATTTAAAGCTATGTCCCCTCATGCGAGACATCACCATCCGAGGAAAATAGGAAGAGGAGGGGCAGGATTGGAGGACCGACCGGGAGCGGCTGGTCCTCCAACTAATCGGAATGAATGAGGGGGGGTGGGGGCAGACTTTGATTGAAGCATGCGCAGTGTGGGTGATGGCGGAGCAGAAGGGCGTCTTTTTCAAATGCGAAATTGGTAAGAAGCGTTTAACAATATGGAGGGAGCGAGAGATCGCGGGAGTGGGCGGAAACGTTGTGTAAAGCTGTTGTAAGCCGCAAACCTCGGAAATGTTGACGGGACCCCGTTTGTACCGAGCGGGGCTGCAGCTCCTCATGCTCGGGTTAACGGCCACCATCTTTATTGGATGTGCGTCAGGGTGCATGCGCGTTTGTCATCTTTGTAGGGGCGATGTTTCAATGAGTGGAGCTTGTTCCCCATTGTTCAGGATGGAGACAACTTGTCCATCAAACTGGATTAGTCTTTGAGTCCCAATGTCTTATTGACGATGCAAAGCGGTGGCAGAGATGGAAAGAAAAGGAAGAAAACCTGCTCTCCAGATTTCACTGTCTCATTTCACTGTCTGCGTGGGTTTCCGCCGGGTGCTCTGGTTTCCTCCCACAGTCCAAAGATGTGCAGGTTCGGTGGACTGGCCATGCTAAATTGCCCTTTGTGTCGAAAGGGCAATGGGGTGACTGGGTTGGTGGGATAGGTTGGGAGTGTGGCTTGAAATGGGGTGCTCTTTCCAAGGGCCGTGCAGACTCGATGGGCTGAATGGCCTCCTTCTGCACTGTAAATACAAGATTCATTGGACATCCTGTCCCATGTGTCCAAAGCTCTGCGGCTCTGTTCAGTCACATGAAGACCCAGGGCAGAAACATCCAACCCTGAGTAGACGTCGCCCTCAAATCAGGGGACTGCTGATGACAAGAGGGTCAGTGTGCAACCGGCCGGGGGGGGGGGGGGGGGGGGGGGGGCACGAGCGGTCATCCTGGACCAGGGAGCAGGAGGGGAGAATGTTCTGAATTTCTATCCTGGACTGACTGTGATTAATTTTGGGAACTCATTTAAAGGGGATTAGTCGGGGAGGATTTACACACAGCAAACTCAATTTTATCTTTCCTGTTTATCTTTCCTGAATTTTATTTCCAGACTGACAAAGAGAACAAAGAAAAATTATAGCACAGGAACAGGCCCTTCGGCCCTCCAAGCCTGTGCCGATCCAGATCCTCTATCTAAAATTGTGGCCTATTTTCTCAGGATCTGTATCCCTCTGCTCCCTGCCCTTGTATGTATCTGTCTAGATACATCTTAAATGACGCTATCGTGCCCGCCTCTTCCACCTCTGCGGGCAATGCGTTCCAGGCACCCACCACCCTCTGCGTAAAGAACTTTCCACGCATATCTCCCTTAAACTTTTCCCCTCTCACCTTGAACTCGAAAGAACAAAGCAAGTGAACGCAGTGATGCCTTTGTAAACTTCTTTCACGGGGGCTGAGAAAGGGATTCGCAGACAGGAAACTCACAACCGATCCTCACATCAAATTCTGACAGCACCATTCGAGTTATCAGGACCTAGAGATTATCGACCTTTGTGTGTAAGCATTGAGTTCAGATCATTACCACTCACTGTGTAAAATTTCTTCCTCATATCTCCCCTGTCGGTCTTGCTCACAATCCTAAATATGTGTCCCATAATCCTTTCACAATCTGCTAATGAACAGCTTTTCTTTATCTTTTGCTGGATTTGCCGTTGTCATTTCCGGTGCCTGGGTCGCTGCCGGGTGATCCGTCCGGTTTCATTCCTTTTTCCTGTTTTTGTAGCGGTTGAATGGGCTTGGACCAGTCCATTTTAGGATCCAGTACGCAATTGATGTTTGCTCCAAGAATCAATTGTTGTGTATCCAGATCTGGGATGGATCCCAACAATTGTTTTACAAATGACACATCGTCCCAGTTAGGGGCTTAGCCATTCACCAGCACCACCAATATACCCGCCAATGACCCACTGACCACCACATATCTCCCATTAGTGTCCGCAAAGATCTTAAGTGACCAAAAGAGGGACCTGTTTATCGTTTAGAATTGCACCACCTCAGGGGCAGCACGGTGGTGCAGTGGTTAGCACTGCTGCGTCACAGCGCCGAGGTCCCAGGTTTGATCCCGGCCCTCGGTCACTGCCTGTGTGGAGTTTGCACATTCTGCTCGTGTTTGCGTGGGTTTTGCCCCACAACCCAAAGATGTGCAGGGTAGGTGAATTGGCCACGCTAAATTGCCCCTTAATTTGTAAAAATGAATTGGGTATTCTAAATTTTTTTTTTTTAAATTGCAGCACCTCGAAACCTTTGTCAAAGCCCGAGTGAAACACTTGGCTCACCCCTCCGCAGTCTGGTCTGATCTCTAACCCGCAAGTGAGTCTCCTGCAAGAACACCACACCAGCATTTAGATTCTTTAGGTGAGTGAAAACCCGCCACCTCTTCACAGGTCCACCCAATCCCCTTACGTTCCAGGTGACCAGCTGAATCAGGGTTCTCCCCATCCCCCCATCACGGAATCAGCCATGAGGGACTATACAGTAAATCTTCAAAATGTGCAGGCCAAGAGTCCACCCAAGATGGCCGCCACAGACGTACCCATACACTCAGAGTAAAACAAAAACAGTTCTTTAGTCATCAGTTAGCTCACCCGTCTCCCTCCCCACCCCCTATATATCCACATTGTGCTTCATAAAGAAAATCTCCCTTCACTCCGAACAGAAAAACGATTTTATCAGAAAATATGAAATCTATGCAGAGGATATCACAACACCCATCCCACCCCACAGGAAATGTAGATATTGTCCAATACAGATAACTGGACCCCAGTCCATGCTTTACAATGTTCGCCTCCTCCATAGTCTCGAAATGGAAGTCTTTGGACTCATTTGTCACCCGCAGCTTTGCCGGGTATACCACCCCGAATCAAACTCCTTTCTTACACAGAGCAGCCTGAACCTTATTAAAGGCCGCTCACCAGCTCGGCTCCCACATCTTGGTACATCCTCACTGGGATAACTGAGTGAATCCCTTCCTACACTCAGAACAGGTGAATGGCTTGTCGCCGGTGTGACTACGGTGATGAGTCCCCAGCTCACATGGGGATCTGAATCCCTTCCCACAGTCCCCACATTTCCATGATTTCAGGATGCTGCTGGTCTCCTTGTCACTTTCCATGTTTGTGCTTTGTCCCCATAGAGAGCACGTGTACGGTCTCTCCCCGCTCTGAATGGTGTGATGTTTTTTCAGACTGTGTAACTGGTTAAAGCTCTTTCCACAGTCAGTTCACTGGAACACTCTCACACGAGTCGTCTGTGTATTGGTATTTTTTCAGTCACACTGATCTTGAAAATCTTTCCTACAGACAGATCAGACAAACATTTCTTCTTCCACGTTCACAGGCCAATGATATGCTGGTCCTGATGAATGGAGTGACTGTTAAATCCTGATGTGAAGTTTGATTTGAGTTTCCATCTGTAAATCCTCCCCTTGTAATATTCTGTAAAAGGAGTTTACAAAAGTCATCACCATGGGCAGGCACGGTGGCTCAGTGGTTAGCCGAGGACCCGGTCCTGGGTCACTGTCCATATGGAGTTTGCACATTCTCCCCGTGTCTGCGTGGATCTGGCCCTCACAATCCAAAAAGATGTGCAGGGTAGGTGAATTGGCCACGCTAAAATTACTCCTTGATTGGAAAAAAAGAATTGGTACTCGAAATGTATTTATTTTTGTAATTAAAACAAACAAAAGCTATCACTGTCAGTCCAGGATAGAAATTCTGAAGAAACAATTCTAGTTTCTCTGGAACATTTTTTCCTCTCTTGTTCCCCCAAAGCTGTAAATCCCCGTCCCACACACTCTCCGTCCTCCCTGGGCTGAAATCCAATTCCATCTCAGCATCAGCACCATTTCTTTCCTCCACTCCCAGCTTTCTCCCTCCCTCTCCTCTGCCTGGGTTCAGTTCTCCAGCTCCTGTCTGCAGACTGACAATAAAACCAATGGGTCTTATTGGGGGGGTTGGGTTCTCCCCATTGTCCCCGCACGCGGCGGCTCTCATTCAGCCTCTGGGAGCCGCACTCCAGCGGGTGTTTGTGAATCCTCATTTGAGCCCATCCTGGAACCATGCTAAATTGCACCTTAATTGGGAAAAAAAAATACATGAAGGTTCAAGGCTCCACAAGTGTTTCCAACTCCTCCCACCCATCTCCTTAACAGGTTGGCGCATTTATTTGTCTGACTAAAAGAATGGTTTCTGGTGGCACTGCGATTAGCACTACTGGCTTACGGCGCCGAGGACCTGGGTTTGATCTCGGCCTCGGGTCACTGTCCGTGTGGAGTTCGCACATTCTCCCTGTGTCTACATGGGTATCACCTCCACAACCCAAAGATGTGCAGGATCGGTGCAGTGGCCACGCTAAATTGCACCTGAATTGGAAAAACAATAATTGGTTACTCTAAATTTCAAAAATGGATTGTCTCTTTCCTCAGGTTCACAATTAAAGGGGTGGGTTCCCCAGGAGATGGCTGACATTTCAGGGCAATTAAATTAATAATGTAATGTAAACATTCACCTGACGAAGGAGCAGTGCTCCGAAAGCTAGTGATTCGAAACAAACCTGTTGGACTTTAACCTGGTGTTGTAAGACTTCTTACTGTGCTCACCCCAGTCCAACGCCGGCATCTCCACATTATGGCTACCATTGACACCGCAAACTGCCGGCTCAAAGTGGAGAGGATCTCCAGGAAGATCGCGCAAAACGAAGATTCACCTGAGGAAGGAGCAGCGCTCCGAAAGCTAGTGATTCGAAAAAAACCTGTTGGACTTTAACCTGGTGTTGTAAGACTTCTTACTGTGCTCACCCCAGTCCAACGCCGGCATCTCCACATTATGGCTACCATTGACACCGCAAACTGCCGGCTCAAAGTGGAGAGGATCTCCAGGAAGATCGCGCAAAACGAAGATTCACCTGAGGAAGGAGCAGCGCTCCGAAAGCTAGTGATTCGAAAAAAACCTGTTGGACTTTAACCTGGTGTTGTAAGACTTCTTACTGTGCTCACCCCAGTCCAACGCCGGCATCTCCACATCAAATTAATAATGGACAGAGATATGTCTCGTGTTGTTACATGGAACAAATTAAATATATTATTTACCGTTCTGGAATAAGGTGAATGTATTATTATTTCTCGTGTTGTAATATAAGACTGTAGCTACGTTATAGATTTCCAGTCATCTCTTCCCTCAGAGGGTTGTTAGTCTTTGGATTTCTCTTCCACAGGGACCAGTTGTATCTGGGGGTCATTGAATATATTGAAGCACAAGTTGGACAAATATTTTATTGACAATGGAGTTAAGGGTTATGGGGATCAGGTAGGAAAGTAGAGTGAAAGCTGAGATGAGGGGGGATCTCTTAACTCGAGGATGTGGTGAAGCTTTGGAATTCTCTACCCCAGAGGAATGTGGAGCCTCAGTCATCAACTATGTTCAAGACAAATATTGATAGGTTTCTAGATATTGAAGATATTAAGAGATATGGGGATCATGTGGGAAAATGGTGCTGAGGTAGATCGGCCAAGGATCTCATTGAATAGTTGAGCTGACTCAGTGGGCTGAATGGCCTACTCTTGCTCCTATTATAATCTCTGCATCCTGGTCAGGAAGCAGTGAGCTGAGCTTGGATCTGTCAATCAACATGAATCAGCACCTTCAGGAGAATTGGGAGGGTGAATATTAGATACAGCAGAGTGAGAATGGAGGGAGATTGTGTGCGATGGAGATTTACAGCTTTTGGAGAACGAGAGAGGAAATAATGTTCCATAGGAACTAGAAATGTCTGTTCTGAATTTCTATCCTGTACTAACTGATGGCTTTTGTAAATTGTTTTTAAAGGATATTGGAAGAGGAGAAATTATAGACAGAAATCTCAAATGTCACACCTTGATATGACAAACTCACTCGATTCCTTCTGATCTGAATATCATCGGGCTCTGAATATCATCAGGCTCTGAATATCATCGGACTCTGAATATCATCGGGCTCTGAATATCATCGGGCTCTGAATATCATCAGGCTCTGAATATCATCGGCAAGAAGGAGAAATGTTTGTCCAATCGGTTGGCTTCAGATGAATTTAAACAGGAGTGTGACTGGAAAAGCACCGAGACCCACACAACACACACCCGGGTGAGAGTGTTCCAGTGAACTGACTGTGACAAGAGCTTCAACTATTACACAGCCTTAAAAAACATCACACCATTCACAGTGAGGAGAGACAGTGCACATGTTCTGTGTGTAGACACGGCTTCCACTGATTGTCCAATCTGGAGAGACAAGAGGAGACTCAAAACATGGAGAAACTGTGGAAATGTGGGGACTGTGGAAAGGGATACAGAGTCCCATCTGAGCTGGAGATTCATCGACGCAGTCACACTGGGGAGAGGCCGTTCACCTGCTCCCAGTGTGGGAAGGGATTCACTCAGTTAATCAGCCTGCAGACACACCAGCGAGTTCACACAGGGGAGAGGCCGTTCACCTGCTCTCAGTGTGGGAAGGGATTCACTCAGTTATCCAGCCTGCAGACACACCAGCGAGTTCACACTGGGGAGAAGCCATTCACCTGCTCTCGGTGTGGAAAGAGATTCATTGATTCATCCACCCTGCGGAGACACCAGCGGGTTCACACTGGGGAGAGGCCATTCACCTGCTCTCAGTGTGGGAAGGGATTCTGTGATTTGTCCAGTCTGCCGAGACATCAGCGAGTTCACACTGGGGAGAAGCCATTCACCTGCTCCCTCTGTGGAAAGGGATCCACACAGTCCAATCTGGAGAGACAAGAGGAGACCCAAAATATGGAGAAACCGTGGAAATGTGGGGAATGTGGGAAGGGATACAGATTCCCATCGGAGCTTGAGATTCATCGACGCAGTCACACTGGGGAGAGGCCATTCACCTGCTCTCAGTGTGGGAAGGGATTTACTCAGTTATCCAGCCTGCAGATACACCAGCGAGTTCACACTGGGGAGAGGCCATTCACCTGCTCTCAGTGTGGGAACGGATTCACTCAGTTATCCAGCCTGCAGGCTCACCAGCGAGTTCACACTGGGGAGAAGCCATTCACCTGCTCTCAGTGTGGGAAGAGATTCATTGATTCATCCAACCTGCAGAGACACGAGCGAATTCACACTGGGGAGAGACCGTTCACCTGCTCTCAGTGTGGGAAGGGATTCCGTGATTTATCCAACCTGCGGATCCATCAGCGAGTTCACACTGGTGAGCGCCCGTTCATCTGCTCTCAGTGTGGGGAGGGATTCACTCAGTCATCCAGCCTGCAGACACACCAGCGAGTTCACACTGGGGAGAAGCCATTCACCTGCTCTCAGTGTGGGCAGAGATTCCGAGCTTCATCCAGCCTGCGGAGCCATCTGCGAGTTCACACTGGGGAGAAGCTGTTCACCTGCTTTCAGTGTGGGAACGGATTCAGTGATTTATCCAGTCTCCAGACACACCAGCGAGTTCACACTGGGGAGAGGCCATTCTCCTGCTCTTAGTGTGGGAAGGGATTACAGAGAAACGTAGAAAATAGGAGCAGGAAGGGACCATTTGGCCCTTTGCGCCTGCTCTGCCATTCATTATGATCATGGCTTATCATCCAACTCCATAGCCTAATCCCGATTTCCCCTCCGTATCCTTTGATCCCCTTCGCCCTGAGTGCTATATCTAACTGCTTCTTGAAAACATACAATGTATTGGCCTCAACTATATCCTGTGGTAACAAATTCCACAGGCTCCCCACTCTCTGGTCAAATAGATTTCTCCTCATCTCCACCTAAATGGTCTACCCCTTATCCACAGACTCCAACCTCTGATTCTGTACAATCCCACAATCAGGAAAATCTTTCCTGCATCTACCCTGTCAAGTCCTGTTAGAATATTATAGGTTTCTCTGAGATCCCCCCATTCTTCTGAACTCCAGCGAATACAATCCTAACTGATTCAATCTCTCATATGTCAGTCCCACCATCCCAGGAATCAGTCTGGTAAACCATCGCTGAGCTCCCTCTAGAGCAAGAACATCCTTCCTCAGATAAAGAGACCAAAACTGCACACAATATTCCAAGTACGGCCTCACCAGGGCCCTGTATAGAACAAAGAACAATACAGCCGAGGAACAGGCCCTTCGGCCCTCCAAACCTGCGGTGGTCACGTGTCCTATCTAGACCAACCACATGTATCATATACCCTGTCTGCTCATGTACCTATCCAGATCAGTCTTAAAGGTCTCTAACATATCTGCCTCAACCACCTCACTTGGCAGTGCATTCCAGGCCACCACCCTTTGTGTAACAAAACTTCCCCCGCACAGTACCTATCAGAGGGAGTAAAATTAAAGTGAAGCGGGATCTGGAATTTGTATTCAGAAAATATTCACAAGGTGGATGCAGGTGAACAGAGAGCTGGAGAATCTTTAAAGTCAGTGCATGAACTTCTGTTTGAAGCAGATGTATTTATGACATGCCAATAATTTAGAATTGTGAAAGATGGTCTGCATGTGGGGAGGATGAATCTATGTTGATCGTTACAACATTTTAGTCGAAAGGTTTTACATTCATACTTAGTGGCAGCTCAAGTATTTGTGCTGCTGATTCAGATCATTCTCGTAGCTTCAGTATGTTGTCAGCGGTATGTAATCAAGAAATTAGCAGCTTATAGTTGTGAAATAACTAAGTTAACTAGAAATCAGTTCTCAGAAGTCAATCACCTTCTCACGTTGGGAGATTTGTAATAAATAATCGATTACATATTAAGAAATCGACCAAATATTCTAGGAATAGCTCATTTCCTCTCTCATTTCCATAGCAGCTGCTGGATGTTCTGATCTGTTCTCTCTGCCCAGGCTGTGTCTTGAGCACAAATCCTGAAACTAGATGTTTTGAACTCTGATACAATTACATCTCTATTGCATCTCTATACTCATACATAAACCATTTGTCTGTGTAAAGGTGAAAACAGGCTCTCAAGAGGAAAATAAAGTCACTTTGGGCAAATAAGAAATTTTGCAATGATCCATACTGGCTTCAGCTCAGCACCCACCCCCGTTGAAGTGGTAAATAACTTATTCACACCAAAGAATTGAGACAAGTCAATTTATTGGCAAATGCTTTTGGGAGACAGCCAGACACTCCGCAGTGCTCGTGGTCACCTTCTCAATTATACAACGGCAATTAGCCTCTTTTATACATGTACACTTGGTTAGTTCCTAATTAGCTTGGGGGGGGGGTTACATACACTACCAATTAGGCCCCGCTAGCAACAATTAGTTTCCAATCACATTCCTCTGAGACGATCCGTTAACTATCGTGCACATCTCCTGGTCCACAATTACAAGGATAATAGGTGTCTCAATAGTTACCGGTCAGTTTGTCAGTTACAGAATGACTCAGCAATTAATCGGAACGTGGCAGATGTCAGTAGGTGACTGAGAGAATGACTCACCAGTAACCGTATACTTAACAGGTCAGTGCAGAATTAGATTGCCGTGGTAAGTAAGCTAGTATAGAATGACTCAGCAGTCCACACTATTGCAGGCATAAGCTAATAATTAAACATAATAAAATAGAGAGATTCCTAATGAATAAATGAATAACCTCTAATATAAATTTCCCTTAACAATCCCTCCTTTTGGTCAAGAATTGTGTTAACAATTCCTCAGACCAACACTATTCCGGTTGCTGTCTTGTTTGCATTTCTTATATAAACACATCATCATATTTGTCACCCCCTTTTTCCGCGTCGTCTTCTCCGTCTTGGTCGGTGGTGTACATGAACGGGATGTCTTCTTGGTGATGTCTACTGGCATCATCCGAACCATAGCCATCTTACAACATAGATTAAGGCATCCAATGATTATACAGCATACAATTATAATAACGACAAGTATTATCAATCCATGCATCAGGTAGGACCCCCATGGCCGAGCTATGAGAGCTGGCTCTGAGCTGACCCTGTATTTTTGGGGTTTATATCCCCCTTCTAATTGTACTGACTAACATATATCCCTGATCTTTGTCATTTGTGTGTTCATGTCGCGATTTTAAATTATGCTCCGAAATCAATTATAAATTTATCCATATCTTAGACCAGTGCCGATAGACCCTTTTTCGTTCTTCCCTCCAGTCCAATCACCGTGAACCATAGCTGTTGCTGTACAGGAAGGTAACACAATGGCTATATCCATATGTCCCACTACCTCTAAAGCATTTTACTTCCTTGGGGTAGCAGCACCGTAGAAGCTTCCTCATGTCCCTTAGAAACAGCACACAACTCAGTCCATCAGTAACCGAAAGGATCTTTGTCCATCACTGGCTGTCTAGTGTCCCATTTTCCATCATCCAAATTGCTTTCCGTTTCTCATTCGAATGGTAAATTATGATATCATGTACTATCCACTGATTCCCTTGCATACACATAGGACAAGGTACGTATTCACATGCAATTCTCGTTTGCTTTTATGGAGACAACTGTCTGTTCCCAGCAATCCTAAACACAGTATCAATTTTATCAGATCCATCCTTATTACTTTAAATAAAAAATGTCCCAAAGTCTATACCGGCCGCGCGCTACTGTCCGCGTTCCCGTTCAGCTTGCTTGGAGGTCAGAGAGGAGAGGGTCTGTAAGCCAAGCAAATCACATATATTCAAATATTGGTTTCAATTGTCGCCTGCGTGCGTCTTGAGTTAAGTCCAATGTTTCCAGACCCCTTTCCCTCTCATGTCTGTACATGCACAAGTATCGCCACTAATTATAACTTGGTATGGCCCGTTCCATTTAGGGGCAAAATCGGGTTTTGCAGATAACGTTTTCACCATTAGACTCCCAGCAACACGGATGTCAGGAAGTGTCTCAAGTTCTCTCTGTGTGTCTCATTGTTCCTGACTGTCCTTTACTGATTTACGCATCTCTTTATGTTGGGCGCACAGCTCCAGTACATAACATCTGATTCTATCTTTCAGCGGACCTACATCGGCCCCACCAGTGATAATGTTCTCTGGTAATTGCATCGCCCACCCAGTCATTAATTCATACGGGGTCAAACCAGTTGTCCGGTTTGTTGTAGCCCTTAATTTCATCAGGATTATGGGTAACACCTCAGTCCATGTTAGTCCCGACACCTGAATAGCTTTTGCCAAAGCATTTTTAAGGGTTCAGTTCATTCGTTCTACCATTCCAGAGCTTTGTGGATGGTAGGGGATGTGGAATTTTTGTTTTATACCCATGAGTTGGCACACTGTTTTTATTACTTTCCCAGTAAAGTGTGTTCCGTGGTCAGAATCAATTTGTAGCAGTACTCCCCATCTCGGGATGATCTCTTCTGCCAATATTCTGGCCACCGTGGTGGCAGTGCAATTCCAAGTAAGGAACGTTTCCACCCACTGGGTAAATTGATCAATAATCACCAAACAGTACGTCTTCCCATGGGATGGTGGTAGGGGTCCTGTGAAGTCTAGCTGTAGATGTTCCCACGGCCCTTTGGGCCGGGGCTGGTGTCCCATTTTTATGGATCGACCGGGATTATATTGCGCACAGGTCACACATCGGTGGCAATACCGGGCTATGTCTCTCCCCATTCATTTCCACCACCATTCCTTTTTCATACTAGCTGTCATGGCTTCCCTTCCTGCGTGCGAGAGTCCATGATGTAATTTCAGGAGGGTATTTAGTATACATTCTGGCGCTACCACTTTATCATTATATCTCCACACACCACCATTCCCTCTCTGGACTCCGTATGCTGTCCATCTCTCGTTCAGATGTCCGCGTGCAGCTTTTGGATATCTATTTTGTTTTCTATCGGGTCTGCTGCAGCTACTGGGAGTTCATCAACTACCTCTTGTTCTAATGCGAATTGTGCTGCTCTATCTGCGGCTTGATTACCTTTAAATTGTGTCCACTCAGGGTCCTCCTTTCCTGGTTCCCATTGGTGGGCCTTGATCTTGATTACTGAACCTGCTCTAGGGATCTCACTAGCCTTTAATAGGGCTTCTGTCCTCTGTCTGTGTTTGATTGGGGTTCCGTCTGTAGTTATGAATCCTCGTCGTCCCCATGATGTCATATAGTCGTGTACTACCCCGAATGCATACCGGCTGTCAGTGTAAATATTCACAGCCTTTCCTTCAGATAATTTTAGGGCTTGTGTGAGTGCCACTATTTCTGCTACCTGTGCTGAAATCCTCCATCGGTCCTTCCTGACTTTATTGTTTTTAACCTGTCATTGACCACTGCCCAGCCTGTCCGGGGTAACCCCTCCATGTATTTACGGGAGCCATCAACAAAAAGGGTTACCCCCCAATGCTGTCTAAAATATTTTTTTCTGGAGTGTAGTTCTCTTTTCTTCGCCCGAACAAGTATGTCTTTTATTTTTTCCATCTGAAAAATGAAATGCACAGATGTACTTTCTATTTGTGTTTGGATACTCCAGAAGTGCCCTCTCCACGACTTCCAGATTTCCTTTGCCATCATTTCTTCCCTTTTTCTTTTTGAATAGTTTGTTGTCTTTATCATTAATGTACATCATACAATTAAGGCCTGTTAAGCCTCCTCCTTCTGTCATGCACCCCCGAGTGAGATTCGAAAAAACACAAACTCCTCCTCTTTTGCTCGCTCAGTGATCCAAACCGGTCGAAACCTTACCCTGATACATTTCGGGTATTGCTGCTGCTTTTACTTCAATTTCTTTATTTTTGATTATGACCGGATCGTTATGAAGGTAAGTTCCGAACATGACATTTAACTTTATCATCTGTCCTATCAATGCTGCTAACGGGTTTTAATTCACAGTCTTCCCACCAATTGGGTCATGTGTTTTAATTGTGATACAATTTCTTTTGCTCCAGACACCATGCTTCTCTAATTCAACTGTATGTTTACCCAAATTCTGAACAATTGTGTCTTTACTTTTTCCAGCGTCACTGATTACTTTGCCTGTGGTTTTAGTTGGTAGCTTCACCCAAACTTCCTCTGTGTTATCAATTGGTTTTAATATCTTAATTTTTCCTGCATCTATTTTCATTAAATCTTTCCTGCCATCAGATTCTCATTTCCTGATACTGCAAGTAATTCTCCTAATCTAATTTCTGGTCCACTATCTTTATTCCCTAAAGCTCCTTCGACCATGTATTTAACATTCCAAACATCATTTTTTTTTCTTCCCTTCTGTATTTCATGTCATCATTGGGCACTAGGACCCTGGTGGACCTATGCCGTGTCAATTTCAAAGTAACTTCCTGCAAGCAGCTGCCGAATTAACTTCTAATTGATGTGAAACTCGGTTGTGAATTACAACATTTTTAAAACTACAAACACCAAAGGAAATTCACAAATCCTTATTGAACACACACACATTTACCCACTTTAGTTTTGCAAATTCGAAAAAGCTTTCTAACTCCTCTCACAGTTGCTGGGCGTAGCATCTGTTGGACCCTATTATTTCTCTAGGTCTACTGGCATTTCTTTGAGTCCTTGTGAGATTAGATGTCCTAAATATAGCACTCGTTCTTTTCCAATTTTGCGCCTCTTTGGGACTCACTTTAAATCCCGCAGTGTTCAATTCGCTAAACACCACATATAATGCTGCCTGGATTCCGAGGCTATCAGTATATCATCTACATACTGTAATATTGTACATATCCTTTCATTAATGTTCCCTCATTATTTTAACATTCATAAAATCGCATTGGTATATACTAGTTATTTATTTCCACCAGCGTGGTTTCGCTTAAATAGGCGGGTGTTTTACTTCCTCCTACCCTGATTATATGAATCATTTTATTTCAGTTAGGCAGGGGCAAGTCAGTAATTGATATAGATGCTCCTGTGTCCATTTCACATTGTCAGCCCCCCACCAGTGCAGACACATAAATCCTCCCCTCTTTTTTGCTCTTAATTATGGGGGCCGCAGACGGTCAGTCTATCTTTTCCTCGGTCCCCTATTTGTGACTGCAACGGGGTCCTCCATTCCCAGATCTGTTTCCTTTCTTTGGTTTTCGACCGTTCTTTGCGAAATGTCCCTGTCTGCCACAGTTGTAACATTTTAAATTTGGCTGTGTCGCACCTCCGCTACCATAAGCGCTAATGTTTTCTTGTTTTATTTGCCATTTCTCTTCTCCGTATTCCTCAACATTCATCGCAGGCCCTGAACAATCGTTCCCCATGTTCAGAGGCTCCCTCTCCCTTTTGTTGAATCTTAATCCAATTAGTTGTGGCAGTCTGTACTGCTGTTTTGAATGGGGTGAAGTCCGCCTGTTGGGCGTCCACTTCGACAAGGAGGCCAAATGCCTGCGTCCAGACACCAGTCTGGTGGTGATTGGTCTGTCCAGGCCCCTGTACCAGCCTCCATTTATCCTGAGGGCACGCGGCTCTGACCAGCTGGTGAATATCCCACAAATGCAGTTGGTGTCCTACCCACACGGTATCTAAGTCTGTCCAAAATTTAGCATTTGCACTTTGGGGTTGTAATTTGCCCAAGAAATCCCATACTTGCTGTCTTTCCCCAGGGATGAAGGGTTTATAAGTTGCCCTTGGTTGTGCCTCAGTTCTTGTCCTGGTCACCGGGGCCATATTACATCTTCCGTATTCCTTGAGGTAGGAGGGGGGCTGTTGCCCCCTGTTGTGTTGTCTCATAAGGTGGAAGGAGACCCCAATGATTCTTCTCCAACAGCTGATCCCTTTTTTCTAATTCCCTTACCCTAGATTCTAATTTCCTTATCTTGTCTTTGTCCTCAGTCCATTTTTTGGTAGAGGTTGATACTTGTTCAATTAGTCCAGCCAATTGGTGTACTAACAATACTCCTGCTTTTGTAGTTTTATCTTTCTTTTCAATATCTATCCATTTCCTTTGTTGTTCCAATGTCTGAGAGACATTCCAACCATCTCATTCTCTCAGTCACTGAACCTTTTATGAATTGACTCAAGTCTTTACCACCATTTGGTTATTCTGTCCCGGCTCTCTCAAAGGGGTGGCCAGCTGCTCGAGTCCGGAGACAGAATCCCATCCTCGGTAAATAACTTATTCACACCAAAGAATGGAGTCAAGTCAATTTATTGGCAAAAGCTTTTGGGAGAAAGCCAGGCACTCCGCAGTGCTCGTGGTCACCTTCTCAATTGTACAATGGCAGTTCGCCTCTTTTATACGTGTACGTGGGTTAGTTCCTAACTAGCTTGTGGGGGTTACATACACGGCCAATTAGGCACCCCCCAGCAACAATTAGCTTCCAATCACATTCCTCTGAAACCATTTGTTATCTAATGCTCACAACTCTGTTTTCAATTATAAGGATAACAGATGTCTAAAAAGTTAACGGTCAGTTTGTCAGCTACAGAATGACTCAGCAATTAATCGGAACATTGAAGATGTGTTCGTAGATCAGTTAAAGAATGACTCGCCACTAACCCTACTTATCAGGTCCTTGCAGAATTAGATTGCCGTGGTTGTCAGTCCACACTATTGCAGGCATAAGCTAATGATTGAACATAATAAAATAAAGAGATTAAATGAATAACCTCTAATGTAAATTTCCCTTAACAGCAGTAAATGCTGGCCCAGCCAGTGACCCCCACCTCCCATGAATGAATAATTTTTAAGGCGGCTCATTGTTCAATCTGAAGACGAGTAAGAAACTGTCTCTTTGATTGGATTTGGTTTATTGTCACGTGTACAGAGGTACAGTGAAAAGTATTGTTCTGCGTACAGTCCAGACAGATCGTTCCATACATGAAAAAACAAACTGCGGATCTTGGCAGTTTGCTCAGTTCACAAAATAATTTAATGGCTTTCCAGATGCAGATTAATATTTGAATCACAATCCGAAACATAGCTAGACAGTTCATATAGACAGACACAAACAATACTGTAACTGGATTCGAGGAAATGGCAGAGATTTAACTGAACCACATTTTTGAAAAATTCGGCCTTAATGCCAGAGGATCAGAATAAGCCACTCAGGGAGATGAGGAAATCCAGGCTCAGTGCGGATTTGCTGTCACCCCTCCTTTCTTATACTTGAACGGGATTTAGGCTGCAGAATGTTTCACACCAAAACACAGGGGGGTCAAATATAAGCAACACATAATTCTCAATTCACTTCCATTTAACGATATTTGACTTTATTTAAAAGCTCAACAAAGCACCATGGGATCTGTATTATCCAGTGAAACGCTTTCTTTTCTTGGTCAGTCATGTTTGCAATTCAATGGTGTATATTTCAGAGTTATCCAGTTTGAAATGACGACACATGATAAATATACTGATGTTAAGCAATGAATAACGAAACCAATATTGAGTAAAGATTCATGGGACTTCTGTTACCCAGTGAGACACTTTTTTTTCTTGGTCAGTCATGTTTGCAATTCAATGGTGTATATTTCAGTTATTCAGAGTGAAAACTCGAGAGCTATTCAATTCAAAATGAAGTCATATATAACAAATAAATATTCTGATGTTCAACATTGAATAATGAAACAAATATTGAGTAAAACTGGTGGAAATTTTCTGCAGGAAGATGAGAATGAAGTATTAATGATTGAACAGAGAGCATTATTCCATTACATATTTACTGAACAAATGCAAAAGTACAATATAAGTTCTACATCTTATGTTCTTACAAATTGAGACATCTGTTTTAAAGGCACAACTGTCTTCATGTAATAAGTGACCTGGCCTCCCAGCCGAACCATTGAAAGCCGCAGCAAGACTGTGCAGCTGAATCTTGCACAGATCCATTGTTACTGGTCTTCCAGCTGTTTCTGTAGCATTCACCTCACGAGCGAAAGGTGTCGGATTCAAAATTGGCAGAAGCATTAAATGCTTCTAATTTATGATGTGGAGATGCCGGTGTTGGACTGGGGTGAGCACAGTAAAGAGGTCTTACAACACCAGGTTAAAGTCCAACAGGTTTGTTTAGAATCACTGGCTTTCAGAGCGCAGCTCCTTTCCTCAGGTGAATGAAGATGTGGGTTCCACAAACACATATGTGCAGCAGGGTAGCACAAGTGGATAGCACTGTGGCTTCACAGTGCCAGGTCCCAGGTTCAATTTCCCGCTGGGTCACTGTTTGTGCATAGACTGCACATTCTCCCTGTATCTGCATGGGTTTCCTCCGGGTGCTCCGGTTTCCTCCCACAGTCCAAAGACGTGCAGGTTAGGTGGATAGGCCATACTATCCAAAAAGGTTAGGAGGGGTTATTGGGTTACGGGGATAGGGTGGAAGTGAGAGTTTAAGTGGGTCGGTGCAGACTCGATGGGCCGAATGGCCTCCTTCTGCACTGTATGTTCTATATGTAGAAAAATTCAATGATGCGAGATGGTACTTTGGATGCGAGTCTTTGCAAGGAATTACGTCTTTACAGGTCAAAACGGTGCGACTGGAGAGAGGGATAATCACAGCTTAAAGAGGTGTGAATTGTCTCAAGCCAGGACAGTTGGTAGGATTTCACAAGTGCATGTAATGTGACATGAATCCAGGGTCCCGTTTGAGGCCATACTCATGTGTGCGAAACTTGGCTATCAGTTTCTGCTCGGCGATTCTGCGTTATCTCGAGTCCTGAAGGTCGCCTTTTCATAGAATTTACAATGCAGAAGGGGGCCATTCGGCCCATCGAGTCTGCACCGGCTCTTGGAAAGAGCACCCTACCCAAGCCCACACTTCCATCCGATCCCCATTACCCAGTAATCCCACCCGACACTAAGGACAATTTAGCATGGCCAATCCACCTAACCTGCACATCATTGGGCTGTGGGAGAAAACTGGCGCACCCGGAGGAAACCCCCACACACACGGCGAGAACGTGCAGACTCCGCACAGACAGTGACCCAAGCCGGGAATCGAACCTGGGACCCTGGAGCTGTGAAGCAATTGTGCCAACCACAATGCTACCGTGCGTGCCTTGGAGAACGCTTACCCGAAGATCAGAGGCTAAAAGCCCTTTACTGCTAAAGGAAACATTCCTGCCTGGCAATTGTTGCGTGATGTCCATTCGTCTGTTGTCACAGCGTCTGCTTGGCCTCACCAATGCACCATGCCTCGGGACATCCTTTGCTGCAGCGTATGAGGTAGACAACGTTGGCCGAGTCACACAAGAATATACCGCATACTTGGTTGGGGGGTATTCTTACGTGTAATGGTGGTACCGTGTTGATGATCTGGCACGTCTTGCAAAGGTTGCCATGGCAGGGTTGTGTGGTGCCATGGTCGCTGTTCTCCAGAACGCTGGGTAGTTTGCTGCAATCAATGGTCTGTTTGAGGTTGCGCGGTTGTTTGAAGGAATGTAGTGGGGATGGCCTTGGCAAGATGTTTGTATCTATCGATGACATGTTGAAGGCTGCAAAGAAGATGTCGTAGTTTCTCCGCTCCAGGGAATTCATCAGGCGAATGAGGCACCGGGAGTTCTTCCACAGACCCCAAGAGGCCTAAAGTGAACCCAATGAGACAAACAGTGAATCGGAACAGCAGACTGAGAGATCTGTGGGACTGGAAGATCCAGCCAGCAGGCAGGGCTGTAAAACCCCTCCCATTGAAACAATCCGATCAGCTGATTCTACAGCTCCTCTTCCACTAAACCACTCGGTAAAACTGCCTCGAAGACCTTTCTTGTCCACATTCTGAACTCACATCTTGCCCCTCTTTTCCTGCTATTTCCCATCATGCTCATCTTGTCTGTGAGACTTACCCATTGCTCCTTTGACCTGATTCTCACAATCATAAAATTTACAGTGCAGAAGGAGGCCATTCGGCACATCGAGTCTGCACTGGCCTTTGGAAAGAGCACACTTCTCAAGCACACACCTCTACCCTATCCCCGTAATCCAGTAACCCCCACTTAACCCTTTTGGACACTAAGGGCAATTTAGCATGGCCACTCCACCAAACCTGCACATCTTTGGATTGTGGGAGAAAACCGGAGCACCCGGAGTAAACCCACGCAGACATGGGGAGAACGTACAGACTCTGCACAGACAGTGACCCAATCGGGAATCGAACCTGGGACAGTGGAGCTGTGAAGCAACGGTGCTAACCACTGTGCCCCTGATTTATTGGATTCAAGTTCAAATACAAGCCACGATGAAGCGTCTGCTATGGTGGGGTTTGAAGCTGCATTCTCAGAGAATTGTGCTGGGTCTCAGGATTACTCATCCAGTGACAATACCACTACACCATCACCTCCCCATTCAAGCACTTTTCAGAGCTCGTCCAGGATATGAACCCTGGAACTCTCGCATTTTGGAAACCCCCTAAGCGAAAATCATACCCCACAGTTTCGACGGTATCACCACGGAGTCAGTGTCGTTGTCCGTTTCCTCTTTAGACAATCAAGTGAAGCTTGGTCCTCACACAGAACACGTGTATGGTTTCTCCCCTCAGTGAATAGTGTGGTGTTTTATCAGGCTGTAACTGGTTAAAGCTCTTTCCACAGTCAGTTCACTGGAACACACTCACTTGGGTGCATGTGTGTCTCGGTGCTTTTCCAGTCACACTGATGTTTGAAATATTTTCCCACAAACAGAACAAACATTTTTCATTCCACATTCATAGTCTGAGGATATTCAGGTCCTGATCAATTAAGTGACACTGTCGGATCTTAATGTGATATTTGGTTTGTTTCCTGTTTAAAAATCCTCTCCTAATGCCCTGGAATAGGAGTTTACAAAGGTCACACTATCAGTACAAGATAGAAATTCAGAACAGACAATTCCAGTTTCTGTGGAACATTTTTTTTCTCTCTTCTGTCCCCAAAGGTGTAAATCCCCGTCCCACACACTCTCCCTCCTCCCTGGGCTGAAATCCAAATAAAGTATTAGATCATTATTTCTGTATCCTTTTACCAAAGTTATATAATTAGAGGTAAGAATATGCTTCATAAGTCACTTCCTTCATGACTTGTGACAGACATTAATCTGAATTATCCTGACTGACCAATTAGAAAAACAGATGTGACTGGAAAAGATATAGTTCGAGTACAATAGATGGGTCGTTTTTTGTACAGTGTGTGCAGGAGGGTTTCCTGAAACAATATGTTGACAGGCCAACAAGAGGCGAGGCCACGTTGGATTTGGTTTTGGGTAATGAACCAGGCCAGGTGTTGGATTTGGAGGTAGGAGAGCACTTTGGGGACAGTGACCACAATTCGGTGACGTTCATGTTAATGATGGAAAGGGATAAGTATACACCGCAGCGCAAGAGTTATAGCTGGGGGAAGGGCAATTATGATGCCATTAGACGTGACTTGGGGGGGATAAGGTGGAGAAGTAGGCTGCAAGTGTTGGGCACACTGGATAGGTGGGGCTTGTTCAAGGATCAGCTACTGCGTGTTCTTGATAAGTATGTACCGGTCAGACAGGGAGGAAGGCGTCGAGCGAGGGAACCGAGGTTTACCAAGGAAGTGGAATCTCTTGTTAAGAGGAAGAAGGAGGCCTATGTGAAGATGAAGTGAGAAGTTTCGGTTGGGGCGATGGATAGTTACAAGGTAGCGAGGAAGGATCTAAAGAGAGAGCTAAGACGAGCAAGGAGGGGACATGAGAAGTATTTGGCAGGAAGGATCAAGGAAAACCCAAAAGCTTTCTATAGGTATGTCAGGAATAAGCGAATGACTAGGGAAAGAGTAGGACCAGTCAAGGATAGGGATGGGAAATTGTGTGTGGAGTCTGAAGAGATAGGCGAGATACTAAATGAATATTTTTCGTCAGTATTCACTCAGGAAAAAGATAATGTTGTGGAGGAGAATGCTGAGCCCCAGGCTAATAGAATAGATGGCATTGAGGTACGTAGGGAAGAGGTGTTGGCAATTCTGGACAGGCTGAAAATAGATAAGTCCCCGGGACCTGATGGGATTTATCCTAGGATTCTCTGGGAGGCCAGGGAAGAGATTGCTGGACCTTTGGCTTTGATTTTTATGTCATCATTGGCTACAGGAATAGTGCCAGAGGACTGGAGGACAGCAAATGTGGTCCCTTTGTTCAAAAAGGGGAGCAGAGACAACCCCGGCAACTATAGACCGGTGAGCCTCACGTCTGTAGTGGGTAAAGTCCTGGAGGGGATTATAAGAGACAAGATTTATAATCATCTAGATAGGAATAATATGATCAGGGATAGTCAGCATGGCTTTGTGAAGGGTAGGTCATGCCTCACAAACATTATTGAGTTCTTTGAGAAGGTGACTGAACAGGTAGACGAGGGTAGAGCAGTTGATGTGGTGTATATGGATTTCAGCAAAGCGTTTGGTAAGGTTCCCCACGGTAGGCTATTGCAAAAAATACGGAGGCTGGGGATTGAGGGTGATTTAGAGATGTGGATCAGAAATTGGCTAGCTGAAAGAAGACAGAGGGTGGTGGTTGATGGGAAATGTTCAGAATGGAGTACAGTCACAAGTGGAGTACCACAAGGATCTGTTCTGGGGCCGTTGCTGTTTGTCATTTTTATCAATGACCTAGAGGAAGGCGCAGAAGGGTGGGTGAGTAAATTTGCAGACGATACTAAAGTCCATGGTGTTGTCGATAGTGTGGAAGGATGTAGCAGGTTACAGAGGGATATAGATAAGCTGCAGAGCTGGGCTGAGAGGTGGCAAATGGAGTTTAATGTAGAGAAGTGTGAGGTGATTCAATTTGGAAGGAATAACATGAATGCGGAATATTTGGCTAATGGTAAAGTTCTTGAACGTGTGGATGAGCAGAGGGATCTAGGTGTCCATGTACATAGATCCCTGAAAGTTGCCACCCAGGTTGATAGGGTTGTGAAGAAGGCCTATGGAGTGTTGGCCTTTATTGGTAGAGGGATTGAGTTCCGGAGTCGGGAGGTCATGTTGCAGCTGTACAGAACTCTGGTACGGCCGCATTTGGAGTATTGCGTACAGTTCTGGTCACCGCATTATAGGAAGGACGTGGAGGCTTTGGAGCGGGTGCAGAGGAGATTTACCAGGATGTTGCCTGGTATGGAGGGAAAATCTTATGAGGAAAGGCTGATGGATTTGAGGTTGTTTTCGTTGGAGAGAAGAAGGTTAAGAGGAGACTTAATAGAGGCATACAAAATGATCAGGTGGTTGGATAGGGTGGACAGTGAGCCTTCTCCCGCGGATGGATATGGCTGGCACGAGGGGACATAACTTTAAACTGAGGGGTAATAGATATAGGACAGAGGTCGGTTCTTTACGCAAAGAGTAGTGAGGCCGTGGAATGCCCGACCTGCTACAGTAGTGAACTCGCCAACATTGAGGGCATTTAAAAGTTTATTGGATAAACATATGGATGATAATGGCATAGTGTAGGTTAGATGGCTTTTGTTTCGGTGCAACATCGTGGGCCGAAGGGCCTGTACTGCGCTGTATTGTTCTATGTTCTTGTGTCGAGAACTGACTGTGTGGAGATCTGATGAGCAATCGCAAATGTCGTTTCTCCAAACCTTCCTGGGTTTCCTTTGTTCTTCCTCTCGAACTAAGTTATACCGGATATCAGACTCAGGGCTCATTCTGGTTCTCTTCCTGCTGACTAAATAACTTCAATCTCGTATGGAGAAGACTGTACCCACTGTTCGGTCCCTGCTCCAATCTCCATTCCTGACATACCAACTCTATCCCTCTCCCTCACAACAGTCTGAGACTTAGCCAGTCTCTTTGTAAACTTGGTTTCACACTTGATCCAATATGAGCTTCTGACCTCATAGAATTTAAGTGCAGAAGCTGGCCATTCGGCCCATCGAATCTGCACTGGCCCTGGAAAGAGCACCCTAGCTAAGCCCACACCACCACCTAGCCCCGTAACCCCCCTAACCTTTTTAGATACGAAGGCAATTTACTGTCGTCACCTCCCGATTCGACAATTCCATTACACACCTGGCTGCTCTCCCACATTCTACCTCTGCAAACTTAAAGCCATCCAAAAGTCTGCTACCCATGTCTTAATTCACAGCCAGTTCCTTTCCCCTATGATCCCTGTGCTCCGAGACTTGCATTCGTCCCAGTCAATTCTCACCCTTGTTTTCAAATCCCTCCATGGCCTCGTCTCTCCCTTTGTCTGTCATCTCCACAACCCCCTGAGATATCTGCACAGCTCTGAACCTGGACTCTTGCACACCCCCGATTCTAATTAAAACCATGGCGGAGTAAGTTCCCTCGGCTCCAAGCACTGAATTCCCTCCCTAAACCTCCCCGTCTCCACCTCACTTACCTCCTTTAAGATTCTCTTCAAAACTCATCTCTTTGTCCAAGTTTCTGGTCACCTGTCCTAATATCTCCTTTTGTGTCTGGGTGTCTCACTTTGTTTTATAATGTTCCTGTGAAGTTGACTGGGATGATTTATGATGTTAAAGGTGTTATATAAATAGAAGTTGTTGTTGTTGACTGTAACCCTGACTTCCTGTTTTACATCCCATTGGTTTCACAACAAACTCTGATGTTTTGCCCCGTGTGGGTTTGCAGCCTCTATAAAGACGGCGGCCGTTAACTCAGGCCTGTCACCGGGAGCAGGCCGCAGCTGTCCCGCCGCTCGATGCAAACCCGGGCCCGGAAACTTCTTATTGGGGTTTGGAGCTTACACCGGGTTTCAGTGAAACCTCCCGGCCGAGTGCAGCATCGGCACTGCGCATGCTCCAGTTCACCATGCCCTGGGAATGATTGACGGCAGGTCGTCCAATAGGAAGAGGGGGCGTGACTGGGGGACCGAGCGGAGCGGCTGGTCCTCCAACCAATCGGAGTGAATGAGGGGCGGGGCAGAGCGAGGTCTCCCACGTGAATTGGAGCATGCGCAGTGCCGATGATAGCGCAGGATTCAGGCAGTCGGGTGGAAATCGTCCACTGGTCAGATCCCGCTCGGTAAGTCATGAGGGATGGACAGAGCCGGCTGAGGGGTCGGGAGGCTTCATAAACATTCCGTGTAGGCCCTCAGCCCCGAATACGGAGCTCGGACACGGCAGTGGAGTCGGCGAATGCTGCTCGGGCTTTTACCCGAGACAGGCCCGAGTGGACGAAGTACGCGTCGGAGCGCATGCTGATTGGTTGGAGGACCAGCCGCTCGGTCAGTCCTGTGCTAACCACTATGCTACCGTGCTGACCATCGAAGATAACCATGGTTTCATGATGTGGCGATGTCAGCGTTCGACTGGGGTGAGCACAGTAAGAAGTCTTAAAACACCAGGTTAAAGTCCAACAGGTTCAAATCACTAGCTTTCAGAGCACTGCTCCTTCCTCTGGTGTGAATTGTCTCAAGCCAGGACAGTTGGTAGGATTTCGCAAGCCCAGGCCAGATGGTGGGAGGTGAATGTAATGCGACATGAATCCAAGGTCCCGGTTGAGCCCGTACTCACGTGTGCGAAACTTGGCTATAAGCTTCTGCTCGGTGATTCTGCGTTGTCGCACATCCTGAAGGCTGCCTTGGAGAATGCTTACCCGGAGATCAGAGGCTGAATGCCCTTGACTGCTGAAGTGTTCCCCTCTTTAACCTGGGATTACCCCTCTCTCTGGATCTGTAAAGACTTAATTACCTGCAAATGCTCGCATTCAAAGTATCGTCTTGTATCAACTTTGTCTCTATATGTTTCTAGAACATACCACTTCATCCACCAGAGGAAGGAGCAGCTCTCCGAAAGCTAGTGATTTCAAACAAACCTGTTGGACTTTAACCTGGTGTTGTAAGACTTCTTACCATGGTTTCATGGTCATCCGTAGACATTCAATGAATTCAAATTTTACCTTCTGCCTTAGTGAGAGTCAAAGCAGGGAAATCATTCAGACAGTCAAAAACATTTTTTGGTAATTTTCTTTGAGCATTTCTCTTCAGCGGACATTAAAATATTGAAAATGGGATAAAGGTTGTTTGGCTGACAGTCGATCACTGTCCTGTAAGGTACCCAGTCCTTTTGCTTCCCAATTGGCCGAGGAAGGCAGTGTGTCACAAGGATGGATATGTTGACCGATTAATGGCTGGAGGATGGTGGCAGGTCATGTGATCAAACCTCCAGGAATACATTTAATCAAAGTTGGCAAGGAAAGTAAACTGACAGTGAGGTTTCTGTAAATTTACAGGATACTGGAAGTGGAGGTTGAACAGGCGGGAAACGCAAACCAAACATCACAACGTGATCTGACAGTCATTCAATTCATTAAAAACTGAATTTCAGCAGCATCTAGGTGTGGAAGGTAAAAGGTTTGTCTGTTCTGTCTGTGAGGGAAGATTTCAGGTCTCAGTGTGACTGGAAAAGCCTCGAGATTCACAAACCCTGGTTAGACCAAACCTGGAGAACTGTGTTCAGTTCTGGGCAACAAACCTGAGGAAGGATGGAATGGCCTCGGAGGGAGTGTAGCACAGATTTATCTGAGTGATATCTGAACCCCCCAGGGTTAAATTACAAAACTAGCCTGCACAAAAGAGTCAGTGACATGATGGCACAGAGAAGGGCATTCGGCCCATTGAGACAATGCTAGCTCTCTGGAGCAATCCAATTCGTCCCATTCTCCTGCTCTATCCCTGTATCCTCGCAGGTTTATTTCCCTCCGATGTCTATCCAATTTCCTTTTGAAATCAAATCATTCATTGTGTCTATTTTCAAACTCCCTCATAGGCAGCAAGTTTCAGGTCATTGCCGCTCGCTGTATAAAAACATATCTCATAACACTTCATATCTCCTGTACCTTTTACATACAAACTAGGAACAGGCCACTCGGCCCCTCGAGCCTGCTCAACATTCAATAAGATTGCGGCTGATCTCATTCTAACCTCAACTCCACATTCCTGCCTACCCCTGATAACATTTCACCTCCTTGCTCATCAAGAATCTATCCAGCTCTGCCTTAAACATATTCAAGGACTCTCTTGCCACTGCCTTTTAAGGACGTGAGTTCCAAAGTCTTACAGCCCTCAAGAGAATAAAAAATCCTCATCTCCATCTTAAATGGGCGACTCCTTATTTTGCAACAGTGATGCCCTCGTTCTCGATTCTCCCACAAGAGGAAACATCCTCTGCACATCCACCCTGTCAAAACCCCTCAGGATCTTATATCGTACAATCCAGGTTTTACCCAAAACTTTAAATCTGTGTCCCGACTGCTTGTAAGATCAGTGAATGGAAACAGTTCCTTTGACCACCCGATGGAAATCTGGCGTATCATAGAATTTACAGTGCAGAAGGAGGCCATTCGGCCCATCGAGTCTGCACCGGCTCTTGGAAAGAGCACCCTACCCAAGGTCAACACCTCCACCCCATCCCCAGAACCCAGTAACCAAACCCAACACTAAGGGCAATTTATCATGGCCAATCCACCTAAGCTGCACATCTTTGGACTGTGGGAGGAAACCGGAGCACCCGGAGGAAACCCACGCACACACGGGGAGGATGTGCGGACTCCGCACAGACAGTGACCCAAGCCGGAATCGAACCTGGGACCCTGGAGCTGTGAAGCAATTGTGCTATCCACAATGCTACCGTGCTGCCCACAATATTGCGTAATATTGTGTACCTGAATCAAATCTCCCCTCAACCTCCTTTGCTGGAACCATTCTGGTAAATCTCCTCTGCACCTTCTCCAAGAACCTTCACATCCTTCCTTTTTTTTTAAATTTCAGAGTACCCAATTCATTTTTTCCAATTAAATGAATTTAAATGCAAATTAGAGTGGCCAATCCACCTAGCCTGCACACCTTTGGGCTGTCGGTGCGAAACCCACGCAAACACGGGGAGAATGTGCAAACTCCACACGGACAGTGACCCAGAGCTGGGATCGAACCTGTGACCTCGGCGCCGTGAAGCAGCAGGGCTAACGTTCTGCGCCAACGTGCTGCCCACTTCACATCCTTCCTGACGCGTGGTGACCAGAGCTTCATAGAATTCTTACAGTGCAGAATCATAGAATTTATAGTGCAGGAGGCGGCATTTCAGCCCATCAGTTCTGCACTGGCCTTTGCAAAGAGCACCCTCCTTCAACTTAAGACCATGCCTCCACCCTGTCCCCGGAACCCAGTGTCGCCAACTAACCTTCGGACACTAAGGGGCAATTTAACATGGACAAACCACCTAACCTGCACATGTTTGGACTGTGGGAGGAAACCGGAGGAAACCCGCGCAGACACGGGGAGAAACTGCAAACTCCAGACACAGTCACCGAGACTCGAATTGAACCCGGGCCTCTGGAGTTGTGAGGCAGCAGTGCTAACCACTTTGCCACCTAAAGCATAGTTTCAGTATCAATATTTCAATTTATGAAGCTTAAGGTCGAATATGCTTTGCCAACTACTCTCTTAATATGTCTTGTAGATATACAAAATCCCTCTTCGCCTCTTTCTCTCTCCTCCCAAAGAGGCAAGTTGGGTTTTATAACAATCCAGCAGTTTTCATAGTCGCGTTTTCCCAGGGCCGGCCCCACAAATGACCAGATTCATTCAGCTCAATTTCACAACCTGCCTTTTGTGTTTTTGTGGGTTCTCTCTCACTCCCTATTTTCTGTTTTAAATCAGTTTCACAGGGTGTTCGAAGGGGAGGCTTCAAAGTCCAGAAACTCTAACCTAACATCACTTCAGGATCTGACAGAGTCCTCAATTTATCATATCCTGAATATCATCGTACTTTGAACATGGAAGGAAAAAGCATCGTTCACAGTGAGGAGAAACCGTACACGTGTTGTGTGTGTGGACGAGAATTCAGTGGATCATCAGGTCTCACAAGCCACAAATGCAGTCACACTGAAGAGAAACCGTGGAAATGTGCAGACTGTGGGAAAGGATTCTCTTCTCCATCCAAGCTTGAAACTCATCGGCGCAGTCACACTGGGGAGAGACCATTCACCTGCTCCAAGTGTGGGAAGGGATTCACTGAGTCATCTAGTCTGTCTACACACCAGCGAGTTCACACCGGGGAGAGGCCATTCACCTGCTCCAAGTGTGGGAAGGGATTCACTCGGTCATCCAACCTGCTGAGTCACCAGCGAGTTCACACTGCTGAGAGACCGTTTGAATGTCCAGACTGTGGGAAGTGCTATAAAAATTCTGGGAATCTGATGTTCCATCAACGTGTTCACACTGATGAGAGACCGTTCAGGTGCTCTCATTGCGGGACTGGGTTCAGGCAATCATCTGACCTCACTGCACATCAGCGAATTCACACTGGGGAGAGACCATTCACCTGCTCCAAGTGTGGGAAGGGATTCACTCAGTCATCCCACCTGCTGAGTCACCAGCGAGTTCACACTGATGAGAGACCGTTTCAATGTGCAGACTGTGGGAAGTGCTATAAAAGTTCTACGAATCTGATGGTCCATCAACGTGTTCACACTGACGAGAGACCGTTCAGGTGCTCTCACTGCGGGACTGGGTTCAGGCGATTATCTAACCTCGCTGTACATCAGCGAATTCACACTGGGGAGAGACCATTCGCCTGCTCTGAGTGTGGGAAGGGATTCACCACTTCATCCCACCTGCTGAGTCACCAACGAGGCCACAAGTAACGACAGTGATTGGATTTTGCTGTTCCTCACATTCAGGACTGAATCGTGTTCATTTGGATCTCTTTCTGCTGATGATAAACTCCAGCCCATTTACAGGGGCTAATAATCTGACTAAAAGTCAAATAAATCATATTGGTGTTAAATACGCAGTGTGTTGAAACTTTTTAATATCTCTGACCCAAGTTAGTTCCTTTTGAAGTACTCTCGCTCTCCCCTGTCTCTTCCATCCTCATCTCCAACAAGAAGTGTGAGGAGCTTCTTTGTAACTGAGATTTAGTAAATCCGATCAGCTGCCTCTGCTGCTTCCCTCCCTTCCACGAGCCCACCGGACCAAACTGTCTCTAAATTTCATACTTTCCCGAGCCCTAAACCCACAGCTTTCTCTAGTGTCTCTCCCATCGACCCTATTCCCACTCAGCTACTGATCAGCCAACTACCCTGTGTCCATGGATATTGTCAACATTTCTGTCTCTTCAGCTACTGTCCCTCTGTCCTTCAAATCTGCCATCATCACCCCCTCCTCAATAAAACAACCCTTGACCCTGCGATCCTTACAAATTACTGCCCCATCTTCAACCTCCCTCTCCTCTCCAAACTTATTGAACATGTTGTCACCTCCCAAATCTTTGCCCATCTTTCCCAGAACTCCCTTGTTTGAATCTCTTCAATCATCTGCCCTGTCACAGTAGGGAAATACAAGAGACAAACAGAATCTTACCCGGAGAGAAAGACAGACAATCCGGGAGCTTGGATCCAACACGGAAATGTTCATAAGACCAGAAGCAAGGGTAGCAGCACAGTCATTATCGAGAGACAACAATACCTGCTGGAGACAGACAGACAACTAACAACACGAATTACAGTACCAAGATCCCTTGACTCATATACCTGAGACAGGAAGGAGAACTGGAGACGAACTGGAAGGACTCAAAGACTCCAGACACATTAACCAAAAACAGATGGAATATCTGAAATGACAACAGGTCGAACCAAGGAAGTTCTACCTGCTCCTTAATATACCAAACACCCAAACATATAAAGATAGCAGTCGATTTCGGCGTGAGAACAGCTGGTGAGTCAGTTTCAGCGGGAGCATTGCGGAAGGAGGTTGCTGGGAGGTAAGTTAACCTTTAAAAGCACTTGTCTTTGCAGGGGCAGGCCAGTCGATTTCGGCGGGAGTGGAGCTGGCTGGTTAGTCAATTTCAGCAGGAGCTGAGAATTTTTCTTTTTTTTTTAATTAGTTTTTTAGGCGGGAACAGGAAGTCGACCCGCGGACGTCTGGGAAGACCCTCACCAATAAATTCTGGTGGAGAGGAAACCCGAGACACTACACGTGTAGAGTCTCCCACCCACCCTCCTCCTCTAACCTAATAATAAAACCCATTGGTCTGAGGTAAGTACCATATTTTATTATATTATTATTATTTTTTATAAAAATTTAATTTTATTAAAAGCCAGATCTTGGTAGAAAGTTAGAGGAATGGCAGGGAAGGGAGTGCAATGTTCCTCCTGCAGGATGTTTGAGGTGAGGGATGCAGTTAGTGTCCCTGCTGATTTTACCTGCAGGAAGTGCTGCCATCTCCAGCTCCTCCAAGACCGAGTTAGGGAACTGGAGCTGGAGTTGGAAGAACTTCGGATCATTCGGGAGGCAGAAGGGGTCATAGATAGCAGCTTCAGGGAATTAGTTACACCAAAGATTGGAGATAGGTGGGTAACTGTAAGAGGGACTGGGAAAAAGCAGTCAGTGCAGGGATCCCCTGCGGTCGTTCCCCTGAGAAACAAGTATACCGCTTTGGATACTTGTGGGGGGGACGACTTACCAGGGGTAAGCCATGGGATACGGGCCTCTGGCACGGAGTCTGTCCCTGTTGCTCAGAAGGGAAGGGGGGAGAGGAGCAGAGCATTAGTAATTGGGGACTCTATAGTCAGGGGCACAGATAGGAGATTTTGTGGGAGCGTGAGAGACTCACGTTTGGTATGTTGCCTCCCAGGTGCAAGGGTACGTGATATCTCGGATCGTGTTTTCCGGGTCCTTAGGGGGGAGGGGGAGCAGCCCCAAGTCGTGGTCCACATTGGCACTAACGACATAAGTAGGAAAGGGGACAAGGATGTCAGGCAGGCTTTCAGGGAGCTAGGATGGAAGCTCAGAACTAGAACAAACAGAGTTGTTATCTCTGGGTTGTTGCCCGTGCCACGTGATAGTGAGATGAGGAATAGGAAGAGAGAGCATTTAAACACGTGGCTACAGGCATGGTGCAGGCGGGAGGGATTCAGATTTTTGGATAACTAGGGCTCTTTCTGGGGAAGGTGGGACCTCTACAGACAGGATGGTCTACATCTGAACCTGAGGGGCACAAATATCCTGGGGGGGAGATTTGTTAGTGCTCTTTGGGGGGGTTTAAACTAATGCAGCAGGGGCATGGGAACCTGGATTGTAGTTTTAGGGTAAGGGAGAATGAGAGTATAGAGGTCAGGAGCACAGATTTGACGTCGCAGGAGGGGGCCAGTGTTCAGGTAGGTGGTTTGAAGTGTGTCTACTTCAATGCCAGGAGTATACGAAACAAGGTAGGGGAACTGGCAGCATGGGTTGGTACCTGGGACTTCGATGTTGTGGCCATTTCGGAGACATGGATAGAGCAGGGACAGGAATGGATGTTGCAGGTTCCGGGGTTTAGGTGTTTTAGTAAGCTCAGAGAAGGAGGCAAAAGAGGGGGAGGTGTGGCGCTGCTAGTCAAGAGCAGTATTACGGTGGCGGAGAGGATGCTAGATGGGGACTCTTCTTCCGAGGTAGTATGGGCTGAAGTTAGAAACAGGAAAGGAGAGGTCACCCTGTTGGGAGTTTTTTATAGACCTCCTAATAGTTCTAGGGATGTAGAGGAAAGGATGGCGAAGATGATTCTGGATATGAGCGAAAGTAACAGGGTAGTTATTATGGGAGACTTTAACTTTCCAAATATTGACTGGAAAAGATATAGTTCGAGTACAATAGATGGGTCATTTTTTGTACAGTGTGTGCAGGAGGGTTTCCTGAAACAATATGTTGACAGGCCAACAAGAGGCGAGGCCACGTTGGATTTGGTTTTGGGTAATGAACCAGGCCAGGTGTTAGATTTGGAGGTAGGAGAGCACTTTGGGGACAGTGACCACAATTTGGTGACGTTTACCTTAATGATGGAAAGGGATAAGTATACACCGCAGGGCAAGAGTTATAGCTGGGGGAAGGGCAATTATGATGCCATTAGACGTGACTTGGGGGGGATAAGGTGGAGAAGTAGGCTGCAAGTGTTGGGCACACTGGATAAGTGGGGCTTGTTCAAGGATCAGCTACTGCGTGTTCTTGATAAGTATGTACCGGTCAGACAGGGAGGAAGGCGTCGAGCGAGGGAACCGTGGTTTACCAAGGAAGTGGAATCTCTTGTTAAGAGGAAGAAGGAGGCCTATGTGAAGATGAAGTGTGAAGTTTCGGTTGGGGCGATGGATAGTTACAAGGTAGCGAGGAAGGATCTAAAGAGAGAGCTAAGACGAGCAAGGAGGGGACATGAGAAGTATTTGGCAGGAAGGATCAAGGAAAACCCAAAAGCTTTCTATAGGTATGTCAGGAATAAGCGAATGACTAGGGAAAGAGTAGGACCAGTCAAGGACAGGGATGGGAAATTGTGTGTGGAGTCTGAAGAGATAGGCAAGATACTAAATGAATATTTTTCGTCAGTATTCACTCAGGAAAAAGATAATGTTGTGGAGGAGAATGCTGAGCCCCAGGCTAATAGAATAGATGGCATTGAGGTACGTAGGGAAGAGGTGTTGGCAATTCTGGACAGGCTGAAAATAGATAAGTCCCCGGGACCTGATGGGATTTATCCTAGGATTCTCTGGGAGGCCAGGGAAGAGATTGCTGGACCTTTGGCTTTGATTTTTATGTCATCATTGGCTACAGGAATAGTGCCAGAGAACTGGAGGACAGCAAATGTGGTCCCTTTGTTCAAAAAGGGGAGCAGAGACAACCCCGGCAACTATAGATCGGTGAGCCTCACGTCTGTAGTGGGTAAAGTCTTGGAGGGGATTATAAGAGACAAGATTTATAATCACCTAGATAGGAATAATATGATCAGGGATAGTCAGCATGGCTTTGTGAAGGGTAGGTCATGCCGCACAAACCTTATCGAGTTCTTTGAGAAGGTGACTGAACAGGTAGACGAGTGTAGAGCAGTTGATATATGGATTTCAGCAAAGCGTTTGATAAGGTTCCCCACGGTAGGCTATTGCAAAAAATACGAAGGCTGGGGATTGAGGGTGATTTAGAGATGTGGATCAGAAATTGGCTCGCTGAAAGAAGACAGAGGGTGGTGGTTGATGGGAAATGTTCAGAATGGACTACAGTCACAAGTGGAGTACCACAAGGATCTGTTCTGGGGCCGTTGCTGTTTGTCATTTTTATCAATGACCTAGAGGAAGGCGCAGAAGGGTGGGTGAGTAAATTTGCAGACGATACTAAAGTCGGTGGTGTTGTCGATAGGGTGGAAGGATGTAGCAGGTTACAGAGGGATATAGATAAGCTGCAGAGCTGGGCTGAGAGGTGGCAAATGGAGTTTAATGTAGAGAAGTGTGAGGTGATTCACTTTGGAAGGAATAACAGGAATGCGGAATATTTGGCTAATGGTAAAGTTCTTGAAAGTGTGGATGAGCAGAGGGATCTAGGTATCCATGTACATAGATCCCTGAAAGTTGCCACCCAGGTTGATAGGGTTGTGAAGCAGGCCTATGGAGTGTGGGCCTTTATTGGTAGAGGGATTGAGTTCCGGAGTCGGGAGGTCATGTTGCAGCTGTACAGAACTCTGGTACGGCCGCATTTGGAGTATTGCGTACAGTTCTGGTCACCGCATTATAGGAAGGACGTGGAGGCTTTGGAGCGGGTGCAGAGGAGATTTACCAGGATGTTGCCTGGTATGGAGGGAAAATCTTATGAGGAAAGGCTGATGGACTTGAGGTTGTTTTCGTTGGAGAGAAGAAGGTTAAGAGGAGACTTAATAGAGGCATACAAAATGATCAGGGGGTTGGATAGGGTGGACAGTGAGAGCCTTCTCCCGCGGATGGATATGGCTGGCACGAGGGGACATAACTTTAAACTGAGGGGTAATAGATATAGGACAGAGGTCAGAGCTAGGTTCTTTACGCAAAGAGTAATGAGGCCGTGGAATGCCCTACCTGCTACAGTAGTGAACTCGCCAACATTGAGGGCATTTAAAAGTTTATTGGATAAACATATGGATGATAATGGCATAGTGTAGGTTAGATGGCTTTTGTTTCGGTGCAACATCGTGGGCCGAAGGGCCTGTACTGCGCTGTATTGTTCTATGTTCTATGTTCTATTATTATTATTGTCACAAATAGGCTTACATTAACTCTGCAATGAAGTTACTGTGAAAAGCCCCTGGTCGCCACACTGGTGTGTGTTCGGGTACACAGGTAGAATTCAGACTGTCCAATTCACCTAACAAGTACATCTTTGAGGACTTGTGGGAGGAAACCGGAGCACCCGGAGGAAACCCATGCAGACACGGGAAGAATCTGAACAGACAGTGACCCAAGTGGGATTTGAACACGGGACCCTGGTGCTATGAAGCAACAGTGCTAACCACTGTGACACCATCAGGGAAATATTACCAGACAGACCCATTGGATCAGACAGAGAGAAAATCATACTGAATCATAGAATTTACAGTGCAGAAGGAGGCCATTCGCCCATCGAGCCTGCACTGGTCCTTGGAAAGAGCACCCTACTTAAGCCCATGCCTCCACCCTATCCCCGTAACCCAGTAACTCCACCTAACTTTTTTTTGGACACTAAGGGGCAATTTAGCACAGCCAATCCACCTAACCACATCTTTGGACAGCGAGTGAAAACTGGGACACCCGGAGGGAACCCACAAAGACATGGGGAGAATGTACAAACTCCACACAGTCACCCAAGGCCAGAATAGCTGAAACATCAACACACTGTTCCTGGTAGTTGATGGTACAGTGGTTCAATAAATATAATCAGTGGATTAAAAGGGTGTGTAATATAGAATAAAAGCAGAAAATGCTAAATTAACTCAACAGGTCTGGCAGCATCATAGAATCCCTGCAGTGCAGAAGGAGGCTATTCGGCCATCGAGCTTCCACCAATACTACAAAAGAGCACCCCACTCAGGTGCACTTTCCCCACCCTTTCCCTGTAACCCCACTTCACCTTTGGACACTAAGGGGCAATTTAGCACAGCCAATCCACCAAGGTCCCACAAACAGAAATGTGACTGTGACCAGAGAATCTGTTCAGTGATGTTTGTTGAGGGATAAATATTAAGCAGTAAACCAGGGCGAACCCCCCTGCTCTTTGGAATAACATTATGGAAACTTTTACACCCAACTGAGGGCAGATGGGGCCAGAGTTGAAGGTCTGATCTGGAAGACGGGACCTCTGACAGTGCAGTGCTCCCTCAGGACTGCATCAGATCATCAACCTGGATTTGATGCTCATGTTTCTGGAGGTGGATTTGAACCCACAACCTGCTGACTTTAGAGATAAGAATGCAACCACTGAGCCACACTAACACCTGTAAATTAAAATGGGAAGAATGTCAATTGATATATGAAGGTCTGATGATCAACCCGAAGGAATATGAGAAAATGCAATGCTTAAAAATAATATAGAGAAGTTAAAGCAGAAGTCTCTCAAAGGGTTAACAGCAGCAAAAGGTTTCAGACTGCAGACAGTTATTATCACACAGGCTTTGAGATAACACCTCGCAACAACTCGTGCTGTAACCCAATACCTTTCTTAAAGTTAGAGAAATTCTAGCAAAGTTAAATTTTAAGTTACATAAAGGGAACAAGTCCCTTTGATAGAAGGTAATTATTTTAGCAAGCAATTGATTGGAGTTGCCAGAGTCTTAAATTTGAATTACTTGAAATAATGTTTATTTGTGAAAGATAGAAATTTAATGACACGAGTTAAAAGTGGAAATCTGGATATAACAGTTGCCTTTGCTATGGTACAATTTCTTCCCAAAAAGCAACCAACACTTTTGTAAAATAGTAAAATAGAAAGAATGTCATTTGAAACATTTGAAAGGAATATGACAAAGTGCAATGTTTAAAAATGATAAGGGGTTAAAAAACTGAAATACAACAAAATAATTAGCAGGAAGCTTCCCTGCCAGTGATCTGACAAGCTAAGGTCAGATGTATCACTCTTTAGGTAAAAGTCTGACAAGCTAAGGTCATGTTAACACCACATTAAAAAGAGGTGTACTTACGCTTCAGCAGAATTAAACATATGTTAAGAAATTGACAAAATATATATATCAATAAGCAGAAGATATTACTTCAGGAGAACGCCATGTAAACAGTAAGGCTGCTAGAAGGGTAATAAATACCCTGAATCGCTAATTACCAGCATGAGCTTTTACAGCTACTTCGGTGCATGGGGACTGCAGTACTGAGGAGCCGAACAGAGAATCTAAACTACTGAGAACACCCACAGATAAGAAGAGAGATTTGGAAGGGGGTCACAAAGGTCTGATCAACTCGAAAGGCACTCCAGAAGCAAGATCTTTTACTTCTTTGTAGATATAGGTTATACCAGGAATAACTTGAAATATTAGTTTGACCCTGAATAGCACCTACTTTTAAAAAAAAAAAATATATTTTTTTAATTGAAACTTTTTGGCCAACCATCACAGTACATTGTGTATCCTTTACACAGTAATATAACAGTATAAATAACAATGGCCTGTTTTATAAACAAAAAATAAATAATATCTAACAAAAAACGAAAACTAACTCTAAATGGCAACTGCCTCGTCTCAGATAAACACTCTCCAAAAATAAGATTTGACAGTCCAATATACAATTAACTATAGCAACAACCTATACATATACATATATATTAACGGACCTGAGAGTCCTTCTGGTTCCAACCCCCCCCCCGCCCCCCCCCCCCCCCCCCCCCCGGGCTGCTGCTGCTGCCTTCTTCTTTTCCATTCCCTCTATCATTCTGTGACGTATTCGACGAACGGTTGCCACCGCCTGGTGAACCCTTGAGCTGATCCCCTTAGGACGAACTTAATCCGTTCCAGCTTTATAAACCCTGCCATGTCATTTATCCAGGTCTCCACCCCCGGGGGCTTGGCTTCCTTCCACATCAACAGTATCCTGCACCGGGCTACTAGGGACGCAAAGGCCAAAACATCAGCCTCTCTCGCCTCCTGCACTCCCGGCTCTTCTTCAACCCCAAATATAGCCAACCCCCAGCTTGGTTCGACCCGGACCCCCACTACTTTCGAAAGCACCTTTGTCACCCCCACCCAAAACCCCTGCAGTGCCGGACATGACCAGAACATGTGGGTGTGATTTGCTGGGCTTCTCGAGCATCTCGCACACCTATCTTCCACCCCAAAAAATTTACTGAGCCGTGCTCCAGTCATATGCGCCCTGTGTAACACCTTAAATTGTATCAGGCTTAGCCTGGCACACGAGGACGATGAGTTTACCCTACTTAGGGCATCCGCCCACAGCCCCTCCTCAATCTCCTCCCCCAGCTCTTTTTCCCATTTCCCTTTCAGCTCATCTACCATAATCTCCCCCTCGTCCCTCATTTCCCTATATATATCTGACACCTTACCGTCCCCCACCTATGTCTTTGAGATCACTCTGTCCTGCACCTCCTGCGTCGGGAGCTGCGGGAATTCCCTCACCTGTTGCCTCGCAAAAGCCCTTAGTTGCATATACCGGAATGCATTCCCTTGGGGCAACCCATATTTCTCGGTCAGCGCTCCCAGACTTGCAAACTTCTCATCCACAAACAGATCTTTCAATTGTGTTACTCCTGCTCTTTGCCATATTCCAAATCCCCCATCCATTCTCCCCGGGGCAAACCTATGATTATTTCTTATCGGGGACCCCACCAAGGCTTCCGTCTTTCCCCTATGCCGTCTCCACTGTCCCCAAATTTTCAAAGTAGCCACCACCACCAGGCTTGTGGTGTATTTCTTCGGGGAGAGCGGCAATGGGGCCGTCACCATAGCTTGTAGACTAGTCCCCCTACAGGACGCCCTCTCCAGTCTCTTCCACGCCGCACCCTCCTCTTCTCCCATCCACTTACTCACCATTGAGATATTGGCGGCCCAGTAGTACCCACTTAGGCTCGGTAGTGCCAGCCCCCCCCCCCACCTATCCCTACTACACTGTAAAAATCCCTTCCTCACTCTCGGGGTCTTCCCGGCCCACACAAAACTCATGATACTCTTTTCAATCCTTTTGAAAAAAGCCTTCGTGATCGCCACCGGGAGGCACTGAAACACAAAGAGGAATCTCGGGAGGACTACCATTTTAACCGCCTGCACCCTCCCTGCCAATGACAGGGACACCATGTCCGATCTCTTGAAGTCCTCCTCCATTTGTTCCACCAACCGCGTTAAATTTAACCTATGCAATGTACCCCAATTCTTGGCTATCTGGATCCCCAAGTAACGAAAGTCCCTCGTTACCTTCCTCAGCGGTAGGTCCTCTATTTCTCTACTCTGCTCCCCTGGATGCACCACAAACAACTCACTTTTCCCCATGTTCAGTTTATATCCTGAAAATTCTCCAAACTCCCGAAGTGTCCACATTATCTCTGGCATCCCCTCCGCCGGGTCCGCTACATATAACAACAAATCATCCGCATACAGAGATACCCGGTGTTCTTCTCCTCCTCTGAGTACTCCCCTCCACTTCCTGGAACCCCTCAATGCTATTGCCAGGGGCTCAATCGCCAGTGCAAACAATAATGGGGACAGAGGGCATCCCTGCCTTGTCCCTCGATGGAGCCGAAAGTATGCAGATCCCTGTCCATTCGTGACCACACTCGCCATCGGGGCCCTATACAACAGCTGTACCCATCTAACATACTCATCTCCAAAACCAAATCTCCTCAGCACCTCCCACAAGTAATCCCACTCCACTCTATCAAATGCTTTCTCGGCATCCATCGCCACCACTATCTCCGCTTCCCCCTCTGGTGGGGGCATCATCATTACCCCTAGCAGCCTCCGTATATTCGTATTCAGCTGTCTCCCCTTCACAAACCCAGTTTGGTCCTCGTGGACCACCCCCGGGACACAGTCCTCTATCCTCATTGCCATTACCTTGGCCAGAATCTTAGCGTCTACATTTAGGAGGGAAATAGGTCTATAGGACCCGCATTGCAGCGGGTCCTTTTCCTTCTTTAGGAGAAGCGATATCGTTGCCTCAGACATAGTCGGGGGCAGCTGTCCCCTTTCCTTTGCCTCATTAAAGGTCCTCATCAGTAGCGGGGCGAGCAAGTCCACATATTTCCTATAAAATTCAACTGGAAATCCATCCGGTCCCAGAGCCTTCCCCGCCTGCATGCTCCTAATTCCTTTCACTACTTCCTCTATTTCGATCTGTGCTCCCAGTCCCACCCTCTCCTGCTCCTCCACCTTAGGAAATTCCAGCTGGTCCAGAAAGCCCATCATTCTCTCCCTCCCATCCAGGGATTGAGCTTCGTATAATCTTTTATAAAATGCCTTGAACACTCCATTCACTCTCTCCGCTCCCCGCTCCATCTCTCCTTCCTCATCCCTCACTCCCCCTATTTCCCTCGCTGCTCCCCTTTTCCTCAATTGGTGGGCCAGTAACCTGCTCGCCTTCTCCCCATATTCGTACTGTACACCCTGTGCCTTCCTCCACTATGCTTCTGCAGTACCCGTTGTCAGCAAGTCAAATTCTACGTGTAGCCTTTGCCTCTCCCTGTACAGTCCCTCCTCCGGTGCCTCCGCATATTGCCTGTCCATCCTCAGAAGTTCTTGCAGCAACCGCTCCCGTTCCCTACTCTCCTGCTTTCCTTCATGTGCCCTTATTGATATCAGCTCCGCTCTAACCACTGCCTTCAGCGCCTCCCAGACCACTCCCACCTGGACCTCCCCATTATCATTGAGTTCCAAGTACTTTTCAATGCACCCCCTCACCCTTAGACACACACCCTCATCTGACATTAATCCCATGTCCATTCCCCAGGGTGGGCGCCCTTCTGTTTCCTCCCCAATCTCCAAGTCCACCCAGTGTGGAGCGAGATCCGAAATGGCTATAGCCGTATACTCCGTTCCCCTCCGTTCGGGATCAACGCCCTTCCCAAAACGAAAAAGTCTATTCGCGAATAGACTTTGTGGACATAGGAGAAAAACGAAAACTCCTTACTCCTAGGTCTGCTAAATCTCCACTGGTCTACTCCTCCCATTTGCTCCATAAAATCTTTAAGCACCTTGGCTGCTGCCGGCCTCCTTCCAGTCCTGGACCTCGACCTGTCCAGCCCTGGTTCCAACACTGTATTGAAATCTCCCCCCATTACCAACTTTCCCACCTCTAGGTCCGGGATGCGTCCTAGCATACGCCTCATAAAATTGGCATCATCCCAGTTCGGGGCATATACGTTTACCAAAACCACCGTCTCCCCCTGTAATTTGCCACTCACCATCACGTATCTGCCCCCGCTATCCGCCACTATAGTCTTTGCCTCAAACATGACCTGCTTCCCCACTAATATAGCCACCCCCCTGTTTTTCACATCTAGCCCCGAATGAAACACCTGCCCCACCCATCCTTTGCATAGTCTAACCTGGTCTATCAGTTTCAAGTGCGTCTCCTGTAACATAACCACGTCTGCCTTAAGTTTCTTCAGGTGTGCGAGTACCCTTGCCCTTTTTATCGGCCCGTTCAGCCCTCTCACATTCCACGTGATCAGCCGGGTTGGGGGGCTTTTTACCACCCCCCTTGTCGATTAGCCATCCCCTTTTTCCAGCTCCTCCCCCGGTTCCCACGCAGCTGTATCTCCCCCAGGCGGTGCCCCCCTGCCCACCCCACCCCATACCAGCTCCCCCCTCTCCCCAGCAGCAGCAACCCAATAATTCCCCCCTCCCCCCCCCCCCCCCCCCAGCTAGATCCCCCACTAGCGTAGTTACACCCCCCATGTTGCTCCCAGAAGTCAGCAAACTCTGGCCGACCTCGGCTTCCCCCCGTGACCTCGGCTCGCACCATGCGACGCCCCCTCCTTCCTGCTTCCCTATTCCCGCCATGATTATCATAGCGCGGGAACCAAGCCCGCGCTTCCCCCTTGGCCCCGCCCCCCAATGGCCAACGCCCCATCTCCTCCACCTCCTTTCCTCCCCCCACCACCACCTGTGGAAGAGAGAAAAGTTACCACATCGCAGGATTAATAACATAAAACTCCTCTTTCCCCCCTTTTTACCCCCCACTTCGCCCCCCATACTCGCCCCACCACTTTGTTTCAAACGTTCTTTTTAATAACCCGATCATTCCAATTTTTCTTCCATGATAAAAGTCCACGCCTCATCCGCCGTCTCAAAGTAGTGGTGCCTCCCTTGGTATGTGACCCACAGTCTTGCCGGTTGCAGCATCCCGAATTTTATCTTCTTTTTGTGAAGCACCGCCTTGGCCCGATTAAAGCTCGCCCTCCTTCTCGCCACCTCCGCACTCCAGTCTTGGTATACGCGGATCACCGCGTTCTCCCACTTACTGCTCCGAGTTTTCTTTGCCCATCTAAGGACCATCTCTCTATCCTTAAAACGGAGGAATCTCACCACTCTGGCTCTAGGAATTTCTCCTGCTCTCGGTCCTCACGCCATCACTCGGTATGCTCCCTCCACCTCCAGTGGGCCCGCCGGGGCCTCCGCTCCCATTAACGAGTGCAGCATCGTGCTCGCATATGCCCCGACGTCCGCTCCCTCCGCACCTTCAGGAAGACCAAGAATCCTTAAGTTATTCCTCCTCGCGTTGTTCTCCAGCACCTCCAGTCTTTCCACACATCGTTTATGGTGTGCCTCGTGCATCTCCGTCTTCACCACCAGGCCCTGTATGTCGTCCTCATTCTCGGCAGCCTTTGCCTTCACGACCCGAAGCTCCCGCTCCTGGGTCTTTTGCTCATCCTTTAGCCCTTTGATCGCCTGTAATATCGGGGCCAATAGCTCTTTCTTCATTTCCTTTTTGAGTTCTTCCACACAGCATTTCAAGAACTCTTGTTGTTCAGGGCCCCATGTTAAACTGCCACCTTCCGACGCCATCTTGGTTTTTGCTTGCCTTCCTTGCCGCTGCTCTAAGGGATCCACTGCAATCCGGTCACTTTCCCCTCCTTTTTCCATCCGTATCCAGGGGGAATTCCCTTCTGGTTTACCGCACAGCGTTTTTAGCCGTTAAAATTGCCGTTGGGGCTCCTATAAAGAGCCCAAAAGTCCGTTCCACCGTGAGCTGCCGAAACATGCGACTTAGCTGGTCATCGCCGCCCCCGGAAGTCGAATAGCACCTACTTAAGTCTGCCTTAAGGAGTGAAACTCCTTGTACACCATTTAAAGAACCTTTTTGACTCTTTTTGGTTTAGGGGGAGATTTCAAAGAAAAGTGGTGATAGAAATACACATCATCATTACTCTGCATTATTTCAGTTCTCAGACCTTCCGCTACTCTAACGGACAAGTGTCCGGGAGTCACAGATTATCCAAAAAGGGGGTTGAAATCATAGGTGAATATAAAGCAGTTGATTAAGATGCAGCAGTTTAGATATAATGCATCAGCTAAATAGACAGAAAAGGCATATGACCCTGGATCAGGTGGGAACAGTTTACTGGACCCACATCAGGGGGATGGTGATCTCTGTGGCTGGAGGTGACAGTCTCCTTGAATTCCCCCCCCCCCCCCCTATCTGCGTGAGTTTCCTCCAACAGAGTGCTCTGGTTTCTGTCCATAGTTCAATGATGTGCAGGTTAGGTGGATTGGCTATGCTAAATTGCCCCTTAGGGTGGGGTTGCAGGAATAGGGCAGGGGATTGGGCCTAGTTAAATTGGTCTTTCAAAGGGTTGTTGGTGAAGTGATGGGCCGAATGGCCTCCTACAATTTTATGAATCTCTGAGTGGTACTTTTCAAATCACTGGATGGGATTCTCAGTGAACCAACATCATTTGCTCAGAGAGAGGAAGTTTGTGTTGCAGCTGATTAGAAGCAGCACAGATATTCTGCAGACACACAACCACATTCTCATACACAGAACCACAGACACACACACTAATACAGGAATACTTCCTGTCACATAGGTAGACAGCACCATCAACCTGACTAATACACAGGTTGACTTCCGGTTGCGGCTATGCTGAGCTAAGTCACACGTTCGGCAGCTCCTGCCAGAAACGGACTTTTGGGCTCTTTTGAGGGGCCCCAGCGGCATTTGTTCGACGGTTCCCAGTGTGGGAAGGTGACAGTACGATTTCCCTGGCACTGTATGGATTGGACCAGGAGTGGAGCGGTGAAAAAAGTAATTTTGGTGCAGCGAAAAGTGCGAGGGAGGAAAGCCAAGATGGCGGCGGGTGGAGACCAGGCAGCGTAGGCGCAGTGGGGTCAAGAGCAGCAGGAGTTTCTCAAGCGCTGCTTAATGGAATTGAAAGCAGAGCTGCTGTAGCCGATGAAGGCTACGATCGGCAAGCTGGTCGAGACCCAGAAGGCCAAAGGGTCTGCGATCCGGGAGGTTCGGCAGAAGGCCTCGGAGAATGAGGACGAGATATTGGGCCTGGCGGTGAAGGCGGAGGCGCACGAGGTGCTGCATAAGAAATGGCAGGAGAAGTTCGAGGACATGGAGAATCAGACAAGGGCAGGAACACAACATTAGTGGAATTTAAAAACTCTGAGGTTTTTGTACGTGGTTTAGCTGCTTTGTGACACTGTACTCAATGTCCAGCAATAGACCCCGTCCTCCACACTGAGCGCGTTTATATTGAGATAACCATTTTATTTAGACTTGTTGGCAGCCGCCAGATATCGCCCTGAGATCTCCGCTTTCTTCATCGCCAATATGTTAATGATGATCAATTTCGGCGGCTGTGCTCCCAGAGCATGTGGTACATAGTCGAGTCTGTATATTCGCAATCGAAGCGCACTGAACCCTCTTCTGATGCGGGTATTGTCACCGGTGACTGAGGTACTGGATCTGCGCACAGTCCGCCAATCATGCCGTTGGACACCGCCCCTCAGTTTCCCAATAAATGAAGCCTGCCCATGATCTGCATTTACTTTTCTCATGTTAGACTATAAGTGTTCATATACTTTAAAACTGCTGTGACTTCTGTGAAATTCCAAAGCAGGAACCATGTTCTCCCGATGTTCTTCACTTATCCTCTTGGTCTTGTTACCCAGTGAGTCTGTATTTTAATAGTCAGTGTCTGTCGCCAGGGTTTTCTTACAGACATTTAACAGATTCTGTAATGTGTTGCAGGAACCAATGGCAGATATGCAGTGTCCCAGAATCCCCCTGAATTAACCGTTCTGGAAGAACAGACCGTCACATTGGACTGCAGTTACTCGGCAGCTGGTTCTCGAAATCTGCTCTGGCACATCCAGTCTCCCGCAGAAGCACTCAGTTATTTATTCATTATATATAGCTCGGGAGATACGTCTGAAGATTTACCAGAAAGATTTTCTGCTGTTTGGCACAGCGGAAACAAAACGGTCACTTTAACTACCGCCAGTGCTCGTCTATCCGACAGCGCGGTGTATTTCTGTGCCATGGAGCCCACACTGCTGCAGGTCGAGGGGGTCTCGTACAAAAAACCCACACTGAGAGTTCCAGTTACTGATCAGCAGAGGGCGCGCTCGCACTGATAGACAGAAACGAGTCGACAGCCTGTGGGGGTCTCAGAGCCATTAATAAAATAACAACACAACACTAAACAAAAACAATTGAGCAGGAACTGAATAATTATATTAATTACTTCTAACTAGGATCCATGCTGAAAATTAATTTCATAAATCAAAGTATGTTGTGTTCACTCACATTCAGCCTGTTTGTGAGCTTCCCTGTCTGTCTGAATTCATGTGCAGTCCTTTCTCAATCTTCTTTCTCCGTTTCTGCGTCACTTTGACCACAGCCGGTGCACATTGTCTATTTGTTCAGAGTATATTGTTAGTTTAGACACCGTTGGTACAAAACGAATACATTTCACAGGCTATAATGAGGGGCGCGGGAATCACTGCAAGCTGGGACGGGGGGGGGGGGATCGGAAAGAATTTTGCAGAACAACGAGAAAACAGTTCATTTACTGCAGCGATATCCAAGGACCAGTTATTAGAGAACGTTTTCAGAGGATTAAACTGTCTAATTATCAAGGAAATGTGAGGTGTGTTAAAGAAGAGAAAATATAAATTGATTTGGGATGATTTACAATTATGACTTGATCTCATCTTTCAACGCATGATGCTTGTTCCTTTTCACTTTATCTCATTTCTTTTTCCACAATGCTTTGATTTTATATTCTCTGCGATTCCTGTACATTGTAGTTTACCTTTGTTGCGCACTCAATCTCGCTCGCCTGATTGTTCCTCGTTTCTCTTTGTCTATGTTTCTAACATTCGTCATCTGGGGCTGTTTAGCACAGGGCTAAATCGCTGGCTTTGAAAGCAGACCAAGGCAGGCCAGCAGCACGGTTCAATTCCCGTACCAGCCTCCCCGAACAGGCGCCGGAAGTGGCGACTAGGGGCTTTTCACAGTAACTTAATTTGAAGCCTACTTGTGACAATAAGCGGTTTTCATTTCATTCATCTCTAATCCTTCCTCTGTTATATTTTCTGGCTCTTGCTCTCATTTCCCAGGCAGTTGTATTATTACTGCGCCAATCACAATGCCGATTCTCCGAGCACAGTAGAGCAGTGCTCCCACTCAGTGCAGGTTTCTGTACGAGCTCTCCATCTACTTGTGACACTGTGCCTCACGGCGCAGAGATAGGTGGCAGTGTCTGTAACTCGGGCTTCTCTCACAGTCAGGACACTGAGTTTGTTTTCTCCCCCGATTGAGGCAGTGATCCTGGCGGGTTGATCGGTTTCTCTTGTGGCCAGCACAAGATGCTGGGGTGGCTGATTCGGCTGCTGCCTGTACCAACGCAGCATGTTCATCACAACGGTGCTGGTGCAGTTCATGGACACAATTCCCGCTTCATTAACACCCATCCGCCGAGGGAGCTGCAGCAGCTCATCTTCTGCAGTCACAGCGGTGTAGATCAGAGTGAAAAACAGCAAAGAGACTCTGTAAACTCGGACCATTATGAAATCACCTGAAATGTCGGCGGAAGCAATTCTCCTGTGTGTTCAGATTGGCACCAGGAAACGTAGATTAAGTTAATATGAACGAAAAATGAGCCAAAGACCCAGTTCAGATGCAACTCAGAGGCTTCCTCCAGTCGAAATGAAGAAAAAGAAGCCGTATCTTGGGCTTTACCCGCTTGAGGTTTTAAACGAGCAGCGGCTCACACTGCCACTGCGTTCACACAGGGCCGCCCACATTCAGAATTTCGAACCGATTCGCACTGCCCTCTGGCGGTGTGTGCTCCTGCAACTATTCACGCAAACTCCACCTCAGCTACAGTTCAATTGATAGCTGCAATTACAGAGCTAACTCATGCCTCTGGGTAGTGGTGGGGGTGGGGGTGGCGATGCGCTGCCGGGGTTTACTAAGTTATGAGGGATTTAGATAGTTCGTAATTCATAAGATATCGGAACAGAATTAGGCCATTTGGCCCATCGAGTCTGCTCCGTCATTCGATGATGGCTGATATGTTCCTCATCCCCATAACCCCTGATCTGCACATTAATCAAGAAATCCCCACGTTGATCATGAACACCATATTTGTGCCTGGCATGCTGTTACCTCCTGGGCTACAGACCAAGAGCTGAATGGTGAAAACATGCTGAGTAGTTTTTTTCTCAGAACATAAGAATGAGGAGTAGGCAATTTAGCCTCTCGAGCCGACGCCACCGCTTAATACGACCATGGCTGATCTCATCTTGTTGCATAAGATAAAGATGCATGGCATTAAGGGGAAAGTAGTAGCATGGATAGAGGATTGGTTAATTAATAGAAAGCTAAGAGTGGGGATTAATGGGTGTTTCTCTGGTTGGCAATCAGTAGCTAGTGGTGTCCCTCAGGGATCAGTGTTGGGCCCACAACTGGTCACAATTTACATAGATGATTTGGAGTTGGGGACCAAGGGCAATGTGTCCAAGTTTGCAGACGACACTAAGATAAGTGGTAAAGCAAAAAGTGCAGAGGATACTGGAAGTCTGCAGAGGGATTTGGATAGGCTAAGTGAATGGGCTAGGGTCTGGCAGATGGAATACAATGTTGACAAATGTGAGGTTATCCATTTTGGTAGGAATAACAGCAAAAGGGATTATTATTTAAATGATAAAATATTAAAACATGCTGCTGTGCAGAGAGACCTGGGTGTGCTAGTGCATGAGTCGCAAAAAGTTGGTTTACAGGTGCAACAGGTGATTAAGAAGGCAAATGGAATTTGGTCCTTCATTGCTAGAGGGATGGAGTTTAAGACTAGGGAGGTTCTGCTGCAATTGTATAAGGTGTTAGTGAGGCCACATCTGGAGTATTGTGTTCAGTTTTGGTCTCCTTACTTGAGAAAGGACAGTACGAAGTCTTACAGCACCAGGTTAAAGTCCAACAGGTTTGTTTCGATGTCACTAGCTTTCGGAGCGCTGCTCCTTCCTCAGGTGAATGAAGTGGTATGTTCCAGAACTACATATATAGACCAATTCAAAGATGCCAAACAATGCTTGGAATGCGACCATTAGCAGGTGATTAAATCTTTACAGATCCAGAGATGGGGTAACCCCAGGTTAAAGAGGCGTGAATTGTATCAAGCCAGGACAGTTGGTAGGATTTTGCAGGCCAGATGCTGGGGGATGAATGTAATGCGACATGAATCCCAGGTCCCGGTTGAGGCCGCACTCATGTGTGTGGAACTTGGCTATAAGTTTCTGCTCGGCGATTCTGCGTTGTTGTCGCGCGTCCTGAAGGCCGCCTTGGAGAACGCTTAACCGGAGATCAGAGGCTGAATGCCCTTGACTGCTGAAGTGTTCCCCGACTGGAAGGGAACATTCCTGCCTGGTGATTGTTGCGCGATGTCCGTTCATTCATTGTCGCAGCGTCTGCATGGTCTCGCCAATGTACCATGCTTCGGGACTTCCTTTCCTGCAGCGTATGAGGTAGACAACGTTGGCCGAGTCGCACGAGTATGTACCGCGTACCTGGTGGGTGGTGTTCCCACGTGTAGTAGTGGTATCCATGTCGATGATCTGGCACGTCTTGCAGAGATTGCCATGGCAGGGTTGTGTGGTGTCGTGGTCACTGTTCTGAAGACTGGGTAGTTTGCTGCAAACAATGGTTTGTTTGAGGTTGCGCGGTTGTTTGAAGGCAAGTAGTGGGGGTGTGGGGATGACCTTGGCAAGATGTTCATCGTCATCAATGACGTGTTGTCATGTTGACGTGGAAAAGGGAAAGCAGGTTTACTGGAGCTGTACAGACTAGCTGAGGTTTTTGTACGGTGCTCAAGCTGCTATCTAACGCTGTGCCTCACTGCACAGTAATAGACAGCGCCGTCCTGCACACTGAGGGCGCTGATATTGAGGTAACCGTTCTGTTTGGATTTGTCAGCAGCCGCCAGATATCGAACTGAAACTGCATCTTCCTTCAGAGCTACGAATTTTCTAATAATCCAGATTGGTGGATGTGCCGCTTGTTGCTGATACCATTGCATGTACTGCATACTGGAGTCTGTATATTCACAATCCAGCCGCACTGAACCCCCTTCTGACACGGGTTTTGTCATCGGTGATTGACTTACTGGATCTGCGCTCAGACCGCCTGTAAAGGGAGATAAATGAAATATCAATAGTTTAAACATAATTGATCCAATTTGTTTGTATATGTGTGAATTTGTGGAAACTCAACTCTACTCATCATGTGGATATTTCTGATCGTCAATTATATTAAATGTTATTACAATCTATAATTTGGGCGGCATGGTAGCACAGTGGTTAGCACAGTCACTTCACAGCTCCAGGGTCCCAGGTTCGATTTCCTGCTGGGTCACTGTTTGTGCGGAGTCTGCACATTCTCCCCGTGTCTGCGTGGGTTTCCTCCGAGTGCTCCGGTTTCCTCCCACAGTCAAACGATGTGGCCATGCTAATTTGCCCTTAGTGTCCAAAAAGGTAAGGTGCGGTTACTGGGTTACAGGGATCGGGTGGAGGCGTGTGTTTGGCTGGTGCAGACTCAATGGGTTGAATGGAATCCTTCTGCATTGTACATTCTACGAAATAACCTGCTAATCTGACATTATGAACATTGTCCATTACTCACCGTCCAACAGCGCTGCCAGTATTAACAAAAACATGTCTGGCTGAATCTATCTGAGTGAATGGGAATGGGATGAGGCAGAGATTGAGAGGAGGGGGGGGGGGGGTGCTGTGTTCAGCTCATTGTTCCACCCACATCCTGCAGGAGGCTATGCCTATTGTGACATCACTCAGGCCACGACGCCCATTGGTTTTGGCGGTTCCATCACGGAACTTCATCATCCCCATGGTTGAAGGTGGCGCCCTCTGGTGCCGGAGTAGTTTCATTCCTGTTGGAATGCAGCCAGTGAATGGATTCAGGGCGTATTGAAATACACAAGAAGACACTAATGTTTCCCAGAAATCTAAACTGGATCTGCTACGAGACAATTTTGACTACTGTTGATGTTTATGTCAGAAAGGGATATTAAATCGATTATTCTTTGCTGGCCGTTACTTTCCAAGTCCTGCACGACAAATGAGAAGTAGTGTTAGGACGTTGGAGAAAGTGCTGATGTTGTATATGTAAATGTTGCCAGGGACGAGGGCCGTTTATGCAAAAGACCCAGAAAACTTTGGCTTAATTTGTCTGTCACAAAGGAGGTAGAAGGAAGACTCTGTGGTGATGTGCATCAATGTAAATGCATGTAGGCTAACTAGACACTAGAGGGAGCACCAGAAACATCACACAAACACACTCAACCAATAGATCAAGTAGATGGGACATGACTAATGGGCATTCACGATACACAAGGAGGTGACACAACCACAGGGGGGCATTACACCAACCCATATATAAAGGACATGGTTGCAGGGGTTCAGGACTGGCATTTAAACATCCAGGGATTCACAACCTATTGAAAAGACAGAGAGGTGGGCAGAGGGGGCGGGGTTGCCATGTTAATTAGGAATGAAATTAAATCAATAGCACTAAACGACAGAGGGTCAGATGATGTGGGGTCTGTGTGGGTAGAGTTGAGGAACCACAAAGGCAAAAAAACCATAATGGGAGTTATGTACAGGCCTCCTAACAGTGGTCAGGACCGGGGACACAAAATGCACCACGAAATAGAAAGTGCATATCAGAAAGGCAAGGTCACAGTGATCATGGGGGACTTCAACATGCAGGTGGACTGGGTAAATAATGCTGCCAGTGGACCCAAGGAAAGGGAATTCATTGAATGCTTACAGGAGGGCTTTTTGGAACAGCTTGTGATGGAGCCCACGAGGGAACAGGCCATTCTGGACTTAGTGTTATGTAATGAGCCAGACTTGATTAAAGATCTTAAAGTAAGGGAACACTCTGGAGGCAGTGATCATAATATGGTCGAATTCAATCTCCAATTTGAAAGAAAGAAGGTAGAATCAGATGTAAAGGTGTTACAGTTAAATAAAGGTAACTACAGGGGCATGAGGGAGGAACTGACGAAAATCAACTGGGAGCAGAGCCTAGTGGGAAAGACAGTAGAACAGCAATGGCAGGAGTTTCTGGGAGTAATTGAGGACACAGTACAGAGGTTCACCCCAAAGAAAAGAAAGGTTATCAGAGGGGGGATTAGGCAGCCATGGCTGACAAAGGAAGTTCGGGAATGCATCAAAACAAAAGAGAAAGCCTATAATGTAGCAAAGAGTAGTGGGAAGTCAGAAGATTGGTAAGACTACAAAAACAAACTGAGGATAACAAAGAGAGAAATAAGGAAAGAGAGGATCAAATTTGAAGGTAGGCTCGCCAGTAACATTAGGAATGATAGTAAAAGTTTCTTTAAATACATTAAAAACAAACGGGAGGCAAAAGTTGACATTGGGCCGCTCCAAAATGACGCTGGTAATTTTGTGATGGGAGACAAGGAAATAGCTGAGGAACTGAATAAGTACTTTGCGTCAGTCTTCACAGTAGAAGACATGAGTAATATCCCAACAATTCCGGAGAGTCAGGGGGCAGAGTTGAATATGGTAGCCATCACAAAGGAGAAAGTGCTAGAGAAACTAAGAGGTCTAAAAATTGATAAATCCCCGGGCCCAGATGGACTACATCCTAGAGTTCTGAAGGAGATAGCTGAAGAAATAGTGGAGGCGTTAGTTATGATCTTTCAAAAGTCACTGGAGCCAGGGAAAGTCCCAGAGGATTGGAAAATCGCTGTTGTAACCCCCCTGTTCAAGAAGGGAACAAGGAAAAAGATGGAAAATTGTAGGCCAATTAGCCTAACCTCGGTTGTTGGCAAGATTCTAGAATCCATTATTAAGGATGAGATTTCTAAATTCTTGGAAGTGCAGGGTCGGATTAGGACAAGTCAGCATGGATTTAGTAAGGGGAGGCCGTGCCTGACAAACCTGTTAGAGTTCTTTGAAGAGATAACAAATAGGTTAGACCAAGGAGAGCCAATGGATGTTATCTATCTTGACTTCCAAAAGGCCTTTGATAAGTTACCTCACAGGAGACTGCTGAGTAAAATAAGGGCCCATGGTATTCGAGGCAAGGTACTAACATGGATTGATGATTGGCTGTCAGGCAAAAGGCAGAGAGTTGGGATAAAAGGTTCTTTTCCGGAATGGCAACCGGTGATGAGTGGTGTCCCGCAGGGTTCAGTGTTGGGGCCACAGCTGTTCTCTTTATATATTAACGATCTAGATGACGGGACTGGGGGCATTCTGGCTAAGTTTGCCGATGATACAAAGATAGGTGGAGGGGCAGGTAGTATGGAGGAGGTGGGGAGGCTGCAGAAAGATTTAGACAGTTTAGGAGAGTGGTCCAAGAAATGGCTGATGAAATTCAACGTGGGCAAGTGCGAGGTCTTGCACTTTGGAAAAAAGAATAGAGGCATGGACTATTTTCTAAACGGTGACAAAATTCATAATGCTGAAGTGCAAAGGGACTTGGGAGTCCTAGTCCAGGATTCTCTAAAGGTAAACTTGCAGGTTGAGTCCGTAATTAAGAAAGCAAATGCAATGTTGTCATTTATCTCAAGAGGCTTGGAATATAAAAGCAGGGATGTACTTCTGAAGCTTTATAAATCATTACTTAGGCCCCATTTAGAATACTGTGAGCAATTTTGGGCCCCACACCTCAGGACGAATATACTGGCACTGGAGCGGGTCCAGCGGAGATTCACACGGATGATCCCAGGAATGGTAGGCCTAACATACGATGAACATCTGAGGATCCTGGGATTATATTCATTGGAGTTTAGGAGGTTGAGGGGAGATCTAATAGAAACTTACAAGATAATGAATGGCTTAGATAGGGTGGGTGTAGGGAAGTTGTTTCCATTAGCAGGGGAGACTAGGACCCGGGGGCACAGCCTTAGAATAAAAGGGAGTCACTTTAGAACAGAGATGAGGAGAAATTTCTTCAGCCAGAGAGTGGTGGATCTGTGGAATTCATTACCACAGAGGGCGGTGGAGGCCGGGACGTTGAGTGTCTTTAAGACAGAAGTTGATAAATTCTTGATTTCTCGAGGAATTAAGGGCTATGGAGAGAGAGCGGGTAAATGGAGTTGAAATCAGCCATGATTGAATGGTGGAGTGGACTCGATGGGCTGAATGGCCTTACTTCCACTCCTATGTCTTATGGACACCACACACATGATCTGCCTCTTTCCAGTGGAGACAGTCAGTGAGAACAGACACAGAGTTGATTCAATATTACACCCACCACGTGGATTGCAGCAGCTGGTTAGTCAGTCTGGGTCGCTATAGTAGGATTAGCAGTAGTGTCAAACCCGAGTAATACAAGTCTAAATAGTTTAATAAACGTGTTGAAGTTATCTCCACGTCTGAACCTTCCTTTGTCAAATGCACCACAAGGAAGACGCTTATGTTACACCTACAACATAACAAATCAGACTCAATCCATTTGCTGAAAAATATGCCTTTTCGATGGCGTAGATCGTCTGTAATTGTTCCCATTAGCAGCAGTTCCAATGGCAAATCATCCCGATTTCGTGGAAAAATATGATAGAGAATAATGTATTTATTCATAGCATTCCGATTTGTTAACATCTCGAACAGGACGCGTAAAATGATGACAGAAGAAGATTCAATGGGAAATTTCAAAAGGGGATTGTCATAATGTGAAAAGGGAAAACAAGATGGAAGATTTGGGGTGCGAAAGACGATTGGGAAAGCATTTTCAAATAGGCACGTGCACGGTAAGTGCAATGCTCATTCCGTTCCCTAATTGTCTCTAACTCTGGGCGATTCATGCCAGTCCGCCACTAATAGTTCTCATTCAGCTGAGCAGTGAGCAGGTGCAGGATGGTCACATAACTTTAGAGATTGAACCGTAGCTATTTCCGCTCCATCTGTCGTGCCTGCTCCTGATAACAACCCGACTAGTTTAGAGTCTGTGGTGTCCCCGGTCACAGTTTCCGATTGTTGATCTCACTCTAACACCATTGTGATATTCTAGAAATTGCTGTCGCTTCTCGATTCCTGTCATTGGTTTGATCAGCCGTGCAGTGGGACCTGAGTCTGTTTTTTCTGCTCGGACAGATAATTTCCTGAGAGCAACTAATTCTGGAACTTGAGAAACCGCCCCTCAGCTCTCCTCATCACCATCTCTCCTCGCGAAAACTCCTCCACGGTGTAACCTGATATTATTGTTAATTAAATAATGATGATGATGATGGGGTGGCCGTTATGTTGGTCAATATGAGGCTGATGTTGAATTTGGTTTTATTTTTGCTGTTGGTTTCTGTCAGACTGGAGCCACCAGGACCCAGGGGATCAGCGGGGAGGCTGAGATAAGAGTTGAAGAGGACAGTGACGTCACACAACAGCTCACAGTGGATACAATAGATCCTGACAGATACAGTCAGCATCCGGGCAGCCTGCATGGTTCATGTTTCATCTGATTGGAGAAAATCTGCGCAGCAGAAAGGTATAAATGATCGTAATATGACTCACTTCCAGATAAATCCCTGTACATAAGTTACCGACCGAGATACAGCACAGTTGAGCTTTCTGACCACAGGAAGAGGACGGATGTACAGTAGTGTAGACAGCTCAATGTAGCAGCAGGAGCGGGTTACTGACGATCAGAACAGGCCCTGTTCAGCTCAGCAGGGAAGATCAATCCTCTGATTGCCAGGGACACTCGGGTGCAAGACAACGTCAGAAACATTGGCCCCCGTGACAGTGCAGCAACAATCTGTAAGGACCATACAAGAACAAGGCTGTGGCGGTCTCGGACGTTCATGACTTGTGGATTCATCCGAGCGCCGCAAGTTTTATGGCCCTCACCGTGAACCACACCCCTCTGAAGCAAGTCCCGTATCTGGCCGACTCCCTCGCAGCAGGCAAGAGATGTGTTTTCGATCGAAAAATCGAATTTCTACTGAAGCCTAAAGCAGACCCCATGATCCAACATAATAATAATAATCGGGTTGCCCGTGAGTCCTTGTTGAAATTCTTGTGTTAAATGAAGAATTTCATGTGTTAAATGCAACAGCAGAGTTTGATACTCTCTGTTTTGTTACAGGAACGGACGGAACAGACTCAGCGGCCTTGGGCTCATCTGAGTTAACGGGTCTGGAAGACCAAACTATAATTTCCGGCTACATAATTTCCACATCTGAGAGCTTTCATTCCCCCGCTGGTCCGCGGGCTTTCCACGTTTTAATTTACCATCTACATCGCGCCATGGAGATGAGACTCGTGATTCCCCAAATCGCTCCTCTGTTCACCCGGAGAAGAGCGGGGACACTAATCTAACTGTATGATACATACACCTGACTGTTCATGACTCCAGAATCCAACAATTTCCGCAGACAGCGGCAGCAAAGCAGACTTAGTGGAGCTGTAAATACTCGCTGAGGTTTTTGTACGGTGCTCGAGCTGCTTTCTAACGCTGTGCCTCACTGCACAGTAATAGACCGCCCCGTCATCCACACTGAGGGCGCTGATATTGAGGTAACCGTTCTGTTTAGACTTGTCAGCAGCCGCCAGATATCGACCTGAAACTGCATCATCCTTCAGAGCAAATACATTAGTAATAATCCAGATTGGTGGCGGTGCCGCTTTCTTCTGATACCATTGCATGTAATCCATGCTGGAGTCTGTATATTCACAATCCAGCCGCACCGAACCTCCTTCTGACACAGTTTTTGTCACCGGTGATTGAGTTACTGGATCTGCGCTGAGCCCGCCTGCGAAGGGAGAGAAATGAAACATCAATAGTCTAAACATAATTCATCTACATTTGTTTGTATATGTGTGTGTTTGTGGAAACTCAACTCTACTCATTATGTGGATATTTCTGATCGTTAATTATATTAAATGTAATTCCAATCTATAACCTGCTAATCTGATTTTATGAACATTATCCGTTACTAACCGTCCAACAGCGCCGCCAGTATTAGCAGAAACATGTCTGACTGAATCTCTGAGTGAATGGGAATGGACTGAGGCAGAGACTGAGAAGCAGAGAGGGAAACCGGGCTCTGTTCAGCTCATTTTTCCACACACACACTGCAGGGGGTAAAGCCCATTGTGACATCACTCAGACCACGACGCCTATTGGTTTTGACGGTGCCGTCACGGAAGTTCATCATTCCCATGTTTGAAGGTGGCGCCCTCTGGTGCCGGAGTAGTTTTACTCCTGTTACAATTCAGCCACTGAATGGATTCAGGGGGTATTGAAATACACAAGAAGACACAAATGTTTCCCAGAAATCTAAACTAGATCTGGTGCGAAACAGTTTTTACTGCTGTTGATGTTTATGTCAGAAAGGGATGCTAAATCGATGAAATCTTTGCTGGCCGTTTCTTTCCAAATCCGGTGCACGACAAATGAGAAGTAGTGTGAGGACGTTGGAGAAAGTGAGGATATTTAAAGATTACCAGGGACGAGGGCCGTTTATGCAAAAGACCCAGAGAATTTTGGCTTCATTTACCTGTCACAAAGGAGGTAGAAGGAAGACTCAATCGTTTTGCTGAAAAATATGCCATTTCGAAGCGTAGATCGTCTGTAATCGTTCCCATTAGCAGCAGGTCCAAAGACAAATCATCCCGATTTCATGGAAAAATACGACAGAGAATAATGTATTTATTCATAATATCCCATTTGTTAACATCTAGAACACGACGCGTAAAATAATGAAAGAAGATTCAATAGCAAATTTCAAAAGGGGATTGTCATAATCTGAAAATGGAAAGCAATATGGAAAATGTGGGGTGTGAAAGGCAATTGGGATAGCATTTTCAAATAGGCACTGCACGGTAAGCGTATTGTTCATTCCGTTCCCTAATTTTGGATACTTCTGGGCGATGCATGCCAGTCCCCCCTAATTGTTCTCACTCACTTGAAAAGTGAGCAGGTGCAGGATGGTCACATGCCTCTAGAGATTCAACCGTAGCTATTTCCGCTCCGGCAAACCCGCCTGCAGCTGATACCAGCCGCACAGTCTGACTAGTTTTGAATCTGCGGTGTCTCGGGGAGCAGCTTCCGTTTGCTGTTCTCATTTTCATTCTGAAACGATTGTGCTGTTGGAAACATTGCTGCTCATGACCCATTCGTGGCATCGGATGGGTCAGCAATGCAGTGGTCGGGGAGTGTATATTTCTGCTGCAGCTGATCACTTCCTCCACTGAAGAGGGACTAATTCATGACCATCCTGCTTCCACTCCTCAACATGATCTGACTTCTCAGAAACTCCCTGACTTTAAAACTCCATTATCCCCTGACTGATCTTTCCACCCAAATATCACTGATTCTACTTGTTTGTCCAATAATCCCATTTTCCTCAAACCCGTGGGGCACTCCGTATTTCATTTCTATTTTTGTAATTTACCACAATTTCCTCTTCAGTTACCTCACGGGGCCACTGCCTTCCTATTACCCCTCCTATTTAGACCGTAGACAGTTAGTATGGCCAGTGAGAAACTCTTCTCCTCAGAAACTCCGGAAATAGCAACACAACAACATAGGCTTTTTTCATCACTCCTTCCACGCGATAGACTAACCCCTAAAGGGGAATGTATATGCCCTTGTCTTAAAAACACGATGACATTGATATTCTGCCTAAGAAACCTGAGATACTTGTTTGTTAAGCATATCTTGGTCCTCTCTAAATTATATGAAAATAACGATATAAGAAATAGCATCGGGCGCAGATCAGTTGACCCTTCGAACCTTCAGTAAGATCACAGTTGATCAGATTGCGGCCGGAGGTCTAATTTCCTGCCTGTTCTTCAGAAACGGGAACTCGCTTGGAAATCTAAAGCTTCCGTGGAGATCAAAAACAACCTCGTTTTTTTTCAATGAGGGACAGTTGAAAATATCCACCTTGAAATAGTGTCCATGACGGGAAGTGAGGAAAGACATTCCCTGAATTCAGATTCTCGCATAATCCTCAGGAATTTTTCGACTGGTTTGGGACCATTTGCCAATGTTTCTGACAAACTGCTGGATCCAATTAAAGAATTATCTGCATTCAGTCATGCCTTATTAATAACTGTGTAATTTGCTTTGAAATGTATATCGAAAGCTATCACTCGATTACAATAATGGTCTGTCTACCAATGCTTGCTTTGTGTGTGTGTGAATGTGTGTGTATGTGTGCATGTGTGTTTATGTTTGTGTGAGGGAATGTATGTGTCTGTTTGAGTATGTGTGTGCTTGTGTGTGTTTTGTACATGCGTGCGTGCATGTGTTCGTTATTGCCTTCCTTTTAGGCGTATGCGTCTGAAAGTGTTTATTTGTATGCATCCACGTCTGATTCCCGGCGTCTGCAGTTAAGCTTATTTTACCAAAACTTGATGCAAGACGGTGCTGCTAGATAATTTGGTAAATATTTTTTACAGCAAACATTTTCAATGTATGTAAATTACTTCAACTAATCAAGCCATTGTGTGCACATTTTTAAATTCTGATCATGCGCATAATATTTCTCACGTTATTAAGTTTGGAATTATTAATGGGTCATATCAATACCAGGAATTGCTTCACTTTCAACCTCGTCAAATATTACAAGAGATGGGATGAGAGAGGGGAAAAGAGTGAGCAAAGTAGAAAGTGATACTGACAATAAATGGATGGTGCAGGGAGAGAGCGAGACAAGCACATGGAAGGAGAGCTAGGGGGCAGGGAGAGAGCGAGACAAGCACATGGAACGAGAGCTAGGGGGCAGTGAGAGAGAGAGACAGGCACATGGAAGGAGAGCTAGGGGGGCAGTGAGAGAGAGACAAGCACATGGAAGGAGAGCTAGGGGGACAGTGAGAGAGAGAAAGATGTAAAGCAAAACTCGAAGCAGAAGGTCAAGAAAGAGAAAGATACCGAAATAGGTTTAGCCACACTGGGGAGCGGTTACATATGTTTAACTGTAAGTGTGAGCCTCTGCTTGTATGAAAGCGTTTGCGTGTGCGTCTGGTGTGCATCGACAGAGCGACAGCCTCAAGCGGATTAGCACGGAAAGAGCTTTGAGTGTTCATGCAGTAATAGGGCACCAGCATCACTGATTGGTTCGTCATTAGTCCCATTTCTGAGAGAGCAGCCAATCCTCTTCTTCGGCAGCTGTCCCTCAGATTCGCAATAAGCGAAGCATTCCCATTTCTGTGTTCACTGTTTAATGTCAGTCTCTAACATCCGGAATATTTAAAACATTCTGATTTCTCCTATGTCCTTTCCCGGTAACCATGGTCGTGCTGCCCGGTGAGTGGATTGTTGAGGCGTTTCCATGTTCCATTGTTTGCATTTACTCTGCTGTTTTGCACAGGTTGGTCTTTGTTTCAGAATTAGTGGAACGGATTCAATGTCCCATAGATGATTCAGGAAGGACAGACCGTAACACAAAACTGCAATTACGATCCATCGGATAGCTATCCCTACCTCTTTGGTACATTCGCTATCCTGCAGAAACTCCGCGATACTTACTGAGGAGGTATGGCAAGGGGCAGGGCGCTAGTTCTCCAGAATTCCAAGAGCGTTTTTATTGCTGATTTCGACCAGGACAAGGAAACAGTTTCTTTAAATATTAGTTGGGCTTCTGTCCCTGACTCTGCCGTGTATCTCTGTGCGCTGAGGTGCATTCAGCCCGTAGAAAAATAGGCAAGGCATCGCTTCCCCTCTCACTGAATCGGAGTGAAGCTCAGATACACACCTCAGGTCAAAACCAATTTGTAAAATAGCTGTCAGCAGAACCCAAACTGAATGGCATTGCCAGAGAAGGCAACCCTGTTGAGCATCAAACTGAGCCCTACACCAGATACACTGTAGAGGCCAAAAAAGTGTCCCTGGGAATGTGAACAACAAAGTGAAGGGATGAGCGAGCTTCAGCATTGCTGTTCCGCCACAAGCAGGAGAGTGCGCATGCGTCGGTGCTTCCGCCTGAGGAAAGTCAGACTACAGCCTCTGTGACGTCAACCTGTACTCTTTGTGACGTCAGTCTGCCACTTCTTCGTGACGTCAGAGGTCCCTGTTCCGTGGAGCTGCTCCTAACATTAAACCCTGTTTTTGAAAGGAATAAAGAAAGAAAAGGCGCAGGAACGGATAATTAACCCAGACGTTTATTTCGTGCTGCAACTGCCTGTCATTTTGAAGTTTCTATTTTGTTTGTCTTTTCAACCGCTTCTGGGACCGGTATCTTGACGTTTTCATTCAAAATGAGATTGGTTTCTTGGCAGTATTGGGTTTGAGAGGCTGACAGCGCTGCTCATGTTACGGGTGAATCTGCCCGAGATTCTGTAGAACCCCCAAACAGACAGGAGACTGAGCTACTGTCGGCGGGAGAGGCGTGCAGGGGCCTGTCGGGAGGTGAGTATTGGCTTTAAAAACACTTACCTGGTCCCGTTTCTGTTCTTCTTTTCTGTGTTATTTTTTATATAGAAGGCTGGAACCGGAAGTTCGACCCGGAACCGGAAGTTCGACCCGCGGACTTCTGGGAAGCCCCCCCACCAATACATTCTGGTGGAGAGGAAACCCGAGACACTACAGGTGTAGTGTCTCCCACCCGCCCTCCTCCTCTAACCTAATAATAAGACCCATTGGTGTGAGGTAAGTGCCATATTTACATTATTATTTTTTTAAAAAATTATTTATTAATCAGATCTTGGTCGGAAGTTAGAGGGATGGCAGGGAAGGGAGTGCAATGTTCCTCCTGCAGGATGTTTGAGGTGAGGGATGCCGTTAGTGTCCCTGCTGATTTTACCTGCAGGAAGGGCAGCCAACACCAGCTCCTCCAAGACCGAGTTAGGGAACAGGAGCTGGAGTTGGATGAACTTCGGATCATTCGAGAGGCAGAGGGGGTCATAGATAGCAGCTTCAGGGAATTAGTTACACCAAAGATTGGAGATAGATGGGTAACTGTAAGAGGGACTGGGAAGAAGCAGTCAGTGCAGGGACCCCCTGCGGTCGTTCCCCTGAGTAACAAGGATACCGCTTTGGATACTTGTGGGGGGGGGGACTTACCAGGGGTAAGCCATGGGGTACTGGCCTCTGGCACGGAGTCTGTCCCTGTTGCTCAGAAGGGAAGGGGGAGAGGAGCAGAGCATTAGTAATTGGGGACTCGATAGTCAGGGGCACAGATAGGAGATTTTGTGGGAGCGAGAGAGACGCACGTTTGGTATGTTGCCTCCCAGGTGATGTCTTGGATCGTGTTTTCCGGGTCCTTAAGGAGGGGGAGCAGCCCCAAGTCGTGGTCCACATTGGCCCTAACGACATAGGTAGGAAAGGGGACAAGGATGTCAGGCAGGCTTTCAGGGAGCTAGGATGGAAGCTCAGAACGAGAACAAACAGAGTTGTTACCTCTGGGTTGTTGCCCGTGCCACGTGATAATGAGATGAGGAATAGGGAGAGAGAGCAATTAAACAAGTGGCTACAGGGATGGTGCAGGCAGCAGGGATTCAGATTTCTGGATAACTGGGGCTCTTTCTGGGGAAGGTGGGACCTCTACAGACAGGATGGTCTACATCTGAACCTGAGGGGCACAAATATCCTGAGGGGGGATATTTGTTAGTGCTCTTTGGGGGGGGGGGGGGGTTAAACTAATGCAGCAGGGGCATGGGAACCTGGATTGTAGTTTTAGGGTACGGGAGATTGAGAGTATAAAGGTCAGGAGCACAGAATTGACTTTGCAGGAGGGGGCCAGTGTTCAGGTAGGTGGTTTGAAGTGTGTCTACTTCAATGCCAGGAGTATACGAAATAAGGTAGGGGAACTGGCAGCATGGGTTTCTAGCTGGGACTTCGATGTTGAGGCCATTTCGGAGACATGGATAGAGCAGGGACAGGAATGGTTGTTGCAGGTTCCGGGGTTTAGGTGTTTTAGTAAGCTCAGAGAAGGAGGAAAAAGAGGGGGAGGTGTGACGCTGCTAGTCAAGAACAGTATTACGGTGGCGGAGAGGATGCTAGATGGGGACTCTTCTTCCGAGGTAGTATGGGCTGAGGTTAGAAACAGGAAAGGAGAGGTCACCCTGTTGGGAGTTTTCTATAGGCCTCCAAATAGTTCTAGGGATGTAGAGGAAAGGATGGCGAAGATGATTCTGGATAAGAGCGAAAGTAACAGGGTAGTTATTTTGGGAGACTTTAACTTTCCAAATATTGACTGGAATAGATATAGTTCGAGTACATTAGATGGGTCGTTTTTTATACAATGTGTGCAGGAGGGTTACCTGAAACAATATGTTGACAGGCCAACAAGAGGCGAGGCCACATTGGATTTGGGTTTGGGTAATGAACCAGGCCAGGTGTTAGATTTGGAGGTAGGTGAGCACTTTGGGGACAGTGACCACAATTTGGTGACGTTTACGTTAGTGATGGAAAGGGATAAGTATACCCCGCAGGGCAAGAGTTATAGCTGGGGGAAGGGCAATTATGATGCCATTAGACATGACTTGGGAGGGGTAGGTTGGAGAAGTAGGCTGCAATTGTTGGGCACACTGGATATGTGGAGCTTGTTCAAGGAACAGCTACTGCGTGTTCTTGATAAGTACGTACCGGTCAGGCAGGGGGGAAGGCGTGGAGCGAGGGAACCGTGGTTTACCAAAGAAGTGGAATCTCTTGTTAAGAGGAAGAAGGAGGCCTATGTGAAGATGAGGTGTGAAGTTTCAGTTGGGGTGCTTGATAGTTACAAGGTAACGAGGAAGGATTAAAGAGAGAGCTATGACGAGCAAGGAGGGGACATGAGAAGTATTTGGCAGGTAGGATCAAGGAAAACCCAAAAGATTTCTATAGGTATGTCAGGAATAAAAGAATGACTAGGGTAAGAGTAGGGCAAGTCAAGGACAGGGATGGGAAGTTGTGTGTGGAGTCTGAAGAGATAGGCGAGATACTAAATGAATATTTTTCGTCAGTATTCACTCAGGAAAAAGATAATGTTGTGGAGGAGAATGCTGAGACGCAGGCTATTAGAATAGATGGCATTGAGGTACGTAGGGAAGAGGTGTTGGCAATTCTGGACAGGCTGAAAATAGATAAGTCCCCGGGGCCCGATGGGATTTATCCTAAGATTCTCTGGGAAGCCAGGGAAGAGATTGCTGAGCCTTTGGCTTTGATTTTTATGTCATCATTGGCTATAGGATAGCAAATGTGGTTCCTTTGTTCAAGAAGGGGAGTAGAGACAACCCTGGCAACTATAGACAGCCTCATGTCTGTTGTAGGTAAAGTCTTGGAGGGGATTATAAGAGACAAGATTTATAATCATCTAGATAGGAATAATATGATTAGGGATAGTCAGCATGGCTTTGTGAAGGGTATGTCATGCCTCACAAACCTTATCGAGTTCTTTGAGAAGGTGACTGAACAGGTAGACGAGGGTAGAGCAGTTGGTGTGGTGTATATGGATTTCAGTAAAGCGTTTGATAAGGTTCCCCACGGTAGGCTATTGCAGAAAATACGGAGGCTGGGGATTGAGGGTGATTTAGAGATGTGGATCAGAAATTGGCTAGCTGAAAGAAGACAGAGGGTGGTGGTTGATGGGAAATGTTCAGAATGGAGTTCAGTTACAAGTGGCATACCACAAGGATCTGTTCTGGGGCCGTTGCTGTTTGTCATTTTTATAAATGACCTAGAGGAGGGCGCAGAAGGGTGGGTGAGTAAATTTGCAGACGACACTAAAGTCGGTGGTGTTGTCGACAGTGCGGAAGGATGTTGCAGGTTACAGAGGGACATAGATAAGCTGCAGAGCTGGGCTGAGAGGTGGCAAATGGAGTTTAATGTAGAGAAGTGTGAGGTGATTCACTTTGGAAGGAATAACAGGAATGCGGAATATTTGGCTAATGGTAAAATTCTTGGAAGTGTGGATGAACAGAGGGATCTCGGTGTCCATGTGCATAGATCCCTGAAAGCTGCCACCCAGGTTGATAGGGTTGTGAAGAAGGCCTATGGAGTATTGGCCTTTATTGGTAGAGGGATTGAGTTCCGGAGGCATGAGGTCATGTTGCAGCTGTACAAAACTCTGGTACGGCCGCATTTGGAGTATTGCATACAGTTCTGGTCACCTCATTATAGGAAGGATGTGGAAGCTTTGGAACAGGTGCAGAGGAGATTTATCAGGATGTTGCCTGGTATGGAGGGAAAATCTTATGAGGAAAGGCTGATGGACTTGAGGTTGTTTTCGTTAGAGAGAAGAAGGTTAAGAGGAGACTTAGTAGAGGCATACAAAATGATCAGGGGGTTAGATAGGGTGGACAGTCCGAGCCTTCTCCCACGGATGGAAATGGCTAGCACGAGGGGACATATCCTTAAACTGAGGGGTAATAGATATAGGACAGAGGTCAGAGGTAGGTTCTTTACGCAAAGAGTGGTGAGTCCGTGGAATGCCCTACCTGCAACTGTAGTGAACTCGCCAACATTGAGGGCATTTAAAAGTTTATTGGATAAGCATATGGATGATAATGGCATAGTGTCGGTTAGATGGCTTTTGTTTTTTTGACTTCCCATGTCGGTGCAACATCGTGGGCCGAAGGGCCTGTACTGCACTGTATCGTTCTATGTTCTATGTAAGGTAGACGCACAGAGGGAAGACTGCTTTCCACCACATTTCCCACAGACAGAACACAGTAATAGACGGCACAGTCAGTCAGCTGCCGCCCCTTGAAGCTTAAACTGGCGAATTGAGTAGAGGTCTCGAATTCTACTGGTAAATCTGGCTTGGCAAAACTTTGATGAACCCACCCCGAATTTCCGCAGTGCAACGTCGCGCGCTAATGAAGCTGATATTGCATATACCTTTTTAAGTTTTCCTTTCTACAATTGTCTTTAGATCTAAGGACAGCAACTGACAAACAGAGCCTCTAAGACCTGGATCTAAAACCATATTCAAACAAGAAATTATCAGACCGGCGGGTGTTTAATATTCTGATTCATACCTTATTTTGGAAGTTAGAGAAAATGCGGAAGGTGTTTAGTCCACAATTACTTGTCAGAAATATTCCCACCGGGGCAGCACGGTGGCGCAGTGGTAGCACTGCAGTCTCACGGCGCCGAGGTCCCAGGTTCAATCCCGGCTGTGGGTCACTCTCCGTGTGGAGTTTGCACATTCTCCCCGTGTTTGCGTGGGATCCGCCTCCACAACCCAAAGATGTGCAAAGTAGTTCGATTGAACACGCTAAATTGCCCCTTAATTGGAAAAAATTAATTGGGTACCCTAAATTTAAAAAAAAGAAATATTCCCACAATATCCCGATGCTAAGTCACATTCTGCTCGCTATCCGCTCTGTCAAAGGACGGTTGAATATTTGAAGACACCGATTCTGATCCCACCATCAATAATCTGCTGAAAGGCCTTAGGATTCTATCAGCTCACTGCCATTTGCTCGCAGTGCGGTTGTGAAACGAATGAATCGTGAAGTGACTGCAAGTGAACAGAAACATATCGGGCTCGGGCTCGGCTACGGTGCCGTGTCCTTTTCGGGGGCTCGTTCTGTTGGAGGAGTGAGAAGAAAAACTTTCTTTCGATACTTTAAGACAGAAACTCTGGGCTATGAAAGCCAGTGGGAAATATTATAGAAATAAAAAGACACTCCAAAAGGCCATGAACATTGAGGGAAATTGATGCATGGGGTGTGTTTTAACACTCGATGTTCCGAACTTGTAAATATCAATCTTTTGATTAAAACAACCCGGACAACTAAAACACGCTCTCCATATAGAGTTTGTGCGCGGTCGTGATCAAAAGGATCGGTATACTAACGGGGAGATGGGGGAAAAGCTGCACAATAAGTCAGACAGACACAAAAATAACATCAAAAGAAAAAAAACGAGGTGACACCAGAAATTAATTTGTGACTCTCATTTTTATCAGAGTTGTGAGCTGAAAGCAACTACATTAATTCCCTAAGTGGCCTTGCCTGGTTTTGTTGGGTGCCCTGTCTTGCTCTAAAATTATGAAAAGTCTCGTTGGCTTTCACTGTGGAGGTTGAATGTTTATCGGTGAGCGACCGCCCTCTGGTGGGCACTAACTGGAACTCTCATTGTGGGGTTATTGTACGGCATCTGCTATATCTCTGCAGCAGTGTGGGCTGCATGGCACAGAAATACACGGCGCAGTCGGAGAGAAGGGCCCCGGTGATAGTTAAAGGAACCGTTGTGTTTTCTTTATGCAAAACCGCCAAGAACCTGGCTGGTAAATTTGGAGAATTACTTACATCCCCAGAGCTATATATTGCCATTAAATATTTTGGAGCTTTTCCGGGATACTGGATGTACCAGAACAGAGTTCGAAGAGCAGCTGTCGAATATCTACAATCCAGTGTTACGTTCTGTCCTTCCAGAATCTTTAATTCAGATCGATCCTGGAAAACTGCATCTTCGCCATTTGTTCCTGTAACAAGACACATAATGTTTCAAACGTCTGGGACTGAACATAACATATGGAACATATGCGTGTGTGGTATTGAATATTATAGTAAATATTGACTCACTGGGTAGGATGATGAGAATCACCATAAAGCAATATGAGGAGAACATGGTGCCCGGTTTAAAGTTGGAAAGAAATAAGATCATGTTTGAAATACGTTGCAGTTCTAGTCTGATATTAAAGAGTAATCTCCAATCAGCTGCAGGCTTCATTCCATGTGATTTTGAGGGGCGTTTCCCAAGGGTAGGATTGGCTGGTCCCTCAAAACACCTGAGAGTCGGGCTCGAATCGTTCTTGCTCCTGGGCTAATGAACTCCTTCAGCATTTACGCTGCCTTCGTGGCTCCAGCTTTCCCTCCGTGTCTGTCTGTCTCTCTCTGCCGATCGGTTCTCTCTGTCGGTATCTCGTCTCTTTCTCTCTCAATTTCACTGTCACGTTTTCGTTCCTTCGCGTGGCATTCAAATTCAGAGAGCAGAAAATCAAATTCGTCTCAAACTCCTGTTTTAACTAATTCACCATCCAAGGTACAGTGAGGGGACCCGGTGAAGTGATGTGGAGACAATAAAGTCGAGGAAACGAAGAGAGACAAACGAACAGGTAACAACATAAACAGAGAGAGAAATACAGGGATATGGTAAGAAAAAAACATATAGTAGACGCAGCAATTCAAAATGGGAGGAAAAACAATACATAAATAATAATATATTAAAATATTAAATAAATGTGAAATAAGGTATAATCAATTGAATAAAACACAACACTTGCCAAAATAAGTCACTCCACTGCGATTTAAACAAAATTCGAAATTAATTTATGTCTATCTGTTCAACTGTGTTAAACCACATTATAATAGCAATAAAAAGGAACCCGTAACCGCACCCGTTGCAGTAAACAGGCAAATACGATGGGGGAGCTCTTTGATGGGAGGAACTATAGAATATACAAGATGATAACTACAGATCAGACGCCAGACTACAATGGAAGCAGCTAACTTTGAATCCGGTGTAGGATATGTGCGGATCGGAAGTCCTATCTATCTACCTATCTGCAACCTGTCTACGAATGTGTGTTTAAGATTCAGCGAATCGTTGGCAGGTCTGTGTTTACATCTTGATTAAAACGAACCTCATTTAACCGTATGAACAAAACAAACAAAGAAAGGTACAGCACAGGAGCCGGCCCTTCGGCCCTCCAGGTCTGTGCCAATCATGATGCTTGAACGAAAAGAAAACGTTCTACCCTTACTAGTTCCGTTTCCCTCTATTTCCTCCCTATTCATGTACCCATCCAGATGCCTCTTAAATGTTGCTAATATGCCTGCTTCCACCACATCCTGTGGCAGCACGTACCAAGCACTCATCACTTTCTGCGTGAAAATTAAGTATTTCCTTCCCAGTGAAATCGATTCTCTTCCTGACTGCCATAACTGTTATTGTTGGTAAAACAATAGTGAAGGCGGAGTTGATTATTATATTGATTATCATGAGGCTGACTCTGATTCTTAATATTACTTTTATGTTTGTTAGAATGGAGCTAGAAAGTCTTGATGCATTTTGCTAGATGCTGCAAAAATACGGTTAAAGAGAACAATAATACCATATTCACCTGCATCTTGACAACAGTCGATTCTGCCACTTATGTGCACGGGTACCGTCAGCAGCCAGGGAAACCGCGTGCTACATGCTTCGTCTTATTGGGGTGACTGTGTAGAGGAAGAGTGATCTCAATGATCGATTTCCTTCTACTGTTGATCAGAAGAACAAGATTACCGAGCTAATATGTGGATTTCTGTGCCATGAAGCCCAATCTGCCGCAGAGATATAGCGGATTCCATACAAAAACTCTCACTCACAATTAAATCTGTTCAGCAGATTCAGCACGCACACAAGCGGGTAATTTAGTTTCCACAATGAGAGTGACAGGGAGATTCTTAAAACGTCACCAAGCTGGTGTGGTCCAGTTGCCCCATTGCACTAGTTTATAATGCAGCTTCGTTGATAATGGATTGGCCGATCGATCAGTGATACCATTACTAGCCTTTTTAGTTTTCAACATCTTTCCCTGTCCTTTTCTTGGTGACTGCACGTGTCTTTATTCATTCCCCTCTCTAATATAAACATTTAAAGCGTTTCCTACTACCTTGTAAATTAATTCAGAACCAGTCGAACACAACTGTTCAGTTTTTTGTGTCTGGAAGCCTGCATCCAGTGATGAACAGCAGTGATCAGTGCTGAGTCACTTGCTGTCTGTAGTGCACATTAATGATCTAGATGTGAATGTGGTGGGTGTGCTCAGCAAGTTCACAGGTGACAGGAAAGCTGGTGATGTGATAAGTAGCGAGAAGGCAAGTTTGAGATTACCAGACGATATAGACGGGCAGGTCAGATGGGTGAAATTGTGGAAATTGAATTTAACCCGTAAAAGTGTGAAATGATGCATTTTGAGATGACCAACAAGACAAGGGAATACACAATGAAAGGTAGTGTATCCTCACAATAGAGGACCAGATGGACCTTGTGATACATGTCCATAGATCCCCGAAGGCAGCAAAACAGGGAGATAACGTGGTTAAGAGGACATAAGAGTAACTTCTCTTCCTTAGCTGAGGCATAGAACATACGAGCAGGGAAGCTATGATGCAGCTGTATGAAACTGTCGTTAGGCCACAGCTAGAGTACTGTGTGCAGCTCTGGTCACCGCACCATAGGAAGGATGTGGTGGCTCGAGATAGGTTTCAGAGAGATTCACCAGGCTGTTGCCTGGAATGGAGCGTTTCCGCCACCAAGAGGCTGACCCGGCTGCGGTTGTGTTCCTTAGGGCACGGAAGGCTGGGAGGGGCGGGGGGGGGGGGGCGTACCTGATTGAAGTTTACAACATTTTGAGGAATATAGATTGGGTAGATGGAAAGACACTGTTCCACTTATTAGAGGAGTGAATAACTAGGGGGAACGTTTAGGTTAATAGGCAGGGGAATCAGAAGGCATTTGAGGGAACCCATTTTCAGCCAGAGCTGGCGAGAATCTGGATGTCACTGTCTGAACGGGTATAGGTGGAAACTCTCACAACATTTAAGAATCTTTTAGGTGAGCACGTGCAACAACATGACATACAAGGCTATGGAGCAAGCGCTGGAAAATGGGATGAGAATAGATAGGTGCTTAATGCTCAGACACCATGGGCCGTAGGGTCACTTTCTGCGCTGTAAAACTCTGACTCTATTCGAACCTGGTTTCTATTCACTAAACAGATGAAGATTTCGTTAAGCATTGCATAATTTACTAACAGTGACACTCCTGATACGAGCCTGGTGGCCCGCAGTATGGGATGAAGATTAAGTTACCCGCCTCACAGTGAGACAATTAGATAATTTTTCTATTAAGTTACTTGCAGATAAATCCAACATATAACAATTCTGCCCTCAGCTTTCCTGTGATGTTCTTGTTCTGACGCGCCTTACCTGCCCTGTTTTATTGGAGAGATTGTTGTCGCCTTTCTCTGTTGGGCATTGACTCGATCAGCGGTCCAGTGAGGAGACTCATTTTGGTAATAGTTCTTATTGATATATATGTTCCCAAGGAAATATATATTCTCTGCACCACCAACCCTGGCTGCGACCCAAATCATTGTTAATATCGAAATTATTGTGATGTTTATGTAATGTTAAATATTGTTATTATCGAAGTCAGAATGGAGCCATTAAGATTCACTGGAGCAGCCGGTAGCTGAACAGACGGTTGAAGAGAAAAGTAATATTGCCATTAACAACATTTTTCAAACAAGCTATCACAGACCTTATGTGTTCTGGTACAGTAAGAATACGGGAATTATCTACAGTGTTTTTTTTTTACCTTATGGAGCAATAACAAAGCAGAGCCCCGACTTTTACGACAGATTAATTCCCATGCTTAGTAGATCTACCAAAATTACCTCGCCTTGATAGCCACACGGCTGCATACTTCTCCACGACGGAGTCCCGCAATGCTGCAGAGGTACAGCGCATCCCTTAAATCCCACACTGACAGTTCCATTCGATGTCATTCCAGCTAGCTCCCGCACGAATGAACAAAAGCAATAATTCACAACTACCGTGAGATTCACAGAGATTTAAGATAATTGCAAAGGAACACAGGACTCATTAAGAACGGACCAAGTCCTCTAGGAAAATTATATCAACAACTCATGTGTATGATAAAAATATACTTGACAAATGCATCTCTGGAACCTTAATTAACCTGCTGCTTTTCAATATATTTCCCCTGCCCGTACCCTCTCATCGTCAGTCTCTACCTTTTACTCATAATGCTTTCACTTTTCTTAACGCAGTCTTTAGTTGGATGATATAAAATCGTTGTTTATGCTCTGAATATTGAGTCAGGAGCGCTAAACCTGGATATCGTGTTATTCTCAATTTATACATTAGGTCAAAGATTGAAGACAGAATGCAACCTGTCCATCCGCGGCCGAACATCTTTCCCACTAGAGGGCGCGCGTGAGACCACAATACTCCGAAATGCAACGATGTGGAAATGGATGGTAAAGCAGGGCAAGCCGAAATAAAATTTCCGGTGTCTTATTTCCTTTATCTGCCCCACTGTTTTTAAATCCTAGAAAAAATTCTAAACAATGTTACCCATGTCCCTTCGGTGTTGAATTATTGTTGATGAAAACCGTCCCTACATCTTAACTTAGAGACTTTGAAGCCACTCCCTGCGCTCTGTTCCGACCACTTTCAACCCACGAGAGGCACATTCCAAGAAGAAAGCAGTGATGAGAATTCTCTCTCACCTTAAATCCAAAACCTGTACACTATAGATGTTTAGATTAATCATCGCGAACGTAAAGAAAGTCAGAGTTCTACAGAATAAATTAAAACCGATTTTAAAATACATCCGCAGAAAAAGAAGGTGCTGGTGACACTTTTAAATAATAGCGACGATCTATTCTTTATGTCTGCTCAGTTGTATGTGCAGCACCAACAGGTTGATATAATATGAACAACATAACATTTTAATATGACTGCCCGAAAAACCACTCTGACAAAATTTGAAATAATTGGTGTTCACAACTTAATTTTAATGTAAATGTAAATAAGGGAGCGTGAGCACAGGAACCTGGGTCACAGAGAAAGTGACAACCTGTTGTACAGATGTTTACGATTTTTTTTGTTGCATGGTTACTTCTTTTGTGTTCCAGCCAATGGCTCTGTCTCATGTTGAGTATAAATCTTGTTACTAAATGTTAAAAATCCCAATGAAATATTTGTCAAAAAAAGAGTCAGTCACATTGCTGTGGATCTGCAGTTTCATATAGAACTGGTTTTCACAACAACCATCTTGATGAATTTAAATTCCATCACCCACCATGGTGAGATTCTAACCGGGATTTCTGATTTCCTTTCCCAGTGATAATACCACGAGGTCCCAAACTAACAATTTTCACTGAATCACACACTCATTTTGCAGACTCCTCCATCAACATTCCTGACAATGTGCTGGCCGACTGGCAGAACTGACTCAGAGGTGGCGGGAAAGTGGGTTCCAGTCGGGAGTTTGGCGAGTGCTCCTGGGAAGGGATCAACTGATTTGGCAGGAGGGTGGGAACTGGAGGGTACATTCAGATGCGGAACAATCAAAAATGGTCATGGAAGGAAAATAATCATTGGCTCAGTCTAGTCATCAAAAGAATCCAACGATAGAAAATAAAATAATAATAATCTTTGTTACTGTCACAAGTAGGTGTATATGAACACTCCAATGAAGCTACTGTGAAAAGCCCCTGGACGCCACACTACGGCGCATGTTCGGGTACACAGAGGCAGTATTCAGAATGTCTAATTCGCCTAACAAGCACGTCTTTCGGGAGGAAACCAGAGCACCCAGAGGAAACGCATGCAGTCACTGGGAGAATGTGCAGACTCTGCACAAACAGTAGTCGATGTGGGAGTCGAACCCGGGACCCTGGCGCTGTGAAGTAAACAATGCTCATCACTGTAGACCGTGTCGCCCTGTGAACGGAGGTTTCGGCAGTGGTCATGGGATATAATTCACTATCATGAGCACAGCAAAGAAAACAGTCCAACTGAGAGCCGGAATAGGAACCTAGCAATCTGAAATAATAGTTAATATAGAAAAGATTAAAGGGGGACAGGAATGGCGACTCAACATTTCTCCTGACAGGGTTTTCGGACAGAGATAGACAGGGGGATTAAAAGGGTGGGTAACTAGATTGGTTTGATCATCAAATACACACATTTGTGTAGGAAAAGGAATGATATGTTGGAAGATGATCAATTGACGGCAAAGCGATTGAGTTTAGGGCCAACACAGGAGCTGTCATACACTGGGAGTGTATTATTGACCCTCAGTCAGAGGGAGATAGAATGGTAATTATTCAGGTAAATCTTTGTGAAGTGCAATAAGGAAAGGGCCATTTCACGCCCTGGAATACTAGAGCAGTATCACAACCACCATGATGCCAGTCATGTGCCCAGTGCAGTAAACAGAAAAACAACGTAGGCGAGCTCCATCTGGTGGCCATCCGAGGTATGTGGACCTTTCCTGGAAAATCATCGAATTCTCAAATTACTGAAAGATGCTGTTGCATAGAACATACAATGCAGAAGGAGGCCATTCGGCCATCGAGTCTGCACCGACCCACTTAACGAACTTAACCCCTCACTTCCACACTATCCCCGTAACCCAATAACCCCTCCTAACCTTTTTTGGACACTAAGGGCAACTTATCATAGCCAATCCACCTAACCTGCACGTCCTTGGAATGTGGGAGGAAACCGGAGCACCCGGAGGAAACCCACGCATACACGGGGAGAATGTGCAGACTCCGCACAGACAGTACCCAGCAGGGAATCGAACCTGCGACCCTGGCGCTGTGAAGCCGCAGTGCTAGCCACTTGTGCTACCGTACTGCCCGTTGCGTGGTGATGTGGCATTACTTTTCGTTTATATTGCTATTATTCCGATTTATTTCAATGAAGATAAACCTATACACGGAGATAATTCCAACTTTATTTTAAATCCTGGCGATTCCCGTTGTTTAGTGTAATATCTCAGTCACATTGGTTAAATAAACTAATTTTAAACAATATGAAACCACGGAGGTCACGATGAGATCCCAGCACGAAAAAGATGTCACTATGAAGCCTGACTCACACAAATATCCTGTGTTATTTTCTGATCTCCACGTAAGTGTTTCCATTTTAATCCTACCCATCAGCTGTAGATATTATATTTTACCTGATTTAGCTGCTCCTATTAATTGAACACTTTGGTGATCTCCGTGCAAACTTGGTCGAATTGGATATTCTATAGTCTGAACTTCAGGAAAACGAGAGAAAGAGAAACAAGCGGAGGACTTGTGAGAGAGAGGGTCAGAAACAGAGAAAGGGGAAACAGAGATATAAAGACAGAGCGACAGAGCGAGCAGACCCTGAGACAAAGAGAGCTGGAGGGACAGAGAATGTCTGGGAGAAAGAGGAAGGTAGAAGATATCATTAATCCAGAACGAACACTGATTGGTGCCCAACTGCCATCAGTTTTGGCAGTTTAGCCAATCATGCTACCTTGGGTAGGGTGCTCTTTCCAGGAGCCGGTGCAGACTCGATGGGCCGAATGGCCTCCTTCTGCACTGTAAATTCTATGATATCTGTAGGAAACGCCTCTCCTTTTCCTAGTCAGTGAAGCATTCATTCATCTGAATTTCTGCTTTAATACCAGAACATATTCAAAATCTAATTTATTTCTGTCGAACTCTAATCCAGACACCATGTGTTCCCCATGTTGGTTACTGATAATAATGGTCACGTTGTCCGGTGAGTCGATGTTCTAATGTTCACCGTGTGTTCCATGTGCTATCTTAACTCCCAGGTGTTGAATACGTTTTGTGTTGTTCCAGGAACAAATGGCGAAGATTCAGTGTCCCAGGATCGACCTGAGATAACGGTTCTGGAAGGACAGAGCATTAACCTGGACTGTAGATACTCGACAGCTGTATTTGATACTCTGTTCTGGTACATTCAGTATCCCGGGGATCCTCCGAGGAATTTAATGGAAGTATATAGCATGGGCACTTCAGATAAGTCTCCAGTTTTCCCAGCCAGGTTCTCGGCTGCTTTGCACAAAGAAAACCAAACGGTACCTTTAAATATTGCCACGGCTGATCTCCCCGACAGTGCCGTGTATTTCTGCGCCATGGAGCCCGCACTGCTGCAGAGATACAGCGGGTCCGGTACAAAAACTCACACTGGGAGTTCCAATCATTTATCGGCAGAGGGCGCTCTCACACTGATAGACAGACACAATTACTTAGCCTGTGAGGGTCACAGGGTCATTAATAAAACATCAAAAACAAACACAGCACTCACTAAGAACAAGCGAGCAGAAACTGAATAATTATATTCGTTAGTTTATAACTTGCATTTCTACTAAAATGAATTCCACAAATTAATTTAGGGTTTGTTAACTCACATTTAGTCTTTTTATGATCTTTCCATTTCTGTCTGAATTATTGTGTGAACGTTTCTCCATCTCCGTTCTCCTCTTCTAGGTCCCTTTGATCAAAGCCGGGACACAGGGTCTATGTGAGGGGATTATTTTATTGGCTGACAGACAGTTTGTAGAAAATGAGCACAGTTCACAAGGCAGTGGTTGCACAGTTTATAACAAACCCAAGGAGAGAGTCCCCCTTAATGGTCATTCTCCTTTCGAATGTCTGTTTAATGTTTTCTGACACAATTCACAAACCTGTTCCCGTCCTACAATAACCAGACCAGCAAACCCATTCCTACCCCGCCTGGAAATATGCAGCGATTCTTCTTCTAAGACACTGACTGTATCCCAGCTCCGACTGTTCCCATTCACTGACAGACAGTTTCCCAACTAGAGGTGGTAAACCACCATTGGAGACGCAAGAAAGTGAAGTAAGACAACCTGAGAAAGACAGCCGATTCTTGATGGTGCAGAATAGAAGGTGTTGCTTCGGATTTCAAGTTTTACAGATAAGACGGAGACAATGCGGCCACCCAGTGTCTGGATTGTATGGGGCTGGTGCGAGCGGGCATTTCGGAAAGTAATTGTGGAACAAACACATTTCATCGCATTTGAAATGGCACCCTACTTAACCGCACATCGCCACCATATCCATGTAACCCTGCAACCCCATCCAACCGAAGGGAAATTTGGCATGGCCAATCCACCTAACCTGCACATCTTTGGACTGTGGGAGGAAACCGGAGCACGCGGAGGAAGCCCACGCGGACACAGGGAGAACGGGCAGTCTCTGCACAGGCAGTGGCCCAAGCAAGAATCGAACCTGGGACCCTGGCGCTGTGAAACCATAGTGCTAACCACTATGTTACCGTGCTTCCCCCAGGTTAGGTGGGGTTATGCCATGAAGGCATATCTTATGTGCCATGTTGTATTTGATTGTGCTATAGTATATTCTAATGTTCTATGTGATAATAAATGTATTATGTTATTGTATATTTGCGTTCTTCTCGGATGCTGCTGGCAGTGACGAGGTATCACAGTCTCCTGAGTCAATGGTGGTTGCCGAGGGAGACATTGCATCCTTGGCCTATTCTACCACAGTAGCAGGGAAGATCCGATAGTGGTAAAGACAATACCCGGATCGAACCATGAAGTACCTGGCGAGCGGTACCAGCAATCAGGACAGGGTCATAGCTCTGTTCATTTCAGCAGAGAAACGCGTGTTCTGAATGTGAGTGACTCTCGGGAGACAGACACCGCCACCCATCTCTGTGCAGTGGAGGCACGGTGAACTGAAGGCCATTCAGCTCCGTACAAAAATCTGCCGGGTGATTCCGAAAGTGCAGTTATCAGAGAGCTGGTCTTTTAACAACTTCCTCCCTTGGATATGACCATCAGTCGCCCAATCAGAGAGATCTGTTCCTTATTTGGGTTTATTCTTTAATATCAGAAGGGAAGGGCCAAAGTGCATTTAAATTCAATTATTTTTTGTAGAAGTCTCAACGAGACAGCATGTCCTCCATGGAGCTTTAAGATAATAATCATCGTGCTGTTCTGTGAGTCAATATTCAAAAGTCGTAAAGTGCAGAAAGACACCATTCGGTCCATCGAGTCGGCACTGACCCTCTGAAAGAGCGCTCTACCTAGGCCCACTCCCCCACCTTATCCCCATAACCCCACCTAACCTTTGGACACTAAGGGACAATTTATCATGGCAATCCACCTGACCTGCACATCTTTGGGCTGTGGAACGAAACTGTGTGTGTGTGTTTGTCTGTGTGTGTGTGTGTCTGTCTGTGCGTCAAGTAACAAGAGACCCAGCAGCGATCCCTAAAGTACACCACTGGACCGGGAGTACAGTAACAAAAACACCATAGCCGTCTGCCTCCAGTCTCTCAACCAATTTTGCATCCAAGACTTGCTCTGTCTGGACTGCTTCAGGGCGTTTGGAGTCTGAGATCACATTTACTACAGTGATCCATACAAATAAACTCCAACAGGCGGCGTTGGTACAGGCGCGCCTGAGAACTGTGAAAGGAAAAGAGAGATCAAGACAAGGAGTTTGTTATTAAGTGACAAAAAGTGAATTGCAATAGCTCAGATTGACCACCCGTCCGTGCTGGATGGTAGAGAATTGGACACAGTTCTGTGTTGACACATGGACAGTGGGAAGGTTGGTTGAACACAGTTTAAGGAGATTATGTGGATGCCGAGTGACAGAGAAGGGAAAATGCCTGTGACATGGATACAGATTGCAGATTGTCCTGAGTCGGATGGGGAAATGGGAGTGGTTGAACATAAATGGGAAGATGGGGAAAAGAAGCTGAATAATTGAGCAACATAAATTGGAAAAGAAACTGGTCAAAATAGAGAAGTAAAAGAAAGAATAAAACTACAGTTTAATCATTAAAAAAGAATGAAAATCGATGATACTCATGATTAAATGAATGGGATGTTACATCAATGCCACTGAGCAGGGGAGTACTGATTTCCTCAGTGCACCAGCTCAGCGACTGGCTGCATTCAACGCTCAGGGAGCAGCCCTTAGAATCAAGCGGCAGCGGCAGAAGCCTCACACGGGAGCAGAGAGGAATCATTCAGGATGTTGCCACATGGCAGAATCTCGTGTCCGGCCGTCCCCCCGCCCCCCCCCCCCCCCCCCCCCACACACACACACCACCGTCACCATCAGGGACACTGACTGTACCCCTTTGTCTTTTCTACCCCTCGACAATGGGCTGTGAGAGACACAGAGCGAGCACTAGTAGATAGGCTTCTCTAAACTGGGCAGAAACATCTTTGACTGAGAGTTTGCTGCTGGACCAGGGGGATGCGCAGCTCACCACGGCCGCTCTCACACCCGGATGTGTTATAGGATGTGAAGGTTAGAAAAGGCCTATTCAATTATGTTTGTCTGCTTTGACTGCCGGTCGGATTGGATTCATCAGTTTGTTTTCTCAGCCCATGCTGGGTCCAGTTACATGACAGTTTGATGGGAGGTTGATGTGGTTTCCTCTCCCGTGTGTGACTGAGTGGCTGACAGCACCGCTGCTCATTGTGGCTGCAGCAGCCGGCGATCCTCCACATGATTCAACAGGCTGCAGTTTCCACCTACAGTTTGTGTACAGGGATGATGCTGATTTTTATCACTGTGTCCCAGAAGGCGCAGTAATACACGGCAGCGTCAGTCAGCTTCAGCCTCGATATACTTAAACTGATGAATTTCATCGAGGTCTGGAGATCCACGGAGAAACGATCTTCTGCAAAATCTGCTTTAAATTCATCATCATCAGAATTTTTCCTGAATACATACTCGGGCTGTGTGTCTGGGTGTTGCCGGTACCAGAGCAAGCTATAGCTGTCCAATGCAGTATCATAGGTACAGTTTAAAGTCACCCCACCTCCTTCCGTCTCAACCTGCGAGGAAATCGGCTGAGTGACAGAATCTCCGTGACTCAGATCTGAAAGAAAATCATAACAGAATATGGTAATCGGCTGTTTACATTTTATTTCATACCATGCTTAAGATACGATGGAAACCATGAAAGGTATTAGTTCCGAAATGACCTGTTAGAAGAGCTCCCCACAGAAGCCAGATGCTAAGTGGCCGCATTTTTGCTGTGAGCTTTGTGAAACGGGAGTTGGATACTTGAAGACAGCCGATCTGATCCCCGCCCTGAATAATCTGCTGCCTTGTATCCGGATGTTCTCACCTCACTTCCATCTGTCGCCAATGAACCGGGAAGGTAGTTAGCTGTCCTTCCGTGTCGAGGTGTAAGGTCTGGGTGTACGGATCAAACATATGCCGACTTAATGTGACCCGGAAGCAGATGCATTTTCCTGTTTTTATTGCCATTTTTTCAGAATCCCATTAACCCTATTATTCGGATAATAGTGACACTTACTCCAGTCAGATCACACTCACGGCTCAGTTGGCAACTTTATTTTCTCCTTCAATGTTTTTCAACGCCGCTGTCAGGAATCAGGCATATTTACACTTGAATCATCGCATCATAGAATCCATGCAGTGCAGAAGGAGACCATTCGTCCCATCAATTCTGGACCCACTGAAAGTGAACCCAAGAAGGTAATGTGAGCCATTTTGAACGGTCTCATCGTTAGGGCGCCTGCTTAGGGAAAAGCCGGATATTGTCTCATGGCAGTTTGTATGCGACCATGCGGGGCCAACGTTTATTGCCATTATCATTTAAGTGTCAAACACATTCCCGTGAGAGAGCAGGTAAGGATGACATATTTCCCTCCCTAGAGGGAATTAGTGACAATGGTTAATGGTTGTCATTATACATTTCTATGCCAGACTTTTATTGAATTTAAATTTCACCAACTGCCGTGGTGGAATTCAAGACACCACTTCCTCCCCGGTTAAAGACAGCGACATATTTCCAAGTCAGGATGCTGTGTGACCTAAAGGCAGACTTCCACATGGCAATCTTCACATGTATCTGTTGCCCTTGTCTTTCCAGCAGGTAGAGTTGGCAACTTTTGAAGGTATTCACAACGGTGTCTTTGTAATTTGCTGCTGTGAATCTTGCAGATGGCGCGCCCTGCTGTCAATGCGCACTGGTGGTGCTGTGAGTGAATGTTAAAGATGGTGGATGAAGCTCAAATCAAGGTGTGTGTTCTATGTTGGATGGTGTGAGGCTACTTGAGTATTATTGAAATGGCGCGAATCCAGGCAAGTGGGAAGAATTCAGTCACACGACTGGTGTGTTTCCTATCGATGTTGGGCAGACTTTGGGAGGTTGGAGACAAGTTCCTCGCCCCAAAATTCGCATTGTTTTGTCTGCTGCTTTAACGCCGTATTTATGTGATGGATCCAGTTAATGTTTCTGGTCAATGGCAACCTCCAGGGCATTTATGATCGAGGACACAGTACCAAGGGTCGCTGGGTGCATTTGCTCTCGTTTGAGATGAACGTTGCATGCTGCTTTTGTGGCATAGATATTAGCTGTCACTTATCATCCTGATTCTGAATGTGTCCAGGCCTTTCTCTATGTTAGGCTCAAATGCTTCAATAGTTCTGGGGTCTATGGCGAGGCGGATGACATTGAAGTATCCAAATAACGTCCACATAGAGCCGTCGATAAATGTGTGTCTGAATGCACTGATACAGAGACTGAGATAAATAGAAGGAGTTTGTTGAAATGTAACAACAATCAAGCAGTAAGACTATTTCCCTATCAGAGTAGCCGGTAAGCCCATGTCTTGCCGTGGGATTGGGATTGACATATTTCTGTATAGCCATGCGGACAGTGAGAAGGGTGGTTGAACATCGCTTAATTTAGGTACAGTGCAACACATGAACAGAGAGAAGAGAGACGGATTGACTGAAGAAAATACGATGATTGGATGAGCAAAGTCATTGAAACAGAGGCTAAAAACAGAGAGATGGCAGAAAGAAACATTACACTTTGAAATCAAAGAATTCTTGATGTGGAATAAGACAGTTCAATGTATATAATCGAAAGGATATTTGACCAAAACAATCGTGCTGGCGATTGTGGCTGCCCTCAGCGGAGAGACTACCTGCACTCAATGGTTAATTGTAATCGCCATGGAGCAGGCAGTAGACCCAGAACCACCGGCACAGTCCTCTCACAGGCCCAACAAGGAGGCATGTGGGAAAATGAATATGCAGTGGCGAAACTAATTTATTTCTGTGCGTTTTGTTGCGATCTGGGATGATGCCCTCATGGTGATTGAGAAGATGATACTAAAGCAAATGTAAAAGTTGATTATCAGTTCAAAAGGAGAATCCTGGGATGGTGGGAGTGGGTTAGGCGGTTTCCGATCTGAAAGGCGATTGAAACTTCGCTTTCTAATAGGCACACCTACTGTAAACCAAATCCTCTCACCGGATCCGAGATTTTTGTAATTCGGGTCAATTAATGCCCTTACCACACTATTGTTTTGCAGTCCCTTGGAAGAGCGAGCAAGGGCAGGGTTGTCACAGACATTTGGAGATTCAATTATCTCTACTTCCGCTCTATCACTTGCGGAGACAGCTGAGGGTCACTACACAATTCTGTCAGGTTGACTCTGATTGTCACCGGCCACTGCGTCCAATTATCAGAGCTCTCGCTCTGACAAGACCACAAGACAGCGAAATTGCTGCAGCATGCCCATTTCTGTGATTGAGTGGATCAGCAGTGCAGTGACATTTCTGCGCCAACAGTAACTTTCCTGCACTGAATAGTGTCTGACTCATGAACAATCGCGGGGAGCCATTTCCCAACACTCCTCGTCACCATCCCAAATCACTGTGTCTTTCCGATATGATAAAGCTCCCGCGTGCTGCAACTGAGAAACGACCATATCTGATGACAAGTAGCGATGGAGCATCTCAGACAAAAGAGGCAACCTCCAAGAACGGATAAACTTCCCCATTAACGACAATGTCAGAATCAACCTAACTCTGGGGCTCACATGTGCAAATTGTGATTAACGCCGTTATCAGGGAGCCAACGCGAAACCTCAGAACGTTTACTTTCGACGTGCTAATGTCAAAGCATAATGGGTATCCACCATAATGAACATCTATCATAATGTACATCAAACATAATGGGCATCGATCATAATTGATACTAATGACATATTGTGCAGCTGCATGACTGAAATAGTTAAATACAGGTAATCAAGCAGGTGATTTTCAAACAGCTGGACAGTGGCCGAGGCCTCGGCCAGTAGTTCTCCCGATGCAGTCAGGAAGGAATGCACTTCCGCAAGTACAATCATCAATAATTTGTTGATAAACGGAAAAATGAGCCCTCTAATGCCGTGAAACCTGTACATAAAGGTCGTGTGAACCGGTACCAGTTAGATTGAAAGCAAATGAAACTCAGTTGGTCTGAATGTGGGGATTGTTGCTGTTTATTTTGCAGCTAATAAAGGATCAAATTAGCGAGGGGATGACTGAATTTCATAAGAATATAAGAACATAAGAACTAGGAGCAGGAGTGAGCCATCTGGCCCTCGAGCCTGCTCCACCATTGAATGAGATCATGGCTGATCTTTTGTGGACTCAGCTCCACTTTCCGGCCCGAACACCATAACCCTTAATCCCTTTATTCTTCAAAAAACTATCTATCTTTATCTTAAAAACATTTAATGAAGGAGCCTCTACTACTTCAGTGGGCAAGGAATTCCATAGATTCACAACCCGTTGGGTGAAGAAGTTCCTCCTAACCTCAGTCCTAAATCTACTTCCCCTTATTTTGAGGCTATAACCACTAATTCTGCTTTCACCCGCCAGTGGAAACAACCTGCCCGCATCTATGCTATCTATTCCCTTCATAATCTTATATGTTTCTAAAAAATACCCCCTCATCCTTCTAAATTCCAACGAGTACAGTCCCAGTCTACTCAACCTCTCCTCGTAATCCAACCCCTTCAGATCTGGGATTAACCTAGTGAATCTCCTCTGCACACCCTCCAGTGCCAGTACGTCCTTTCTCAAGTAAGGAGACCAAAACTGAACACAATACTCCAGGTGTGGCCTCACTAACACCTTATACAATTGCAGCATAACCGCCCTAGTCTTAAACTGCATCCCTCTAGCAATGAAGGACAAAATTCCATTTGCCTTCTTAATCACCTATTGCACCTGTAAACCAACTTTTTGCGACTCATGCACTAGCACACCCAGGTCTCTCTGCACAGCAGCATATTTTAATATTTTATCATTTAAATAATAATCCCTTTTGCTGTTATTCCTACCAAAATGGATAATCTCACATTTGTCAACATTGTATTCCATCTGCCAGACCCTAGCCCATTCACTTAGCCTATCCAAATCCCTCTGTAGACTTCCAGTATCCTCTGCACTTTTTGCTTTACCACTTATCTTAGTGTCGTCTGCAAACTTGGACACATTGCCCTTGGTCCCCAACTCCAAATCATCTATGTAAATTGTGAACAGTTGTGGGCCCAACACTGATCCCCGAGGGACACCACTAGCTACTGATTGCCAACCGGAGAAACACCCATTAATCCCCACTCTTTGCTTTCTATTAATTAACCAATCCTCTATCCATGCGACTACTTTACCCTTAATGCCATGCATCTTTATCTTATACAGTAACCTTTTGTGTGGCACCTTGTCAAAGGCTTTCTGGAAATCCAGATATACCACATCCATTGTCTCCCCGTTATCCACTGCACTGTTAATGTCCTCAAAAAATTCCACTAAATTAGTGAGGCACGACCTGTCCTTTATGAACCCATGCTGCGTCTGTCCAATGGGACAATTTCCATCCAGATGCCTCGCTATTTCTTCCTTGATGATAGATTCCAGCATCTTCCCTACTACCGAAGTTAAGCTCACTGGCCTATAATTACCCACTTTCTGCCTACCTCCTTTTTTAAACAGTGGTGTCACGTTTGCTAATTTCCAATCCGCCGGGACCACCCCAGAGTCTAGTGAATTTTGGTAAATTATCACTAGTGCATTTGCAATTTCCCTAGCCATCTCTTTTAGCACTCTGGGATGCATTCCATCAGGGCCAGGAGACTTGTCTACCTTTAGCCCCATTAGCTTGCCCATCACTACCTCCTTGGTGATATCAATCCTCTCAAGATCCTCACCTGTCATAGCCTCATTTCCATCAGTCACTGGCATGTTATTTGTGTCTTCCACTGTGAAGACCGACCCAAAAAACCTGTTCAGTTCCTCAGCCATTTCCTCATCTCCCATTATTAAATCTCCCTTCTCATCCTCTAAAGGACCAATATTTACCTTAGCCATTCTTTTTTGTTTTATATATTTGTAGAAACTTTTACTATCTGTTTTTGTATTCTGAGCACGTTTACTCTCATAATCTATCTTACTCTTCTTTATAGCTTTTTTAGTAGCCCCTGTTTCTGTTGCCCCCTAAAGATTTCCCAGTACTCTCGTCCCCCACTGATTTTCATTTAATGATTTCCATTTAATGTGATTAAGCGTTTATTCTTGTTGACTGTTGATATAGGTATTGACATTCACCATTGACCATCGGCACCTGCACAGTTCATCCCCACACAATTGGGCAACGGGAAATCCCGAATAGACAAACTTCCTCTCTGCTTTCAATCAGCATCTCATTAATGTGCAAGTACTCATCATTTCCGCCAGAGGGCGCCGTCCTCACGTGTCCCACCGAGACTCAGTTCAAAGATTTCACCAGTTAATGGAAATATCTAGATTTATGAATCCAATTCAGAACGTCCATAAGACCATAAGGCCACAAGACATAGGAGTGGAAGTAAGGCCATTCGGCCCACCGAGTCCACTCCACCATTCAATCATGGCTGATTTCAACTCCATTTACCCGCTCTCTCTCCATAGCCCTTAATTCCTTGAGAAATCACGAATTTATCAACTTCTGTCTTAAAGACACTCAACGTCCCGGCCTCCACCGCCCTCTGTGGCAATGAATTCCACAGACCCACCACTCTCTGGCTGAAGAAATGTCTCCTCATCTCTGTTCAAAAGTGACTCCCTTTTATTCTAAGGCTGTGCCCCCGGGTCCTAGTCTCCCCTGTTAATGGAAACAACTTCCCTACATCCACCCTATCTAAGCCATTCATTATCTTGTAAGTTTCTATTAGATCTCCCATCAACCTCCTAAACTTCAATGAATATAATCCCAGGATCCTCAGACGTTCATCGTATGTTAGGCCTACCATTCTTGGGATCATCCGTGTGAATCTCCGCTGGACCCGCTCCAGTGCCAGTATGTCCTTCCTGAGGTGTGGGGCCCAAAATTGCTCACAGTATTCTAAATGGGGCCTAAGTAATGATTTATAAAGCTTCAGGAGTACATCCCTGCTTTTATATTCCAAGCCTCTTGAGATGAATGACAACATTGCATTTGCTTTCTTAATTATGGACTCAACCTGCAAGTTTACCTTTAAAGAATCCTGGACTAGGACTCCCAAGTCCCTTTGCACTTCAGCATTATGAATTTTGTCGCCGTTTAGAAAATAGTCCATGCCTCTATTCTTTTTTCCAAAGTGCAAGACCTCGCACTTGTCCACGTTGAATTTCATCAGCCATTTCTTGGACCACTCTCCTAAACTGTCTAAATGTTTCTGCAGCCTCCCCACCTCCTCCATACTACCTGCCCCTGCACCTATCTTTGTATCATCGGCAAACTTAGCCAGAATGCCCCCAGTCCCGTCATCTAGATCGTTAATATATGAAGAGAACAGCTGTGGCCCCAACACTGAACCTTGCGGGACACCACTCGTCACCGGTTGCCATTCCGAAAAAGAACCTTTTATCCCAACTCTCTGCTCTTCTGCCTGACAGCCAATCGTCAATCCATGTTAGTACCTTGCCTCGAATACCATGGGCCCTTATTTAACTCAGCAGTCTCCCGTGAGGCACCTTATCAAAGGCCTTTTGGAAGTCAAGATAGATAACATCCATTGGCTCTCCTTGGTCGAACCTATTTGTTATCTCTTCAAAGAACTCTAACAGGTTTATCATGCACGGCCTCCCCTTACTAAATCCATGCTGACTTGTCCTAATCCGACCCTGCACTTCCAAGAATTTAGAAATCTCATCCTTAACAATGGATTCTAGAATCTTGCCAACAACCGAGGTTAGACTAATTGGCCTATAATTTTCCATCTTTTTCCTTGTTCCCTTCTTGAACAGGGGGGTTACAACAGCGATTTTCCAATCCTCTGGGACTTTCTCTGACTCCAGTGACTTTTGAAAGATCATAACTAACGCCTCCACTGTTTCTTCAGCTATCTCCTTTAGAACTCTAGGATGTAGCCCATCTGGGCCCGGGAATTTATCAATTTTTAGACCTCTTAGTTTCTCTACCACTTTCTCCTTTGTGATGGCTACCATATTCAACTCTGCCCCCTGACTCTCCGGAATTGTTGGGATATTACTCATGTCTTCTACTGTGAAGACTGACGCAAAGTACTTATTCAGTTCCTCAGCTATTTCCTTGTCTCCCATCACAAAATTACCAGAGTCATTTTGGAGCGGCCCAATGTCAACTTTTGCCTCCCGTTTGTTTTTAATGTATTTAAAGAAACTTTTACTATCATTCCTAATGTTACTGGCTAGCCTACCTTCAAATTTGATCCTCTCTTTCCTTGTCTCTCTCTTTGTTATCCTCTGTTTGTTTTTGTAGCCTTCCCAATCTTCTGACTTCCCACTACTCTTTGCCACAGGAAGACATTAATGTTTTTCATCAGATAAAAGAAGCAGGAGCCTATATAGCCGTCCGTGAACCTACCTAAGGTGGGGTAATGCTGGGCAGGTCTTCTCCAACAGCCCAAAAATCGATTCTACTTTGGACAAAGATTTTCAGGTGATTTCCGTCACGGTCTGTTTCAAGTTTACGTGACTGACGCGGGGTGAAATGTAATTAACCTGATGGTGCGACTCACAAGGTGAAAGTATCATTTCAGTCTCTTTGGGAATCTGTTCTGAAAGCTGTTTTTTCTGTTATGGTCAGTATTTCTCCAAAATTAAGCACTAGAGAAAATCCATCTAAAAGTATAGACAGTTCAGAGTTGCATGAAAACCATTGTGTAAAAACTTCCAGTCACACGTCCGACAGTGGCATCAAATAAACAGATAATCTGAGGATGGCACGGTAGCGCAGTGGTTCGCACATTTGCTTCACACAGACAGTGACCCGGGTTCGATTCCCTGCTGGGTCACTGCTTGTGTGGAGTCTGTAAGTTCACCCCGTGTCTGCGTGGGTTTCCTCTGGGTGCTCCGGTTTCCTCCCACAAGTTCCGAATGATGTGCTTGTTCGATGTGCTTGTCACTTTTCCCTCAGTGTACCCGAGCAAGCGACAAGAGGATTGCACAGTAACTTCATTGCCGTGTTACTTGTGACACTAATAAAGATTATTATAAATGTCTGATTCGAGATCGTGCTTAAAATCAAGCAATGCAGACTATTTCCTCACCAGATAGACCGCACACATTGTGTGACTGTTTGCTCAATCGGATAATGTATGCTCTGACTATTAGTACGAAGTCTTACAACACCAGGTTAAAGTCCAACAGGTTTGTTTCGATGTCACTAGCTTTCAGAGCGCTGCTCCTTCCTCAGGTAAATGAGGAGGTATGTTCCAGAAACACATATATAGACAAATTCAAAGATGCCAAACAATGCTAGGAATGCGACCATTAGCAGGTGATTAAATCTTTACAGATCCAGAGATGGGGTAACCCCAGGTTAAAGAGGTGTGAATTGTCTCAAGCCAGGACAGTTGGTAGGATTTCGCAGGCCAGATGGTGGGGGATGAATGTAATGCGACATGAATCCCAGGTCCCGGTTGAGGCCGCACTCATGTGTGCGGAACTTGGCTATAAGTTTGTGACATGAATCCCAGGTCCCGGTTGAGGCCGCACTCATGTGTGCGGAACTTGGCTATAAGTTGGCTATAAGTCCAACGCCAGCATCGCCACATCATGGCTACTATCGACACCGCACAACGCCAGCATCGCCACATCCTGACTATTAGTATCTTTACAGAAACCAGCGAGCAGAAAGATTGCTGATCAGCTTCTCCGTCGGCTGACACGTGGACAGATCAATTATCCATACACCAGATTGCTGCTTGATGTAGTAACTTTAATTGAAAAAAAGTGGTTAAAGTTTAACTGTTCAGCCATAAAGCTATTGATTATAAATTTAGGTTTTGCTTATTTTTTAAATTTATGATAAGCGCATGATCAATAACATGTTGGAAATATTTGCATGGTTTATTTTCGCAGAACTCATTGATTCCTCTTGATTTTCTCGCAGTCCCATTGCTCTCCAAACTCTGAGTCACTCCACATTTCATATCGATTTGTATAATCTGAGGACAGCGGTTCAAATATGCAGCTCACCGCCAGTTTCTAAAGGGATGGGCTATCAATGTTGCTGCCAGTGAAGCCTACACCCTTGAAGGAACAAGCAAGCAGGTTCTGTTCTAGTCCTTCAGAGGCCACTGCATGTCTATTACTCCTCTTTTCTATCCTCAAGGCAGTCATAACAGTTAGAGCTAAGCACTGATCCTGAGGAACTCTGGCCTTTGTGCCACAATAACATTGGCTAGTCGGCTTGACAGACTCACCGTCATCGACTGACGCCCTTCAGATGATTTTCTTCCCCTTGTAAAAGGACAAACTGACCCTCGGCTTTTTCGATGCAACGTGAGATCTCAGTTTTTATTTTAATTATATTTGGGCCGTGTGCTTATTACAAAAATGCAGGTGAACACAAGAACAAAGGACAAAGAAAATTACAGCACAGGAACAGGCCCTTCGGCCCTCCCGGCCTTCGCCGATCCAGATCCTTTATCTAAACCTGTCGCCTATTTTCCAAGGATCTACTTCCCTCTGTTCCCTGCCCGTTCATATATCTGTCTAGATGCATCTTAAATGATGCTATTGTGCCCGCCTCTACCACCTCCGCTGGCAATGCGTTCCAGGCACCCACCACCCTCTGCGTAAAAAGATTTCCACGCACATCTCCCTTAAACTTTCCCCTCTCACCTTGAAATCGTGACCCCTTGTAATTGACACCCCACTCTTGGAAAAAGCTTGTTGCTATCCACCCTGTCCATACCTCTCATAATTTTGTAGACCTCAATCAGGTCCCCCCCTCAACCTCCGTCTTTCCAATGAAAACAATCCTAATCTACTCAACTTTTCTTCATATCTAGCACCCTCCATATCAGGCAACATCCTGGTGAACCTCCTCTGCACCCTCTCTAAAGCATCCACATCCTTCTGGTAATGTGGCGACCAGAACTGCATGCAGTATTCCAAATGTGGCCTAACCAAAGTCTTATACAACTGTAACATGACCTGCCGACTCTTGTACTCAATAACCCGTCCGATGAGGGCAAGCATGCTGTATGCCTTCTTGACCACTCTATCGACCTGCGTTGCCACCTTCAGGGTACAATGGACCTGAACTCCCAGATCTCTCTGTACATCAATTTTTCGCAGGACAAGAAACACGAGGAAAAGAGAACAGCGCACCTCGATCCTACACCCTGGGCCAATACGATCATCGATATTCGCCATAACTCCACTTTCCAGGTGACCCACATGAACACTGATTCGCCTGAAGTTCAAACATATCATTGGAAATCAGAATCACAAGTAGGGGTAGACTGGCGGAACGTTGAAAATGACGACGGTGAATAATGTCGACTTTGAGCAGGGAGAAAGGACAACCCGCGAATCAGATTCTCACATACTCCTCAGGAATGTTTCGACAGGTTGGAAAACATTTTCACAAATGTAGAAAAATCGAGTGAATCCGATTACAGAATAATCTCTACACAGACTTTATTCGTTAGAGCCTGTGTAAGGTAAAATTAAATGTACCTCGAGAGACACCGCTGGCTATTAACAACGGTGTATCCATCTGTGTTTGTGTTGGAGTGTGTGTGCTGTGCGTGTGTATGTTGTGTGTGTATTTGTGCTTGTGTATGTGTGTGCTTGCGTGTTTGCGCATCCCTGTGAAATATGTATCCATCCGTTTGTATCGGAACTTGTGCCTGGGCAATTATCTGCCTGTGTGTCTGCGTTTGACTGTCTGTGTTTGCGAGTACGTGGTCGAGTATGCATATCCGTGGGGGCATCTCCAAATGTTTGTATGTGTGTCTCTGCAGGTACCAATGTAGGTTTCTCGAGATCACCTTCCCCGAGTGCTATCCTGTTCAGGACACAGGAGGGCGCTACTTCATCATCTATTAAATCATTTTCAGCCCAAACACAGTTGAGTGCCCGTCCATAACTTTCAAATATATTAACAGTTAATGTATCCTTTCCCCTTTCGTATTATATTTCCCACATTATTTCAGTTAAAATAATTAACGGGTCACTTCAACTCCAGGCAGCTTCAATGTTCAACTTAACGAAAGGACAAAAGAAGCATTGTGAGTGAGAAAGGCGGAGAAAATCATGTCGTGAAAATGGAATGAAGCAGCAAGAGGCATGCAGACAGGGAGAGCGCATGCAGAAAAAGAAAAAGTGAAAGAGGGAATGAGGGAAAGCGAGAGAGAGGGGGAAGTGGGAGACTGGAACAACGAGAGATGATGAAGAAAACTGAAGGAGAGGCACCAAGAAAGAGGCACCTGCAACAGATGCTGAGTGGAGCAAAGAAATGCATCAGCGTGGGTGTGTGTGGATGTACCCGTTTGTGTGTGTGTGTGTGTGCGTATCCATCCAAGTGTATTCCTGTTTATCATAGAATCCCCACAGTGTAAAAGGAGGCCAATTGCCCCATCGAATCTGCATCTATCCTTCGAAGGAGAACTCTGCCAAGGCCCGATCCTCCGCCCAATCTCTGTAACCCCATAATCGTTTGGACACTCATGGAAAATGTAGCTTGACCAATGAACCCAACCAACACACCTTTAGACTGAAGGAGGAAACGGGAGCCTCCAGAGGAAATCCACGCTGACAATGTGCAAACTCCACTGCGGCAGTCACCCAAGACTGGAATTGAAGCCGGGTCCCTGGCGCTGTGAGGCAGCAGTGAAAACCACTGTGCCAGCGGGCCGTGTGTGTGATTTGTTTGTGTGCGTTCGAGTATGTTTGCATGTGTGCGTTTGTCCCTGTTTAGAACATAGAACATATAGTACAGAAAGAGGCCATTCGGCCCATCGAGTCTGCACCGACCCACTTAAGACCTCACTTCCGCCCTATCCCAATAACCACTCCCAACCTTTTTGGTCACTAAGGGCAATTTATCATGACCAATCCACCTAACCTGCACATCTTTGGACTGTGGGAGGAAACCGGAGCACCCGGAGGAAACCCACGCAGAAACGAGGAGAACGTGCAGACTCCGCACAGACAGTGACCCAGCGGGGAATCGAACCTGGGACCCTGGCGCTGTGAAGCCACAGTGCTATCCACTTGTGCTAACATGCTGCCCACAAACAAACGTTTGTCCGTGTATTTGTGATTTTGTGCATTCGATGTGTGTTGGTCTGTGTTTGTGTGTGCATATGTTTCTGTTTGTGTTTGTCTGTGCGTGTGTTTTGTGTGTAGCTGTGCTTTGGCTGTCTGCCTGACTGTGTGTGTGTGTGCATGTGTGCGTCTGTGTGTGCGTTTGTCAATGTTTGTTTGTGTGTGTGTTTGGTTTGTGTGTCTGTGCGCACGTGCCTGTGTGTTAGTGTTTATGAGTATGTCTGTGTTTGTCTGTGAATGTCTGCTGGTTCGTTGGTGCCTGTGGGTGTTGGTCTGTCTTTGTGTTTCTGCGTGCCTGAATTTGTGTGTGTGTGAATGTGTGTGTGTCAGTGTGTGTGGGTGTATGTGTGTGTATCTACCTGTGTCTGTACTTGCCTTGGCGTGGCTTTGTTTATGTTTGTGTATGTCAGCGTGTCTATTTATCTTTGTGTCTTAATGTGTGTGTGTATTTGTCTGTCTGTATAGGGGGGGGGGGCATGGTAGCATAGTGGTTAGCGCAGTTGCATCACAGCTCCAGGGTCCCAGGTTAGATTCCCCGCTGGATCACTGTGTGTGTGGCGTCTGCACGTTCTCCCCGTGTCTGCGTGGGTTTCCTCCGGATGCTCCGCTTTCCTCCCACAGTTCAAAGATGTACAGGTTAGGTGGATTCACCATGATAAATTGCTCTTAGTGTCCAAAACGTTTGGGTTTGGGTTTGTGCTTAGGTAGAGTGCTCTTTCCAAAAGGGCCGGTGACTCGACGGGTCGAATGGCCTCCTTCTGCACTGTAAATTCTATGATAGTATGATCCTATAATGTCTGGAGGTGTGTGTGTGTTTGCCGTTGTGTGTGAGAGTGAGTGTCGATGTGTATGTGTGTGTGTTTATCTGTTTGGCGGTGTCTGTCTGCCCTTTAGGTGTTCCTGTCCCTATTTTTATGTGTTTTGTGTGCGGTTCTATGTGTCCGTGCTGTCTCTGTGCCCGTGTGCCTGGTTTTGCGTGTCTATGTGTGTGAATGTATGTGTCCCTGCGTTTGTTTGTCTTTCCCTGTGTGTTGTTTTATTTGTGTGTGTGTTTGTGTGTGTATCTATGCGTGTTTATCTGTGTGTCTGTTTGCCCGCGTTTCTATCTGTTGCGTGTTTATTTATGCATGTTTGTTATCTGTAGGTGACCGTGTGTCTGTGCTTGTTTGTCTGTGTTTCTGTGCCTGTGGGTGCGTCTGTTTTTGTGTCCAAGTACGGGTGTCTCAGTGTGTGAGAAAATGAGTGCGTGCCTGTCGATATGTGTATCTTTGCTTTGAGTGTGTGCCTGTGAGTGTGCCTGTATTGTTTTGTGTATGTGTGTCTGAGTGTGCGCATGTTAGTGCCTGCACCTGACGATGCACAAAGAGAGATGGGGTGAGAAGCGCGATACCCACAGGCAGACTTCGGGCGGAAACAGGCGAGGGTGGATGAGTTTATTTCACACCAGTGGTACTGATTGGTTGACAGTTCGTATCTGTTTTTAAAAATCAGCCAATCCCCGTCGTGAGCAGCACCCTCAGTGTCTGAATAAGGGCAGTCATACGTGGTCTGTTTTTACTTTCAAATATGGGAATGAAAGGTTCCGCAGTTTGAACCATTCTGTTCTGCTTATCGGACTGCACAGCGCATACCATGTGCTGCGTATATTCTTTACTGATAATGATGGTTCTGTTACCCGGTGAGTCGACTGTTCAATACACCTGTGTGCATTGATCAGGTTTACTCCCAAATGTTTAACACAGTCTGTTCTTTATTTCAGGAATAAAGGGAAAGGATACAGTTTCCCAGGATCCGCCTGATGTGACGGTTCAGGAGGGCGACACAATAATATTGAACTGCAATTACTCCACAACCGATACCTATCCCTACCTCTTCTGGTACATCCAGTACCCCGGGCAATCTCCGCGATATTTACTGAACAAATACGGCAAGAAAGGGGGAGATAAGTCGCCATATTTCCCCGATCGGTTTTCTGCTCGTTTGGACCAGGAACAGAAAACAGTTCCTTTAAGTATCACCGGGGTCCATGTCTCTGACTCTGCTGTGTATCACTGTGCTCTGAGACACACACTGTTACAGAGCCACTGTCAGTCCATGCAAAAACCGGCAAGGCACTCTCACATCCCCCCATTGACGGTGAGCTGATATCATGTGGGAAATCACAATGTGTAGATCGGTTTTGCTGAATACCTGTTTGTGTTAATTCAATCCAGCATCTTTCTGCTTTGTGCCGCCGCTCAGCAGATTATTTTAAGGGAATGTCGGGAGCTGACAAAACAGAGACATTAAGTCTCCCATATCCCACCTGTTCAGTATCCAACATTCACTGAAGTCCTCGTTCATGCTGTGAGGAGAACAATTGCGCCTTCTACCCTCCCTCTACATTATTATCATTAATCAGAAATCAAAGAGCTTTGCTCTGAATTGCTGAATTGTGAAAACAAGGGAAGGATGTCGTCCGCTGTTTGTGTCACAGAATCCCCACAATGCAGAAAGAGGCCATTCGGCCTATCGAGTCTGCAGGGATACTCAGAAAGACCACCTTACCTAAGCCCAATCGCCCGCCCTGTGACCGCACCTAACCTGCACATCAATGGGAGGAACCCGGAGCACCGGAAGGAAGCCCACACAGAATATGGAAGCTTCACAAGGCAGTCACCCAAGTCCGGAATTGAACCCGGGTCCCTGGTGCTGTGAGGCTGCAGTGCTATCCATTGTGCTACGGTATCATTTTTGTTAATGTATGTTAATTACCTGAAATATATGAAAACTGTATTCTCCATAATCGGGGAGCCGATAAATCACCTTGTGGGAGCTTATCTCCCCTTCTATAACTTGAATAAATACGTTCTGAACTGCAACTATTTGAGTGTCGTCTGGTCAGAGGAACACGGTCGGTGCGAAGATTGATATTCACAACATACAATCCGTGACAAATATACAACAGCAGAGGGATACAGCAGAGATATTAATGTCAATTTCCGGCACTGATGCCACATTAAATATCTCACAGACTGGAGATCTGCACGGGCGAACCGTGGGTTTTCTGCACAAACTGTTCCTCGATGTGGGAGAACACGTTTAGAATTATTTAACAAACACGCCCTCCTGTGGAAGTTCATCGCCTTCTACTCAATAGGACGGATCCAAGAATACCCAATTTCGAAAGGAACAATTTACACTCGGTGAGAATTTCAGGTTCAATTTCACTCTGTTTGCCCCGCCCAGCTCTGCCGTCATGAATCGGAGAACAAAGAAACTGCGAGTTGATTGGATGATTTGAAGACTAATGGGTTGATTGGTTATTCCCTGCTATCTCTGCCAAGAACCAGCCAATCCGCAAAGAGGCTGGATATGAGTCAACCTCTACCCAGTTCTTGAGTGAAAACTATTTCAGGTGGAAGAAGCCTCTTCAAACCCGCCATCATCTCTGTGTGAACATGTTCACTGTTACTTTTTCCTTTATCTTCACAGCTGCTGCTGTCTTAACTGGTAAGTTCGAATGTTACGTAACTATGCGTTTCACATCTATCTCATAATTTGTATTTAAGCGTACAGCACAAAGAACACAGAAATATCCACACCTTGATTCTAAGTGCAGGAACAACCATTCAGACCGATCTGAACTTAACGCTGAAAACTTCTGGAAATTCGCATTCCCCCCCCACTGCCCCTATTCTTACCCCGCTGGAAAGTGCTGAAAGTTGTTCAACGGGCTTTTTGTTCTCAACAAAATCCCTCCTCCTTGAGTCACATTTTGTGGAGAATGTCTTTCTGCTTAACACTTCTGATTTAATTCCCAGGTAAGTGTTGGGAGTGATCGACTGATAATGGGGATAGATAGTGGAGCGATGTTGTTTAATTTAATATCGCTTTGGGCTCTTACAGCGTATTGTCGAGGAGATTCGGTTTCACAGACACCAGCTGAAACCTCAGTACATGAAGGAGGTGACATTGAATTGTCCTGTAATTTCACATCTACAAGCAGCGACGTTCCTTACCTGTTCTGGTACCATCAGTATCCCAGCGGCTCCTTGGAGTACTTGTTGCAGAGGAACAGATACAGCGAGAAAACGGAGGGCATTCCTGGGGACCGCTTTTCAGCGAAGATCGATGAATCTGGTCGGACCGTCCCGCTGAAAGTCTCGAAGGCACAACTGAGTGACTCCGCGGTGTATTACTGCGCACTGAGACCCACAGACACACAGAACCCGCTGAACCTGTACAAAAACTGTCAAAACGTTCATGCGCGTAACAACACTTCAACGATGTTGTAATCCGAGATGGTCGAAGGTCTCCCACCAGCGTCCCACCTTGCCGTTATACCTCTTACATTTAATAATAGCTTTTTGTCACAAGTCGGCTTCAACGAAGTTACTGTGAAAAGCCCCGAGTCACCACATTCCGGCGGTTGTTCGGGGAGGCCGGTACGGGAATTGAATTCGCGCTGCTGCCTTGTTCTACATTACATGGCAGCGGCTTAGCCCAGTGTGCTAAGTCTCTTACCTAGATGGCTGTCATCTGAATATAAATTATACCCATTCTTAATTGCAAAATATACCAGCACAGTTAGCAGTGTGCGTTTGTGCAGCGTCTATTAAGAAATGCTGTTGGTGAATGACCAGGCTTGTGCAACACCAGGACATAAGACAATAATCAATTGAATTTAAGAATGAAAATTCCCAGCTGCTGCCTGTAGATATTTCCCGTTCTGAGCTGCACAATGAACAACAACAAACCACACCAAGCATACTCAAATATTAACTTATATTCCCCTCTGTTCAACTGGTGACGATGATCTTTGTCGACAAGCTGCAGGCTTTGTGTATATTTCCCCCTTCTGCGTTCATTACTCTAGAATTGATATTCTGATTTTCTGTTTTCATCAAGTGTCCGAACGGTGTCAGGTTTTGGTCATATCCACCAGAGGGCGACATGGTCACACGTTTCCCGCTGCTCCCTCAAGACTCACAGTTGACCGCATGGAGAGGGACACTGCGATTTGCTCAACTATAGAAGACGTGTCTAAATAAAGGAAGAAGATTCAACAATAACTTTAAGAAGGAAATGTAAAGGGAATTACCGGGGTATAGAGAAAATACAGTTTTTGAAAGACGAATAAGGAACACTTTCGGAGTGTCTTGGGCAATATAGTAAGAAGTCTTACCTGTTCTGGTTAAAGTCCAACAGGTTTCTTTCACAAGAACATAAGAATTAGGAACAGGAGTAGGCCATCTGGCCCCTCGAGCCTTCTCCGCCATTTAATGAGAACATGGCTGATCTTTGTGGACTCAGCTCCACTCTCCGGCCCGTACACCATATCCCGATGTCACTGGCTTTCGGAGCGCTGCTCCTTCCTCAGGTGAGATCGTGTGGCCTCATCCCTGACTCGAAGATTCTAGATTCTGGTCCGTTCATGTCCTTCCCGATATATTTCTTCTCAGTGCCTTGCACAGCGAGCAGGTGCAGGATGGTCACGGCGTAGTGAAGATTCAACCGTCACTATTTCCGCTCCATCAGTTCCGAGTGCAGCTGAGAGTCACCGCACACTTCACTCAATATTGAGAGTGTGGAAACCCCGCCCACAGCTTCCGGTTGCTGCTCTCATTCTGACCCAATTGTGTTACTGGAGAGATTGCTGCTGGTGGTTCATTCCTCTCATCTGTATTTCTGTCTCTGACAGAGGACTGCTCTCATTGTCGAATTACAAATTCAAGGAGGATCATGAACCGTCTCGCTTCGCTCATCATCGTTATCTCACTTCTCAGTAAGCATTTCCTTCCCAGTAACACTCCATTCTCCTCCTGACTGCTGTAACCCAGATGCTATTGTTGGTAAAATGACAGAGATTATTTTACAAATTCTTTTATTGCTTAATATGAGGCTGGCTCTGATTGTCATTCTCGCTGTCACTTCTGTTAGAATGGAGCCAGCAGGATACCGCGGAACAAAAGGAACCTGAAATAATGGTTAAAGAGAAAACTGAAGTCACATTAACCTGCACCTTGAAAACAAGCGATTCCAGCCCGTATGTGTACTGGTACAGTCAGCAGCCCGAGCAAGCTCCAATATTCATGCTCCGTCTTATTGCACAGAATGTGCAAAGGAACAACGACCTCAATGATCTGTTTTCTTCCACGGTTGATTAAAAAAAACAAGACTACCGAGCTAACGATCAGTAACACAATGATCTCCGACAGCGCCGTGTATTTATGTGCATGGCGCCCACATTATTACAGAGATATGCTGGGCCCTGTACAAAAACCCCACACTGGCAGTTCCAGCTGCTGCTCAGCAGGGGGCGCGTCCTCATGGGTAGTTCAGTTTCCATAGTGACAGTTACAAAATTTGTAAGAAAACAACTCAAAAACAGCAAGAGGTGAGATTCACTTGCACAGTTATTCTAGTTGACAATTGCAGCTCGCTTCATAACAGATATAAGATTGACGAATCGATCTGTGATTCCTTAACTCCTGCTTCTTGTTCATATGCTGGTGTACAGACTCGCTCACTCAGTAAACTATCAGGTCTCACTGAACGACAACAAATGCAGCAATTTATGTACATGTCGAGCTTTTCAAATCATTACATGCCCCATGGAGTTTCAGAGGAACATTTAGGTCGTATGGCCAAAAACGTGGTCAAAGAGTTTGGATATTTGGGGTGGCACAGTAGCTAGCACTGCTACTTCACAGCGCCAGGGACCCAGATTCAATCCTGGCCTTGGGCACGTTTGTGGCGTTTGCACGATCTCCCCGTGTCTGATTTGGTTTCTTCCCTCAATCCAAAAATATGCTGCGGATAAAAACATGCAGAACAGGTGGATTAGGTGGATTTAATAAACCTCAATCAGGTTCCCCTTCAGCCTTCTCTGGTCCAAGGAAAACAACCCCAACCTAACCAGCCTCTCTTCATAGCTGAAACACCCCATCCCCGGCATCATGCTGGTGACTCTCCACTACACCCTCTCTACTGCAATCAAATCCTTGCTACAGTGTAGTGACCAGAACTGCACACAATACTCCAGCTGTGGCCTAACAGCTCCACCATAGCCTCCCTGCTCTTATATTCAATGGAAAATAAACTCAAATATTTCATAAACCTTCTTAACCACTTGTCCTCTACCTTTAGGGGTCTATGGATATGCACCCGGGGTCCCTCTGGTTACTGTAATTCCTAGCGTCCTACCGTTCATTGTATATTCCCTTGCCTTTTTAGTCCTGCCAAAATGTATCACCTCGCACTTCAGAATCCATTTGCCACTACCGTGTTTTCAGGATCCTTAAGGGGGAGGGGGAGCAGCCAGAAGTCGTGGTGCACATTGGTACCAACGACATAGGTAGGAAAAGGGGTGTATAGGTAATAAACAAGTTTAGGAAGTTAGGCTGGAAGTTAAAAGCCAGGAAAGTCAGAGTTGTCATCTCTGGTTTGTTGCCGGTGCCACGTGATAGCGAGGCGAGGAATAGGGAGAGAGTGCAGCTGAACACGTGGCTGCAGGAATGGTGTAGGAGGGAGGGCTTCGGGTATTTGGATAATTGGTGCGCATTCTGGGGAAGGTGGGACCTGTACAAGCAGGACGGGTTGCATCTGAACCAGAGGGGCACCAATATCCTGGGAGGGAGGTTTTCTAGTACTCTTCGGGAGGGTTTAAACTAATTTGGCAGCGGAATGGGAATCGGATTTGTAGTCCAGCAAATAAGGTAGCCGATATTCAGGACGCCAAAGCGTGTAATGAGGCAGTGGGGAAGGGAACACTGACAAAGGAGAGTACTTGCAGGCACGGAGATGGGTTGAAGTGTGTATACTTCAAAGCAAGAAGGATCAGGAATAAGGTGGGTGAACTTAAGGCATGGATCGGTACTTGGGACTACGATGTGGTGGCCATCACGGAAACTTGGATAGAAGAGGGGCAAAAATGGTTGTTGGAGGTCCCTGGTTATAGATGTTTCAATAAGATTAGGGAGGGTGGTAAAAGAGGTGGGGGGGGGCATTATTAATTAGAGATAGTATAACAGCTGCAGAAAGGTAGTTCGAGGAGTATCACCCTATTGAGGTAGTATGGGTTGAAGTCAGAAATAGGAAAGGAGCAGTCACCTTGTTAGGAGTTTTCTATAGGCCCCCCAATGCAAAGAACAAAGAACAAAGAAATGGACAGCACAGGAACAGGCCCTTCGGCCCTCCAAGCCCGCGCCGACCATGCTGCCCGGCTAAACTACAATCGTCTACACTTCCTGGGTCCGTATCCCTCTATTCCCATCCTATTCATGTATTTGTCAAGATGCCCCTTAAATGTCACTATCGTCCCTGCTTCCACCACCTCCTCCGGTAGCGAGTTCCAGGCACCCACTACCCTCTGCGCAAAAAACTTGCCTCGTGCATCTACTCGAAACCTTGCCCCTCTCACCTTAAACCTATGCCCCCTAGTAATTGACCCCTCTACCTCGGGGAAAAGCCTCTGACTATCCACTTTGTCTATGCCCCTCATAATTTTGTAGACTTCTATCAGGTCTCCCCTCAACCTCGTTCGTTCCAGTGAGAACAAACCGAGTTTATTCAACCGCTCCTCATAGCTAATGCCCTCCATACCAGGCAACATTCTGGTCAATCTCTTCTGCACCCTCTCTAAAGCCTCCACATCCTTCTGGTAGTGTGGCGACCAGAATTGAACACTATACTCCAAGTGTGGCCTAACTAAGGTTCTATACAGCTGCAACATGACTTGTCAATTCTTATACTCAATGCCCCGGCCAATGAAGGCAAGCATGCCGTATGCCTTCTTGACTATCTTCTCCACCTGTGTTGCCCCTTTCAATGACCTGTGGACCTGTACTCCTAGATCTCTTTGACTTTCAATACTCTTGAGGGTTCTACCATTCACTGTATATTCCCTACCTGCATTAGACCTTCCAAAATGCATTACCTCACATTTGTCCGGATTAAACTCCATCTGCCATCTCTCCGCCCAAGTCTCCAAACAATCTAAATCCTGCTGTATCCTCTGACAGTCCTCATTGCTATCCGCAATTCCATCAACCTTTGTGTCGTTTGCAAACTTACTAATCAGACCAGTTACATTTTCCTCCAAATCGTTTATATATACTACAAAGAGCAGAGGTCCCAGCACTGATCCCTGTGGAACACCACTGGTCACAGCCCTCCAATTAGAAAAGCATCCTTCCATTGCCACTCTCTGCCTTCTATGACCTAGCCAGTTCTGTATCCACCTTGCCAGCTCACCCCTGATCCCGTGTGACTTCACCTTTTGTACTAGTCTACCATGAGGGACCTTGTCAAAGGCCTTACTGAAGTCCATATAGACAACATCCACTGCCCTACCTGCATCAATCATCTTAGTGACCTCCTCGAAAAACTCTATCAAGTTAGTGAGACACGACCTCCCCTTCACAAAACCATGCTGCCTCTCACTAATACGTCCACTTGCTTCCAAATGGGAGTAGATCCTGTCTCGAAGAATTCTCTCCAGTAATTTCCCTGCCACTGAAGTAAGGCTCACCGGCCTGTAGTTCCCTGGATTATCCTTGCTACCCTTCTTAAACAGAGGAACAACATTGGCTATTCTCCAGTCCTCCGGGTCATCCCCTGAAGACAGTGAGGATCCAAAGATTTCTGCCAAGGCCTCAGCAATTTCCTCTCCAGCCTCCCTCAGTATTCTGGGATAGATCCCATCAGGCCCTGGGGACTTATCTACCTTAATATTTTTTAAGACACCCAACACCTCGTCTTTTTGGATCTCAATGTGACCCAGGCTATCTACACACCCTTCTCCAGACTCAACATCTACCAATTTCTTCTCTTTGGTGAATACTGATGCAAAGCATTCATTTAGTTCCTCGCCCGTTTCCTCTGGCTCCACACATAGATTCCCTTGCCAATCCTTCAGTGGGCCAACCCTTTCCCTGGCTACCCTCTTACTTTTTATGTCCGTGTAAAAAGCCTTGGGATTTTCCTTAACCCTATTTGCCAATGACTTTTCGTGACCCCTTCTAGCCCTCCTGACTCCTTGCTTAAGTTCCTTCCTACTTTCCTTATATTCCACGTAGCCTTCGGCTGTTCCCAGCCTTTTAGCCCTGACAAATGCCTTCTTTTTCTTTTTGGCGAGGTCTACAATATCTCTCGTTATCCAAGGTTCCCGAAAATTGCCGTATTTATCCTTCTTCCTCACAAGAACATGCTGGTCCTGAATTCCTTTCAACTGCCACTTGAAAGCCTCCCACATGTCAGATGTTGATTTGCCCTCAAACATCCGCCCCCAATCTATGTTCTTCAGTTCCCACCTAATATTGTTATAATTAGCCTTCCCCCAATTTAGCACATTCATCCTAGAACCACTCTTATCCTTGTCCACCAGTACTTTAAAACTTACTGAATTGTGGTCACTGTTACCGAAATGCTCCCCTACTGAAACATCTACCACCTCGCCGGGCTCATTCCCCAATATCAGGTCCAGTACCGCCCATTCCCTAGTTGGACTGTCTACATATTGTTTTAAGAAGCCCTCCTGGATGCTCCTTACAAACTCCGCCCCGTCTAAGCCTCTGGCACTAAGTGAGTCCCAGTCAATATTGGGGAACTTGAAGTCTCCCATCACCACAACCCTGTTGTTTTTACACTTTTCCAAAATCTGTCTACCTATCTGCTCCTCTATCTCCCGCTGGCTGTTGGGAGGCCTGTAGTAAACCCCCAACACTGTGACTGCACCCTTCTTATTCCTGATCTCTACCCATATAGCCTCACTGCCCTCTGACGTGTCCTCCCGCAGTGCAGCTGTGATATTCTCCCGAACCAGTAGTGCAACTCCGCCTCCCCTTTTACATCCCCCTCTATCCCGCCTGAAACATCTATATCCTGGAACGTTTAGCTGCCAATCCTGCCCTTCCCTCAACCAGGTCTCTGTAATGGCAACAACATCATAGTTCCAAGTACTAATCCAAACTCTAAGTTCATCTGCCTTACCCGTAATACTTCTTGCATTAAAACATATGCACTTCAGGCCACCAGACCCGCTGTGTTCAGCAACCTCTCCCTGTCTGCTCTGCCTCAGAGCCCCACTGTCCCTATTCCCTAGTTCTCCCTCAATGCTCTCACCTTCTGACCTATTGCTCTCGTGCCCACCCCCCTGTCATACTAGTTTAAACCCTCCCGTGTGACACTAGCAAACCTCGCGGCCAGGATATTTATGCCTCTCCGGTTTAGATGCAACTCGTCCTTCTTATATAGGTCACACCTGCCCCGGAAGAGCTCCCAGTGGTCCAGATAACGGAAACCCTCCCTCCCTTAATAGTAGCAGAGATGTGGAGGAACAGATTGGGAAACAGATTCTGGAAAGGTGCAGAAGTCATAGGGTAGTAGTCATGGGCGACTTTAACGTCCCACATATTGAGTGGAAACTCTTTAGATCAACTAGTTTGGATGGGGTGGCGTTTGTGCAGTGTGTCCAGGAAGCTTTTCTAACACAGTATGTAGATTGTCCGACCAGAGGAGGGGCAATATTGGATTTAGTACTTGGTAATGAACCAGGGCAAGTGATAGATTTGTTAGTGGGGGAGCATTTTGGAGATAGTGACCACAATTCTGTGGCTTTCACTTTAGTAATGGAGAGGGATAGGTACGTGCAACAGGGCAAGGTTTACAATTGGTGGAAGGGTAAATACGATGTTGTCAGACAAGAATTGAAGTGCATAAGTTGCGAACATAGGCTGGCAGGGAAGGACACAAGTGAAATGTGGAACTTGTTCAAGGAACAGGTGCTACGTGTCCTTGATATGTATGTCCCTGTCAGGCAGGGAAGAGATGGTCGAGTGAGGGAACCATGGTTGACAAGAGAGTTGAATGTCTTGTTAAGAGGAAAAAGGAGGCTTATGTAAGGCTGAGGAAACAAGGTTCAGACAGGGCATTGGAGGGATACAAGATAGCCAGGAGGGAACTGAAGAAAGGGATTAGGAGAGCTAAGAGAGGGCATGAACAATCTTTGGTAGGATCAAGGAAAACCCCAAGGCCTTTTACACAGATGTGAGAAATATGAGAATGACTAGAGCGAGGGTAGGTCCGATCAAGGACAGTAGCGGGAGATTGTGTATTGAGTCTGAAGAGATAGGAGAGGTCTGGAACGAGTACTTTTCTTCTGTATTTACAAATGAGAGGGGCGATATTGTTGGAGAGGACAATGTGAAACAGATTGGTAAGCTCGAGGAAATACTTGTTAGGAAGGAAGATGTGTTGGGCATTTTGAAAAAACTTGAGGATAGACAAGTCCCCCGGGCCTGACGGGATATATCCAAGGATTCTATGGGAAGCAAGAGATGATATTGCAGAGCCGTTGGCAATGATCTTTTCGTCCTCACTGTCAACAGGGGTGGTACTAGGGGATTGGAGAGTGGCGAATGTCGTGCCCCTGTTCAAAAAAGGGACTAGGGATAACCCTAGGAATTACAGGCCAGTTAGTCTTACTTCGGTGGTAGGCAAAGTAATGGAAAGGGTACTGAAGGATAGGATTTCTGAGCATCTGGAAAGACACTGCTTGATATGGGAGAGTCAGCACGGATTTGTGAGGGGTAGGTCTTGCCTTACAAGTCTTATTGAATTATTTGAGGAGGTGACCAAGCATGTGGATGAAGGTAAAGCAGTGGATGTAGTGTACATGGATTTTAGTAAGGCATTTGATAAGGTTCACCATGGTAGGCTTATGCAGAAAGTAAGGAGGCATGGGATAGTGGGAAATTTGGCCCGTTGGATAACGAACTGGCTAACCGATAGAAGTCAGAGAGTGGTGGTGGATGGCAAATATTCAGCCTGGATCCCAGTTACCAGTGGCGTACCGCAGGGATCAGTTCTGGGTCCTCTGCTGTTTGTGATTTTCATTAATGACTTGGATGAGGGAGTTGAAGGGTGGGTCAGTAAATTTGCAGACGATACGAAGATTGGTGGAGTTGTGGATAGTAAGGAGGGCTGTTGTCGGCTGCAAAGAGACATAGATAGGATGCAGAGCTGGGCTGAGAAGTGGCAGGTGGAGTTTAACCCTGAAAAGTGTGAGGTTGTCCATTTTGGAAGGACAAATATGAATGCGGAATACAGGGTTAACGGTAGAGTTCTTGGCAATGTGGAGGAGCAGAGAGATCTTGGGGTCTATGTTCATACATCTTTGAAAGTTGGCACTCAAGTGGATAAAGCTGTGAAGAAGGCCTATGGTGTGCTTGTGTTCATTAACAGAGGGATTGAATTTAAGAGCCGTGAGGTGATGATGCAGCTGTACAAAACTTTGGTAAGGCCCCATTTGGAGTACTGTGTACAGTTCTGGTCGCCTCATTTTAGGAAGGATGTGGAAGCTTTGGAAAAGGTGCAAAGAAGATTTACCAGGATGTTGCCTGGAATGGAGAGTAGGTCTTACGAGGAAAGGTTGAGGGTGCTAGGCCTTTTCTCATTAGAACGGAAAAGAATGAGTGGCGACTTGATAGAGGTTTATAAGATGATCAGGGGAATAGATAGAGTAGACAGTGAGAGACTTTTTCCCCGGGTGGAACAAACCATTACAAGGGGACATAAATTTAAGGTGAAAGGTGGAAGATATAGGAGGGATATCAGAGGTAGGTTCTTTACCCAGAGAGTAGTGGGGGCATGGAATGCACTGCCTGTGGAAGTAGTTGAGTCGGAAACATTAGGGACCTTCAAGCAGCTATTGGATAGGTACATGGATTACGGTAAAATGATATAGTGTAGATTTATTTGTTCTTAAGGGCAGCACGGTAGCATTGTGGATAGCACAATTGCTTCACAGCTCCAGGGTCCCAGGTTCGATTCCGGCTTGGGTCACTGTCTGTGCGGAGTTTGCACGTCCTCCCCGTGTTTGCGTGGGTTTCCTCCGGGTGCTCCGGTTTCCTCCCACAGTCGAAAGATGTGCAGGTTAGGTGAATTGGCCAATGATAAATTGCCCTTAATGTCCAAAATTGCCCTTAGTGTTGGGTGGAGGTGTTGAGTTTGGGTAGGGTGCTCTTTCCAAGAGCCGGTGCAGACTCAAAGGGCCGAATGGCCTCCTTCTGCCTGTAAATTCAATGATAATCCATGATTAATCTAGGACAAAGGTTCGGCACAACATCGTGGGCCGAAGGGCCTGTTCTGTGCTGTATTTTCCATGTTCTATGTTATTCTAAGGTTTTCCTCCTCACTATTAACCACATTAACGATTTTCTCGGAATCTGCGGACTTACTGATTATTGCTCTTGCCAGCGTCCTTGGGTTACATGGAATGTGGAGCTGAGGCCATGGCCACCTTAGTCATGATCTCATTGAATTGTGGAGAAACTCGAGTGGCCGATTGACCGACTCCCTGCTCCTACGTCGTATGCTCATATGGCAATTGAAAGGCCCTGCATTTTCTCGAGTGAGTGTTGGTTATCCTTCAATGGTGTGGTGAACCCTATGCCCCAGCCGGTTCGCGGAACTTGTTATCAGAAAATTATCACATCTTGCTTCATTGCAGCAGAGAAATGCATTCCTCCGATTGCTAGCGACCCTCCAGTGAAAGGCAAGGCCAGTAGCATTGGGCAGGCAATATCTGGATATAAATGTGTACGTGGCAAGCCTGGAAGTTTGTAACTCGTGGAATTAACCTAATGACAGGAATGTTCTAGCACTCGGAATCGCAGTTACACAGAACCACACAGTTCAGACGAGGCCCTTTGGCCCATCGTGTCTGCACCAATACGCGAAAAACACCGGACCGACCTACCTAACCCTATTTGCCAGCACTTGGCCCATAGCCTTGAATGTTCTGACGTGCCATGTGCTCATCCTGGTACTATTTGAAGGATGTGAAGCAGACTGCCTCTACCTCCCTTCCAGGCAGTTTATTCCAGACCGTCACCACCCTCTAGGTAAATAAGATTTTCCTCAAATCCCCCATAACCTCCTGCTCCTCACCTTGAACTTCTGTTTCCTCGTAACTGACCATTCAATTAAAGGGAACAGCTGCTCCCTCTCCACCCTGCCCCTCATAATCCGTCCACCTCGACCAGGTCGCCCCTCAGCGTTTTGCTCCAGTGAAAACAATCCAAGCCTATCCAAACTCTCTTCATAACTTAAATGTTCCATCCCCGGCAACATCCTGGCGAATCTCCTCTGCACCCCCTCCAGTACAGTCACATCTTTCATACAATGTGGCGACCAGAACTGCTCACAGTACTCCAGGTGTGGTCTTACGACAGTTCTGTACAATTCCAACATGACCTCCTTGCTTTTATTATCTATGCCTCTATTGTCCCTCCAAGCAGGGGTTGCGCGTTGACACAGGGGCGGTACAGTGGTTAGCACTGCTGCCTCGCAGCGCCAGGGACCCGGGTTCACTTCCGGCCGTGAGTGACTGTCTGTGTGCAGTTTCCACTTTCTCCCCGTGTCTGTGAGGGTTTCCTCCGGCTGTTTAAGTTTCTTTTTCATTGTCATTACTTTATCAGAGTTACAAAGCCAGAGCTCAGAGTGTGGACAGGGGCAAACTCCTAATGCAGCTCCTTGCCTGCCCCAAAAACCAATTCAAATTTAATCCAATTCACGGTACCCACAAAAGAAACATACCAGATGCAGGCATTACACCTGACCTCACGCTCACCTTAGCCAAAAGTCTGAGAAGCGACTTCCTCCCACAGTTCAAAGATGTCTAGGAAATCTGGATTGGCCATGCTAAATTGCCCCTTAGCACCCCTTCGTCTCAATCGGGCAAAGTATGTCTCTGATCTGCGTGGGAATCCAACATCAGACATGTCGTGTCAATGGAAACTTCAAGTATTTTCGATCGCCAAATTGATTTCTAGTGTCGCCACCGAAAGTGACCAACTCCCGATTTAAAATGGCGAACGGCAAAGGCTGATGGGAAAGTCAGCCAACAAGACAGAAACCAGCAGGTGCAGGTTTGCTGTGTATTAAAACTCTGCAAAAGGCCAGACAACATCGATACCAGCGACCATCACCAGAACAATGTAGCATCCATCTGCATACTGATGAGCAATCCCTGGGAACAATAAGTAACATTTGACACACACAAATCAAGGCCAGACTCCCCGGCGCCAGCAGGAGTCAACACAAAAGAGGTGAACGAGCACCTCAAGGCCGCCCGTTGATCAGGGAACCGCTCCAGTATTGGAGAAATCGAACCAAACGATTGGGACAAAGTCCAATCACTTGGGACCAGGTACAGGGTCCGCCCCGAAAGGCGGGAAGTCCCTGGGGACTATAAGAGTTAAGCCCCAAGTTCAAATCGCTCTCTTCACCTCTTTGTCCTGCAGGGTCACCCAGCAACACGAACCACCATTGACCGTGACCGGTGCAGTGACCACGAACGAAGTAAGTCTTCATTCAACGCTCGCTACGAGATAGGCGCTCCTAGCTACCAATCCGTACCAACTTCGAATCCCGCAGACTCAGAGCCCGAACGAAAGGCCATTTATTCCCCCTGACCGGGTGGGCCAGTCCGAAGTTAAATATAGGCCTGTTAGTTGTAGAAGTAGCTTAGACGTAGATTTTGCGCATGAGTAGCGATTACTGTGTATAATAAATGTGCTTTGATTTAATTATTGGGTTTTTGATCATTACTTGGACTTGAACTTCGTGGTGGTATCATAAAGATACCTGGCGACTCGAGAGCAAAGGTATTAAAACAGAGCAATTTAACCAACGGGAAAGTTAGCAACACTATTAAAGTCAAACCCGGCATCATGTGCTTCCCATGTGCCAGACTGATGGTACTTCTCATGTTTTCGGTGGTTATTGTATATTAAGCGTACATTGTAATAATAATAATCTTTATCAGTGTCACAAGTAGGCTTACATTAACACTGCAATTAAATTACTGTGAAAAGCCCCACGTCGCTACTTTTCAGCGCCTGTTCGGGTACACAGAGGGATAATTCAGAATGTCCAAATTACTTAACCGCGCGTCTTTTCGGGAATTGTGGGAGGAAACCGGAGCACCCGGAGGAAACCCACGCAGACACGGGGAGAACGTGCAGACGCCGCACAGACAGTGACTCAAGCCGGGAATCGAACACAGGTTCTGGAGCTGTGAGGCAGCAGTGCAACCACTGTACCACCGTGCCGCCCATTAAGTACCGCAGCAGATATTGATCCATTCTGCATTTCGTTACAGGAACAGGTAATGAAGAGTCTTTGCCCTTGGACTAAGCTTGAAGAGCAGGCCATGATTTTCGCCTATCATTTGAGTGCTTCCCTCTGCTGCTAGGTAGATATTCCGGTTTTTAAAGTTACAATAAAATTCGCGGCATGATAGCTCTCAACATTGCCTAAACTCTTCCTCGATTGATCTACATGACAGAAAAATGTTCGGTAAATGGACTCTACTGCTTCCATGAGGATAGGAACACATCATTCGCGAAAAGGAACCTCAGTGAAGCTGTAAATACTCACCGACGCTTCTCTTTGGCACTTTGGATTTTCTCTAGCTCTCTGCCACACTTCGCAGTAATTGACCTCCCTTACCGCCACGCCGAGAGCGCTTATACTGAGGTAACCGTTCTGTTTAGATTTGTCAACAACCGCCAGATATCGTCCTGAAACTTCATCTTTCTTCGTTACTAACAGAGAGCATAGAACATTACAGCGCAGTACAGGCCCTTCGGCCCTCGATGTTGCGCCGACCTGTGAAACCACTCTAAAGCCCATTTACACTATTCCCTTATCGTCCATATGTCTATCCAATGACCATTTGAATACCCTTAGTGTTGGTGAGTCCACTACTGTTGCAGGCATAAGATGTTGGTGATGATCCATCTCGATGGCTGTACTGGATTCTCCTGAAACCATTGCATTTGGTACATGTTGGGATCTTTATATTGTCAATCTAACTTCACCAAATCCTATTCTGACACTGCTATTGTCACCGGCGACTGAGTTACTGGATGTGCAGATCCAGTAACTCAGTAACTAAGTTACTGGATTTGCGCACAGCCCACCTGCATCTGTTCCCTTCACTGTTTCATAGAATTTACAGTGCAGAAAGAGGCCATTCGGCCCATCGAGTCTGCACCGGCTCTTGGAAAGAGCACCCTACCCAAGGTCAACACCTCCACCCTATCCCCATAACCCAGTAACCCCACCCAACACTAAGGGCAATTTTGGCCACTAAGGGCAATTTATCACGGCCAATCCACCTAACCTGCACATCTTTGGACTGTGGGAGGAAACCAGAGCACCCGGAGGAAACCCACGCACACACGGGGAGGATGTGGAGACTCCAGACAGACAGTGACCCAAGCCGGAATCGAACCTGGGACCCTGGAGTTGTGAAACAATTGTGCTATCCACAAGGCTACCGTGCTGCCCCAAAATCTGGCCCAATACCGCCCAAATTTTCGCTTGCAACATAATCTCTCTCACTTTGTAGCCAATCACTGTCCGTTTCTTCCTGCCTCTGTATTTGTTCTCGACCGGCTGCACTTGTGACTTTTTCAGCTCTGACGTGAAACAACAAATCTTCACCATATCTTCACCTCTTTCCCTTTCTGCCTTCACCTCTCCCTCATTTTTTTGATTCTGTCCCACTAATTATCACTCGTTATCTCCCTCATTTCTACCATTCCCTTTCATCGTGTTCATCTCCCAACATCTCGAACGTTTTCGTTCTATTTAGCTCACTCTTTCTATCACAGTCTCTCCCTGTAAATCTGTCATTTGTTTTTCTTCACTCATTAGTTCCGATTTCTCCGTATTGCTGCATTTTCCCTCTCACAGTCTATTCATCTAAATTCTCCGTTCTCTCTCTGTCTCGCTCTGTTTGCCTTCATGTCTCTCTTTCATTATCTGCCATTGTCTTTCCTACTGTTTATCTCCCTGTTTGGAAGAACAGCCCGCACTGCACAGTTATACTCATTCCATATCTGTTGGCTGATTTCGACCTCCATTGGTACATAGATATTCGGGGTAAGCTCCGTGACTTTTACTGAAATGTGTAACTGCGGACATAGAGCTTGGTCCCAGGTATTCGGCGACCGGATTTCTCTTGAATTGGACAAGGGCAACGAGGCATCGCAATTAATTGTCCGAGAGGTAAGTACTCGCTGAGGTTTTTGTACCAGCTCTTGTCTTTTATTTGACGCGCTGCCTCACTGCGCAGTAATAGACCGCTCCGTCCTCCACACCGAGGCTGCTTATATTGAGGTACCCAGACTTTGTCGACTCGTGGCCTATGCCAGATATCGTCCAGGGATTTCATCTTTTTTCAGTGTTACCGCATTGCTAATTATCCATTTTGGAACTTGTGTCTGTTTTTGTAGATACCATTGCATGGTGAATATCAGCTGGTCTGTATATTCACAGTCTAACTGCGCCGATCCTTCTTCTAACACAGTTAAGGACACCGGAGATTGAGTTACGGGAACTACACGCAATCCGCCTGTGAATGTGAATGAGCATAAGAGCATCGTGTTAAAGAGGATCGATCGAGAGTTGTGTCTATCTGTATGTGTGTGTAAATTCCCATTTACCAGGCAGCACGGTAGCACAGTGGTTAGCACAATTGCTTCACAGCTCCACGGTCCCAGGTTCAATTCCGGCTTGGGTCACTGTGTGTGCGGAGTCTGCACATCCTCCCCGTGTGTGCGTGGGTTTCCTCCGGGTGCTCCGGTTTCCTCCCACAGTCCAAAGATGTGCAGGTTAGGTGGATTGGCCATGATAAATTGCCCTCAGTGTCCAAAATTGCCCTTAGTGTTGGGTGGGGTTACTGGGTTATGGGGATCGGGTGGAGGTGTTGACCTTGGGTAGGGTGCTCTTTCCAAGAGACGGTGCAGACTCGATGGGCCGAATGGCCTCCTTCTGCGCTGTAAATTCTATGATAATATATTTAGATAAAGTCGCCATAGTCACAGATTGTCGTAGGTTACTTTCCCCTTTGAGGGGGAGAGCTGAATGGTGGCGATTTAACCTCAGCATCCCCACCCCTCCGTCAAGGGACAGTTGAGAAGGCAGGTTCTTCATTAATAACCTCAGCCGCTATGGAAATTGAACCCGCGCTTGCATCACTAATGAGCTTTCTAGCCAACTGAACTAAACCGGCCGCCAATATCGATGTTCTGGTCAACTATAAAATGCAAACAAAAACTCTTGCGTCAATCTGCTAAATTATCCTGGTGATCTTAACCCTGGACTCTTAACCCTGGACTTACGATGCAACAGCGCTGTCAGTATTATCAGAAACATGTCTGACTCAATCTCTCTCAGTGAACGGGAATGTAATAAGTCAGGGATTGAGAAGGAGGAAGGGAACCCGGCCTCTTTATAGCTCATTGTTCCACCCACACACTGCAGGAGGCCAGACCCATTGTGACCAAACTCAGGGCAGCACAGTGCTTAGCACAGTTGCTTCATAGCTCCAGGATCCCAGGTTCGATTCCCGGCTTGGGTCACTGTCTGTGCGGAGTCTGCACGTTCTCCCCGTGTCTGCGTGGGTTTCCTCCGGCTGCGTGGGTTTCCCCCGGGTGCTGCGGTTTCCTCCCACTGTCCAAAGATGTGCGGGTTAGGCGGATTGAACATTCTAAATTGCCCTTCGTGTTCAAAAATGTTAGGTGAGCTTATCGGGAGAGAGGGTGGACGTGTGGGGCTTAAGTAGGGTGCTCTTTCCAAGGGCCGGTGCAGACTCGATGGGCCGAATGGCCTCCTTCTTCACTGTAAATTCTATGAAGTTACCATCTCTATTGGCGTTGACGTGGCCACACGGGACTTTAGGATTAGCATGCTTCAGTTTGACTGCCCCTGCTGGCGGATTCTGTTCCATCGGTACTTGAATGAGGTCATTGGGTGGATTTAGTGTTAATTGATTCAGATTTTTTTTAGAAGTGTCAAATATTGCCTCCTGGAAATGTAAATCGGAGCTGATGAGACAGACTCTTTATTTCTCGTGATGTTTATGCTTCAAAAAATGTTATTCAATAAGTGTTCACATGGGTAAAACTAGTTTTTCGGAAAAGAAAATCTGAAGACATGGGCGAAGGTGTGGAGGATATAGGCTAGAATTGTACCAGGAATTGGAGACTTCACAAAGGAGAACGGTGCAGAGAAACTGAGATTGTTCTTGTTATATCAAACCAGTAAAAGGAAAGACTTACTTAGGAATCGCTGTTGGCGCAACTGTTTCCACTAAAATGATAGCCCACGCATCCCTAATTAAGAGGAAAAAGACAGAGAGATGGTAGATTCCTTGACTAAAATGAGATGTGTTCAAATCTAGAATTGACTGCCTAAAAAGGCTGGCAGGAAAAAATTTAAATGTAACTTTCAAAAGGGAATGATCTAGGAAAGGGGAATTGGCGGGCTATGTGAAAAAATGCGGGTGGGGTTAGGCTGAAAGACGAATTGGATAATTATCTCATAAGATGCAGGTCAGATAGGCCGAAAGAGCTCATGCCATTTTCGGACTTCCTGATATTTGCCTTCCTTCATTCTTCTACCGTCTATTTATTTGCAGCCATTTGAACAGTGAGCAGTTGCAAGATGGTCTCAGACGTTTGGAGACTCAAGTGTTGCTAATTCCGCTCCGTCAGTTCTGAGTGCAGCTGCGCACACTGCACTCAACATTGAGTCTGCGTCATCCCGCCCACAGCTTCCGTTTGCTGCTCTGCCCTGATTGGGTTATTGGCTGCTCCGTTTATTGGTTGAACCAGCCGTGCAGGGGGGCGGGGAACTGTATTTATGCCTCTGACAGAGGTTTTCTCTCTCTGCACAGTTACAGAAGGACCATGAGGAACCGTGTCACTCCGATCTTCATCGTTATATCATTTTTCAGTAAGTCCGAGTAACACTCAGTCTCCTCCTCATTGTTCTAACCCTGATGTTATTATTGATCAAATAATAGTGATGCTGATTATGATGCGTCAATAGATGAATATGGGACTGATACTGTTGTTGTTTTCCCTCTATTTTGATATCAGAATGGAGCCACCAAGACACAGTGGAGCAACCGGCTGCAAAAATGACGATTGAAGAAAGAAGTAATATCACACTAACCTGCACTTTGAAAACAAGCGATTCTGATCCGTATGTGTGCTGGTACAGTCAAAGCGCCGGGCACCCTCCATATTATCTGCTTCATATTCTGGGAGGGAAACTATTCAGACACAGCGACATCAGTGACCGCTTTTCAGCTACTTTAGATAAAACTGCGAAGATTACCAAGCTAATGATTGCCAACACCCTGATCTCTGACAGTGCGGTATATTTATGCGCCCTGCAGCCCACAGTGATACCGATCTCATGGACCCCTTACAAAAACCCCACAGTGAGAATTCCAGTTAGTGCTCAGCAGAGGGTGCTCACACACCGATTATCAGACGTTATAATCCAGCCTGCACAGTGAGTGTCATAGTCAGGGACCATCGTAAAACAGCAACAAACGCAACCCCCTATAAGAACAGAGACTAACCACTTCCAGTCATATCATTCACAGCCTTCCGGATTTACCATTGAGTTCAGCAATTTCGGACTGTGAACTCTCTCCTCCACCTTCACTCCATTTTTTTCGATCAATTTATTTTCATATCTTCCATCGATCCGTTTTTTCTTGACCATTGTCTCCCCCCCCCCACTCCCCGCCACTGGGGTCATCTGTACCTTGGTAGTCCTTTGACACACTGCTTACCGCTGTACTGCCATTAACACATTCTGACCTCTTAATGTGCCAATAACAGTATCCTTCTTAGCCATTATCACCAGCATATACATTCCATTTGTGCGCCTGTCCATATATTTGTTAATCTCCACCTATCACTGATCCACTATCTCGCACCCCCATCCGCTCCACGCCCCTCCCCCACAACAGTATTAATCTGACGTAATTTCCAGTTCGCTCCAGCGTTGACAGAGTCATCCAGAAACGTTAGCTCCACAGATGCTGTCAGACCTCCCGAATTTTTCCAGCATTTTATTCCTATGTAAATGCAGTAATATTACTGTGCCATTTACACGAGCAAAAGTGAACATTACCAATCGCTCTATGGTGCTTTCATTCACCGCCCCCCCCCCTTTAATGCCTTCCTCTGTGATTTTTCGAGCCAACTGTCTCCATCCGTTGCCCAGAAGTCAAAACATTTCTTCTTCCATCTTTAAATTAAACTTTTCAGATCATTAATAGTTTTTTGGACATTAATTCAGAACTATTCCATCCCAGATGCCCATAGATTAATCCTCAGTTTTCTCGGAGGTCGGTAATACGGATTTTATTCAATATTGAATAATTCACTAATCCTGACACGCGTCTGTTGACTTTGCATTCCTCCAAATGGAACGGGTGTGTAAGTATTGCCTCTGTTACAGAGAGTGTGTGTGGGGGGGTGGGGGTATATAATGTTCGGTGGGAAGGTTATTATTGATTTAAGATCGTTACCCGTTGATTCTCTGTATGAGATTTTATCTGCTGTTGCCCTTACTACAGCAGATGTTGCTGTCTTGCCTGCACTTACTGGACAGGGTGCTGAGCAGGCTCGATGTTCCGAATGGCCTCCTCCTGTTCCTATTTTCTCTGTTTCTGCATCAGAACCGAGCCAATAAGACACATTGGGACGGTGGGTTGCTGAAATGAGGCTTGGAAAGGAAAGTAATATCACCCCAAACTACACCTTAAAGTTCTATGCTTGGCATTGTTGTATCAGCAGTTCACTGGAACGGGGCTCGATAGTTTTGCTCTGTCAGAAGCTATCGTGATTGATTGGACCGCAGAGCTGCCCATGTAACCGTCACGTGGGGCGATCTCACTGATCATTATTTCACTTTTAAATCAATATTTTCTTCCCAGATAAAATCCATTCAGCCCATTTCTCCTGCCATCTAGTTGTTATGGATATACTGATGATGCTGATGAAATAATGATCATTACTACCATTTATGTTAGTATAGGAGGATTCAGAAAATAATTGTATTCGCTGGAGTTCAGAAAAATAAGGGGAGACCTCAGATAAACTTATAAACTTACAACAGGACTGAACGGGGTATTTGCAGGAGGGATGTTCCCGATGGTGGGCGTGTCCAGAACCAGGGGTCACAGTCTGAGGATACGTGGCCGACCATTTTGGACAGATATGAGGAGAGATTTCTTCACCCAGTGAGTGATCAGCCTGTGGAATTCGTTACCACAGGGAGTAGTTGAGGCCAAAATATTGTCTGTTTTCAAGAACAGTTAGATCCAGCACTTCGGGCGAAGGGGAATGACAGTATTTGGGGGAATGTGGGATTAGGCTCTTGAGTTGGATGACTCATAATGAATGGCTGAGCAGGCTCGATGTTCCGAATGGCCTCCTCCTGTTCCTATTTTCTCTGTTTCTGCATCAGAACCGAGCCAATAAGACACATTGGGACGGTGGGTTGCTGAAATGAGGCTTGGAAAGGAAAGTAATATCACCCCAAACTACACCTTAAATCAAGTTTTTCTGAATGTTCAGTGTTCTGTTCGTATTAACAGCGCTATCATCCTCCAGAGTACATGCATAATCTCTGCAGAGGGAGAAAAACCTGGAACACCGATATTACTGATCGATTCTATTTCACGTTTAGCAAAACTATCAAAATCACCGAGCTGACGGTCATCAAAGCCCTGATCACCGACACCGCCGTGTATTTCCGTGCCATGAGTCCCCACGCTGCTATCGAGAGAAAGCAGGTCAAACACAGTGACAATTCCAGTTACTACGCAGCAGAGGGCGCTCGCAAACAGGAGCAATAATTCAACCTGTGGGGTGAGAGCCAGAGGAATCTATCTCAAAATGCAATAAACACAAAACGCAACAATCACTGGTGACGTCTACTCGCAAATTTATGATACTTGATGATTTCAATTCGCAATATATTAAAAATGGTCTTCACAAATGCAAATGTGCAGCCTTAATTGTCCTTGAGACTTAAAATTTATTTTCCCACACTGCTCCATCGAGTCGCCAATTCCCACGTTTCACCCATAATCGTTTTACTTTCTTTCTTCTGACATTTAGGTTAATGATTTAACACTAAATTTTCTGCTCGGCATATTATTTCAGTCCGGCAAGAGTCCAGCTTTCGAAATATCAAAATAGTCAGCCCAGGCCAATGAATAGCCACAGAATCTCTCCTCTTCAGGCCGCCGGCATCAGAACATCTATCCGATATCCACGAGAGGGCGAGAGGCCGGCAGCTCACAGTATCGCTGGTGGGGTTCGCAGCACCTGTAGCGAGTTGAGTAAGACCTCATCCATTTTGAAATAAACATAGGTTTAATGGTTGAACTCAACTTACCTCAATGGTTTGGAGAAGCTAATGCAGGCAATAATCATCACGAAGACATTCTCATATCGCAGGCTTTGCGCCTGATATTGGTCAGAGCACAGAGAGAGGGAGGGAAGGCGTGTCTGATGTGGGAAAGGATGTGAGAATGAGACTGAAAGACTCCCTTTGACCTGTTTTCTGAATTACTTCACTCTAACCATTTGGGTACCGTGTGTATTTCTACTCCGAGTGGATGTGGCATGAAAAGTTTTACTGGGCGGCTGATATAAACTCTAATGAATGAGAACTCTCTTTACACGTCCCCCAGACGCTGTGAACCTGCTCTTTGACCTTTGCTCCTGGGTTTTGAACAGAATAATGCAGAATTTCTGAAAAGCGCTGACGACCTTCTCTCATAAAGATTTCCAAAATCCGAGAGCCGTGGCTCAGTGAATAAACGACAACGAACCAGATTGAAGTTAATCGTTTGATGGGTGTGTCCAGAACCAGGGGTCACAGTCTGAGGATTCAGGGTAAACCATTTCGGACAGAGATAAGGAGACATTTCTTTACACAAAGAGTAGCGAACCTGTGGAATTCATTACCACAGAAGCAGTTGATGCTAAAGCTTTGAATATATTCAAGAGGCGGCTGGATATAGCACTTGGGAGAATGGGAGTAAAGGCTATGGGGAGAAAGCCAGATTGGGCTACTGAGTAGGATGATCAGCCATGATAGTGATCAATGGCGGAGCAGGCTCGAAGGGCCAAAAGGCCTCCTTCTGCTCCTATCTTCTACGTATCTATGTAAACAGTAAGAAGCCTGACAGCACTAGGCTAAAATCCAACTGGTTTATTTGGAATCACGAGTTTTCGGGGCGCAGCTCCTTCATCAGGAACGTATCTCCCTCGCCTGATGATGGAGCTGCGCTCCGGAAGCTCATGGTTGCAAACAAACCTGTTGGACTTTAACCTGGTGTTGTAAGACTTCTTACTGAGCTCACCCCAGTCCAACGCTGCCATCTCCACACCATTTTAAACAGAAGGAGCTACTGAACGAAATCCTGCTTACATTAGTTGGAAACGTTTATTCTTTAAGAATGTCCAGTTGCTTGTGCAGTGACAGTTCGCGCCATTGCTCTAAAGTGAAAGATCTATTCCTTTTAGCCATATGCTCACACACAATTTTTTCTTTCGGGAATATTAGCAAAGGATTCCAGAGCAAATATGAAGCCGTTGAACCGCATCGTAAGCTTTCCTTCCGGAGCAAACAGGTCCTCGCGGTGGACATGAATAAGTAGTTTCTGGGGACGCTGCTGTTGTGTCACAAGGCCGACTGGCGGGTCGTCAGCAAAGCCGACAAAATATGTAATCATGGTGAGACAATTGGCTCAGTGATTCATGAGAGAAAGCTCACAGGCGTCACGGCTGCCCATCCCCTGATGGCAACACTAAACTAACTGTCAGAAACTGAGTTTCCGAATTAACCAAATTCAGGAACAATCCTGTGTTTGACTGTGCAGTAAACAGAAAAGGGATTGAAATGGCGCAGTGGTATTGTCATAGAGTCATAGAATTTACAGTGCAGAAAGAGGCCACTTGGCCCATCGAGTCTGCACCGGCCCTCGGAAAGAACAAACAACAAAGAACAAAGAAAAGTGCAGCACAGGAACAGGCCCTTCGGCCCTCCGAGCCCGTGCCGACCATGCTGCCCGGCTAAACTACAATCTTCTACACTTCCTGGGTCCGTATCCCTCTATTCCCATCCTATTCATGTATTTGTGAAGCATTTGTGAAGATGCCCCTTAAATGTCACTATCGTCCCTGCTTCCACCACCTCCTCCGGCAGCGAGTTCCAGGCACCTACTACCCGCTGTGTAGAAAACCTGCCTCGTACATCTCCTCTAAACCTTGCCCCTCGCACCTTAAACCTATGCCCCCTAGTAATTGACCCCTCTACCCTGGGGAAAAGCCTCTGACTATCCACTCTGTCTATGCCCCTCATAATTTTGTACAGTACATCTCTATCAGGTCGCCCCTCAACCCCCGTCGTTCCAGTGAGAACAAACCGGGTTTATTCAACCTCTCCTCATAGCTAATGCCCTCCATACCAGGCAACATTCTGGTAAATCTCTTCTGCACCCTCTCTAAAGCCTCCACATCCTTCTGGTAGTGTGGCGACCAGAATTGAACACTATGCTCCAAGTGTGGCCTAACTAAGGTTCTATACAGCTGCAACATGACTTGCCAATTCTTATACTCAATGCCCCGGCCAATGAAGGCAAGCATGCCGTATGCCTTCTTGACTACCTTCTCCACCTGTGTTGCCCCTTTCAGTGACCTGTGGACCTGTACACCTAGATCTCTCTGACTTTCAATACTCTTGAGGGTTCTACCATTCACTGCATAGATCATGCTATTGAAGCCCAAGCCTCCCACCCTCCTGTAACCCAATAACTCCACCTAACCTTTTGGACACTTAGGGGGCAATTTAGCATAACGAATCCACCTACCCTGCACATCTTTGCACTTTGGGAGGAAACCGGAGCACCCGGAGGAAACCCACGCAGACACGGGGAGAATGTGCAAACTGCAGCACGGTAGCCTTGTGGACAGCACAATTGCTTCACAGCTCCAGGGTCCCAGGTTCGATTCCGGCTGTGCAGATTCTGCACATCCTCCCCGTGTGTGCGTGGGTTTCCTCCGGCTGCTCCGGTTTCCTCCCACAGTCCAAAGATGTGCAGGTTAGGTGGATTGGCCATGATAAATTGCCCTTAGTGTCCAAAATTGCCCTTAGTGTTGAGTGGGGTTACTGGGTTATGGGGATAGGGCGGCGCTGTTGACTTTGGGTAGAGTGCTCTTTCCAAGAGCCGGTGCAGACTCGATGGGCCGAATGGCATCCTTCTGCACTGTAACGTCTATGATAATCTATGCAGACAGACAGGGACCCGAGCCGGGAATCGAATCTGGAACCCTGACGCTGTGAGGCAGCAGTGCTAACCGTTATGCCACCATGCCGGCCCGTGTCGCCGGACTAGTAATCCAGGGATCCAGAGTCATACTTTGATGACTCGAGTTCGAACCCCGGCACGGCAGATTAGGGTGACCATGAAACTATTGTCAATTGTCAAACCCACCTGATTTTCAAATGTCCTTTAGGGAAGAATTCTGCCGTCCTTACCTGATCTGGCCTCAATGTGACTCCAGACCCTCAGAAATGTGGTTGACTCTTAAATGCCCCCCCCAGGGATGGGGAATACATGCTGGTGCAGCCCGCGACGCCCACATCCCACGAACGAATCAAAATAAACACTGGTGTAATTTTCACCATCCAGCGGACGGTGGATGTAAAGCGGACTTATACTCACTGAAATGCACTGGATTTCTGTCATCACTGGCAGGCAGAGCACCACCCCGCCGTTTCACGCTGCCATTGGGGACAGCAGGAAGTGAGGTGAGGGCAGCCGGAGATAGGACAGCAGATAGTTGGGGGCGGGGTTTTGGATATAAGGCTTTAAACATCCAAATTCCTTTTTTACAGAGCCGACAGCGACAATGCGGCTACTCAGCATCTGGGTTGTGTGCGGAGCGCTTCTAACAGGTAATTGTGGACCAAACACATTTCACATTTTATCTCATTTTCACATGTGGCTTAAAATGGATTTTTAACAGTCCTTGGGCCGAACTTTTCTCCTATTTGAACCTGTTTTAATTTTCAGATCTGAGTCATGGAGATTCTGTCACGCAGCCGCTGTCCTCAGATGTTAAGACAGAAGGACAAGAGTTGACTCTTACCTGCAGATATGATACCACAGAGAGCTATTACGACTTATACTGGTACCGGCAGCATGCAGACTCCGAACCTGAGTTTATATTGTGGAAAGATTCGGATGGTAATGAAGATAAAGCAGATTTTGCTAAAAGTCGTTTCTCTGCCGAGCTGCAGACATCGACTAAATCCACCAGTTTAACCATCTCGGCTCTGCAGCTGGCTGACGCTGCCGTTTATTACTGCGCTCTCAGACTCACAGTGATAGGAAACAGGCTCTGCCCTGTACAAAAACTATCTTTAACTGCAGATAGCAGCCCCTTTCTGTCGCGGTTGTTAGGCTGATGCAACCACAAGGTTAAGCGAGAGGAAATCAAACTAACCGCCAATGAAACTGTTCCCAGCAGCGGTTGAAAACACAAACTGCAGAACTGATGATGACAGACAGATCATCAATCACATTGGAATTCACCCTGTCCTGAATCATATGCTGCCGCGCATCCGGATTCTCCCGCCTCTCTTCCCTATGTCTCTCTGGCTCTGTGAGGCCAGTTGGTGGCGATCTGGGACATGGGTTGAAAGGAAAAGACGCAGGGCGCCGCTACAACCAGTGTCCTGCTAATCCTGGTCTGTAAATTATCATCAGGAAACCCTGGATTGTTCATGGCAACAGAAACCATACCAGCGCTAAGGAAATATTCTGAAGATCAATGGACACTGGGGCCACAATTGGGTTTGTTTCAAAGATCATAGTCACTATCGTGTGACTTCTGCTCACTTTGTATACATTGTCTCTGACGCAGGAATACACTCTGTTTAAATAAAAGATGTGAACCGGCGAAAGGCTACAGGAAAGTGAGAGGGAAGCCCGGGGTAGGCTTGTTCAACGTTATAAACAGGAACGAAAAAAGACAAAAGGAACAAAACGGTAAATTCAAGTGATCCAACAGCTAATACAGGTTGATTTCAATATAGCGCTGTGTTGAAATCAACTAACACGATTGAGCCAGTGTCCCTGATCTTTCCTTGTTGAGTGATGCATTTTGTTGAGAACATCGCTGTGACTCATTGACAGGCAGAGCTTTTGCTTCGTTTTTGGCGCGTGAGACTGTCTGGAACTTTCAATGTTCGGATTCTGAACCGGAAGCATATCCGGGACCGTTGGCTCGATCTCTTTGCATCGGTCCAGATTCTGACTCTTTCATAAGTCGATCTGTCCTTCCAGTAAACATCCTTTCCCGTGTAAAATGCATGGAAATTACAACAAATACTTCAGCGAATGAATGCAGGGTTGGACAAGTTCAACAAACAGGATCCCTAAATGGGCCTGTTCTCGCTCTGATCCACCTCACCAGCCCTGTTTTAGTGGAAAGATTGTTGCCGTTTTTCACTGCATTGCATTGGTTGGATCGCAGTTCAATGGGGAGACGACCTATATTTCGGGCCTCGGAGAGCATGTCCTTGGACAGCAGAGTTCACCGAATCACAGAAAAATACAGTGCAGAAAAGGTGCTTAGGCCCATCGAGTCCGCACCGCCTCATTAAAGGCATCTGATCTGCCAATCCAAATCCCATTAGCCAGCAGTTGGCCCATAGCCTCGAGTGTTAAGACATGCGAAGTGCTCATGAAGGTGCTTTTTAAAGGATGTGAGGCAATCCCCCTCTACCACCCTCTGGGAAAAAGGCTGTTCCTCAAGTACCCCCTGAAACTCCCGCCCCTCACTTTGAACTTGTGTCCCCGCGTAACCGAACCTTCAACTAAGGGGAACAGCTGTTCCCTATCCACTTTGTCCATACCCTTCATAATCTTGCCCCCCCCCCCGCCCCCCCCCCCCCCCCACCCCCCCCACCCCCTCAGACTCTCTGCTCCAGCGAAAACATTATATAGAGTGGTTCAAACATAAAGTACCAGGGAACGCTTTTGAAACAGCTCAACAGACCGTTCCTGTCACCACAGCCGCTGTTTTCTCGGTGCAATATCTTATCTGCAGTTTCTGGCAACAAACGGCTATACAACGATCAAATGTGAAAACGACGGTTAACCAGACAGAACTCTCCGCGGCTGCATAGATTAGCACGGTATTCAGAGTACAGGCTGGAGTTAACGACATAAAACGAACAGGAAAATAAATGCCAATAATCAGATTGAATATCACAGCAGAGACAACGACTAGGAGATGGGTCACTGCCATGGACACCAGATGCCGAGTGATGCATTTCGAGAGACCACACCTTCCTCGTGAGAGGATCACAATCGCTACCAGGTTAACCGAGAAGAAGAAGAAAATTAATATTGTCAAGTTACTATACAAATTCCAAGCACGCACATTGATAAATTTTCCTAAAACCAAATTATAGTGAATGCGAGAATATGAAACACAAACAGAAAATAATAAACAATCTCAGCAGGTCTGGCAGCATCTGTGGAAGGAGAAGGAGGCTAACAATAGCGATTTCGAGTCAAGATTACTCTTTCTGTTTTTGTTGCTTATTTATGACATTTTTCTAGTTCATCATCATGATCGAAAACATCGAAATGGTCATTCATATTTTTTTCAATGTCAGCCCTGTCCTAAACAGAGTTACAACGGTATCCTGAATTCATCTAGCACCTTTAATGTAAAAGGTGTCCCCAGTCGCTTCACAAAAGAGTGATGCAACAACATTTGACACCGAACCATATAAGAAGGTATTAAGTCAAATGCTGAATAACTGGACAATGGTATAAGCTGAAGGAACACATTGAATGTGCGAGGTGAGGAAGGAAGGCAATGTGATTAAAGGCTGGAATTGCATTACTCATGATCTGACGGCTGAAGATCTCGAGGTCACATTCAATATTTGGCATTCAACTATTGGATCATGTATCAGTAAAACGGAAATCGCCTATTCAGATAGTTCACATATTAGTTACATTTGTATTTTTAAACCATAGAATGAAACAAGGAATCAATTTGGCTGGTTGGGATTCCATAGGAATATTGCAATATACGTGCAATGCGCTCCACTACACCAGCAGATGGAGCTCCGTCAGCCTGTACAATTAATATAGCTTCCTTCCGGGGGAAAACACAGCTTTTCTCCACTTTGTCTCCCTATAAAACGTATCAACTTTGTTTGAACTCTACACAGAAATCCTGTCCTTACTTTAAGGAATGTTCTCAGTTCAGGCTTACATGTGTGCTCTTTCCAGCCCCTGCGACACACAGTTAGAATGTTACAGAACTGTGGAAAAACGGCTGGCACTTTCACATTCAAGAGATTTCTTTTTTCCAGTTCTGATGGCTGCCTCTGCTCTTTTAAAGAAGACAGTCTCCACAGATTTAGCTAAAATGCCTCTTAAAATCGTCTGGCCAATAAAGAGAGAGAGGGCGCGACAAGGAGATTGTCCGCCACCATCGAGCTGAGCATTCCTTCACAGAACTGAAACAAACGATCGAATTCTTCAGGAGACCAACCTTCCTCTTCTGCAAGTTTCTGACTGGGTTCACTGATCAAAGGCTACGGAAGGAGAAGGCCGAGAAACCAACATTCACCGATTGGCTGCCTGCGATGTCTATCAAATCGTCATCACAGGCTGTACCATATAACATAAAGGGGCCGTCCTGGCGTGGTCCATCAGGGCCACATAGAGTTCCAGCTCTATGTAAAACCTGTAGTTTAACAGAGATCCCAAATGGAGCAGTAGTATTGTCGTAGCTAACCAGAAGACTGCAGATTCCAACAGGCAGCAGGACGGTGATAAAAGGGAACCGAGGACAGTCAATAGGTTGAACAACAATGTCCTAACAGAACCAGCAGATAACTGGGTTGGTTTCAAACGATTTCATATTGAGCGGAGTCAGGACGTCATATTGGAAAGACAAGGAGTATTTTTAACCCTCTTATGGCTTGGTAATGTTCTGCGCCCCAGCACACATAATACACCACGCTGTCGGATAACTGCAAAGAGGGAATGGTTCAACGGACCATTCTTGTGGCTTTATCTAATGTAACATATGGCCTCCACCTCCCAAAGGCAGTGACATTTTTTTCGGAACCCGTTTTTTCCAATTCATATTGAGGTCTTTTCTCTGGGTGCTGAATGTACTAGAAAAGGGTGGTTGAGGGTGTAATTTCGAATAATTGGAGTTTAAATTCACATTGTCTCCAGAACTCAATCTGATCCTCGGTGGTTTTTGAAACATTGACTTTATTTCGTCACTGCTTGAATAAGGATACATATAGGTGCCGAACAGATGAAAGGCAGCATAATATCAGAATGAGAAAATACCTACAACATAGGCTAAGGGCCTTCGTATTGGTTCATATAGCCTGCATCAAATGGTACTGGGCCCAACCCACCATCATGTGAACAGTGGAGTTATACGAATCAACCACCTGAAATATTACTCTCTGACTGATGAGGGAAATGGCAACTTCCATGACAGGTTTTCTGACATATGCCCGCCTCCACCCGTCTCCCCCTCCCACCCAATCTCAGTAAAATAGCTAACCTGACCATTATCACCTTGTTCTTTGTGGGAGCTTGACTTGTACAATTTGGCTGCCATGTTTCATAAATGAAGGGCGTCTCTACACTTCAAAACCTTCTTTGGCTTTAAAACGCTTACTGATGTCGTGCAAAATGCTGCGCAAATGGCAATATTTTTGTTGTTGCTGCCCTTGAGAGACAGAATGCGAATTAGAGCCAGAAGAGGGAGGGAATGTATTACATTTAGTGAAGTGCTAACGTTACATCAAACTCAATATCAGGGCTTTCTCCCTCTATATCCTTCTCACTTTGTTTGCATACTTCCCCGTCATTGTCTACTTCTTCACCCCACATCTCTATCTCCGAATTCATTGTGTCCCTCGCCACGTCCATGACGTGGGAGGCATATGGAGGGAGAAACATACAGAAAAATAGAGAGAAATAGCAATGAAGATTTTCACTGCTTTTTATTAACTCGATGGAACAAATTGGTAAAGGGATTGAGGGAATGGAGTTCCTACAATGGGTATTGGATGCTTCTATAAACCAAAACGTAAAATAAAGACGAATAGTTGTCTCTAGTGTTCAGGGATCAAAGCAGATCAGATAAGAGAAGTACATGCATTGCAAAATCTCGGCAACACACATGCCACTATATTGTAATATAATATAGTATTGAAATGGAAAATATTTGACCGAAAAACAAACTAAACACTTGGTTAATTAATGAAAAGAATAATCTTTAAAAAAAAAAAAATGTTAGTGTACTCAATTCTTTTTTTCCAATTAAGGTTAAATTTAGCGCGGCCAGTCCACCTACTCTGCACATCTCTGGGTTGTGGGGGTGAGACCCATGCAGACTCGGGGAGAATGTGCAAACTCCATACTGACAGTGACCCAGAACCGGGATCGAACCTGGGTCCTTGGCGCCGTGAGGAAGCAGTGCTAACAACTGCGCCACCGTGCCGCCCTTGATAATAATAGTCTTGATTGTCACAATAGATTGTCTCCCTGGTGCAAGGGTCAAGGATGTCTCGGAGCGGCTGCAGGACGTTCTGGGAGGGGGGAGGGTGGCGGGGGGGGGGGGGCGAACAGCTAGCTGTCGTGGTGCACATAGGCACCAACGATATTGGTTTAAAAAAAACGGGTCGAGATCCTACAAGCTGAATTCAGGGAGTTAGGAGTTAAACTAAAATGTAGGACCTCAAAGGTAGTAATCTCAGGATTGCTACCAGTGCCACGAGCTAGTCAGAGTAGGAATGTCAGGATAGATAGGATGAATGCGTGGCTCGAGAGATGGTGCAAGAGGGAGGGATTCAAAATCCTGGGGCATTGGAACCGGTTCTGGGGGAGGTTGGACCAGTGCAAACCGGATGGTCTGCACCTGGGCAGGACTGGAACCGATGTCCAAGGGGGGTGTTTGCTAGAGCTGTTGGGGAGAGTTTAAACTAATGTGGCAGGGGGATGGGAACTGATGCAGGAAGTTGGAAGGTAGTAAAACAGGGACAGAAACAAAAGGCAGTAAGGGGGGAAGTGTTAGGCAGAGAAGCCAAAGTCAAAAATCAAAAAGGGCGACAGTACAAGGTACAGTGACTGAGGGGAGCTCAGTGAATAGGACCAGGAATACTAAAAGGAATAAAACGGGAAGTGAAAACATTAATGGTAAGCGACGCGGCAGGTTGTTACATGAAGATATGGGTTCAACGACAAGGAAAATTAGGAGAAAGGTTCAGAGGAAATATAACTTAGGAGAGGTTACTAATCGAGGTGTTAAGATTCAGAACGGAGGTAAAAAAAAAAGCCAACATAAGTGTACTTCACCTGAATGCTCGTAGTATTCGGAGTAAGGTAAATGAGTTGATGACGCATATCATCGTGAATGACTATGATTTAGTGGCCATTACTGAAACATGGTTAAAGGATGGTCATGACTGGGAGTTAAATATCCGAGGGTATCAAACTATGCGGAAGGACAGAGTGGATGGTCAGGGAGGTGGTGTAGCTCTCTTATTTAAGGATGACATCCGGGCAACAGTAAGGGATGACATCGGTGCTATGGAGGATAAGGTTTAATCCATTTGGGTCGAAATCAGGAATAGTACGGCGAAAAAGTCACTGCTAGGAGTAGTCTGTAGGCCACCATATAGTAACATTATGGTGGGGCAGGCAATAAACAAATAAATAACTGATGCATGTAGAAATGGTACAGCAGTTATAATGGGGGATTTTAATCGACATGTCGATTGGTTTAACCAGGTCGGTCAAGGCAGCCTTGAGGAGGAGTTTATAGAATGTATCTGCGATAGTTTCCTAGAACAGTATGTAATAAGAACATAAGGACTAGAAGCAGGAGTGGGCCATCTGGTCCCTCGGGCCTGCTCCACCATTCAATGAGATCATGGCTGATCTTTTGTGGACTCAGCTCCACTTTCCGGCCCGAACAACATAACCCTTAATCCCTTTATTCTTCAAAAAACTATCTATCTTTATCTTAAAAACAATTAATGAAGGAGCCTCTACTGCTTCACTGGCCAAGGAATTCCATAGATTCACAACCCTTTGGGTGAAGAAGTTCCTCCTAAACTCAGTCCTAAATCTACTTCCCCTTATTTTGAGGCTATGCCCCCGATGGAACCTACGAGGGAACAGGCGGTCCTAGATCTGGTCCTGTGTAATGAGACAGGATTGATTCAGGATCTCATAGTTAGGGATCCTCTTGGAAGGAGCGATCACAATATGGTGGAATTTAAAATACAGATGGAGGGTGAGAAGGTAAAATCAAGCAACAGTGTTTTGTGCTTAAACAAAGGAGATTACAATGGGGTGAGAGAAGAACTAGCTAAGGTAGACTGGGATCAAAGACTTTAAGGTGAAACAGTTGAGGAACAGTGGAGAACCTTCCAAGCGATTTTTCACAGTGCTCAGCAAAGGTTTATACCAACAAAAAGGAAGGACGGTAGAAAGAGGGAAAATCGACCGTGGATATCTAAGGAAATAAGGGAGAGTATCAAATTGAAGGAAAAAGCATACAAAGTAGCAAAGATTAGTGGGAGACTAAAGGACTGGGAAATCTTTAGGGGGCAACAGAAAGCTACTAAAAAAGATATAAAGAAGAGTAAGATAGATTATGAGAGTAAACTTGCTCAGAATATAAAAACAGATAGTAAAAGTTTCTACAAATATATAAATCAAAAAAGAGTGGCTAAGGTCCTTTAAGGTCCTAATTGGTCCTTTAGAGGATGAGAAGGGAGATTTAATAATGGGAGATGAGAAAATGGCTGAGGAACTGAACAGGTTCTTTGGGTCGGTCTTCACAGTGGAAGACACAAATAACATGCCAGTGACTGATGGAAATGGGGCTATGACAGGTGAGTAATTTGAGAGGATTGTTATCACCAAGGAGGTAGTGATGGGCAAGCTAATGGGGCTAAAGGTAGACAAGTCTCCTGGCCCTGATGGAATGCATCCCAGAGTGCTAAAAGTGATGGTTAGGGAAATTGCAAATGCACCAGTGATAATTTACCAAAATTCATTAGACTCTGGGGTGGACCCGGCGGATTGGAAATTAGCAAACGTGACACCACTGTTTAAAAAAGGAGGTAGGCAGAAAGCGGGTAATTATAGGCCAGTGAGCTTAACTTCGGTAGTAGGGAAGATGCAGGTTTCTATCATCAAGGAAGAAATAGCGAGGCATCTGGATGGAAATTGTCCCATTGGGCAGACGCAGCATGGGTTCATAAAGGGCAGGTCGTGCCTATCTAATTTGGTGGGATTTTTTGAGGACATTACCAGTGCAGTAGATAAAGGGGAGCCAATGGATGTGGTCTATCTGGATTTACAGAAAGCCTTTGACAAGGTGCCACACAAAAGGTTGCTGCATGAGATAAAGATGCATGGCATTAAGGGGAAAGTAGTAGCATGGATAGAGGATTGGTTAATTAATAGAAAGCAAAGAGTGGGGATTAATGGGTGCTTCACTGGTTGGCAATCAGTAGCTAGTGGTGTGCCTCAGGGATCAGTGTTGGGCCCACAACTTTTCACAATTTACATAGATGATTTGGAATTGGGGACCAAGGGCAATGTATCCAAGTTTGCAGACGACACAAAGATAAGTGGTAAAGCAAAAAGTGCAGAGGATACTGGAAGTCTGCAGAGGGATTTGGATAGGTTAAGTGAATGGGCTAGGGTCTCGCAGATGGAATACAATGTTGGCAAATGTGAGGTTATCCATTTTGGTGGGAATAACAGCAAAAGGGATTATTATTTAAATGATAAAATATTAAAACATGCTGCTGTGCAGAGAGACCTGGGTGTGCTAGTGCATGAGTCGCAAAAAGTTGGTTTACAGGTGCAACAGGTGATTAAGAAGGCAAATGGAATTTTGTCCTTCATTGCTAGAGGGGTGGAGTTTAAGACTAGGGAGGTTATGCTGCAATTGTATAAGGTGTTAGTGAGGCCACACTGGGAGTATTGTGTTCAGTTTTGGTCTCCTTACTTGAGAAAGGACGTACTGGCACTGGAGGGTGTGCAGAGGAGATTCACTAGGTTAATCCCAGAGCTGAATGGGTTGGATTACGAGGAGAGATTGAGTAGACTGGGACTGGACTCGTTTGAATTTAGAAGGATGAGGGGGGATCTTATAGAAACATATAAAATTATGAAGGGAATAGATAGGATAGATGCAGGCAGGTTGTTCCCACTGGCAGGTGAAAGCAGAACCAGGGGGCATAGCCTCAAAATAAGGGGACGTAGATTCAGGACTGAGTTTAGGAGGAACTTCTTCACCCAAAGGGTTGTGAATCTATGGAATTCCTTGCCCAGTGAAGCAGTAGATGTTCCTTCATCAAATGTATTTAAGACAAAGATAGATAGCTTTTTGAAGAATAAAGGGATTAAGGGTTATGGTGTTCGGGCCGGAAAGTGGAGCTGAGTCCACAGAAGATCAGCCATGATCTCATTGAATGGCGGAGCAGGCTCGAGGGGCCAGATGGCCTACTCCTGCTTCTAGTTCTTATGTTCTTTTAAAAAACAATTCTCCTCCTTCTTCACATTTTCTCCCACATTTACACCCATCAACAATAAACAATAGTCAGCAAGATATGTCAATCCCCATAATAACGATCCTATCCGCCCACCAACCCCCAAACCTCAGCCCACATGTTTACATAAACAAATGACAAAAAGGAATCAGGGATTACCCATAGTCACCCTTAATCTACACAGTCCCCCTCCCCTCCTTCCAGTACTCCCCTAGCTTTTGACAGGACCACAACATATGAACGTGATTCGCGCCCCCCCCCTCCCCCGCAACGCTCACACACATCCTCTGCTCCTTCAAAAAATTGGCTCATCCTCGCCCTCGTGAGGTGCGCTCTATATACCACCTTCAGCTGTATCAGCCCCAACCTCGCACATGAAGTGGAGGCATTCACTCTCCGGAGCACCTCACACCAGACCCCCTCCTCTATAACCTCTCTCCCAACTCTTCCTCCCACTTTGCTTTGATCCCTTCCAGTGCTGCCTTATCCTCTTCCAGAATAGCTCCGTACACCGCTGACACTGCCCGCTTCTCCAGTCCCCTTGTCGTCAACACCTCCTCCACCAATGTGGAGGCCGGTTCCTCTGGGAAGCTCTGTATCCCCTTCCTGGCAAAATCCCGAACCTGCATGTACCTAAACCCTTCTCCCTGCTCCAGCCCATACTTCGCTTCCAGCTCCCTCAATGCTGCAAACCGACCCCGAAGAAACAAATCTTTTAGCGTCTTAATCCCCTTCTCTTCACATTTCCGAAAACTTCCATCCCACCTCCCTGGCTCAAATCTGTGGTTCCCCCGAATCGGCATTTCCCTTGACCCTAAACCCAACCCGAAGTGCTGGCGAAACTGCCTCCAGATTTTCAATGAAGCTATTATTACCGGACTCCCTGAATATTTCCCCGGAGCTATCAGGAGCGGAGCTGTTGCAAGTGCCTTCAGCCCCGACCCCCTGCACAAACTCTCCTCCATTCTGACCCACTGAGAATCAACCCCTCTGACCCAGCTCCGCACTTTCTCCACATTCGCCGCCCAGTAGTAGTACACCAAGTTTGGGAGACCCAAACCCCCTGCCTGCCTTCCCCTCTGTAGCAGCACCTTTCTCACTCTGGCCACCTTCCCTCCCCATATGAATGAGGTAATCCTTCCCTCAATCTCCCTGAAAAAAGACTTTGGCAGGAAAATCGGTAGGCATTGAAAATTAAAAAGGAATCGCGGCAACACATTCATTTTAGCCGCCTGTACCCGACCTGCCAGTGACAGAGGAAGGCCGTCCCACCTTGGCAGATCGGCTTTCACTCTCCCCACCAAACTAGTGATGTTGTACCTGCGAAGCTTCCCCCACTCCCGGGCAACCTGCACCCCCAGATACCTAAAATGAGTCCCTGCTCTACGGAATGGCAGCCCCCCCCCACCCCTGCCCCCACCCCCGGCCGAGACAACACAAAGTACTCACTCTTGTCCAGGTTCAACTTGTACCCCGAGAAAGACCCAAATACCCGCAGTAGCTCCAATATTCCTCCTATCGACGCACTCGGCTCCGACACATACAGCAGCAAGTCGTCGGCATATAAGGACACCCTATGCTCTATCCCCCCCACCCCCACCCCCCCCCCCCCCCCCGCACTATTCCTTTCCATGCTCCCGAACTTCTCAATGCGATGGCCAATGACTCAATCGCAAGTGCAAACAGCAGGGGGGACATAGGACATCCCTGTCTCGTCCCACGGTGGAGAGAGAAATATCTCGAACTGATATTATTTGTGCGGACACTCGCCTTTGGTTCCTTATATAATAGCTTTACCCAGTTCACAAACCTTGGTCCAATCCCAAACCGCACCAGCACTGCCGTCAGGTACCCCCATTCTACCCGATCAAATGCCTTCTCGGCGTCCAATGCCACAACTACCTCTGTTTCCTTTCTTTCCGCTGGTGCCAGAACAACGTTCAAAACCCTCCTAATGTTCGAAAACAGCTGCCTCCCTTTCACGAACCCTGTCTGATCCTCCCCTATTACCTTCGGGAGGCACTCCTCCAGCCTACCCGCCAGTACCTTCGCCAACACTTTTACATCCACATTCAGAAGTGATATGGGCCGATGCGACCCACACTCCGTTGGATACTTATCTTTTTTTAGTAACAGGGAAATCGATGCCTGCCCCTAGGTTTGCGGCAACACCCCTTTCCCGATCGCCTCCTCAAACATCCCCACCATCAGGGGTGCCAACCTATCCTTAAATTTTTTATAATATTCCACCGGAAACCCATCGGGCCCTGCCACCTTCCCCGACTGCATCCTCCCAATCGCATCCTTTATCTGCTGCTCCACTATTGTTCCTTCTAATGTAGCCCTGTCCCCCTCCCCTAGCCTCGGGTACTCCAACCCATCGAGAAATTCCTGCATCTCACGGGCTCCTCCGAGTGGCTCTGACTTGTACAACCTCTCATAAAACGCCTCAAAAACCTTGTTAATCAGCACTGGGGCCACCACCAACTTCCCTGCCCTATCCTTCACCTGAAGAATTTCCCTTGCCGCTGCCTCCCTCCGGAGCTGACCTGCTAACATATCTCCATGTTCATAAACTGCACCCCTTGCTCATCTCAGTTGGCGCACCGCCTTCCTGGTGGACAGTCATTCGAAGCTCACCTGTAGTTCCTTCCTCTTTTCCAGCTTCGCCGGGTCCCCATCCTCTGCATACCTCCTATCTACCTCCAACATCTCATCTATTAACCTCTGCCGCTCCAACCTCTCCTCCTTATCCACCCTGGCCTTAAACGAAATTACCTCACCACTCACCACCGCCTTTAGAGCCTCCCAGGCGACCGCGTTCAACACCTCACCCATACAATTGAAACCTACATATTCCTTAATTACCTTTTCAATTTTCTCACAGAATACTTGGTTCCCCAAAAGCCCCACATCCAATTTCCAACCCGGTCTCTGCGCTGCCCCCTTCTCTAGCACCATATCCACCCAATGTGGAGCGTGATCTGACACTGCAATTGCAGAGTATTCCGACCCCTTGACTCCAGCCAGCAAAGCCTTCCCCACCACAAAAAAGTCGATCCACGAGTATACCTTATGGACCGCGGAGAAAAACGAATACTCCCGTTCCCTTGGGTGCAAGAACCTCCAAGGGTCCACCCCTCCCATTTCCACCATTATCCCAGCCAGCGCCTTCGCCCCCCCCCCCCCCCGATGGGACCAGCGAGCGCAGCCGTGATCTGTCCAACCTTGGCTCCTGCACCAGGTTCCAGTCCCCCCTCCCCCCCCCCCCCCGCCACAATCAGCTCATGCGTGTCTAAGTCGGGAATAGCCCCAAACATCTTCCTTGTGAATCCCACATCATCCCAATTGGGACCGTATACACTTAACAGTGCCACTAATCTCCCCTCCAATTCCCCTGTCACAATCACATATCTACCCCCCCTGATCTGCCACCACCTTCTCCATCTGGAAGCAAACCCTTTTGCTGACCAGCACCGCTACCCCTCAAGCCCTTCCATCAAATCCAGAGTGAAACACTTGGCTAACCCAGCCCTTTTTAAGTCTCACCTGGTCCTTCACCCTCAAGTGAGTCTCCTGCAGCATTGCTACATCAGCTTTCAAACTTTTAAGATGTGCAAGCACCTTGACCTCTTGACCGGACCTCCTAACCCTCTCACGTTCCATGTGATTATCCTTACTGGGGGTCTCTCACCCCCCCCCCCCACCTGTCTTATCCACCATCACCATACCACCGGGCCCTGCCCCATAAGCCTGACCCGCCCCTGTCCATTGTTAACATCGAACCCCTTCCCTCCCTCCCAAGAACCCCCCCACCAAAAACATCCCCCAACATCCTTCCCTCCACCCCCTCTTGCTCGCCTCGTAGGCCCATTGAAGCCTGCTATCTAGGCTCCAACGTCCGCAGTCCTCCTCTCACCTCACCCCCGTTCACTAACTGACTCTAGTTAGCTAGCGCGGGTGGCTCCCCCCCCCCCCCCCCCCCCCGCCAATACCTCTCGCCCCCTACAACCCAGTCCCGGAGAAAGAAACACCAAAACAAACCCAACAATCCAACCCCTACAATTCACTAACATAACATTTAACCGTCGCAACACAGAACGCTATTAATTTGAACTCTGTAACAATGCAGAGAAGTAAATTTCAATACAAATCAGTAAAAAGAAAGTTGTAACATTTGTACATTTTCCAGCCGCTCAAACACAGTCCATAGTCTCTCTTCCAGTTCCGCTCTTCACGTCTGTCCCAAGCCTTCTGCCCTCACGAACGCCTCAGCCGCCTCCACTGTCTCAAAATAAAAGTCTTTGGCTTTATATGTTACTCTCAACTTCGCCGGGTACACCACACCAAATCGCACCCCCTTCTTGTACAAAGACGCCTTCACTCGCCCAAACGCCACTTGTCTTTTTGCCAACTCACCATCCAGTCCTGGTCGATCCGAACCGCAGTACCATCCCACAGCACCTCACGCTCCTGCTTCGCCCAGCTTAATACTTTCTCCTTCATGCAAAACTTATGGAAGCAGATAATTATTGCCCTTGGCGGCTCGTTCACTTTGGGCTTCGGCCATAATGACTGATGAGCTCGGTCTAGCTCATACAGGGTGGGGTTCTCACCCTCCCCATCAGCTCCGCCAACTTCTTAGCGAAGTATTGCGTTGGCCTTGGGCCCTCTGTCCCTTCGGGCAAGCCCACAATTCTCAAATTGTACCGCCTTGAGCGGTTTTCGAAGTCTTCCAGCTTTGCTCGGAGCCCTCTGTTAACCTCCACCACCCTCCGCAGCTCGTCCCCCATCGAGGTGACCTGGTCGCTGTGTCGTGTCACGGCCTCCTCCACCTCCTTCATCTTCTCGCCCTGCTCTCTCACCTCGGCCAATACCTTTGCCACCTCCACCCTGATCGGGCCGATTGCCTCCTCCAACAATGACCTCACCACGACCACCATCTCTTTTCTCAGGATCTCCATGTGCCTCACCAAACGTTTTTCCAGCTCCACCACTATCAGCTCGGTCATCTTCTCCACCGTAAGTAGTGCGGTCCCGCCTTGCAGTTCGGCTTCCGCCATCCTGTCAACACCTTTGCTTTTGCTCGTCTTCTCCTTCGGCGGCGAACCCGCGTTTCCTCCTTTCTTTGACGCTGCTTTTCGTATCTTTTAGCGGCTTATTGTTTTTTATCTTCTTTCCTTTCACCTCTCTCCCCCTTCACCCTCCTGCCCTTCATCAATCTGACATTCTTCTTTTTTGAAAAAAAAACTTTTACCAAACTTCCATAAATCTTCTTTCTTTCTCCTCTACATTCACTTGGGACTAGGCTTCAACCTTCTTCTTCCCAGGTGGGAGCCATCCGACGTGGAGCACCCTCCCTACATGGCGCTCGGGCCTCGGGCCTGCCGCCTCGGCCTCCTCGTAGCTCCGCCCCCGCTGCTCCGACCTGCCGGGCCCGGCGCCTCAGCCCCCGCCGCCCGACACCCGCGCGGGGTTCTTCGCCGGCTTTTAAACCGGCCCCGCTGGCTGCTCGTGGCGGCCCCAAAGGCCGACGATAGTCGGGGGGTGCGTGGGGTCTCGGGGATTTCCCCGAAATCGCCGCGAATCGCGGCCACCGGCGGGAGCTCTTTTTTTTGCGGCCGCCCTGCTCGCCCACCCCACCGGAAGTCCATCAGTTCTTATGTTCTTAATAGGCTTACATTAACACTGCAATGAAGTTACTGTGAGAAGCCCCTCGATTTCCTTGTGAGAGTGTTGCGCTGATAGATTCCCCGCAAACTGTGCTTAGGCTCTGAAACCAAACCCTGTATGAACCAACTCCTCTCATACAACACAAGTAAATGAACAATAACTGCGACTTGGCCAATAGGAAACAGCATCAAAGGACTTGGCCTTATCCCAAAAAACTCCTGCTCAGACATGCTCTCTTTTTGCAAATTTCCGTTTCAACTACAACTCACCAAATATTCTGGCACTCTGAAAGTTTGTTCCCGTCACACCGGGCCACGTCTGAACAAATCCCGCAGTCTACATTGCAGAAAAATGAACAAAACCTGCAACTTGGCCAATAGGAAATGACATCAAAGGGCTCGTCCGGTATTTGAGCCAAACGGTCCGATTAAAGCACCCGGAGCAAAAATCATACACCTAGACCAACGAGTGGCGTATCAGTGCGCCTGGACCCAGGTTAATGCTCGGGCGACATGGGTCGCAATCTCACCAAAGGAACTTGGTGATCTATAAATCTAATAAATTAACTGAACTCTGGATTTGGTAGGGCAGCACGATGGCGCAGTGGATAGCACTGCTGCCTCACGGCGCCGAGGTCCCAGGTTCGATTATGGCTCTGGGTCACCGTCCATGTGGAGTTTCCACACTCTCCCCGTGTTTGTGTGGGTATCGCCCCCACAACACAAAGATGTGCAGGGTATGTGGATTGAACACGCTAAATTGTCCCTTAATTGGAAAAAATGAATTGGGTACTCTAAATTTAAAAAAGCAACAACTCTGGATTTGGCAATGAAAATATGTTGCATTGTTTCGCTAATGTACTTTCGAGAAGTTATAATTAATGGTTTGGCATCCTTGCCTGGTTTGGCCTCCATATGATTCTAAATTGCCACTTATTGGCCCTGTTAAACGGCCTGGCAAATTCAAGGGGTAATAATATAATAATAATCTTTATTGTCAATGGAGACTTACATTAACACTGCACAGAAGTTACTTTGAAAAGCATGGCAAGAAATGCCAACCTTTTCTGCGGGAACTGATCAAAGCGAGATGAGAAAGCACAGACGGCTTCTTCTTAATTGATATGGGGGCATTTTTACCTTCGGATCACCTGACAGAAACTGCCTTGAAGAAAGAAAATACAAGTGCTGAATGTGAATGAAGGTGTTCCGAGCATTATATTCACTAGGAAGATTGAATTTGAGGTGGGATCAACGGGAATGTGTTCTCAGATTTCTTTTATATTCGTGTCGTATGAAACACAGCCGAAACATACAATGACAATGAACAGGAGAAAGTTTCAATTTAACATATGTTAAAATGTCTGTTTGCTCGTTATTGAGTGAATCAAATCTGACATCTAGCACTTCTGTTCAGAGCTGCTGGACTATGTCTTGTGGTTACATTCTCCAGTCCCTCTGCTCAAAGCTGGTATTAGGGATGCCTCCCCACACAGTCCACTATTCCGTTCACTCTGTCACACTGCGGCAGTGTTTTGCACGAGGCTCCCTTTGGTTGCTGTCACGGTGTCTCTCAGTCCGCAGTAATACACCGCGCTGTCAGACAGTCGCAGCTCCCGGATGGTGAAATTCTCCTCACTTTTTGAAGTGTCGGGAGATGCTGAAATGTCTCAGAAGACATTTCCGTATTTCGGGATGTAGATCAAAAATGTGGGGGCTATAATCCGGGTCCTCGCGGTGCAGCTGTAAATTATGCAAATCAGCAGTGGTCGAATAGCTGAAATTAATTATTGCGGTCTCCTTCAAAATGGGTCGTTGAAACCGGTTCCTGTGAGGCTGAGTGTAAACCACTAACGGCTGGCAGAAATAAAGGGGAAACAAGGTAAAGACATAACACATTGCCTGCACGAAGGAGATTTTGGAGTTTGTAAACTTCCCAGTTAAGAGAGCTGCAGTTGTGAGGAATGAATAAAAAGCAACAACCAACTTGTTTGCAGAAAGCTGACAGCGGATTTGAACCTGAAATTGTATTTGTGATTAGTTGGGTTCGTGTTGAGTTACACCTGATAGCTTTGCAGATTAGTTCATTGCTGGCAGAGTCATCAGCTTTTACCCAATTAGTTCATGGGGTCTTTGTTCCAGTATTGATCCCATCAGTTAAGAGTTCCTTTCTGCTCCAATTCATGACATCAGGGCGGGCAGCAGTGAATGGAACAGGGAACAGGAATTAAACACAATGTTGTTGCTTTAACAGTTTCACTCTGCGAGATGGATGAAGTGAAGGGAAATAGATCTTATTGTGGTATTAACAATGCCGGTGGCTCCCATTAACCAAACTGCTCACTGGCCATTAGAGCTACTACAGATAGTATAAAGGCCGATCAGAGGACAATGAGCTCTGAAGGCTTTCAGGTCGGCAATTCCAGATATTGTATGGAATAAATGGCGTCGGTTTGAGCAGAATAGGATTAAGGTTCAAGCTGAACGTGTTTTCTCGTCATGCTCTGATCAGCAGAATGCACGGCAACTGCCTCAGTTCTCTTTAACAAACATGTGCGTTTGAATAGGTGACATCAGACCCAGCAAACCCTGCTCTTCCGATCATTCGTTCCATAGGTAGTGACGTCACAGCAATGCTCTCAGCTTTATCTTGTTGGCTGTTCTGCATGTTTCTGAGACAGAATTAGTCCCTGGAATCCAGGACCAGCAGCAATGCGGATCCCTGTTGTCGCTGTGATCTGGCTGACATTCAATGTTGGAAAGACATTTAGTGTTTTTTTTTAAGTTAATTTCTGGCAGGAATAAATTTGGAAAGCAGGACCCATCTTAAACAAGCATCACACCAGCCTTAGAACACACATCAGTCTTTGTCCTGGTCTCCTCCTTGCAGGGGTTTATATTCGCAAAACACAATGCAAACGCGAGTTAGGGTGACGTTACCGGAACTGGAAGATGATACCTAGCAGAATGCGATGTAAATGTTGGGGGTTCTGTTCTGTACTCACGGAAAGTGAACCACGATGTCTTTACAATGGTGTGATGGACGTGGAGAGGACAATACCACATGTGGAATGTTCCAAATCTCCGTGTCAGAAATCAGCCTAACATGCACATCTTTGGACACTAAGTGTCAATTATTCATGGTTAATCCACCTAACCTGCACATCTTTGGACTGCGGAGGAGGGGGGGGGGGGGGACCGGAGCACCTGGAGGAAATCCACGCAGACACGGGGAGAACGTGCAAACACCACACAGATAGTCATCCAAGGCTGGAATCGTACCCGGGTCCCTTGGGTTACGAGGCAACTGCGCTAACCACTGGGGGCTAATTGGGTGTTGTTGGGATGGACAATCATGGATAATATTTTCAACGTCAATAATATTCATATCATCACAGAAGGCAAAATACCAATCCATCTCTGATGCCTTGTCTTCATTGGCAAACACTCTGGGACCAGATTTCTCATTTATCCTCCTCATAATAATACTAATCTTTATTAATGTCACAAGTAGGTTTACATTAACACAGCAATGAAGTTACTGTGAAAATCCAATTCTGATTGACCACCTCGCAGTTCCGAGGAGAGGCACATTTAATTCTAAGTATTGACTCTTGTTTAATGATCCACAGATACTGCCAGACTGCTGCTTCTTTCCAGCATTGTCTCTTTATATTTCAGATCTACACTATCTACGGCATTTTTGTTTTGAATAAGGGTGGCCATATATTGTGTTTGATGGGGACTGAGCACGCACGTGGTTTGTTGCTGCGATTTTCCTGAATTGAATTAGAGCCCATGAAATGAGAAGAGGCCTCATTTCATTTTCAGACGGAATGTTTTGATATGAATGCTGGAATGTATGAGGCCTGTTGTTCTGGCCTGGCCCAGATATATATGACTACCGTTGCTATTACCTGCACACCAATGACTAACCTCGCTTTCTCCCACAGAAGCTCCAAATAACCTCCAAGAATTGGAATGCAAAATAAACCACTGGCATTTCAATGCGCGGGAAACCTCTGTTGGGCCAGAGCCCCATCTGGCGGCCAACTAGCGACTTGTTTTGTTGCGTCTGAGGGAGAGACATGGGGAGGAACAAAATAGGGAGATAAGCAGTAGGAAAGACAATGGTAGAGAATGAATGAGAGACATAGAGGCAAACCGAGAGAAGGAGGAATTTAGATGAAGGTACAGTGAGTGCAAAAAATGCAGCAATACGGAGAATTACGAACTGAGAAAAGAACAAAAACAAATGGCAGATTCAGAGGGAGAGACTGAAAGAAATAGTGAACTAAATAGAAAGAAACAGTTCGAGATGTTGGGAGATGAACACGAGGAAAAGGAGAGATAGAAATGAGGGAGATACCGAGTGATAATTAGTGGGACATAATCAGAAAAATGGGGGAGAGATGAAGGCAGGAAGGGAAAGAGATGAAGATACGGCGAATAACCAGTGAAGGGAACAGATGCAGATATATGGAGACAATTCAGCTGGAAGAACAGGAAAGGGTCCAGAGGAGCTACATGAAAGGAACCAGAAGAGGTTCACAAGAATGATCTCTGGAGTGAAGAACATGTCGTATGAGGAACGGTTGAGGACTCTGGGTCTGTACTCGTTGAAGTTTAGATGGATGAGGGGGGACCTACAGTATACTGCGTGGCCTGGATAGAGTGGACGTGGAGAGGATGTTTCCGCTTGTAGGAAAAGCTAGAACCAGAGGACACGATCTCAGATTAAAGGGACGATCCTTTAAAACAGAAATGAGGAGGAATTTCTTCAGCCAGAGGGTGGTGAATCTGTGGAAGTCTTTGCAGCAGAAGGCTGTGGAGGCCAAGTCACTAAATGTCTTTAAGATAGCGATAGATAGGTTCTTGATTAATAAGTGGATTGGGGGTTATGGGGAGAAGGCACGTGAATGGGGGTGAGAAAAAAATCAGCCATGATTGAATGGCGGAGCAGACTCGATGGGCCGAGAAGCCCAATTCTGCTATTATTTCTTATGGTCTTATGGAGGAACGAAGAGAGACAAATGACCAGAGGATAAGAGGAACAGGGAGATAGACAGTCAGGTTAAAACGGTGTACAATGAGAAAAGCAATGTCTTAAATTGAATCTAATATGTACAGACCCCAGAAATACATAGAAAACACGCATGGATCTTACATTGCTTCGGCAGAAAATCGACGTCAAAGCATCTTTAAAACAAGGAGATACAAATTCGTTTCGAGGGGGTCAGCTTATGTAGTGAAAGCAGTAAGTATGAACATCCGATGTCGTTGTGGTACTAAAGCCAGAGAACAACTGCTCACTAACCTTTAGACTACCTACATCATGTATAATATGGAGGACTGACCAGCAGTCTGAGGGATTCACACAGAACTATGTGATACATTGCGCAAATAGAAATTTAATAGCGTCGAAGTCACGGGTGTTAGAAAACCGTTATTGTTAGAAATCAAGTGAAATCAGTGATAGCTGGGAGGACATATCAATCAGGGTAGAATAGAGTATTACCAAGAAATTAATTCTCAGTGAGAGGGAGAGAATGACATGGAGCGAAGCAAGATGCATGATAGATCCTGGTCAGACCGCACTCCAAAGCAGGAAATGATCTGTCAAGTAGAAATGCAAAATCCAGTCGAACTGAACTGATGATCTAACCAACGACAGAAATGGGCCCTGGGAAGCGCTGTCTGCAATAGCACAATCGGATAAAACCGAGAGAAGTAAATGCAATATCGCAATATCCAGCAATATCACAGACTCAAAACTGATCAAACTATCAGCTGCCATCGTAATTGATGGAGTGGAAATATCAGCGATTGAGTCTCCAGAGGTTTGTGCCCATTCTGCACCTTCTCACTGCTCAAGTGACTGAGGAAAAGAAAAACAAGTATGTGGCAAGAAGGACCCAGAATCACAAACATTTAAGGAACGAAATGAGACTTATTTGAAAGTGCGATACCTAACGGCTTTAATACCCGCATTTCCACGTTGCCTTCCGTTTTCAATTTATCACTATAAATTGGACGACTGCGTGCCTAAGAAAGCAGTACGTACGTTCCCCAACTGGAAATCCTGCCTCAATCGCGAGATTGACTCCCTACTGAAGGACAGATCTGAGGCATTCAAGGCAGACGACCCTGGCCTTTGCAAGAAATCCAGGTACGACCTCCGTAAAGCCATCCGAGATGCCAAGAGAGAATATCAAACCAAGCCAGAGTCACAGACAGACTCTCGGCGGTTGTGGCAAGGACTAAACAACATAACAGGCTACAAAGCGAAGCCCAGCAGTATCTCTGGCAGCAGCGCACCCCTCCCCGACGAACTCAATGCATTCGATGCTCGGTTCGAGCAGGTAACCAACAATCCGCTGTCGAGTGCCCCAGCAGCCCATAATTCACCCAGATCACAGCTTCCGAAGTCAGATCGGCCTTCCTGAAAGTGAACCCTCGGAAGGCGACGGGCCCAGACGGGATACCTGGCCGTGCACTCAGAGCCTTGCCGAACCAGCTGACAGAGGTATTTACAGACATCTTAAACTGTCCCTACTCCACTCCGAGGTCCCCACCTGCTTCAAGAAGACCACCATCATACCGGTACCAAAGAAGAACCAGGCAACGTACCTCAATGACTACCGACCAGTGGCCCTGACTTCAGTCGTAATGAAGTGCTTCGAGAGATTGATCATGAAGCGCATCACCTCCATACTCCCAGAATGCCTTGATCCACTGCAATTCGTATACCGTTGCAACCGGTCCACATCAGACGCTATTTCCCTGGCCCTACACTCATCCTTAGAGCATTTCGAAAACAAGGACTCCTACATCAGACTCCTATTTATTGACTACAGCTCCACCTTCAACACCATAATCCCAGCCAAGCGCATTCCAAAGCTCCAAAACCTAGGACTTGGCTCTCCACTCTGCAACTGGATCCTCAATTGTCTGACCAACAGACCACAATCAGTAAGAATGAACAACAACACCGCCTCCACAATAGTCCTCAACACCGTGGCCCTGCAAGGCTGCATACTTAGCCCCCTACTCTACTCCCTGTACACACATGGCTGCCTGGCAAAACTTGGTTCCAACTCCATCTACAAGTTTGCTGACGATATGACCAGAGTCGGCCGGATCTCGAATAACAACGAGTCAGAATACAGGAGGGAGATAGAGAACCTAGTGGAGTGGTGTAGCGACAACAATCTCTCCCTCAATGCCAGTAAAACAAAAGAGCTGGTCGTTGACTTCAGAAAGCAAAGTACTGTACACACCCCTGTCAGCATCAACGGGGCCGAGCTGGAGATGGTTAGCAGTTTCAAATTCCGAGGGGTGCACATCTGCAAAAATCTGTCCTGGTCCACCCACGTCGACGCTACCACCAAGAAGGCACCGCAGCGCCTATCCTTCCTCTGGAAACTAAGGAAATTCGGCATGTCCACATTAACCCTTACCAACTTTTACAGATGCATCATAGAAAGCATCCTATCGGGCTGCATCACAGCCTGGTATGGCAACTGCTCGGCCCAGGACCGCAAGAAACTTCAGAGATTCGTTAACACCGCCCAGTCCATCTCACGAACTTGCCGCATCATCCATTGACTCCATCTACACCGCTGCCTTGGGAAAGCGGGCAGCATTATCAAAGATCCCTCCCACCCGGCTTACTCACTCTTCCAAATTCTTCCATTGGCAGGACATACAGAAGTCTGAGAACACGCACAAACAGACTCAAAAACAGCTTCTTCCCCACTGTCACCAGACTCCTAAACGACCCTTTTATGGCCTGACCTCATTAACACTATACCCTGTATGCTTCATCCGATGCCGGTGCTTATGTAGTTCATGACATTGTATATCTTGTGTTGCCCTATTGTGTATTTTCTTTTATTCCCTTTTCTTCCCATGTACTTAATAATCTGTTGAGCTGTTCGCAGAAAAATACTTTACACTGTAGCTCGGTACACTTGACAATAAACAAATCCAATCCAATATCCCTTTGACAAGTTCCTGTGTATCTTCGCCCTTTATCATTTTGATGCGGTATTCCTGATAATAGGAAAGCACAATGGGGAAAATAAAATTCATCTTTTACTATCCATTTTACATGAAATTGAAGTGATTTTGTCATTGAATCTTCTACCAATGGAAAAAATTACATGTGATCTATTCCAGCACAAGAACAACATTCTGAGGAGGTGAATTGATTCTCCTTTCTATCTGCTTTGTGTCAAGCAAATTAGTCCAAGATTTCCTTCTCTATTTTCATAAACGTTCTTCATTCATGGTACTCTTCTGATCTATAATATCCGCACTCTCTCCAACTTTTTAACATTCTTTGTACTTTGTCACTGGATTTAGACAGAGAAGTCCAGCAATAATTTCTACAGAATTAGAAATAAGTTTCGATGTAAACAGCATCAATGCCAAAACCTGTGTCTAAATGGCTCCAATTTATAGGATAGAATCATAGAATCTCTACAGTGCCGAAGGAGGACATTCGTGCATCGAGTCCGCACCGACCATCTGAAAGAGCACTCCACCGAAGCCCACTTCTCCGCCCAATTCCTATCATCCCTCAAACTAATCAAAACATCCCTGACACTGAGGGACAATTTAGCCTGGCCAATGCAGCTAACCTGCAAACTTTTGGACTGTGGAAGGAAACCGGAGCATCCAGAAGAAACCTACGCAGACACGGGGAGACAGTGCAAACGCCACAATCACCCAAGGCCGGAATTGAACCAGGGTCCCTGGCGCTGTGAGGCAGCAGTGCTAAGCACTGTGCCACCGTGCTGAAATTTAGCTTTCTGGCGAACGTTCATGTCTGCAGATAAAATACTCACCGAATGCACTCAATGACCTCCTCCTAAAATGGATTACTTCTAACCTTCCAGCAGAGGGCTCCAATGTCAAGCATGGGCCTGATTAAGTCACGTGATAGCATTGGCAAAGGCAATGGGGATGGCATCCGGAGTGATGTCACAGTAAACCTGACCGCGTGCAGTGTGCAGCTGGACCAATGAGCTGAACAGAGCCCGGGCTCCCTCTCTGCTTCTCAATCTCTGCCTCATTCCATTCCCATTCACTGAGAGAGGTTCAGTCAGACAGGGTTCTGTTAATACTGGCGGCGCTCTTGCATAGTAAGTATTGGATTATGGGCTGGATTCTCCCGTCCCCCAGCCGAGTGTTTCTAACTCTCAGATTCTGGCAAAGTTTGATTAACTCTTCCTCTACTTTCATTCCTCCACTTTCGCAGGCGGACTATGTGTAAATCCAGTACCTCAGTCACCGGTGACAATATCTGCATCAGATGGGGGTTCAGTGCGCTTAGATTGAGACTATGTACCACATGCTGTGGTATCAGCAGAAACCGGCACAGCCGCCGAAATTGATCATCACCAACGTATTGGCGATGAAGACTACCACAAGGTTATGGCGGCTTTCGAAAGGGTGCAGAAGAGATTCATCAGGATATTGCCTGGTATGGAGGCCACTAGCTATGAGGAGAGGTTGAATAAACTTGCTTTGTTCTCACTGGAAACGAGGGAAATTGAGGGGCGACTTGATAGATGTCTACAAAATTATCAGGGGCATAGATAGAGTGGACAGTCAGAGACTTTTTCCCAAGGTAGAGGGATCAATTACTAGGGGGCATAGATTTAAGGTGCGTGGGGCAAGGTTTAGAGGAGATGTACGGGGCAAGCTTTTTACACAGATGGTAGTGGGTGCCTGGAACACGCTGCCGGAGGAGGTGGTGGAAGCAGGGGCGATAGTGACATTTCAGGGGCATCTTGACAAATACATGAATAGGATGGCAATAGAGGGATACGGACCCCAGAAGTGTAGACGATTTTAGTTTAGACGGACAGCGTGGTCGGCGCATGCTTGGAGGGCCGAAGGGCCTGTTCCTGTGCTGTATTTTGCTTTGTCCTTTCTTCTTTGTTCTTTGTTAAGAAAGGGGAGATCTCAGAACGACATCTCGCGGCTGCCAACAAGTCTAAAAAGAATGGTTATCTCAAAATAAACGCGCTCAGTGTGGAGGACGGGGCAGTCTATTACTGTGCATTGAGCACAGTGTCACAAAGCAGCTACATCCACGTACGAAAACCTCAGAGAGTATTTTCAATCCCAATAAATTTGCGCTCGTGCCCTTGTCCCGGAGGATGGATTAATCTCGATTCGGGAAAGGACTCAGGTGTATTTATCCACCAATTACATTGCTGTCTCTGTCATTGTACAGGTCAATAGAGGAACCGTTTGGGATTCGTGTGATTAATCTCCATGCCGACATACGCAGTAAATTACAGCTTGAAATATCCACTTCCGAGTAAAGGTAATGCAAGCTCTCACATGTGGGGATGATAAAATCTTCCAGGACCATTAACTTAGGTCCGCCTAAGGCCACTGAGCCTGAGCCACTAGTTCCTGTAACTATAGACAGAATGTGCTAATGTGCTGTTGTTATGGATACATAGACTACACATTAACAATTTAACGAGGGTCTCAAGGAGCAACAAGACTAACTTGTCAGACAGGACCATGCCTTTTTGTTGTCTTCAGTAGAACAACGATTTGCCGATCAAAAATTCATCAAATATATATTGACTCTCCCTGCTTTCAGTTATGGAGTCGCCCTGATAAAGGACTTATTTCAGCTCGGGGGAGAGCGAGCGGTGCTGTCCATAGTGAGTGCTGTAAAATTCATGGGAGTCTGATTACTCCAAGACTCCAAGGGTCCAGGACCGCGGGCTATGTATTTGTACGATCCTTCCAGATATTTTCTGCATTGCCTCAGGGGACCAATATTACCGGCGTCCTCTTTAGATCGCTGGCAATCAGAGGATTTGCCGTCACTGCTGAAATACACAGAGTTGCGATGCTGTTCTGATAACAAGTACCGTGCGCCCGCTGCGGCATGGAGTTACCTCGACCATTGGAGCATCCTTCATGGCATGTCTTGGGACAAGCTCAACGATGCTGTGTCGCCCTCAATAACGAAAATCGTCTCTTCAGATGGTGACACCTCTTCACGGGCCCACGAACAGACGAATGTTCCCGTGCCAGCCTCCCCGAACAGGCGCCGGAATGTGGCGACTAGGGGCTTTTCACAGTAACTTCATTGAAGCCTACTTGTGACAATAAGCGCTTTTCATTTCATTTCATGTTGAGCTGGAGTTGGCTATTCAGCCCCTTGAGCCTCCTCCACCATTCAAGAAGTTCGTGGCTGATGTGATTGTGACCTCATTCACACGTCGCCTACCCCGGATAACCTTTAATTCACCTTTTAATCGAGAATCCAAGAACACCTGTCTTAAAATATTCAATGAACCTACCTCAGCGGTCTCTGCGGAAGAGTTCCATAGATTCACGAAGCTCGCTCAGAAAACGATTTCTGGGATCCACGGTCTTTCTGCTGTAATGTGACTGCCGGCACAGACATATATAGGGCTCTGTGTACTAGTATTTCTCTGTATATGTGCCATATTGAGAACACGTCGACATTTGCTGCTGCGCAGATTCTCTCCAATCAGACGGACCGTGAAACCTGCCCGGATGCTGACTGTATATCAGGATAGTCAGGATCGATTGTATTGATGCGTGGCGTTAATATCCCCTTCAACCCTCATTTCAGCTTCCAACTGTTCCACTGGGTCTTGGTGGCTCCAGTCTGATAGAAACGAACAGAAAACAATAACAATTTCAAAATTCAGAATCAGCCTCATATCGACCAACAAAACGGCCACCCGCACTATCATCATTATCAGTTAATGAACAATAATGTCTGGTTACACAGTGAGGGGAGAATGGGGGCTTTGCAGTGTAGGAAATACTGAATACCGAGATCATAACGAGGAGAGCGAGAGGCGGATCCCCGCGATTGTTCCTCAATCTATCGCGCTTCAGCTCAGACAATTATCTGTCAGAGCAGAAATCCAGATTCAGGTCCCACGGCACCGCATATCCAACCAAAGACTCGGATCAACCAGCGGCAGAAATGTCTAGAATATCACAATGGTGATAGAGCGAGGGCATCAAACGGAAACTGTGACCGGGGACACCGCAGACTAAGTTGAAAAAAGTGTGCGGCGGTTATCAGCTGCATTCGCAAGTGATGGAGCGGAAATAGCGACAATTGAACATCCAGCAGCCTGTGACCATCCTGCACCCGCTCACTGCTCAACTCACTGAGAACAATATCGTGTCAGGGGGAGGGGGGATTCAACTGCCGCTACCTGCACCTGTTTGTAAGAGGTATTTATCTTGCCCTTTTCGTCCTGCATTTAAATCCCGCGCTGGGTTCCGTTCTCTCGTTCTGGCAATATCTTTTGAAATGTTCTATTGATTCTTGTTCTCTCATCAATGTTGGCGCCAGTCTCCAAATGGTATCAAGAGGTCTCGTAAACCAAAAATCGCGGGTTCGAATCCCGTCCGTACCTCGGTGTCGCTGCTCGGCTCCCCTGCGCTCCTTCTGCTGAGCCAATCAAAGCCTTTGATTCATCCTTTCCCGCAACAGATAATATAATTCAGCTGCCCCTGCCTTCTTTATAAAACATTGAACCTTCAGCTGTTGAAAATAATTCCGGACAATCTCGTCTCTGAAAAAAACAAAATTCTGAGCGCATCAGTTTTTGTACTCTTTTGTACCTTCTTCATTATAATAAAAATAAACAAAACTACTCTTTTGTACCTTCTTCATTATAATCAAAATAAACAAAACTAGTCTGTTCAGCTCTGCTATTATTCCGATTTATAACCTCTGGAAGTCTTGGAAATATTTCGACTTCGTCGACCCAGGACTGAAACAGAGAACTTCAGCGATGATTTGCACAGATTGAAATGAAAATCGCTTATTTTCACGAGTAGGCTTCAAATGAAGTTACTGTGAAAAGCCCCTAGTCGCCACATTCCGGCGCTTGTTCGGGGAGACTGTTACGGGAATTGAACCGTGCTGCTGGCCTGCCTTGGTCTGCTTTCAAAACCAGCGATTTAGCCCTGTGCTAAACAGCCCCTGTAAAAGCACCTCATGCGGGGGTGGCACAACTCTTGTCTCCGGGTGCGAAAGAAGCACCAACCTTTCGGTTAACAGCCGAACGCGCTAACCGATTGCACCACAGGGACGACAACTGCTAATCGGACTGCACAGTGCTCCGTATATTCTTCACTGATAATCATGGTTCTATTACCCGGTGAGACGACGCTCTCCCCGTGTCTGCGTGGGTTTCCTTCGGGTGCTCCAGTTTCCTCCCACAAGTCCCGAAAAGACGTGCTGTTAGGTAATTTGGACATTCTGAATTCTCCCTCAGTGTACCCGAACAGGGGCCGGAATGTAGCGACTAGGGACTTTTCACAGTAATTTCATTGCAGTGTTAATGTAGGCCTACTTCAGACACTAATAAATATTATTATAATTACAATGTACGCTTATTGTACAATAACCGCAACATGAGGAGTACTATCAGTCTGGGATATGGGAGGCACATGGTGCCGGGTTTAGACTTTAAAAGAAATCAATTTGTCGATCGGAAATCCTTGAAGTTTCTGTTGACACAACATGTCTTATGTGGGATTCCCACGCAGATCAGAGACTGACTTCGCCCAATTGAGATGAAGGGGCGCTAAGGGGCAATTTGGAATGGCCAATCCAGCTTCCCTACACATCTTTGAATTGTGGGAGGTAATCGCTTCTCTGCCTTTTGGCTAAGATGGGCGTGAGGTCAGGTGTAATGCCTGCATCTGGTATGTTTCTCTTCTGGGGACCGTGAATTGGATTAAATTCGAATTGCTTTTTGGAGCAGGCAAGGAGCTGCATTAGGGGTTTGCCCCGGTCCGCACTCTGAGCTCTGGCTTTGTAACTCTGATAAAGTAATAATAATAAAAAAGAAACTTAAACAGCAGAGGAAACCCTCGCAGACACGGGGAGAAAGTGCAAACTGCACACAATCACTCACGGCCGGAAGTGAACCCGGGTCCCTGGCGCTGCGAGGCAGCCGTGCTAACCACGGTGCCGCTCCTGTGCCACCGCACAGTCGCTGCTCGCAAGGACGATAGAAGCATGAATTCTAAAGCAGGGAGATCATGTTGGAGTTCTACGGAACTGTCGTGAGACCACAGCTGGAGTGCTGTGTACAGTTCTGGTCGCCACATTATAGAAAGGATGTGATTACACTGGAGGGGGTGAAGAGGAGATTCACCAGGATGTTGCCTGGGATAGAAATTTATGTTATGAAGAGAGGTTGGATAGGCTTGGGTTGTTTTCATTGGAGCAGAGAAGGCTGAGGATCGACCTGATCGAGGTGGACAGGATTATGAGGGGCAGGGTGGATAGAGAGGAGCTGTTCCCCTTAATTGAAGGGTCAGCTACGAGGGGACACAAGTTCAAGGTGAGGAGCAGGAGGTAATGGGGGATTTGAGGAAAATCCTATTTACCTAGAGGGTGGTGACGGTCTGGAATAAACTACCAGGGAGGGTGGTAGAGGCAGTCTGCTTCACATCCTTCAAATAGTACCAGGATGAGCACATGGCACGTCATAACATTCAAGGCTATGGGCCAAGTGCTGGCAAATAGGGTTAGGTCGGTCGGTCCGGTGTTTTTCGCGTGTTGGTGCAGACACGATGGGCCGAAGGGCCTCGTCTGAACTGTGTGGTTCTGTGTGTCTGTGATTCCGAGTGCTGTAACATTCCTGTCATTAGGTTAATTCCACGAGTTACAAACTTCCAGGTTTGCCACGTACACATTTATATCCAGATATTGGCTGCCCAATGATACTGGCCTTGCCTTTCACTGGAGTGTCGCTGGCAATCGGAGCAATGCATTTATCTGCTGCAATGAAACAAGATGTGATAATTTTCTGATAACAAGTACCGCAAACCGGCTGCGGCATAGGGTTCGCCACACCATTGAAAGATAACAAACACTCAATCGGGAAAATGCAGGGCCTTTCAATTGCCATATCCGACTTAGTGGCAGGGAGTCGGTCAATCGGCCACTCGAGTTACTCCACAATTCAATTAGATCATGGCTAAGGTGACCATGGCCTCAACTCCACATTCCGTGTAACCCAAGGACGCTGGCAAGAGGTATGATCAGTAAGTTCGCAGACTCCGGGAAAGTTCTTTAATGTGGTTAATAGTGAGGAGGAAAGCCTTAGAATAGTGGTAAATGGACTCTGAAACGTGCGAGGTGATACGTTTTGGCAGGGCTAAAAAAGCAAGGGAATATACAATGAGGGAGAGGATGCTAGGGATTACAGTAACCAGAGGGACCCCGGGTGCGTATCCATAGACCCCTGAAGGTAGAGTACAAGTGGTTAAGAAGGCTTATGAAATATTTCAGTTTATTTTCCGTTCAATATAAGAGCAGGGAGGCTATGTTAGGCCACAGCTGGAGTATTGTGTGCAGGGAGGTTTTGCACTGAGTGCTGAATTTGGTGCATTTTGAGTGCTATAGTAAGAGTTTGGTGACCGAGGGAGTATAAGGCTTCATTTTTATCTAAAGTTTAGTCTTTCTTTTATTTAGTTAATTAACTTAAAAGTTGCTGTTTGGTTTAGAAGAAGGTGAATTTTCAATCAGCTTTAAACAGGCTTCTACTTGTAGGCACTTGCAACTGGACCTTGTTAATTAGTTAATTGGATTAGGCCAGTTTTCAGAGGCTAGATTCACAGTATAAAAGTGATTCCCGACAGTGCAGACTTTGTTTGCACTGAGCGCTGAATTTGGTGCTTTTTGAGTGCTATAGTAAGAGTTTGGTGACCGAGGGAGTGCTGAATTTGGTGCATTTTGAGTGCTATAGTAAGAGTTTGGTGACCGAGGGAGTTAGGTGAGGAGGGAGTAAGGTGCTGCTTTCATTTTGTTTCCGACATTTCTGCAAAGAGTGAGAAGAGAGCCAGGAGTTTACAGAGAGTGCAACTGACTGGGAGCAGAGTCGGAGGGCGGAGATCTAGTTAGTCGACAGGGCAGCTATATTCTGTCAGGTAAGAGGGGATGGAGGCTAGGCCAGTTGCATGCTCCTCCTGTAGGATGTGGGTGGTGAGGGATACCACCGGTGTCCCCGCTGACTATACCTGCGGGAAGTGCACCCAACTTCAGCTCCTCAAAGACCGAGTTAGGGAACTGGAGCTGAAGATGGATGAACTTCGGATCATCCGGGAGGCAGAGGGGGTGATTGAGAAGAGTTACAGGGAGGTAACCACACACAAGGTACAGGACAAGAATAGCTGGGTGACCGTCAGGGGGAAAAAAACAAACAGGCAGAGAGTGCAGGGATCCCTCGTGGCCATTCCCCTTCAAAACAAGTATACCGTTTTGGATGCTGTTGGGGGGGATGACCTACCGGGGGAAGGCCCTAGCGGCCAGGTCTCTGGCACTGAGTCTGGCTCTGGGGCTCAGAAGGGAAGGGGGGAGAATAGAAAAGCAATAGTTGTAGGAGATTCAATGGTTAGGAGAATAGATAGGAGATTCTGTGGTCACGAGCGAGACTCTCGGAAGGTATGTTGCCTCCAGGGTGCCAGGGTCATGGATGTCTCGGATCGTGTCTTCAGGATCATTAAGGGGGAGGGCGAGCAGCCAGAAGTCGTGGTGCACATTGGTACCAACGACATAGGTAGGAAAAGGGGTGTGGAGGTAATAAACAAGTTTAGGGAGTTAGGCTGGAAGTTAAAAGCCAGGACAGACAGAGTTGTCATCTCTAGTTTGTTGCCGGTGCCAAGTGATAGCGAGGCTAGGAATAGGGAGAGAGTGCAGTTGAACACGTAGCTGCAGGAATGGTGTAGGAGGGAGGGCTTCAGGTGTTTGGATAATTGGAGCGCATTCTGGGGAAGGTGGGACCTGTACAAGCAGGACGGGTTGCATCTGAACCAGAGGGGCACCAATATCCTGGGAGGGAGGTTTTCTAGCACTCTTCGGGAGGGTTTAAACTAATTTGGCAGGGGAATGGGAACCGGATTTGTAGTCCAGCAACTAAGGTAGCCGATATTCAGGACGCCAAAGCGTGTAATGAGGCAGTGGGGAAGGGAACACTGACAAAGGAGAGTACTTGCAGGCACGGAGATGGGTTGAAGTGTTTATACTTCAACGCAAGAAGTATCAGGAATAAGGTGGGTGAACTTAAGGCATGGATCGGTACTTGGGACTACGATGTGGTGGCCATCACGGAAACTTGGATAGAAGAGGGGCAGAAATGGTTGTTGGAGGTCCCTGGTTATAGATGTTTCAATAAGATTAGGGAGGGTGGTAAAAGTGGTGGGGGCGTGGCATTGTTAATTAGAGATAGTATAACAGCTGCAGAAAGGCAGTTCGAGGAGTATCACCCTAATGAGGTAGTATGGGTTGAAGTCAGAAATAGGAAAGGAGCAGTCACCTTGTTAGGAGTTTTCTATAGGCCCCACAATAGTAGCAGAGATGTGGAGGAACAGATTGGGAAACAGATTTTGGAAAGGTGCAGAAGTCACAGGGTAGTAGTCATGGGTGACTTTAACTTCCCAAATATTGAGTGGAAACTCTTTAGATCAAATCGTTTGGATGGGGTGGTGTTTGTGCAGTGTGTCCAGGAAGCTTTTCTAACACAGTATGTAGATTGTCCGACCAGAGGAGGGGCAATATTGGATTTAGTACTTGGTAATGAACCAGGGCAAGTGATAGATCTGTTAGTGGGGGAGCATTTTGGAGATAGTGACCACAATTCTGTGACTTTCACTTTAGTAATGGAGAGGGATAGGTGCGTGCAACAGGGCAAGGTTTACAATTGGGGGAAGGGTAAATACGATGTTGTCAGACAAGAATTGAAGTGCATAAGCTGGGAACATCGGCTGTCAGGGAAGGACACAAGTGAAATGTGGAACCTGTTCAAGGAACAGGTACTACGTGTCCTTGATATGTATGTCCCTGTCAGGCAGGGAAGAGATGGGTCGAGTGAGGGAACCATGGTTGGCAACAGAGGTTGAATGTCTTGTTAAGAGGAAAAAGGAGACTTATGTAAGGCTGAGGAAACAAGGTTCAGACAGGGCATTGGAGGGATACAAGATAGCCAGGAGGGAACTGAAGAAAGGGATTAGGAGAGCTAAGAGAGGGCATGAACAATCTTTGGCGGGTAGGATCAAGGAAAACCCCAAGGCCTTTTACAAAGATGTGAGAAATATGAGAATGACTAGAGCGAGGGTAGGTCCGATCAAAGACAGTAGCGGGAGATTGTGTATTGAGTCTGAAGAGATAGGAGAGGTCTTGAACGAGTACTTTTCTTCTGTATTTACAAATGAGAGGGGCGATATTGTTGGAGAGGACAGTGTGAAACAGACCGGTAAGCTCGAGGAAATACGTGTTAGGAAGGAAGATGTGTTGGGCATTTTGAAAAACTTGAGGATAGACAAGTCCCCCGGGCCTGACGGGATATATCCAAGGATTCTATGGGAAGCAAGAGATGAAATTGCAGAGCCGTTGGCAATGATCTTTTCGTCCTCACTGTCAACAAGGGTGATACCAGGGGATTGGAGAGTGGCGAATGTCGTGCCCCTGTTCAAAAAAGGGACTAGGGATAACCCTGGGAATTACAGGCCAGTTAATCTTACTTCGGTGGTAGGCAAAGTAATGGAAAGGGTACTGAAGGATACGATTTCTGAGCATCTGGAAAGACACTGCTTGATTAGGGATAGTCAGCACGGATTTGTGAGGGGTAGGTCTTGCCTTACAAATCTTATTGAATTCTTTGAGGAGGTGACCAAGCATGTGGGTGAAGGTAAAGCAGTGGATGTAGTGTACATGGATTTTAGTAAGGCATTTGATAAGGTTCCCCATGGTAGGCTTCTGCAGAAAGTAAGGAGGCATGGGATAGTGGGAAATTTGGCCAGTTGGATAACGAACTGGCTAACCGATAGAAGTCAGAGAGTGGTGGTGGATGGCAAATATTCAGCCTGGATCCCAGTTACCAGTGGCGTACCGCAGGGATCAGTTCTGGGTCCTCTGCTGTTTGTGATTTTCATTAATGACTTGGATGAGGGAGTTGAAGGGTGGGTCAGTAAATTTGCAGACGATACGAAGATTGGTGGAGTTGTGGATAGTAAGGAGGGCTGTTGTCGGCTGCAAAGAGACATAGATAGGATGCAGAGCTGGGCTGAGAAGTGGCAGATGGAGTTTAACCCTGAAAAGTGTGAGGTTGTCCATTTTGGAAGGACAAATATGAATGCGGAATACAGGGTTAACGGTAGAGTTCTTGGCAATGTGGAGGAGCAGAGAGATCTTGGGGTCTATGTTCATACATCTTTGAAAGTTGCCACTCAAGTGGATAGAGCTGTGAAGAAGGCCTATGGTGTGCTCGCATTCATTAACAGAGGGATTGAATTTAATAGCCGTGAGGTGATGATGCAGCTGTACAAAACTTTGGTAAGGCCACATTTGGAGTACTGTGTACAGTTCTGTTCACCTCATTTTAGGAAGGATGTGGAAGCTTTGGAAAAGGTGCAAAGAAGATTTACCAGGATGTTATCTGGAATGGAGAGTAGGTCTTACGAGGAAAGGTTGAGGGTGCTAGGCCTTTTCTCATTAGAACGGAGAAGGATGAGGGGCGACTTGATAGAGGTTTATAAGATGATCAGGGGAATAGATAGAGTAGACAGTCAGAGACTTTTTCCCCAGGTGGAACACACCATTACAAGGGGACATAAATTTAAGGTGAAAGGTGGAAGATATAGGAGGGATGTCAGAGGTAGGCTCTTTACCCAGAGATTAGTGGGGGCATGGAATGCACTGCCTGTGGAAGTAGTTGAGTCGGAAACATTAGGGACCTTCAAGCAGCTATTGGATAGGTACATGGATTACGGTAAAATTATATAGTGTAGATTTATTTGTTCTTAAGGGCAGCACGGTAGCATTGTGGATAGCACAATTGCTTCACAGCTCCAGGGTCCCAGGTTCGATTCCGGCTTGGGTCACTGTCTGTGCGGAGTCTGCACGTCCTCCCCGTGTCTGCGTGGGTTTCCTCCGGGTGCTCCGGTTTCCTCCCACAGTCCAAAGATGTGCAGGGTAGGTGGATTGGCCATGATAAATTGCCCTTAGTGTCCAAAATTGCCCTTGGTGTTGGGTGGAGGTGTTGAGTTTGGGTGGGGTGCTCTTTCCAAGAGCTGGTGCAGACTCAAGGGGCCGAATGGCCTCCTTCTGCACTGTAAATTCAATGATAATCTATGATTAATCTAGGACAAAGGTTCGACACAACATCGTGGGCCGAAGGGCCTGTTCTGTGCTGTATTTTCTATGTTCTATGTTCTATGTCCTGGTCACTACACTGTAGCAAGGATTTGATTGCAGTCGAGAGGGTGTAGTGGAGAGTCACCAGGATGTTGCTGGGGATGGAGTGTTTCAGCTATGAAGAGAGGCTGGTTAGGTTGGGGTTGTTTTCCTTGGACCAGAGAAGGCTGATGGGGGACCTGATTGAGGTTTATTAAATCCACCTAATCCACCTATTCTGCATATTTTTATCCGCAGCATATTTTTGGATTGAGGGAGGAAACCAAATCAGACACGGGGAGATCGTGCAAACGCCACAAACGCTCCCAAGGCCGGGAGTGAATTTGGGTCCCTGGCGCTGTGAAGCAGCAGTGCTAGCCACTGTGCCACCCCAAATAACCAAACTCTTTGATCACGTTTTTGACCATATGACCTAAATGTTCCTCTGAAACTCCTTGGGACATGTAATGATTTGAAAAGCTTGACATGTACGTAAATTGCTGCATTTGTTGTAGTTCAGTGAGACCTGCTAGTTTACTGAGTGAGCGAGTCTGTACACCAGGATATGAACATGAAGCAGGAGTTAAGGAATCACAGATGGATTCGTCAATGTTATATTTGTTATGAATGCAAATTGCAATCGTCAACTGGTATAACTGTGCAGGTGGACCTCACCTCTTGCTGTTTTTGAGTGTTGTTTTCTTTCAAATTTTGTCACTCTGAGTATGGAAACTGAACTGCCGATTAGGACGCGCCCCCTGCTGAGCAGCAGCTGGAACTGCCAGTGTGGGGTTTTTGGACGGGTTCCACCATATCTCTGCAGCAGTGTGGGCTGCATGGCACAGAAATACACGGCGCTGTCGGAGATCATTGTGTTACTGATCGTTAGCTCGGTAGTCTTGTCTTTTTTATCAAATGTAGAAGAAAACCGATCATTGAGGTCGGTGTTCCTTTGCACATTCCGTCCAATGAGACGAAACATGTACATTGGAGCTTTCCCGGGCTGCTGACTGTACCAGTATACATAAAGGTTAAGAGCACTTGTTTTCAAGGTGCAGGTTAATGTAACTTCACTTTTCTCTTTAACCGTTATTTCAGGTTCCTTTTGCTCCACGGTGTCTTGATGGCTCCATTCTAATAGAAGTGACAGCGATAATGACAATCAGAGTCAGCCTCATATTTAGCAATAAAATAATCTGCAAAATAATCACTGTCATTTTACCAACAATAACATCTGGCTTACAGCAGTCAGGAAGCGACTGGAGTGTTACTGGGAAGGAAATACTTACTGAGAAGTGAGATAACAATGAGGAGCGAAGCGAGATGGTTCCTCATGATCCTCCTTGAGGTTGTAATTCTACAATGAGAGAAATTCTCTGTCAGAGACAGAAATACAGATCCCCGTCCCACTGCACTGCTGATCCGGCCAATGAGAGGAATGAACCAGCAGCAGCAATCTCTCCAGTAACACAATTGGGTCAGAGTGAGAGCAGCAACCGGAAGCTGTGGGCGGGGATACCGCAGTCTCAATATTGAGTGAAGTGTGCGGTGACTCTCAGCTGCACTCGGAACTCTGGAGCGGAAATAGTGACGGTTGAATCTTCACTACACCATCCTGCACCTGCTCGCTGTGCAAGTCACTGAGAAGAAATATATCGGGAAGGACATGAACGGACCAGAATCTAGAATCTTCGAGTCAGGGATGAGGCCACACTATCTATATTGCCCGAGACACTTTGAAATCGTTGTCTTATTCTTCTTTAAAAAATAGCATTTTCTATATGCCCCGGTAATTCCCTTTACATTTCCTTCTTAAAGTTGTTGTTGAATGTTCTTCCTTTATTTAGACACGTCTTCTATAGTTTAGCAAATCGCAGTGTCCCTCTCCATGTGGTCAACTGTGAGCCTTGAGGGAGCAGCGGGAAACCTGTGACCATGTCGCCCTCTGGTGGATGTGATCATAACTTGACACCGGTCGGACACTTGATGAAAACAGAAAATACGAATATCAATTCTAGGGGAATGAGCGAAGAAGGGGGAAATATACACAAAACCTGCAGCTTGTCTACAAAGATCATCCACACCAGTTGAACAGAAGGGAATATAAATTAATATTTGAGCATGCTTGGTGTGGTTGTTCATTGTGCAGCTCAGAACGGGAAATACCGACAGGCAGCAACTGGGAATTTTCATTCTTAAATTAATTTGATTATTGTTTTATGTCCTGGTGAGTGTTGCACAAGCCTGGACATTCACCAATTTACTTTATAAATAGACGCTGCACAAACGCACACTGCTTACTGTACTGGTATATTTTGCTATTAAGAATGAGTATAATTTATATTCAGGTGGGCAGCCTAGTAGGATAGTGGTTAGCACAATTGCTTCACAGCTCCAGGGTCCCAGGTTCGATTCCCGGCTTGGGTCACTGTCTGTGCGGAGTCTGCACATTCTCCCCGTGTGTGCGTGGGTTTCCTCCGGGTGCTCCGGTTTCCTCCCACAATCCAAAGATGTGCAGGTTAGGTGGATTGGCCATGCTAAATTGCCCTTAGTGTCCAAAATTGCCCTCAGTTTTGGGTGGGGTTACTGGGTTATGGGGATAGGGTGGGGGTGTGGGCTTGGGTAGGGTATTCTTTCAAAGAGCCGGTGCAGACTCGATGGGCCGAATGGTCTCCTTCTGGACTGTAAATTCTATGATGATCACATAAGTGACTTAGCACAATGGGCTAGATAGCTGGCTTGTAATGCAGAGCGATGCTAGCAGCGCGGGTTCAATCCCCGTACCGACCTCCCCGAACGTGGCGATTATGGGCTTTTCACAGTAACTTCATTTAAGTCTGCTTGTGACAATAAGCGGTTGTTATTATTCTTAAATGTAAGAGATAAAACGACAAGCAAGGTGGGACGCTGGTGGGAGATCTTCGACCCCCTCTGATTACAACATCGTTGAAGTGCTGTTTTGTGCATTAACGCTTTGACAGTTTTTGTCCATGTTCATCGGGTTCTGTGTGTCTGTGGGTCCCACTGCGCAGTAATACACCGCGGAGTCACTCAGTTGTGCCTTAGAGACTTTCAGCGGGACGGTCCGACCAGATTCATCGGGCTTCACTGAAAAGCGGTCCCCAGGAATGCCCTCCGTTTTTTCGCTGTATCTGTTCCCCTGCAACAAGTACTCCAAGGAGCCGCTGGGATACTGACGGTACCAGTACAGGTAAGGAACGTCGCTGCTTGTAGATGTGAAATTACAGAACAGTTCAATGTCACCTCCTTCATGTACTGAGGTTTCAGCTGGTGTCTGTGAAACCGAATCTCCTCGGCAATACTCTGTAAGAGCCCAGAGAGATATTAAATTAAACAACGTCGCTCCACTATCTATCCCCATTATCAGCCGATCACTCCCAACACTGGGAATTAAATCAGAAGTGTTAAGCAGAAAGACATTCCCCACAGAATGTGACTCAAGGAGGAGGGATTTTGTTCAGAACAAAAAGCCCTTTGAACAACTTTCAGCACTTTCCAGCGGGGTAAGATTAGGGGCAGTGGGGGGGGGGGGGGGGGGGAGAATGCGAATTTCCAGAAGAGTTTACAGCGTTAAGTTCAGATCGGTCTGAATGGGTGTTTCTGCACTTAGGATCAAGGTGTAGATATTTCTGTGTTGTCCATACTGACCTCTTAAATATAAAGTATGAGATAGATGTGAAACGCAGAGTTACATAAAATTCGAACTTACCAGTTAAGACAGCAGCAGCTGTGAAGATAAAGGAAAAAGTAACAGTGAACATGGTCACAAGGAGATGATGGCGGGTTTGAAGAGACTTCTTCCACCTGAAATAGTTTTCACTCAAGAACTGGGTAGAGATTGACTCATATCCAGCCTCTTTGCGGATTGGTCGGTTCTTGAAAGAGACAGCAGGGAATCGCCCATCAACCGTTAGTCTTCAATTCATCCAATCAACTCGCAGTTTCTTTGCTCTCAGAATCATGACGTCAGAGCTGGGCGGGGCAAACAGAGTGAAATTGAACCTGAATTTCTCACCGAGTGTAAATTGCTGCCTTCGAAATTGGGTATTCTGGGATCCGTCCTATTGAGAAGAAGGCGATGAACTTCCACAGGAGGGCGTGTTTGGTAAATCATTCTAAAGGTGTTCTCTCACATCGAGGAACAGTTTGTGCAGAAAACCCACGGTTCGCCCATGCAGATCTCCAGTCTGTGAGATATTTAATGTGGCATCAGTGCTGCAAATTGACACTAATATCTCTGCTGTATCCCTCTGCTGTTGTATATTTGTCACAGATTGTATGTTGTGAATATCAATCTTCACACCGCCAGTGTTCCTCTGACCAGACTACACGCAAATAGTTTCAGTTCAGAACGTATATATTCAATACGAGGTCTTACAACACCAGGTTAAAGTCCAACAGGTTTGTTTCGATGTCACTAGCTTTCGGAGCGCTGCTCCTTCCTCAGGTGAACGAAGTATTTATTCAAGTTATAGAAGGGGAGCTAAACACCCACAAGGTGATTTATCGGCTCCCCATCATAGAAAATACAGAACAATTATATTTTTCATATATTTCAGATAATTATCATACTCTAACAAAAATAATACTGTGGCACAGTGGGTAACACTGCAGCCTCACAGTGCCAGGGACCCGGCCTCATTCTGTGTGGGCTTCCTTCCGGTGCTCCGGTTTCCTCCCATTGATGTGCAGGTTAGGTGAGGTTACAGGGCGGGCGATTGGGCCTAGGTAAGGTGGTCTTTCTGAGTATCCCTGCAGACTCGATAGGCCGAATGGCCTCTTTCTGCATTGCAGGGATTGTGTGACACAAACAGCAGGTGACATCCTTCCCTTGTGTCACAATCCAGCAATTCACAGCAAAGCTCTTTGTTTTCTGATTAATGATAATAACGTAGAGGGAGGGTAGAGGATGAAATTGGTCTCCTTACAACAGGAACGATGACTGCAGTGAAGACAATGTTGGACACTGAACAGGATCAGTCTTTGAGGTGGGATAGCGGTGTGACATTTAATGTATTTATTTTGTCAGCGCCCGAGATTCTCTCAAAATAATCTGCTCAGCGGCGGCAGCAAGCAGAAAGATGCTGGATTGAATTAACACAAACAGGTATTCAGCAAAACTGATCTACACATTGTGATTCCTCACATGATATCAGTTCACAGTCAATGTGGGGATGTGAGAGTGCCTTGCCGGTTTTTCTGTGGACTGACTGTGGCTCTGTAACAGTGCGGGTCTCAGAGCACAGTGATACACAGCAGAGTCAGAGACACGGACCCCGGTGATACTTAAAGGAACTGTTTTCTGTTCCTGGTCCAAATGAACAGAAAACCGGTCGAGGAAATGTGGCGACTTATCTCCCCCTGTCTTGCCGTACTTGTTCAGCAAATATCTTGGAGATTGCCCGGGGTACTGGATGTACCAGAAGAGGTAGGAATAGGTATCAGTTGTGGAGTAATTGCAGTTCAATATTATTGTGTCGCCCTCCTGAACCGTCACATCAGGCGGATCCTGGGAAACTGTATCCTTTCCCTCTGTTCCTGAAATAAAGAACAGACCGTGTTAAACATTTGGGAGTAAACCTGATCAATGCACACAGGCGTATTGAACAGTCGACTCACCGGGTAACAAAACCATGATTATCAGCAAAGGACATACGCAGCACATGGTATGTGCTGTGCAGTCCGATTAGCAGAACAGAATGGTTCAAACTGCGGAACCTTTCATTCTCATGTTTAAAAGTACAAACAGACAACGGATTACTGCCCTTATTCAGACACTGAGGGTGCTGCTCACGGCGGGGATTGGCTGATTTAAAAAAAACAGATACGCACTGTCAACCAATCAGTATCACTAATTTGTAATTAACCCAGCCACTCTCACCTGTTCCCCCCCGAAATCCGCCTGAGGATATCGCGCTTCTCGCCGCTTCTCTTGCTGCACAGTCAGCTGCTGACGCTGAAATGCGCACTCAGACACGCACATACATGGAAAAATACAGGCACACTCACACACACTTTCACACACAAACACATGGATACACACATAGAACAGCTGCCGGCATTTGGCGACTAGGGGCTTTTCACAGTAACTTCATACTTGTGACAATAAAAATAGGTTATTATTCTGGACAGGCACGCACACACTTTCTCACACACTGAGACACCCGTACTTGACACAAAAACAGACGCACACACAGACACAGAAAGACAGACAAACAAGCGCAGATACACGGTCACCTACAGACACATAAACATGCAGAAATAAACACGCAGCAAACAGAAGCACAGGCAAACAAACACACGCATACAGATACACACAAACAAGCACACAAATAAAGCAACACGCACAAAACACAAACATACACAGGGACACATACACTCACGCACACAGACAAATAGCCATTCACACATATGCACACGCAAAAACACACGCGGGCACAGAGACTACACAGACACATAAAACCACACACAAACACAGAAAAACAGGCACAGTCGCATCTAGAAGGCACAGACAGACGAACACAGACACAGAGACATGTACATAAACATAGACACCCAGATGGACACACGGACATACACATATACACACATACACAAACACACATAGACACACAAACACCGGCACACTCACTCGCACACACAAACACACATGCACAAAGACATACACACGCACCTACAGACATTATAGGATGCAGACAGACAAAAACACACACACGCACACTAAGACACAGAGATAAAGAGACATGCCAACATACACAAATACAAACAAAACCACACCAAGGCAAGTACACACACAGGTAGTTACACATATATACACCCACACGTACTGGCACACACACATTAACACACACAGACAAAATGCAGACACGCAGAAACACAAAGACAGACCAACACTCACAGGCACACTCACATAGTCATAACACTGACACACAGGCACACACACAAAAACGCGGACGCACAGACACAAAACAAAGACACACACAATTAAATATTGACAAACGCACACATGATCCACACAGGCACGCACGCACACACACACAGTCAGACAAACATGCGAAAACATAGATACACACAAAATACACGCACAGACACGCGCAAACTAAGGCATGTACACACACAAACACAGACCGACACATATCCATATGAACAAATCACAAGTACACAGACAAACACGGAAACACACAGATACAACCACTCTTGAACGCACACAAACACAAACAAATCACACACCGACACGCAGTGGTTTGCACTGCTGCCTCACAGCGCCAGGGACCCGGCTACAATTCCAGTCTGGGGTGACTGCCGCTGTGGAGTTCGCACACTGTCAGCGTGGGTTTCCTCCGGAGCCTCCGGTTTCCTCTTTCGGTCCAAAGATATGTTACTTACATACTTTCGCTCCAGGCCTCTTGCTGAATCATCCTCTTTCCTCGGTATCACTTCTCCATCTCTCTCTCACATAGTGCTTCATTTGTCCTTTCATTCAGTTGAAAATTGACGCTGCATGGAATTGAAGTGATCCGTCAAATAGTTGAACTGAAATAATGCGGGAAATATAAAACGAATGGGTAAAAGATACATTAACTGATTATAGATTTGAAAGTTATGCACGGTACTCGACTGTGTTTGGCGTGAAAAATATTTAACAAGTGATGAAATAGCGCCATCCTGTGCCCAGTACAAGCCGCTCGTATAGTAATGGGGAAAGCTGATCGAGAGAACCCCACACAGGTACATGCAGAGACACACAATACAGCCACTTGCATCTGCACTCAATGATATGCAGACTCGACCACATACTCGCTCACAGAGACACACAAACGCACACACAGGCACGTGACTGCCCAGACATAAGTGCCGATACAAACTGATGAATGTATATTGCACCCGGATGCGCACACACACGCAAGCAGACATACAGCACACATACACCAACACAAACACAGATGGGTACGCCGTTGTTGATATCCGGTGGTGTCTGTCGAGGTACATTTAACGGCACCGTACACAGGCGTTAACGAATAAAACCTGTAGAGAAATTGTTCTGCAATCTGATCCACTCGGTTTCTTTGCATTTGTGAAAATATTTTCCAACCTGTCGGAACATTCCGAAGGTTCATGCGAGAAGTTGATTCGCGGGTTGTCCTTTCTCCCTGCTCAAAGTGGATACGAGGCACTATCCTCACTTTCAACATTCCGCCAGCCTCTACCTACTTTTGACTCTGATTTCCAATGATTTGTTTGAACTTCAGGCGAGTGAATGTTCATGGGGGTCGTCAGGAAAGTGGAGTTAAGGTCACAATCCGAATAGCGGTCATCCTATTGGCCGAGGGTGTAGGATCGCGGGGGGTCAAAGTAGCACAGTGGTTAGCACTGTACGTTCACAGCACCAGGGTCACAGATTCGATTCCCTCTTGGGTCACTGTCTGCACATTGTTCCCGTGGCTGCGGGTTTCCTCTGGGTGCTCCGGTTTCCTCCCACAAGTCCCGAAAGACGTGCTGTTAGGTGAATTGGACATTCTGAATACAGCCTCCGTGTACCCGAACAGGCGCCGGAATGTGGCGACTGGGGCCTTTTCACAGTAACTTCATTGCAGTGTTAATGTAAGCCTACTTGTGACAATAATAAAGATTATTAATTAAATACAATGGTTTCTTTTGCTCGCGTTTCTGATCTGTTCTTGTGTTTACCTTCCATTTTGCTAATACGCACACGGCCCAAATGTCACTAAAATATAAACTTAGATCTCACGTTCCTTAGGAAAACCCTATGGTCAGTGTGTCCTAATACAAGGGGACAATATCTCTCAAGGGTGACAGTCTATGACGAGGAGGCTGTGACGCCGACTAGCCAATGTTATTGTGGTACAAATGTCAGCGATTCTGAGGAGCAGAGTTTAGTTCTGATCACTTTAACTGTCTTGAGGATAGAAAAGAGGAGTAATAGACAAGCAGTGGTATCTGAAGGACTTGAACAGAATCTGCTTGTTTGTTCATTCAAGGATGTAGGCTTCGCTGGCCGCAACATTGATATCCCATCGCTTTAGAAACTGGCGATGAGCTGCCTCCTGGAACCGCTGCCCTCCAAATTACAGAAATAGAAGTGAAATGGGAAGTGACATCAGAGTTTGGAGAAGACTGGGACTGCGGGAACAACAAGAGCAATTAATGATATTTGCGAAAATAAACCATATACATATTTCCAACATGTTATTGATCATGCGTTTATCGTACCAACTCTATCAATTAAATTCACAGCAATCACACAATGTTCTGGTGCATAGATAATTAACTTGTTCACGTGTAAGCCGAAGGAGAAGTGAGCAGCTGTGCAAAAAACACCTCCATATATCGGCAGGCTGATTCTAGCCAATCAAATCGCAGAGAAAAACGTGTCTGAACATTTATCCGGTGCCTCTTCCATTAGCCGGATATTGAAGACGCTGATTGACTTCGTGCTCCTCTGATCTGAGCTGTGCTCCGTTTTCTTATTGCCATTTTTATTGAACAATGTGCTACACGGTGCAAACGAAGCTGCTGCCTTTCATTCTGGTACTACTAACTTGTAGGTGCAGGAAATTTACTCCATCATCTGCACAGAATGTTTATTTATATCGGTGATGGTCCAGTGTCTCATTGTCTGAACGTTTTTACAGGTCGATGTCGCTCGGACCAAGTTTTCCAAACTCCCACTGCGAGAACAGTCCAGAGCGGAGATTCGGTGCAGATAAACTGCAGCTATGACATGTCCAGCATATCCGAAATGTATTGGTACAGACAAACGTCTGGTCAGGGTCTGGAGTGGATAATAAGGCGAATATCGGCTGGAAAAGAGAGAGAGGGCCGATTCGAATTGGACCTTTCCACTGCAGATAAACAGGGCAAATTGGTTATTGGACACACAGGGAGCGCAGACACCGCTGTTTATTACTGTGTGCTAAAGCCCACAGTGGAAGAAAAGGCGCCAGTCACTGTACAAAAACCTCCTCCTCTTTACAATTGCTACATCAATCTACCAAATAGCAAACGGTATGCATGACGTGTCAGAACGAGAGCAGGAAATGGGAGGGGGGGGGGGGGGGGGCTCCGGGGCCTTCGCAATTTCCTTCTGCTCGTTTGTCTGCACGAATATGCTAACAGTCAGAGCATACATTATCCGATTGAACAAACAGTCACTCAATCAATGAGTGCGGTCTATCTGGTGAGGAAATCTACGATGATTAATTTGAAGGATTATAATCAACTGTCTCGATTTGGAGTAAAATAAGTTGAGGTCAAACTACTTCTCCCAAAGGATTGTGAACCTGTAGAATTCACTACGCCAGAATGCGGTGGAAGCTGGGACAGTGAGTAAATTTAAGGAGGGGTTGGACAGAAGAGGTGAAGGGTTCCGGAGAACATAACAACATAAGAACTAGGAGCAGGAGTAGGCCAACTAGCCCCTCGAGCCTGCTCCACCATTCAATGAGATCATGGTTGATCTTTTTGTGGACTCAGCTCCACTTTCCGACCCGAACACCATAACCCTGAATCCCTTTATTCTTCAAAAAACGATCTATCTTTATCTTAAAAACATTTAATGAAGTAGCCTCTACTGCTTCACTGGGTAAGGAATTCCATAGATTCACAACACTTTGGGTGAAGAAGTTCCTCCTAAACTCAGTCCAAATCTACTTCCCCTTATTTTGAGGCTATGCCCCCTAGTTCTGCTTTCCCCGACCAGTGGAAACAACCTGCCCACATTTATCCTATCTATTCCCTTCATAATCTTATATGTTTCTATAAGATCCCCCCTCATCCTTCTAAATTCCAACGAGTACAGTCCCAGTCTACTCAACCTCTCCTCGTAATCCAACCCCTTCAGCTCTGGGATTAACCTAGTGAATCTCCTCTGCACACCCTCCAGTGCCAGTACGTCCTTTCTCAAGATGTGGAGCTGCCGGCGTTGGACTGGGGTGAGCACAGTATGAAGTCTTACAACACCAGGTTAAAGTCCAACAGGTTTGTTTCGATGTCACTAGCTTTCGGAGCGCTGCTCCTTCCTCAGGAGTATGAAGAGGTATGTTCCAGAACTACATATATAGACAAATTCAAAGATGCCAAACAATGCTTGGAATGCGACCGCATACCCACGGATAACCACACGATGCTCCACTTCTCCAGCTTCCACCCTAAACACATTAAAGAAGCCATCCCCTATGGACAAGCTCTCCGTATACACAGGATCTGCTCAGGCGAGGAGGAGCGTAACAGACATCTACAGACATTGAAAGATGCCCTCGTACGAACGGGATATGGCACTCGACTCATCGATCGACAGTTCCAACGCGCCACAGCGAAAAACCGGACCGACTTCCTCAGAAGACAAACATGGGACACAACCGACAGAATACCCTTCGTCGTCCAGTACTTCCCCGGAGCGGAGAAACTACGTCATCTTCTTCGCAGCCTTCAACACGTCATTGATGACGATGAACATCTTGCCAAGGTCATCCCCACACCCCTACTACTTGCCTTCAAACAACCGCGCAACCTCAAACAAACCATTGTTTGCAGCAAACTACCCAGTCTTCAGAACAGTGACCACGACAGCACACAACCCTGCCATGGCAATCTCTGCAAGACGTGCCAGATCATTGACATGGATACCACTACTACACGTGAGAACACCACCCACCAGGTATGCGGTACATACTCGTGTGACTCGGTCAACGTTGTCTACCTCATACGCTGCAGGAAAGGATGTCCCGAAGCGTGGTACATTGGCGAGACCATGCAGACGCTGCGACAACGAATGAACGGACATCGTGCAACAATCACCAGGCAGGAATGTTCCCTTCCAGTTGGGGAACAGTTCAGCAGTCAAGGGCATTCAGCCTCTGATCTCCTGGTAAGCGTTCTCCAAGGCGGCCTTCAGGACGCGCGACAACGCAGAATCGCCGAGCAGAAACCTATAGCCAAGTTCCGCACACATGAGTGTGGTCTCAACCGGGACCTGGGATTCATGTCACATTACATTCATCCCCCACCATCTGGCCTGCGAAATCCTACCAACTGTCCTGGCTTGATACAATTCACACCTCTTTAACCTGGGGTTACCCCATCTCTGGATCTGTAAAGATTTAATCACCTGCTAATGGTCGCATTCCAAGCATTGTTTGGCATCTTTGAATTTGTCTATATATGTAGTTCTGGAACATACCTCTTCATTCACCTGAGGAAGGAGCAGCGCTCCGAAAGCTAGTGACATCGAAAGAAACCTGTTGGACTTTAACCTGGTGTTGTAAGACTTCGTACTGTCCTTTCTCAAGTAGGGAGACCAAAACTGAACACAATACTCCAGGTGTGGCCTCAGTAACACCTTATACAATAGCAACAGAACCTAGTCTTAAACTCCATCCCTCTAGCAATGAAGGACCAAATTCCATTTGCCTTCTTAATCACCTGTTGCACCTGTAAACCAACTTTTTGCGACTCATGCACTAGCACACCCAGGTCTCTCTGCACAGCAGCATGATTTAATATTTTATCATTTAAATAATAATCCCTTTTGCTGTTATTCCTAACAAAATGGATAACCTCACATTTGTCAACATTGTATTCCATCTGCCAGACCCTAGCCCATTCACTTAGCCTATCCAACCCCCTCTGCAGACTTCCAGTATCCTCTGCACTTTTTGCTTTACCACTTATCTTAGTGTCGTCTGCAAACTTGGACACATTGCCCTTGGTCCCCAACTCCAAATCATCTATGTAAATTGTGACCAGTTGTGGGCCCAACAGTGATCCCTGAGGGACACCACTAGCTACTGATTGCCAACCAGAGAAACACCCATTAATCCCCACTCTTTGCTTTCTATTAATTAACCAATCCTCTATCCTCGGATGACGGAGCAGACTCGATGGGCCAATTGGCCTAATTCTGTACCGATATCTTATGAATTACGAACTATCTAAATCCCTCATAATTTAGTAAACCCCGGCAGCGCATCGCCACCCCCACCCCCACCCAGAGGCATGAGTTAGCTCTGTAATTGCAGCTATCAATTGAACTGTAGCTGAGGTGGAGTTCGCGTGAATAGTAGCAGGAGCACACACCGCCAGAGGGCAGTGCGAATCGGTTCGAAATTCTGAATGTGGCGGCCCTGTGTGAACGCAGTGGCAGTGTGAGCCGCTGCTCGTTTAAAACCTCAAGCGGGTAAAGCCCAAGATACGGTTTCTTTTTCTTCATTTCGACTGGAGGAAGCCTCTGAGTTGCATCTGAACTGGGTCTTTGGCTCATTTTTCGTTCATATTAACTTAATCTACGTTTCCTGGTGCCAATCTGAACATACAGGAGAATTGCTTCCGCCGACATTTCCGGGGATTTGATAATGGTCCGAGTTTACAGAGTCTCTTTGCTGTTTTTCACTCTGATCTACACCGCTGTGACTGGAGAAGATGAGCTGCTGCAGCTCCCTCGGCGGATGAGTGTTAATGAAGCGGGAATCGTGTCCATGAACTGTACCAGCGCCGTCGTGATGAACATGCTGCGTTGGTACAGGCAGCAGCCAAATCAGCCACCCCAGCATCTTGTGCTGGCCACAAGAGAAACCGATCAACCCGCGAGGATCACTGCCTCAATCGGGGGAGAAAACAAACACAGTGTCCTGACTGTGAGAGAAGCCCGAGTTACAGACACTGCCACCTATCTCTGCGCCGTGAGGCACAGTGTTAGAAATAGATGGAGAGCTCGTACAGAAACCTGCACTGAGTGGGAGCACCGCTCGACTGTGCTCGGAGAATCGGCATTGTGATTGGCGCAGTAATAATACAACTGCCTGGGAAATGAGAGCAAGAGCCAGAAAATATAACAGAGGAAGGATTAGTGATGAATGAAATGAAAATCGCTTGTCACAAGTAGGCTTCAAATGAAGTTACTGTGTAAAGCCCCTCGTCGCCACGTTCCGGCGCCTGTTCGGGGAGGCTGGTACGGGAATTGAACCGTGCTGCTGGCCTGCGCTTGGTCTGCTTTCAAAGCCAGCAATTTAGCCCTGTGCTAAACAGCCCCAGATGAACAATGTTAGAAACATAGACAAAGAGAAACGAGGAACAATCAGGCGAGCGAGATTGAGTAAACGACAATGCACAGGAATCGCAGAGAATATAAAATCAAAGCACTGTGGAAAAAGAAATGAGATAAAGTGAAAAGGAACAAGCATCATGCGTTTAAAGATGAGATCAAGTCATAATTGTAAATCATCCCAAATCAATTTAAATGTTCTCTTCTTTAACACATCTCACATTTCCTTGATAGTTAGACAGTTTAATCCTCTGAAAACGTTCTCTAATAACTGGTCCCTGGATATCGCTGCAGTAAAAGAACTGTTTTCTCGTTGTTCTGCAAAATTCTTTCCGATCACCACCCCCCCCCCCCCCCCACCCCCACCCCCAGCTTGCAGTGATCCCGCGCTCCTCATTATAGCCTGTGAAATGTATTCGTTTTCTACCAACGGTGTCTAAACTAAAAATATACTCTGAACAAATAGACAATGTGCACCGGCTGTGGTCAAAGTGACGCAGAAACGGAGAGAGACGATTAAGAAAGGACTGCACATTAATTCACATAGACAGGGAAGCTCACAACAAGGCTGAATGTGAGTGAACACAACATACTTTGATTTATGAAATTAATTTTCAGCATGGATCCTAGTTAGAAGTAATTAATATAATTATTCTGTGCCTGCACAATTGTTTTTGTTTAGTGTTGTGTTTTGTTATTTTATTAATGGCTCTGAGACCCCCACAGGCTGTCGACTCGTTTCTGTCTATCAGTGCGAGCGCGCCCTCTGCTGATCAGTAACTGGAACTCTCAGTGTGGGTTTTTTGTACGAGACCCCCTCGACCTGCAGCAGTGTGGGCTCCATGGCACAGAAATACACCGCGCTGTCGGATAGACGAGCACTGGCGGTAGTTAAAGTGACCGTTTTGTTTCCGTCGTGCCAAACAGCAGAAAATCTTTCTGGTAAATCTTCAGACGTATCTCCCGTGCTATATATAATGAATAAATAACTGAGTGCTTCTGCGGGAGACTGGCTGTGCCAGAGCAGATTTCGAGAACCAGCTGCCGAGTAACTGCAGTCCAATGTGACGGTCTGTTCTTCCAGAACGGTTAATTCAGGGGGATTCTGGGACATTGCATCTCTGCCATTGGTTCCTGCAACACATTACAGAATCTGTTAAATGTCTGTAAGAAAACCCTGGCGACAGACACTGACTATTAAAATACAGACTCACTGGGTAGCAAGACCAATAGGATAAGTGAAGAACATCGGGAGAACATGGTTCGTGCTTTGGAATTTCACAGAAGTCACAGCAGTTTTAAAGTATATGAACACTTATAGTCTAACATGAGAAAAGTAAATGCAGATCATGGGCAGGCTTCATTTATTGGGAAACTGAGGGGCGGTGTCCAATGGCATGATTGGCGGACTTTGCTCAGATCCAGTACCTCAGTCACAGGTGACAATACCCGCATCAGAAGGGGGTTCAGTGCGCTTCGATTGCGAATATACAGACTCGACTATGTACCACATGCTCTGGCAGCACAGCCGCCGAAATTGATCATCATTAACATATTGGCGATGAAGAAAGAGGAGATCTCAGGGCGATATCTGGCGGCTGCCAACAAGTGTAAATAAAATGGTTATCTCAATATAAACGCGCTCAGTGTGGAGGACGGGGCAGTCTATTGCTGGACATTCAGCACAGTGTCACATAGCAGCTAAACCACGGACAAAAACCTCAGAGTTTTTAAAATTCCACTAATGTTGTGTTCCTGCCCTTGCCCGATTCTCCATGTCCTCGAACTTCTCCTGCCATTTCTCATGCAGCACCTCGTGCGCCTCCACCTTCACCGCCAGGCCCAATATCTCGTCCCCATTCTCCGAGGCCTTCTGCCGCACCTCCCGGATTGCCGCCCCTTGGGCCTTCTGGTTCTCGACCACCTTGTCGATCGAAGCCTTCATCGGTTAAAACAGCTCTGCTTCAAATTCCATTCAGCAGCGCTTGAGAAACTCCTGCTGCTCTTGCACCCACTGCGCTCACACTGCCTGGTCTCCACCCACCGCCATCTTGGCTTTCCTCCCACGCACTTTTCGCTGCACCAAAATTACTTTTTTCACCGCTCCACTCCTGGTCCAATCCATACAGTGCCGGTGAAATCGTACTGTCACCTTCCCACACTGGGAACCGTCGAACAAATGCCGCTGGGGCCCCTCAAAAGAGCCCAAAAGTCCGTTTCTGGCGGGAGCTGCCGAACGTGCGACTTAGCTCAGCATAGCCGCAACCGGAAGTCAACCCGCATATTAGTCAGGTTGATGGTGCTGTCTACCTATGTGACAGGAAGTATTCCTGTATTAGTGTGTGTGTCTGTGGTTCTGTGTATGAGAATGTGGTTGTGTGTCTGCAGAATATCTGTGCTGCTTCTAATCAGCTGCAACACAAACTTCCTCTCTCTGAGCAAATGATGCTGGTTCACTGAGAATCCCATCCAGTGATTTGAAAAGTACCACTCAGAGATTCATAAAATTGTAGGAGGCCATTCGGCCCATCACTTCACCAACAACCCTTTGAAAGATCAACTTAACTAGGCCCAATCCCCTGCCCTATTCCTGCAACCCCACCCTAAGGGGCAATTTAGCATAGCCAATCCACCTAACGTGCACATCATTGGACTATGGACAGAAACCAGAGCACTCTGTTGGAGGAAACTCACGCAGATAGGGTGGGGGGGGGGGGGGAATTCAAGGAGACTGTCACCTCCAGCCACAGAGATCACCATCCCCCTGATGTGGGTCCAGTAAACTGTTCCCACCTGATCCAGGGTCATATGCCTTTTCTGTCTATTTAGCTGATGCATTATATATAAACTGCTGCATCTTAATCAACTGCTTTATATTCACCTTTGATTTCAACCCCCTTTTTAGGATAATCTGTGACTCCCGGACACTTGTCCGTTGAAGTAGCGGATGGTCTGAGAACTGAAATAATGCAGAGTAATGATGAGGTGTGTATTTCTATCACCACTTTTCTTTGAAATCTCCCCCTAAACCAAAAAGAGTCAAAAAGGTTCTTTAAATGGTGTACAAGGAGTTTCACTCCTTAAGACAGACTTAAGTAGGTGCTATTCAGGGTCAAACTAATATTTCAAGTTATTCCTGGTATAACCTATATCTACAAAGAAGTAAAAGATCTTGCTTCTGGAGTGCCATTCGAGTTGATCAGACCTTTGTGACCCCCTTCACAATCTCTCTTCTTATCTGTGGGTGTTCTCAGTAGTTTTGATTCTCTGTTCGGCTCCTCAGTACTGCAGTCCCCATGCACCGAAGTAGCTGTAAAAGCTCATGCTGGTAATTAGCGATTCAGGGTATTTATTACCCTTCTAGCAGCCTTACCGTTTACATGATCTTCTCCTGAAGTAATATCTTCTGCTTATTGATATATATATTTTGTCCATTTCTTAACATATGTTTAATTCTGCTGAAGCGTAAGTACACCTCTTTTTAATGTGGTGTTAACATGACCTTAGCTTGTCAGACATTTACTTAAAGAGTGATACATCTGACCTTAGCTTGTCAGAACACTGGCAGGGAAGCTTCCTGCTAATGATTTTGTTGTATTTCAGTCTTTTAACCCATCATTTTTAAGCATTGCACTTTGTCATATTCCTTTCAAATGTTTCAAATGACATTCTTTCTATTTTACAATTTTACAAAAGTGTTGGTTGCTTTTTGGGAAGAAATTGTACCATAGCAAAGGCAACTGTCATATCCAGATTTCCACTTTTAACTGGTGTCATTAAGTTTCTAACTTTCACAAATAAACATTATTTCAAGTAATTCAAACTTAAGACTCTGGCAATTCCAATCAATTGCTTGCTAAAATAATTACCTTCTATCAAAGGGACTTGTTCCCTTTATGTAACTTAAAACTTAACTTTGCTAGAATGTCTCTAACTTTAAGAAAGATATTGGGTTACAGCACGAGTTGTTGCGAGGTGTTATCTCAAAGCCTGTGTGATAATAACTGTCTGCAGTCTGAAACGTTTTGCTGCTGTTAACCCTTTGAGAGACTTCTGCTTTAACTTCTCTATATTATTTTTAAGCATTGCATTTTCTCATATTCCTTCGGGTTGATCATCAGACCTTCATATTTCAAATGACATTCTTCCTATTTTAATTTACAGGTGTTAGTGTGGCTCAGTGGTTACATTCCTATCTCTAAAGTCAGCAGGTTCTGGGTTCAAATCCACCTCCAGAAACATGAGCATCAAATCCAGGTTGATGATCTGATGCAGTCCTGAGGGAGCACTGCACTGTCAAAGGTCCAGTGTTCCAGATCAAATCTTCAACTCTGGCCCCATCTGCTCTCAGTTGGGTGTAAAAGTTCCCATGATGTTATTCCAAAGAGTAGGGGAGTTCGCCCTGGTTTACTGCTTAATATTCATCCCTCAACAAACATCTGAACCAGAGGGGCACCAATATCCTGGGAGGGAGGTTTGCTAGTACTCTTCGGGAGGGTTTAAACTAATTTGGCAGGGGAATGGGAACCGGATTTGTAGTCCAGCAACTAAGGTAGCCGATATTCAGGACGCCAAAGCATGTAATGAGGCAGTGGGGAAGGGAACACTGACAAAGGAGAGTATTTACAGGCACGGAGATGGGTTGAAGTGTGTATACTTCAACGCAAGAAGCATCAGGAATAAGGTGGGTGAACTTAAGGCATGGATCGGTACTTGGGACTACGATGTGGTGGCCATCACGGAAACTTGGATAGAAGAGGGGCAGAAATGGTTGTTGGAGGTCCCTGGTTATAGATGTTTCAATAAGATTAGGGAGGGTGGTAAAAGAGGTGGGGGGTGGCATTATTAATTAGAGATAGTATAACAGCTGCAGAAAGGCAGTTCGAGGAGTATCACCCTATTGAGGTAGTATGGGTTGAAGTCAGAAATAGGAAAGGAGCAGTCACCTTGTTAGGAGTTTTCTATAGGCCCCCCAGTAGTAGCAGAGATGTGGAGGAACAGATTGGGAAACAGATTTTGGAAAGGTGCAGAAGTCATAGGGTGGTAGTCATGGGCGACTTTAACTTCCCAAATATTGAGTGGAAACTCTTTAGATCAAATAGTTTGGATGGGGTGGTGTTTGTGCAGTGTGTCCAGGAAGCTTTTCTAACACAGTATGTAGATTGTCCAACCAGAGGAGGGGCAATATTGGATTTAGTACTGGGTAATGAACCAGGGCAAGTGATAGATTTGTTAGTGGGGGAGCATTTTGGAGATAGTGACCACAATTCTGTGACTTTCACTTTAGTAATGGAGAGGGATAGGTACGTGCAACAGGGCAAGGTTTACAATTGGGGGAAGGGTAAATACGATGTTGTCAGACAAGAATTGAAGTGCATAAGTTGGGAACATAGGCTGGCAGGGAAGGACACAAGTGAAATGTGGAACTTGTTCAAGGAACAGGTGCTACGTGTCCTTGATATGTATGTCCCTGTCAGGCAGGGAAGAGATGGTCGAGTGAGGGAACCATGGTTGACAAGAGAGGTTGAATGTCTTGTTAAGAGGAAAAAGGTGACTTATGTAAGGCTGAGGAAACAAGGTTCAGACAGGGCATTGGAGGGATACAAGATAGCCAGGAGGGAACTGAAGAAAGGGATTAGGAGAGCTAAGAGAGGGCATGAACAATCTTTGGCGGGTAGGATCAAAGAAAACCCCAAGGCCTTTTACACATATGTGAGAAATATGAGAATGACTAGAGCGAGGGTAGGTCCGATCAAGGACAGTAGCGGGAGATTGTGTATTGAGTCTGAAGAGATAGGAGAGGTCTTGAACGAGTACTTTTCTTCTGTATTTACAAATGAGAGGGGCGATATTGTTGGAGAGGACAGTGTGAAACAGATTGGTAAGCTCGAGGAAATACTTGTTAGGAAGGAAGATGTGTTGGGCATTTTGAAAAACTTGAGGATAGACAAGTCCCCCGGGCCTGACGGGTTATGTCCAAGGATTCTATGGGAAGCAAGAGATGAAATTGCAGAGCCGTTGGCAATTATCTTTTCGTCCTCACTGTCAACAGGGGTGGTACCAGGGGATTGGAGAGTGGCGAATGTCGTGCCCCTGTTCAAAAAAGGAACTAGGGATAACCCTGGGAATTACAGGCCAGTTAGTCTTACTTCGGTGGTAGGCAAAGTAATGGAAAGGGTACTGAAGGATAGGATTTCTGAGCATCTGGAAAGACACTGCTTGATTAGGGATAGTCAGCACGGATTTGTGAGGGGTAGGTCTTGCCTTACAAATCTTATTGAATTCTTTGAGGAGGTGACCAAGCATGTGGATGAAGGTAAAGCAGTGGATGTAGTGTACATGGATTTTAGTAAGGCATTTGATAAAGTTCCCCATGGTAGGCTTATGAAGAAAGTAAGGAGGCATGGGATAGTGGGAAATTTGGCCAGTTGGACAACGAACTGGCTAACCGATAGAAGTCAGAGAGTGGTGGTGGATGGCAAATATTCAGCCTGGATCCCAGTTACCAGTGGCGTACCGCAGGGATCAGTTCTGGGTCCTCTGCTGTTTGTGATTTTCATTAATGACTTGGATGAGGGAGTTGAAGGGTGGGTCAGTAAATTTGCAGACGATACGAAGATTGGTGGAGTTGTGGATAGTAAGGAGGGCTGTTGTCGGCTGCAAAGAGACATAGATAGGATGCAGAGCTGGGCTGAGAAGTGGCAGATGGAGTTTAACCCTGAAAAGTGTGAGGTTGTCCATTTTGGAAGGACAAATATGAATGCGGAATACAGGGTTAACGGTAGAGTTCTTGGCATTGTGGAGGAGCAGAGAGACCTTGGGGTCTATGTTCATACATCTTTGAAAGTTGCCACTCAAGTGGATAGAGCTGTGAAGAAGGCCTATGGTGTGCTCGCGTTCATTAACAGAGGGATTGAATTTAAGAGCCGTGAGGTGATGATGCAGCTGTACAAAACTTTGGTAAGGCCACATTTGGAGTACTGTGTACAGTTCTGGTCGCCTCATTTTAGGAAGGATGTGGAAGCTCTGGAAAAGGTGCAAAGAAGATTTACCAGGATGTTGCCTGGAATGGAGAGTAGGTCTTACGAGGAAAGGTTGAGGGTGCTAGGCCTTTTCTCATTAGAGCGGAGAAGGATGAGGGGCGACTTGATAGAGGTTTATAAGATGATCAGGGGAATAGATAGAGTAGACAGTCAGAGACTTTTTCCCCAGGTGGAACACACCATTACAAGGGGACATAAATTTAAGGTGAAAGGTGGAAGATATAGGAGGGATATCAGAGGTAGGTTCTTTACCCAGAGAGTAGTGGGGGCATGGAATGCACTGCCTGTGGAAGTAGTTGAGTCAGAAACATTAGTGACCTTCAAGCAGCTGTTGGATAGGTACATGGATTACGGGAAAATTATATAGTGTAGATTTATTTGTTCTTAAGGGCAGCACGGTAGCATTGTGGATAGCACAATTGCTTCACAGATCCATGGTCCCAGGTTCGATTTCGGCTTGGGTCATTGTCTGTGTGGAGTCTGCACGTCCTCCCCGTGTCTGCGTGGGTTTCCTCCGGGTGCTCCGGTTTCCTCCCACAGTCCAAAGATGTGCGGGTTAGGTGAATTGGCCAATGATAAATTGCCCTTAATGTCCAAATTGCCCTTGGTGTTGGGTGGAGGTGTTGAGTTTGGGTAGGGTGCTCTTTCCAAGAGCTGGTGCAGACTCAGGGGGCCGAATGGCCTCCTTCTGCACTGTAGATTCAATGATAATCTATGATTAATCTAGGACAAAGGTTCGGCACAACATCGTGGGCCGAAGGGCCTGTTCTGTGCTGTATTTTCTATGTTCTATGTTCTATGTTCTATCACTGAACAGATTCTCTGGTTACCGTCACATTTCTGTTTGTGGGATCTTGGTGGATTGGCTGTGCTAAATTGCCCCTTAGTGTCCAAAGGTGAAGTGGGGTTACAGGGAAAGGGTGGGGGAAGTGCACCTGGGTGGGGTGCTCTTTTGTAGGGTTGGTGCAAACTCGATGGCCAAATAGCCTCCTTCTGCACTGTAGGGATTCTTCGATGCTGCCAGACCTGTTGAGTTAATTTAGCATTTTCTGCTTTTATTCTATATTACACACCCTTTTAATCCACTTATTATATTTATTGAACACTGTACCATCGACTACCAGGAAGTGTGTTGATGTTTCAGCTATTCTGGCCTTGGGTGACTGTGTGGAGTTTGCACATTCTCCCCGTGTCTGTGTGGGTTCCCTCCGGGTGTCCCAGTTTTCACTCTGTCCAAAGATGTGCAGGTTAGGTGGATTGGCTGTGCTAAATTGCCCCTTAGTGTCCAAAAAAAAATTAGGTGGAGTTACTGGGTTACGGGGATAGGGTGGAGGCATGGGTTTAAGTAGGGTGCTCTTTCCAAGGACCAGTGCAGGCTCGATGGGCCGAATGGCCTCCTTCTGCACTGTAAATTCTATGATTCAGTATGATTTTCTCTTTCATCTGATCCAATGGGTCTGTCTGGTAATATTTCCCTGATTGTATTACAGTGGTTAGCACTGTTGCTTCATAACGCCGGGGTCCCGAGTTCAAATCCTGCTTGGTCACTGTCTGTGCGGATTCTCCCCACGTCTGCATGAGTTTCCTCCGGGTGCTCTGGTTTCCTCCAAGTCCTCAAAGACGTATTTGTTAGGTGAATTGGACAGTCTGAATTCTCCCTGTGTACCATAACACGCACCAGAGAGTGGCGACCAGAGGCTTTTCACAGTCACTTCATTGCAAAGTTAATGTAAGCCTATTTGTGACAATAATAATAATCTTTATGTGTCAGGGTGTTTGGTATTTTAGGGAGCAGGTAGAACTTCCTTGGTTCGACCTGTTGTCCCCTCAGATATTCCATCTGTTTTTGGTTAATGTGTCTGGAGTCTTTGAGTTCTTCCAGTCTGTCTCCAATTCTCCTTCCTGTCTCGGGTATATGAGTCAAGGGATCTTGGGACTGTGATTCGTGTTGTTTAGTTGTCTGTCTGTCTCCTGCAGGTATTGTTGTCTCTCAATAATGACTATGATGCTGCCCTTGCTTCTGGTCTGATGAACATATCGGTGTTGGATCCAAGCTCCCGGATTGTCTGTCTTTCTCTCCGGGTAAGATTCTGTTTGTCTCTTGTATTTCACTGTGATAGGGCAGAGACCTGATTGAAGGGATTCAAACATGGAAGTTCTGGGAATGATGGACAAGGATTTGGAAGGTGGTAACATGTTCAAAGAGTTTGGAGAGGAGAGGGAGGTTGAAGATGGGGCAGTAATTTGTAAGGAGGGCAGGGTCAAGGGTTTGTTTTATTGAGGAGGGAGTGAGGATGGCAATTTGAAGGACAGAGTGACAGTACCTGAAGAGAGAGAAATGTTGACAATATCCATAGACACAGGGTAGTTGGCTGATCGGCAGCTCAGTGGGAATAGGGTCGATGGAGCAGCAGCTGGGTCTCATGGACAAGATGAGCACTGAGAGGGCATGAGGGAAGAAGGGGGAGAAACTAGAGAAAAATGTGGGTTCTGGGTTCGGGAAAGGATGTAATTTAGAGACAGTTTGGTCCGGTGGGCTCATGGAAGGGAGGGAAGCAGCAGAGGCAGCTGATCGGATTTACTCAATCTCAGTCACAAAGCAGCTCCACAAGCTCCTCACACATCTTGTTGGAGGTGAGGATGGAAGAGACGGGGGAGAGTGAGAGTACTTCAAAAGGAACTAACTTGTGTCAGAGATATTAAAAAGTTTCAGCACACAGCGTATTTCACACAAATTTAATTTATTTGACTTCTATTTAGAATATTAGCCCCTGTAAATGGGCTGGAGTTTGTTATCAGCAGAAAGAGACCCAAATGAACATGGTTCAGTCCTGAATGTGAGGAACAGCAAAATCCATTCACTGTGGTTACTTGTGGCCTCGTTGATGTGCCTGCAGGTTGGATGATCGAGTGAATCCCTTCCCACACTCGGAGCAGGTGAATGGCCTCTCTCCGGTGTGAACTCGCTGATGTACAGTGAGGTCAGATGATCGTCTGAACCCAGTCCTGCAGTGAGAGCACCTGAACGGTCTCTCGTCAGTGTGAACACGTTGATGGAACATCAGATTCGTAGAACTTTTAAAGCACTTCCCGCAGTCTGGACATTGGAACGGTCTCTCATCAGTGTGAACTCGCTGGTGACTCACCAGGTGGGATGACCGAGTGAATCCCTTCCCACACTCTGAGCAGGTGAATGGTCTCTCCCCAGTGTGGGTTCGCTGATGTGCAGTGAGGTCAGATGATTGCCTGAACCCAGTCCCGCAGTGAGAGCACCTGAACGGTCTCTCGTCAGTGTGAACACGTTGATGGAACATCAGATTCCCAGAATTTTTATAGCACTTCTCGCAGTCTGGACATTGAAACGGTCTCTCATCAGTGTGAACTCGCTGGTGACTCACCAGGTGGGATGACCGAGTGAATCCCTTCCCACACTTGGAGCAGGTGAATGGTCTCTCCCCAGTGTGACTGTGTCGATGAGTTTCCAGCTTTGATGGGAAAGTGAATCCTTTCCCACAGTCTGCACATTTCCACGGTTTCTCCTCAGTGTGACTGTGTTTGTGGCTTCTGAGGCCTGATGATTGACTGAATCCTCGTCCACACACACAACACGTGTACGGTTTCTCCCCACTATGAACAATGCGTTTTCCTTCCATGTTCAAAGTACGATGGTATTCAGGATAAGATAAATTGAGGACTCTGTCAGATCCTGAAGTGATGTTAGGTTAGAGTTTCTGGACTTGAAGCCTCCCTTTCGAACACCCTGTGAAACTGATTTAAAACAGAAAAGAGATAGTGAGAGAGAACCCACAAAATCACAAAGGCAGGTGGTGAAATTGCTGAATGAATCTGGTCATTTGTGGGGCCGGCACTGGGAAAAAGTGACCATGAAAACGGCTGGATTGTTATAAAACCCAACTGGCCTCCTTGGGAGGAGGGGGAAAGAGGTGAAGAGGGATTTTGTATATCTGCAAGGCATATTAAGACAGTATTTGGCAAAGCATATTCGACCTTGAGCTTCATAAATTGAAATATTGATAGTAAAATGATGCTCCTGGTGGAAAAGTGGTTAGCACTGCTGCCTCACAGCTCCAGGGTCCCGGGTTCAATTCGAGTCTTGGATGACGAGGTCTGAAGTTTGCAGTTTCTCCCCGTGTCTGCGTGGGTTTCCTCCCACAGTCCAAAGATGTGCAGGTTAGGTGGATTGGCCACAATAAATTGCCCCTTCGTGTCCGAAGGTTAGTTGGAGTCACTGGGTTCCGGGGACAGGGTGGAGGCGTGGGTGTAAGCTCAAGTAGGGTGCTCTTTCCAAAGGCCAGTGCAGACCTGATGGGCTGAAATGCCTCCTTCTGCACTGTACATTCTATGATTCTGCACTGTAGGAATTCTATGAACCTCGGGTCACCACGCTTCAGGAAAGATGTGAAGAGGGCAGCACGGTGGCGCAGAACGTTAGCCCTGCTGCCTCACGGCGCCGAGGTCCCAGGTTCAATCCCAGCTCTGGGTCACTGTCCGTTTGGAGTTTGCACATTCTCCCCGTGTTTGCGCGGGTTTCGCACCCACAACCCAAAGGTGTGCAGGCTAGGTGGATTGGCCACGCTAATTTGCATTCACATTCATTTAATTGGAAAAAATGAATTGGATACTCTGAAATTTTTTAAAAAGGAAGGATATGAAGGTTCTTGGAGAAGGTGCAGAGGAGATTTACCAGAATGGTTCCAGCAAAGGACATTGAGGGGAGATGTGATTCAGGTCCACAAGATTATGCCAGATTTCCATCAGGTGGACAAAGAAACGGTTTCCATTCACTGATCGTGCATGCAGTCGGGACACAGATTTAAAGTTTGGGGTAAAACCTGGATTGAACAATATAAGATCCTGAGGGGTCTTGACAGGGTAGATGTGGAGAGGATGTTTCCTCTTGTGGGAGAATCGAGAACGAGGGCATCGCTGTTGCAAAATAAGGAGTCACCCATTTAAGATGGAGATGAGGATTTTTCTTTCTCTTGTGGATTGTAAAACTTTGGAACTCACTTCCTTAAAAGGCAGTGGAAGCAGAGTTCTTGAATATTTTTAAGGCAGAACGGGATAGATTCTTGATGAGCAAGGAGGTGAAAGGTTATCAGGGGTAGGCAGGAATGTGGAGTTAACGTTAGAATGAGATCAGCCGCAATCTTATTGAATGCTGAGCAGGCTCGAGGGGCCGAGTGGCCTGTTCCGAGTTTGTATGTAAAAGGTACAGGAGATATGAGGTGATATGAGATATACACAGCGAGCGGCAATGACCTGAAGCTTGCTGCCTATGAGGGAGTTTGAAAATAGACACAATGAATGATTTGATTTCAAAAGGAAATTGGATAGACATCTGAGGGAAATAAACCTGCGAGGATACAGGGAGCAGGAGAATGGGACTAACTGGATTGCTCCAGAGAGCTAGCATGGACTCAATGGGCCGAATTTTCTTCTTTGTGCCATCATGGCTCTGACTCTTTTGTGTAATCTAGTTTTGTAATTTAACCCCGGGGGGTTCAAATATCACCCAGGTAAATCTGTGCTACACTCTCTCCGAGGCCATTCTATCCTTCCTCAGGTTTGTTGCCCAGAACTGAACACAGTTCTCCAGGTTTGGTCTCACCAGGGTTTGTGAATCTCGGGGCTTTTCCAGTCACACTGAGACCTGAAATCTTCACTCACAGACAGAACAGACAAACCTTTTACCTTCCACACCCAGATGCTGCTGATATTCAGGTTCTGATGAATCGAGTGACTCTGTCAGATCGCAATGTGACGTTTGGTTTGCTTTTCCCGTCTGTTAAACCTCCACTTCCAGTATCCTGTAAATTTACAGAAACCTCACTGTCAGTTTAGGATAGAAATTCACAACATTCTCTCCTCACCAACTTTGATTAAATGTATTCCTGGAGGTTTGATCACATGACCTGGCCCCCATCCACCAGCCATTAATCGGTCAACACATCCATCCCTGTGACACACTGCCTTCCTCGGCCAATTGGGAAGCAAAAGGACTCATTACCTTACAGGACAGTGTTTGACCGTCAGCCAAACAACCTTTATCCCATTTTCAATATTTTTATATCTGCTGAAGAGAAATGTTCAAAGAAAATTACAAAAAAATCTTCTTTACTGTCCCAATGATTTTCCAGACACCCAGACATGAATCTCACCAAGGCAGAAAGTAAAATTTGAATTTATTGAAAGTCTAGTGGTGGCCATGAAACCATTGTTGGTTGTTGCAAAGACCCATCTGGTTCAAGGAAATCTTCTATCCTTACATAGCCTGACCCACAAGTGACTCCAGATCCACAGTCAGCTGGTTGACTCTTAAAATGCTCTCTGAGATGCACTCAGTTCAAGGGCAATTAGTTCTGGGCAGTGAATGCTGGCCCAGCCAACGACACCCACATCCCGTGAAGGAATAGAAAAGAAAATCTGCCGTCCTTACCTGGTCTGGCCGACACGATTCCAAACCACAGTAATGTGGTTGACTCTTTAAATGCCCTCCGAGATGGCCGAGCAAACCGCTCGGTTCCAGGGAAATTAGGGATGGGCAATAAATGTTGGCCCAGCCAGTGACTCCCACAAATGATTAAAACAAAATCCTGGAGACTCCAGTCAGTCAATCCAGGAGAGTTGTCATCCGGCCCAGGCTCGCAGCGCATGCGCCCTGCGGCACCTTGTCCTCTGTAAAGATGGCGGCCGGTAACCCGGGCCTGTCACCGCTCAGCTCTCACTCTGTTCGGTGCTGTTTAAGTCGGGCCCATTAATATTTTACTCGGAGGGCAGCACGGTTGCGCAGTGGGTTAGCCCTGCTGCCTCACGGCGCCGCGGTCCCAGGTTCGATCCCGGCTCGGGGTCACTGTCCGTGTGGAGTTTGCACATTCTCCCAGTGTTTGCGTGGGTTTCACCCCCCACAACCCAAAGATATGCAGCGTAGGTGGATTGGCCACATGAAATTGCCCCTTAAATTGCAGCTTCTATCGCTCCCCGGCCACCCACCGGCTCCATTCCTGAAAGTCACTCGATTGTCTCTTTCCCTCTCGCTCCGCCAGCGACAACCTGCACTACGCATGTGCTGGGCACAGCCCCAATGGTCACAATGCCCGGGAGGTAATTGGCGGCGGCTCCGGACCAATAGGAATACAGGGGGAGGGTCTGGAGGACTGGACGTGAGCAACAGGTCCTCCAACCAATCAGAGTGAATGGGGGCGGGGCTGGACTGTGAGTGAAGCATGCGCAGTGCGGGTGATGGGCAGACGGGTCCACAATGTGTAAAGGAGGGATGGTGGGGCGGAGGTCTGGTGGGTGGATGGAGAAGCTCCGGAAACCCCGGGAACAAACTGAGTGGATCCGCCCTCCCCCCGTTTACACCGACCAGGGCCGCAGCTCCCAGATCAATGAAGAGCCGCTTTGTATCAGGTTGGCCATTGGTTCCAGAGGTTGATCCCTGGTCTCCAGCGTTGCTTTTTTTATCAGTGGAATCATTGAATGGTTACAATACAGACTGAGGCCATTCAGCCCATCCTGTCATGTGCTGGCTTTCTCTGCCAAAGCAAATCAGCTCCTCCCACCTCCCTGTCCTTTCACTAACGAGACCAGCAGCAAATATTCCCCATCCCCAATTACCTGTGCAGAAGATGATGTTTGACCTTCTTGAACCGCTGCAGTCTGTGTGGTGAAGGTGCTCCCACAATGCTGGAGTTACAGGTTATTCACCCAGTGATGATGAATGAACAGTGATACATGTCCAAATCAATAAAACTCTATTTATAAAGCACCTTTCAAGTAATGGACCATTCTGAGGTGCTCCGTAGGTGTGTTAAAAAGCAATATTTGACACACAGTCATGTAAGGAGATAAGAGGGCAGGGCAGATGGTCAGAGGTAGGATAAAGCGAGTATCTTAAAGGAGGATAGGAAGATAGAGAAGTCACGAGGTTTGCGGAGGAAATTCTAGAGTTTGTGGCCTTTGCTCGAGGCATGGATACCAAACATGGAGTGATTAAAATCAGGAATGGTCAGGAAGCCAGACTGAGAGGAGTGCAGAGACCTTGGCAGTTGGGAGGCTGGAGGAGATTGCAGAGACTGGGAGAGATCAGAGCATGGAGGAGATTACAGTGAGAAAAAATACCATGGAGGAGATTGCAGAGACATAGAGAAGGGCATGGAGATTACAGAGAGTGGAAAAAGAGCATGGAGAAATTTGAAAACAAGGATGAGAATTTTTTTTTTTTAAATTTAGAGTACCCAATTCATTTTTTCCAATTAAGGGACAATTTAGCGTGGCCAATCCACCTTCCTTGCACATCTTTGAGTTGTGGGGGCGAAACCCACACAAACACTGGGAGAATGTGCAAACTCCACACGGACAGTGACCCAGAGCCGGGATTTAACCTGGGACTTCAGCACCGTGAGACTGCAGTGCTACCACTGCGCCACCGTGCGCAGATGAGAATTTTTAAATGTATATACTTCTTCACTGGGACTTTTGTAGGTCTGTGAGCATGAATGAAACTTGGTGTGATTAAGCAATAAAGTTTATGATCTCTGGTTTGTAGTGAGATTTAATGTGGGAGATCAGCCGGGAGTGCATTAGAACAAGTAAGTCTACAGGGAACAAAGGAATGGGTGAAAGTTTAATTTGGGAATAAGGAAAACTCAAGCTAAAATACAAAAACATTTTTATTAGCCTGGACGACATAAAGATGTTGTTAAATTTTGTCAATCATGTCACATATGTGAAGCGATAGGGAAACCTCAAGCAGTGATAAAACCGCACTTAATACCCATTCTAGCATTTGAGGACTCTTTTACAAGGGTCTTAATTGATTGCGTAGGACCACTTCCGAAAACTAAAAGTGGGAATCAATATCTTTTGACTATAATGGATGTGTCTACTAGATTTCCAGAGGCCATTCCAGTACGTAATATTACAGCTAAAAAGATTGTGGAGGAGTTACTTAAATTCTTTACTAAATATGGACTACCCACAGAAATACAATCGGATCAAGGATCGAATTTTGCCTCAAGGTTATTTAAAGAAGTTATGGATAGCTTAGGAATAAAACAATTTAAATCAACTGCGTACCATCCAGAATCACAGGGAGCATTAGAAAGGTGACGTCCGACATTAAAGACAATGTTGAGGACTTATGTTCAAGATTACCCAGAGGATTTGGAGAAAGGAATTCCATTCGTACTGTTTGCAATTAGGGATGCACCTAATGAGTCAACCAAATTTAGACTTTTGAACTAACTTTAGGTCATGAGGTAAGGGGACCACTTAAATTGATTAAAGAAAAATTGGTGAGTGAGAAATCGAAAATTACATGATTGGATTACATGTCAAATTTTAGAGAACGATTAAATAGAGCATGTGAATTGGTTAGACAGCATTTAAAAGGTGCACAACATGGAATGACATGGATAGCGGACAAGAAATCCAAAGTTCCTAGTTTTGCCTGTGGAGATAAAGTTTTTGTATTGTTACCAGTGGTAGGTGAACCTTTAGAAGCAAGGTTTTGTGGACCTTATCAGATTGAAAGGATATTAAGTGAGGTGAATTATGTGGTAAGAATGCCTGATAGAAGGAAAACTTCATGTGAACATGCTTAAAAGGTACGTTGAAAGGGAAGGAGAGAAACAGGAGGAGGTTTTAATGATTCTAACTCAAAGTGACGAACCAAATCCAGATGACTATGAATTTGACATACTTCAAATTAAATTGGAAAACGAGGATGTTCTTAAAAATTGGATAAATTGTTGAGTTACCTTCCAGAGGAACAATGAACTGACCTGAAAGAGTTATTGATATCGCATGGACAAGTTTGTAGAGATAAATTGGGAAGTACTAAAATGGCTGTACTTGATGTAGATGTGGGAAATGTGGTTCCAATCAAACAACATCCATAGAGACTTAACCCTTTAAAATTGGCACAGGTTAACAAAAGGATTGAGAGTATGCTTAAAAATGGCATAATTGAAGTGGGTTGCAGCCAATGGAGCTCATCCATAGTTATGGTACCTAAACAAGACATATCCAACAGTTGTGTGTGAACTATAGAAAGGTTAATGCAGTTATAAGAACATACTCTTATTCTGTCTCACGTCTGGAGGATTGCATTGTGAAAGTGGGACAATCAGCTTTTATTTCCAAACTGGATTTACTTAAAGGTATCTTTATCCGAAAAGGCGAAGGTGATTTCAGCTTTTGTGACTCCAGATGGTATATACCAGTTCAAAGTTATGCCATTTGGCATGAAAAATGCCCCAGTCACATTTCAACGGTTAACTAACAAAGTTGTTTCAGGATTACCTAATTGTGCGGTATACATTGAAGATCTGGTCATTTTCAGCCAGACAGGGAAAGAACAGTTGAAACACCTGATGAAGTTATTCGATCGACTTCAGGAGACAGGTTTGGTGATAAACCTAACCAAAAGTGAATTTGGAAAAGCCCAAGTCACTTTCCTTGGCCATAAAATCAGACAGGGGCGAATGGTCACATGGGATGTGAACCCAACAGTTATTGAGGAGTTTCCAATACCGTCAAGACAAAGGGAAATAATGCGATTTCTTGACATGAGTGGATTTGATCGAACATTTGTGAAAAGTTTTTGCAGCGTGATTACTCCACTGATGGACTTGCTGAAGAAACGTCAAAAATTTCTATGGACAGCAGAGTTTCAACAGGCATTTGACTGCCTGAAAGTTGTGATAATCAATGCTCCTCTATTGGAGAATTACAAGGGTCAATCGAGAAGGAGTTTCAGTTGGAGGAAGAAGAACAAAAAGAAATGGACTATATTATTGCACCTGTTTGCGTGTTGTTTTTTGAAACGAAAAAGTATATTCACTGTGTGCATTTCTTTTTTAAATAATTTTTATTAAAGGTTTTCATAAAATATCAATAACAAAATGAGAAAGAAAAAAGAACTCAACAGGGTTAAGCATAAAACACAATCTAAAAAAGCAACCCCCCAAACCCCTCCCCCCCTGTACATAAATAATAAATTAACATTAACACCCCTACTTAAGACAACAGGTGTATACACCCCCTCAGACCCTCCAGTGTAAATAACATAAACAAAAATAAAGTAAACCCCCCCCAACCCCCGAGCTGCTGCCGCCAATGACCAATGCCAGAAAGTCCAAGAATGGTTGCCACCGCCTAAAGAACCCTTGAACCGACCCTCTCAAGGCGATTTCACCCTCTCCAAATGAATGAACCCTGCCATATCGCTGATCCAGGATTCCACCCTTGGGGTCTCGCATCTTTCCATTGAAGGAGAATCCTTCGCCGGGCTACCAGGAACGCAAAGGCCAGAATTCCGGCCTCTTTCGCCTACTGCACTCCCGGCTCCTCTGCCACCCCAAATACTGCGAGCCCCCAGCCTGGTTTGACCCTGGATCCTACCACCCTCGACACCGTCCTCGCTACGCCCTTCCAAAATTCATGCAGCGCTGGGCATGCGCAGAACATATGGGTGTGATATGCTGGGCTCCCTGAGCACCTAACACACCTGTCCTCACCCCCAAAGAACCGGCTCATCCTTGTCCCTGTCATGTGTGCCCTGTGCAGCACCTTAAACTGTATGAGGCTGAGCCTCACGCATGAAGCGGACGAATTCACCCTCCCTAGGGCATCTGCCCACGTCCCCTCTTCGATCTCCTCTCCCAACCCCTCCTCCCATTTACCTTTCAACTCCACCACCGAGACCTCCTCCTCCTCCTGCATCACCTGGCAAGTTTTTGAAATCTTCCCCACTCCCTCCCAACCCCCTGAGAGCACCGTGTCCTGTACTGTGTGTGGCAGTAGCCGCGGGAATTCCACCACCTGCCATCTGGCAAATGCCCTTACCTGTAAGTACCTCAAGTTGTTCCCCGGGGGGGAGCCTGTACTTCTCCTCCAGCTCACCCAAGCTCGCAAACTTCCCATCCACAAACAGGTCCCCCAACGTTCGTATCCCTGCCCTGTGCCACCCCGAAAACCCCCCACATGTTCTTCCTGGGGTGAACCGGTGGTTCCCCCATAATGGGGTTCATGCCGAGACCCCAGCTTCCCCCCTATGCCACCTCCACTGCCCCCAAATGTTGAGGGCCGCCTGTGTGCATTTCTTAAACATTAGTGGAAAGTTGAAAAATGAAACCATCTTGAAGTTGATGGTGTATTTTTTTTTCTTGGGGGGAGGTGTCATGTGGGAGTACCTTTAAGAAATGGGTGTTTAAGAAATGTATCTTTAAGAAATGGGTGCTTATCAGTGATGTCAGAGTGTGGGTGGAGCTGGGCTGTCAGTCAGCTTTTTACTTTTGGTTTACGCTATTTGCTGCAGGGTGTGTTTTAGTTTCGTTTTCAGAGCTGGATAGCTGCAGTCACAGCCAGAAGGGGGCATTAGTCTCTCACTCTGTAATCTAAAGACTGTAAATCGATCCTTTGGTGAGTTAAAACTAATAACTGCTCTCAGTAATGACTTTAACCTGATGTGCTTCTGTTTAAAGGTTCCTTTTAAGTCTTATGGATGTTAAAAGGACATCTTAAAGATTACTTAGTGTTGTATTCTTTGGGGGTTGTATTTGAATTAATGGATGCTAAGATGTTCACTGTATGTTTTAAAAAGGTTAACTTGAGTCTATAGCATAAACATTGTTTTGCTTTAAAAAATACTTTTCCATTTCTGCTGTACCACACTTGTAGGGTGGGCCGTGTGCTCCCCATATCACAATCTAGTAACAGTCTTGGGTCAGGTGAACTCCATGATACACTTTGGGGTTCTCTAAACCCTGGCCCATAACAGAAGGCTTAGTTCAGGATTCTCTAGGTTAACATGCAGATTTACTCAGCAGTTAGGAAGGCAAATGCAATTGACGAATGTGATATAAAATAGTTACTTTAGAGATACTAGTTAATGTAATGTAGAAATAAGCCACTTTGATTCTGGCAGTTAGGGACAAAGGGGTTTGAGACCGCATGGAAAAAGCAGGAAGAGGTGTGTCTATGAGAGTGATGCTGCATTGATAGGGGCCAGAGAAAGGGATTGGAAGTGAGCCAATCAGAATAGATCGAACAGGTCAGGAGGGACATAGGCTGACCTATGTCCATCGAGTATGTGAAACTTGATACCATTTGAATTGATTTGCAGAGATCCCTTTGTTTCTTTGTTCATTCGCTTTCTGGGATATAGGAAACTGGATGTCTCTTATATTTCTATGAAATGAATCAAGCTTGCAAGCTAAATAAATAACTTCTTTTTACGTGCGAATCCATCTCAACTTTTATTGAGGCCAGAGTGACAGAGAAAGAAATTTGGGGATCAACATTTGGTGCCGAAAACCGGGATTTCTCAGGGCGATCCTGATCCAACTGCGAAATCAGAATTAGACTGATTATGAACAGGAGGATGGGGAACAAAGGGCTCTCAATGTAGAACTGGAAAACGACCGCGCATTGATTGTTCCCCTCTTCTTATCGTCTGATTAGTCTGGTCACTCGCGGTTGGCACAGAAAGACCGCCTCGACGAAATCACAGGTCAGTCTGGGGATTAGCACTTTAATTGATGGGATTTCATATTGTTGTTTCGGCTTGGGTTAGGGTTTTGGGCTGATGGGACTTTAGTAATGAAGGTTCAGTATATTATATGGGTTCAGAGGCTGATGTGACTTCATTAATGAAGGTTCAGTCTATTATATGGGTTCAGAGGCTGATGTGACTTCATTAATGAAGGTTCAGTCTATTATAAGGGTTCAGAGGCTGATGTGACTTCATTAATGAAGGTTCAGTCTATTATATCGGTTCAGGGGCTGATGGGACTTCAATAGATGAAGGTTCAGTCCAGTATAACTGTTTTTAAATCTGAAGATGGTTCAACTCTATGTGTGAGTGTTTTAAATATATAGTTGATTAAGCTAAAATTGTCTCCTTGGACTGTAAAGTTCCGAGGTCTAGTTGAGATTGTGAGGAATGCTGCATATTGGTTGAAGCAGAAGTCTCTCAAAGGGTTAACAGCAGCAGGCGGTGTTGAAAACAGACAGTGCTTCTCACTCAGGCTTTGAGATAACAGCAGCAGCCGTAGTGTAATCGGATACCTTTCCTTTGAGTCAGTGAACACCAGCAAAGTTACGTTTTGAATTAATTAAAGGAAACCAGTGGGTTTCTCCACCTCTTTGATAAAAGTTATTATTTTCGAAAGCAATTGATTGAAATTGCCAGAATCTTAAGTTTTACTTACTTGAAATAAGGTTTATCTCATTTTATCTGGAGATTAATAGAAACTTAAAGAAGATCATGGACACCATTTTAAAAAGTGTCAATCTGGAGATGATAGTTGATTTTGCTAATACTTATGTGTATGTAAAAGAAAAAAAAAACTTGTTAAAAGAAAAATTGTTAAGATAAAGAAATAATTAAGTTGCAAATGTTATACAAGTTTGTGTTAAGCAAATTGTAAATTTAGTTCTGAGTTGAGATCAGAGCTAAGCTTGCAAGTTGCAGTAATTCAATTTGAATTTTCAAACATTTTTAAGTTTTAAAAAAAAAGAGAGCAAATAGAGAAAAGAAGTACACAGATCTTGAATGCGTTGAATAGCACATTTCAAAGGCCCATAAATCTTTCTGTTATCTTAGACCTAGAACCTAGGAAGATTGAAGAGCCAGAGGAATTTCTGGAGCATTTTAATGAAATCCACCGGGGGCAGTCAGGCGATTTGCTGTATCAAAATGGTCAGAATTCCCCTCAATACTGTGCTATGTTAATGCATTGCCTACCACCTTCTGTGGTTACTGCTGTGAAATGTAATAACATGAATTGGACAGAGAACGACCCTTCCCAGATGGCAAGGGCAGTCAGATTTTACTGGAAGGAGGGTGTAGGCCAAGAAGGAGGCTCAGTTACAAAGGTTAAGACTGAGCATGTAATGAAAAAGGATGATCTGCGACCCCAACAAGCGGCAGAAATGGTAGTTTACCAGCAGGAGCCCCAATATGGTGACTTTGGGTGGGTGGATCAGCGAAGAGGAGGATGAGACAACAGTGCTATATTTCTATCACCCCCCAGTGGTGGACGTTAGACGTTGAACAGTCACTGCATCACGTTACCCTGGCCTATGACAGAACTGGACGAAACAGGGAGTTGGAGGACAAATACCGGCCATTACTTGAGACCGAATGGCCAGTCAAGGTTACAGCCACAGTCACGGGAAAAGAAGGTACAGCCGATTTTGTTACAATATCACCACATTTATGGCCACAGTCAGCTTCGGTAAGGCCTCATATTACACGTCAGGTCCATGACCAGTACCATGCCAGGGATATGGGGCGAATGGTCAGCATCTTACCGCAGCTCGTCAGAATAGGTATGAGATATACCTTTTGAACAATCCACGTCTGACATTTAAATACTGTACCACTATCAATCCAGCCTGTTTTCTTAGTGGTCCCCCTGTCCATGAAGACGCACCTGGCCACGACTGTTTAGCCTTGATTCAGGAAACTACCACAATAAGGGGCGATTTGAGTGACATTTCGTCAGCACAAGCTGACATGATTGTGTGTGGTCAAATATCCCACCGGGGTTTAGTTAATGACCTACTGCAGGCCCTCCTTCTGCCAGCGCAGATTTCCGTTATTAAATGCGCTGCCCACACGAATGGTACAACCCCAGTTGACGTTGGTAATGAACGAGCAGATCGTGCAGCGCGCACAGCCGCACAAATTCAGCAAGTGATGGTGCCTAAAATGTTAAGTCAGACTAAACGATCTACTATGAATATGTCTGCTTCTGACAAGCCAATGCCAACCATCCAAGACGTCATAAGGTTACAGGAGGACGCTCCTGAGAGTGATAAACAAATGTGGAAACGGTTAGGTTGTACATATGATTCTGTTTCCTCTTTATGGACCACGCCTGCACATCAGACTTGTATGTCTGATGTGCTGGCTTTATGGGTCATTGAATGTGTACACTTTGCAACTCATTGTGGGGCTCGAGGGACTAGTGATTTGTTGCTGGACACTTGGTGGCACCCTAAAATGCAGGGGTTGGCCCAAAGTATCAGTAATCGGTGTTTGATTTGTCAGCAATATAACACCGGAAAAGGTATCCCTTGTGGGAAGGGGCAAACCCCGTTGCCCAGTGGTCCCTTTGAGACGCTCCAAATGGATTACATTGAGTTGGAAAGGTGTCAATGTTACAAATATGTTTTGGTCATTGTGGATGTGTTCAGCAGATGGGTCGAGGCGTATCCGACTATCTATAGTAAAGCTGCTACTGTGGTTAAAGTCTTGATGAGGGAAATCATTCCCCGGTACGGTATACCAGCTCAGTTAAGTTCTGATAATGGGCCTCATTTTATTGGACAAATTAACAAGGAGTTTTGCTCCCAGTTGGGCATACGCCAGCAGTTACACTGTGATTACAGACCGCAGGCGGCCGGGTTGGTTGAGAGACACAATCAGACCCTCAAAACTAAATTGGCTAAATTAAGAGCAGACACGGGACTGACATGGCTTAAGTTGCTCCCCGTTGCCCTCTTCCAGCTGCGGGTTACACCTGCGGGACCAGCCCGGCTCTCTCCCGCCAAGATTCTTTATGGCAGGCCGCTTAGAACTCCTTGGAGCCTGCAGGTTCCCAGACGGGTTCAGTTTCATCAGATGACTGAAGAAATGACCGCCTATGTTCTAGCCCTTACGCAAGTGCTCAAGGAACTCCATGGCCAAGTCCGCGCGGCTAACGAGCCATTGCCCCCAGTACCTAGCTCACTTTCAGTCCAGCCCGGTAGTTATGTCATGGTCAAAAATTGGACTAGGAAGGGGTCGGAGCCGCGATGGGACGGGCCCTTCCAAGGTCTCCTTACCACCCCCACAGCAGTTAAAGTGGAGGGGCGAAGTGCTTGGTTCCACCTACATCACTGTAAATTGAGTACATCTCCACTACTGTAAAAGGTCGGATACTAACCTGCCTCCCTTCTCCAGTGCTATTTTACAGGTGTGGAGCATGATGGAGTGGCTACGCATCGTCTGTCTGATATTTGGCCTCACTTCGCTTGGCGTGTTATTGGCGATGGACATGGAAAAGGGGAATATTATGTATCTGTGTAGCCCCAACCAATCTACAAGGATACATCACCTATGCAAAGGTGATGTTCTTCGCTGCCCCCATATACGAGGACATGGTATCGACTCATGGAAGGTCATCAAAGTTAAGGCGAATGCAGGAGTCATGAAGCAGCTGCACTGGTCCCGGCGATGGGAAGGGAACATTATATGGACATTGCCTTGTTTTTGGAATACATGTAAATTTGATTTTGGATGTGTTAAGAGTGGTACAATAAAGGTAAAATCAGGCTGTCAGAAGAGTGTAGGAAGAGACCATGAGAAAGAGAAAGGGACTAGAGAGAGGACGGGGCGTGTGAGAAGGGAAGTACAGCTAGAACGTAGGTTACCGGGAGATACACTTAAGTTAATTAAAGGCCAAACTGAGGAAAACCCGGGTAGTATGAATCTCTTCTACCAGATTCACCACCGCTTGTATGGCCAGGGATGGGTTGTCTGCTACCCAAACCCCGCAACGGTGTCTAGGTTATTTTCTGTTTCACCGCTTTGGGGCATTCCCCAAACGGTGGTTCATTGTCAGCATTCCGAGCCATTGCCCGAGCAAGTCACTCTTCCTTACGATCCGGATTCAGCACCACCGGCTATTTGCCTTCCCCTTCCTCGGGATAATTCCCATTCACAGTACGATAGGCTGCGACGGTGGAGGGCGTACATACCTAGCCACTTCACTCCCAATAGGGATTCCCGGTCGTACGAGAATTGCTTCAGCAGTGAAGGATATGGCTGTTTGCTGGTAGAGGTGGACACAAATATAACATGTCTGTTTCCCACCTGTACGGACAGGAGGTGCCATATCACCCAGGCGTCTGGCCAATGCGTTTGTTACAACACCACTTGCGTTCCATTGAACGCCGGCCTCCAGCTCCTCTGTGGCTGGGCGAATGTCTCTCATATCACTGTTGGGACGAGGGCTTTCCGCATTGCTGGGCGGCCCGAATGGCATTTCAAAGTTGGATAAACTGGGAGGTGTGGGGGGTCCCTTGGCTGTCAGTGATCGGAATTATTTTATTTGCGGCCTTACCATCTTGGGAAATGAAACCTTGGGAGCCCTCGGGGCAATAACTAAGGAGTTGTCTCAGCTACGGTTGTTTGCAATGCAGAACCGGTATGCTCTTGACTATCTTCTGGCCCGTGAGGGTGGGGTATGCGCCATAGTACAGGGCAAGTGTATCATGGGTGTTCAGGACTTGACCGCTAACATTACTAAATTTATGGATCGCATACGGGATCACTTGGACGGGATGCAGGATCCTGGCTCTTGGGGTAACTGGGGATTTGGAGGATGGAAGGACTGGTTGATAAATATGGCCATGTATCTAGTGGTAGCTATCGGCTGCATCTTTGTGGGCCTGGCCATCCTTAAATGTGTGATGGGTAGAATGCGGGGTGCACTAGATCAGATCACCGCCCCAATCACCGTAAAAAAAATTTTAACTGTTAAAATCCATGAGGGTGAGGCAGATGAAGGGGGGCTAAGACAGGAATTGGAAATGCAGCGACGGATCTTTTTAGATGAGGAACCGTAGCTATGGATTGCATAGTTTGGTTATCATGGAATGATAAAAGGAGGGAATGACGAATGTGATATAAAATAGTTACTTTAGAGATACTAGTTAATGTAATGTAGAAATAAGCCACTTTGATTCTGGCAGTTAGGGACAAAGGGGTTTGAGACCGCATGGAAAAAGCAGGAAGAGGTGTGTCTATGAGAGTGATGCTGCATTGATAGGGGCCAGAGAAAGGGATTGGAAGTGAGCCAATCAGAATAGATCGAACAGGTCAGGAGGGACATAGGCTGACCTATGTCCGTCGAGTATGTGAAACTTGATACCATTTGAATTGATTTGCAGAGATCCCTTTGTTTCTTTGTTCATTCGCTTTCTGGGATATAGGAAACTGGATGTCTCTTATATTTCTATGAAATGAATCAAGCTTGCAAGCTAAATAAATAACTTATTTTTACGTGCGAATCCATCTCAACTTTTATTGAGGCCAGACTGACAGAGAAAGAAATTTGGGGATCAACACAATATTAGCACTCATGTTGAGAGGGCTCGAATACAAGAGCAGGGATGTAACGGTGAGGATTTTTAAGGCTCTGTTCAGACCACATTTGAAATATTGTGAGCAGTTCGGGCCCCATAACTAAGGAAGGATGTGATGGCCTTCGAAAGGGTCCAGAGGAGGTTCACAAGAATGATCCTGAACAAATACAGGACACCCTGAAGGGGGAGGGTGAACAGCCAGAGGTCGTAGTACGCATAGGAACTAACAACAGCGGCAGAAAGAGTGATGAGGTCCTGCAGAAGGAATTCAGTAAGCTAGGCAGCAAGCTAAAAAGCAAGACCTCCAGGGTTGTAATCTCAGGATTACTCCCTGTGCAGTGTGCCAGTGAGGCTAGAAATAGGAGGGCAGTGCAGCTAAACACGTGGTGAAACCAGTGGGGTAGGAGGGAGGGTTTCAGATTTCTGGACCATTGGGATCGCTTCTGGGGCAGGAGGGACCTGTACAAGAAGGACGGGTTGCATCTCAACTTGAGGGACACCAATATCCTGGCTGGGAGGTTTGCTAGTCACTCAGGGGGATTTAAAATAGTATGGCAGGGGGTTGGGAACCAGAGAGTTAGCTTAGAAGGTGTAATAACTCGAGGGGAAATAAAGAACAAAAATAAGAGAACTACATCACCCCCAGGCAGAGCAAAAAATATGACAAGTGTGAGAAGGGAGGTGATCAATGCAGGAATGAGGGTGTTGTACCTTAATGCGTGCAGTATACGGAAAAGGATAAATGAGCTTGTAGCGCACGTTGAAATTGGCTGGTACATAAGAAGAGCATAAGAACATAAGAACTAGGAGCAGGAGTAGGCCATCTGGCCCCTCGAGCCTGCTCCACCATTCAATGAGATCATGGCTGATCTTTTGTGGACTCAGCTCCACTTTCCGGCCCGAACACCATAACCCTTAATCCCTTTATTCTTCAAAAAACTATCTATCTTTATCTTAAAAACATTTAATGAATGAGCCTCTACTGCTTCACTGGGCAAGGAATTCCATAGATTCACAACCCTTTGGGTGAAGAAGTTCCTCCTAAACTCAGTCCTAAATCTACTTCCCCTTATTTTGAGGCGATGCCCCCTAGTTCTGCTTTCACCCGCCAGTGGAAACAACCTGCCCGCATCTATCCTATCGATTCCCTTCATAATCTTATATGTTTCTATACGATCCCCCCTCATCCTTCTAAATTCCAACGAGTACAGTCCCAGTCTACTCAACCTCTCCTCGTAATCCAACCCCTTCAGCTCTGGGATTAACCTAGTACGATGTTGTGGGCATCACAGAGACGTGGCTACAAGGGACTCAGGGCTCGGATCTAAATATACAAGGCTATGTGTCCTATCGAAAGGACAGGCAGATGGGCAAATGGTGCGGGGTTGCATTGTTAGTAAGGAATTAAATAAATCGATCACAAGAAGAGATATAGGATCAGAAGGCATAGAATCTCTGTGGGTATGGTTGAGGAATCGCAATGGTAAATAGACCCTGCTGGGATTTAAATACAGATCTCCTAGCAGCAGTCAGGACATGGGGCAGAAAACAGGAGATAGAACATAGAAAATTACGGCACAGAACAGGCCCTTCGGCCCACGATGTTGTGCCAAACTTTTGTCCCAGATTAAGGACAAATTAATCTACACCTCATCATTCTACCGTAATCCATGTACCGGTCCAATAGCCGCTTGAAGGTCCCTAATGTTTCCGACTCAACTACTTCCACAGGCGGTGCATTCCATGCCCCCACTACTCTCTGGGTAAAGAACTTACGTCTGACATCCCCCCTATATCTTCCATCATTCACCTTAAATTTATGTCCCCTTGTAATGGTTTGTTCCACCCGGGGACAAAGTCTCTGACTGCCTACTCTATATATTCCCCTGATCTTCTTATGAACCTCTATCAAGTCGCCGCTCATCCTTCTCCGTCCTAATGAATAAAGGCCTAGCACCCTCAATCTTTCCTCGTAAGATCTACTCTCCATTCCAGGCAACATCCTGGTAAATCTCCTTTACACCTTTTCCAAAGCTTCCGCATCCTTCCTAAAATGAGGTGACCAGAACTGCACACAGTACTTCAAATGTGGCCTGACCAAGGTTTTGTATAGATGCATCATCACCTCACGGCTCTTAAATTCAATCCCTCTGCTAATGAACGCTAGCACACCATTGGCCTTCTTCACAGCTCTACCCACTTGAGTGGCAACTTTCAAAGATCTATGAACATAGACCCCAAGATCTCTCTGCTCCTCCACAATGCCAAGAACCTACCGTTAACTCTGTATTCCGCATTCATATTTGTCCTTCTAAAATGGTTTCAGGGTTAAACTCCATCTGCCACTTCTCAGCCCAGCTCTACATCCTATCTATGTCTCTTTGCAGCCGGCAACAGCCCTCCTTACTATCCACAACTCCACCAATCTCCGTATTGTCTGCAAATTTACTGACCCACCCTTCAACTCCCTCATAGAATCATAGAATTTATAGTGTAGGAGGCCATTCCACCCATCGAGTCTGCACCAGCCCTTACAAAGAGCACCCTACTCAAGCCCACATATCTACCCTATCCCCATAACACAGTAACCCCCACTTAACCATTTTGGACACTCAGGGAAATTTAGCATGGCCAATCCACCTAACCCGCACATCTTTGGACTGTGGGAGGAAACCGGAGCACCCGGAGGAAACCCACGCAGACACAGGGAGAACGTGCTGACCCCACACAGACAGTGACCCAGCTGGAAATCGAACCTGGGATCCTGGAGCTGTGAAGCAATTGTGCTAACCACTATGCTACCATGTTGCCTCATCCAAGTCATTCATGAAAATCACAAACAGCAGAGGACCCAGAACTGATCCCTGCAGTACACCACTGGTAACTGGGATCCAGGCTGAATATTTGCCATCCACCACCACTCTCTGACTTCTATCGGTTAGCCAGTCTGTTATCCAACTGGCCAAATTTCCCACTATCCCATGCCTCCTTACTTTCTGCATAAGCCTACCATGGGGAACCTTATCAAATGCCTTACTAAAATCCAAGTACACCACATCCACTGTTTTACCTTCATCCACGTGCTTGGTCACCTCCTCAAAGAATTCAATAAGACTTGTGATGCAAGACTTACCCCTCACAAATCCGTGCTGACTATCCCTAATCAAGCAGTATCTTTCCAGATGCTCAGAAATCCTATCCTTCAGTACCCTTTCCATTACTTTGCCTACCACCGAAGTAAGACTAACTGGCCTGTAATTCCCAGGGTTACCCTATTCCCTTTTTTGAACAGGGGCACGACATTCGCCACTCTCCAATCCTCTGGTACCACCCCTGTTGACAGTGAGGACGAAAAGATCATTGCCAACGGCTCTGCAATTTCATCTCTTGCTTCCCATAGAATACTTGGATATATCCCGTCAGGCCCGGGGGACTTGTCTATCCTCATTTTTTTCAAAATGCCCAACACATCTTCCTTCCTAACAAATATTTCCGCGAGCTTACCAGTCTGTTTCACACTGTCCTCTCCAACAATATGGCCCCTCTCATTCATAAATACTGAAGAAAAGTACTCGTTCAAGACCTCTCCTATCTCTTCAGACTCAATACACAATCTCCCGCTACTGTGCTTGATCGGATCCACCCTCACTCTAGTCATTCTCATATTTATCACAGATGTGTAAAAGGCCTTGGGGTTTTCCTTGATCCTACCTGTCAAAGATTTTTCATGCCCTCTCTTAGCTCTCCTAATCCCTTTCTTCAGTTTCCTCCTGGCTATCTTGTATCCCTCCAGCTCCCTGTCTGAACCTTGTTTCCTCAGCCTTACATAAGTATCCTTCTTTCTCTTAACAAGACATTCAACCTCTCTTGTCAACCATGGTTCCCTCACTCGACCATCTCTTCCCTGCCTGACAGGGACATACATATCAATGATACGTAGTATCTGTTCCTTGAACAAGCTCCACATTTCAATTATGTCCTTCCTGACAGCCTATGTTCCCAACTTATGCACTTCAGTTCTTGTCTGACAGCATCGTATTTACCCTTCCCCCAATTGCGAACTTGCCCTGTTGCACGCACCTATCCCTCTCCATTACTGAAGTGAAAGTCACAGAATTGTGGTCACTATCTCCAAAATGCTCCCCCACTAACAAATCTGTCACTTGCCCTGGTTCATGACCAAGTCCCAAATGCAATATGGCCTCCCCTCTGGTCGGACGATCTACATACTGTGTCAGAAAAGCTTCCTGGACACATAAGAACCTAAGAACTAAGAGCAGGAGTAGGGCATCTGGCCCCTCAAGCCTGCTCCACCATTCAATGAAATCATGGCTGATCTTTTGTGGACTCAGCTCCACTTTCCGGCCCGAACACCATAACCCTTAATCCCTTTATTCTTCAAAAAACTATCTATCTTTATCCTAAAAACATTTAATGAAGGAGCCTCTACTGCTTCACTGGGCAAGGAATTCCATAGATTCACAACCCTTTGGGTGAAGAAGTTCCTCCTAATCTCAGTCCTAAATCTACTTCCCCTTATTCTGAGGCTATGCCCCCTAGTTCTGCTTTCACCCGCTAGTGGAAATAACCTGCCCGCAACTATCCTATCTATTCCCTTCATAATCTTATATGTTTGTATAAGATCCCCCCTCATCCTTCTAAATTCCAACGTGTACAGTCCCAGTCTACTCAACCTCTCCTCGTAATCCAACCCCTTCAGCTCTGGGATTAACATAGTGAATCTCCTCTGCACACCCTCCAGCACCAGTACGTCCTTTCTCAAGTAAGGAGACCAAAACTGAACACAGTACTCCAGATGTGGCCTCACTAACACCTTATACAATTGCAGCATAACCTCCCTAGTCTTAAACTCCATCCCTCTAGCAATGAAGGACAAAATTCCATTTGCCTTCTTAATCACCTGTTGCACCTGTAAACCAACTTTGTGCGACTCATGCACTAGCACACCCAGGTCTCTCTGCACAGCAGCATGTTTTAATATTTTATCATTTAAATAATAATGCCTTTTGCTGTTATTCCTACCAAAATGGATAACCTCACATTTGTCAACATTGTATTCCATCTGCCGGTCTGGGAATGTGTCTTTAGCCCATTCACTTAGCCTATCCAAATCCCTCTGCAGACTTCCAGTATCCTCTGCACTTTTTGCTTTACCACTTATCTTAGTGTCGTCTGCAAACTTGGACACATTGCCCTTGGCCCCCAACTATCCATGACGTCCTCAGCATCGCGGACACTCCAAAGTGAGTCCATCCGCAGCTCCTGAGCTGTCAAACGATCTAACAGGAGCTGCAACTGGACACACTTCTTGCACGTGAAGGAGCCAGGGACAGTGGACGTGTCCCTGAGCTCCCACATCGCACATGAGGAGCATGACACGGGTCTGAGATCTCCAGCCATGTCTTAAACCTTCGGTTAACTTCAACAACTACAATTTCAACAAAAAAAACAACAAAGAAAAAATAAATAAATATGCCAATGAAAAGAAACAGGAAAACAGAAACAGTACTTACCAGTCACTTACCAGGGATAAAAAGCACTTCCTCCCCACCCAGCTTCGAATTCCCACCTAGATTCAAATTCTCAAACTCACTCTTAGCTGTGTCTCACTCCTGGCTCTGTCTTCTCTGGCTCACTGGGAGAACTCACTGCCCAAACACCACCCGATCCAAACTATTGATCTAAAGAGTTTCCCCTCAATATTTGGGAAGTTGAAGTCACCCATGACTACTACCCTGTGACTTCTGCACCTTTCCAAAATCCGTTTCCCAATCTGTTTCTCCACATCTCTGCTGCTATTGGGGGGCTTATGGAAAACTCCCAACAAGGTGACGGCTCCTTTCCTATTTCTGACTTCAACCCAGACTACCTCAGTGGGCAGATCCTCCTCAAACTGCCTTTCTGCAGCTGTTATATTATCTCTAATTAACAATGCAACCCCCCCCCCCCCCCGCCCCCACACCACCTCTTTTACCACCCTCCCTAATCTTATTGAAACATCTATAACCAGGAACCTCCAACAATCATTTCTGCCCATCTTCTATCCAAGTTTCCGTGATGGCCACCACATCGTAGTCCCAAGTACCGATCCATGCCTGAAGATCACCCACCTTATTCCTGATGCTTCTTGCATTGACGTATACACACTCCAACCCATCTCCGTGCCTGTAAGTACTCTCCTTTGTCAGAGTTACCTTCCCCACTACACGCTTTGATGTCCTGAACATTGGCGACCTTAGTTGCTGGAGTACAGGTCCAGTTCCCATTCCCCTGCCAAATTAGTTTAAACCATGTCGAAGAGTACGAGAAAACTTCCCTCCTAGGATATTGGGGCCCCTCTGGTTCGGATCCAACCCGTCCTGCTTGTACAAGTCCCACCTTCCCCACAATGCACTCCAATTATCCAAATACCTGAAGCCCTCCCTCTTAGACCATTCCTGCAGCCATGTGTTCAACTGCACTCTCTCCCTATTCCTAGCCTCGCTATCACGTGGCACTGGCAATAAACCAGAGATGACAACTCTGTCTGTCCTGGCTTCTAACTTCCAGCCCAACTCCCGAAACGGGTTTATTACATCCACCTCTCTTTTCCTACCTACGTCGTTGGTACCAATGTGTACCACGACTTCTGGCTGCTCAACCTCACCCTTAAGGATCCTGAAGACACGATCCAAGACATCCCTGGCCCTGGCACCCGGGAGGCAACATACCTTCTGGGAGTCTCGCTCGTGCCCACAAAATCCCCTATCTATTCCCCTAACCATTGAGTCTCCTATCACTATTGCTTTTCTATTCTCCCCCCGCTTCCCTTCTGAGTCCCAGAGCCAGACTCGGTGCCAGAGACCTGACCACTAGGGCCTTTCCCCGGTAGGTCATACCCCCCAACAGCATCCAAAATGGTATACTTGTTTTGAAGGGAAACGGCCATGAGGGAGCCCTGCACTGTCTGCCTGTTCGTTTCTTTCCACTAACTGTAACCCAGCTACTCTTGTCCTGTACCTTGGGTGTGGCTACCTCCCTGTAACTCTTCTCTATTACCCCCTCTGCCTCCCGGTTAATCCAAAGTTCATCCAACTCCAGTTCCCTAACACGGTCTCTGAGGAGCTGGAGTTGGGTGCACTTCCCGCAGGTATAGTCAGCGGGGACACCGGTGGTATCCCTCACCACCCACATCCTGCAGGAGGAGCATGCAACTGCCCTAGCCTCCATCCCATCTTACCATACGGAATATAACACTGTGGAGCAACTGGAGCTCCGCCCTCTGACTCTGCTCCCAGTCAGCTGCTCTCTCTGTAAACTCCCGGCCCCTTTCACGCTCTTTGAGAAAATGTAGGAAATTAAATGAAAGGAGCACTTTACTCCCTCCTCACCCAACTACCTCAGTCACCAAACTCTCACTTTAGCACTCAAACGCACCCAAATTCAGCACTCAGATAGAGAAAGCACGTAAAAACGGCAATATTACAATAATGATGGGGGACTTCAATATGCAGGTGGACTGGGAAAATCAGGTTGGTAGTGGATCCCCAGAAAAGTAATTTGTGAAATATCAAAGGGAGATGTTTTTGGGGGAGCAGCTTTTTTGTAAAAAATATTTTTTATATTCCTCCTTTTTCACGTTTTCTCCCAGATTTAATTCCAACAATAAATGATAATCAGTAATGAATGTAATGTCAATCCCCATAACAATAACAACAATCCCATCCTCCCACCAAACCCCAAACATTAGCCCACATGGTAACATAAACAAATAGAACATAGGACATAGAACAATACAGCGCAGTACAGGCCCTTCGGCCCACGATGTTGCACTGAAACTAAAGCCGTCTAACCTACACTATACCATATGTTTATCCAATAAACTTTTAAATGCCCTCAATGTTGGCGAGTTCACTACTGTAGCAGGTAGGGCATTCCACGGCCTCACTACTCTTTGCGTAAAGAACCTACCTCTGACCTCTGTCCTATATCTATTACCCCTCAGTTTAAAGCTATGTCCCCTCGTGCCAGCCATTTCCATCCGCGGGAGAAGGCTCTCACTGTCCACCCTATCCAACCCCCTGATCATTTTGTATGCCTCTATTAAGTCTCCTCTTAACCTTCTTCTCTCCAACGAAAACAACCTCAAGTCCATCAGCCTTTCCTCATAAGATTTTCCCTCCATACCAGGCAACATCCTGGTAAATCTCCTCTGCATCCGCTCCAAAGCCTCCACGTCCTTCCTATAATGCGGTGACCAGAACTGTACGCAATACTCCAAATGCAGCCGTACCAGAGTTCTGTACAGCTGCAACATGACCTCCTGACTCCGGAACTCAATCCCTCTACCAATAAAGGCCAACACTCTATAGGCCTTCTTCACAACCTTATCAACCTGGGTGGCAACTTTCAGGGATCTATGTACATGGACACCTAGATCCCTCTGCTCATCCACACTTTCAAGAACTTTACCATTAGCCAAATATTCCACATTCCTGTTATTCCTTCGAAAGTGAATCACCTCACACTTCTCTACATTAAACTCCATTTGCCACCTCTCAGCCCAGCTCTGCAGCTTATCTATATCCCTCTGTAACCTGCTACATCCTTCCACACTATCGACAACACCACCGACTTTAGTATCGTCTGCAAATTTACTCACCCACCCTTCTGCGCCTTCCTCTAGGTCATTGATAAAAATTACAACAGCAACGGCCCCAGAACAGATCCTTGTGGTACTCCACTTGTGACTGAACTCCATTCTGAACATTTCCCACCAACCACCACCCTCTGTCTTCTTTCAGCTAGCCAATTTCTGATCCACATCTCTAAGTCACCCTCAATCCCCAGCCTCCGTATTTTCTGCAATAGCCTACCGTGGGGAACCTTATCAAACGCTTTGCTGAAATCCATATACACCACATCAACTGCTCTACCCTCGTCTACCTGTTCAGTCACCTTCTCAAGAATTCGATAACGTTTGTGAGGCATGACCTACCCTTCACAAAGCCATGCTGACTATCCCTGATCATATTATTCCTATCTAGATGATTATAAATCTTGTCTCTTATAATCCCCTCCAAGACTTTACCCACTACAGACGTGAGGCTCACTGGTCTATAGTTGCCGGGGTTGTCTCTGCTCCCCTTTTTGAACAAAGGGACCACATTTGCTATCCTCCAGTCCTCTGGCACTATTCCTGTAGCCAATGATGACATCAAAATCAAAGATGTGGAGATGCCGGCGTTGGACTGGGGTGAGCACAGTACGAAGTCTTACAACACCAGGTTAAAGTCCAACAGGTTTGTTTCGATGTCACTAGCTTTCGGAGCGCTGCTCCTTCCTCAGGTGAATGAAGAGGTCTGTTCCAGAAACACATATATAGACAAATTCAAAGATGCCAAACAATGCTAGGAATGCGAGCATTAGCAGGTGATTAAATCTTTACAGATCCAGAGATGGGGTAACCCCAGGTTAAAGAGGTGTGAATTGTACCAAGCTAGGACAGTTGGTAGGATTTCGCAGGCCAGATGGTGGGGGATGAATGTAATGCGACATGACTCCCAGGTCCCGGTTGAGGCCGCACTCATGTGTGCGGAACTTCGCTATAAGTTTCTGCTCGGCGATTCTGCGTTGTCACGGGTCCTGAAGGCCGCCTTGGAGAACGCTTACCCGGAGATCAGAGGCTCAATGCCCTTGACTGCTGAAGTGTTCCCCAACTGGAAGGGAACATTCCTGCCTGGTGATTGTTGCGCGATGTCCGTTCATTCGTTGTCACAGCGTCTGCATGGTCTCGCCAATGTACCACGCTTCGGGACATCCTTTCCTGCAGCGTATGAGGTAGACAACGTTGGCCGAGTCGCACGAGTATGTACCGCGTACCTGGTGGGTGGTGTTCTCACGTGTAATAGTGGTATCCATGTCAATGATCTGGCACGTCTTGCAGAGATTGCCATGGCAGTGTTGTGTGGTGTTGTGGTCACTGTTCTGAAGACTGGGTAGTTTGCTGCAAACAATGGTTCGTTTGAGGTTGCGCGGTTGTTTGAAGGCAAGTAGTGGGGGTGTGGGGATGACCTTGGCAAGATGTTCATCGTCATCAATGACGTGTTGAAGGCTGTGAAGAAGATGACGTAGTTTCTCCGCTCCGGGGAAGTACTGGACGACGAAGGGTATTCTGTCGGTTGTGTCCCATGTTTGTCTTCTGAGGAGGTCGGTCCGGTTTTTCGCTGTGGCGCATTGGAACTGTCGATCGATGAGTCGAGTGTCATATCCCGCTGGGTTGTTTGCAGCAAACTACCCAGTCTTCAGAACAGTGACCACGACACCACACAACCCTGTCATGGCAATCACTGCAAGACGTGCCAGATCATTGACATGGATACCACTATTACACGTGAGAACACCACCCAGGATGTCCCGAAGCGTGGTACTTTGGCGAGACCATGCAGACGCTGCAGTCGGGGAACACTTCAGCAGTCAAGGGCATTCAACCTCTGATCTCCGGGTAAGCGTTCTCCAAGGCGGCCTTCAGGACCCGCGACAACGCAGAATCGCTGAGCAGAAACTTATAGCCAAGTTCCGCACACATGAGTGCGGCCTCAACCGGGACCTGGGATTCATGTCGCACTACATTCATCCCCCACCATCTGGCCTGCAAAATCCTACCAACTGTCCTGGCTTGATACAATTTACACCTCTTTAACCTGGGGTTACCCCATCTCTGGATCTGTAAAGATTTAATCACCTGCTAATGCTCGCATTCCTAGCATTGTTTGGCATCTTTGAATTTGTCTATATATGTGTTTCTGGAACAGACCTCTGCATTCACCTGAGGAAGGAGCAGCGCTCCGAAAGCTAGTGACATCGAAACAAACCTGTTGGACTTTAACCTGGTGTTGTAAGACTTCGTACTATAAAAATCAAAGCCAATGGTCCAGCAATCTCTTCCCTGGCCTCCCAGAGAATCCTAGGATAAATCCCATCAGGTCCCAGGGACTTATCTATTTTCAGCCTGTCCAGAATTGCCAACACCTCTTCCCTACGTACCTCAATGCCATCTAATCTATTTACCTGGAGCTCAGCATTCTCCTCCACAACATTTTCTTTTTCCTGAGTGAATACTGACGAAAAATATTCATTTAGTATCTCGCCTATCTCTTCAGACTCTACACACAACTTCCCATCCCTGTCCTTGACTGGTCCTACTCTTTCCCTAGTCATTCGCTTATTCCTGACATACCTATAGAAAGCTTTTGGGTTTTCCCTGATCCTTCCTGCCAAATACTTCTCATGTCCCCTCCTTGCTCATCTTAGCTCTCTCTTTAGATCCTTCCTCGCTACCTTGTAACTATCCATTGCCCCAACTGAAACTTCACACCTCATCTTCACATAGGCCTCCTTCTTCCTCTTAACAAGAGATTCCACTTCTTTGGTAAACCACGGTTCCCTCGCTCGGCACCTTCCTCCCTGCCTGACGGGTACATACTTATCAAGAACACGCAGTAGCTGATCCTTGAACAAGCTCCACTTATCCAGTGTGTCCAACACTTGCAGCCTACTTCTCCACCTTATCCCCCCCAAGTCACGTCTAATGGCATCATAATTTCCCTTCCCCCAGCTATAACTCTTGCCCTGTGGTGTATACTTATCCCTTTCCATCCTTAACGTAAACGTCACCGAATTGTGGTCACTGTCCCCAAAGTGCTCACCTACCTCCAAATCCAACACCTGGCCTGGTTCATTACCCAAAACCAAATCCAATGTGGCCTCGCCTCTTGTTGGCCTGTCAACAAACTGTGTCAGGAAACCCTCCTGCACATACTGTACAAAAAACGACCCATCTAATGTACTCGAACTATATCTTTTCCAGTCAATATTTGGAAAGTTAAAGTCTCCCATAATAACTACCCTGTTACTTTCGCTCTTATCCAGGATCATCCTCGCCATCCTTTCCTCTACATCCCCATAACTATTTGGAGGCCTATAGAAGACTCCCAACAGTGTGACCTCTCCTTTCATGTTTCTAACCTCAGCCCATACTACCTCGGAAGATGAGTCCCCATCTAGCATCCTCTCCGCCACCGTAATACTGCTCTTGACTAGCAGCGCCACACCTCCCCCTCTTTTGCCTCCTTCTCTGAGCTTACTAAAACACCTAAACCCCGGAACCTGCAACATCCATTCCTGTCCCTGCTCTATCCATGTCTCCGAAATGGCCACAACATCGAAGTCCCAGGTACCAACCCATGCTGCCAGTTCCCCTACCTTATTTCGTATACTCCTGGCATTGAAGTAGACACACTTCAAACCACCTACCTGAACACTGGCCCCCTCCTGCGACGTCAAATCTGAGCTCCTGACCTCTATACTCTCATTCTCCCTTACCCTAAAACTACAATCCAGGTTCCCATGCCCCTGCTGCATTAGTTTAAACCCCCCCAAAGAGCACTAACAAATCTCCCCCCCCCAGGATATTTGTGCCCCTCAGGTTCAGATGTAGACCATCCTGTCTGTAGAGGTCCCACCTTCCCCAGAAAGAGCCCCAGTTATCCAGAAATCTGAATCCCTCCCGCCTGCACCATCCCTGTAGCCACGTGTTTAATTGCTCTCTCTCCCTATTCCTCATCTCACTATCACGTGGCACGGGCAACAACCCAGAGATAACAACTCTGTTTGTTCTAGTTCTGAGCTTCCATCCTAGCTCCCTGAAAGCCTGTCTGACATCCTTATCCCCTTTCCTACCTATGTCGTTTGTGCCAATGTGGACCACGACTTGGGGCTGCTCCCCCTCCCCCTTAAGGACCCGGAAAACACGATCCGAGACATCACGTACCCTTGCACCTGGGAGGCAACATACCAAACGTGAGTCTCTCACGCTCCCACAAAATCTCCTATCTGTGCCCCTGACTATCGAGTCCCCAATTAGTAATGCTCTGCTCCTCTCCCCCCTTCCCTTCTGAGCAACAGGGACAGACTCCGTGCCAGAGGTCTGTACCCCATGGCTTACCCCTGGTAAGTCGTCCCCCCCACAAGTATCCAAAGCGGTATACTTGTTTCTCAGGGGAACGACCGCAGGGGATCCCTGCACTGACTGTTTTTTCCCCGTCCCTCTTACAGTTACCCATCTATCTCCAATCTTTGGTGTAACTAATTCCCTGAAGCTGCTATCTATGACCCCCTCTGCCTCCCGAATGATCCGAAGTTCTTCCAACTCCAGCTCCAGTTCCCTAACTCGGTCTTGGAGGAGCTGGAGATGGCAGCACTTCCTGCAGGTAAAATCAGCAGGGACACTAACGGCATCCCTCACCTCAAACATCCTGCAGGAGGAACATTGCACTCCCTTCCCTGCCATCCCTCTAACATATGACAAAAAAGAATCAGGAATCACCTATAGTCACCATTAACGCACATAGTCCCTCTGCCCCAAACCCACTAATGTTCGATGTAATCCAATTCTCAAAAGTGCACAATGAATAACGGCCATGAATTGTAGAACCCTTCAGTTCAAATTTGACCTTTTCAAGAGTCACAAATTCCTGCAGGTACCACCCCCACCCCCGGCAGTGCCAGGGCACAAGGTGGAGAGGTTGGTCTCCACCCTAACAGGATCCGTCTTTGGGTGATCAAAAAGGCAAAGGCTACAACATCTGCCTCCGCGCCCGTTTCCAATGCTGGCTGGTTCGACACCCCGAATATGGCCTCCCGAGGACCCGGGTCCAGATTCACGTGCACCACTTTAGAGATTACCCTAAAAACCTCCTTCCAGTACTCCCCTAGCTTTGGACAGGACCAAAACATATGAACGTGGTTTGCGGGGCCTCCCCCTCAATGTTCACACACATCTTCTACCCCCTCAAAGAGCCGGCTCATCCTCACCCTTGTAAGGTATGCTCTATACACCACTTTCAGCTGTGTCAGCCCCAACCTCGCACACGAGGTGGAGGCGTTCACCCTCTACAGCATCTCATACCAGAACCCATCTCCATACCCACTCCCAACTCTTCCTCCCACTTTGCCTTGATCCCTTCTAGTGCAGCCTTATCCTCCTCCAAAATAGCCCCGTAAAACATCGATACTACCCTCTTTCTCCAGCCCCCCTGTCATCAGCACCTCCTCCAGCAATGTGGAAGCTGGCTCTACTCGGAAGCTCTGTATCTCCTTTCTGGCAAAGTCTCGAACCTGCATGTATCTAAATATTTCCCCCTGCTCCAGCCCATACTTCACTCCCAGCTCCTTCAATTTTGGAGCAGCTTTTAACAGAGCATACGAGGGACCAGACAATTCTAGATTTGGTGATGTGTAATTAGGCAGACTTGATTTAGGCACTACAGAAATCCATCCCAAGGAGGAGAAAACACGCTGAAGGGAGAACAAGGCATCCATGGTTGACGAGGGAAGTCAAGGACAGCATAAAAGCAAACGAAAAAGCTTACAAAGTGGTGAGGATTAGTGGGAAGCCAGAGGATTGGGAATCCTTTAAAAGCGAGCAGAGGACAACTAAAAAAGCAATAAGTGGAGAGAAGATGAAATATGAGTGCAAGCTAGCAAGTAATATAAAAGAAGATAGGAAGAGTATTTTTCAATATATAAAAGGTATATATATGCCTTTCAATATGTAAAAGTTAAGAGGGAGGCAAAAATAGACATTCGACCACTGGACAATGTGGCAGGAGAAGTAATAATAGGAAACAAAAAAAATGACAGAGTAACTGAATAGTTACTTTCCATCAGTCTTCATGGTGGGATACACCTGTGAAATGCCAGAGCTCCAGGAGAATCAGGGGGCAGAGGTGAGTGCAGTGGCCATCACTAAGGAGAAGGTTCACGATAAACTGAAAGGTCTGAAGGTGGATAAATCACCTGGACCAGATGGATTACATCCCAGGGTCCTAAAAGAGATAGCTGAGGAGATTGTGGAGGCATTGGTGGTGATCTTTCAGAAATCACTGGAGGCAGGAAGTGTCCCAGAGGACTGGAAAGTGGCTAATGTAACACCGCTGTTTAAGAAATGAGGGAGGCAGAAGATGGGAAATTATAGGCCGGTTAGCCTGACTTTGGTCATATAGAGTCCATTATTAAAGATGAGATTGCACGTACCTGGAAGTGCATGATAAAATAGGACTGAGTCAACACGGCTTTGTCAAAGGGAGGTCATGTCTGACAAATCTGTTAAGAGTTCTTTGAGGAGGTAACAAAGAAGTTAGATTTCTAGAAGGCCTTTGACAAGGTGCCGCATAGGAGACCGTTAACTATGTTAAGAGCCCATGGTGTTAAGGGTAAGATCCTGACATGGATAGAGTGGCTGACAGGCAGAAAATGGGCATAAAGAGGTCTTTTTCAGGATGGCAGCCGGTGACTAGTGGTGTGCCTCAGGGGTCTGTGCTGGGACCACAACTTTTCACAATATACATTAATGATCTGGAGGCACTGTAAGTTTGCAGATGATACAAAGATCTGTAGAGGGACAAGTAGTATTGAGGAAGTAGTATTTGAAAGGTGTGAGGTTATGCACTTTGGAAGGAGGAATGGAGGCATAGACTATTTTCTAAATGGGGAAATGCTTAGGAAATCAGAAGCACAAATGCACTTGTGAGTCCTTGTTCATGATTCTCTTAAGGTTAACGCGCAGGTTCAGTGGGCAGTTAGGAAGACAAATGCAATGTTAGCATTCATGTCAAGAGAGCTGGAATACAAGAGCAGGGATGTACTTCGGAGGCTATATAATGCTCTTGTCAGACCCCATTTGGAGTATTGTGACCAGTTTTGGGCCCTGCATCTAAGGAAGGATGTGCTGGCCTTGGAAAGGGTCTAAAGGAGGTTTACAAGAATGATCCCTGGAATGAAGAGCTTGTCGTATGAGGAATGGGTGAGGACTCTGGATCTGCACTCGTTAGAGTTTAGAAGGATGAGGGGGGATCTTTGTTTTTAAAATTTAGAGTGCCAATTCATTTTTTCCAATTAAGGGCCAATTTAACATGGCCAATCCACCTGTGCTGCACATCTTTGGGTTGTGGGGGTGAAACCCATGCAGAGACAGGAAAAATGCACAAACAGGGCTGATATTTTTCTAATCCCCATTCTCCGCCTTCTCCCTGTAATGCCTGATCCCCTTATTAATCAACAACCTATCTATCTCGGTCTTAAATACATGGCTAACAGTAAGATAAAAGCAACTTACTGCGGATGCTTCATTCTGAAACAAAAACAGAAAATACTGGACAATCTCAGCAGGTCTGACAGCCTCGGTGGAGCGAGATGGCAGCTGTTGTTCCGGGTCTGGGTGACTCTTTGTCAAAGCTGCAGAACTGGAGATTGGGTCAGATTTATACTGAAGAGAAAGAGAAAATGCTGGACAATCTCAGCAGGTCTGGCAGCATCTGTAGGAAGTCCAATGTCTTTGTCAAAGGCAAAGAGCCATTGGGCTCGAAACGTTAGCTCTTTTCTCTCCCTATAGATAGAACATGGAACATACAGTGCAGAAGGAGGCCATTCGTCCCATCGTGTCTGCACCGACTCACTTAAGGCCTCACTTCCACCCTATCCCCGTAACCCGATAACCCCTCCTATCCTTTTTGGTCACGGAAGGTCATTTTATCATAGAATCATCAAATCAATCATGGCCAATTCACCTAACCTGCACATCTTTGGACTGTGGGAGGAAACCGGAGCACCCGGAGGAAACCCACGCAGACATGGGGAGAACGTGCAGGCTCCACGCAGACAGTGACCCAGCGGGGAATCCAACCTGGGGCCCTGGCTCTGTGAAGCCACAGTGTTAATCACTTGTGCTACTGTGCCCACGTCTGCCTACAGATGTCGCCAGAGCTCCTGAGATTTTCCTGCATTTTCTCTTTCGTTTCAGATTCCAGCATCCGCAGTAATTTCCTTTGATTCAGATTTAAACTGTTGGGGGTGGAGGGGGGGGGGGCAGGGGAGTGGATAATTGGGGCTGGATAGATGGCCGGACAAAGATGTTTAGATGGAAAGACAAAGGGAATGTAAATTTCGGTGATCAAGGCTAAAAAGGCTGCGAATAGTGGCGCATTCCGATATTAGAATGTGTTCATGGCAGAACAAAGGTAAGCAATGTGTCAAAGGACAGTAGGAACAGGGAGCTGATTGCTCAGGAGCTGGGGGCAATGTTATGGGGAAAACAGATCAGTGGAAGGTGGTGAAGGGGGAGGAGAGGGTTCACAGTCTGAAGTTGTTGAACAGACGGTAAGCCCGCAAGGCTGTAACATGTCTAATCGGAAGATGAGGGGCTGTTCCTCGGCTTTGGGCTGGACTTCAGGGGGACATTGCAGCAGGCCAAGATCGGACATGAGAGCAGGACAGTGAGTTGAAATAACAAGTGACAGGAGGGTCTGCCTCCAGCTTGTGGATGGAGCGACGGTGTTCTGCAAAGCGGTTACCCAGTCGGCATTTAATCTCTCCAATGTAGAGTAAATCGCATTGGGAGCAGCAAATGCAACAGGCCTGATTGAAGGATGTCTTATAATATTGTGTACTCAAAAGGACAGACAAAAACGATACTGTAACTGAATTAGAGGAAAAGCCAGAGACTTAACTGAACCATCTTTTTGAACAATTCGGCCTTAATGATGGAGAAACCGGAAAAGCCACTCAGGGAGATGAGGAAATCCAGGCTCAGTGCGGATTTGCTGTCACCCCTCCTTTCTTATACATGAACGGGATTTAGGCTGCAGAATGTTTCACACCCAGAACAAAGAGGGTCAAATAAAGTTTTAAAAATATTTTTTTAGAGTACCCAATTAATTTTTTTCCAATTTTAGGGGCAATTTAGTGTGGCCAATCCACCTACTCTGCATATCGTGGGGGTGAGACCCACGCAAACACAGGTAGAATGTGTAAACTCCACACGGACAGTGACCCAGGGCAGGATCGAACCTGGGACCTCGACGCTGTGAGGCAGCAATGCTAACCACTGTGCTGCCTAAGGAGGGTCAAATATAATAAACATATCATTCTCAAATCTCTGACGTGTGATGGTATTTCATTGTGTTTAAAAGCTGTCTGAGTTTAATCTCAAATGAACACAAGGCAACTTGTAGTACCCAGTGATTCGATTTATTTTCTCTGTCATTCCTGTTTGCAATTCAATGTTCTATATTTCAGAGTCTGGATTTCAAATCAGGGCATTACTTTCAAATAGTATTAAGTTTGGAGTAATAAAACATTTTTTAAAAAATGTTGTGTACCCAATTCATTTTCCCAATTAAGGGGCAATTTGTCAGTTGAGACATTTACTGGGGTTCGATCCTGGCCCCGGGTCACTGTCCGTGTGGAGTTTGCACATTCTCCCCGTGTCTGCGTGGGTTTCGCTCCCACGACCCAAAAATGTGCGGGTTAGGTGGATTGGCCACGCTAAATTGCCCCTTAATTGGAAAAAAATTAATTCGGTATTCCTAAATTTTTTTTTTTTTTAAGTTGTGACATCTGTCTCATTTATTGTGAGGAAAGTTTGCACAAACTAATTTCGAAACTGAATATTACCTGAATGTTCAGGACGCAATGAGAAGAAAAAAGATGTTCCCATTTTGACACAGTTCACATATTAGCAGTTTGTTCATGCACAACAGAATTTAATGGGTTTACAGATGCAGATGAACATTTTAAATCACCATTTCAAATATGTCTAAATGTACAATAAAAGCAACTTACTGCGGATGCTGGAATCTGAATCAGAAACGCAAATACTGGACACTCTCAGAAGGTCTGGCAGCCTCTGTGCAGAGAGATGGCAGCTGTCGTTTCCAGTCTGGATGAATCTTTGTCAAAGCTGGAGAACTGGAAATGGGTCAGATTTAGACTGTGGCGTGTGGAGGGGGGCGGGGGGGGGGGGACATAGGAGCTGGATAGAGGGCCAGCGATAGGTGGAGGATGACTGTGATGTCTTGGAAGGAAAGACAAAGGGAATGCAAAAAGCGGTGATCAAGGCTAAGAAAGGTGCTGATAGTGGCGCATTAAGAGATTAGAATGTGTTAATGGCAGAACATAGGTAAGCAGGGAGCCAAAGGACAGTAGAAACAGGGAGCAGATTGCTCAGGTGGGGGGAAGGGGACAATGGTGACGGGAATGTCCCTTGTTCGACACATTATTGACGTTACTCGTCTAAATTTGCAGATGAGTTGTATCCTTGCTATTTGTTGTTCAATCAATTTGGCTAGCATCTTTGAATCTGTCTATATATATGTTTCTGGAACATACCTCTTCATTCACCTGAGGAAGGAGCAGCGCTCCGAAAGCTAGTGACATTGAAACAAACCTGTTTGACTTTAACCTGGTGTTGTAAGACTTCTTACGTTGTTCAATAGTTAAGCGAATACATTACCTTACACCCGCAAAGTTTCAAATGATACCCTGCGATGGAGACTGGCAGAAATCAGCCAGAGTTCACACGTGTTAATTCTGAATGGTTTTCTAATTTGCGGCAATTTTACGATTCTAATATCAGATCAACTTCTCCGCCACTTTTCTAAGTTTTCAGTCGAATAGTACTCTGACAATAGAAGGTTCTTCAGTGCAATAAGGACGCACAGTTTACTATTCTCGGTCAGTGCGCTGAGCGCTGTTCCCTGTTTCTGCAGTGTAGTGATGATCATGTTAGCTTCACACATAAAGGCCCTCGGTTTAAACCCGCACAGAAACATTATCAAACCCCATTCATTTCCGTGTGTGGAAAAGTTACATGATTGACATTTTCATTATTCATTTACACTCATCCCGAATTGCCCTTGAATTGAGTCGCTGAGTTAATCTGCCGCGTGTCCCCAGAGCTCCAGCCTGGTTCTCTGCTTCACTGGTCTGGAGCCAATTACACTATTCAACCACCAACCACTCCCCCAGTGAATCCACTGTCCAATATTACCTGAATATAATAACTTTCAAGCATGTGTCACTTGCTCTGACATGTACCTCAAAATGCATTCAGGAGAAGCAGAAGTGCTGAAAATTCCCGGCACACTGAGCAGGGGCACAGATGCTCCTATTTTGACTCACCACAAATTCGTTCAATGGCGACAAATGCAGGTCAGAGGCTGGGCTCGTGCAGCGAGTAACTCACCTCCTAACCCCACAAAACCTGTCCACCATCTACAAGGCACAAGTCAGGAGCGTGGTGGAATACTCTCCACTTGCCTGGATGGGTGCAGGAACTCACCAAAGGCATTTTAGACAGCGCCTTCCAAACCGAAGACCCCGACACCCTGAAAGTTCCCTTCCCAGCCACTCCCCATCCTGACCATTTTCACAGTAACTTCATTGCATTGTTAATGTAAGATTACTTGTGACAATAATTAAGATTATTGTTACTTGGAAATATATCGGCTGTGCCTTCACTGTCACTGGGAAATAATCCTGGAACTCCCTCCCTAACAGCACTGTGGGTGTACCTACACCAATGGACTGCAGCGGTTCAAGAAGCAGCTCACCACCACCTTCTCAATAGCGAATAATTCTGGGTAATAAATGCTGGAGCAGCCAGCGAGGTCCACATCCCCGAATGAATCAAATTAAACAGACAGACGCCTGAATCCACCACCATGGAGTCACCTGGATTAGTGAATGGAGATAAGTGAATGTCCACTCACATAGTCAAGCTTTTCGAAAATGTGTTGGTTTTCTCGGGAACGTATTGGTTCCCTGCAGCGTGAGCTCAGCTTCTCAAAGCAAACCCAATGTGAATGAATCCCGCCGTCTGCGCCGAAAGAAATGGAGAAAACGTGTTGCTTGGACAATAAGAAACAACGTCAAAGGGCTCGTCTGGGATTTGAACCCGGGACCTCTCACATTTTCATGCAGCACAAACCCCGAAGCGAGAATCTTACCCGTAGACCAACGAGCCGGTAATAAGGAGTTGATTGAACCAAAAGATACTCTCATTGCCATCAGATATCTGCGGAAAATGCTGGGAAAACTCAGGAAGTCAGGCAGCATTTGTGGACAGGGAAACAAAATTCATTTTTCACCTCCATGACCTTCCATTAAAACCGGGACAGGTTAGAAATGTGGAAAATTAGAAGCAAGTGAAATCCCGGAGGGAGCAAACAGAACAACAGGAAAGGGCTCTGATAGGGGGAAAGTCAGGAGAGATTAAATGAGAAAAGGCCAAGGGTTCCCTGGCCACAGAGTGAGGTTAGCATCGAATCAGAGAATAATTACACCACAGAATGAGGCCATTCGGGCTGCCGTGTCTGTGCCAGCTCTCTGTCAGAGCAATGGAAGAAACAAAGAAACAAAAGATGTGTCTGGAGGAGCTGTCAATGGCAGATTGATCAACAACTGCCGCCCGGACACAAAGAACAAGTGGAAACAAGATTCAAACCCAAATCTGCGATGTAAGGACACACAGAATGGGGGCAGCATTTACAGTGTTGCACACACTCTGAGTGTGAAAGCTGTATTGAGCCCAGTGGAAAGATGCGCTGCTGTTCCTCGAGTGTTTGTTGAGCTTCTTTCGAACTCTGCACATGCGCTGCATCACTCTAGAAAACAGAATATTCAGTATCACAGAATCTTATTTCGTATGTTTGCATGATGGGAATGTGGAATTCGAAACACAAACAGGTCAGACAGCTTATTGAATAGTAAGAAACTTACAACACCAGGTTAAAGTCCAACAGGTTTGTTTCAAATCACTAGCTTTCGGAGCACTGCTCCTTCCTCAGGTGAATGGAGGAAGGAGCCTGAGGAAGGAGCTGTGCTCCGAAAGCTAGTATTTGAAACAAACATGTTGGACTTTAACCTGGTGTTGTAAGACTTCTTTCCATAAAAATGGTTTTGGAACCCACCTCTTTACACACCCGATGAAGGAGCAGTGCTCCGAAAGCTAGTGATTCGAAACAAACCTGTTGGTCTTTAACCTGGTGTTGTAAGACTTCTTACTGTGCCCACCCCAATCCAACGCCGGCATCTCCACATCTTATTGAATGGCAGAGCAGCCTGAAGGGGCCGAATCGCCAACTTCTGCTTCTATTTTATCTGTTCCTATATTTGAAAACAGAGAGGGAGCATTGACTGAGTCAGAACCTGAAGGTGAATATTGTGGCGGGTATTTGATAAGGAGGAAACGTGTGACCATGTCGCCCTCTGGTGGACATCATCACAACTTTACACCGTACGGACATTTGATGAAAACAGAAAATTAGAGTATCAGTTCTGGGGGAATAAATGCAGCGGGGGAAACATACTCAGAGCCTGCAGTTTGTCCATAAACATCGCCGCCACCGACACCAGTTGAACGGACAGGAAATAAAAGTTAGTTTAATCCGTGTGGTTTGTTGCGCATTGTGCAGCTCAGAGCGGGAAATACCTGCAGACAGAAAGGAGCTGGGAATTTCCAAACTTAAATCTTATTGTTTTATGTCCTGTTGGTCTTTAACCTGGTGTTGTAAGAGCACAGCTCCTTCATCGGGTGTGTAAAGAGGTGGGTTCCACAACCATTTTTAAGGAAAGAAGGCTTACAACACCAGGTTAAAGTCCAACATGTTTGTGTCAAATACTAGCTTTCGGAGCACTGCTCCTTCCTCAGGCTCCTTCCTCCATTCACCTGAGGAAGGAGCAGTGCTCCGAAAGCTAGTGATTTGAAACAAACCTGTTGGACTTTAACCTGGTGTTGTAAGATTTCTTACTATTCAATAAGCTGGCTGACCTGTTTATTGTCCAAGCCTGGCCATTCACCAACTGTATTTCCCCACAAACAGATGCTAGACGCGATTCCAGAACTGGCAGCTCATACTTTCGGTTTTTCGGGAATGACCTCGCACGCTGGTAACAGCATTGGTGTGTTTTACATTGCCGCCAAGTTTAACCCTGACTCCGATCCAACCCGGCGGCGGGATCCTATAGCGCAATGGATAACGCGTCGGACTTTGGATCAGAAAATTACAGGTTCGACTCCTGGCTGGGTTCTGGTAAACTTTTTGACATCAGTTTGCAAAGTCCATGAAAAAATGCTTACTCAATAACTTTAACCCAATTCAGTTGATCGTTTATTTTATTAGATTTACTTTTAGTAGCCTTTTTGACAAATCCCAGTGTATTCTAAAGGGGGGCAGGAGGTGAATTACTCTCCGCAGGATTCCCAGCCGGCCTTTTAGTGTTAATCAATTTAATATATTAACAGAGACATTCCGAGCCTCTGACCTGCATTCATCGCCATTGAATGAACTGTTAATATTTGTGCCGAGTCAAAACAGGAGCATCTCTGTTCCTGCTCAGTGTGCCGGCAATTTTCAGCACTTCTGCTTCTCCTGAATACATTTCCGGCATATATGAGAGCAAATGACATTTGCTTTGTAAGATATTATATTCAGGTAATAATCGATAGCGGATTCACTGGGGGAGTGGTTGGTGTTGAGTTGTGTTATTGCGGATTCACTGGGGGAGTGGTTGGTGTTGAGTTGTGTTATTGCGGATTCACTGGGGGAGTGGTTGGTGTTGAGTTGTGTTATTGCGGATTCACTGGGGGAGTGGTTGGTGTTGAGTTGTGTTATTGCGGATTCACTGGGGGAGTGGTTGGTGTTGAGTTGTGTTATTGCGGATTCCTGGGGGAGTGGTTGGTGTTGAGTTGTGTTATTGCGGATTCACTGGGGGAGTGGTTGGTGTTGAGTTGTGTTATTGGCACTAAACTGGCAATGCAGAGAATCAGGCTGAAGCTCTGGGGACCGGGGTTCCACGCGGCAGATTTACTCAGTTCAAGGGTTATTCGGGATGAGTAACAATGAAAATGTCAATGATGCAACTTTTCCTACACACTTAAACGAATGGGCCTCGACAATGTTTTTACGCGGTTTCCAATCCAGGGTTTTTTGAGTGTAAAGTAAACATGACAACCACCACACCACAGAAACAGGCACCGAGTTTGACCCTCTGACCGAGAACAGGAAACCTGCATTCTTGTTACACTGAAGAACCTTCTTTTGAGGGAGTCCAATTCGGCTCAAAACTTAGACAAGCGGCAGAGAAATTGATTTAAGATTATTATTAGAATCAGAAAATGTCGCAGCACATTAGAAAACCATTCACACTTAACACGTGTGAACTCTCTGACCGATTCCTCCCAGTCCCCATAATGGTGGATTTTGCAGGATATCATTTGAAACGGGTGCAAGGCAACGGATTCCCTTAATGAGTAAACAGAAAACAACAAGAATACAACTCATCACCAAATGAGGAACGTTCATAATGTTTCTGCCCGGTTTCGAACCGGGGACCTTTCGCGTGCGAGGCGAACGTGATAACCACTACGCTACAGAAACAACTGGCTGATACTCGCTCCAATGGGCCTGTGTAGAAAACGGACACTGTTCTGTCACTCAGTTACACTTTGGAGCCAGTGTTTTTTAGAATTCGGCTGTTCTCATTAGGAATGGTACAGAGAGACTAATAAATCAATGTAACCATAAACTGGCAAACCGCAATAAGTGGCACTTCTAGCACCTCGACCAGCTTTTCAAATGAACAATCTTTTGATTAGTCTCAATGTTTTTCTCTGTTTCAATGATCTTGAGTTTTCTTCATTTCAGCTGAGCGTCCAATTCGCTTTTGAAAAAGGAATTTCTGTCGAATCCATGCCCAGTTTAACTTAATGATCAACGTTTCACTGGTCCAGAAGATGTGAACACGGAAATTATGTAGTTTACGATATAAACAATATATAATCATGCAATTGATTTTATACCGAATTATGAAGGTGTTTTTTCCTGATCAAGCATCTCTTCATTATTTCTGAGTTGATATACAGAATTTAATTTTATTTGATCTACAGCCTGTTCACACAGTCTGTCTATTAGAGAGGGAATGGTTTATAGAACTTCACAAAGCCCTGTTGAGATCACTTTGCTTAAGTAGTCCACTTTATTTGGTTTCAAATACATTTTCAAGTGGAGAAACGTTCTCAGGGTGGAATGATTTCTGCTCATTCAGTAATAACATCATTCTCATGTTGCTTCCAGAAATGTCAATCAATTTACTCAGCATCTGTTCCGTTACTCAAAACTTAATCTTATCTGACATTTATGTCCTCATTTGAAAGTGAGACTCTGAAATGTACAACATTGATTTGCAAACATGACTGGACAAAGAAAATATTTCGAGTCACTGGGAAATACAAACCACATTGTGCTCATGTGAGATTGAGCACAGTCAGCATTGAAATGAAATGGGATAGTTTTACAGGTGGAGATTTGAGAATGATATTTTCATTATATTTGATTCCTTTTTGTTCTGTGTGTGAAACGTTCTGACACCTTCATCCCGTTCGTGTTGAAGAAAGAGGGACGCCACAGGATCTGTACTGAGCCTCGTTTTTCTCATCTCCCCGAGTGGCTTTTCCTATTTTGCTATCATGAAGACAGATTTTTTTTAATGTGATTCTATTAAAATCTCTGCCAATTACTCCAATTCAGTCACAGAATCGCTTGTGTCTGTCTTTATGTGCATGTTTCAGATGGTGATTAAACCTGCATCTGTCAACCCATTAAATTCTGTTGTGGATTGAACGAACCGCTAATATGTGAACTTTGTCAAAATGCGGAGTTTTATTGGAGCAATTCTATACAGGTTATACCATCATGATAGATTGAGCAGGCTAGACGTTTCCTTTGGAAAAATGAATGATTGAGGAACAGAATTGTGTTTTACAGGGTAGACAATTGGAAGATGTTGTCACTTGTGACAAATTAAAACCACTTATTGTCACAAGTAGGCTTCGAATGAAGTTACTGTGAAAAGCCCCAAGTCGCCTGTTCGGGGAGGCTGTTACGGTAATTGAACCGTGCTGTTGGCCTGCCTTGGTCTGCTTGCAAAGCCAGCGATTTAGCCCTGTGCTAAACAGCCCCTATAATCTTATTGTCACAAGTAGGCTTCAATTAAGTTACTGTGAAAAACCCCTAGTTGCCACATTCCGGTGCCTGTTCGGGGAGGCCGGTACGGGAATTGAACCCACTGCTGGCTTTGTTCTGCATTACAATCTAGCTGTTTAGCCCACTATGCTAAACTGCCACTGGACGAAAATAAATATAACTTAGTAATACGTCTAATGAACAATTCTCTTTAACTAGGCGTTAAAATAGAAAATCCTGGAAATACCCAGCATATCTGGCAACATCTGGGGATTGAGAAACAGTCGATTTTTCAGATCTGTGCTGATGCAGTGTAGTTCTGATGAAAGATCTTGGACATGAAATGTAAACCATGTCTCCCTCTCCACAGACACTACAGATCGGCTGAGTATTTCGATTCTGGCTTGGGTCACTGTCTGTGCGGAGTCTGCACGTTCTCCCCGTGTCTGCATGGCTGTCCTCCGAGTGCTCCGGTTTCCTCCCACAAATCCTGAAAGACGTGCTTGTTAGGTGAATTGGACATTCTAAATTCTCCCCCAGTGTATCCAAACAGGCTACGTAGGGTGGCGACTAGGGGATTTTCACAGTAACTTCATTGCAGTGTTAATGTAAGCCTACTTGTGACACTAATAAATATTATTATGAGATTATTATTTTTGTTGTTAATTCAGATTTCCATCATCTGTAGTTTTTTTGCTTTTCTTTAACTGAACAGTGCTAAGAATGTGGAACTCATTAGTAGAAGGGTTTAAAATCACTGACTGAGCTTCAATCTCAGGTGTAAAATCCCACCACAAAATTCTTTGGATTTGGATTTGTTTATTGTCACGTGTACTGAGGTACAGTGAGAAGTATTTTTCTATGAGCAGCTGAAACAGATCATTTAGTACATTAAAGAAAATAAAATAAAAAGAAAATACATAAAAGGGCAACACAAGGTCCACAATGTAAATATATAGACACTGGCATCGGGTGAAGCATACAGGAGTAAAGGTTAGTGGTAATGTTAGTGTTCAATTAGTTTTAAAAGATTAGTACGATTATAAGAGATGTAAAAAGAGGATGTGTTTGGTAGAGCTCACAGAGACTCCGGCGACATCTTGGGTCCAAGGTGAATGTGCCTCCAGGCAAATGTGGAAATGAATTCACTCGGTCATCCTATTTGCTGACATAACAGCTCAGTCACACTGGAGGAAGAATCATAGAACCTACAGTGCAGCAGGAGGCTATTCTAGTCTGCACCAGCCCTTGGAAAGAGCACCCCAGTTAATCCCACACCTTCACCCTATCCCGGTGACCCACCTAATCTTTTGGACACCAATTTATCACGGCCAATCCACCTAAGCTGCACATCTTTGGACTGTGGGAGGAAACCGGAGCACCCGGAGGAAACAGACACAGGGAGAAACTGCAATCTTCCCACAGTTATCCGAGGCCGGAATTGAACCCGGGTCTCAGAAGCAGCAGTGCTAGCCACTATGCCACCGTGCCGCCCATTTAGTATCATTCAGATACTTCACATGCACTTTGGTTGCTGTATCAATTAATTTAATAATGTGACATCTTGGCATGTGGCTCCAATCGAAATCGGATCACAAAGCAACAAATTCGATTGATCAATATTGCGTTTCAATGGTTGGATAAAGACCCAGCATTCTCCGCGTGGAAGACTGTGTCCTATTCAACCTGCAGGAGCTTCTTGCGCAGGCGCACCACCAAGCTGTAAGTGGATAATGTGCAGTGCGGTCTCTGACTAGAGCATGCGCAGTGCGGTCTCTGATTGGTGCATGCGCAGTGCGGTCTCTGACTAGAGCATGCGCAGTGCGGTACGTGCCTGGCCTTGGGCAGCGAGGGGAAAAATGATCGGGTGAATTGAGTAACGGGGCCGCGAGGTGTGGGGGAAGAGACAGCGGAGTGCCGGGGGGGGGGGCTTCATAAACACAGCATGAATGCCTCAGACCCCGAATAAGAAGCTCCTGATCCTGTGTTTGCAAAGGACGTTGTTGGGCTGCTCTGCATCACAGACCCAGAATAACGGCAGCCATATTGCAGCAGGGCGCATGCGCAGTGCTCCCTGGCCTGTCAGCAGGAGGAGAGAATGTTGTGACTGACAGTGATGGATTCTGGAAACTCCTTTTACAGGGGGTTAGAAGGGGAGGATTTACACACAGCAAACTCAAACCAAGACAATTTTTATGTCTCCTCAATTTATATCTTCGACTAACAGTTGAAGGTTTTTGTAACTTTCTTTTTCAGGAAGTTAAAAGTGGAGCATTGATCGATGGAAAACTCAAACCAAGCAGCACATTGTGATCTGACAGAGTCAGCGATACATCAGAACCTGAATATTAGCAGCATCTGAGTGTGCAAGGTAAAATATTTGTCTGTTCAGTCTGTGAGGGAAGATTTCAGGTCCCAGTGTGACTGGAAAAACCCCGAGATTCAGAAACCCTGGTTCGACCACACCTTGAAAACTCAACTCTGGGCAACAAACCTTGGGAGAATAGTCTGGCCTCAGAGGGAGTGCAGAGTACAGATTTCCTTGAGTGATCGTAGGATCATAGAATCCCTACAGTGCAGGGGGGGGGGGGGGCATCTAGCACCAACCCTTCAAAATAAGCACTCTACCCATTTATGCTTCCTCCATCCACCCCACCCTATACGCATAACCCAGACCTTGAACTGCACATCCTTGGACATAAAGAGACAATTTAGCACAGCCAATCCAGTAACCTGCACATCTTTGGACGGTGAGGAAACCGGAGCACTATGCAGACAAGGGGAGAATGTACAAACTCCAACAAAGGCTGGAATTGAACCCGGGTCCCTGACGCTTTGAGGCAGCAGTGCTAACCACTGTGCCGCTGCTGAATCCCAAAGTTAAATTATACAATGAGATTACAGAAAACAGTCATTGTGGCACAGCTGAGGCTATTCGGCCCATTGAGTCGATGCTAGTGCGCAAGAGCAGTCCAATCAGCCCCATTCCCCTGTTCCATCCCTCAATCTTCGCAGGTCTATTTCCATTAAATATTTATCCAATTGCCTTTTGAAAATATTCATCGTGTCCATTTCTGCCCTCCCCTCAGCCCAACTTAAGGGTCATTACCGTTGACTGCAAAATCGGTCCCCTTCACATCTCCCATATCTTTTACAAAGCCTGAATATGTCCCCGAGGTCTTGTGCAACCAGTGAATGGGAACGGATTTTCTTTGTCTATTTTACCTAAACCGATCAGAATCTTCTACATCTGAATTAAATCGCCCCTCAACCCTCTCTGCCGGAACCATTCTGTAAAATCTCTTCTGCACCTTCTCAAGGACCTTCACATTCTTCCTGAAGAGTGGTGACCAAAAATGCACGCAATACTCAAATTGTGGCTTTATCAGAGCTTTATAAAGCAGTAAAACTTCTATTTTGTGCTCATTAACACCATTAATCAGCTCAAGAGTTAATTTAATAAAAGCAAAATACTGCGGGTTCTTGAAATCTGAGATAAAAACAGAAAATTCTGGATAAACTCAGCAGATCTGGCAGCATCTGTGAAGAGAGAATCAGAGTTTTTTAAACATATTTCTTTATTCTCCTTTTTCGCATTTTCTCCCAAATTTACACCCATCAAAAATAAACAATAATCAGTAACAAATATGTCAATCCCCATATCAATAACAACAATCCCATCCTCCCACCAAACCCAAAACATTCGCCCACATGTTCACATAAACAACTGACAAAAAGGAATCAGGAATCCCCCATTAACACCCATCGCCCCCTCCCCACCAGCCCTCCCACCCCCCCAACTAATGTTCAATGTTATCCAGTTCTTGGAAGTGCATAATAAATAATGTCCATAAATTGTCAAACCTCTCTGTCCTTCCCCTCAGTTCAAACTTAACCTTCTCAAGAGTCAAAAATTCCAACAGATCCCCCCCGCCACGGCAGGGTGGAGAGGCGCCGGAATGTGGCGACTAGGGGCTATTCACAGTAACTTCATTTGAAGCCTACTTGTGACAATAAGGGATTTTAATTTCATTTTCATTTCAGCCGTATCAGCTGCAACATCATGCACAAGGTGGAGGTATTCACTCTCCGGAGCACCTCACACCAGAACCCCTCCTCCATATCCTCTCCCAACTCTTCCTCTCACTTTCCTTTGATCCCTTCTAGTGGTGCCTTCTCCTCTTCCAAAAGAGCTCCGTAGACCGCTGACACTACCCCCTTCTCCAGTCCCCCTTTCATCAGCACTTCCTCCAGTAATGTCGAGGAGAGAGAATCAGAGTTAATTTTCGGATCTCAATGATCTTTCCACAGAACTGCTTTGCTAACTACTCTCTGAATATATCCTGTCACTTCAGAGATAAAAGCACTTAGAAACCCCAGTCCCCTGTGTCCCTGTACAATCTTTAGCACTATGCCATTAATTATATCTTTCCCCTCCCTAACCCCTTTGCCACCTGATTATGAGGGTTGTAATCCTTGGAATTTAGAAGATTAAAAAGGAATTGATCAAAATTTTCAGGCTGTTAATTGGAATTGTCAAAGTTCTGCTCATGTTGAAGATATATTAAATACTTGTTTCAATCATTCAGCCTCTACTACTCCCTTTCTCTCTCCTTCTCGCAGAGTGTCAGAGTCTAGTGTAAATCCAGACCAATTGGCAGGTTCCCTTCCCTGAAGGACATTAATGATCCAGTTGTGTATTCACAACAATCCAGCAGTTTTCATGGTCACATTTTCCTGGTGCCAGCCCCACAAATGACCCAATTCATTCAACTCAATTTCACAACCTGTTTTTGTGGGTTCTGTCTCACTCCCTATTTTCCGTTTTAAATCCGGTTCACAGGTCATTGGAAGAGGAGGATTTGCAGTCGGGAAACTTCATCACATCAGGATCAGCACCAGTTGCTCCATTTACCGGAACGTGAATATCATCATACTTTGAACATGGAAGGAAACAGCACCATTCACAGTGGGGAGAAACTGTACACGTGTTCTGTGTGTGGACGAGGCTTCAGCCAAACATCAGGCCTGTCGAGACACAAGCAAAGTCACTCTGGGGAGAAACCGTGGAAATGTGGGGACTGTGGGAGGGGATTTATTTCCCCATCAGACCTGGAAACACATTGACGCAGTCACACTGGAGAAAAACCGTTCTCCTGCTCCAAGTGTGGGAAGAGTTTTACTATTTCAGCCAACCTGCTGAGACACCAGCGGGTTCACACTGATGAGAGACCGTTTCAATGCTCAGACGTGGGAAATGCTATAAAAGTTCCCAGGAACTGATGCTCCATCAACGTGTTCACACTGACGAGAGACCGTTCAGGTGCTCTCACTGTGGGACTGGCTTCAGGCGATCATCCCAACTCACTGTACACCAGAGGATTCACAGCGGGGAGAGGCCATTTATCTGCTCCGAGTGTGGAAGGGGATTCACTCAGTCATCTGACCTGCTGACGCACAAGAGAATTCACACTGGGGAGAAACCCTTCACCTGCTCCGAGTGTGGGAAGGGATTCACTCAGTTGTCACAGCTGTTGACACACCAGCGAGTTCACACTGGGGAGAAGCCTTTCACCTGCTCCGAGTGTGGGAAGGGATTCACTACCTCATCCACCCTGCTGAGACACCACCGAGTTCACACAGACAAGAGACCTTTTAAATGTTCAGACTGTGGGAAGGGCTTTAAAAGTTCCTGGGAACTGATGTACCATCAACGTGTTCACACTGACGAGAAGCCATTCAGATGCTCTCGCTGTGGGACTGGGTTCAGACGATCATCACAACTCACCGACCACCGCCGAATTCACACTGGCACAAAACCTTTCACCTGCTCCGAGTGTGGGAAGGGATTCACTCAGTCATCCAACCTGCTGACCCACCAGCGAGTTCACACTGGGGAGAGGCCGTTCACCTGCTCCCAGTGTGGGAACGCTTTCACAACCTCATCCAGCCTGCTGAGACAGCAGCGAGTTCATAAATAACTACAGTGATTGGAATTTTCCGTTAATCACACCCAGGACTGAACCGTGTTCATTGGGGTCTGATTCTGCTGATGGAAATAAACTGCAGCCCAGTTACAGGGACTCATATTCACGCTAAAAGTCAAATAAATTAGATTTGTGTTAAATATGCAGTGCTGTGGAACTTTTTAATATCTCTGACACAAGTTAGTTCCTTTTGAAGTCCTCTCGCTGTCCCCTGTCTCTTCCATCCTCACCTCCAACAAGAAGTGTGAGGAGCTTGTGGAGTTTCTTTGTGACTGAGATTGAGTAAATCCGATCAGCTGCCTCTGCTGCTTCCCTCCCTTCCACGAGCCCACCGGACCAAACTGTCTCTAAATTTCATCCTTTCCCGAGCCCTGAACCCACATCTTTCTCTAGTTTCTCTCCCATCCCCTCATGCCCTCTCAGAGCTCATCTTGTCCATGAGATTGAGCTCCTGCTCCATCGACCATATTCCCACAAAACTGATCACCCAACTTCCCCATGTTCACTGACTTTGTTGAATCTTTTCTCTATCAGGTACTGTCCCTCTCCTTCTGCCATCATTCTACCCTTGTTAAAAAGCAAGCCCTTGACACCACCATCCTTACAAATTACTGCCCCATCGCCAGCACCCCTGACCTCTCCCAAATCCCTGTCTATTTTTCCCAGAATGCCATGTTTGAATCCCTCCAATCAGGTTTCTGCTCTGTCACCGTGCTGAAACAACTCTTATCAAAGTTACAAGTGACATCCTCTGTGACTGTGACAAATATAAACCTCCCCTCTGTCCTCAGCCTGTCTGCAGCCTTTGACAAGGTCGACTACACCATTCTGCTCCGTCACCTCTCCACTGTCACCCAGCTGGGTGCGGCTGCTATCTCCTGGTTCCATTCTTCTCCATCAGAGTCAGAGAATCACTTGTAATGTCTTCCCTTCCCACTCGCACAGTTACCTCTGGTGTTCCCAAAGGATCCAGACTTGTCTCTTCTTTCTCGTCCACATGTTCCCACAATAACACCATCTGGACAAAGTGTCAGTTGTCAAATTTACACCGACAGCTCCCAGCTCTACTTCACCACCACCTCTCTGCACGTCTCCACTTCTGTTAAATTCGCAGCCTGTTTGTCTGATATCCAGTGGTGGATGTGCAGACATTTCCTCCAATTAAATATTGGGAAAGCCAAAGTCATTGTTTTCATTCCCGAGCTACAGCTCCTTTTCTCTCCCTGGTAATGTCTGACATTAAATCAGACCTGTTTGCACACCTCATGTTTGAATCCGAGATGCACTGCTGGCCCTTGTATCTGTGTGTCCCAGGCTTTCTCAGTCAAAATTATTTCAAAACTTACCCCACAGAGAGATCAATCATTCTCCTTTCATAATCAGATACGTGGAATAAGTCATTCTGAAAGATCTTGTTGAGATTGTGACGTTGAATTTTCTGCCTCTGCAAATCCTCTCCCTCTAACTCCCAGTAAAAGGAGTTTACAGAGGTTTTCGGTGTAAATGCAGGATAGAAATTCAGGACAGACCATTCTAGTTTCTATGGTACATTCCCCCAAATCTATGAATCTCAGTCCCACACACACCCCTCCCTCTCTGCTCATTGTTCCCGATTCAGTCTCCAGTCTCCTCCTGATACTTGAAATGAATGTAAACCGCTTATTGTCACAAGTAGGCTTCAAATGAAGTTACTGTGAAAAGCCCCTAGTCGCCACATTCCGGCGCCTGTTCGGGGAGGCTGGTACGGGAATTGAACCGTACCAGCCTCCGGGAATGATGCTCCATGTATGTGGGCCTCATAGCCCAGGCTCAAGTCCCATATCTGAACTTTGGGATAGAGTTTGACCATCCCTGGTCTCAGAGAAAACCCCCCGATAAACATCTTGTAAGATCCTGGTTTATTTATAACATAAAAAATTCAGACCAGTTGACTGTGTACTCAATGGGGATTGACTTTAACGGATTTAAAATCCTCTGGATCTCAGGGTTACAACAAGAATATGTTTCAGTCGAGATTTAAATATATAAATATTGAAAAACTGAACAGAAATGGGGAAAGACCATTCAAAGTGAGAAATGAATGGACTCTGTTTCAGGTGGGACTCCTTCAGAATGAACACTTCCCACCATCAGCACCAACTCCCCTCCCCCTCCCTGTTGACTGAACATTCCTTCACCCACTCATCCTCCCATTGCACATCCACCCAATGGCTCCCAGCCTGGATTCACATTCAGCATGGAGTCAGTGAAAGGCTGAGCTGGCCCCGGGATGTAAGAACGAACAAGAGCTGGAAGTGGTTCCAGTCAATACAGTTTGTGCATCATTGTTAAATAAAGAAACTTCTATTCTTGTCAAACCCCCATTTCAGACACTTGGTGAATTACAATTTGGAGCCCAGACCCTTCATGTTGCTTCTGCTTGGTGGATCATAGAATTTGCAGTGCAGAAGGAGGCCATTTGGACCATCCAGTCTGCACCGGCTCTTGGAAAGAGCACCTCCACACCTCCACCCTATCCCCATTACCCAGTAACCCCACCCAACACTAAGGGCAATTTTGGACACTAAGGGCAATTTAGCATGGCCAATCCACCTAACCTGCACATCTTTGGACTGTGGGAGGAAACCGGAGCACCCGGAGAAAACCCACGTGCACACGGAGAGAATGTGCAGACTCCGCACAGACAGTGATCCAAGCCGGAATCGAACCTGGGACCCTGGAGCTGTGAAGCAATTGTGCTAATCACTGTACTACTGTGCCCTATGAAAATCGCTTATTGGCACAAGTAGGCTTCAATGAAGATACTGTGAAAAGACCCTAGTCGCCACATTCCGGCGCCTGTTCGGGGAGGCTGGTACAGGAATTGAACCGTGCTGCTGGCCTGCGTTAAAAGCCAGCGATTTAGCCCAGTGAGCTAAACCAGCCCGTGTGGTTTCAGCAGAGGTAGAGACAGGCTGCCCACATCCCTGCTCTCACTGCTCAGAGGCTTGTCACAGAATCATAGAATTTACAGTGCAGAAGGAGGCCATTCAGCCCATTGAGTCTGCACCGGCCCTTGGAAACAGCACCCTGCTCAAGCCCCACACCTGCACCCTATCCCCATTATCCCCATAACCCAACCTAACCTTTTTGGACACTAAGGGCAATTTAGAATGACCAATCCACTTGACCTGCACATCATTGGAGGGTCTCCACCCTCTGGGTTTCAGAGCTCCAGAGGGTCCTGGGACAGACTGACCCATCTGTACCTGTGCCGGGCAGATTCAGCTGGAGACGGGGCGGCGTGTTGGATACTGCCTGTGGGTTTGGGGGGAACGGGTCTAAGGTGGGAGCTCTTTACTAGAGATCAGTGACATGTTGACAGTATCTGTCATCCTGTTCAAGGCAGCAGACATCTCCTGCATGGCCGAGGTCATGACCTACACCGACCCATTTCAGAGCCGTGCTTGAAGCTCCATGGAGGCAGCCACTCTCTCCATGACAGACAGTCTCTGGAACCTCCTCCAGCCCTACAACTCTCCAAGCTCCCTCACTCCTCCAATTAGGGGAGAAGGTGGCATTGTGGTAATGTCACTGGATTAGTGATCCAGAGGCCCAGGCTAATGCTCTGGAGACACGGATTCAAATCCCAAATCCAATTAACAAACGTGGAATTCTAAAGTTAGTCTCAGCGGCCGTGACAACTATCATCGATTGTTGGAAAAACCCATCTGGTTCACTAATGTCCTTCAGTGAAGTAAATCTGCCCTCCTTACCTGGTCTGGCCTACATGTGACTCCAGACCCAAAGCAATGTGATTGACTCTAGTGCCGAGCTGGCCACTCAGTTGAAGGGCAATTAGGGATGGGTAACAAATCCCGGCCTTTCCAGTGACGTCCACATCCCATAAAACAATCCAAAAAAAAATCCTCACCCCCTTCAGCTCCTCGACTTGCTTCACTCCACCATTGGCAGAGGCACTTTCACCTACCGAGGTCCTAAGGGCTGGAAACCCCTCACTAAACCTGTCTCCTTACCTTTTCCACCCAGCTTCTGACCCTCTGTGAAGGGTCTCTGACATTTTAACCTGTTGATGGGTAAATGCCAGTTGTTGTTGTCGCTGCCTCACATTGGAAAACTCAGGAATGTCTCGGAAACTTCAGACCGAAGATTCTCAGCTGGAAACTTCACTTTCAGTCAGGAACAGATCACAGCTTTACACCAATCTCTGATTGGATAGCACAGTTTGTAAAAAGATTCACCATCTAATAATGTTTATAAAATGTCAGAAATTCATTGCATGTGAATAGAATGAGCTCTCTCTGGCTCTCAGTAACAAAGCTTCCACAGCAGCTTGCTGGGTGACACACACAGCACAGGCCTGTTCTCTCTGTCACAAACCCTGGAACCAGATTTCTAAACTGGAGAAGGTTGGATCTGACGACCCGAATATAAACCAACTGTCGGAGTAAAGGTTAAAACGGTTCGACAGGAAAATCACTTTGGACAGGAAAGATTTTCAAAGTGATCGGTGCTGGATTCAGACTAACACCAAACACTCTGACTGGATCCAGAGGAAGGAGAACACAAGAGACTCCAGCCCCGGAGATCAGCTCCATCTGTCCGAGTGTCTGATCCGGGATCAGTAAACCATTCCGAGGAGACTGTCAGCTCCAGCCCCAGAGATCAGCTCCATCTGTCCGAGTGATTGATCCGGGATCGGTCAACTATTCCGAGGAGACTGTCACCTCCGCCCGGAGATCAGCATCTCCCTGATCCGGGACCAATAAACCATTCCGAGGAGACTGTCACCTCCAGCCCCGGGGATCAGCTCCATCTGTCCGAGTGTCTGATCCGGGATCAGTAAACCATTCCGAGGAGACTGTCACCTCCAGCCTTGGAGATCAGCATCCCCCTGATCCGGGACCAGTAAACCATTCTCACATGTTGTGGGTCACATGTATTTCCTGCCGATTTAGCTGGTGTACCAAATCTACACTGTCGCTTTTTCACAAATTGCTTTAAAATCACCAATGACTCGGATCCCCTTTTTGGGTAAACTCTTGACTCCTGGAGTAAAATCTTGTAGTTTTCAGCATTCATCACGAAATGAAATGAAAATCGCATATTGTCACAAGTAGGCTTCAATGAAGTTATTGTGAAAAGCCCCTAGTCGCCACATTCCGGCGCCTCTTCGGGGAGGCTGGTACGGGAATTAATCTTGTTGACTCTAAACACAGTTGTAAAGGAGCCTTCTGTATCTCGGAGCTCTGAACCATGGAAGAGAGTGACTGGGGCATGTTTCTTACACACCTCAGGGTTAACCCACACATTCAGTCCTAGATCAGATTGACAGCAGCGAAAACAGCTGAATCCAATCCCTGGAGACACTCATGAAGTCGCTGGTGTTTCAGCATAAGTTGTAAGTCATTGAATCCATTCCCGCACTCGGGGCAGGTGAACAATTTCTCTCCAGTGTGAACTCACTGGTGAATCATCAGCCCGCTGCTGCTTCTAAAGCTCTGCTCACAGGCAAAACATATAAAAGGTTTTATATCAGAGTGAATTTGTTGGTGTTTCAGCAGGTTGGATGACTGAGTGAATCCCTTCCCACACACACAGCAGGTGAACGGTCTCTCCCCAGTGTGAACTTGCTGATGCATCACTAGACCATTGCTGCTTCGAAAGCTCTGCTCACAGTCAAAACATTTAAAAGGTTTTATATCAGAGTGAATTTGTTGGTGTTTCAGTAGGTGATAAGACTGAATGAATCCCTTCCCACACACAGAGCAGGTAAACGGTCTCTCCCCAGTGTGAATTCTCTGATGTACAGTAAGTTCAGATGATCGCCTGAAGCCAGTCCCGCAGTGAGAGCATCTGAATGGTCTCTCGTCAGTGTGAACACGTTGACGACAGGTCACTTCCCCTGAAGTTTTAAAGCACTTCCCACAGTCTGGACATTTAAAAGGTCTTTTGTCGGTGTGAACTCGCTGATGTTTCTGCAGGTTAGATGTAGCAGTGAATCCCTTTCCACACAAGGAGCAGGTGAATAGCTTCTCCTCACTGTGAATGAGTTGGTGTCTCAACAGATACTTTTTACTTTTAAATTTCTTCTCACAGTCAGAACATTTGAAAGGTGTCTGATCAGTGTGAACATACTGGTGTGTCAGCAGGCTGGATGACTGAGTGAATCCCTTCCCACAGGTGGAGCAGGTGAATGGCCTCTCCCCAGTGTGACTGCGTCAATGCATTTCCAGTTCAGAAGGGTAACTGAATCCCTTCCAACAGTCCCCACATTTCCACGGTTTCTCCATGGTGTCGGTGTCCTTGTGTCTCTCCAGGTTGAATGACAAGTTGAACTCTCGTCCACACACAGAACAAATGTACGGTTTCTCCCCACTGTGAATGGTGTGATGGTTTTTCTGTCTACGTAATTGGTTAAAGCTCTTTCCAGTCAGTTCACTGGAACACTCACTGTCTGTGTGGGTCTCGGTGCTTTTCCAATCACATGGATGTTTGACATCTTTTCCCACAAACTGAACAGACAAACATTACTCCTTCCACATTCAAAGACTGTGATAGTCAGGTTCTAAAGAATTGAGTGACTCTGTCAGATCTTGACGTTTGGTTTGAGTTTTCTGTCGGCCAATCTTCCGCTTCTAATATCCTGTAAAAGTAGTTTACAAAAGTCATCACTTTCAGTCCAGGATAGAAATTCTGAACAGGCAATTCTAGTTTCTCTGGAACATATTTCCTCTCTTGTTCCCCCAAAGCTGTAAATCCCCGACCCACACACTCTCCCTCCTCCCTGGGCTGAAATCCAAACCCATCTCGCCATCTGCACCATTTATTTCCTCCACTGCCAGTTTTCTCCCTCCCTCTCCTCTGCCTGGGTTCAGTTCTCCAGCTCTTGTCTGCAGAGGTCTTATTGGGGGATTGGGGCCTCCACTCACCCGCCTGAGTCCAGCTTCAACCTGCACTGCGCATGCTCCAGCTCACAATGGCTGGGGAGTGATTGACGGCGGGTCCCGACCAATAAGAAAAAGGTAATCCGGGTCTGGATTGACCCTGCAAACGGCCACCATCTTGGGAAAGGAAGTTGGGTCTTTTGTTGTTGGGACGGAGCGCTGGGTCGGCCATCTTAGTATGGGAAGAAGGAGTGGGCGGGACTTCCTCCCCTGTGCCAGGCCCGGGGCAACCGGCGACCACCACCACTTTGGGAATGGAAGTCGGGTTTTTTGTTCCTGGCGTGGAGCGCTGGGACACCCACCTTGGTTCGGGAAGAGGGAGTGGGCGGGGCTTCACCCCGGTAACAGCCCGGGGCAACTGCCTCCATCTTGGGAATGGAAGTCGAATCTTTTGCTCTTGGAGCAGAGCGCTTGGGCGCCCATCTTAGTACGGGAAGAGGGAGTGGGCGGGGTTTCCGCTCCGGTGACAACACCCGGGTCACCCAGCGGCCGCCGCCATCTTGTGGCGGGATTCTCTATCCGGGTCTTTAGTGAAGGACAATGAGCTGGAGCTGAGGTTGAAAAGTGTTCAGAGGAAAGTCTGAAATCAGATTTACAGCCAGATATCTGTAAGAACCACAAAGTTCACATTCAGTATGTTTGGCAAATGAAATCACAATGCTGCAAACACTCAGTTCTGAAGAAGAATCAGATTGCATTGGAAATGTTAACTCTCTTTCTCTCTCTTCACAGAAGCTGCTAAACCTGCTGAGGATTTCCACAACTTTCTGTTTTCACTTCACATTTCCAGCTTCCGCAGTTTTACTCATTATTATGTTTTTGAAATACTGTTACATAACCTGTTCAAAGTAAAGCAATTGTCACCATTTAAATGTCCAAATCAGTGATATTTATTTGTTTAACTGAGACTGGGCTGTTCAGGAGCAATGTCAGAAATCACTTCACAAAATATAGTGAAATCTAGAATTCTATTGAGTTTCTGTCAATAGAAACTATAAAAACTGAGATTGATAGATTCGAGAGTATTAATGGTTATAGAATCAAGGGAGATGGATGGATTTAACAAACCGATCAGACATTTGCAAACTGGAGCTTAATGTCTGAGGTTGAACTGATTCTGGTTTTGTTTTGAAGGTGGTGTCGGTTTCCTGTCCTGTCGATTATCTCCACACCCGCTGGTAATTTGCCGGAGGTGAGATAATTTTTATTTGTGTCATGAGTAGGCTTACATTAACACTGCAGTGATTAACTATGTACCATTAACCATTCACCTGAGGAAGGAGCAGCGCTCTGAAAGCTAGTGACATCGAAACAAACCTGTTGGACTTTAACCTGGGGTTGTAAGACTTAGTACTGTGCTCACCCTATGTCCAACGCCGGCATCTCCACATCGTGATTAACTATGATTAACACAAATTGATATCACTTGATTTTTATTCAGAATTTAATTTCTTATAACAAGGTTGGAGTTTATGAACACCATAATAATAATAACAGTCTTTACTATTGTCACATTTGGCTTATATTAACACTGCAATGAAGTTACTGTGAAAATCCCCTAGTCGCCACACTGGCGCCTGTCTGGGTAAATTGAGGGAAAATTCAGAATGTCCAGTTCAACTTACAATTCACCTCACGTCTTTTGGGACTTGTGGGAGACCCATGCAGACACAGGGAGAACGTGTGGACTCCGCACAGTGACCCAAGTGGGAATCAAACCCAGGACCCTGGTGCTGTGAAGCAACAGTGCTAACAACTGTCCTACCGTGAAGGGGAAGAGGGTTGGTGCAGTGACACAGCCCTGTCTGATCCCAGTCTTCACTGAGATAGTGTCTGGGGTATTTCCATTGATGAGGATCATGGCTTGTGTGTCATCATTGTGCAGGCGGAGGATGGTGGCCAATTTCTGAGGACAGCCAAATTTGAAAAACTTACTGATTAAAACATCACTTTGACGGCGTAAAACATTTTTGTGAGGTCAGAAAAGACCAAGAACTGCGATTGCTGCTGTTCCTTGTATTTTGCTTGGGTTTGTCAAGTAGTGTAGATCATGTCTTTGGTGCCGCATGAAGGGAGAAAACCAAACTGTGACTCTGGAAGGAGCTCTTTGGCCACGAAGAGGAGATCATTGAGGAGGATCCTGGCAATGATCTTCTCTGTGGCAGACAGCAGGGAGTCGCCTGTGCAGGTACCACAATCAGACTTGTCTCTCTTCTTAAATATAGTCACAGTGTCTTTGAAATCCCCTGGCATGCATCCATCTTCCCAGGTGAGGAATATGAGATTGTGTAGCTATGCCAGGAGTGTAACCCCGCCATGCTTCAGAATTTCAGCAGGGATTAATTCTGCTCCAGAGGCCCTGCTGTTTTTCAGCTGTGGAATGGCTTTTTCACTCCGCTCTAGATCGAGGTACCATGGGGACTGAGCCGGACATGATACTGGGGAATGGATTTAAGAACGTTAAAGCCAAAGACAGAGTCTCGGTCGAGGGGTTCTTCAGTCCCTCCAGTGAGCACCGACTGACACTCTGTCCTTGATGAGTTCCCCTCCACACTTTGCTCTCAGTGGGGTGGGCCATTGACTGCTTAGGTCATCAATTGTATTGGCAGCGCTGGTGAAACCGTGCATGCCATTGCTTTCCATGTGCTGTGGGCTATCCCTCACTCTTTCTACCCTCTAAAGGCTTCAGAAACTTGGAAAACTTGGAGCAGGCACCTCAAAAGCACTGGAGCGGTACTTCCAGCAGTGCCTTCACAAGATGCTCCAAATCCAGGGGCAAGGAGGGCGGTCCCACAGAGGAGAGGGAAAGGGAAAACTGGGAGTGGGGCAAAGAAAGTCGGGGGCAGAGGTGAGTGTAGTGGCCATCACTAAGGATAAGGTGATGCGGACGCTGAAAGGTCTGAAGGTGGATAAATCACTCAGACCGGATGGACTACACCCCAGGGTACCGAAGGAGATAACTGCAGAGGTTGTGGAGACATTGGTGGTGATCCTTCAGGGATCACTGAAGTCAAGGGGCTCACAGAGGACAGGGAAATGACTAATGTAACACCCCAGTTTAAGAAAGGCAAAAGGTAGAAGATGGGAAATTATAGGCCGGTTAGTCTGACTTTGGTTGTTGATAAGATTTTAGAGTCCATTATTAAAGAGGAAATTACGGAGTTCTTGGACGTGCATGGTAAAATAGGACTGAGTCAGCACGGCTTCATCAAGGGGAGGGCATGCCTGACAAATCTGTTAGAATTCTTTGAGGAGGTAAAAAGAAAGTTAGACAAAGGAGAGCCAGTGGATGTGATCCATTTGGTTTCCAGAAGACTTTCGACAAGGTGCCGTACAATAGGCTGCCAAATAAAGATAAGAACCCATGGTGTTTGGGGCAAGGTACTGGAATGGTTAGAGGATTAGCTGACTGGCAGAAGGCGGAGAGTGGGGATAAAGGGGTCTATTTCAGGATGGCAGCCGGTGATTATTGGTGTTCCACAGGGGCCACAACTATTCAATACATTAACGATCTGGAAGAAGGTACAGAGGGCACTGTTGCTAAGCTTGCAGATGATAGAAAGATGTGTAGAGGAACAGGTAGTGTTGAGGAAGCGGGGAGGCTGCAGAAGGACTTGGACAAGTTAGGAGAGTGAGCAAAGATGTGGCAGATGTAATAGAATATGGAACGTGTGAGGTTATGCACTTTGGTAGGAATAATCGAGGCAGACTATTTTCTAAATGGGGAACGACACCTTGTTAGGTGAATTGGACATTCTGAATTCTCCCTCTGTGTACCCGAACAGGCGCCGGACTGTGGCAACTAGGAGATTTTCAGAGTAACTTCATTGCAGTGTTAATGTAATCCTATTTGTTACACTAATAAAGATTATCATTATTATTAGCTGGAGTACTGTGTGCAGTTCTGATTGCCACATTACAGGAAGGATGCGATTGCACTGGAGGGGGTGAAGAGGCGATTCACCAGGATGTTGCCTGGAATAGAACGTTTCAGTTCCGAAGCGAGATTGGATAGGTGTGGGTTGTTTTCATTGGAGCAGAGAAGACTGAGAGCCGACCTGATCGAGGTGCACAAGATTATGAGGGGTATGGTCAGGGTGGACAGGGACCCTCAGTTGAAGGGTCAGTCACAAGGGGACACAAGTTCATGGTGAGGGGCAAGATATTCGGGGGGGGGGTTTGAGGAAAAACCTTTTTAGCCAGAGGATGGTGGCCGTCTGGAATGCACTGCCTGGGAGGGCGGTAGAGGAGGGTTGCCTCACATCCATTAAAAAGTACCTGGGTGAACATTTGGCGCATCGTAGCATTCAAGGCTATGGATCAACTGCTGGCAAATGGGGTTAGGTCGGCAGGTCAGGTGCTTTTCGTGTGTCGGTGCAGATTTGATGGGCCTCTTCACTGCTGCTGTTGATACAATGTTAGGTGGCACTGTAGGCAGCTCAGACGATGGCATAAAATTGCAAGGAGATATTGACAGACCAGGTGAATGGGCAAATTTGTGGCAGATGGAATTCAATGTAATCAAGTGTGAGGTTATCCGTTTTGAACCAAAAAATAATAAAACAGAGGACTTTCTAAATGGAAAGAGATTGAGTACAGTGGATGGCGAATGTGCACAGATCCTTAAAATGCCATGGATAAGTGCAGAAAATAATCAAAAAGGAATGCTAGCATTTATATCCAGAGGATTGGAGTATAAAGTCACAGAGTTTATGCTGCAGCTATACAAAACCCTGGTAAGACCCCACTTGGAGAACTGTGAGCCATTTTGGGCACCACACCTTCGGGAGGATATTGTGGCCTTGGAGGGAGTGCAATATAGATTTACTAAAACAATACACCACGATACCTGGACTACGGGGGTTAGGTTACGATGAGAGATTATTGATTGATTAATTTTATTTATTGTCACATGTACCGGGGTACAGTGAAGAAAATTGTTCTGCGTATAGTCCATAAAGATCGTTCCATACGTGAAAAAAAACCATAGGACCTACATAAATGCACAGGCAAGGGGTGAGCAGACAGAGTGCATTACTACTCAGTAGAGAAGATGTGTGAAGCAATCAGTTCAGTCCATAAGAGGATCATTCAGGAGTCTGGTAACAACGGGGAAGAAACTGTTGTTGACCCTGTTAGAGCGTGTTCTCAGACTTTTCTCTGATGGGAGAAGTTGGAAGAGAGAATAACCTGAATGGGAGGGGTCTTTGATTATGCTGCCCACTTTCCCAAGGCAGAGGGAGGTGTAGACAGAGTCAATGGATGGGAGGCAGGTTTGTGTGATGGTTTGGGCTGTGTTCGCGATTCTCTGTAGGTTCTTACGATCTTGGACCAAGCAGTTGCCGTACCAGGCTGTGATGCAGCCAGGAAGGATGCTTTCTATGGTGCATTTGTAAAAGTTGGTAAGAGTAAATGTGGACATGCTGAATTTCCTTAGTTTCCTGAGAAAGTATAGACACTGTTGTGCTTTCTTGGTCGTAGAGTCGGCGTGGGTAGTCCAGGACAGATATTTGGTGATGTGCACACCTAGGAATTTGAAGCTGTTAACCATCTCCACGTCGCACCATTGATGCAGACAGGGGTGTGTATGATACTTTGCTTCCTGAAGTCAATGACCAGCTCTTTAGTTTTGCTGACATTTAGGGAGAGATTGTTGTTGCTACGCCACTCCACTTGGTTCTCTATGTCCCTCCTGTAGATATTGAAGATGTCGAGGGATATGATGGATAGTGTGTGAAAACGGTGCTGATCACCCGAGATCAGCCAATGATCCCATTGAATAGTTCAGCAGGCTCGATGGGCCGAATGGCCAACTGCAACTCATATTTGTTGTGATCTCCTGGACAGGAAGCTGTGAGCTTGGATTTGTCAATCAGCCTGAATCAGCACCTTCAGGAGAATAGAGAGGGTGAATATTAGATACAGCAGAATGAGAATGGAGGGAAAGTGTGTGGGATGGAGATTTACAGCTTTCGGGGAATAAGAGAGAGGAAAAAGTGTGACATAGAAACTAGAATTGTCTGTTCTGAGTTTCTATCCTGTACTGACAGTGACAAATTTTGGAAATTGTTTTTACAGGATATTAGATGAGGAGGAATTGCAGACTGAAATCTCAAATGTTACGGCTCGACCTGACAGTCACTCCCTTCCTTGGAACCTCAATATCTCCCGCCTTTGAATCTAGAAGGAGAAATATTTTCCTGAACTGTCCGCTAAAGATTTCAAACATCAGTGTGACTGGAAAAACACCGAGACCCACACAACACACACCCGAGTGAGAGTGTTCCAGTGAACTGACTGTAGAAACATCGGTGTGACTGGAAAAGCACCGAGACCCTCACAACACACACCCGAGTGAGAGTGTTCCAGTGAACTGACTGGGGAACGAGCTTCAACTAGTTACACAGCCTGAAAAAACATCACACCATTCACAGTGCGGAGAGACCCTACCTGTATTCTGAACTGATTGTCGAACCTGGAGAGACAGGAGGAGACCCAAAACATGGAGAAACCGTGGAAATGTGGGGACTGTGGGAAGGGATTCAGAGTCCCATCGAAGCTGGAGATTCATCGACGCAGTCACACTGGGGAGAGGCCATTCACCTGCTCTCAATGTGAGAATGGATTTACTCGGTTATCCACCCTGCAGAGACACCAGCTAATTCACACTGGGGAGAGGCCATTCACCTGCTCTCAGTGTGGGGTGGGATTCAGTAATTTATCCAACCTGCGGTCACACCAGCGAGTTCACACTGGGGAGAGGCCATTCACCTGCTCTCAGTGTGGGAAGGGATTCACTCAATCATACTCCATGCAGAGACACCAGCGAGTTCCCACTGGGGAGAGGCCATTCACCTGCTGTCAGTGTGGGAAAGATTTCATTGATTCATCCACCCTGCAGTCACATCAGCGAATTCACACTAGCGAGAAGCCATTCACCTGCTCTCAGTGTGGGAAAGGATTCACTCAGTTATCCACCCTGCGGAGACATCAGCGAGTTCACACTGGGGAGAGGCCATTCACCTGTTCTCAGTGTGAGAAAGGATTTCCTCAGTTATCCAACCTGCAGAGACACCAGCGCGTTCACACTGGGGAGAGACCGTTCACCTGCCCTCAGTGTGGGAAGGGATTTACTCAGTTACCCAACCTGCAAAGACACCAGCGAGTTCACACAGGGGAGACGCCGTCCACCTCTCAATGTGCGATGGGATTGCATGTTTCATCGTACCTGCTGTGACACCAACAATTTCACAATCGATTACAGGGGTTGGATTCTGCTGTTATTGTTTCTGCTCTACACCCAGGACTGCATTTTGTTCATTCTGACAGGTGGTCAGTGGAGATAGTCGGAGGGTTTCTTTCTGCTGGACAGGCCGGTCTCACCACTTTGCCTCCAGTGGGCTGATGCTCTTTGAGCCTTGTTGCTAATCCCTGGCTTCAAATTGGATAAGGATCATAGAGTGAAAGGGTGTTTTGGAAGTTTGAAGATATTTATTTCCCATTTCTCCTTGGAACAGCCCCACCCCCACCCAAAACGTGCCACGTTGCCATGGAAATGGGTCCTGGTAGTTACATTTTTTTTGTTTAATTGATCTGGATATCACCAGCGATCCGGGTCACTGTCCGTGTGGAGTTTGTTCATTCTCACCGTGTCTGAGTGGGTCTCGCTCCCAAAACCCAGGGTCGGTGAATTGGTCACGGTAAATTGCTTCTTAATTGGAAAAAAAGAATTGGGTATTCTAAATTTTAAAAACAAAATATCCGGGTGTTACTCACTGATATCAGGGTTTGAGGGACAAGTTATCTGAGGTGGACTGGGAAACTGGTGGGAGACAGGGAACAGCTAATATTTTAGGAATTATTACATATTTACCAGGGGGTCGGTTAGCTCAGTTAGCTGGACGGCTGGTTCGTGACACAGAGCGAGGCTAACAGTGCGGTTCGACTCCCACACCGGTTGAGGTTAGCCATGAAGGCCCGGCCTTATCAACATTACCCCTCGCCTGAGGTGTGGTGACCCTCAGATTAAATCACCACCAGTCAGCTCGCTCGCTCTCTCTCACTTTCTCTCTCAAAGGGGAAAGCAGCCTGTGGTCCTCTGGGTATTTTGTGATTTTTATTTCACAAAAATACACCAAATCTAGATTCTATTAAGGAACAAAATTCCAACAGGAAAAATGATTCAAACGTGGCGAACAAGAAAAGTTAAATGTTTGATTGATTTGATTTATTGTCGCATGTACGGAAGTACAGTGAGAAGTATTTTTCTGCGGCCGAGGGAACGTACACAGTACGTACATAGTAGGCACAAAGAATAATCGACAGAGAACATTGACAATTGGTACATCGATAAACAGTGATTGGTTACAGTGTGGAACAAGGGGCCAAACAAAGCAAATACATGAGCAAGAGCAGCATAGGACGTCGTGAACAGCGTTTTTGAAGGGAACTGATCGGTCCGAGGGGGAGTCGTTGAGTCTAATAGCTGTGGGGAAGACGCTGTTCCTATGTCTGGATGTGCGGGTCTTCAGACTTCTGTACCTTCTGCCTGATGGAAGGGTCTGGAAGAAGGCAATGCCTGGGTGGGAGGGGTCTCTGATCATGCTGTCTGCCTTCCTGAGGCAGCGGGAGGTGTATACAGAATCAATGTGGGGGTGGTAAGCTTGTGTGATTCGTTGGGCTGAGTTCACCACACTCTGCAGTTTCTTGCAATCTTGGTCCGAGCAGTTGCCATACCAAGCTGTGATGCAGCTGGATAAGATGCTCTCTATCGCACATCTGCAGAAGTTTGTGAGAGTCGATGCAGCCATGCCAATTTTCTTTAGCTCCCGTAGGAAGTAGAGACGTTGTTGGGCTTTCTTGACTGTTGCATCACCGTGAGTGGATCAGGACAGACTGTTGATCACGGTGACCCCCAGGAACTTAAAGCTATCGACCATCTCCACTTCTGAGCCATTGATGCAGACGGGAGTGTGTGTCGTGCTACGCTTCCTGAAATCGATGATCAATCCCTTGGAAATGGAAATATTCCATTCGATCAAAGGGGCTGGTTTAGCACACGGGCTGGTTTAGCACAGTGGGCTCAGACGGCTGGCTTGTAATACAGAACAAGACCAGCAGCGCATGTTCAATTCCCGTTCTAGCCCCCCCGAACAGATGCCTGAATGTGGCGACTAGGGGCTTTTCACAGTAACTTCATTTGAAGACTACTTGTGACAATTAATTATTATTATTATTATTAAGGATGGAACTCAAAGTGGTCAAAATAGTAGCAATGAATGAATCAGTAGTTATGGTCAAGGATTGAGTTTTATTTGCTGTAAAATTGTAAAAGCTTAATTGCTGTGTGTGGGCAATGAGGATAAATGTACCGGCAAGAGAGACCTTCCAGCCCTGATTAGCCTCAGCATTTGAAACTGTATGAATCAGGAATTGTCCAGAATCAGGTAAAGGGATCGTATGAAACAGTTCGATTGTATTCCTGTCTAAGTTAATGAGAGAAGTAATGGTGTCAGTAATTGGAGATCCAATTAAATTATACTGGTGCCCAATTGACCAATGGTCATGTTACCACAGGCCCAACTCTGACATGAGGTAATGAAAATTCCTTATTGTCACAAGTAGGCTTCAATGAAGTTACTGTGAAAAGCCCCTAGTCGCCACATTCCGGCACCTGTTCAGGGAGGCTGGTACGGGAATTGAACCGTGCTGCTGGCCTGCCCAGTGTGCTAAACCAGCCCCTGTTTGGTCACTTTGGGGATAAAGGTCGACGTTCCAAAGGACTTCCTTGCTGGCCAAGTATTGAAGACTCTCGAGGCCGAGTTCCAAGGAAATTACTGTCAAAGGAGCCATGGAGGGTTACGCTTCCAAAGACTGATCACCTGCATGAAGTTGTAAACGTCAATGTCTTCAAGTCGTTCAGTAAACCTTTTTCTTTTAATAAACATTTTAAATTTACTACACAGAGAATTCTGCCTTTTCTTTAATTGATTAAAAACGTGACTGGAACAGTGAAACAAAGTGAATTTATTCAATGGTATGTTGGGGTGGCTGAGCTCAATTAAGTTACAGATAAAAAGATCAGATAACATCAATCTTCGATTTTAAAACTTGCATTTCTGTAGTGCCTTTCACAATCACAGGACATCCCAAAGTGCTTTACAGCCAATCGAGTACTTTTGAAGGGTAGTAACTGGTGTGATGTAGGAAAAACAGCAGCAAATTTATTCACAGCAAGATCCCACAAATAGCAATGTGATAATGAGCAGATGATCTGATTTTGGTGATGTTGATTGAGGGATAAATATTTGCCAGGACACCGGGGATAACCCCCCAACTCCTCTTCACAATAGTGGCCACGGGAACTTTTACAGGACCTGAGAGGGGCAGACAGGGCTTCAGTTGGACATCTTATTTGAAAGAAGGAAATTCTGACAGTGCAGCACTGCCTCAGTGCTGGGAGTGGAATATTGGATGTCATTTTTGTCCTCGGGTCCCTGGACTGGGATTTAATCCCACAACCTTCTGATTGAGGGTGAGAGGGCTACCCCCTGAGCCATGGTTGACACGATAGACAATACAAAGTTAGAAAGGGAAAGTTACCCTTTAAAAAAAACCCAACTTTTGCCTAAATCTAATAATAAAGACCCCAGTCTAGATAACATGGATGTAACTTCAACAAATGTTAGAGCGTTGGTTTAGAGCCACAATTTTCGACTTTGAGACTCGGGCACCTTTTTGTCTCTATTGCTCGTGTGAATGACAGCCAGGCGACGGAGCTGAGGGCTGCATTTGGAGGAGAATAACGGCCTGCACCCCAGTTGGGAAACTGCCATGGGCATCACACTAATAGAGAGACAGGAAGGTGCTGGAGGACTGAGTGGGAAATGGACCACCAACCGGTTACATCAGTCACTCAGAGCGAACGAGAAACCCTTCTCTTTCAATACATATACAGGGAAGAGGCTGCAATGAAATCTGTCCCTTTTAACCTGCATAAAGGCAGGATGCTCAGATGCACACGCTGAAGGAGGAGTCCGTTTGGCCCATCATTCCTCCTGCTAGTTCTTTGAAAAGACTAATTCATCGAACTGTTCTGCTCTTCCACACAGCCCTGCAAATTATTCCCTTTCAAGTATTTATGTTTGGAAAGATACCATTGAATCTGCTTTCAGGCAGATCAGAACAACTCGCTTCAAAATATTAAAATAAAATCTCCCTCATGGATAAGGCTGGCAGGGCTGAAAGGCAGAGGTTGGTAGATTTAATGTTGGAGGTGGATCGGCAGTAATCCACGGCCCCTACGGCAGAGTTGTTGGCATGAGAAAGATGTACAAATGATGTTTGAGTTTGAATCGACGGGGAATGCGGTGAGCCAGCGTTTGCGAGGAGCATTTTATGAGTATGGGGATAAAGCCAGTTGATTATTGGCTCACCAATTGAGACGGCAGACAGCCACACAGGGAACAGCTCAGGTTAAAGATGAGGGGGGAGAGCTGGTTACTGCTCCGGATAAGATTAATGGAGCTTTTGAGGTTATTCATCGAGGGCTATACAAGTTTGAACCACTGGAGGATGGCTCGGCGACGGGGCAATGTTTAGATGGATTGGACTTCCCAGTGGTAGAGAGAGTGATGAGCAATGGGGTTGGAGGAAGTTATTGACTGTATTCGTTCCTAGCAATCGGGAAACGCCCTGGGGCCGGATGGTTTTCCGGTGGAATTTTACAAACAGTTTGCGGCCTTGTTGGTGCCGTACTTACTGGGAATGTTCAATGACTCTCTGCTGAGGAGGGCGGGGGCGGGGGCTGCTGTCGGCCACACAGACGTTGGGCCTGATTTCTCTAATCCCTGGAAAAGGACAAAGATCCCCTTGAGTGTGGGTCTTATCGACTTATTTCACAATAAAATACTGATGTGAAAACACCATCTAAGATTCTGGCAAAATGTTTGGAGGAGTGCACACCAGAAGTGATCTCTGAGGACCAGACAGGGTTTGTCAGGGGCCACAGTTATCGTCCAACATCAGGAGGCTTTTGAATGTGGTCATGTCGCCCCCTATGGAGCAGGTGCCGGAGGTAACCATCTCCATGGATGTGGAGAAGGCCGTTGACCGTGTGGAGGGCAGCTACTTCTTCGAGGCCTGGGTGATTTGGGTTTGGTCGCACTTTTATTTCCTGGGTGAAACTGCGATATAATTCCTATGGCTAGTGTCCAGACCAATGCTGCGAGCTCAGGATATTTCTGACTACACAGGTACGAGACAGGGATGCCTGCTGTCTCCACTACTGTTTGCGCGAGCGATTGAACGGTTGGCCATTGCGCTTAGATCGTCAGTGAAATGGAAAGGATTGAGAGGGGAGAGGGGGAGGAACATAGAGTGCCCCTTTATGCAGATGATTAGTTGTTGTACTTTTCTGATCCTCTCTCAGGTATGAGAAATATGATGAAACTGTTGAAAAGAATTGGACATTAAACTGTGGGCAACATTCGATTCTGTGACCAATATTTAGTTAAATACGGATCTGAATAAGGAAACTTTACAGCCACCAGTGAAGTTTAAATGTCTCTTTGTGTCAGGATGAACCAGCATTTGAGGAATATGAAATCTCTGGACTGTTGGTCTCCAACTGCCGTATTGAACACTGGAGAATGAGCTCGAATTGAGACAGAGTGAGTGAGTGATCATCGTAAACTGCTATTGTATCGCGGTGTTCTGGGTCTTAGAGTTTTAACTCTGCAGTTAATTGTCAGGGATGCAGTATAATAAACCCTGAACAAATCAAATGTGTGTGAGAAGCATCTGAAGCACCAGCTGAACCAGCAGTGCTGAATGTCTCCCAGTGCAGCCACAGTACTGTACTTATTCCAGCTTCCAAGTCCACCTGAGAACCAACATCCTGGCTATTCATCAACAAGAAGCTTCAGAGCCTCATGAGAATTATTTGTTTCTAAAAACCCTTCACTCCAACTAAAGGACCAGCTCAGCAAGAAGACAACAGACCTGCAGCGATATAAAGATTGCAGTCTACATTCCATTTTCATTACAGCTTCAACTTGATCTGTACCTAATTTCTGTGTATGTGTCAGTGAGTGTGAAAGAGACGAGAGACTGAGATGTTCAAACATCCAGGGAAATAGTGTGATAATAAATAACCTTCTATCCGTTAAAAATCACCAGTAAGCCTGCTGCTGAAATGTATTTTAAATAAAGAAAGATCGCCCAGAGGGTAAGAAAATATCACACAAACATCCTGATAATGGACTGGAAAGGACCACGAATTGTAATCAAACGCTGTCTCACCCTCTTCAGGTAGCTATACAGAGGCTGCAGCCTCTCACACTGAATGTCTACGTGATCCAGAGACACCTCCAGGCCACAAACATCAGCTTCAGCCTGAACGTGGGTGAAACTTTTTAAAAACCCGTTACTTTGCACCGGCACTAGGACCCGGCTGGGGACAGAAACCTTCAGGCCCCGCCTACTAGCTGTGGCATCACCAAGACGCCAGCGCATGCGCCCTGCTTCCCCAAGATGGCGGCTGTGAACCAGGGCCTGGTCCCGGGAGAGAGCTGACCGGCGGTGATGTGACCTGAGGATCACCGCACCTCAGGCAAGGGGCCAGGTTGGGAAGGCGGTGCCTTCAGGAATAACTGGGAAGGTGATGTTTGGTCAGTTGCTGCAGTCTGTGTAGTGAAGGTGCTGTCACAGTGGTGTGAGGTGAGGAAGTACAGGATTATCACCCAGCAATGATCAATTAAGGGGAATGTAAATCCAGCTCAGGCTGCTTTCAGATTGGAAAGGGAGCTAAGGTGTGTCCTTCGAGCTGGTGAATGTTGTGGCTTTGGCAGTTTCTCTATAAATTCATTTCTTCCCTCCCTCTCCCACCTCTATCTTTAGAGTCATAGAGTTTTACAGCACAGAAAGAGGCTCGTCGGCCCTTTCATAATAATCTTTATTATTGTCATAAGTACGCTTACATAAACACTGCCAGTTATTGTGAAAATCCCCTAGTCGCCACACTCCGGCACCTGTTCGGGTACACAGGGAGAATTCAGAATGTCCAATTCATGAACAAGCTCGTCTTTCGGGACTTGTGGGAGGAAACGGTCGCACCCGGAGGAAACCCACGCACAAACGGGGAGAACATGCAGACTCCGCACAGACAGTGACCTAAGCTGGGAATCGAACCCAGGTCCTTGCTGCTGTGAAGCAGAAGTGCTAACCACTGTGCTACCGTGCCACCCATAAGATTATTAGATTACTAGGTCTGGATGAATTGTTTCCCAGGATGCTGTGGGAGGTGAGGGAGGAGATTGCAGGGGCTCTGACCCAAAGTTTTAATTCCTCTCTGGCCACGAGGGGAATTGCCAGGGGACTCGAGAACAGCTAATGTGGTCCCACTGTTTAAGAAGGTTGTAGAGATAAGCCAGGGAACTGCAGACCAGTGAGTCTCACGTCACTGGTAGGGAAACTATTGGAGAAAATTCTGATGGACTCTATCTCCACTTGGAGAGGTTTGATCAGGATAGTCAGCATGACTTTGTCAGAGGGAGGCCATGCCTAACCAATTTGAATTAATTTTTTGACCATGTGACCGGGTGTGCAGATGGGGGTAGTGCAGTTGATGTAGTTTACATGGATTTCAGCAAAGCCTTTGAACAAGATCCCACATGAGAGACATGAAATTGATCAGGTGGATTCAAAATTGACTTAGGTGTAGGAGACAGAGGGTGATGACTGCTTTAGTGACTGGAAGCCAGTGATTAGTGGCATACCACAGGAATCTGTGCTGGGTCCCCTATTATTCAGCATTTATATAAACAACATGGACGACTATGTGGGGGGTAGGCTCAGTGCTTTGTGGATGACACAAAGATTAGCCGGGTGGTTAACAGTGAGGTTGAGTGTCTTGGGTTACTGGAAGATGTTGATGGGTTGGTCAAATGGGCGGATAAGTGGCAAATGAAATTTAACCCTAAAATGTGTTAGGTGACACATTTTGGAAGGGATAATGTGACAAGGAAGTATTCAATGAACAGCGTGACACTGGGATGTTCTGAGGAACAAAGGGACCTTGATGTGTTTGTCCAAAGATCTGTGAACGCGGAAGGGCAGGTTAATAGGGTGGTGAAAATGACATATGGGACATTACTGTGAGCAGTTCTGGTCACCACATTAGAGGAAGGATATGATTGAACTGGTGGTGCAGAGGAGATTCACCAGGATGTTGCCTGGGATGGAACATCTGTACACCCAGATCTCTCTGCCTGTCAATACTCAAAAGGGTTCTGCCATTTGTTGTATATTTCCACCTGTATTAGACCTTCCAAAATGCATTACCTCCCATTGTCTGGTTTAAACTTAATCTGCCATCTCTCCATTCAAGTCTCCAACCGATCTATATCCTGCAGTATCCTCTGACAGTCCTCATCACTATCTGCAATTCCATCAACAATTGTGTGATCCATAAACTTACTAATCAGACCGGTTCCATTTTGCTCCAAATAATTTATATATGCTACAAACAGCAAAGGTCCCAGCACTGATCCCTGCAGAACACCATAAATTACAACCATCCATTCAGAAAAGCACCCTTCCACTGCTACCCTCTGTCTTCTATGACTGAGCCAGTCCTATATCCATCTTCCCAGCTCACCTCTGATCCTGTACAACTTCACCTTCTCTCCCAGTCTGCCATGATGGACCTTGTCAAAGGCCTCACTGAAGTCCATGTAGACAACATTCACTGCCCGATCTTCATCAATCATCTTCGTCACTTCCTCGAAAAACCCAATCAAGTTAGTGACACGTGTCCTCCCCTTCACAAACCATGCTGCCTCTCGCTAATACATGCACTTGCTTCCAAATGGGAGAAAATCCTGTCTCGAAGAATTCTCTCCAATAATTTTCCTACCACTGGCGTAAGGCTCACCGGTTTGTAATTTTCTGGATTATCCTTTTGGCTTGGGTTGTTTCCATTGGAGCTGAGAAGATTGGGGGTGGGGGGAGGGAAATCTGATGGAGGTGTACAAGATTATTAGGGGCGTGGATAGGGACCAGCTGTTCCCCTCAGTTGAAGGTCAGTCAGAAGGGGAGATGAGCTCATGGTGAAGGGCAGAAGGTTTTGGGGGGGTTCGGAGTTAAAAGCCTTTTTACCCAGAGGGTGGTGATGGTTTGGAACGCACTGCCTGGGAGGGTGGTAGAAGCGGGTTGCCTCACATTTTTAAAAAAGTACCTGGATGAACACCTGGCACATCAAAACATTCAAGACTATGGGCAAATGCCGGCAAATGGGATTAGGTAGGTAGATCAGGTGCTTTTCATGTGTTGGTGCAGACTCAATGGGCCAAAGACTGTTGCTGATGATACAAAGTTCGGTGGCATCGCAGACAGACTAGATGATGGCATAAAATTGCAAGAAGATATTGACAGACTCGGTGAATAGGCAAATTTGTGGCAAATGGAATTCAATGTAAGCAAGTGTGAGGTTATACATTTTGGACCAAAAACAAATGGAACAGAGTACTTTCTAAATGGAAAGAGGTTCGATACAGTGGATGTCGAAGAGACTGTGGGGGGGGTTCAGATGCATAGATCAGTTGTGGGAAAAATAACCCCCAGAAACTAGACTGTAGACTATTCAGTGAGAGAAATGCTTTATTAAATGACAGAGCTCTGGGAGAAGCCCTATACCCTCAGACAGGGAGTCACCGACTTCTCGATTGTTTTGGGGACTTAGCCTTTATACACATGAGTAAACAAAGTTGACACTTGATCATATGATCATGAGTCAGTTCGTTAGGCAGAAGCGTTAGTCATTTTGCAATAAGAAACAGCAAGAAATCGAGGCCAACTTCTGCTAATTTACTTAGCAGATACTATGACAGACACTGCGGTTGCAACATCAAGTACGGGCAGTTGCCTTTTTGCTGAACATCTGCCTTCATCGTGGTTTGTGGTTGGAACTCTTTGTGTGTGAGCAGTTGAACAACGGAGAAGTGTGATAATAGCTTATAACTCAAAGGTCAGTTTGTTGTGCAAATGTCTTGTGCGTAAGTCAGCACATTTAATGTCTTTAAACAGAGTCCATTTTATATCAGGCGGCATCCATTTTGTATCTTCTGAAGTCTGTATGGAATTCTACCTCTTCAGATCCTTAAAATGCCACAAACAAGTGCAGAAATTAATCAAAAAGGCTAATGAAATGCTGGCATTTATATCTAGAGGATTGGAGATTGGACAAGTTATGCTGCAGTTATACAAAACCCTGGGAAGACCCCACTTGGGGGCTGTAAACAGTTCTGGGCACCACACCTTTGGAAGGATATTTTATGCTTGGAGGGAATGCAACACAGGTTCAATCAAACAATACCCCACAATATCTGGATTACAGGGGTTAAATTACCAGGAGAGATGACACAAATTAGGCCTGTTTTCGCAAGAATTTAGAAGGTTAAATATCTCTTAAGATATTAACAGGGAAAGACCGGGTCGATGAAGATAAACTATTTCCACTGGTTGGTGATTCTAAAGCTAGGGATCATTGTCTAAAAATCAGGACTAGACCGTTCAGGAGAAATGTTGGGAAGAACTTCTTCACGCACAGGATGGGAGAGGTTTGGAACTCTCTCCCACAAACAGCAGGTGAAGCTGGATCAGTTGTTAACATAGATACATAGAAGATAGGAGCAGGAGGAGGCCTTTTGGCCCTTCGAGCCTGCTCCGCCATTCATCACAATCATGGCTGATCATCCAACATAAGTTTAAATCTGAAGTAGAGTTTTGTTGAGCAAAGATATTCAGGGATATGGAGTTAGGTCACAGATCAGCCATGATCTCACTAAATGGCAGGACAGACTCGAGGGGCTGAATGGCCTACTCCTGTCCCTATGTGTATTTCTGTGATTCTGAAATTCAGACAACAGCATCACGGGGAAAGAGTCCGGATTAGAACCTGAGTTAGTCCGAGCTGCAAACCATCCCTCCAGATCCTGGCCCTTCATGGATTTAATGAAGGCCAAGGCAATAGTTGGATTATTGAAAGACTTGACGGAGTTGTTGGATTCCATTTTTCGGGTTGCAGGATAAAGCCTGACATAATTCACTCCCCACAGCCTTGAGCTGCCTTTGAACATCATCAAAGCCTTGACGCTTCGTTTGTGTTGCTGCCGAAAAGTCCTGAATCCTCACTCCCTCCTGGAGCCAGACGCCACCTCACCGTAACCGTCTCCAGGACCTTCTGGCGATCTTTCAAGTTGTGGAAGTGAATGATTACAGGCCTGGGATGAAAACTATGCCTCGGCCTCAGAGACAGGATACGATGCACCCTTTCTAATTTGAAACACTCAGGCTTCATATCCAGCTGAGAAAACGTGGCAGCCGGTCCCCGAAGAACCTAACGGGAGCCTTACCCTCCACACCTTCTGACAGGCCGACGACTCGGATGTTCTTTCTCCGACCCTCGGTCCTCCAAGTCCACCAGGACCTCCGCCAGCCACTCGGCTGGTTTTCAACGGGTTGAATTCTTGCCTCTGTTGAGGAGGCATCTTGCTGAACGTTCAGGATTCTCTCCTCCGGATCATCGAGCCTCTTCATGACGTTTTGCAGCTGAGCCTCACAAGCTCACAGATATTGAGTCAGCACACTCCGCCTCTGGTCAATAACACGGATAATGTCGGCAGTCATCATTTTCGCCGCCTCCCAGAGCCCCGGAGAGCGCGGGGTCGAGAGACCTCCCGAGTGTCAGGCCGCCATGTTGAAAAAGCGGCTCCATTCCCGCTGAATCCACCTGCGCTGTTTTATCTATGATTTCTTGCCTTTTTCCTGCACAGACCGAACCGAACCCTGAAGTCTTCCAGAGACATGATAACAAATATTAATTCAAGGAATAGGGAGGCGAGTGGTGGGCTATCAGGATAATCAACAGATTATAGGTGAGTGGCACCATACCCTGTGGAAAACCAGCTACTCCCATGCCAGTGTCACATTCCCCCCCCCCCCCCCCCCCCAGGGTTATGGGGAACTGGCAGGAAATGAAGAGAAAGACGAGATGAGGAGGGATTTCTTTACTCGACGATGTGGTGAAGATTTGGAATTCTCTATCCCAGAGGATTCTGGTGCTTCAGTCGTCAAGTATTTTCAAGACACAGACTGATAGGTTTCCAGATGTTGAAGATGTCGAGGGATATGAGGGATAGTGTGGGAAAACGATGCTGAGGTTGATCGGCCAATGATCCCATTGGATGGTTCGATGGGCCGACTGCCGCTCATATTTGTTGTGATCTCCTGGACAGGAAGCTGTGAGCTTGGATCTGTCAATCAGCCTGAATCAGCACCTTCAGGAGAATTAGGAGTGTGAATATTAGATACAGCAGAGTGAGAATGGAGGGAGATTGTGTGGGATGGAGATTTACAGCTTTCGGGGAATAAGAGAGGAAATAATGTTCCATAGGAACTAGAATTGTCTGTTCTGAGTTTCTGTCCTGTACTGACAGTGATGAATTTTGTAAATTGTTTTTACAGGATATTAGATGAGGAGGAATTACAGACAGAAATCTCAAACGTCACGTCTCGATCTGACGGTCATTTCTTTCCCTGGAACCTGAATATCATTGGGCTTTCAATCTAGAAGGAGAAATGTTTACCCAAACCGTCAGCTAAACATTTCAACCATCAGTGTGACTGGAAAAGCACCGAGACCCACACAACGCACCCGAGTGAGAGTGTTCCAGTGAACTGACTGTGGAAAGAGCTTTAACCAGTAACACAGCCTGAAAAACATCACCATATTCAGAGTGGGGAGGGACCATACCTGTGTTGTGGACAAGGCTTCAACTGATTGTCCAGCCTGGAGAGACTTGAGGAGACCCAAAGCATGGAGAAACCGTGGAAATGTGGGGACTGTGGGAAGGGATACTCAGTCCCATCTCAGCTGGAGATTCATCGACGCAGTCACGCTGGGGAGAGGCCATTCACCTGCTCTCAGTGTGAGAAGGGATTTACTCGGTTATCTCACTTGCGGAGACACCAGCGAGTTCACACCGGGGAGAGGCCATCCACATGCTCTCAGTGTGGGAAAGGATTTACTCAATTACCTCACCTGCAGAGACACCAGCGAGTTCACACTGGAGAGAGGCCGTTCACCTGCTCTGTGTGTGGGAAAGGATTTGCTGAAGTATCCACCCTGCGGAGACACCAGCGAGTTCACACTGGGGAGAGACCATTCGCCTGTTCTCAGTGTGGGAAGGGATTTGCTGAAGTATCGACCCTGCGGAGACACCAGCGAGTTCACACTGGGGAGAGGCCGTTCACCTGCTCTGTGTGTGGGGAAGGATTTGCTGAAGTATCCACCCTGCGGAGACACCAGCGAGTTCACACTGGGGAGAGGCCGTTCACCTGTTCTCAGTGTGGGAAAGGATTTACTCAATTATCCACCCTGCGGACACACCAGCGAGTTCACACTGGGGAGAGAAGGTCCACCTCTCAACGTGAGACAGGATTGTCTGTTTCATCGGACCTGCTGTGACACCAACAATTTCACAGTTGATTACAGGAGTTGGATTCTGCTGTTGTTGTTTCTGCTCTACACCCAGGACTGCATTTTGTTCATTCTGACAGGTGGTCAGTGGGGATAGTCGGAGGGTTTCTTTCTGCTGGACTGGCTGGTCTCACCACTTTGCCGCCAGTGGGCTGATGCTCTTTGAGCCTTGTTGCTAATCCCTGGCTTCAAATTACATAAGGATCATTGAGTGAAAGGGTGTTTGGAAGTTTGAAGATATTTAGTTGCCATTTCTGTTTGGAACCCTGCAAAGCATGCCACGTTACCATGGGGATGGGCCCGGGTGGTTACATGGTTCTTTTGTTTAATTTATCTGGGTGTTCCTCACAGAGGAAAACAACACGGTATGAGGGGCAAGTTGTCTGAGGTGGACTGGGAAACTGATTGGTACAGGGAATACCTAATATTGAAGGAATTATTACATATTTATCAGGTGGTCGGTTTGCTCAGTTGGCAGGATGACTGGTTTGTGATGCAGAGCAAGGCCAACAGTGAGGATTCAACTCCCGTACTGGCTGAGTTTATTCATGAAGGCCCCACCTTCTCAACCAGGCCCCTCGCCTGAGGTGTGCTGACCCTCGGGTTAAATCACCACCAGTCAGCTCTCTCTCTGTCAAAGGGAGAGCTGCCTATGGTCCTCTGGGATTTTGTGACTTTTATTTCACACATATACAACAAATATAGATTCCTTTAAGGAACAGAAATCCAACAGGAAAAGTGATGGAACCGTGGCTAACAAGAAAAGTTAAAGATTCCATTAGATCCATTAAAATTCAGCCAAGGGGGACCAAGAAACTGATGAAAGCAAACTGGCAAGAAACATAAAAAAACGACTGGAAAAGCTTTGACAGGAATGTGAAAAGGAAAAGATCAGCAAAGACCAATGTGGGTCCATTCCAGGCAGAGACAGGAGAGTTTATAATGGGGAGTAAGGAAATGGCAGAGAAACTAAACAATGTGTGTCTGTCTTCACAGAGGAAGATACAGAAATTGTCCCCAAAACACCAGAGAACCAAGGGACTGGCAGAGATTAGTATTGGTGAAGAAGTCGTACTGGAGAAATTAATGGGCTTGAAAGTTAATAAAACCCCAAAAGCTGATGATCTACATCCCAGAGTGTTGAACGAGGTGGCTGTAGAGATCTCTATTCCTCATTCTAAATTCTCCTGACTCTATCTGGAACGGACAAACCTTTGTCTGAGCCAAACGTTTCCTTATTACGTAGCCACAGAAGCTTTTACAGTCCATTTTTATGTATTTTGCTAGTTCGCTTCTATTCTATTCTCCCTTTGTTTCTGTGTCTTGGTCGAAGAACTGAAGTAAATCCTCGGGAATGAATCATTCTGGACTGGTTCTGAAACAATTAAGTTTCAACTTCCAGGACAGAGTAACTATAATCTTGGAATGTGATTTTAAGTTATGTAAAAGGGAATAATTCTATTTTGTAGTTTACTGTGTAGGTTTCAGAGTTAAAGTAGCTTCTAGTTTGTTTGTTTGTTGTATTAAAAGTCGTAAAACTTGAAGTCCCGTCGTGTGATCCTTTTAATTTGTTGACTGGGAATTTGATTTTTTATAAGAAGTTGCTGACCTTTATGGAGATCTTTATCCACAAGTTTTGTCTTCCTATTTGAGCCTCGGGCACCTTTCTGTCTCTATTGCTCGTGTCACTGACAGCCAGGCGATGGAGCTGAGGGTGCAATTTAGCTGAGAATAACAGGGCTGTGCCCCAGTTGGGAAACTGCCATGGGCGTCGCTAATAGAGACAGGAAGGTGCTGGAGGACTGACTGGGAACTGCACTTCCAACCAATCAGGTTTCCGCGGGGGGGGGGGTGACCGGGGCTGATGGTGGTGCGACCCCCAAGGTTCAGTGCCCTTGTGTCCAAGGCGGGGAGTCACGGGGACAGGGTACAGAGGAGCCGAGGTGAAACCATTTGGGACCAGAACATTGTGAACATCGTGTTACTCTGGTTGTCTATGACCCTCAAGTAGTTTCTGTACTTTTTTTTAACCATGTTGTTTCATCAATAAACTTTTGACAGGAAAATATTTGAATTTGTTGGACTTTTCTTGATTACATTTGTTCACTTTCAGGAAAGTGGGTGAGAGGTTGACAGGCTCTTTAACAGAAAGTGAGTCCCTCTAAGGTAATTGGTAAAGGAGCCAGAGGGGTTGAGGAGATTTGATTTTTCTTTTGACACAGTGTTTGAAAATGGAGTTCAGGAAGTCAATTGTTTTTTTTTTTTTATAAATATTTTATTGAAAATTTTTGGTCAACCAACACAGTACATTGTGCATCCTTTACACAATATTATAACAACACAGATAACAATGACCTATTTTATATAAACAAAAATGAATAAATATTAAATAACAAAAATGAAAACTGGCCCTAATTGGCAACTGCCTTGTCACAAGCTACCCCCCCCCCGCCCCCCCCCCCCCCCCCACCCCTCCCCCCCCCCCCCCCCCCCCCCCCCCAAATCCTGGGCTGCTGCTGCTGCCTTCTTTTTTCCCCCCATCTATCTATCCGCAAGATATTCAACGAACGGTTGCCACCGCCTGGTGAACCCTTGAGCCGACCCCCTTAGGACGAACTTAATCCGCTCTAGCTTTCTAAACCCCGCCATGTAATTTATCCAGGTCTCCACCCCCGGGGGCTTGGCTTCTTTCCACGTTAACAAGATCCTGCGCCGGGCTACTAGGGACGCAAAGGCCAAAACATCGGCCTCTCTCGCCTCCTGCACTCCCGGCTCTTGTGCAACCCCAAATATAGCCAACCCCCAGCTTGGTTCGACCCGGACTCCTACTACTTTTGAAAGCACCTTTGTCACCCCCATCCAAAACCCCTGTAGTGCCGGGCATGACCAAAACATATGGGTATGATTCGCTGGGCTTCTCGAGCACCTCGCACACCTATCCTCCACCCCAAAAAATTTACTGAGCCGTGTTCCAGTCATATGTGCCCTGTGTAATACCTTAAACTGAATCAGGCTTAGCCTGGCACACGAGGACGACGAGTTTACCCTGCTTAGGGCATCTGCCCACAGCCCCTCCTCGATCTCCTCCCCTAGCTCTTCTTCCCATTTCCCTTTTAGTTCATCCACCATAGTCTCCCCCTCGTCCCTCATTTCCCTATATATATCTGACACCTTACCATCCCCCACCCATGTCTTTGAGATCACTCTGTCCTGCACCTCTTGTGTCGGGAGCTGCGGAAATTCCCTCACCTGTTGCCTCGCAAAAGCCCTCAATTGCATATACCTGAATGCATTCCCTTGGGGCAACCCATATTTCTCGGTCAGCGCTCCCAGACTCGCGAACTTCCCATCCACAAATAGATCTTTCAGTTGCGTTATTCCTGCTCTTTGCCACATTCCATATCCCCCATCCATTCCCCCCGGGGCAAACCTATGGTTGTTTCTTATCGGGGACCCCCCCAATGCTCCAGTCTTTCCCCTATGTCGTCTCCACTGTCCCCAAATCTTCAGTGTAGCTACCACCACCGGGCTTGTGGTGTAGTTCCTCGGTGAGAACGGCAATGGGGCTGTCACCATAGCCTGCAGGCTAGTCCCCCTACAGGACGCCCTCTCTAATCTCTTCCACGCCGCTCCCTCCTCCTCTCCCATCCACTTACTCACCATTGAAATATTAGCGACCCAATAGTACTCACTTAGGCTCGGTAGTGCCAGCCCCCCCCTATCCCTACTACGCTGTAAGAATCCCTTCCTCACTCTCGGAGTCTTCCCGGCCCAAACAAAACCCATGATGCTCTTTTCTATCCTTTTAAAAAAAAGCCTTCGTGATCACCACCGGGAGGCACTGAAACACAAAGAGGAATCTCGGGAGGACCACCATCTTAACCGCCTGCACCCTCCCTGCCATTGACAGGGCTACCATATCCCATCTCTTGAAATCTTCCTCCATCTGCTCCACCAACCGCGTTAAATTTAACCTGTGCAATGTGCCCCAATTCTTAGCTATCTGGATCCCCAGGTAACGAAAGTCTCTTGTTACCTTCCTCAACGGTAGGTCCTCTATTTCTCTACTCTGCTCCCCTGGATGCACCACAAACAGCTCACTCTTCCCCATGTTCAGTTTATACCCTGAAAAATCCCCAAACTCCCCAAGTATCCGCATTATTTCTGGCATCCCCTCCGCCGGATCCGCCACATATAGTAGCAAATCATCCGCATACAAAGATACCCGGTGTTCTTCTCCTCCCCTAAGTACTCCCCTCCATCTCTTGGAACCCCTCAGCGCTATCGCCAGGGGCTCAATCGCCAGTGCAAACAGTAATGGGGACAGAGGACATCCCTGCCTTGTCCCTCTATGGAGCCGAAAATATGCCGATCCCCGTCCATTCGTGACCACACTCGCCACTGGGGCCCTATACAATAGCTGCACCCATCTAACATACCCCTCTCCAAAACCAAATCTCCTCAACACCTCCCACAAATAATCCCATTCCACTCTATCAAATGCTTTCTCGGCATCCATCGCCACTACTATCTCCGTTTCACCCTCTGGTGGGGCCATCATCATTACCCCTAACAGCCTCCGTATATTTGTGTTCAGCTGTCTCCCCTTCACAAACCCAGTTTGGTCCTCGTGAACCACCCCCGGGACACATTCCTCTATTCTCATTGCCATTACCTTGGCCAGGACCTTGGCATCCACATTTAGGAGGGAAATTGGTCTGTAGGACCCGCATTGTAGCGGGTCCTTTTCCTTCTTGAAGAGAAGCGATATCGTTGCTTCAGACATAGTCGGGGGCAGTTGTCCCCTTTCCTTTGCCTCGTTAAAGGTCCTCGTCAGTACCGGGGCGAGCAAGTCCAAATATTTTCTATAGAATTCAACTGGGAATCCGTCCGGTCCCGGGGCCTTTCCCGTCTGCATACTCCTAATTCCTTTCACCACTTCTTCTACCTCGATCTGTGCTCCCAGTCCCACCCTTTCCTGCTCTTTCACCTTGGGAATTTCCAGCCAATCCAAAAAGTCCATCATTCTCTCCCTCCCATCCGGGGGTTGGGCTTCATATAATTTTTTATAAAATGTCTTGAACACTTCATTCACTCTCTCCGCTCCCCGCTCCATCTCTCCTTCCTCGTCCCTCACTCCCCCTATTTCCCTCGCTGCTCCCCTTTTCCTCAATTGGTGTGCCAGCAATCTGCTCGCCTTCTCCCCATATTCATACTGTACACCCTGCGCCTTCCTCCATTGTGCCTCTGCAGTGCCTGTAGTCAGCAAGTCAAATTCCACATGCAGCCTTTGCCTTTCCCTGTACAATCCCTCCTCCGGTGCTTCCGCATATTGTCTGTCCACCCTCAAAAGTTCTTGCAGCAACCGCTCCCGTTCCTTACTCTCCTGCTTCCCTTTATGTGCCCTTATTGATATCAGCTCCCCCCTAACCACCGCCTTCAACGCCTCCCAGACCACTCCCACCTGGACCTCCCCATTGTCATTGAGTTCCAAGTACTTTTCAATACATCCCCTCACCCTTAGACACACCCCCTCATCCGCCATTAGTCCCATGTCCATTCTCCAGGGTGGGCGCCCTCCTGTTTCCTCCCCTATCTCCAAGTCCACCCAGTGTGGGGCATGATCCGAAATGGCTATAGCCGTATATTCCGTTCCCCTCACCTTCGGGATCAATGCCCTACCCAGCACAAAAAAGTCTATGCGCGAATAGACTTTATGGACATAGGAGAAAAACGAGAACTCCTTACTCCTAGGTCTACTGAATCTCCACGGGTCCACACCTCCCATCTGCTCCATAAAATCTTTAAGCACCTTGGCTGCTGCTGGCCTCCTACCAGTCCTGGACTTCGACCTATCCAGCCCTGGTTCCAACACCGTGTTAAAGTCTCCCCCCATTATCAGCTTTCCCGTCTCTAGGTCCGGAATGCGTCCCAGCATTCGCCTCATAAAATTGGCATCATCCCAGTTCGGGGCATACACGTTTACCAAAACCACCATCTCTCCCTGTAGTTTGCCACTCACCATCACGTACCTGCCCCCGTTAGCCGCCACTATAGTCTTTGCCTCGAACATTACCCGCTTCCCCACTAATATAGCCACCCCCCTGTTTTTCGCATCCAGCCCCGAATGGAACACCTGCCCCACCCATCCTTTGCGCAGCCTAACCTGGTCTATCAGTTTCAGGTGCGTTTCCTGTAACATAACCACATCTGCTTTAAGTTTCTTAAGGTGTGCGAGTACCCGTGCCCTCTTTATCGGCCCGTTGAGCCCTCTCACGTTCCACGTGATCAGCCGAGTTGGGGGGCTTCCCACCCCCCCCCCCCCCCCCCTTGCCGATTAGCCATCATCTTTTTCCAGCTTCTCACCCAGTTCCCACGCAGCTGTATCTCCCCCAGGCGGTGCCCCCCCGCCCATCCTCTCCCATACCCGCTCCCCCCTTTCCCCAGCAGCAGCAACCCAGTAATTCCCCCCTCCCACCCCCCCCCCGCTAGACCCCCCGCTAGCGTAATTACTCCCCCCATGTTGCTCCCAGAAGTCAGCAAACTCTGGCTGACCTCGGCTTCCCCCCGTGACCACGGCTCGCACCGTGCGACGCCCCCTCCTTCCTGCTTCTCCATTCCCGCCATAATTATCATAGGGCGGGAGCCAAGCCCGTGCTTCTCCCTTGGCCCCGCCCCCCATGGCCAACGCCCCATCTCTTCTCCCTCCCCACCTCCCCCCATCACCACCTGTGGGAGAGAGAAAAGTTACCATACCGCAGGATTAGAACATAAAACCCCTCTTCGCCCCCCACATTCGCCCCACCACTTTGTCCAAACGTTCTTTTTAATAGTCCACTCATTCCAGTTTTTCTTCTACAATAAAAGTCCACGCTTCATCCGCCGTCTCAAAGTAGTGGTGCCTCCCTTGATATGTGACCCACAGTCTTGCCGGTTGCAGCATTCCAAATTTTATCTTCCTTTTATGAAGCACCGCCTTGGCCCGATTAAAGCTCGCCCTCCTTCTCGCCACCTCCGCACTCCAGTCTTGATAAACGCGGATCACCGCGTTCTCCCATTTACTGCACCGAGTTTTCTTCGCCCATCTAAGGACCATTTCTCTATCCTTAAAACGGAGGAATCTCACCACTATGGCTCTGGGAGTTTCTCCTGCTCTCGGTCCTCGCGCCATAACTCGGTACGCTCCCTCCACCTCCAACGGACCCGTCGGGGCCTCCGCTCCCATTAACGAGTGCAGCATCGTGCTCACATATGCCCTGACGTCCGCCCCCTCCACACCTTCAGGAAGACCAAGAATCCTCAGGTTGTTCCTCCTTGCGTTGTTTTCCAGTGCCTCCAACCTCTCCACACATCGTTTCTGATGTGCCTCCTGTATTTCCGTCTTCACCACCAGGCCCTGTATATCGTCCTCATTCTCGGCTGCCTTCGCCTTCACAACCCGAAGCTCCTGCTCCTGGGTCTTTTGTTCCTCCTTTAGCCCTTCGATCGCCTGTAATATCGGGGCCAACAGCTCTTTCTTCATTTCCTTTTTTATCTCTTCCACGCAGCATTTCAAGAACTCTTGTTGTTCAGGGCCCCATATGAAACTGCCACCTTCCGACGCCATCTTGGTTTTTGCTTGCCTTCCTTGCCGCTGTTCCAAAGGATCCGCTGCAATCCGGCCACTTTCCTCTCCTTTTTCCATCCGTGTCCAGGGGGAATTCCCTTCTGGTTTACCGCACGGTGTTTTTAGCCGTTAAAATTGCCGTTGGGGCTCCTATCAAGAGCCCAAAAGTCCGTTCCACCGGGAGCTGCCGAAACGTGCGACTTAGCTGGTCATCGCCGCACCCGGAAGTCCCAGGAAGTCAATTGTGACTTACTAATTTATCAAGGTTCTCTGAGGAAGTAACAAGGGATGTCAATAAAGGGGAACCTGTAGATGTGCTTTATCTGGATTTCCAGAAGGTATTTCCCATTGTGCCACATCAAAGGTTATTGCACAAAATAAGAGCTCATGGTTTGGGGGCAACATATCAGCATGGATAGAGGATTGGTTAGCGAACAGGAAGCAGCCAGTAGGTATAAATGGGTCATTTCTGGGTGGGTAAGATGGGACAAGTGGAATGTCACCAGGATCAGTGCTGGGCTCTCAACCATTTACAATCTGTATGAATGTGATGACGGGATTGAATGTATGGCAACTAAATTTTCTGATGCCTCAAAGACGGGTAGGAAAGTAATTTGTGAAGTGGATTTAAGAAGTCTGCAAAGGACTACAAATAGGTTAAGTGAGTGGGCAAAAACTGACAGATGGAGCCTAACTTTGGGAAATGTGAATTGTCCACTTTGTCAGGAAGTATTAAATAAAACAATCTTATTTAAATGGAGAGAGATTGCAGAACTCTTGAGGTACAGAGGGATCGGGATGCCCGATCCCAAGTTAGTCTGCAGGTACAGCAAGTGATTAGGAAGCTCAATGGAATATTGTTGTTTATTGCAAAGGAAATCTAATATAAATTGAGGGAAGGATTTCTACCATTTGGTTACCAGCAGCACTTTGCGATTACTGGAACTCAGTAGAAATGTAAGTTAAAACTTCTCAGGTGCCAATAGGAATTGTTTTGTTTGTCTTCTATTGATTACAATTTAAAAGTCATTTAAAAGGCAATTTGTAGACAATTTGAAGCTTTCAAAGAATCACAGACATTATCTTCTTGCTTTGGGAAACAGCTCGACAATGACTTTTAAAAGTCAAAGTCTGAAAATAAAATATGAAAAAGAGAGAGAGATAATCTTCAGCTTCAAACCATTGAAACTAACAAACTACCCACAAATTCCTACCCTAATCTACAACTAAACCCAATCCCAACTAAAACTCAATGAGGCTGGCCAAAACTTCTGCAGTTATACTCTTTCATATCTGTCTTAAGTCATCTAATCACACCCCAATATAATCCTAATTGGTTTGGGTTAGACTCAAACACATTTGATTTGACGGCAAGCCGTCCATCTTCAATATGTAACATTACTTCTATTTGTTGCGTATCTGCATATTTGTGTATATTACACTGATTCAAAGTTGAAAACTGTTATGTTTTGTAAATGTTGACTGGGGCTTAATATTTACGCTTAAACAGCTATCTTTTACCTATATTAGGTGCATTAGAAATACCTGGCTTCGACAGTGATCTGGAAAGCAGCAGACACTTCATGATGTTCCAATGGAAGTGGGGTCTGGTTGTGTAGATAAGTTCATAAGATATAGGAGCAGAATTAGGCCATTTGGCCGGTCGAGTCTGCTCTGCCATTCGATAATGGCTGATCTTATCCTGGCCGTAACTCCACCGTGCTTCCCATTCACCATAACCCTTCAACTCATTACCTATTAAAAATCTGTCTAACTCCTCTTTAAATTTACTCACTGTCCCAGCATGCACCGCAGTCTGGGACAGTGAATTCCACAGATTCAGCCCTTTGGGAGAAATAGTTTCTCCTTAACTCAGTTTTAAGTTTGCTACCTCTTATCCTAAGGCTATGACCTCTTGTTCTCGAATGCCCCACAAGAGGAAACATTCACTCCACATCTACTTTATCCATACCTTTTATCATCTTGTGTAGCTAAATTTGATTTCAGGTTTTACACAGCACACAGGCAGCCTGAGGTTTCACCCTGGATAGAGAATCTCTGAAAGGTTCCATTGAAATCACTCAATGGGACTCGGAGAACCAACATTGTCTGCTTGGAGAGGAATGTTGGTGTTACAGCTGCTGAGAAGCAACACACAGATACCCAAACACAGAGATCCAAACACACTTCCTCTCTCCCTTTCTTACACACACACAGGCACACAAATAGACATGACCACACAGGCACACACAGAGACAATTCCTGTCCTATCATGTGGCCAATGCAAACAAATATGTTTGAGAAATTCAAGTAAACATTATCCTCCAGGAACTGTGAGCAGTTTTGATGACCCATTTCCACTCCTTTCTCTGAATCTTGACTATATATTGAACAACATCTGGAACAGCAGCAATGACAAAACATTACCATTGAGCAGTCTCTTGCCAGCCTGGGTGAAGAGCCCTGGTGGGAGATAGTGTAAATTACAGAACAACATCCCTGGGTAATCACAGTCTCTTCTTCGTTCTTGGAATAATTGAAGATGCAAATTCCCCTCACATTGATGGTCCAGTTGATGAAGAGAATTCTAAGATAGGTTTCAAGGAGAAAGACTATAATGTTGTTTTGATTCTGTCATCTGAGACCATTGTCCGAATGGCCGAGGATATGTGTTACACCATACCCAGCAGATACCATAGACATTGTTAATATATATTTAAATTATTTCATGGGATGTAGGCATCGCTGACAAGACCAGCATTTGTTGCCCATCCCTAATTGTACTTGAACTGAGTGTCTTGTTCAGCGACATCCAAGGGCAGTTTAGAGTCAGCCACATTGCTTCGCATCTGGAGACACTTCGCATCTGGAGTCACATGGAGGCCAGACCAGGCAAGGATGGCAGATTTCCTTCCATAAAGTACTGAGTGTACCAGATGCATTTTTGGAAAAAAATGTCATGACTACCTTTCAATTCCTGATTTTATCACTTTAATTTAAATTCTATTGTCTGCTGGAGTGGGATTTGAAGCCATTTCCTCAGTCTGAGCTTCTGGATCACTCGTCCAGTGACATTACCACTGCACCAACATCTCCCCTAAACTATTTGTCAAGCAATTCCTGATGTTCATGTGCTGCCGCACTTTTATTCCCATGAATTCTATTTTTAGATCTATAATGGACTTGCTGCCATCTTGAACAAAACTGTTTTCACCACCCTGGCTCTGCTGTACAGTGCCTTGGTGAGGCCACACTTGGGAGTATTGTGTGCAGTAGAAGGATGTTCTTGCTCTCAAGGGAGTGCAATGAAGGTTTACCAGACTGATTCCAGGAATGGCCGGACTGTCATATGAGGAGAGATTGACGAGGTTGGGATTGTTCTCGCTGGAGTTCAGAAGAATGAGACTTATAAAATTCTAACAGGACTAGACCGGGCAGAATCAGGGAAGATGTCACCAATAATAGGTATGTCTAGAACCAGGGGTCACAGCCTGAGGATTCAGGGTAAACCATTTCGGACAGAGATAAGGAGACACTACTTCACACAAAGAGTGGTGAGTCTGTGGAAATGTTACCACAGGAAGTAGTTGATGCTAAAACTTTGAATATATTCAAGAGGCGGCTGGGTATAGCACTTGGGGAGAATGGGATCAAAGGCTATGGGGAGAAAGCAGGATTAGGCTCTTGAGCTGAATCAGCCATGATTGTGATGAATGGCGGAGCAGGCTCGAAGGGCCAAAAGGCCTCTTCCTGCTCCTATCTTCTATGTATTATGTAATAGTCTTTGTGACATCATCAGAGTCCATTGTTTGTGAATAATCCACATCAGTAACAACAGGAAATGTTCATCAACCTGAGCACAGTATCTGGGCTGACACTCCAGTGTGACATTGAGGGACTGCTGCACAGTGAGAAACTGTGTTCTTCAGATGGAGCTTGTGAAGATTCTGGCCACAATCTTCCAAACCTCCTGATGTAGTAGTGCTGCTGGAGGACTGACAGATTATAAATGTTACATCCCTGTTCAAAAACACAATTACAGCCAATTTGCTTAACATCAGTGGTGGGGAAAAGATGAAGAAAAATGTTCATGACAAAATCAACTGACACTTGGAAAAGTATGGATTCTTACCTCCAGCATTTTCTGTTTATCATTCTGAAAGTCTCCCTGGATCTAAACGTTAGGAGAGATATTCTGAAAGGATTGGGAAGCTGCGATTTGTCAATGAGAGTCACCAAATGTATGAGAACTGAAGGTACTCATGTATAAGGGTAAGAGTAGTCCTCGGGTGAAGGTGCTAAATTGGGAAAAGGCTAATTACTACAATATGAGACAGGAACTGAAGAATTTAGATTGGGAGTGGCTGTTTGAGGGTAAATCAACACATACGTAGATGAAAATCCTTCTGTTTCTTGTATCCATTATTTTTGTAGATTCAGATGGAGTGCGGGAATATAAGACCATAAGAAATAGGAACATATACATAATAATAAATATCTGACATGTGGGACTCTTCCAAACATCAGTTGATTAGAATTCAGGACCGGCATGTTCCTGTGAGGATGAAGGATAAGTATGGCATGTTTCGGCAACATTGGATTACGAAGGATATTGCGAGCCTAGTCAAAAAGAAAAAGGAAGCATTCATAAGGCCTGGAAAGGTGAGAACAGATGAAGCCCTTGAAGAATATAAAGAAAGTAGGAAGGAACTTGAGCAAGGAGGCTGAAAGGGGTCATGAAACTTTCTTCGAAAACAGGATTAAAGAGAATCCCAAAGCATTTTATACGTATATTAAGAGCAAGAGGGAAAGGGTTGTCCCACTCAAGGACAGAGGAGAGAATCTATACTTGGAGCCAGAGGAAATAACCAAGGTGCTGATGAGTACTTTGCATCAGGATTCACCAAAGGGAAGGCCTTGGTGGATGATGAGCCTTGGGGAGACTGTCTAGATAGTCTGGGTCATGTCGATATCAAAAAGGAGGTGTTGGCATCTTAAAAAGCATTAAGGTAGATAAGTTCCCAAGTTCTGATGGGATCTACCCCAGAATACTGAGGAAGGCAAGGGAGAAAATTGCTGGGGCCTGGACAGAAATATTTGTATCCTCATTGGGTACAGGTGAGGTCCCAGACGACTGGAGAATAGTCAATGTTGTCCCATTGTTTAAGAAGGCTAGTAAGGATAATCCAAGAAATTATAGGCTGGTGAGCCTTATGTCAGTGGAGGGAAATTATTGGAGAAGATTATTAGGGACAGGATTTACTTACATTTGGAAACAAATGGACTTATTAACGGTAGGCTGCATGGTTTTATCAAGGGGGAGGCTCTGTCTCATTAACTTGATCCGAGTTTTTTGAGGAAGTGACGGAGATGATTGAAGGAAGGGCAGTGGATGTTATCTATAGAGACTTCAGCAAGGCCTTTGACAAGTTCCCTCTTGACAGACTGGTACAAAAGGTGAAGTCACATGGGATCAGGCATGAGCTGGCAAGATAGATACAGAACTGGCTCAGTCATGGGTGCTTTTCCGAATGGAAGGATGTGACCAGTGATGTTTAGCAGGGATCAGTGATGAGACCTTTGCTGCTCATGGTATATATAAACGAATCGAAGGAAAATATAGGTCTGGTTTGAAAATTTGCAGACAACACAAAGATTAATGGAGTTGCGGATAGTGAAGAGGATTGTCAGAGGATACAGTACAATATAGATCGGTTGGAGACTTGGATGGAGAAATGGCAGATGGAGTGAAAAAATGCAAAGTAATGCATTTTGGAAGGTTGAATACAGGTGGCAATTATACAGTAAAATGCTTAGGAGTATTGACAGGCAGAGAGATCTGTGTATCCAGGTCCACAGATCACTGAAAGTGGCAACGCAGGTGGATAAGTTAGTCAAGAAGGCATACAGCATGCTTGCCTTCATTGGTCGGACCATTGAGTATAAAAATTGGCAAGTCATGCTGCAGCTGTACAGAATCCTAGTTCGGCCACATTTGGAATATTGTGTGCAACTCTGGTCGCCACACTACCTGAAGGGTGTGGATGTTTTGGATGGGGTACAGATTAGGTTTACCAGGACGTGGCCTGGTCTGGAGGATATTAAGCTATGAGGAGAGCTTGGATAAACTCATTCTTGTTTTCACTGGAATGACGGAGGTTGAGAGACAGCCTGATCAAGTTTACAAAATTATGAGGGGCTTGGACAGAGTGGAGAGTCAGAAGCTTTTCCCAGGGTGGAAAGGTCAATTACTAGGTTCAAGGTGAAAAGTGTAGAGGAGATGCATGAGACACGTTTTGTACACAAGAGACTGGTGAGTGCCTGGAACGCGCTGCCGGGGGAGGTGGTGGAAGCAGGGGCGATAGCAACGTTTCAGAGGCATCTTCGCAAATACATGACTAAGATGGGAATAGAGGGATACGGACCCTGGGAGCGCAAACGGTTTTAGTTTAGACAGGCAGCCTGATCGGCGCAGGCTCGGAGGGCCGAAGGGCCTGTTCCTGTGCTGTTCTTTGAAAGAATCGATAGTTGGAAAGGAAATGAGATCCAGAAATGGAACAATCGGTGAGAGGACATCAATTAATCACCTCTTATCCTGGCAAAATCAAGGACTTGACACTCTTGTGTGTTTGAAACAACACTGATTTATTTAACAGGCATCAAGACATTAAACTCCAGCTAAATTACAGAGATTATTAACATCAGAATGAAGATGGCTAAGAGAATCTTGACTGAGGTATTCAAGATCCTGAGGGGTATAAACAGGGTAAGCAGTGAGAAACTGTTCCCTCTGAAGAGAAGATCAATAACGAGAGGACTCAGATTTACATTAATTGGGTGGACTGGATTCAACTGATCTCTCCACACATCTTCTCGACTGAGTAATACTACACTCCGTATGCTTCACCTGGTGACTGTGTCTATGTATTTATATTGTCCATTTATCGTATGTCCTAGGTTTTTTCATGTATGGAACAATCTGTCTGGACTGTACACAGAACAATAATTTCCACTGTACCCAGCACACATGACAATAAATCAAATCCTAAAAGGAGTAGAAGTGATGCGAGGAAAAGATTTTTCACCCAGGGGGTGGTTGGTGCCTGGAACAAACTTCCTGAGACGGTGGAGGAAGTGGGTTTGATCGAGGTATTCCAAAGGGAATTGGATTGTTCGCTGAAAAGAATGAATGTGCCAGGTTATGGGATAAGGCAGTAGAGTGGCACTCTGCAGAATGTTCTTTCAGTGAGCCAGCACAGACTCAATGGGCCGAATGGCCTCCTTCTTTACTGTAAAGATGGTAGAATGAGTTCCTGAATTATGGGGAAAGATCACAGAGAGCAGTTCATACTAGGACACTGCAGGCCCAAGAATACAGCTGTAGGTCCAGAATATTAAACCCGAGTCCAGTTACAGGGATGATCAACATCAGCGGAAACAAACCCCAACTCAGAATGAATGTGGCTCAGTCCTGGATGTGGTTAACAGCAATAACAGCAGAATCTACTCCCTGCAGTTACTCGTGAAGTCGCTGGTGTGTCACCAGGTGGGATGAGGTAGTGAATCCCTTCCCACACTCTGAGCAGGTGAATGGCCTCTCCCCAGTGTGAAGTCGCTGGTGAGCTTTAAGGCTGGATGAATGCCTGAAGCTCTTTCCACAGTCAGTACAGCTGAACGGCCTCTCCTCAGTGTGAACCCGCTGGTGTGTCACTAGATTGGATGAATTGATGAATTGCTTCCCACACACGGAGCAAGTGAACGGCCTCTCCCCGGTGTGAACTCGCCTGTGTAATGCTAGGTTATACATCTGAATGAATGCCTTCCCACACACAGAGCAGGTGTAGGGTCTCTCCCCAGTGTGAACCCGCTGGTGCAATGTTAGGCAGGATGATTGAGTAAATTCCTTCCAACATACGGGGCAGGTGAAGGGTCTCTCCCCTGTGTGGACACGTCGGTGAGTTTCCAACTTAGATGGGCAAGTGAATGGCTTCCCACAATCCCCACATATCCATGGTTTCTCCATGTCATCATGTCTCTCCATGTTGGATGATCAGTTTAAGCCTCGTCCTCACACAGAACACGTGTACAGTTTCTCCACTGTGAATGGTGTGATGTGTTTTCAGGCTGTGTAACTGGTTGAAGCTCTTTCCACAGTCAGTTCACTGGAACACTCTCACTTGGGGGTGTCTCAGTGCTTTTCCAGTCACACTGATGTTTGAAATATTTTCCCACAGACACACATTTCTCCTTCCACATTCAAAGGCCGATGATATTCAGATCCTAATGAATCGAGTGACTGTCAGATTTTGACGTGATGTTTGGTTTGAGTTTCCCGTCTGAAAATCCTCCCCTTCTTGTCGCCTGCAGATAGAATTTACAAAGGTCATCACTGTCAGTCCAGGAAAGAAATTCAGAACAGACAATTCTAGTTTCTCTGGAACATTTTTTTCCTCTCTTGTTCCCACAAAGCTGTAAATCCCCGTCCGACACACTCTCCCTCCTCCCTCAGCTGAAATCTAAATATTGTGTTACATTGCTTTCTGTATCCTGACAACCAATTTGAACAAATCTCTCCAGAACCTCATTCCTCTCTTTCTTTGGAATCTCCTCTAGCCCCACAACCCTCTAAGGTATCTGCACTGCTCTAATTCTGGCTTCTTGTGCATTCCCCTTTTAATCTCTCCATCATTTGTCAGCAGGCCTTTGGTTCCCTCGGTTCCAAGCTCTGACATTCTCTCCCTAACGTCTCAAAGAACAAAGAAATGTACAGCACAGGAACAGGCCCTTCGGCCCTCCAAGCCCGTGCCGACCATGCTGCCCGACTAAACTACAATCTTCTACACTTCCTGGGTCCGTATCCTTCTATTCCCATCCTATTCATATATTTGTCAAGATGCCCCTTAAATGTCCCTATCGTCCCTGCTTCCACTACCTCCTCCGGTAGCGAGTTCCAGGCACCCACTACCCTCTGCGTAAAAAACTTGCCTCGTACATTTACTCTAAACCTTGCCCCTCTCACCTTAAACCTATGCCCCCTAGTAATTGACCCCTCTACCCTGGGGAAAAGCCTCTGACTATCCACTCTGTCTATGCCCCTCATAATTTTGTAGACCTCTATCAGGTCGCCCCTAATGATGGTGCTCTGACATTCTCTCCCTAACTTCTCCTTCTGTCTACCTCACTTTCCACTGTTAAGACACTTGTGTATTGCTGTAAAAAGAGACATGCTGTGGAAGATTTTCATAGTGCATTCATCAGGATAGATTTGTCAAACTTTGTTTTATAATTTTCCTGTGAAGTATATTGGGATGGTTTATAAGTCGTTGTTGACTGTAACCTTGACCTCCTGGTTTACAAAACCCATTGATTTCACAAAACTCATTCTCTGATGTATTTTGTCCCCTGGGTCATTCATCCGGGTTTGCCCCCTACAAACATGGTGGCCGCTCATGCGTCGTATTCCTCTTTGCCCCTATAGAGATGGCGGCCACACATGCGCCCTGGAGCTCACTGTCCTCTCTCAAGATGGCGGATGTTAACTCGGGCCTGACAATCTTAGGAAGGCCCGAGGATTTTGCCTCAGAAATTGAGGGTTTTCTGGCCAATACCGGGTGTTTATAAAAACTCGCAACCCATCCGCCATCCAATAACATTTATGTTATTACTTCGGTCTTTGTAAAAAATCTCCATTTTAAATCCGCTCGCTCGAGATCCTTACCGTCTGTCGCTAGGAACTGCACATGCTCCAGCTGACAAACCAGGGAGCTGACAATGATTGTGGAGGGTTTGCGGATCCTCTCCGGTCCAGCCACTTGACGCTGACTCCGCTTCTCCGGGACAGAAACCCGTCTCTCTGCCCAGGACCATCATTGGCACTGCGCGTGCGCACTGGACTCAGTTACAGCCGCCGCACTGCGCATGCCCCAGCTCGCAATGCCCGGGTGATTGACGGCAGCTCCCAGCCAATAGGAAGAGGGGGCGGGACTGGAGAACAGCGGCAACCCCCTGGGTGGGGAGCAAACATTTCAACATTTGCTCCCGAAATCTGGCAGCATAATGCAGCAAGGCCGAAACAATTCAAGGGCTCATTTAAAGAATAACTGGACAGCCAGGGAATGTCACCATTCGAACAGTAAGAAGTCTTACAACACCAGGTTAAAGTCCAACAGGTTTGTTTCGAATCACTAGCTTTCGGAGCGCATCTCCTTCCTCAGGAGAATGAAGAGGGAGGTTCCGGAAACATTTAGACAAAGTCCTGTCTGCGTGGATACTCCCCGTGGGCGTGGGTCTCACCCCCACAACCCAAGGATGTGCTGGGTAGGTGAACAGACCATCTAAATTGCCCCATAATTGGAAAAAAGAATTGGCTAACCAAATTTATTTAAAGAAAAGAAGAAAATGGAATCACACAGCACAGAAAAGGCCCTTCTGCCCATTGCATATTCATCGGTGAAAAACAACCATCCATTCTAATCCCATTTTTTGTTTTCTCTCATATACCGTTATTTGTTTAAAGGTGAAGAAGGGGCATTTAAAGAATGAGACACAAAAACTTTCGCTCTGTTCAATATGAAACGACACTCATTGTTTGTCTTCAACAAAAAGGTCGCTGCTGCCCAAGCCATGGAATCATAGAATCATAGAATTTACAGCGCACAAGGAGGCCATTTGGCCCAACGAGTCTGTACCGGGCCTTCGAAAGAGCACCCTACTGAAACCCACACCTCCACCCTATCCCTGTAACCCCACCAAATCTGAACCTTTTTTGGACACTAAGGACAATTTAGCTCAGTGAATCCACCTAACCAGCACATCTTTGGACTGTGGGAGGAAACCGGAGCACCCAGAGGAAACCCATGCAGACACGGGGAGAATGTGCAGACTCCACACCGACAGTGCGCTGTGAAGCAACTGTGCTAACCACTGTGCTGCCTGTTGCCCGATGGAGCAGGACTAGGAAACCCTATCCCAAGATTGGTTCAAAATTAGTTAGAAGGAAATGATGAACTGAGAATGTAAATTACAGGGGCGCTGGCAATAATCTCCCGTTCTTTCCTGGAGCTGCTGGCCGACTGGAGAATTGCAAAGTTTATGTACTTAGAACATATGAACTAGGAGCAGGGGTAGGCCATCTGGCCCCTCGAGCCTGCTCCGCCATTCAATGAGATCATGGCTGATGTTTTGTGGACTCCGCTCCACTTTCCGGCCCGAACACCATAACCCTTAATCCCTTTATTCTTCAAAAAACTATCTATCTTTATCTTAAAAACATTTAATGAAGGAGCCTCCACTGCTTCACTGGGCAAGGAATTCCATAGATTCACAACCCTTTGGGTGAAGAAGTTCCTCCTAAACTCAGTCCTAAATGTACTTCCCCTTATTTTGAGGCTATGCCCCCTAGTTCTGCTTTCACCCGCCAGTGGAAACAACCTGCCCGCATCTATCCTATCCCCTTCATAATTTTATATGTTTCTATAAGATCCCCCCTCATCCTTCTAAATTCCAACGAGTACAGTCCCAGTCTACTCAACCTCTCCTCGTAATCGAACCCCTTCAGCTCTGGGATTAACCTAGTGAATCTCCTCTGCACACCCTCCAGCACCAGTACGTCCTTTCTCAGGTAAGGAGACCAAGACTGAACACAATACTCCAGGTGTGGCCTCACTAACACCTTATACAATTGCAGCATAACCTCCTGAGTCTTAAACTCCATCCCTCTAGTAATGAAGGACAAAATTCCATTTACCTTCTTAATCACCTGTTGCACCTATAAACCAACTTTTTGCGACTACATAAGGCTTTGGTCAGGGAAATTAGGGATGGGCAATGAATGCTGGCCCAGCCAGCAATACCCACACGCTGTGAAAGGATAAAATAAACACAGTTACCAGGGCGAGGGGTGGAGATGGTGCCCAGAGAAGAGTTTGTATCGGGGACTGAAGACAATGGCTTTGCTGTTTCCAATGTTTAATTGGAGGAAATCTCTGTTCACCCAGTTCTAAATGTCAGACAAGTCAGGTTGATGTGTGAATTGGAGGTGATGGTTTTCAAATACACCTGTTACCTTGGGAAAGTTGAGGGTTTGAAATTTTGTCAAAAGTTATTGTTCAGGTTGTAGTTATATAAAATCTGTCTCTTTCACCTCCTGCCTCTCCACCTCTATTTCTCCCCTTCTACTCCCAAAATGTTTCGAGGTTTGTGTAGGCCCAGACGAGGTGGCAGGCTCCCTTCCCTGAAAGACATTGGGGTTTTATGACAATTCAGCAGTTTTCTTGGTCACTTTTTCCCAATCCAAGGCCCACAAATGACCAGATTCATTCAGCTCAATTTCACAAGCTGCCTTGTGTTTTTGTGCATTCTCTCTCACTCCGTATTTTCTGTTTTAAATCCGTTTCACAGGGTATAAGAAGGGAGGATTTGCCTCCGGAAACTTCAGGAGCTGATGGAATCGCCCAATTTATTGGAACCAGAATACATTTTGAACATGGAAGGAAAAAGCACCATTCTCAGTGGGGACAAACCGTGCGTGTGTTGTGTGTGTGGACGAGGATTTAGACAATCAGCTGTCCTGTCGAGACATAAGCGGAGTCACACTGGGGAAAAACCATGGAAATGCGGGGACTGTGGGAAAGGATACAATTACCCCTATGAGCTGGAAATTCATGAACGCAATCACACTGGGGAGAGGCCGTTCACCTGTTGTGTGTGTGGGAAAGGATTCCCTCAGTCATACATCCTACAGATACACCAGCGACTTCACACTGAGGAAAAGCTGTTCACCTGCTCTGGGGAAAGGTTTCAGTCAATCATTCCACCTCATGATACATCAGCGGGACTGGGGTCAGGTGATCATCTCAACTCATTTTACACCAGCGACTTCACACTGAGGAGAGACCTTTTAAATGTCCAGAAGTGCTATAAACATTCCAGATGCAAAATCAATGTGTTCACACAGATGAGAGACCATTCAGTTGCTCTCATTGTAGAACTGGGTTCAGGCGATCATCTCACCTCACCGTACATCAGAGAGTTCACACTGGAGAGAGGCCGTTCACCTGCTCCGAGTGTGGGAAGAGATTCACTCAGAAATCCAACCTGCTGACACATCAGCGACTTCACAAGTGACTGCTGGGATTGAATTTTGCTGTTAGTTACATACAGACTGTAAACATGTTAATTGGCGTCTGTTTCTGGTAATAAATTTCATCGCAGTTATTGGTGGCAATATTCTGGGTAAATGTCAAATTAAGTTAAACACATGCTGACAAATCTTTTTAATATCTTTTATACAACTTAGTTCCTTCTGAAATGCTCTCCCTCTCCCCTGTCTCTAATCTCACCACCAACAACAAGTGTGATGAGCTGATGGAGCTTATTTATCACTAAGAGTGAGACAATCTGATCAGTTATCTCTGCTGTTTTCCTCCCACCAGCTCACAGGGCCAAACTGTCTCTCTAATTCCCCTTGCCTGAGCCTTGAACTCTCATATTTCTCTAGTTTCTCTCCTAACCTCTATCCATCTCAGAGCTTACCTTATCCACGAGACCTGCCTTCTGCTCCCTTGACACTATTCTCGCTAAACTCTGATCATCCAACTTCTCCACACAGCTGCTTTGTTCACAGTTCTCTCTCTTGTTTCATTCAGTTCGTCTCACCATTAAATCCACTGTCACCACCCATCCTAAAAAGCCCCACCGTGATTGCAAACTACTGCCCAACTCCAACCTCCCTTTCTTCTCCAAAGTCCTTGTACTTGATGTTCCCCAAGGATCTATCCTCAGCCCCTCCTATTTCCCCATCTACACGCTGCCACTAGGTGACATCATTCAAAAGCACAGTGTTAGTTTTCACATGTATTTAGTACAGGGCTAAATCGCTGGCTTTGAAAACAGACCAAGGCAGGCCAGCAGCACGGTTCAATTCCCGTACCAACCTCCCCGAACAGGCGCCGGAATGTGGCGACTAGGGACTTTTCACAGTAACTTCATTTGAAGCCTACTTGTGACAATAAGCGATTTTCATTTCATTTTCATTTCATACACTAACAACACCCAGCTCTACCTCACCACCATCCCTCTCCATTCCTCACTGTCACTAAATTATCAAACTGCTTATCCCACATCCAATACTGGATGAGCAGAAATTTCCTCCAATTAAAAATCGGGAAGATCAAAGCCATTGTCTTCAGTCATCATTAGAAATTCCGTTCCCTAACTCTCGTCCATCCCTCTCCCTGGGAACTGTCTGGGGCTGAACCGCACTCTGCACAATCTCCGTGTCAGATCTGACCCCAAGATGAGTTTCTGACCACATATCCAGACCATCACTGATACCAGATATTTCAATCTCCAAACTCTAGCCTGTCTCCACCCCCATCCCGACTCATATGCTGCTGAAACCCTCATCCATGCCTGTGTCACCTTTAGACCTGATTCCAATACATTCCTGACCAGCCTCTCCCATTCACCCCACTCCCACACGGAAACGTGAGATTATTCTAATCTCTGCTGCCCTTGTACTTTCTCACACCCAAGTCCCATTCACTGTCCTCCATTGGCTCCCGGTCAAGTCATGCCTTGATTTTAAAATATGAATTATTGTTTTCAAGTTCCTGCACAGTCCTGTCCCTCCCTGTCTCTACAATCTCCAGTCGCACAATCCTCTTGAGATATCGTCACTCTTCTCAATCTGGCTTCTTTGTCATCCCTGATTTTAATCACTCCACCATTGGTGGTGGGGCTGAGGAATAAAACCAAAACTTCTCCAGCTCCCTCTCCTGATGAAAAATTCCTGTTATTATCTCCTCTCCAATCGAGGTTTTGGCTATCTACCCAAATATCGCCCGATGTGACTCAATGTCAATGTATTCTTTACGAACCTCCTCTGACACACCTTGAAACATTTTTTTACATTAATTGAGTTATATAGATACAAGTGGTTACTGTTTCACAACGGCCATTTTGCTCAAAATAAGATTCCACAAACAGCAATCAGACTGATTACTGTGGCGCTTCGAGAACCCAGAGGGAAGAGAGTATTCCTTTTTCTCATGTTTATAGGGTGTATTCAAGAACCAACTTTTTTGTGCTGAGCTGGACGGTCTTGGTCAGGGTGGAGGGGCAGAGTACGCGGGGGATGGTAAACCCGGACCACATGCCCCATTGGTTGGAGATACAGCTGAGATCGGGATGGGAGCAGAGGCCTGGGTGGAGGCTTGATTCGGGTTTGTTGGCAGATAGAGGATTTTGTGATAAAGTGCAGACTGTGATTGAAGATGATGTAGAATTGAACCAAAACAGGGAGATTTGGTGGGTGGCCACATTTTGGGATGCACTGAAAGCGGTGGTCCGAGGGGAGATTATCTTGTTCAAGGCACATGCGGACAGGGAAAGGAGGGAGGAGGATGAGCGGCTAATGAAGGAGATAGTTGTGGTAGATCGAGAGTACGCGAGGGTGCCCACCATGGAGGGATTGGCGAGGAGGAAAAGGTTGCAGGGGCAATTTGATAGATTGATGATGGGGAGGGCGGTCGGACAGCTGCTTCCGGCAAGGGGGGTTCAGTACGAATATGGGGAGAAGGCGAGTCGAATGTTGGTGCATCAGCTATGGAGGCAGGCTGCATCCAGGAAAATGTTGGGGATAGGGGCTGAGGCAGGGGATGTGGTGTCGGAACTGGGGAAGATAAATTAGGGGTTTATTGATTATTATAAGGAGCTCTACAAGGTGGACATGGGTGGGTGAAGGGGGGGGATGTTTTTTAGACAGACTGGAATTTTCAGTTTGAGGAAGAGAAGAGGCGGTGCTGGAGGAGCCCTTGGGGCTGAGGAAGGTATTGGACAGTATAAGGGGTATGAAGTTGGGGAAGGCCCCAGAGCCCGACGTTTACCCAGCGGACTTTTATAAGGAGTTGACAATGGACTTGGTGCCACATCTCTTGGGGCGTTTAATGAACCGTTGGAGAAGGGGGAGCTTCGGGAGACGATGACGCAGGAAACAATCACATTGATACCACTGAAGAGGAAAGACCCGTTGGAATGTGGGCCCATATCGCTGTTAAATACAGCCGTGGAAATGCTGGCTAAGCTGGTGGAGGGAAGGTTGGGCCCCGGGGGTGGTTGTGGAGGATCAAACAGGCTTTGTAAAGGGCAGGCATCTTTCTAGTAATATAAGGAGGCTGGTAAACGTGATCATGACCCCGTCGAGAGCTTGGGTACCAGAGGTAATGGTGCCCATGAATGCGGAAAAGGCTTTTGACCGGGTGGAGCGATGGTACCTGTTTGAGGCCCTGGGAAGGTTCGGGATCAGGCCTGTTATACATGGTACCGGTGGCGGACCAACGATATGGGTTTGCGAAACTTTGAACTTCACAGGGGACAAGGCAGGGGTGCCCATTGACACCGCTTCTATTTGCACTAGCTATAGAGCCTCTGTCAATGGCTCTTTGGGGGTCGACAGAATGCCAAGGGGTTATGAGGGGACGTAGGCAGCATCCATAAGACCATAAGAAATAGGAGCGTAAGTAAGGCCATTCGGCCCATCGAGTCCACTCCACCATTCAATCATGGCTGATTTCAACTCCATTTACCCGCTCTCTCTCCATAGCCCTTAATTCCTCGAGAAATGAAGAATTTATTAACTTCTGTCTTAAAGACACTCAACGTCCCGGCCTCCACCGCCCTCTGTGGCAATGAATTCCACAGACCCACCACTCTCTGGCTGAAGAAATGTCTCCTTATCTCTGTTCTAAAGCGACTCCCTTTTATTCTAAGGCCCCCGGGTCCTAGTCTCCCCTGCTAATGGAAACAACTTCCCTACATCCACCCTATCTAAGCCATTCATTATCTTAATCATTATCCGGTGTCGCTATACATGGACAACCTGCTATTGCATGCAACGGACCCGCTGGAGAGCATGGAGAGGATTATGGGCCTGTTGGGGAGGTTCGGGGTGTTCTCAGGATAAAAGTTAAATGTAGGGAAAAGCAAAGTGTCCCTGGTGAACAAGCTGGGTCGGCGAGCCAACCTAGGTGGCCAGAGACAAGTAGGGATTCAAGTAGCGAGGCAATGGGCGAAGCTACATAAATGGAATTTAACAGAACTGGTGGAGGAGGTCAGGGAGCATCTGAAGAGGTGGGACACGCTGCATTTGACTCTGGCAGGGAGGGTCGAAGTGGTGAAGATGAACATTTTGCTGAGGTTCCTATACATATTCCAGAAACTTCCGATATTTGTATCGAAGGCCTTCTTTCAAAAACTGGATATGATTATTTCAGATTTTGTATGGGCAGGGAAGGTGCCACGGGTAAGAGGACCGTTTTACAGAGATAGAGGCAGAAGGGAGGCTTGGTGTTGCCAAACCCGCTGTATTGTTACTGGGCGGCGAATGTGGAGAACGTGAGGTGGTGGGAAGGAGGGAAGGCAGAATGGGTTAGGGTGGAGGAAGAATCCTGTAGGGAGTCCAGCTTGAGGGATATGGCGGCATTGCCAATGGCACCAAGGAAATACATGGAGAGCCTGGTGGAGCAGTCCACAGTAAAGGTCTGGAAGCAGCTGAGGAGGCATTTCAGGATAGAAGGGATGTCGGTGTTGGCGCCGCTGTGTAAAAACTACGGTTTCAAGCCAGGGGGGAATAGACGGCATGTATATGAAGTGGAGAGAAGCTGGTTAAGATGAGGGATTTGTACCTGGTTTGCCAGTATAGAGGAACTGAAGGAGAGGGTAGAGCTCCCAAGAGGATGAGAGTTTAGATACCTGCAGGTAAGAGATTCTGCGCAAACAGTTTGGAAAAAGTTACCCAGGTTACTGAGGTCCACCTTGTTGGAGCGACTGCTGCTTCTGGACATATAAGGGAGGACAGGATCGGGAACATATACAGGTGGATGGGAGAGCAGGGAGGTGAGTAGGTGGTGAAGATTAAGAAGACGTGGGAGGGGAAATTCGGAGGAGAGATAAACTGTGGAGTATGGAGTGAGGCACTATGAAGGGTTAATATGACCTCCTCGTGTGAAAGGGTGAGCCTGATACAGTTCAAGGTGGTACCTAGGGTATATATGACTCGGACAAGAATGAGTGGATTCTTCCAGGAGTTGGAACACAGGTGTGAGAAATGTGGGTCAGGACCAGCGAACCACGCACAAATGTTCTGAGGCTGCGAAGGCCGGAGAGATTCTGGGCGGGAGTGTTTGTGGTGCTAACAAGGATAGTGGGTGAGGAGGTTGAGCCAGACCCTTCGATCGCATTATTTGGGATATTAGAGAAGCCGGAGCTGATAGAGGGATGGAAGACCAATGTTGTGGCCTTCGCCTCTCTGATTGCCCGGTGAAGAATTTAATTGGAGTGGTGGTCAGCAATGCCAGTGGGTGTAGCAGCCTGGCTGGGTGACTTATACGAGTTACCTCTGGGCACCGGTTGGAAAAGATCAAATATGAATTACGGGGTTCAGTGGAGGGTTTTGTTGCAAGATGGGGGATGTTCGTGGCCGTGTTTGAGGAGTTGTTCATCGCGGGGGAGCGAGGATGAAAAAGGGGAAAAATTTGTACATAGTGTTTAGTTGTGTGATGGAGAGTTCACTTCCTGCATTGTTAATGTTTCATAATCTTTTATATAAGTTTGGAATTAAATACATTAAAATAAAATCAGACTGATTAATCCAGTCTTTTTGGTCGTATTTGAAACATGGATTTTGATCCCACTGCACCAGGGGAACATCTTGTGGACCGTATATGGGGTTAGCCCATTGAATCCGTGGAGGGCAGAAGGAGGACATTCAGCCCAATGAAAGCGCACCAGCCCTAGGGCTACTCCCCTGCCCTAGCTCTGTTACCCCACCTAACCTGCACATCTTTGGACTGTGGGAAGAAACTCGAGCACTTGGAGGAAACTCATTGTACTCATTGGAGTTTAGAAGGATGCGGGGGGATCTTATTGAGACATATAAAATTATGAAGGGAATAGATAGGATAGATGCGGGCAGGATGTTTCCACTGGTCGGGGAAAGCAGAACTAGGGGGCATAGCCTCAAAATAAGGGGAGGTAGATTTAGGACGGAGTGTAGAAGGAACTGCTTCACCCAAAGGGTTGTGAATCTCTGGAATTCCTTGCCCAGTTAAGCAGTTGAGGCTCCTTCTTTAAACGTTTTTAAGAAAAAGATAGATGCCTTTCTAAAGAATAAAGGGATTCGGGATATGGTGTACGGGCCGGAGAGTGGAGCTGAGTCCACAAAGATCAGCCATGATCTCATTAAATGGTGGAGCAGGCTCGAGGGGCCAGATGGCCTACTCCTGTTCCTAATTCTTATCTGATTGAAATTGAAAATTCTTAATGGGCCTGACAGGGTAGATGTGGAGAAAATGTTTCTTGTGTTTGGGGAACCTAGAATACGGCGATTAGTCTCAGAGTCGGGGATCGACCATTTAGGATGGAGATGAGAAGGAATTCCTTATCTCAAAGGATTCTGAATCTTTGGAATTTTCTATTCCAGGGAGCTGTAAATCCTCAGTTATGTTCAAGACAGGGGACAATAGAATCTTGGATACAAAGGGAATTAAGAATCATGGGGAGGGTGAAGATCAGTCATAATTGTATTAAATAGCAGAGCAGACTCGAAGGTCCGAATGGCCTATTTCTGGTCCTATTTTAATGTTCTTGAAACCTCAGTGTGATTCCCCTCAAGCTGTTGAGTGGGTGAATTAAATCTTCACAAATCGGCAAGACACCAGAGTACAAGTCAGGACAGACTGACTTGTCCATTGGTTACACATTACAATTAAATCTGAGCACACAGACCATTTATTCCAATTCTCTTCCCGCTCCTAGTGATGCACTAAGGCAGTCTTTAATCTATTTCCATAGCTACTAATTCCAGAAGCAACTCGCTAGTCTATCGTCAGAGGCTTATAGCTTGAGGGGTGCCACTCCACATCAAGCGTGGCTGACCAGGACTCTCTCCCACTCTTACCCCAGCCATTGGCGGGTTTGGGAGAATTTTGCAGGTTGGCACTAAACCTGTTTGATTGTGTTACAAATGCTCCTTCCTTGGCCATCATGTCCTGGCATGGGACTCCAATCCGGAGCTTCTGGCTCTGAGGCAGGGACGCTAGAGCCACAAGACCTTCCACAGACTGTAGACATATCTGAATGTAATCAGAGTTATCCAGCAGTTCAGCACTAACTGAGGGAGCTACTTCATAAAACAAGGAACAAAGATTCCACAGGATTTTCACTGTAAATCAGCACAAATGGATGCTATTAGTTACAGCAGGGTCCAGTCTCAGGTTATAAATTGGTGTGTATACTTTATGAGTAATCCCTTCAACATCTGAGAAGTTAACAGCCTGTCTAAGAAGTCTACAGATGAGATTACCAACATTCAGAGTTTACACCACCTCATCCTCAAGTTACAGAACAAACTTTCTCCTGTCAATATAGAGCTGCAGGATTGGACTGGGATCTGTTTATTGTTCATATTTAGTTCAAGACATTTACTAAGTGATTTAAATTTTAAAAGGATGTTTACAGCTATAATGGTCTATTGCCATATGAATGAAGCATGGTGTGGAGTACAGGATAAGTCTAATAGGTGTAAATGACATAAGAAATAAACCCCAGTTGTCAGAATTTAAACCCTGCATCATTGATGAACTCGCCGATGTCTCATAAGGTTGGATAAACAAATGAATCCCTTCTCACACTCTGAGCAGATGAAAGGCCTCTCCCCAGTGTGAGTGCGTTGGTGTATAGTGAGGTTGCCTGATTGCTTGAACCCAGTCCCGCAGTGAGGGCACCTGAACGGTCTCTCATCAGAGTGAACACGTTGATGGATCCGCAGTTTCTCTGAACTTTTAAAGCACTTCCTACAGTCTGGACATTTAAAAGGTCTCTCTTCAGTATGAACTTGCTGGTGTGTTCGCCAATGTGATAACTGAGTGAATCCCTTCCCACATTCAGAACAGGTGAAAGGTTTCTCCCCAGAGTGAGTGCGCTGGTGTCGAACAAGGTCAGCTGATCGCCTGAACCCATGCCCACATTGAGAACACCTGAACGGTCTCTCATCAGTGTGAACAAGTTGATGGCGCCGCAGTTCCTCTGACCTTTTATAGCACTTTTCGCATTCTGGACATTTGAAAGGTCTCTCGTCACTGTGAACCCGCTGGTGCATCAGCAGCTCAGATGATGCCCTGAACCTCTTCCCGCATTGTGAGCATCTGAATGGCCTGTCCACAGTGTGGATGCGCTGGTGCATCCGCAGTACATTTAGGCTTTTAAAGCTCTTTTCACAGTCAGAGCATTTAAACTCCCTCTTGTCAGCGTGAACGGGCTGGTGTTTCTGCAGGGAAGAGAAACTAGTGAATCCCTTCCCGCACCCGGAGCAGGAGAATGGCCTCTCCCCGGTGTGATTGCGCCAATGAATTTCCAGCTCAGACGGGTAATTGAATCTCTTTCCACAATCCCCACATTTACACGGTTTTGTCCCTGGGTGAACGGTGATTTTTGCTGCCATGTTCGAAGGCTGGTGATCGTCACTCCTGATGAATTGAGCCTGTCAAATCCTGATGTGATGTTTGGATTAGTTTCTCTTTCCCGATTGCAAATCCTCTCCAAGATACCCTGTGAGATTGATTTAAAACAGAAACAAGGGAGTGAGAGAGAACCCACAAAAACAGAAATAAATAAAACACAAATCGAGTTGAATGAATCTGATAATTTGTGGGATTGACACTGGGAAAGAGTGACCATGAAAGCAGAAAGTAACAGGCAGGGGAGATGGTGGGAAAGTCAGGGAGTGAAGCAAAGATGATTCATCGACAATTCAATCAATTGTTTCTGTTTCAATTGCGAAGGGGCGGGATTGGAGGACTATCCGGTCATCAGGTCCTCCGACCAATCACAATGTGTGTTGGAAGTGGGTCCCGCAGCTGCGTGGCAGGGACCAAAAGGAAGGTCCCTCATTGGCTGTTTGGCCAGAGAGTGCCCCCCATAAACATGGCGCCTCCGCATGAGCCCGGCTGAGGCTCGCCCCCCATGAAAATGGCGGCAAGGAACTCAGCTATTTCTCATTCAGACGCAAAGGCAGGAATTTGAGCTTCATATTGGGGGTTTGGAGCGTGCTGCGGGTGTTTGTGAAGCCCTCATATCCAACCCACCCGCCGGCTCCATCGCTCCCGACTCACCGCTCAGTTTCTCATCGGCTCCAGATTTCCACGCAACCGCCCGAGCCCAGCTTGGTACCCGCACTGCGCATGCTCCAGATCACAATACCTGGATAATGATTGACGCTGCTCCGAGCCAATAGGAAGAGGGGATGGGGCTGGAGTTCCGAGCGGGAGCGGCTGGTCCTCCAACCAATCGGAGTGAATGAGGGGCGGGGCTGAGCCCGGATCTCCCACATTGGCTGAAACTGCATCATTTTGAAAGCTGATTTGTGTCAAACTCCAGGTGAGACGGTGGGGCAAATGTGTGTTGATGACAGGGCCGTAGCGGATTGGATCTCAAACAATGATGAGTCAGAGTACAGGAGGGAGATAGAGACCATAATGGCGGAATTACAACAATCTCTCCCTCCCGAGTGAGCAAAACTAAAGAGCTGGTCTGGTCATTGGCTTCAGGAAGCAAAGAACTGTACACATTGTCGTGTTGGGTGCTCTGGTTCACAAATAAGCCAACAATGCTGAAAGTGATGTAACTCTATTTTATTAACTGTTCAACTATGCTAACATACTGTAAACGTGGGTATACGCAATACCAGCTTAACTGTGGACCCTTTCCTATCACTAGCTATGGTGAGGCATTCAGCACATGGTGAATGTCTGTGATGCAGGCTGTGAGCTCTGTGCTCTGAGCTGGCTGCTGCTAGAATGAGAGGGACCTCTCCTGTCCCCTGTCTTTATACTGCGTGTGCTCTCACCGGTGATTGGCTGCGGTGTTGTGTATGCTGGTTGGTCCTACTGCATGTCCATCAGTGTGTGTATGTGATTGCACCATAATGTACTGATGTATATTATGACATCCCCCCTTTTTTTTTACAAAGAACATGTGCCTTTGTGAGAATAAATAACATGTAATGAGTGTATCTGACCATGTGTGTGCAGTATTTACATAACTATGTACATGAGGCTAGTCTATATACACGGGAAGGTGCCTGGTGCAGAGAAAAGAAAAACAAGGTGTTACACGAACAACAAAACTAATAACGAATGCTATAAACAAACTAGTGAAATGCTGAAACAGGATGAAAGAACAAAGCATTGAGTCCAACATTGTAAGGCTCATAAATCAAGTCTCTGAGGTGGGCGACGAATTCGGGTTGACCGCCTCAAGGGTGGGTCAGGAGCCACCGGCTGAGGGCCGGGCCACGGCCAAGTGAGGAGGATGCAGAGTATCCGGAAGCTCTACAAAGTCCAGGTCGGGGACAACAGGAGGGCGTGGCACCGGTGGAGGATTGCGTAGGGCACCAGACGAAGGGTACACCGATTGTGGCGGCGAATGGAGCCATCAGGCAGACAAACCAGGAATGAGTGGGGATCCACCAGCTGAAGAACCACAGCAGTCGCAGACCAGCCACCCTCTGGAAGATGGATTTGGACGTTGTCACCTGGCACCAGAGCAGTCGCTCGAGCGTCATGCGCCGCCTTGTGCTGTGCGCGAGACTGTTGCATCCGATGAAGGACCGGAGCATGGTTCAGGTCTGGGACGTGAATGGACGGCACAGTGGTCCTGAGGGTGCGACCCATCAGCAGCTGGGCTGGTGACAGGCCCGTGGACAGTGGAGCTGAGCGATAGGCCAGCAAGGCGAGGCAGAAGTCGGATCCTGCATCAGCAGCCTTGCAGAGGAGCCTCTTTACGATATGGACACCCTTTTCTGCTTTGCCATTTGACTGGGGATGCAGGGGACTGGACATCATGTGTACAAAGTTGTACCTGCTGGCGAAGTTAGATCATTCCTGGCTCGCGAAGCAGGGGCCATTGTCCGACATCACAGTGAGTGGGATGCCGTGACGAGTAAAGGTCTCTTTGCAGGCACGGATAACAGCCGATGACGTGATGTCGTGCAGGCGTACAACCTCGGGATAGCTGGAAAAATAATCAACTATGAGAACATAGTCCCTGCCGAGCGCATGGAACAGGTCCACGCCTACCTTAGACCAAGGGGACATGACCAACTCATGGGGTTCAAGGGTCTCCCATGGTTGGGCCGGCTGGAACCGCTGACAGGTGGGGCAATTGAGCACAGTGTTGGCAATGTCCTCATTTATGCCAGGCCAGTAGACAGCCTCTCGGGCCCTCCGTCGGCACTTTTCTACGCCGAGATGGCTCTCGTGCAGCTGCTCTAAAACCAGGTGATGCATGCTGTGTGGGATCACAATGTGGTCCAGCTTCTGGAGGACGCCATCAACGACTGCCAGATCGTCTCGAATATTATAGAACTGCGGGCATTGTCCCTTGAGCCATCCGTCAGTCATGTGGCGCATCACACGTTGTAGCAGGGGGCCAGCCGCAGTCTCACGGCGAATGTGGGTTAGGCGTTCATCCGTGGCCGGCAGATTGACGGCCGTGAAGGCCACATGGGCGTCGACTTGGCAAACGAACCCCTCTGGGTCGGACGGAGTGGTGACTGCCCTGGACAGGGCGTCGGCTATGATCAGGTCCTTACCCGGTGTGTACACGAGCTGGAAATCGGATCTCCAGAGTTTGAGCAGAATGCGTTGTAGGCGAGGGGTCATATCATTGAGGTCTTTTTGGATGATGCCGACCAGCGATCTCCACAGTGAACTGGGGAAGGCCATACACTTAGTCAAGGAATTTGTTGACACCGGTCAACAGGCCTAGGCACTCCTTCTCGATTTGCGCATAGCGCTGCTCTGTGGGACCTCAATGATATGGCCCGTGACGCATAGGCAACAGGGGCCCATGACGAGGCGTCATCTTGTTGCAGGAGCACAGCCCCTATGCAAGATTGACTAGCGTCCATTGATATTTTTGTCTCCCTTGCAGGATCGAAAAATGCCAATACCGGGGCGGTGGTCACCTTGACTTTGAGCTCCTCCCATTCACGCTGGTGGGCGGGAAGCCACTGGAAGTCTGTCGTCTTCCGAACTAGGTTGCGGAGAGCCGTGGTGTAGGAAGCGAGGTTAGGGATTAACTTTCCTAGGAGGTTGACCATTCCTAAGAACCGGAGCACCGCCTTCTTATCCGCCGGCTTCTGCATGGCTGTGATGGCTGCCACCTTGTCCACATCCGGCCGCACACCCAACTGGGAGATTTGGTCTCCTAAAACCTTGAGTTCGGACTGGCCGAAAGAACATTTGGCTCTGTTGAGGCGCAGGCCTTGGTCCCGTATTCGCTTAAAAATGCATTGGAGGCGACTGATATGCTCTTGCGGGGTGGTGGACCAGATGATGATGTCATCCACATAGACGCGCACACCCTCGATCCCCTCCATCATCTGCTCCATGATGCGGTGGAACACTTCAGATGCTGATATGATTCCAAATGGCATTCTATTGTAGCAGTACCTGCCAAATGGGGTGTTGAAAGTACACAGCTTTCTGCTGGACTTGTCCAATTGAATCTGCCAGAAGCCCTTTGATGCATCCAGCTTGGTGAATATGTTGGCTCGAGCCATCTCACACGCGATCTCCTCACGCTTGGGGATAGGGTAATGCTCCCGCATGATGTTATGATTTAAATCCTTCAGGTCGATACAGATCCGGAGCTCGCCGGAAGGCTTCTTGACGCACACCATGGAACTGACGCAGTCGGTTGGTTCCGTCACTCTGGAAAGCACTCCTTGGTCCTGGAGGGCCTGCAGCTGATGCTTGAGGCGGTCCTTGAGGGGTGCTGGCACTCTGCGAGATGCATGAACCACAGGCGTGGCGTCCTGTTTGAGCAGGATTTTGTATGTGTAGTGCAGTATGCCCATGCCTTCGAAGACATCTCGGTGTTGAGTGATGATGGCACTTAGTTGCGCCCTGAAGTCCACATCTTGGAAGTCAGACGTGTCCTCTGGAGAGAGGGAATGTATGCGCTGCACGAGGTTGAGGAGCTTGCACGCCTGTGCGCCTAGCAGGGAGTCCTTTGAGGAGCCCACAATCTCGAAGGGTAGGGTGACTTTTCGCGAGTTGTGCATCACCTCGAGTTGGCATGACCCGGTGGCGGGGATGACGCTACCATTATAGTCAACCAGTTGGCAATTGGATGGAAGAATTGTTGGTTTTGAGGAATTGAACAAACAAATGTGAGATAAAATAGTTAGTTCAAATAGTAGTTACAGTAATGTAGATGTGGGCCAGTCTAATCGTAGTGAGTTCACAAAGGACAAAGGAATTCAGAAAGCATGGCAAGGATGGGGAAAAGGATGCTGGGTAACAAGAGGCCCAGGGTTAAGGAATACGAAGTGAGCCAATCAGGATGTATGGCCAGGTCAGGAGGGGTATAGGATGACCTATGGGAATCTGTATGTGAAACTTGATGCTATTTGAATGTATTTGCAGAGATCTCTTTGTCTCCAACCTCACTCTGTTCGAGGGTTCCAGGAGACAGCTTCTGTGTTCTGAATCTCTAAGAAGCGAGTCAGCCTTGCAAGTTGGTTAAAATAAATAATACTATACCTACAAATCCATCTCGAGTTTTATTGAGGCCAGACTGAAGGGTAAAGAATTCAATATTGTCATTTGGTGCCGAAACCCCGGATTTCTCCAGACGGTCACCGGCCACCTGCAAAATCAGAATTAGACTGATGTTGGACAAGGAAAGTGGAAATGGGCCCACAATGTGTGTAGCTGGAAAATGACCACATTGATTTTCCCCTCTTCTCATGGTCTGATTGGTCTGGTCACTCGCGGTTGGTACGGAAAGATCGTCTCGACAAAATCAAAGGTCAGTCTGGGGATTAGAAAATTAAACTGATGGGATATCATAATATTGATAGTTCAGTTTTGGGTTAATTGTGGAACTAATGGGACATCGAGAGGATGGTTCAATTCCACATGTGTGTGTTTTGGAATTGATGGGACATCGAAAGGATGGGTTAATTCCACGTGTGTGTTTTGGAATTGATGGGACATCGAAAGGATGGTTTAATTCGACATGTGTGTGTGTTTTGGAATTGATGGGTGTGTGTGTGTTTTGGAATTGATGGGACATCGAAAGGATGGTTTAATTCCACGTGTGTGTGTGTTTTGGAATTGATGGGACATCGAAAGGATGGTTTAATTCCACGTGTGTGTGTTTTGGAATTGATGGGACATCAAAAGGATGGTTTAATTCCACGTGTGAGTGTTTTGGAAACTATAGTTGATTAAGCTGAAATTGTATCCTTGGACTGTAGTGGCGAAAAACGCAGTCTTGAGGACTAGTTCGAGATTGTGGGGAATTGCTTGGATAACACGAGTGATCCAAACAGTTCATTGCAAATATTATGTCATATTTATCCAGATAAAGCGAGGGATTTTAGAAAAATGTCAGCAACTTTAAGGAAGAAATTGGGTGACGAATGGCCACTAGGGGGCACTAAAGATCTGGACATCATTAAGAAAATTCAGGGTGAAATCTGCAAAAAGCCAAAGTATGAAAGCAAAAGAGTTAATTGGATTATGGAGAAAATATTGTCAAGAGGAGAGGGATAAGATCATGTTATCAAGTTGGCAAGAAAATGCCCTTAAAATGGGGATTCCACTTAGTGAAGGGGGGAACCAGAAAACTCTGGAGATCTTGAAAAAGGAGTGAGGATTCAAAAGAGAGGGTGGACTCGAGTAAAAGAAAATGGGCTACGTAGTTCAATGGCTGGCCTTGCATTGACAGACGCAGATGATGACCTAGAGAATTGGACCATGTTGGGTAGAGTCCCGACTGCACCAGTAGCATTGTCTGCACTAATTCCACTAATTCCAGAACCACCAGGGTATCATAATTTATATCCAGTCACTGCTCCCCAGATTCAAATCATGCCAGCCTCTCCAGTCCCTTTGGTTGATAGTTTGGGTCCTATTTCTGCACCTTCACCGTCTGTTAGAGAAGGGGAGCTCTGTTCCACTAGCCCAGTTAGCTCTAGGACCCGATCTCGGACAGTTAGCTCTAGGTCCCGATCTCAGGCAATGAGAGAGGGGCCTGATCCTATCCAGAAACAATTACGCATACCACCTAGATCCCTTAAGACCGATATGGTAGGACAGAAAAGTATGAGAACAAAGAAAGAGGACGGGAATGGTTCTGAGGAGCCGGAGCTCCCCCTATTGGAAGGGAAGGACGTCAAAGTCTTTGAAGAGCCAGAGGAATCCGCTAAATCTGCTAGTGAGACTCTGAGACAGTTGCCGATTAGGAAAATACCCAACCCTGATGCTGCAAGGGCAGCAGCGGAGCCCACGATAGACGTTTATTTCCCATTGAGACCCAGTGAGATGATGGCTATTCTGGCTGCAATCCCAGACAGGAAGAAATCTCCTGCTGCTTTCGTGGACTATCTGAGAACTACCATCTCAGTTTATCAAGCTGATTCTAGGGACCTCTGGGCCCTAGTCCAGCAGCTTTTAACCCCAGCAGAGTACCGCAGACACCTCAACCACTTGAATTATGCTAGCCACGCCGCACTTCAGCAAGCCCATGCCTTGGACGATGATAGACGGGCACAAATCCTGAATGCGTTGAATGCCACATTTCAAAAGCCCATAAACATCTCTGCTATCTTAGACCTCAAACCTAAAAAGACTGAGGAGCCAGAGGAATTTCTGGAACGTTTTAATGAAATCTACCGTGGGCAGTCAGGCGACTTGCTGTCCCAAAATGGTCAGAATTCCCCTCAATATTGTGCTATGTTAATGCATTGCCTACCTCCTTCCGTGGCTACTGCCGTGAAATGTAATAACATGAATTGGACAGAGAACGACCCTTCCCAGATGGCCCGGGCAGTCAGATTTTATTGGAAGGAGGGTGTAGGCCAGGAAGGAGACTCAGTCTTAATCTTTGCAACGGAGTATGTATTGAAAAAGGATGATCTGAGACCCCAACCAGCGGCAGATACAGTGGCTTACCAGCTGGAACCCCAATTGTGACCTTGGGTGGGAGGATCAACACTGGGGAGGATATCAAACCCACCCAAATGGGCCTTCAGCCTCTCTTTATGGCCCACTGTATGCACCAACAGCTTTACAACTGCCGCCCCCTCTGAGGGGCCATTGGTCTACTGGGAAAAGAGGACGGGGCAGATATAGAGGGAACAATACATGTTTTAATTGTGGCCGTACAGATCACTTGTATCAGGAATGCTCCTTTAAAAGAGGGGCAGCAGAAGGAGACTACCCGACCAAAAGGAGGGGGTACCAACAAGGGGAGGACAGACGAGGTACAACGACTTCTCCCAGGCAAACCCTTTCCTAACACAAGATTGACTAGCTAATTTAGTCATAAGGACTCTCCAATCGGACAGGGAACCTATTATTTCTCTGCAGCTAGGAGATCAACACTACCCATTTGTAATCGACACTGGAGCAGCCATGTCTTCGGTGCAATCAGAACTTCGACTACCATTATCCGACCACACCCAGCATTTGTCAGGGTTCCAAGGACAGGTGTGTGAGTATCCTATTTCTGAACCTGTGACACTCACTTATGAGAATAAGTCTACAGATCATCAGTTTGTGGTGACTACTGGATTGGACTGTAACTTGTTGGCCCGAGATTTACTGTGTATCTACCAGCTACAGCTAGAGTGCAGAGACGAAGGGGTAACGGTTCAATCATGGAGGATGAGACAACAGTGCTATATTTCTATCACACCCCAGTTGTAAGGTTTTCGGGCAATTCGGCCCTTTTTGGACTGCCCAAGGATAAAACCCAGAGACTGTAAACTGGACACTTTTCAGCCAAGGGAACATAACCAAATTTCCCAGCAGGCTTGGTCCGCTGAGCCGAGTAGGGGCATAGGTATTTACAAACCCACCCCCAGGAGCTACAAGGAAGAAGGAGCCAGACAACTAGATAAGATTAAAACACAGACAAAGGGGCACGGGAATACACAAGGGGCCTGCCTGCAAGCAGGACAATGGGATGGTCATAGCCCCATGCAGATGTAAATGACTTGGCCTCCACCAGAACAGAATCCAATCAACACCCCATCAACATAGCAGCGATCTCCAGAGCAGATGGAAGACTTTGAAAATCTTCACAAGGGAGCTCAACCTCGTTATCTCAAAAAGCAGACTGGAGGCGGACCTAGGGGAGGTACTCCTATCTTGACAGGTCTGACCGGCTCAAAGGGGGCAGGACCAGCGGGAACTTTAAACCTTATGGATTCAATGCAAAAGGGGCTGGCCGAACACAGGAAAAAGCCAGGTAAAACAATATAAAAGGGGCTGTGTTTCGATTGAGGGGCTCTTGGCTTGACCTCTCCACCTTTGACTTGACCTCCTGCAGCCTGTGACTGTAAGTACCCTGCAGCAGCTTGCAAAACTCCCTTGACCTTGATAGTGGTTGAGGCTTTGGGGAAGGGGACTTGATTTGTGTTCTGTGTCATTGCTAAAACTGTGTAACAATAAGATTTAACGTTGTGTCCGTTATAGTACTTTCTGAATAGACTTAGTTTGTGTTAGAGTTTAAGATTTTATTATAATTTCTTCTGTTTGATGATTTTGACCTGGGTTTTGCAATAAACCTCGATTTGCTGATAATTGGAGTCGTTTAAATTCTTCAATCTCTCACCAGCGATCTCTGACCAAGTCATTGTTAAGATATTCCTCACCTTAATTCCGGGGTCGAGAATCTAGGGTCATCTTGAACGATTCACTCAGGGCAGGCTGCTGGTTAGGTAATAAACAGCAGTGTCCTATTCTCTCTCTTGGGAAAGCTACTCCAGCGAAGTAGGAACCGGGTGGGTGTTGTACCACCGGCAAGAGAGAGAATCACCTGGGCATTGGTGGGGGTCTGGATATCTGTGTGATATAAGCCTCAGGCTTCCGGTTACGGATAAACGGCAGGCTTGATTCAGTGCTCTCTCCCGCGGAGGTGTCCCAGTGCGGCATCCCCTGGCCTCTGAAGTTTCAGTGCCAGCTGGAGAGAGACACACAGATACTCAAACCCCAGATATCGGCCCAGTAGTGGAGTAGCAGAGATGGAACCCTCTACACAGTGGTGGACGTTAGACATTGAACATTCACTGCGCCACGTTACCCTGGCCTATGACAGAACCGGACAAAACAGGGAGCTGGAGGACAAATACCGGCCTTTAATTGGGACCGAATGGCCAGTCAGGATTATAGCCATAGTCACGGGAAAAGTAGGTACAGCCGGTTTTGTTACAATAACCACCACATTTATGGCCACAGTCAGCTTCTGTAGGCCCTCATGTTACACATCAGGTCCACGACCAGTACCATGCCAAGGATCTGGGGCCTATGGTAAGGAGGGCAGTGGATCATTCAGACCCAACAGAGTACGCACTTCGAGTCATGCCAGACGGCACTTCCATAAAATATTTTGAGGCCTCTGAAACGATTAACACTTGACTTCAGCCAACCCACAGCTCCGGAAGAATAGGGGATTCCTTACCTCGGCCTGCACGGAAATATCCCACCAGGGTTTAGTTAATGACCTACTGCAGGCCCTCCTTATGCCTGCGCAGATTTCTGTCATTAAATGCGCTGCCCACACAAACGGTAAGACCCCAGTTGACGTTGGTAATGAACGAGCAGATTGTGCAGCGCGGACAGCCGCGCAAATTCAGCAAGTGATGGTGCCTAAAATGTTAAGTCAGACTAAATGTTCTGCAATAAATAGGTCTGCTTCTGACAAGCCAATGCCAACCATCCAAGACGTCATAAGGTTACAGGAGGACGCTCCTGAGAGTGATAAACAAATGTGGAAACGGTTAGGTTGTACATATGATTCTGTTTCTTCTTTATGGACCAAGCCAGCACATCAGACTTGTATGTCTGATGTACTGGCTTTATGCGTCATCGAATGTGTACACTTTGCAACTCATTGTGGGGCTCGGGGGGACTAGTGATTTCTTGCTGGACACTTGGTGTCGCGCTCAAATGTAGGGGCTGGCCCAGAGTATCAGTAATTGGTGGTTGATTTGTCAGCAATATAAAACCGGCAAAGGTATCCCTTCTGGTATGGGGCAAACCCTGTTGCCAGTGGTCCCTTTGAGGCGCTCTGAATGGATTACGTTGAGTTGGAAAGGTGTCAATGTCAGAAATATGTTTTGGTCATTGTGGATGATAATAAAGCTGCTACTGTGGTAAAGTTCTGATGTGGCAAATCATTCCCCGGTACGTCATACCAGCTCAGTTAAGTTCTGATAACGGGCCTCATTTTATTGGACAGATTAACAAAGAGTTCAGCTCCCAGTTGGGCATATGCCAGCAGTTGCAGTGCGTACAGACCGCAGGCGGCCAGGTTGGTTGAGAGACACAATCAGACAAAGCTAAATTAAGAGCAGACACGGGACTGACATGGCTTAAGTTGCTCCCCGTTGCCCTCTTCCAGCTGCGGGTTACACCTGCGGGACCAGCCCGGCTCTCTCCCGCCGAGATCCTTTATGGCAGGCCTCTTAGAACTCCCTGGAGCCCGCATGTTCCCAGACTGGTTCAGTTTCACCATATGACTGAAGAAATGACTACCTATGTTCGCGCCCTCACTAAGGTCCTCAAGGAGCTCCATGGCCAGGTCCGCGCGGCTCACCCGCCACCGCCCCCATTACCTAGCTCGCTTTCAGTGCAGCCTGGTAGCTATGTCATGGTCAAAAATTGGACTCGGAAAGGGTCGGAGCCACGATGGGAGGGGCCCTTCCACGTTCTCCTTATCACCCCCACTGCAGTCAAAGTGGAGGGGCGGAGTGCTTGGGTCCACCTCCACCACTGTAAAAAGGTCGGTCACTAACCTGCCTCCCTTCCCCATCGCTGTTTTACAGGTGTGGAGCATGATGGGGTGGCAACACACCGCCTGTGTAATCTTCGGCCTCGCCTCGCTCGGAGTGACATCGGCGACGGAAATGGAAAAGGGAAATATCATCTACATCTGTAACCCCAACCAAACTACAAGGACATTTCACTTATGCAGAGGTGACGTTCTTCGCTGCCCCCATATACGAGGACATGGTAACGACTCATGGAAGGTCATCAGGTTAACGGACAATGCGGGACTCATGAAGCAATTGCACCGGTCCCGGCGATGGGAAGGGAACATTACATGGACATTGCCTTGTTTTTGGAGTACATGTAAATTTGATTTTGGATGTGTTAAGATTGGTGCCATAAAGGTAAAGTCAGACCGTGAGGAGAGGGTAGGAAGAGGTTGTGAGAGAGAGAGGGGGACTAGAGAGAGGACAGAGCGTGTGAGAAGGGGAGGACAACTAGAATGTAGGTTATCAGGAGATATACTTAATTCATTTAGGACTGAGGGAAACTTGGGTAAAATGCAGGGTGCACTGGAACAGATAGACGCCCTTAGAATCTTGGCTGTTAGGATCCACGAGGGTGCAACGGATGACAGGGGGCTGCAACAGGAATTGGAAATGCAGCGATTAATTTTCTTAGATGAGGGGCCGTAGCTACGGGTTGGACCGATAGGTTATCATGAAATGATAAAAGGAGGGAATGAGGAATTGAACAAACAAATGTGAGATAAAATAGTTAGTTCAAATATTAGTTACAGTAATGTAGATGTGGGCCAGTCTAATCGTAGTGAGTTCACAAAGGACAAAGGAATTCAGAAAGCATGGCAAGGATGGGAAAAAGGATGCTGGGTAACAAGAGGCCCAGGGTTAAGGAATACGAAGTGTGCCAATCAGGATGTATGGCCAGGTCAGGAGGGGTATAGGATGACCTATGGGAATCTGTATGTGAAACTTGATGCTATTTGAATGTATTTGCAGAGATCTCTTTGTCTCCGACCTCACTCGGTTTGAGGGTTCCAGGAGACAGCTTCTGTGTTCTGAATCTCTAAGAAGTGAGTCAGCCTTGCAAGTTGGTTAAAATAAATAATACTATACCTACAAATCCATCTCAAGTTTTATTGAGGCCAGACTGACGGGTAAAGAATTCAATATTGTCAGTTTGACCCCCAGGGTTTGAAACGCTGATCATGCGAGGAGATTGGTGGAAGCACCAGTGTCCAGACGGAATCTCATCTGGGCTCGGTTGACCGTCAGGGTGGCACACCACTCGTCGTCCCATCAATGCTGTGCACCAACAGCGGCTGGTGCTTTAGATTCGGGGACAGCCTGTTCTTGGTTATGACAGCGACTCGAAAAGGCTCCCTGTCCTCGGTGTCACTGGTCTGGATGAAGTCAGGATCGAACTCGGTGAAGGTGGGTATGATTGCCCGAACATTCCTGCGAGGCTGGTTAAATCATTGTGAGTTGGCAGGCTGGGCTGCTCGACAGCAGGCAGCATAGTGGCCAAGCCTGCCACAGCGTAGGCACTGTCGCGATTTTGCAGGGCATTGCCGCTTTAAGTGGGTGGAGCCACAGCCGCATGTCATGACATCAGTGCGTTCGTTGCGCCACTGCACATGCACGGTATGGTCTTGCGTAGTGCCGGCCTGCGCATCACGTTCCTCTACGTCACCGTTCCCTCGTTTGGCGCGTACAAGCGCGGGAGGCCTCGGAAAGCACACAAAATGACTGCCCTCCTCCAGACTGCGGCCCGGGAGGTGTTCGATCGTTTGGACCTGTTCTGCCTCATGGGGCCCTTGCGGCGCCGTTTCAGCTGCCTGTATGTAGGAGTACCGGCTGGTGGCATTCTCATGCAGGACACAGGTTTCGATGGCAGTCGCTAGGGTTAGTTGCTCAACTTTAAGGAGCTGCTGAAGACTTCCGGTTGCGGCGATGCGGAGCTAAGCCGCGCGTTTCGGCAGCTCTCGCAACAACGGACTTTCGGGCTCTCTAGAGGAGCCCCAACGGAGCTTTCTTCGGATTAATCCCATGTGGGAAGGTGCAGTGAGGTCCCCCCCTACTATATATGGCAGGGAGCGGCGGTGGAATGACGTGGAAAGAGGCCCTGGAGCAGAGACCAAAACGAGGGGAAGAAGGCAAGATGGCGGAGGGCGGAGTCAGAGCAGCGTGGGGGCCAGACCAGCAAGAGTTCCTCATGAGATGTGTGGAGGAGCTGAAAAAGGTGCTGTGCCGATGCTGTTGGCGATCGAGGGGCTGAGGGAAACCCAGAAGACCCAGGCGCTGGAGCTTCGTGAGGTGAATGATAAAGTGAATACCAACGAGGACGAGATCCTGGGCCTGGCGGTAAAATTGGAGGCGCACAAGGCGGTGCACAGGAGGTGGGCTGAGAGATTGAGGTCCTGGAGAACAGGCCGAGGAGGAAGAACCTCCGGATTCTGGGTCTTCCCGAAGGAGTGAAGGGAGCTGATGCCGGGGCGTACTTGAGTACGATGCTCCATTCGCTGATGGGTGCAGAGGCCTCTCCGACCCCCCTGGAGCTGGAAGGGGCCCACCGGGCCCTGGCGAGGAGACCCAAGGCAGATGCACCACCAAGGTCGATAGTGGCACGGTTCCATCACTTCGCGGACAAAGAAAGTGTGCTGAGATGGGCCAAGAAGGTGCGGAGCAGCAGATGGGAGAACGCGGTGATCCGAGTATACCAGGATTGGAGCGTGGAGGTGGCAAAGAGGAGAGCTGGCTTCAACCGGGCCAAGGCGGTGCTGCATAGAAAAAGAGTCAGGTTCGGCATGCTGCAGCCTGCGCAACTGTGGGTCACTTATCAGGACCGACACCACTATTTCGAAACCCCAGAAGAGGCTTGGACCTTTACACAGACGGAAAAACTGGACACGAACTGAGGGGATGTGGTTGTATATGGGGTTGTAAATATGGGTAAAGAACATTTTGTGGGTGGGATGATAGATGGGGATGTGGGTAGAGTTCTGGTTAAAATTCCTAAAATGTCCTTTTTTCTTTTCTGTAGACGAGATGACGATGATGGGGAATGTGGGCGTCAGTACTGGAGGGAGGTGAGACTCGTGGATGAGGGAACTGGGATAATGGCCGCAACAGGAGCTGCGCCACAGCGGGTGGGCCTGGCTCAGGAAAGCGCGGGCTTTTTTTCCCGTGCCAAAAGGGGGGGGATGGAGGAAGGTAAGGAGGAGGAGAGACTCCCACACTGGGAGATCAACGGGAAGGCGGGGGAAGCCGGGGTCAGCAGAAGTCAGCTGACTCACGGAAGTAATATGGGGGAGCAAAAGAGCTAGATGTATATCTAGCGGGGGGGGGGGGGGGATGGGGGGGGGGTGGTGGGAAGATGGGGGGGGATTCTAGGGTTGCTGCTGCATTGGCCGACGGGGAACTGAAAATGGAAGAGGTGGTCGGGGCGGGGGTTCCCCGCCTGGGGGACTGGAGGGTGCGGGAGGCGCGAGCACGGGACTGGCCTAAGATAGGAGATGGCTAGTCAGCAGTGGCGGGGGGGGGGGTAACCCCCCAATCCGGCTGATCATGTGGAATGTGAGAGGCCTAAGTGGGCCGGTTAAGAGGGCCCGAGTGTTCGCGCACCTAAAGCGACTGAAGGCAGACGTGCTCATGCTTCAGGAGACACATCTGAAGGTGGCAGATCAGGTCAGGTTAAGGAAGGGATGGGTAGGACAGGTGTTCCATTCAGGGCTGGATGAGAAAAATAGAGGGGTGGCAATACTGGTTGGAAAGCGGGTGTCGTTTGAGGCCAAGAACATAGTAGTGGACAAGGGAGGCCGATACGTGATGGTGAGCGGTAGGTTGCAGGGGACGGAAGTGGTACTGGTGAATGTATATGCCCCAAACTGGGACGATGCTGGATTCATGAAACGGATGTTGGGGCGTATTCCAGACCTGGAGGTAGGGAGTTTGATAATGGGCGGGGATTTTAACACGGTGCTGGACCCAGCACGGTAGCATAGCGGTTAGCGCAATTGCTTCACAGCTCCAGGGTCCCAGGTTCGATTCCCAGCTGGGTCACTGTCTGTGCGGAGTCTGCACGTTCTCCCCGTGTGTGCGTGGGTTTCCTCCGGGTGCTCCGGTTTCCTCCCACAGTCCAAAGATGTGCAGGTTAGGTGGATTGGCCGTGATAAATTGCCCTTAGTGTCCAAAATTGCCCTTAGCGTTGGTTGAGTGGGGTTACTGGGTTATGGGGATAGGGTGGTGTGGGCTTGGGTGGGGTGCTCTTTCCAAGAGCCGGTGCAGACTCGATGGGCCGAATGGCCTCCTTCTGCACTGTAAATTCTATGATGATCTATGATCTATGATTAGATCGTTCCAGATCTAGGACTGGGAGGAGGCCGGCTGCGGCCAAGGTACTTAGGGGGTTTATGGATCAGATGGGGGGGAGTAGAGACCGTGGAGATTTGCCAGGCCTATGGCCAGAGAATTTTCTTTTTTCTCCCACGTACATAAGGCCCACTTCCGGATAGATTTTTTTTTGTTTTGGGCAGGGCATTGATCCCGAAAGTGGAGGGAACGGAGTATTTGGCCATAGCCATTTCAGACCACGCCCCGCATTGGGTGGAGTTAGAGCTGGGGGAGGGGAGGAACCAACACCCGTTGTGGAGGTTGGATGTGGGACTGCTGGTGGATGAGGAAGTGTGCGGGAGGGTGCGGGGGTGTATCGAAAGGTATGTGGAGGCTAACGACAACGGGGAGGTGCAGGTGGGAGTAGTATGGGAGGCGCTGAAGGCGGTGGTCAGGGGAGAGTTAATCTCCATCAGGGCTCACAGGGAGAAGAGAGAGGGCAGGGAAAGGGAGAGTTTAGTGGGGGAGATTTTAAGGGTGTACAGGAGCTATGCAGATGCTCCGGATGAGGGACTACTCTGGGACAGACGAAGTCTCCAAACGGAGTTCGACCTGTTGACCACAGAAAAGGCAGAGGCACAGTGGAGGAAGGCACAGGGGGCGATATATGAATATGGGGAGAAGGTGAGTCGGATGCTGGCACATCAGCTCCGTAAGAGGATGGCAGGGAGGGAAATAGGCGGAATCAAAGATGGCAGGGGAACTACTGTGCGGAGTGCGGGGAACGTGAATGAGGCTTTTCAGGCCTTTTACGAGGAGCTGTATAGGTCCCAGCCCCCAGGGGGAAAAGAGGGGATGCGGCGATTCTTGGACCAATTGAGGTTCCCAAGGGTGGAGGAGCAGGAGGTAGCTGGTTTGGGGGCGCCAATTGGGGTGGAGGAGCTGGTTAAAGGACTGGGGAGCATGCAGGCAGGGAAGGCCCCGGGGGCCGGATGGGTTCCCGGTGGAGTTTTACAGGAAGTATGTAGACCTGTTAGCCCCGTTGCTGGTAAGGACCTTCAATGAAGCAAGGGAGGGGGGGACTCTGCCCCCGACAATGTCGGAGGCGACGATCTCTTTGATCTTGAAGTGGGATAAGGACCCACTGCAATGTGGGTCGTATAGACCGATCTCGCTCCTTAACGTAGATGCCAAGTTGCTGGCAAAACTGTTGGCCATGAGGATTGAGGACTGTGTCCCGGGGGTGATCCACGAGGACCAGACGGGATTCGTAAAGGGGAGGCAGTTAAACACTAATGTGCGAAGGCTCCTAAATGTGATAATGATGCCATCGGTGGAGGGAGAAGCGGAGATAGTGACAGCCATGGACGCGGAGAAGGCCTTTGATGGGGTAGAGTGGGAGTATCTCTGGGAAGTGTTGAGGAGGTTTGGGTTCAGGGAGGGTTTATTAGTTGGGTTAAGCTCCTGTATAAAGCCCCGGTGGCGAGTGTGGTCACGAACCGGCGGAGGTTGGAGTATTTCTGGCTGTATCGAGGGACGAGGCAGGGGTGCCCCCTGTCCCCTCTGCTGTTCGCATTTGCAATTGAACCTTTGGCCATGGCGTTAAGGGAGTTGGGGAAATGGAAGGGGGTGGTTCGAGGGGGAGAGGAACATCGAGTGTCGCCGTATGCAGACGACCGGTTGCTGTATGTGACGGATCCAGTGGAGGGGATGGTTGAGGTAATGCAGATCTTACGGGAGTTTGGAGACTTTTCGGGCTATAAGTTCAATGTGGGAAAGAGTGAGCTCTTTGTGATCCATCCGGGGGACCAGGGAAGAGGGATAGACGACCTACCATTGAGGAGGGAGGAAAGGAGCTTTCGATACTTGGGGATTCAGGTAGCTAGGAGCTGGGGGTCACTGCACAAACTTAATTTGACCCGGCTGGTGGAACAGATGGAGCAGGATTTTAAAAGGTGGGACATGTTGCCACTCTCGCTGGCGGGTAGGGTACAGTCGGTTAAAATGGTGGTCCTCCCGAGGTTTCTTTTTGTATTCCAATGCCTCCCAATTGTGATTACTAAGGCCTTCTTTAAGAGGGTAAGCAGGAGCATCATGGGATTTGTGTGGGCGAGCAAGACCCCGAGGGTAAGGAGGGGGTTCCTGGAGCGTAGCAGAGATAGAGGAGGGTTGGCGCTGCCGAATCTGGGTGGTTACTATTGGGCTGCCAACGTGGCAATGATCCGTAAGTGGGTGATGGAGGGAGAGGGGGCGGCGTGGAAGAGGTTGGAGGTTGGCGTCCTGCAAAGGAACGAGCCTGGGGGGCGCTGGTGACGGCACCGCTGCCGCTCTCGGCCACAAGGTATACCACGAGCCCGGTGGTGGCGGTAACGCTAAAGATCTGGGGGCAGTGGAGACGACACAGGGGTGCGACGGGAGCCTCGGTGTGGTCCCCGATTGAGACAACCATCGGTTTGTCCCAGGAAGGATGGACGGGGGGTTTCAGAGCTGGCATCGGGCAGGGATTAGAAGAATGGGGAACCTGTTCATTGGCTGGCCGTTTGCGAGCAGGGGGGGTGGGGGGGACATCGTTCGTGGGGGGGGGGGGGGTGGAGGGAAGGAAGGGGGGTTCCTTTGGGGGGCATGTGAGCAAGAAAGCACATGAATGATCCGGAAACTGACATGTACGGGAAGAATCCAATGTACAAGGTTCTGTATTTTCTTGACTTGCCATGTTCATGTCTTGTCACGTGAGTTATTTTTCTTTTCTTTGTTATGGGGGGGGGGGGGTTGTTTGTAAGGTGGAGAATATTGTTATTGAAAAATTCTTTCTAAAAATATATTTTTTTAAACTTGAAGGAGCTGCTGATGCAGGGTGTCCGACATGACCCCCAAAACAATCTGGTCGCGTACCATGGAGTCGGAGGTGGGCCCGTAGCCACAGGATTGCGTGAGGACACGGGGGGGGGGGGTGTTAAATAGGATTGGAAAGGCTCGTCCTTACTCTGCAAGCGCTGCTGGAACAGGTACCTTTTGAAGCTTTTGTTGACTTCAACACTGAAGTGTGTGTCGAATTTGAGGAGCACTGTCTTGTACTTGGTCTTGTCCTCGTTGTCCGCGTATGTCAGGGAGTTAAAGATGTGGATGGCATGTTGCCCATCCGTGGAGAGAAGAAGGGCTATCTTCCTGGTGTCCGATGCATTCTCCCTGTCCGTGGCCTCGAGGAAGAGCTGGAAGCGCTGTTTAAATATCTTCCAATTTACCCCGAGATTGCCAGCGATGCAGAGCGGCGGCGGCGGGTTGATGTTCTCCATGCTGTCGGATGCCGGAATGCTGAGAAGTTGCAGTTAGATCTCACAAGTGCTATATTGTGGCCACTCCTTGTACCATGTCGTGTTGGGTGTTCTGGTTCACAAACAAGCCAACAATGCTGGAAGTGGTGTAACTCTATTTTATTAACTGTTCAACTATGCTAACATACTGTAAACGTGGGTATAAGCAATACAAGCTTAACTGTGGACCCTTTCCTATCACTAGCTATGGTGAGGCATTCAGCACATGGTGAATGTCTGTGATGCAGGCTGTGAGCTCTGTGCTCTGAGCTGGCTGCTGCTAGAATGAGAGGGAACTCTCCTGTCCCCTGTCTTTATACTGCGTGTGCTCTCACCGGTGATTGGCTGCAGTGTTCTGTATGCTGGTTGGTCCTACTGCATGTCCATCAGTGTGTGTATGTGATTGCACCATAATGTACTGATGTATATTATGACACACAACCCTGTCTGCATCAGTGGTGTTGAAGTGGAGATGGTTGACAGCTCAAATTCCTAGGTGTGCACATCACCAACAATCTGTCCTGGTCCACCCACGTCGATGCTACGATTAAGAAAGCACACCAGCGCCTAAACGTCCTCAGGAAACGAAGGGAATTCAGCATGTCCACATTGAATCATGGAATCATAGAATTTACAGTGCAGAAGGAGGCCATTTGGCCCATCGAGTCTGCACCAGCCCTTGGAAAGAGCACCCTATCTCCACCCTATCCCATTAATCCTTTAACCCCACCTAACCTTTTGGACACTAAGAACATAGAACATACAATGCAGAAGGAGGGCATTCGGCCCATCGAGTCTGCACCGATCCATTTAAGCCCTCACTTCAACTCTATCCTCGTTACCCAATAACCCCTCCTAACCTTTTTTTGGACACTAGGGGTAATTTAGCATGGCCAATCCACCTCCCACAGTCCAAAGATGTGCGGGTTAGGTAGATTGGCCATGCTAAATTGCCCATAGTGTCCAAAACTGCCCTTGAGTGTTGGGTAGGGTTTCTGGGGTATGGGGATTAGGTGGGGTTACTGGGTTATGGGGATAGGGTGGAGGTGTTGACCTTGGGTAGGGTGCTCTTTCCAAGACCCGGTGCAGACTCGATGGGCCGAATGGCCTCCTTCTGCACTGTAAATTCTATGTAAAAAAAACATCTTTTCACTGTACCTCCGTACACGTGACAATAAATCAAATCAAAACTGGACCTTCCTGTTTGTGGCTTTACCAGATGAATCCCTGTGGAGCAAACATTTCAACATTTGTTACTGAAATGAATTTATTCAACACAGACAGCAGGGGTTATTTCAGGAAAGTTTTTTATTTATTTTATTCTCCTCCTTTTTCACATTTCTCCCACATTTACACCCATCAACAATAAACAATAATCAACAAGATATGTCAATCCCCATAATAACGATCCCATCCGCCCACCAACCCCCAAACCTCAACCCGCATGTTTACGTAAACAAATGACAAAAAGGAATCAGGGATTACCGTAGTCACCCTTAATCTACACTGCTCTCCACCCCCCCACCCCCCCCCCAAACCAACGCCATCCAGCCTCGAAGAGAATACCGTACATGATACCCCAAAGTTGTACCCCCCCCCTCTCCCCAAGTCTCCAGCTCCTCCCGTCCACTGCCTCTTGTAAAACTCAACCTCCCAACCTCGGTTCCCTCCCCCCAACCTCGGTTCCCTCCCCCCCCCCCCCCCCCCCCCCCCCCCCCCCCCAACTTTCCACCCCGGCTAGACCACTCGGACCCTGTTCTGCCACGCTCCGATGGCCGCAGCCCCTCCCCCACCTCACTCCCGTTCACTGGCCGGCACACACCGGCCAGCGTGGAGGCCCCCGCCCGGGTCCCTTTCCCCCTTGCCCGGCCCCAGGAAAGCCCAAAGATCCCCTTTTAGCACACAAACCCCGCATATCCACCTACACCCCAAAGAGCCCTCCTTTCGAGTGAAAGTCCCGTCCCTTCCCTTGTCCAAATATATGCAACATTGGCTCCGTTTAGCCTCTACACCCGCGCGCAGTGATACAAAAAAAAAGAAGAAAATACAGTTATGAGGTTACATCGGCACATGACCATTCCTCAATTTGTCAGTTCTGCCACAGTCCTTCTGCCTTCGCAAACTCCTCCGCTGCTTCCGCCGTTCCAAAATAAAAGTCCCTGAGCTTGTAAGTCACCCTCAGCTTCGCTGGATATACAATGCTGCACTGCACCTTGCCAACGTACAGTGCCCTCTTCACCCGGTTGAAGGTAGCCCGCCTCCTCGCCAGCTCCACCATAAAGTCCTGGTATACACGTATACAAGCTCCAGCCCACTGCACCACCCGCTTCTGCTTGGCCCAGCTCAGGACCTTCTCCTTCACACTGTACCTACGGAAGCACAGAGTCACTGCCCTTGGCGGCTCACTCGCCTTTGGTACAGGCCTCCACGACCGATGAGCCCGATCCAGTTCATATTGGGAGGGGTCCTCCCCCTCCCCCAGTAGTTTTGCCAGCATCGCGGCAAAATACTCAGTTGGCTTTGGTCCTTCAACTCCTTCGGGCAGCCCCACGACCCTCAAATTCTGTCACCTGGATCTGTTTTCCAGATCTTCCATTTTTCCTCTCAGATTCTTGTTCGTGTCCATCACCTTCCGCATCTCCTTCCCCATCGAGGCAAGTTGATCACCGTGCTGCAATAATATCTCCTCCACTTCCTTCAGCGCCTCCCCTTGCTCTCGCACCTCCGCCACTGCACTCGCCACCGCCGTCATCACCAGGGAAACCGCCTCCTCCACCAGCACACTCAAAACCTCCCTCATCTCCTTCCTCGCCATCTCCATACATTTCTCAATCTGCGCCAACTGCTTTTGGAATTCCGCAGCCATCACCTTAGTTAGTTCTTCAGCCGTAAGCACTGCGGCCTCCCCTGGTGCTCCAGCCTCCATCTTATTTATTGACCCCGCGGTGACCTTTCCCCTCTCCAACGGACTTTCAGCCGCTTTTTCCCGGCCGTTATTTTGGTGTATTTCGACATCCTTCTTCTCCTTGCGCTATCTCACGACTTTTACTGCCGTCGCTGGCCCTAGGACCGGGCGTTACTCCCCGAAAATGAGGTTCCCGAACGGGAGCCTTCCAATGTGCGGCTGCCTCCCGCCCGCCATCACCGGAAGACCATTACACAGTGTAGTTAATGAGCTGGCGAGCCTGCAGTGAAGAGGGAAGAATCCTTGTCTGGGATCTTTGACTCATGGATTCACAGCTGAAAGGTGTTTCTGCAAGTAACAGTTAACTTTTGATATCAGGACTTCCGGTTGCAGCTATGCGGAGCTAAGCCGCACGATTCGGCAGCTCCCGCTATCATGGACTTTCGGGCTCGCTAGAGGAGCCCCAACGGAACTTTTTTCGAAGACAACCCGTGGGGAAGGGAAGAGAGAGGTCCCCCTCCAACTTCTATGAAACGGACCAGAAGAGCAACGGCCAAAAAAGCGGCATTGGAGCAGCAGGAGAAGCGAGGGAAAAAACAAAATGGCGGCGGCCGGGGACAAAGCTGAGCTGCAGGAGTTCATCAAGCGCTGCTTCGAGGAGCTGCGCGAGGAGATGCGCAAGGAGATGCTGGCGCCTATGCTTTCGGCAATTGAAGGGCTAGGGATCACCCAGAAGGCCCACTAGGTTAAGATCCAGGAGGTACAGAAAAGAGTCAATAAGAATGAGGACGAGCTCTTGGGCCTGGTGGTGAGAGTGGAGCAGCACGAGGCGCTACACAGGAGGTGGGCGGGAAGACTCGAAGACCTGGAGAACAGGTCGAGGAGAAAGAATCTGCGGATCCTGGGTCTCCCTGAAGGAGTGGAGGGGGCCGATGCCGGGGCATATGCGAGCACGATGCTCGGGGCGATGATGGGCGCGGAGGCCCCTTCGAGGTCGCTGGAGTTGGACGGGGCACACCGGGTGCTGGCGAGGAAGCCCAAGGCAAATGAGCCGCCAAGGGCGATGGTGGTGAGGTTTCACCAGTTCACGGAGAGAGAGTGGGTCCTGAAATGGGCCAAGAAGGAGCGAAGCAGTAAGTGGGACAATGCAGAGATCCGAATATACCCGGACAGGAGCACGGAGGTTGCAAAGCGGAGAGCGGGTTTCAACCGGGCCAAAGCGATGTTGCACCAGAAAGGAGAGAAATTCGGAATGCTGCAGGCAGCGCGACTGTGGGTCACATACAAGGGCCAACACTATTACTTCGAAACGCCTGAAGAGGCGTGGACCTTTATACAAACCGAAAAGTTGGACTCTAACTGAGGGTTTGTGAGGGTGGGGGGGATGTTTTGGGGTTTGATGTGTGATGGTTGTTGTATATAGGGGGTCAATCACGCGCAGGAAATGTTACATGGGCTGGGGGAGAGAGACAAGGCCGTGACAGGAGCTGCGCCAGAGGGGGCGGAGTGGGCTTTGGAAAGCACGGGAAGGGGAACAAAGGAACGCATATTGATTGGGAGACTCCCACACGGGGAGGTCAATGGGACGGCGGGGAAGCCGGGGTCAGCAGGTGTCAGCTGACTTACGGGAGTGACATGGGGGGAGCACAAAAGCTAGACAGGGGTCTAGCGGGGGGGAGGGGCTAGACAGGGGTCTAGCGGGGGGGAGGAAAGGGGGGGGAAAGGGTTGCTGCTGCACTGGCCGAAAGGGAATGGGACACAGAAGAGGTGGTCGGGACGGGAGTCCCCCGTCTGGGGGACTGGAGGGTGAGGGAGGCATGGACACGGGACTGGCCCAGAAAAGGAGATGGCTAGTCGGCGGAGGGGGGGGGGGGGGGGGGGGTGTGAGAGCCCCTCCAATCCGGCTGATAACGTGGAACGTGAGGGGCCTGAATGGGCCGGTGAAGAGGGCTCGAGTGTTCGCGCACTTAAAGGGACTGAAGTCTGCAGAGGGATTTGGATAGGCTAAGTGAATGGGCTGGGGTCTGGCAGATGGAATACAATGTTGACAAATGTGAGGTTATCCATTTTGGTAAGAATAACAGCAAAAGGGATTATTATTTAAATGATAAAATATTAAAACATGCTGCTGTGCAGAGAGACCTGGGTGTGCTAGTGCATGAGTCGCAACAAGTTGGTTTACAGGTGCAACAGGTGATTAAGAAGTCAAATGGAATTTTGTCCTTCATTGCTAGAGGGTTGGAGTTTAAGACTAGGGAGGTTTTGCTGCAATTGTATAAGGTGTTAGTGAGGCCACACCTGGAGTATTGTGTTCAGTTTTGGTCTCCTTACTTGAGAAAGGATGTACTGGCACTGGAGGGTGTGCAGAGGAGATTCACTAGGTTAATCCCAGAGCTGAAGGGGTTGGATTACGAGGAGAGGTTGAGTAGACTGGGACTGTACTCATTGGAATTTAGAAGGATGAGGGGGGATCTTATAGAAACATATAAGATTATGAAGGGAATCGATAGGATAGATGCGGGCAGGTTGTTTCCACTGGCGGGTGAAAGCAGAACTAGGGGGCATAGCCTCAAAATAAGGGGAAGTAGATTTAGGACTGAGTTTAGGAGGAACTTCTTCACCCAAAGGGTTGTGAATCTATGGAATTCCTTGCCCAGTGAAGCAGTAGAGGCTCCTTCATTAAATGTTTTTAAGATAAAGATAGATAGTTTTTTGAAGAATAAAGGGATTAAGGGTTATGGTGTTCGGGCTGGAAAGTGGAGCTGAGTCCACAAAAGATCAACCATGATCTCATTGAATGGCGGAGCAGGCTCGAGGGGCCAGATGGCCTACTCCTGTTCCTAGTTCTTATGTTCTTATGAAGGCGGAAGTGGTCATGCTCCAAGAGACACATCTGAAGGTGGCGGACCAGGTCAGGTTAAGAAAGGGATGGGTAGGACAGATATTCCACTCGCGACTGGACGCGAAGAATAGAGGGGTGGCAATATTGGTGGGAAAACGGGTGTTATTTGAGGCCAAGACTATTGTAGTGGACAATGGAGGGCGATATGTAATGGTGAGTGGTAGGTTGCAAGGGACGCGGGTGGTGTTGGTAAACGTATACGCCCCGAACTGAGATGATGCAGGATTCATGAAGCGCATGTTGGGGCGCATTCCGGACCTGGAGAAAGGATGCCTGATAATGGGAGGGGACATCAATACAGTGTTGGATCCAGCACTGGACCGCTCTAAATCAAGGACTGGAAAGAGGCCAGCGGCGGCCAAGGTGCTCAGGGGGTTTATGGATCAGGTGGGGGGAGTGGACCCATGGCGGTTTGCAAGGCCGCAGGCCAGGGAATTTTCTTTCTTCTCCCATGTACACAAAGCCTACTCCCGGATAGATTTTTTTGTTCTGGGCAGGGCGCTCATCCCGAGGGTGGAGGGGACGGAGTATTCGGCCATAGCCGTTTCGGACCATGCCCCGCACTGGGTGGAACTGGCGCTGGGAGAGGAGAGGGACCAACGCCCGCTGTGGCGGCTGGATATGGGACTGCTGAGAGACAAGGTGGTGTGTGGGAAGGTGAGGGGGTGTATCGAAAGGTACTTGGAGGCCAATGACAATGGGGGGTGGGGGTGGTATGGGAGGCGTTGAAGGCGGTGATCAGGGGAGAGCTAATCTCCATTAGGGCTCATAGGGAGAAGACAGAGGGTATGGAAAGGGAGAGGTTAGTGGGGGAGATTTTGAGAGTGGACAGGAGATACGCAGAGGCCCCAGAGGAAAGATTACTTGGGGAAAGACGACGGCTCTAGACGGAGTTTGACCTGTTGACCACAGGGAAGGCGGAGGCACAGTGGAGGAAAGCGCAGGGGGCGAACTACGAGCATGGGGAAAAGGCTAGTCGGATGCTGGCACACCAGCTCCGTAAGAGGATGGCAGCGAGGGAAATAGGGGGAGTCAAGGATGGAAGGGGAGCCACGGTTCGGAGTGCGATGAAAATAAACGAGGTATTTAAGGCCTACTATGAAGAGCTGTACAGATCCCAGCCCCCAGCGGGGGATGAGACGATTCCTAGACCAACTGAGATTCCCGAGGGTGGAAGAGCAGGAGGTGGCTGGCTTGAGGGCACCAATTGGGTTGGAGGAGCTGAGCAAGGGTTTGGCGAGTAGGCATGCGGGGAAGGCACCGGGACCGGATGGGTTCCCGGAGGGGTTCTACAGGAAGTATGTAGACCTGTTGGCCCCGTTACGAGTGAGGACCTTTAACGAGGCAAGAGAGGAGGGGACCCTGCCCCCGACAATGTCGGAAGCGACAATTTCTTTGATCTTGAAGCGGGACAAGGACCCACTGCAATGTGGATCGTACAGGCCGATCTCGCTCCTCAATGTGGATACAAAGTTGCTGGCAAAAGTGCTGGCCACGAGGATCGAGGACTGTGTCCCGGGGGTGATCCATGAAGACCAGACGGGATTTGTAAAGGGCAGGTAATTAAACACAAACGTGCGGCGGCTTTTAAACGTGATGATGATGCCATCGGAGGAGGGAGAGGCGGAGATAGTGGCAGCTATGGACGCGGAGAAGGCCTTTGACCGAGTAGAATGGGAATACCTCTGGGATGCGCTGCGTAGGTTTGGGTTTGGGGGAGGGTTTATTAGTTGGGTTAAGCTCCTTTACAGAGCCCCGGTGGCGAGTGTAGTGACGAACCGGCGGAGGTCGGAGTACTTTCGACTGTACCGAGGGACGAGACAGGGGTGCCCCCGGTCCCCCCTGCTGTTCGCATTGGCGATCGAACCCTTGGCCATGTCATTGAGGGAGTCTAATAAATGGAGGGGGGTAGTCCGAGGGAGAGAAGAGCATCGGGTGTCGCTATATGCGGATGACCTGTTGCAGTACGTGGCGGACCCAATGAAGGGGATGGTGGAGGTCAAGCAGACTCTGAGGGAGTTTGGGGAGTTTTCGGGCTTTCAGCTCAATGTAGGGAAGAGTGAGCTCTTCGTATTACAGGCAGAGGACCAGGAAAGAGGGATAGGGGACCTACCGCTGAGGAGGGCGGAGGGGAGCTTTCGGTATCTGGGTATCCAGATAGCCAGGAGTTGGGGGGCCCTACATAAACTGAACCTGACGAGATTGGTGGAGCAAATGGAGGGGGACTTCAAAAGATGGGACATGTTACCGCTCTTGCTGGCGGGTAGAGTGCAGTCGGTCAAAATGGTGGTCCACCCGAGGTTTCTGTTTGTGTTTCAGTGCCTCCCCATCGTGATCACCAACCCTTTTTTAAGAGAGTAGGTAGGAGTATTATGGGGTTCGTGTGGGCGAATAAGACCCCGAGGGTAAGGAGAGGGTTCCTGGAACGCAGTAGGGACCGAGGAGGGTTGGCGCTGCCAAATCTAGGGAGCTACTACTGGGCAGCAAATGTGGCGATGATCCGCAAGTGAGTTATGGAGGGAGAGGGGGAGGCATGGAAGAGGATGGAGATGGCAGCCTGTAAAGGAACGAGCCTGGGGGCATTGGTGTTGGCACCGCTGCCGCTCTCGCCGACAAAGTATACCACGAGCCCGGAGGTGGCGGCGACGTTAAGGATCTGGGGCCAGTGGAGACGGCACCGGGGTGCAATGGGAGCATCGGTATGGTCCCCAATCAGAGGCAACCACCGGTTTGTTCCGGGGAAGATGGACGGGGGGGTTCCAGAGCTGGCATCGGGCGGGGATTAGAAGAATGGGGGACCTGTTCATTGACGGGACGTTTGCGAGCTTAGGGGCACTGGAGGAGAAGTTCGAGTTACCCCCGGGAAATGCCTTTAGATAAATGCAGGTGAGGGCTTTTGTGAGCAGACAGGTGAGGGAATTCCCGTTGCTCCCGGCACAAGAAATTCAAGACAGGGTGATCTCGGGTGCATGGGTCGGGGAGGGCAAGATGTCGGCAATACACCAGGAGATGAAAGAAGAGAGGGAAGCGCTGGCAGAAGAGTTGAAGGGTAAATGGGAGGAGGAGCTGGGGAAGGAGATCGAGGAAGGTCTGTGGGCTGATGCCCTGGGTAGGGCTAATTCCTCCTCCTCATGTGCCAGGCTCAGCCTGATACAATTTAAGGTGGTTCACAGAGCTCACTTGACGGGGGCGAGGTTGAGCAGGTTCTTTGGGGTAGAGGACAGATGTGGAAGGTGCTCAGGAAGCCCGGTGAACCATGTCCATATGTTTTGGTCATGCCCGGCACTGGAGGGGTTCTGGAGAGGAGTGGCGGGAGCAATATTTCAGGTGGTGAAAGTCCGGGTCAAGCCAAGCTGGGGGCTAGCAATATTCGGAGTAGTGGACGAACCGGGAGTGCAGGAGGCGAAAGAGGCCGGTATTCTGGCCTTTGCGTCCCTAGTAGCCCGGCGAAGGATCTTGCTAATGTGGAAGGAGGCGAAGCCCCCCAGCGTGGAGGCCTGGATAAACGATATGTCTGGGTTCATATAGTTGGAGGATTAAGTTCGCCTTGAGAGGGTCTGCGCAGGGGTTCTACAGGCGGTGGCAACCGTTCCTAGACTATCTCGCGGAGCGTTAGAGGAAGGTCGGTCAACAGCAGCAGCAGCAACCTGGGGGTGGGAGAACGTCCGGGGAGGGGGGGGGGGGGGGGGAGGGGGAGCTGCCTCGGGGGGTGGATGAGCAAGCGATAACATGAAGAGTCGGGGAAACTGGCACCTACGGGAGAGAGCCAGTGTACAAAGCTATGTAAATATACTATTTTGCCATGTATATATCTTGCTCCGCGCGATTTCTCATTTTGATTTTTTTGTTACGGGGGTGGTGGGTTATTGTTTGTAAGGGAGAAAAATTGTGTTAAAAACTTTAATAAATATATTTATTTTTTTAAAAATCTACTATCTCCACATGTGGCTCAGTGTCAATTGTTACTTTGTAACGTTTCTCTGAAAGTCTTCAAAGTTTTATTCTGTTCAAGTCACAATATAAATTCGAATTATTGTCACAGCCCTGGACATATATTCTGCCCCATAAATAGGAATTTGTAACTCAGAGTGAAGCAGTTTGCTGGACATTCTGTCATGAAGAAACGTTTCAAAAATGTTGCCCCCAACAATGATGGCCACTGAGCCTGCGCTCTGCTGCTCGTGCCCCAATAAAGATGGTGGGTGCGCAGACTTCCCGCTGCCAGTACCAAATAAAGATGGCGACCGCATAGTCTCGTCTGTAACAAAGCTGCAGCCTCCGCTCAGATCCCCAGGAAAAGGTAGGTTATTTTCCAGATTTCTCGTCTATATAACATGTACACGAAGCGTTTCTAATGACCCGCCTGATTCATGTCTCCCTCCGTCCTGCCATTCCCACCTTCACGGATTATGGATCCGAGAACGAACGTTTTTCTGCGTCGCCATTAATCACACTGCGCATGCTTCACTCAGCCCAGCCACGCCTCCTCATTCAGGCTGATTCGTTGGAGGACCAGTCGCTCCCGACCGGTCATCCTGACCCGCCCCCTCTCCTCCTGGCCCGCCCCCCCTCCTCCTGACCCGCCCCCCCTCCTCCTGACCCGCCCCTCTCCTCCTGACCCGCCCCCTCTCCTCCTGACCCGCCCCCTCTCCTCCTGATGGTCCGGTGCTGCCGTCAATCATTGCCCGGACATTGTGAGGTGTCTGGCGAGAGGTCAGTGTCGGGGTTTAGAATCCCAAGTGCCGAATGTGAAACATTGAACATTCTGCACTCTGTCCCGAAGCTGCTCCTCCCCGGATTCGCACCAACTCCGCTTGCTGCCGACTAGGCCGTGAATCCCCGAGGTAAGTTATTTATACTGACTGTCCCGGAGCTGCTCCTCCCCGGATTCGCACCAACTCCGCTCCCTGCCGACTAGGCCGTGAATCCCCGAGGTAAGTTATTTAGACTTACTGTTCCGAAGCTGCTCCTCCCCGGATTCGCACCAACCCCGCTCCCTGCCGACCAGACTTTCAGTGAATTCAAATTTTACCTTCTGCGTTGATGAGATTCACACCTGGGTCTCTGGAAAATCATTGGGACAGTCAAAAAGATTGTTTTGAACATTTCTCTACAGCAGATATCAAAATATTGAAAATGGGATAAAGTTTGATTGTCTGACAGTCAAACACTGTCCTGTAAGGGAATGAGTCCTTTTGCTTCCCAATTGGCCGAGGAAGGCAGAGTGTCACAAGGATGGATGTGTTGACCGATTAATGGCTGGAGGATGGGGGCAGGTCATGTGATCAAACCTCCAGGAATACATTTAATCTAAGTTGGTGAGGAGAGAATGTTGTGAATTTCGATCCTAAACTGACAGTGAGGTTTCTGTAAATTTACAGGATACTGGAAGTGGAGGTTGAACAGACGGGAAATGCAACCAAACGTCACATCGCGATCTGACAGAGTCACTCGGTTCATCTGAACCTGAATATCAGCAGCATCTGGGTGTGGAAGGTAAAAGGTTTGTCTGTTCTGTCTGTGAGGGGAGATTTCAGGTCTCAGTGTGACTGGAAAAGCCCCGAGATTCACAAACCCTGGTTAGACCAAACCTGGAGAACTGTGTTCAGTTCTGGGCAACAAACCTGAGGAAGGATAGAATGGCCTCGGAGGGAATGTAGCACAGATTTACCTGAGTGATATCTGAACCCCTCCGGGGTTAAATTACAAAACTAGATTACACAAAGGAGTCAGAGACATGATGGCACAGAGAAGGGCATTTGGCCCCTTGAGTCCATGCTAGCTCTCTGGAGCAATCCAGTCGGTCCCATTCTCATCTCTCCCTGTTTCCTCGCAGGATTATTTCCCTCAAATGTCTATCCAATTTCCATGGGCTGCAGGGTGGTACAGTAGTTAACACTGCTGCATCACGGGTTCCATCGCAGCCCTGGGTCACCGTCCGTGTGGAGTTTGCACATTGTCCCCGTGTCTGTGAGGGTCTCGCCCCCACAACCCAAAGATGTGGATTGGCCACTCTAAATTGCCCCTTAATTAGGGAAAAAAAGAATTGGGTACTTTAAATTTATTTTTAAAAAATGTCTATCCAATTTCCTTTTGAAATCAAATTATTCATTGTCAATTTTCAAACTCCCTCATAGGCAGCGAGTTTCAGGTCATTGCCACTCGCTGTATAAAAACATACATCTCATATCTCCTGTACCTTTTGCAAACAAACTAGGAACAGGCCACTCGGCCCCTCGAGTATTGCTTCCACTGCCTTTTAAAGACGCGAGTTCCAAAGTCTTACAACCCTCGAGAATAAAAAATCCTCATCTCCATCTTAAATGGGTGTCCCCTTATTTTGCAACAGTGACGCCCTTGTTCCAGATTCTCCCACAAGAGGAAACCTCCTCTCCACATCCACCCTGCCAAGACCCCTCAGGATCTTGTATTGTTCATTGCAGGTTTTACCAAAACTTTAAATCTGTGTCCCGACTGCTTGTACGATCAGTGAATGGAAACAGAGTTTATTTGTCCACCTGATGGAAACCTGGCATAATCTTGTGGACCTGAATCAAATCTCCCCTCAACCTCCTTTGCTGGAACCATTCTGGTAAATCTCCTCTGCACCTTCTCCAAGAACCTTCACATCCTTCCTGAAGCGTGGTGACCAGAGCTTTATAAAGATTCATAGAATTCCTACCGTGCAGTATTATAGAATTCATAGTGCAGAGGGAGGCCATTCTGCCTATCGAATCTGCACCGGTCCTTGGAAACAGCGCCCTACTTAAGCTTAAGCCCACGCCTCCACCCTGTCCCCGTAATCCAGTAACCCCAATTAACCTTTGGACATTTAGGGGCAATTTAGCATGGCCAATCCACCTAACCTGCACATCTTTAGACTGTTGGAGGAAACCGGAGCACCCGGAGGAAACCCACGCAGACACAGGGAGAAAATGCAAACTCCACACACAGATTCACCCAAGGCCGGAATCGAATACAGGTCCCTGGCGATGTGAGGACGCAGTGCTAACCACCGTGCCACCAGAAGCCTAGCTTCCCTTTTGCGGTATCAATATTACTGTTTATGAAGCTCAAGATCGAATTTGCTTTGCCAAATATGTCTTGTAGATATACAAAATCCCTCTTCACCTCTTTCTCTCTCCTCCCAAAGTGGCCAGTTGGGTTTTTGTGACAATCCAGCAGTTTTCATGGTCACTTTTTCCCAGAGCCGGCCACACAAATGACCAGATTCATTCAGCTCAATTTCACAACCTGCCTTTGTGTTTTTGTGTGTTCTCTCTCAAGCCCTATTTTCTGTCTTGAATCTGTTTCACAGGGTGTTCGAAGGGGAGGCTTCAAAGTCCGGAAACTCAAACCAAGCATCACATCAGGATCTGACAGAGTCGTCAATTGATCATATCCTGAATATCTGCGGATTTTGAACATGGAAGGAAAAAGCATCGTTCACAGTGGGGGAAAACCGTACACATGTTGTGTGTGTGGACGAGGATTCACTCGATCATCAGGCCTCACAAAACACAAATGCAGTCAAACTGAGGAGGAACTGTGGAAATGTGGGGACTGTGGGAAAGGATTCACTTCCCCATCCAAGCTGGAAACTCACCGACACAGTCACACTGGAGAGAGACCTTTCATCTGCTCCAAGTGTGGGAAGGGATTTATTCAGTCACCCGCCCTGCTGAGACACCAGCGAATTCACACTGGGGAGAGGCCGTTCACTTGCTCCAAGTGTGGGAAGGGGTTCGCTGAATCATGTACCCTGCTGAGACACCGGCGAGTTCACACTGGGGAGAGACCGTTTCAATGTCCAGACTGCGGGAAGTGCTATACAATTTCAGGGGATCTGATTCGCCATCAACGTGTTCACACTGACGAGAGACCGTTCAGGTGCTCTCACTGTGGGACTGGGTTCAGACGAGCATATTACCTCACTGAACATCAGCGAATTCACACTGGGGAGAGACCATTTGTCTGCTCCAAGTGTGGGAAGGGATTCACTCGATCATCTGATCTGCAGAGGCACCATCGAATTCACACTGGGGAGAGGCCATTCGTCTGCGCCAAGTGTGGGAAGGGATTTACTGAGTTATCCGCACTGTGTAAGCACCAGCGAATTCACACTGGGGAGAGACCGTTCATCTGCGCCAAGTGCGGGAAAGGATTCGCTCAATCATCTGCTCTGTCCATACATCAGCGAATTCACACTGGGGAAAGGCCATTCATCTGCTCAGAGTGTGGGAAAGGATTCAGTGATTCATCCAACCTGCTGAGACACCAACAAGGCCACAAGTGACGACTGCGATTGGATTTTGCTATTTCTCGCATTCAGGACTGAACCATGTTCATTTGGGCCTCTGCTGAGAACAATTCCAGCCCATTTACAGGGGCTAATATTCTGGCTAAAAGTCAAATAAATTAGATTTGTGTTAAATACGCAGAGTGCTGAAACTTTTAAATATCTCTGACACAAGTTAGTTCCTTTTGAAGTACTCTCGCTCTGCCCTGTCTTTTCCATCCTCACCTCCAACAAGACATGTGAGGAGCTTGTGGAGCTTCATTGTGACTGAGATTGAGTAAATCCGATCAGCTGCCCCTGCTGCTTCCACGAGCCCACCGGACCAAACTGTCTCTAAATTTCATCCTTTTGACTTCTGATGGCCATGGTGTAGGAGGTCGTGCATTTGGTAACTCTCGCTCGTATCGGACCTTTTGGACCTTTTCTCCCGATTTCTTCGGAATTCTATTAAAAACATCGGTGGAGAGTGAGACAGTGAGGAGAAATCCCCCACTGGTATATGGAGCCGTGGACCAGAAGTGGTCGTATAAGAATAATTAGTTGAGCAGCGAAGGTGACTGTAGAACCTGCAGCACGGGAAAGCATGGCGGAGGCGCAGGATCCCAGTTTGGTGGCACAGTGGTCAATGGTACAGCGGGTGGAGTTCATTCAGGAGAGCTTCGCCAAGCACATGAAGGAAGGGTTAGACCTGATTAAGGCAACGATTGATCGGGTGGAACAGGGGCTCGAAGCCCACGGACTGGCGATCCAGAAGGTGGCCGAGCACGAGGGCCATTTAACCGCGTTGGAGGTGGGGCTGTTGAGAGACCAGCAGAAAAGGTTGCAGGAGAAAGTGGAGGACCTGGAGACAGAACTTGAGGATCGTCGGCCTCCCGGAGAGCAGTGAGGGGTCAGACGCAGGGGCATGTGTGACACGTTTGCTGGAAAAGCTGATGGGAGATGGGGCGTTTTCCCAACCCTTGAAAGTGGACAGAGCGCATAGAGCGTTTGCGAGGAAGCCGCGAGCGAATGAACCACCAAGGGAGATCCGGGTGCGAACGCACGGGTTCCTGGACAAGGAGTGGATTTTGCAAGTGGGAGAACTGTGAGTTACGCATTTACCAGGACCTGGGCGCGGAACTGGCCAAAAGACGAGTCAGATTTAATAGAGTAAAATCGTCCCTCTTCTTGTTGGCGAAGCTATTGGGGGAGGGAGGTGATTCCTCCCGATATGAACTGGATCAGGCTCATCGGTCGAGGAGGCCTATACCAAAGGCGAGTGAGCCGCCAAGAGTAGTGACTCTGGGTTTCTGTAGGTACAGTGTGAAGGAGAAGGTCCTGTGCTGGGCAAAGCAGAAGCGGGTGGTGCAGTGGGCTGGAGCTGATTGAGGCATATACCAGGACTTTACGGTGGAGCTGGCGAGGAGGCTGGCTGCCTTCAGCCGGGTGAAGAAGGCACTGTACATCAAGGTGCAGTGCGGCATAGTATATCCAGCTAAGTTGAGGGTGACCTACAAATCCAAGGAATTTTATTTTGGGACGGCGGAAGGACTGTGGCAGAATTGAGAAATGGTCATGTACCGATGTAGCCTCATGTAACTGTATTTTTTCACTGCGTGTTGGTGTATGTACTAAATGAGTCAACGTATATATTTGGACAAGGGAGGAGATGGGACTTTCACTTGCAGTGATGGTTCTTTGGGGTGTGGGTGTGTGTGGGGTTTGTGTACGAAAGAGGATTTCTTGGTTTTCCTGGGACCGGGCAAGGGGGAAAGGGACCCAGGCGGGGTCCTCCACGCTGGCCGGTTTAAGCCGGCCAGTGAACGGGAGTGAGGTGGGGGAGGGGCTGCGGCCATTGGAGCCTGGCAGAACAGGTTCTGTTGAGTCTAGCCGGGGTGGAATGTTGGGGGGAAGGAACCGAGGTTGGGGGGGAGGAGTTTTATGAGGGAGGGGAGGAGTTGGGGAGGTTGTTTACAATTCAGGGGTGTCATTTACGGTACTCTTTTGGAGATTGGATGGCATTTGGTGTTGGGTTGGGGGGGGGGGGGGGGGGGTACGGTGGACTCGAGATGTCAGTGGTGACCATAGGTGATTCCTGATTCCTTTTTCTTTTTTTCTTTGTTTTCCTCACCTTGGGAGGGTTTGTTTTATTTGATGTTTATATTGTCAGGTGGGCCGTTGGTTGGGGTGGTGGGTGGATGGGATTGTTGATGTTGATAAGGGGATTGATTTTGTATTTGCTACCATTTACTGCTTGTTGGTGGGGTGTAAATTCTGAAGAAAATGTGAAAATGGAGAACAAAAATTTTCATAAACAAAAAAAAAAATCGTCCCTATTCAAGAAGGGGGTGAAGTTTGGGATGTTATACCCAGCGCGCCTGTGGGTCACTTATGAGGGCCAGGAACTTTACTTTGAATCGCCGGACGAAGCGATGGACTTTATCAAAGACAAAAGGCTGGCAGGGGTTTGAGGACATTGAACCTTGGGAGAGGGTATTGTGGTATCGATTCTGTTAAGGTTGTCTTAGTTTTGATCTGTATATGCAGTGCTCTCTGCAACAGTTTTTTGGGCCGTTGCTCAGATTTCTACATTAACTTTGTTTCAGTAGGTGAAGGGATTTTTCGATGGGTGGGGCCGAGACCAGAGGTGGCGAATTTTGGAGTGTCGGGAGTCCAGTGGATGAGAGAGGCTGATGTCTTGGCCTTTGCCTCCCTGGTAGCCCGGAGACTGATATTGCTAGCGTGGAGGGACTCGAAGCCCCCGAAATCAGAGATCTGGGTTAGCGACATGGCTGAGTTTCTCAGTCTTGAAAAAAATCAAGTTCGCCCTAAGTGGGTCAACGCTGGGGTTTGTCAGGAGGTGGCAGCCGTTTGTCGAAGACTTCAGAGAAAATTAACTGTCAACAGAGGCAAAAAACCTCTGGTTGGGGAGGGGGGGTAGTTAGGCTATTTTCTGTTTGAGGGTAGGGGGGACTTTTCAGGGATGGAGATTATTCATGCACGATGTTTTATGTTTGGATTTGCATTGTTTACTGTTGTCACTTATTATAAAATTACAAACACCATAATAAAATGGTTTTTTAAAAAAAATAATCCGATCATCTGCTGCATTTTCTGCAACAGTGACAAGACTTCAGAAGCTCTTTGGGACATGCTGTGGTTATGAAAGGCGCTACAGAAGTGAAAGTTTTAAATTGAAGATTGATGCTATCTGATCCTTAATTGATTTCAGCCATCCCCAACTTACCATTTAATAAATGTGCTTTGGTTCGGACAAGAATTTTAACCAATTAAAGAAAAGGCAGAATTCTCTGGATAGTAAATTTAAAATGTTTATTAAAAGAAAAAGGTTTACTGAACAACTGGAAGACATTGACGTTTACAACTTCACGCAGGTGATCAGTCTGTGGAAGCGTAACCCTCCCTGGCTCCTTCTTTGACAGTAATTTCCTTGGAACTCTGCCCCGAGAGTCTTCAGTACTTGGCCAGCAAGGAAAACCTTCGGAACCTCGACTTTTATCCCCAAAGTGACCATTACCTCATGTCTGAGTTGGGCCTGTTGTAACATAACCATTGGTCAATTGAGCACCAGTTTAATTTAATTGGATCTCCAATTACTGACACCACCTTCTCTCATTACCTTAGACAGGAATACAATTGAACAGTTTCATACTATCCCTTTACCGGATTCTGTACAATTTCTTATTCATACAGTTTCAAATGTTGAGGCTAATCAGGGCTGGAAGGTCTCTCTTGCCGATACATTTATCCTCATTGCACATTCCTTATATACACAGCAATGAAGCTTTTACATTTTTACAACAAATATAACTCCGACTTTTACTAGAACTACTGATTCATTATTGTTTCATTAATTGTAACTCAGTTACGGATCACTGCTTATTTAACCACTGTTACAGATTGGTAGCTAATTAATACAGTAGTTTTTAATTAATACATTTGATTGATACAAGATACACTGGTTCTCTACTGAGTAGTACTATACTCCGTATGCTTCACCCGGTGTCTGTGTCTCTGTATTTATTTATTGTATGTCCAAGGTTTTTTCATGTATGGAATGATCTGTCTGGACTGTATGCAGAACAATACTTTTCACTGTACCTCGGTACACGTGACCATAAATCAAACCCAATCAAAGAGACAGTTTCTTACTAGTTTTCAGATTGAACAATGAGCTGCCTTAAAAATTATTCATTCATGGGAGGTGGGGGTCACTGGCTGGGCCAGCATTTACTGCTCATTCCAATTGCCCTTGAACTGCGTGTCTTGTGAGGCTATTTCAGAGGGCGCAACATTGCTGTGGATCTGGAGTCACGTGTAGGCCAGGCCATGGAAGGAGAGCAGATTTCCTAAAGAACATTAATTAACTAGATGGGTTTTTACAACAATCCACAATGTCATCATTAGACTTTTAATTTGAGATTTTATTCAATTTCAATATCTGTCATAGCCAGATTCGATCCCAGACTCCCAGAGCATTAACCTGGGTCTCCGGATTACTAGCCTAGTAACAATACCATTACGTCGCTGCCCAGCCCACATAGTCTTGGCAGATTAAGATGTCTTGTAAATTCTCAAAATTATAAAGTAATTTATTTTTTCAAACAAATTCGGATAGCTCTGCAGTTTCTGGAAACAGATTGGCGATGGTGTTATTTTTATAAATTAAGATTCTCGTCTTTATAATATAATTACCTAATACACCAATTCACTAATGATAATCAATGTCCACTACTGAATAATCATTAATTTAGTTAGTTTTTTTGCCATGAAATCAATACATAGTTAATATAGAAAAGGTACAGAAGGTGAAATGGCTGCAGGAAGCCACATGTTTGAGGTATATAAGGGCTTCCTTGACCTTGTTACTAATGACAGTGAATACACTGTGAAAATAACAATTTTAAAACAATGTGATTACACATGCGCACTTACAGCTTCCAACATTACAACAGTGAATATGTTTCAAAAGTACTCCAATGGCTTCAAAACACTTTAGGAGGTTCAGTGGTTGTGAGAAGTTTTATAGAAATGGACATTTGTTCTAATTGTCCGTAAACTAGGATATATTACACTCTGTGTCCTCACCAAAATCATTGATAAAAATTGAGTCTTAATTTTGTGTAATAATGTCGTTGACACCATTTTGAATACTCTGTGAAACTCCAGACACACATGCACAATTATCTGCTGTAAAACAGTTGAGTTGTTGTGATTTGGAATGCACTGTCGATAAATAGTGCTGGAATCTTATTGGACTGTAACGTCCAAAAGGGAATTTGATGCATTCTGAAAAAGAAAGTCGAACAATGAGATTAAGTGGATCGCTGTACAAAGAGCTGGCATGGGAAAAATGGGCCAAATAGACTCCTCTGTGCTCTTAGAGGCTTGTGTACCTGTAAAGGGAGTGGTAACGACAGAACCTGTGGCGTGAGAGCAGCTGGTTAGTCAGTTTCAGCGGGAGCATTGCGGAAGGAGGGTGCTGGGAGGTAAGTCAACCTTTAAAAGCACTTCTCTTTGCAGGGGCAGGCCAGTCGATTTCGGCGGCGTGAGAGCAGCTGGTTAGTCAGTTTCAGCGGGAGCATTGCGGAAGGAGGGTGCTGGGAGGTAAGTCAACCTTTAAAAGCACTTCTCTTTGCAGGGGCAGGCCAGTCGATTTCGGCGGCGTGAGAGCAGCTGGTTAGTCAGTTTCAGCGGGAGCATTGCGGAAGGAGGGTGCTGGGAGGTAAGTCAACCTTTAAAAGCACTTCTCTTTGCAGGGGCAGGCCAGTCGATTTCGGCGGCGTGAGAGCAGCTGGTTAGTCAGTTTCAGCGGGAGCATTGCGGAAGGAGGGTGCTGGGAGGTAAGTCAACCTTTAAAAGCACTTCTCTTTGCAGGGGCAGGCCAGTCGATTTCGGCGGCGTGAGAGCAGCTGGTTAGTCAGTTTCAGCGGGAGCATTGCGGAAGGAGGGTGCTGGGAGGTAAGTCAACCTTGAAAAGCACTTCTCTTTGCAGGGGCAGGCCAGTCGATTTCGGCGGCGTGAGAGCAGCTGGTTAGTCAGTTTCAGCGGGAGCATTGCGGAAGGAGGGTGCTGGGAGGTAAGTCAACCTTTAAAAGCACTTCTCTTTGCAGGGGCAGGCCAGTCGATTTCGGTGGCGTGAGAGCAGCTGGTTAGTCAGTTTCAGCGGGAGCATTGCGGAAGGAGGGTGCTGGGAGGTAAGTCAACCTTTAAAAGCACTTCTCTTTGCAGGGGCAGGCCAGTCGATTTCGGCGGCGTGAGAGCAGCTGGTGAGTGGTGAGTCAGTTTCAGCAGGAGCTGAGACTTTTTCTCTTTTCTTTAAATTAGTTTTTTAGGCGGGATCAGGAAGTCGACCCGCGGACGTCTGGGAAGACCCTCACCAATAAATTCTGGTGGAGAGGAAACCCGAGACACTACACGTGTAGTGTCTCCCACCCGCCCTCCTCCTCTAACCTAATAATAAAACCCATTGGTCTGAGGTAAGTACCATATTTTTATTATATTATTATTATTTTTTATAAAAATTTAATTTAGTTGTTAGCTAGATCTTGGTAGAAAGTTAGAGGAATGGCAGGGAAGGGAGTACAATGTTCCTCCTGCAGGATGTTTGAGGTGAGGGATGCAGTTAGTGTCCCTGCTGATTTTACCTGCAGGAAGTGCTGCCATCTCCAGCTCCTCCAAGACCGAGTTAGGGAACTGGAGCTGGAGTTGGAAGAACTTCGGATCATTCGGGAGGCAGAAGGGGTCATAGATAGCAGCTTCAGGGAATTAGTTACACCAAAGATTGGAGATAGGTGGGTAACTGTAAGAGGGACTGGGAAAAAACAGTCAGTGCAGGGATCCCCTGCGGTCGTTCCCCTGAGAAACAAGTATACCGCTTTGGATACTTGTGGGGGGGACGACTTACCAGGGGTAAGCCATGGGGTACGGGCCTCTGGCACGGAGTCTGTCCCTGTTGCTCAGAAGGGAAGGGGGGAGAGGAGCAGAGCATTAGTAATTGGGGACTCTATAGTCAGGGGCACAGATAGGAGATTTTGTGGGAGCGTGAGAGACTCACGTTTGGTATGTTGCCTCCCAGGTGCAAGGGTACGTGATGTCTCGGATCGTGTTTTCCGGGTCCTTAGGGGGGAGGGGGAGCAGCCCCAAGTCGTGGTCCACATTGGCACCAACGACATAGGTAGGAAAGGGGACAAGGATGTCAGGCAGGCTTTCAGGGAGCTAGGATGGAAGCTCAGAACTAGAACAAACAGAGTTGTTATCTCTGGGTTGTTGCCCGTGCCACGTGATAGTGAGATGAGGAATAGGGAGAGAGAGCATTTAAACACGTGGCTACAGGGATGGTGCAGGCGGGAGGGTTTCAGATTTTTGGATAACTGGGGCTCTTTCTGGGGAAGGTGGGACCTCTACAGACAGGATGGTCTACATCTGAACCTGAGGGGCACAAATATCCTGGGGGGGAGATTTGTTAGTGCTCTTTGGGGGGGTTTAAACTAATGCAGCAGGGGCATGGGAACCTGGATTGTAGTTTTAGGGTAAGGGAGAATGAGAGTATAGAGGTCAGGAGCACAGATTTGACGTCGCAGGAGGGGGCCAGCGTTCAGGTAGGTGGTTTGAAGTGTGTCTACTTCAATGCCAGGAGTATACGAAACAAGGTAGGGGAACTGGCAGCGTGGGTTGGTACCTGGGACTTCGATGTTGTGGCCATTTCGGAGACATGGATAGAGCAGGGACAGGAATGGATGTTGCAGGTTCCGGGGTTTAGGTGTTTTAGTAAGCTCAGAGAAGGAGGCAAAAGAGGGGGAGGTGTGGCGCTGCTAGTCAAGAGCAGTATTACGGTGGCGGAGAGGATGCTAGATGGGGACTCTTCTTCCGAGGTAGTATGGGCTGAAGTTAGAAACAGGAAAGGAGAGGTCACCCTGTTGGGAGTTTTTTATAGGCCTCCTAATAGTTCTAGGGAAGTAGAGGAAAGGATGGCGAAGATGATTCTGGATATGAGCGAAAGTAACAGGGTAGTTATTATGGGAGACTTTAACTTTCCAAATATTGACTGGAAAAGATATAGTTCGAGTACAATAGATGGGTCGTTTTTTGTACAGTGTGTGCAGGAGGGTTTCCTGAAACAATATGTTGACAGGCCAACAAGAGGCGAGGCCACGTTGGATTTGGTTTTGGGTAATGAACCAGGCCAGGTGTTGGATTTGGAGGTAGGAGAGCACTTTGGGGACAGTGACCACAATTCGGTGACGTTTACGTTAATGATGGAAAGGGATAAGTATACACCGCAGGGCAAGAGTTATAGCTGGGGGAAGGGCAATTATGATGCCATTAGATGTGACTTGGGGGGGGATAAGGTGGAGAAGTAGGCTGCAAGTGTTGGGCACACTGGATAAGTGGGGCTTGTTCAAGGATCAGCTACTGCGTGTTCTTGATAAGTATGTACCGGTCAGACAGGGAGGAAGGCGTCAAGCGAGGGAACCGTGGTTTACCAGGGAAGTGGAATCTCTTGTTAAGAGGAAGAAGGAGGCCTATTTGAAGATGAAGTGTGAAGTTTCGGTTGGGGCGATGGATAGTTACAAGGTAGCGAGGAAGGATCTAAAGAGAGAGCTAAGACGAGCAAGGAGGGGACATGAGAAGTATTTGGCAGGAAGGATCAAGGAAAACCCAAAAGCTTTCTATAGGTATGTCAGGAATAAGCGAATGACTAGGGAAAGAGTAGGACCAGTCAAGGACAGGGATGGGACATTGTGTGTGGAGTCTGAAGAGATAGGCGAGATACTAAATGAATATTTTTCGTCAGTATTCACTCAGGAAAAAGATAATGTTGTGGAGGAGAATGCTGAGCCCCAGGCTAATAGAATAGATGGCATTGAGGTACGTAGGGAAGAGGTGTTGGCAATTCTGGACAGGCTGAAAATAGATAAGTCCCCGGGACCTGATGGGATTTATCCTAGGATTCTATGGGAGGCCAGGGAAGAGATTGCTGGACCTTTGGCTTTGATTTTTATGTCATCATTGGCTACAGGAATAGTGCCAGAGGACTGGAGGACAGCAAATGTGGTCCCTTTGTTCAAAAAGGGGAGCAGAGACAACCCCGGCAACTATAGACCGGTGAGCCTCACGTCTGTAGTGGGTAAAGTCTTGGAGGGGATTATAAGGGACAAGATTTATAATCATCTAGATAGGAATGATATGATCAGGGATAGTCAGCATGGCTTTGTGAAGGGTAGGTCATGCCTCACAAACCTTATTGAGTTCTTTGAGAAGGTGACTGAACAGGTAGACGAGGGTAGAGCAGTTGATGTGGTGTATATGGATTTCAGCAAAGCGTTTGATAAGGTTCCCCACGGTAGGCTATTGCAAAAATACGGAGGCTGGGGATTAAGGGTGATTTAGAGATGTGGATCAGAAATTGGCTAGCTGAAAGAAGACAGAGGGTGGTGGTTGATGGGAAATGTTCAGAATGGAGTACAGTCACAAGTGGAGTACCACAAGGATCTGTTCTGGGGCCGTTGCTGTTTGTCATTTTTATCAATGACCTAGAGGAAGGCACAGAAGGGTGGGTGAGTAAATTTGCAGATGATACTAAAGTCGGTGGTGTTGTCGATAGTGTGGAAGGATGTAGCAGGTTACAGAGGGATATAGATAAGCTGCAGAGCTGGGCTGAGAGGTGGCAAATGGAGTTTAATGTAGAGAAGTGTGAGGTGATTCACTTTGGAAGGAATAACAGGAATGCGGAATATTTGGCTAATGGTAAAGTTCTTGAAAGTGTGGCTGAGCAGAGGGATCTAGGTGTCCATGTACATAGATCCCTGAAAGTTGCCACCCAGGTTGATAGGGTTGTGAAGAAGGCCTATGGAGTGTTGGCCTTTATTGGTAGAGGGATTGAGTTCCGGAGTCGGGAGGTCATGTTGCAGCTGTACAGAACTCTGGTCCGGCCGCATTTGGAGTATTGCGTACAGTTCTGGTCACCGCATTATAGGAAGGACGTGGAGGCTTTGGAGCGGGTGCAGAGGAGATTTACCAGGATGTTGCCTGGTATGGAGGGAAAATCTTATGAGGAAAGGCTGACGGACTTGAGGTTGTTTTCGTTGGAGAGAAGAAGGTTAAGAGGAGACTTAATAGAGGCATACAAAATGATCAGGGGGTTGGATAGGGTGGACAGTGAGAGCCTTCTCCCGCGGATGGATATGGCTGGCACGAGGGGACATAACTTTAAACTGAGGGGTAATAGATATAGGTCAGAGGTAGGTTCTTTACGCAAAGAGTAGTGAGGCCGTGGAATGCCCTACCTGCTACAGTAGTGAACTCGCCAACATTGAGGGCATTTATAAGTTTATTGGATAAACATATGGATGATAATGGCATAGTGTAGGTTAGATGGCTTTTGTTTCGGTGCAACATCGTGGGCCGAAGGGCCTGTACTGCGCTGTATTGTTCTATGTTCTATGTTCTATGTAACCTACTGTCTATGAGGATGGGAGATGCAGAAATGAGGGAAAGATTTCAACAGGAAATTGGGCAGGCACTGAGAGAAATAAACCTACAGGGATTCGGGGATAGAACGGGGCAATGGACAGACTGGCTTCCTCCACAGGGAGCCGACACGGTCCCAAAGGGCTGAATGGCCCCATTCCCCACCCTCCAGATGATGTGATCTCAGGAGAGAAATTCAGCTACTCCAGTCACTCCAACTAACTCATCTCTGGTGCCATTCTTGTAAATTTTCACAGTAACTTCATTGTAGTGTTAATGTAAGCCTACTTGTGACAATAATAAACGTTATTATTGTAAATGTCCTCTACACCCTAACTAAGAAGTTCACATCTTTCTTAAAGTGTGAGGCCCATATACAAGGTTCCATTCCAGAGGGATAGAATTGAAAAACACAGAGGACATTTTCAACTTGTTTAGAGCCAGGGTTAGACTACACTGGGAGCACTGTCAACATTGATGATCTCCATTTAGAAAAAGGAAATCGAGGCACTGGATAAGGTGCAACAAAGATTCATAATATACAGAACTGAGAGCATTTAACACTCAGGAAAGGCTGGGGCTGTTTTTTTCTGGAAAAGAGAAGGCTGATGGGTGACCTGATGAAAGTATTTAAGATTATGAAGGAATTCAATAATCCAATAGGAATTTCAGTCGAAACCTCTTTACCCAGCGAGTGGTGAGAATGTGGAACTCACTCCCACAATGAGTGGCTGAGGTGAACAGCATGAATACATTGTACGTAAAGCTAGATACATACATGAGGGAGAAAGAATAGGAGATGCTGATGGGGGAGATGTAGAGGGGTCGGTGGAGGATCATGTGGAAGATAAATACCGACACAGACCATGGCTAACCTCAGCCGGTTTGGGAATTTAACCTGTACTGTTGGTGTCACTCAGCACAAACCAGCCATCCCGCCAACTGAGCTAACCGATCCCCATGTAAATCTGTAATAATTCCTTAAATATTGGTGATTGCCTGTCTCCCACCACACTATTTAATGTAGTTTCCCAGTGTACCTCAGACAGCTTGCCCCTCATACCCTGATAGTTTTCTTCTGTGAGAAGCACCAAGATAAATTAAACAAACAAGCGAGTAACCACCTTAGACCATCTTCCTGACAATGTGGCATGATTTTTGCAGTTTCCAAACAGAAAAGAGAATGAAACATCTTATAACCTCCAACAGAATGAACAAAATGTAGTCCTGGATGTAATTGAGAACAGAAACAATAACAGCAGAATCCAATCCCTGTAATCAGTTGTGAACTTGTTGGTGTCTCAGAAAGTGCGATGAATTACAAAATCCTTTCGCACATTGCGGGCAGGTGAACGGCCTCTCCCCAGTATGAACTCCCTGGTGTGACTGCAGACGGCATAACCGAGTGAATCACACAAATAGACGTAAACGGGTGTGAGATAATGGGGATTATGGAGACATGGCTGCAGGATGACCAGGGATGGGAACTGAATATATTCAGTATTTAGGAAGGACAGACTAACAGGAAAAGGCAATGGAGTGGCAGTGCTGGTTAATATTAATCTTTATTCTTGTCACAAGTAGGCTGACAACACTGCAATGAAGTTACTGCGAAAAGCCCCTAGTCGCCACATTCCGGCGCCTGAAATGAAAATAAAAATCGCTTATTGTCGCAAGTAGGCTTCAATAAAGTTACTGTGAAAAGCACCTGTTCAGGTATATTAAGGGAGAATTCGGAATGTCCAATTCACCTAAGAGCATGTCTTTCGGGACTTGGGAGAAAACCGGAGCACCCGGGGGAAAACCAGCAGACACGGTGAGAACGTGCAAACTCTGCAGACAGTGACCCAAGCCGGGAATCGAACCTGGGGCCCTGGCGATGTGAAGCAACAGTTTTAACCACTGTGCTTCCCATGACGTCCATGGTTAAAGAGGAAAATAATACAATAGTGAGGAAGCATATTAGCTCCGACAATGTGCAATCTGTATGGGTAGAGCTGAGACACACCCAGGGGCAAATAATTAGTGGGCATCGAAAATAGACCCCAAACTGCAGTGGTGATGTTGGGAATTGCATAAAACAGGAAATTAGGCTGATTGTAAAAGTCTCTATAGGTAAGTGAAGACAAATGTAGGTTCCTCACACTCAAATAGGGAAATAAAAGGGGCCAAAGAAATGGTGGGCAGATGAATACATATTTTGGTTCTGTCTTCACAAATGAGGGCATATATCAGACACCAGAAATGTTGGGGAATGCAGGATTTAGTGAGAGGGAGGAACTGAAAGAGGTCAATATTAGGAGAGAAATGGTGTTGGGGAAATTGTTGGATTGAAGGCTGATAAATCCTCAGGGCCTGATAATCTGCATCCCAAAGTACTTAAAGAAGTGGCTCTAGAAATAGTGGTGGTCATCTTCCAGGATTCTATAGACTCTGGAACAATTCCTGCAGATTGGAGGGTGGCTTATGTAATTCCACTATTTGAAAAGGGATATAGAGAGAAAATAGGGAATTATAGACCAGTAAGCCTGACATCAGCAGTGGGGAAATTCGAGAATCAATTATCAAAGATTTTATAGCAAAGCACTTAGAAACCAGTGGCAGGATCAGGCAGAATCAGCATGGATTGATGAAGGGTAATCATGCTTGACAAATCTGGAATTCTTTGAGGATGTAACTGATAGTATTAATGAGGGAGAGCCAGTGGATGTGGTATATTTGGACTTTCAGATGCCTTTTGATCAAAGTCCCGCATAAGAGATTAGTGTGTAAAATTAAAGCACATGGGATTAGGGGTAGTGTACTGAGATGGATAAAAAAAACTAGTTGGCAGGCAGGAAACAAAGAGTAGGAATTAATGGTCATTTTCAAATTGGCAGGCAGTGACTAGGGTACCGCCGGGATAGGTGCTTGGACCCCAGATATTCACAAGATATATTAATGGAGACATGGGGAGAACTTGTCTCCATACAGTGACCCGGGGCAGGATTGAACACTGGTCCTCAGCACCGTGAGGCAGCAGTGCTAACCATTGTGCCGCCCTATATATTAATGATTTAGATGAGGGAACAAAATGTAATATCTCCAAATTTGCAGATGACACCAAGTTGCGTGGGAGGGTGAGCTGTGAGGAGGATGCAGAGATCCTTCAGTTGCAGATTTGGACAAGTTGAGTGAGTGGGCAAATGAATGGCAGATGCAGTATAATTTGGAGAAATGCAAGATTATCCACTTTGGTGCTAAAAACAAGAAGGCAGACTATTATCTGAACGGCCATAGATTAGGAGAGGGGAATGTGCAACGAGACCTGGGTATCCTCGGACACCAGTCACTGAAGGAAAGCATGCAGCTACAGCAGGCGGTAAAGAAGGTAAATGCTAGCCTTCATTGTGAGCAGATTAGAATACAGGAGCAGGGTTATCTTGCTGCAATTATACTCAGAGAATTATTCTCAGGGATAGAATCTACGCACATTCGGAAGTGAATGGTCTTATTAGTGACAGGCAGCATGGTTTTGTACGAGGGAGGTAATGTCTCACTAATTTGACTGAATTATTTGAAGAGGTGACAAAAATGATTGACGAGGGAAGGGCTGTGGATGTTGTCGACATGGACTTTAGTAAAGCATTTGATAAGGTCCCTCACGGCAGGCTGGCGCAAAAGATAGATCACATGGGGTTAGGGGTGAACTTGCTGGATGGATCCAGAACTCGGTTAGCCCTAGAAGACAGAGGGTTGCAGTGGAAGGGTGTTTGTCCGAATGGAGGTCTGTAACTAGTGGATTCCTCAGGGATCAGTTCTGGGACCTCTGCTCTTTGTAATATCTATTAATGACTTGGAAGAAAATGTAGCGGATCTGATTAGCAAGTTTGCAGATGATACTAAGACTGCAGGAGTTGTGAAGATTGTCAGAGAATACAACAGGATATAGATAAGCTGCAAAATTGGGCAGAGAAATGATAGATGGAATTTAACCCAGACAAATGCGAGGTGATGTATTTTGGTAGATCCAATTCAGGTGGGAGCTATAAAATAAATGGCAGAACCATCAGGAGCATAGACAAGCGGAGAGATCTGGGCGTGCAGGTCCACAGATACTTAAAAGTGGCAGCACAGGTGGAAATGGTGGTGAAGAAAGCACATGGCATGCTTGCTTTCATAGGACAGGGTGTCGAGTATAAAAGCTCGAAAATTATTTTACAATTATATAGAATGTTGGTTTGGCCACATTTGGAATACCGTGTCCAGTTCTGGTCACCGCACTACCAGAAGGACTTGGAGGCTCTGGAGAGAGTACAGAAAAGGTTTACCAGGATGTTGCCTGGTATGGAGGGTATTAGCTATGAGGAGAGATTGAATAAACGGGATTGTTTTCCCTAGAGAGACGGAGGCTGAGGGACGACTTGATAGAAGTTTATAAAATTATTAGGGGTATAGATAGGGTGAACAGTTGGAGGCTTTTTCCCAGGGCGGAAATGACAATTACAAGTGGGCACAAGTTTCAAGGAAAGGTTCAGTGGAGATGTGCGGGGGAAGTTTTTTTTACACAAAGGGTGGTCGTGCCCTGGAATCCACTGACAAGTGAGGTGGTTGAGGCAGATACGTTTGCGACTTATCTGGATAGGGGGTATAGAAGGATACAGGTGGTTGGACTAGATATGACATGTGGTTGATGCAGGCTTGGAGGGCCGAAGGGCCTGTTCCTGTGCTGTATTGTTCTTTGTTCTATACGGGGCCTTGGCGAGGCCGTACCTGGAATATTGTGTGCAGTTTTGCTCTCCTTAGCTGAGGAAGGATGTTCTTGCTCGAGAGGGCGTGCAGAGCAGGTTTACCAGACTGATTCCTGGGATGGTGGGACTGACGTATGAGAGATTGAATCAGTTAGGATTGTATTCGCTGGAGTTCAGAAGAATGGGGGATCGCATAGAAACCTATAATATTCTAACAGGACTTGACAGGGTAGATGCAGGAAAGATTTTCCCGATGGTGGGAGTGTACAGAACCAGAGGTCGCAGTCTGAGGATACGGGGTAGACCATTTAGGACAGAGATGAGGAGTAATTTCCTCAACCAGAGAGTGGTGAGCCTGTGGAATTTGTTACCACAGGAAATAGTTGAGGCCAATACATTGAATGTTTTCAAGAAGCAGTTAGATATAGCACTTTGGGCGGAGGGGATCAAAGGATATGGAGGGGAAAGCGGGATTAGGCTATTGTGTTGGATGATAAGCCATGATCATAATGAATGGCAGAGCAGGCGCGAAGGGCCAAATGATCTCTTACTGCTCCTATTTTCTCATTTTCTATGTAATCCCTTCCCACACTGAGAGCAGGTGAATGGCCCCTCCCAGTGTGAACTCGCTGGTGTGTCTGCAGACTGGATAACTGAGTGAATCCATTCCCACAGAGAGAGCAGGTGAACGGCTTCTCTCCAGTGTGAATTCACTAATGTCTCTGCAGGGGCTGTTTAGCACAGGGCTAAATCGCTGGCTTTGAAAGCAGACCAAGGCAGGCCAGCAGCACGGTTCAATTCCCGTTACAGCCTCCCCGAACAGGCGCCGGAATGTGGCAACTAGGGGCTTTTCACAGTAACTTCATTGAAGCCTACTTGTGACAATAAGCGATTTTCATTTCATTTAATTTCAGGATGGATGAATTAATAAATCCCTTTCCCAGACTGAGAGAAGGTGAATGGCATCTCCACAGTGTGTATTTGTTGGTGTGTCTGCAGGCTGGATAAATCACTGAATCTCTCCCCACACTGAGAGCAGGTGAATGGCTTCTCCCCAGTGTGCAACCGCTGGTGTGTCTGCAGGCTGGATGACTGAGTGAATCCCTTCCCACACGGAGAGCAGGTGAATGGCCTCTCCCCAGTGTGAACTCGCTGATGTTGCCGCAGGGCGGATAAATCAATGAATCCCTTCCCACACTGAGAGCAGGTGAACGGCCTCTCCCCAGTGTGAATTCGCTGATGTTTCAGCAGGGTGGATGAATTAATGAATCCCTTCCCACACAGAGAGCAGGTGAACGGCCTCTCCCCAGTGTGAATTCGCTGATGTGACTGGAGGGTGGATGAATCAATGAATCCCTTCCCACACTGAAAGCAGGTGAAAGGCCGCTCCCCAGTGTGAATTCGCTGGTGTCTCTGCAGGCTGGATGACTGAGTGAACCCCTGGCCACACACAGAGCAGGTGAACGGCCTCTCCCCAGTGTGAACTCGCTGGTGTCTCCGCAGGGTGGATAAATCAATGAAACCCTCCCCACACTGAGAGCAGGTAAATGGCTTCTCCCCAGTGTGAACTCGCTCGTGTCTCCTCAGGTTGGGTAACCGAGTAAATCCCTCCCCACACTGAGAGCAGGTGAACGGCCTCTCCCCAGTGTGACTGCGTTGATGAATCGTCAGCTCACATGGGAATCTGTATCCCTTCCCACACACAGAGCAGATGATCGGCCTCTCCCCAGTGTGACTGCATCGATGAATCTCCAGCTTCGATGGGGCTCTGTATCCCTTCCCACAGTCCCCACATTTCCACGGTTTCTCCATGTTTTGGGTCTCCTCGTGTCTCTCCAGATTGGACAATCAGTGGAAGCCTTGTCTATACACAGAACATGTGCACTGTCTCTCCTCACTGAATGCTGTGATGCTTTTTCAGGCTGTGTATCTGGTTGAAGCTCTTTCCAGTCAGTTCACTGGAACTCTCACTCGGGTGTGTGTTGTGTGGAACTCGGTGCTTTTCCAGTCACGCTCACATTTATAATCTTTTGAAGCCGACAGATTGGACAAACATTTCTCCTTCTTGCCGATGATATTCAGAGATATTCAAATCAGAAGGAATCGAGTGAGTTTGTCATATCGAGACGTGATGTTTGAGATTTCTGTCTGTAATTCCTCCTCTTCCAATATCTTTTAAAAACAATTTACAAAAGTCATCATTGTTAGTACAGGATAGAAATTCAGAACAGACAATTCTAGTTCTTATGGAACATTATTTCCTCTCCTGTTCTCAAAAAGCTGTAAATCTCCACCCCACACCCTCCCTCCACTCTCACTCTGCTGTATCCAATATTCACCCTCCCAATTCTCCTGAAGGTGCTAATTCATGTTAATTGACAGATCCAAGCTCAGCTCATTGCTTCCTGACCAGGACACAGAAATCCAAAGACTAACAACCCTCTGACGGAAGAGATGACTGGAAATCTATAACGTAGCTACAGTCCTATATTACAAGACGACAAATAATAATAAATTTACTTTGTTACAAACTGTAAATAATATATCTAATCTGTACCATGTAACAACACTCGCCATATCTCTGTCCATTATTAAGTTAATGTCCCCTGAAATGTCAGCCATCTCCTGGGGAATTCACCTCTTTAATTGTGAACATTAGGAAAGAGACCATCCTTTATTTAAATAAATTCTGAGTAACTAATTATTATTTTTTTTTTTCCAATTACGGTGCAATTTAGTGTGGCCAATCCACCTACCCTGCACATCTTTGTGTTGTGGAGGTGAGACCCACGCACCCGGGGAGAATGTGCTAACTCCACACGGACAGTGACCCGGGGCCGGGATCAAACCCGGGTCCTCAGGGTGTGAGGCAGCAGTGCTAACCGCTGGGCCACCAGAGACCATTCTTTTAGTCAGACGAATAAATGCGTCAACCTGTTAAGGAGATGGTGGGAGGAGTTTCATATCATAGAATTTACAGTGCAGAAGGAGGCCATTCGGCCCATCGAGTCTGCACCGGCTCCTGGAAAGAGCACCCTACCCAAGGTCAACACCTCCACCCTATCCCCATAACCCAGTAACCCCACCCAACACTAAGGGCAATCCTGGACACTAAGGGCAATTTATCATGGCCAATCCACCTACCCTGCACATCTTTGGACTGTGGGAGGAAACCGGAGCACCCGGAGGAAACCCACGCACACACGTGCAGACTCCGCACAGACAGTGACCCAAGCCGGAATCGAACCTCGACCCTGGAGCTGTGAAGCAATTGTGCTATCCACAAGGCTACCGTGCTGCCCCACGGTGTTGGAAACACTTTGTGGAGTTGCGAAACCTAATACAAAAAAACTTTCTCCCAATTAACGGGCAATTTAGCATGGTTCCAGTTTGGGCTCAAATCATCAATGAGGACTCTGATCTCTGGGAAGGAAGAAAACCCCGGGAGGTCGTCAGGGAGGATTCACAAACACCAGCTGGAGGCTCAAGCAGAGGAGAGGGAGGGAGAAAACTGGGAGTGGAGGAAAGAAATGGTGCAGATGGTGAGATGGGTTTGGATTTCAGCCCAGGGAGAAGGGAGAATGTGTGGGACCGGGAAAAAAGTATGAGAGAAACTAGAATTGTCTGTTCACAGTAACTTCATTGAAGCCTACTTGTGACAATAAGTGATTTTCATTTCATTTCAGAATTTCTATCCTGGACTGACAGCGATGGCTTTTGAATTTTTTCAATTAAAAAAAATACATTAAGAGTACCCAATTCATGAGGTGTCGAAGGCAGTTGTCTGGGAGGCTCTAAAGGCGGTGATGAGGTGTGAGGTGATCACGTTTAAGGCTAGGGTGGACAAAGAGGAGAGGTTGGAGCAGCAGAGGATAGTAGATGAGATGCTGGAGGTGGATAGGAGTTATGCAGAAGATGGTGCCCAGCAAAGTTGGAAAAGAGGAAGGAACTACAGGCGAATTTTGAAACACGATCTTCCTCGGAAGGAGCTCCGAAAGCTATGGATTCAAAACAAACCTGTTGGACTTTAACCTGGTGTTGTAAGACTTCTTACTGTGCTCACCCCAGTCCAACGCTGGAATCTCCATATCATGGCTACCAATGTGATTGGTGTGATTAGTCTCAAATTTAACCCGGAATGGTCATTAAAAGTTTCCCAGTCACTCTGATATCTGAAATCTTTGTGCAGACAGAACAGACAAACCATTTTACCTCTCAATGATATTCAGGTCCTGATGAATCGAGAGACTCTGTCAGAGGATGATGTGATGTTTGGTTTGAAGTTCCCGTTAGTAAATCCTCCTCTTAAGGGGTTTCCAAAGGAATTTCACCCTCTGTCCAGGAGAGAAATTCACAAGATTCTCTCTTCCGGCTTCCGGTTCCAGGACGGCAGCGCATGCGCTCAGCTGCACATGGCCGCCGAGCAAGATGGCGGCCGCGCAGGGGCCCTGCGCCATATCGCCCCCGAAACAGATGACAGCCGTTAACAGGCTGATCAGAGCCCAAAATACCGATGCGGCCGCACATACGGTGCAACACTTGGGCTGTATCAAAAGTGCCGGAACCGACTTATCACAGTGAGGGCAATAACTGAATAATGACGGATAATACTACCCAGAATGCCGGACGTGCATGATTACGCCCTATCTCCATCAGCAGGACCGTAACGCGCAGGCGTCAGAATGTCCCGCGCCCGGAAGTCGCCTCTCTGTGTGGAGCACAGCCGCAGTGAGAGTGAGTGCGGCTCCCAGAGGCTGAATGAGAGCCGCCGCGAGCGGGGACGATGGTGAGAACCCAAACCCCCCAATAAGACCCATTGATTTTATTGTCAGTCTGCAGACAGGAGCTGGAGAACTGAACCCAGGCAGAGGAGAGGGAGGGAGAAAACTGGAAGTGGAGGAAAGAAATGATGCAGATGGTGAGATGGGTTTGGATTTCAGCCCAGGGAGGAGGGAGAGTGCGTGGGACTGGGATTTCCAGCTTTGGGGGAACAAGAGAGGGAAAAATGTTCCAGAGAAACTAGAATTGTCTTTTCAGAATTTCTGTCCTGGATTGACAGTGATGACTTTTGTAAACTCCTTTTACAGGATATTGGAAGTGGAGGATTGGCCGACAGAAAAACAAACTAAACATCACCGAAATCTGACAGTCACTCAATTCATCAGGAGCTGAATGTCATCGGTCTTTAAATCTGGAAGGAGAAATGTTTGTCTGTTCTGTGTCAGGAAAACAATTTCAAATAGCAGTGTGACTGCAAAAGCACCAAGGTCCCCCCACCCCGGGTGAGAGTATTTCAATGAACTGACTGTGGAAGAGCTTTAACCAGCCTCAAAAAAAGTATCACACCATTCACTGCAGTGAGTAACTATCGGCATGTTTTACGTGTGGAAAAGGCTTCAACCGGGAGAGACATAAGGACACCCTCACCATGGAGAAACCGTGGAAATGTGCAGACTGTGGGAAGGGATTTAGTTACCCATCACAACTGGAGGTTCATCGGCACAGTCACACTGGGGAGAGGCCGTTCATCTGCACCATTTGTGGGAATGGATTCACCCATTTATACAATCTTCTGACACACCAGTGAGTTCACACTGAGGAGAGGCCATTCACCTGCTCTGTGTGTGGGAAGGGATTCACTCGGTCATCCCACATTGTGACTCATCAGCTTGTTCACACTGAGAAGAGACCGTTTATATGTCTTGACTGTGAGATGAGTTTTAAATGTAAAAAGGATCTGCTGACATATCAATGTATTCACACTGGGGAGAGACCGTTTTCCTGCTCCCTGCGTGGGAAAGGATTCATTCAGTCATCACACCTGCAGACACATCAACTTGTTCACTCTGATAACAAACATTTTAACTGTCCTGACTGTGAGAAGAGCTTTCAAAACAAAAAGGATTTACTAACACATCAATATGCTCACACTGGGGAGAGACCATTCACCTGCTCTGACTGGGAAAGGATTCAGCCGTCCAACTGCCCTACTGAACTACGAGAGAATTCACATTGGGGAGAGGCCATTCACCTGCTCTGACTGTGGGAAGGGATTCATTAATTCATCCAACCTTCTGATACACCAGCAACTTCATACAGGGGATAGACTGTTCACCTGCTCTGAATGTTCATACAACCTTCTGACACATCAGCAGGTTCACAGTGAGGAGAGGCCATTCACTTGCTCAGTATGTGAGAAGGGATTCACTCGTTCATCCAACCTATTGAATCACCAGCGAGTTCACACTGAGGAGAGGCCATTCACCTGCTCTGTGTGTGGGAAGGGATTCAGTCAGTCATCCAACCTGCTGGCACATCAGAGAGTTCACACTGGGGAGCAGCCATTCAACTAATGTCTGTGGAAAGGGGTTTACTCACTCATCCCACCTGTTAACAAGCAACCACAAGGTTTAGATTATACCCTTATTGATGCTGCTAATCATGTACAGGACTGAATAATGTTCACTCTGACAGTCTTAATCTGCTGGTGAGGTTTATTATTCTGAATAAATGTGTTTGAAACGTTGTTTCAGATTTTTGTCTTTCCCAGCTGAGTGTTGAATATCACCTGTTTGGAGCTCCGAAAGGACAATCTGGGGGAGGATCACACAGCAGGAACAGAACTTCAGCCTGGACACAGTCCTTCAGGGTCACACTGAGAGGGACAAACAACACGTTGGTCTTTCCCATCTCTCTTCACTGACAGCAAAGTCCCCGTGTGGGTTAATCCTGAGGCATGTAAGAAATGTGTTCCAATCACTCTCCCATATCTCACAACCCCTAAACCCCTAGAACAGAAGCATCTTTACAACTGTGTTCAGAGTCGGGAAGAACAATGGCCAATGCTGAAAACGTGCTGTCAAACCAGCGATTGGTGTAAAACTGGGATGTTCCTGATTGAATGTAAAGCAGCTGGTTTCAGTTTCCAAGCTGAAAATGCATCGGAATCCGTCTCAAACATTTTAATGTGTTTGTGTGACAGTTGCAATTATTTCATTGTATAGAAAGCTACTTAAAATAGATTGGTTGAAGTTTGCATTAAAATAGCAGCAGGCAGGCATAACAGGAACCTGGTAACAGCAGGGAGAATTAGACAATAGTTTCATTCTCAGATAAAGAAGGAGCTGCAGCTTGTGTCCAAGAATTCCCAGTTTTGTTGATGTGTGCTTCCCACATTCTGTCCTTTTAAATAAACCTCACCCCTACCAGCCTTTAACAATCAGAAACATACCAGAGAAAAGGGCGAAGCTGTGTCTGCCCCTTTAACTGGGAGCTGAGCAGTGTCAGAGCCCCGACTGTCCCTTTAAGAATGAGTGATGTGGCCAGGAACTGGGGAACCCTACATAAACTTAACCTGACGCGACTGGTAGAGCAGATGGAGGAGGACTTTAAGAGGTGGGATATGGTGCCCCTGTCATTGGCGGGCAGAGTACAGGCGGTTAAAATGGTGGTCCTCCCGAGGTTTCTTTTCGTGTTTCAGTGCCTCCCCATCCTGATTACAAAGGCCTTTTTCAAAAAATAGACAGGAGCATTATGACCTTTGTGTGGGCGGGAAAGACCCCGAGGGTAAAGAGGGGGTTCCTGCAGCGCAGTAGGGACAGAGGGGGATTGGCACTGCCGAGTCTGAGTGACTACTATTGGGCCGCCAATGTGCCGATGGTCTGTAAGTGGATGAGGGAAGAAGAAGGTGCGGCGTGGAAAAGGCTGGAGATGGCGTCCTGTAAGGGAACGAGCCTAAAAGCGCTGGCGACGGCGCCGCTACCGTTCTCCCCGAAAAGGTACACCACAAACCCAGTGGTGATGGCGACTTGAAGATCTGGGGGCAGTGGAGACTGCGCAGGGGAATGACGGGTGCCTCGGTGTGGTCCCCGATAAGGAATAACCACAGGTTCGTCCCGGGGAGGATAGTTGGGGGATTTCAATGTTGGCAGCGAGCAGGAATTAGGAAGCTGAAGGACCTGTTTGCGGACGGGACGTTTGCGAGTTTGGGAGCATTGGAATAAAAATGTAAGTTGCCACCAGGGAATGCTTTCCGATACATGCAAGTGAGGGCATTTACGAGGCAACAGGTGAGGAAATTTCCACAGCTCCGGACGCAAGGGATCCAGGATAGAGTGATTTCGGGGGCATGGGTTGGAGAAGGTAAAGTGTCTGAAATATACAGGGAGATGAGAGACGAGGGGGAGGCGATAGTAGAGGAGCTGAAGGGAAAATGGGAAGAAGAGCTGGGGGAAGAGATTGAGGAGGGGCTGTGGGCAGATGCCCTAAGTAGGGTAAATTCCTCGTCCTCGTGCCAGGCTTAGCCTGATTCAATTTAAGGTTCTACACAGAGCGCATAAGACGGGAGCAAGACTGAGCAGGTTTTTTAGGGTGGAGGACAGGTGTGGGAGGTGCTCGGAAAGCTCGGCGAACCACACTCACGTGTTCTGGTCGTGTCCGGCACTGCATGAGTTCTGGGAGGGTGTGGCAAGAACGATCTCAAAGGTGGTGGGGGTCTGGGTCAAACCAAGCTTGGGGTTAGCTATATTTGGGGTTGCAGAAGAACCGGGAGTGCAGGAGGCAAAAGAGGCCGATGTCTTGGCCTTTGCGTCCCTAGTAGCCCGGCGAAGGATTCTACTTATGTGGAGGCCTGGATAAACGGCATGGCAGGGTTCATAAGACTGGAACGAATAAAATATGCGTTTAGAGGATCGGCTCAGGGGTTCACCAGGCGGTGGCAACCGTTCCTTGACTATCTCGCGGAACAATAATGGAAAAACAGAAAAGACAGCAGCAGCAACCCAGGAGGGAGGGGGGGGGGTAGGGGGGGGTACCATTCCGTGTTTTTGTTTTTTCTTTGCTAGTTGTTGATATTTGCTTCTTGTTTATTTCTTTTTTTCATCTGTTATTAGTTTAATATATTATTTAAATAACGTTTAATGTATATTTCTTTACTAAGTTGTAAAAACGGAAAATTTTTGTTTGAAAAACTTCAATGAAATATATTTCAAAAAAATAAAGAATGAGTGATGTGTTCAGCTGAAGATTCCTGTTGGCTGTTTTCTGGGTGGTCTCCTTATTCTGATCATTCTCCGTGATCCTCGGGTATGTGAACCTGCTCTCCTGTCTCCCATTCACTGAACATTTCTACTCACTCAGATTCTCATTGATATGCAGGGTTGTTGGTTTGACCACGCTAAGTTGCCCCTTAATTGGAAAAAAATGAATTGGGTACTCCAAATTTATTGTTTTAAAAGGTTATGGTCTAACAGTGAAAGAGTAACAGACACCAGAAATGGATTATATTATGTTGTCAACAAACCAAGACAAACTCACTATTATATGAAAACCAAACATTAGTTATGGTTCTCTGGATACTGACTGTATTATCATTACATTAGATCCAATGATATGTTCACTCACACACTGAAGCCTGACTTATTATGGGAACAGACAATGTGTTTGTGACTCTCAAAGTGACTGAATCCTTTGCTGGTTATCCTCTGGGCCCCATCTCCACTATTATTGTCTGAGACCCTGTGGTTTTATAGGGTTTAACGACTGTCCTATGAGAAGGGCAGATAATTATAACTTTTTTGAGTTTTGTGAGTGATGACCTGCTGCGTTTATCACCACACAGCAGGAGGATATCCTGCATCTGCCACTTAGTCTGGCGTGATACACTGTGTGAAAACTATGTAAAGGAACAAAAATGAACTGATGGACAAAACAAAGGGGGCTGCTCCCAAACAACGAATGGAGCACAGCCCAAAAAGAACTGGAAAGGAAACGGAAACTTAACAAAACCCATCAAATCAAAGTGCGGAAATCAGGGTCTATAAGGCAGTCAACCCCTGCGGCGGCCACGGAGCAGGGTAGGCCTCGAGTGTGCCCGTGGACACCACATGCTCCAGGGACACCCGGCTGCGAACAAGGCTGCGGAAGAGGGTCAGACAGGTCGGATGACCCCCTTGGTCGCCCGCTGTTTGGACCTATTAATGGCAAGTTTGGCCAGGCCAAGGAGCAGGTTCATAAGAAGGTCCTCCGTCTTCCCCGCCCCCCTCCGCACCGGATGTCCGTAGATCAGGAGCATGCGGCTGAAGTGCAAACAAAATTCCAACAACAACATTGCCAGGAAAGGAAAAAGGGAGTGCAGCCGAGGACAGACAACATACACGGTCCACAGGCCGCAAAAGTGTGAGGTCTCTGGGGAGGCCGTGTGGTGGCCTAACTTTACTTAGTTTTCACACCGTGTATCACACCAGACTAAGTGGTGGATGCAGGATATACTCCGGTTGAACGGCACTGCTCTGTGCAACACCCTCCACCCCAGTTTTATGGAGAGGACGCGTCTGTAGAGGGACCTCCACCGCCGGATGACAACAAGGCACGCCAAGGCGTGTACGGACGGCGGGCGAGGGCAAGGAGGTGGAAAGTGTGCAATTACAGGCCATACAGGAAACCCCTCCGTGCGGTGCGGAAAGGAGGGTATTTTCGCAAGGCGGCTGGGGTAGTGGGGCACCAGCGCCTGGTGGAGGGGGGTTCCGGTGCTTGGGACAAATGTGCAATTCTGTCCAAGCTGGCATCTGCCCAGAGGGGATGCCACTGCACAACTGCGCCGTCTCGAGTCCAAGTGTGCCCACGGGGTTGAGCACAACTTATTTGAGGCCTCGGGTCGCTTGGGCCACGCGCTGGAGGGACACTGCTCCGCGCTCTGCCAGCTCGTAAGGCGTTCTCCAGCTCACTCCTCCACCACCCCGCACGTCCCCGATCCTGGTCACCCTGGCATCCACAGCCCTCCACTCTGCCAGCCACTGGAATGGATATTGGCGGAGGTGAGGATTCCTGAGCAGCGGCTTCCTTACGACAGCCACTACTCCTGACGGGGGAGAGCAGCGGCGCGTGACTTTGAGAAGGTCCTGGTACAAGTTGGGCAGTGCCAACAAAGAACTCTGAAAACCCTGCTGGTCAACGAACAGGAGCTGCACATCATAGTTCAGGCCATACACCTGGCAGAAGAAATACGTCGCCAGGGCACACCATCGTGGAGGAGGCTCAACGTACAGGTAACGCTGCAGACTCTGAAGGCGGAAAGTCGCTCCCTGGGTGCGAAGGCACACCAGCGCCAAACTGCCCTCCGCAATCGGGAGATGCAACACCTCCGCAGCGACCCAGTGCAATCCACTGTCCCAGAAGAACCGAATCAGAATTCTCTGGATGCGTGTGACAAAGTCAGGGGGAGGAGTCAAAGTGACCAGCCGGTACCACAATATGGAGGCAACCAGCTGGTTTATGACGAGAACTCGACCCCTGTGGGACAGCACTCGGAGCAGTCCTGTCCAGCGTCCCATGCGAGCGGTGACCTCGGTCTCCAACTCCTGCCAGTTCACCGGCCAGGCTTCCTCTGCCGCGCAAAGATGGACTCTTTGGCCTTTTTAGGACGCTTCTGGTCTAGCGGAGGCTCCTCCGGTGTTGTCAGGGGTCGGCTGTTGGGAAGACGAAGAGGTGGTAGAGGAGATGGGGACAGTGCCAGCCGCAGCCGCCCTGGAGGTGGTGTTGGTGGTGGCCATTAGGGTGGGGCAGTTCCAGCGAATATGCCCCAGCCCTCTGCAGGCATGGCACCGCATGCCAGCCACAGACCAGAACACTTTATGGTCCTCCCCTTGGTGGGAGACCACAAAACCTCCCTCTGTGACCTCCTCCCGGGTCAGGCAGACAAAAACCTGACGCCGGAAGTGGTATACATGGTGGAGGGAGAGGTCCCGCAGGCCGAGTGTCAGCGGCTCCACCCCGGACCTGACCTCCCCCAGTAGGTTGAGATGGGGGAGGAGAAGCTCGGTGGGGAGGTAGGGTGGGACGTTTCAAAGAACCACACGTTCAGCGATGGCCTCCAGTGGATCCACCGCCACGTGTCTCCCGCCCACCGTGAGCCCCCTTTCCAAGACATGGTGGATCGCCTGCTCGGCCCTCAGGAAAATCATGCCCTTGCCGTACATCCTAGAGGCGGCTACAATGGTCGAGTCGCCGAAGCCCCCGGCCATCGCATGACTGCACGCCTCGATGGGCATGCTGGAGTGGGCATAACATTTGACCCCAAGCTGCCTCATTAGTAGGTGGAAAGGCGAGGGGGCCGCCCCCGCATAGGTTTTTGGCCGCCCTGCCCCGGCAGAGTGGAGGATGCCCCTGGCCACCCCTGGTACAGCTCAGCGGTGTATCTGTGACCAGGGTAGTAGGGAAAGGGGGGAATGGACGTGGCACCACAACAGCAGATGCCACGAGGAAAGGTGCTGCAGGGCAACAGCAGAACGGGACAGCGTTCTTCAGCCCTGGAGGGGCCTAAAACAATGTCCCACGCTGCCCCACACCCACCACAGGTGGTGAATAGTTGGGCGGACGACACTCTTCAGCCCTGTGGGACCCAAAACAAAGCCCTTGGTCTTCACAACAGCCCCAGGTGGCCCCACTCCCACCTCAGACAGAGTGGGGGGGGGGGTCAGAGGACAGGGCCTGCAGTCCCAGGTGGTCCCACTCCCACCTCAGACAGAGGGCAGGGCCTGCAGTCCCAGGTGGTCCCATTCCCACCTCAGAGGGGAGGGAGGACAGAGGGTGGGGCAGCAGAAGAGGGGATTGGGGAGGCGGAGGAGTCAGAGACAGAAACAATCAGCGAGTCAGCCTGTGGCTGTTCTCACCGTCTGTCACCGTCACAATGTCCAGGTGATTGACGGCAGGTCTCGACCAATAGGAAGAGGAGGCGGTAGTGGAGGACCGAGTGAGGGCGGCTGGTCCTCCAACCAATCGGAGTGAATGAGGGGCGGGGTCCGCTGTGATTGAAGCATGCGCAGTGTGGGTAATGGCGAAGGAGAAGGAAGTATTTTTCAGATTGTAAATTGGTAAGAGAAGTTTAACAATATGGAAGGAGCGAGAGATGGAGAGGGTGGGCGGAAACGTTGTGTAAAGCTGTTGTCAGCCGCAAACCGCGGAAAAAAAGTTCCGGGACCCAGTTTGTACCGAGCAGAACTGCAACTCCTTTTGGCTGAGGTTAACGGCCGCCATCTTTATTGGATGTGCATCAGGGCGCATGCGCGTTTGTCATCTTTGTCGGGGCGATGTTTCAATGAGTGGGAGGAGCTTGTTCCCCATTGTTCAGAATGGAGACAACTTGTCCATTAAACTGGATTAGTCTTTGAGTCTCAATGTCTTATTGATGATGCAAAGTGGTGGCAGAGATTAAAAGAAAAGGAAGCCAATCCTGGTCTCCAGATTTCACTGTCTCATTGGACATCCTGCCCCATGTGTCCAAAGCTCAGTGGCTCTGTTCAGTCACATGAAGATGCAGGGCAGAAACTCGCAATCCGGTGTCAACATCACCTTCAAATCAGGGGAGTGCTGATGACAAGGGGGTGAGTGTGCATCCTGGATCAGGGAGCAGGAGGGGAGAATGTAGTGGATTTCTTTCCTGGACTGACGGTGATTAATTTTGGAAACTCATTTTACAGGGGATTAGTAGGGGAGGATTTACACACAGCAAATTCAAACCAGGCGAAATATTTATCTTTCCTGAATTAAATTTCTGGACTGACAATGGTGCCTTTGTAAACTTCTTTCACAGGGGCTTAGAAAGGGATTCGCAGACAGGAAACTCACAACCAATCCTCACATCAAATTCTGACACCACCGTTCGAATTATCAGGACCTGGAGATTATCAACCTTTGTGTGTCAGCATTGAGTTCCAGATTGTATAAAATGACTACCTCCGATCTCCCCTGTAGATCTTGTTCACAACCTTAAATCTGTGTCCCGTCATCCTTTTACAATGAGAACAGTTTAAAAAAATCTTTTGCCGGGTTTGCATTGTCGTTTCTGGTGCCTGGGTCGATGTCGGATGGTCTGTCTGGTTTCATTTTCTTTTTCTGTGATATTGTCGAGGTTGAATGGGCTTGGACCAGTTCATTTAGGATCCAGAACACAATTGAAGTCCCCTCCAAGAACCAATTGATCTGTGTCCAGGTCTGGGATGGATCCCAACAATTTTTTCACAAATGCTGCATAATAATAATCTTTATTATTGCCACATTCTTTATTGTTAACACTGCAGAGAAGTTACTGTGAAAATCCCCTAGTCACCTATTCCAGCGCCTGTTCAGGTACACTGAGGGAGAATTCAGAATGTTCAAATGACCTAACAGCACATCTTTTGGAACTGTGGGAGGAAACCGGAACACCCGGAGGAAACCCACGCAGACACGGGGAGAACGTGCAGACTCCGCACAGACAGTGACCCAAGCCGGGAATTGAACCTGGGTCCCTGGTGCTGTGAAGCAACAGTGCTAACCACTGGGCTGCCGTGCTGCCCATCGTCCCAGTTAGGGCCATAGACATTCACCACCAATGTACCTGCCAACGACCCACTGACCACCATGTATCTCCCATTCGGGTCCGCAACAAGCCCAGTGACCGAAAGAGGAATCTGTTTATTGATTAGAATTGCAGCAGCTCGAGCCCTTCGTCAAAGCCTGAGTGAAACTCTTGGCTCACCCCGCTGCCATATGGTCTGATCTCTATTTTTTTCTTCTATATATTTAGAGTACCCAATTTTTTTTTTTCCAATTAAGGGGCAATTTCACGTGGCCAATACACCTAACCTGCACAGCTTTGGGTTGTGGGGCGAAGCCCATGCAGACATGGGGAGAATGAGCAAACTCCACACAGCCAATGACGCGGGGCCAGGATCGAACCTGGGACCTCAGCGCCATGAGGGAGCAGTGCTAACCACTGCGCCACTGTGCCACCCTGGTCTGATCTCTAACCGGCAAGTGAGTCTCCTGCAAGAACACCACACCAGCATTTGGATTCTCTCAATGAGCAAAAACACTCGACCTCTTCACTGAACCACCCAATCCCCTAACATTCTAGATGACCAGCCGAATCCAGGGTCTCCCACCCCCACTTCCCCATCATGGAGTCAGCCATTTCCATCGTGAGGGACGATCGAGTAGAGCATAGAACAATACAGCGCAGTACAGGCCCTTCGGCCCACGATGTTGCACCGAAACAAAAGCCATCTAACCTACACTATACCATTATCATCCATATGTTTATCCAATAAACTTTTAAATGCCCTCAATGTTGGCGAGTTCACTACTGTAGCAGGTAGGGCATTCCACGGCCTCACTACTCTTTGCGTAAAGAACCTACCTCTGTCCTATATCTATTACCCCTCAGTTTAAAGTTATGTCCCCTCGTGCCAGCCATTTCCATCCGCGGGAGAAGGCTCTCACTGTCCACCCTATCCAACCCCCTTATCATTTTGTATGCCTTTATTAAGTCTCCTCTTAACCTTCTTCTCTCCAACGAAAACAACCTCGAGTCCATCAGCCTTTCCTCATAAGATTTTCCCTCCATACCAGGCAACATCCTGGTAAATCTCCTCTGCACCCGCTCCAAAGCCTCCACGTCCTTCCTATAATGCGGTGACCAGAACTGTACGCAATACTCCAAATGCGGCAGTACCAGAGTTCTGTACAGCTGCAACATGACCTCCTGACTCCGGAACTCAATCCCTCTACCAATAAAGGCCAACACTCCATAGGCCTTCTTCACCACCCTATCAACCTGGGTGGCAACTTTCAGGGGTCTATGTACATGGACACCTAGATCCCTCTGCTCATCCACACTTTCAAGAACTTTTCCATTAGCCAAATATTCCACATTCCTGTTATTCCTTCCAAAGTGAATCACCTCACACTTCTCTACATTAAACTCCATTTGCCACCTCTCAGCCCAGCTCTGCAGCTTATCTATATCCCTCTGTAACCTGCTACTTCCTTCCACACTATCGACAACACCACCGACTTTAGTATCGTCTGCAAATTTACTCACCCACCCTTCTGCGCCTTCCTCTAGGTCATTGATAAAAATGACAAACAGCAACGGCCCCAGAACAGATCCTTGTGGTACTCCACTTGTGACTGAACTCCATTCTGAACATTTCCCATCAACCACCACCCTCTGTCTTCTTTCAGCTAGCCAATTTCTGATCCACATCTCTAAATCACCCTCAATCCCCAGCCTCCGTATTTTCTGCAATAGCCTACCGTGGGGAACCTTATCAAACGCTTTGCTGAAATCCATATACACCACATCAACTGCTCTACCCTCATCTACCTGTTCAGTCACCTTCTCAAAGAACTCGATATGGTTTGTGAGACATGACCGACCCTTCACAAAGCCATGCTCACTATCCCTGATCATATTATTCCTATCTAGATGATTATAAATCTTGTCTCTTATAATCCCCTCCAAGACTTTACCCACTACAGACGTGAGGCTCACCGGTCTATAGTTGCCGGGGTTGTCTCTGCTCCCCTTTTTGAACAAAGGGACCACATTTGCTATCCTCCAGTCCTCTGGCACTATTCCTGTAGCCAATGATGACATAAAAATCAAAGCCAATGGTCCAGCAATCTCTTCCCTGGCCTCCCAGAGAATCCTAGGATAAATCCCATAAGGTCCCGGGGACTTATCTATTTTCAGCCTGTCCAGAATTGCCAACACCTCTTCCCTACGTACCTCAATGCCATCTAATCTATTTACCTGGAGCTCAGCATTCTCCTCCACAACATTATCTTTTTCCTGAGTGAATACTGACGAAAAATATTCATTTAGTATCTCGCCTATCTCTTCAGATTCTACACACAACTTCCCATCCCTGTCCTTGACTGGTCCTACTCTTTCCCTAGTCATTCGCTTATTCCTGACATACCTATAGAAAGCTTTTGGGTTTTCCTTGATCCTTCCTGCCAAATACTTCTCATGTCCCCTCCTTGCTCGTCTTAGCTCTCTCTTTAGATCCTTCCTCGCTACCTTGTAACTATCCATCGCCCCAACTGAAACTTCACACCTCATCTTCACAGAGGCCTCCTTCTTCCTCTTAACAAGAGATTCCACTTCTTTGGTAAACCATGGTTCCCTCGCTCGGCACCTTCCTCCCTGCCTGACCGGTACATACTTATCAAGAACACGCAGTAGCTGATCCTTGAACAAGCTCCACTTATCCAGTGTGTCCAACACTTGCAGCCTACTTCTCCACCTTATCCCCCCCAAGTCACGTCTAATGGCATCATAATTTCCCTTCCCCCAGCTATAACTCTTGCCCTGTGGTGTATACATATCCCTTTCCATCCTTAACGTAAACGTCACCGAATTGTGGTCACTGTCCCCAAAGTGCTCACCTACCTCCAAATCCAACACCTGGCCTGGTTCATTACCCAAAACCAAATCCAATGTGGCCTCGCCTCTTGTTGGCCTGTCAAGAAACTGTGTCAGGAAACCCTCCTGCATACACTGCACAAAAAACGACCCATCTAATGTACTCGAACTATATCTTTTCCACTCAATATTTGGAAAGTTAAAGTCTCCCATAATAACTACCCTGTTACTTTCGCTCTTATCCAGGATCATCCTCGCCATCCTTTCCTCTACATCCCTAGAACTATTTGGAGGCCTATAGAAGACTCCCAACAGTGTGACCTCTCCTTTCATGTTTCTAACCTCAGCCCATACTACCTCGGAAGATGAGTCCCCATCTAGCATCCTCTCCGCCACCGTAATACTGCTCTTGACTAGCAGCGCCACACCTCCCCCTCTTTTGCCTGCTTCTCTGAGCTTACTAAAACACCTAAACCCCGGAACCTGCAACATCCATTCCTGTCCCTGCTCTATCCATGTCTCCGAAATGGCCACAACATCGAAGTCCCAGGTACCAACCCATGCTGCCAGTTCCCCTACCTTATTTTGTATAGTCCTGGCATTGAAGTAGACACACTTCAAACCACCTACCTGAACACTGGCCCCCTCCTGCGACGTCAAATCTGAGCTCCTGACCTCTATACTCTCATTCTCCCTTACCCTAAAACTACAATCCAGGTTCCCATGCCCCTGCTGCATTAGTTTAAACCCCCCCAAAGAGCACTAACAAATCTCCCCCCCAGGATATTTGTGCCCGCAGGTTCAGATGTAGACCATCCTGTCTGTAGAGGTCCCACCTTCCCCAGAAAGAGCCCCAGTTATCCAGAAATCTGACTCCCTCCCGCCTGCACCATCCCTGTAGCCACGTGTTTAATTGCTCTCTCTCCCTATTCCTCATCTCACTATCACGTGGCACGGGCAACAACCCAGAGATAACAACTCTAGTTCTAGTTCTGAGCTTCCATCCTAGCTCCCTGAAAGCCTGCCTGACATCCTTATCCCCTTTCCTACCTATGTCGTTAGTGCCAATGTGGACACGACTTGGGGCTGCTCCCCCTCCCCCTTAAGGACCCGGAAAACATGATCCGAGACATCACGTACCCTTGCACCTGGGAGGCAACATACCAAACGTGAGTCTCTCACGCTCCCACAAAATCTCCTATCTGTGCCCCTGACTATCGAGTCCCCAATTACTAATGCTCTGCTCCTCTCCCCCCTTCCCTTCTGAGCAACAGGGACAGACTCCGTGCCAGAGGCCCGTACCCCATGGCTTACCCCTGGTAAGTCCCCCCCCCCACAAGTATCCAAAGCAGTATACTTGTTTCTCAGGGGAACGACCGCAGGGGATCCCTGCACTGACTGTTTTTTCCCAGTCCCTCTTACAGTTACCCATTTATCTCCAATCTTTGGTGTAACTAATTCCCTGAAGCTGAGTAAATCTTGAAAAAGTTCAGGCCAACGGCCCACACAAGATGGCCGCCACACACGCCCTGAGAGTAAAACAAAAACAGTTCTATAGTCATCACCAGCAAGCTAACCCCTCTCTCCCACCCCCATTTCCTGCCAACGCCCCACCCAGATACATAAATTGAAACCAACCCCCCCCCCCCCGCCCCCAAGCTCCGACCCAGACAAGACCAGCCAAAACTGGTTCAACAACTGCAGCCCCCATCTCACTCTCATTCACCAGCTTCTGGCGGGGCAACCCCTCTCAGAACAAAAAGAAAAAGAACGATGATATTGCCCACCTCGAGGATAAATCCTCACTGGAATAACTGAGTGAATCCCTATCCACATTCAGAACAGGTGAATGGTCTGCCACCGGTATGACTATGGTGATCAGTCTCCAGCTCACATGGGGACCTGAATCCCTTCCCATATTTCCATGGTTTCAGCATGCTGCTGGTGTCCTTGTCGCTTTCCACGTTTGACGATCAGTTGAAGTCTTGTCCCAACAGAGAGCACGTATACGGTCTCTCCCCACTCTGAATGGTGAGATATATTTTCAGACTGTGTAACTGGTTAAAGCTCTTTCCACAGTCAGTTCACTGGAACACTCTCACTCGAGTCACGTGTGAATCTGGTTTTTTTTAGTCACACTGATCTTGAAAATCTTTTCCCACAGACAAACATTTCTTCTTCCACATTCACGGGCCAATGATATTCAGGTCCTGATGAATGGAGTGACTCTGTAAAATCTTGATGTGAAGTTTAATTTGAGTTTCCATCTGTAAATCCTTCCCTTGTAGTATCCTGTAAAAGGCGTTCACAAAAGTCATCACTATAAGGGCAGGTACAGTGGTTCAGTGGTTAGCCGAGGACCCGGGTTTGATCCTGGCCCTGGGCCACTGTCCGTATGGAGTTTGCACATTCTCCCCGTGTCTGTATGGGTCTCACCCCCAACACCCAAAGATGTGCAGGGTAGATGGATTGGCCACGCTAAATTGCCCCTTAATTGGAAAAAAATAATTGGTTACTCTAAATTTATTTCAAAAAAGGATTGTCTCTTTCCTAATGTTCACAATTAAACGGGTGGATTCCCCAGGAGATGGCAGACATTTCAGGGCAATTAAATTAATAATGGACAGAGATATGTCTAGTGTTGTTACATGGTACAGATTAGATATATTATTTACCGTTCTGTAATAAAGTAAATGTATAATTATTTCTCGTCTTGTAATATAAGACTGCAGCTCCGTTATAGATTTCCAGTCATCTCTTCCCTCAGAGGGTTGTTAGTCTTTGGATTTCTCTTCCACAGGGACCAGTTGTATCTGGGGGTCCTTGAATATATTGAAGCACAAGTTTGACAGATATGAGGGCAGCATGTGGAGCAGTGGCTAGCACTGGGACTGCGGCGCTGAGGACCCGGGTTCGAATCCTGGCCCTGTGTGGAGTTTGCACATTCTCCCCATGTCTGTGGGGGTTTCGCCCCCACAACCCAAAGATGTGCTGGTTAGGTGGATTGGCCACGCTAAATTGCCCCTTCATTCAAAGAAAAATAATTGGCTGCTCTAAAAAAAAAAAAATTTTTTAAATAAATAAAGTTTGACAGAAATGTTTTGACAATGGAGTTGAGGGTTATGGGGAACAGGTAGGAAAATAGAGAGAAAGCTGAAATGAGGAGGGATCTCTTCACTTGAAGATGTGGTGAAGCTTTGGCATTCTCTACCCCCAGAGGAATGTGGAGCCTCAGTTATCAGGTATGTTCAAGACAAATATTGATAGGTTTCTAGATATTGAAGAGATTGAGGGATATGGGAACCGTGTGGGAAAATGGTGCTGAGGTAGATCGGCCAAGGATCTCATTGAATGGTTGAGCAAACTCGATGGGCCGAATGGCCTATTCTTGCTCCTGTTCTAACAGCTGTGTCCTGGTCAAGAAGCAGTGAGCTGAGCTTGGATCTGTCAATCAAGATGAATGAGCACCTTCAGGAGAATTGGGAGGGTGAATATTAGATACAGCAGAGTGAGAATGGAGGGAGATTGTGTGGGACGGAGATTTACAGCTTTTGGAGAACGAGAGAGGAAATAATGTCCCAAAGGAACTAGAACCGTCTGTTCTGAATTTCTATCCTGTATTAACAATGATGACTTTTGTAAATTGTTTTGAAAGGATATTGGAAGAGGAGGAATTACAGACAGAAATCTCAAACATCACGTCTCGATGTGACAAACTCACTCGATTCCTTCTGATCTGAATATCATTGGGCTCTGAATATCATCGGGGAGAAGGAGAAATGTTTGTCCAATCTGTCGGCTTCAAAAGATTTTAAATGTGAGCGTGTCTGGAAAAGCACCGAGACCCACACAACACACACCCGAGTGAGAGTGTTCCAGTGAACTGACTATGGAAAGAGCGTCAACCAGTTACACAGCCTGAAAAAACATCACACCATTCACAGTGAGGAGAGACAGAGCACATGTTCTGTGTGTAGACAAAGTTCCGCTGATTGTCCAATCTGGAGAGACACGAGGAGACCCAAAACATGGAGAAACCGTGGAAATGTGGGGACTGTGGGAAGGGATTCAGATTCCCATCGAGGCTAGAGATTCATCGACGCAGGCACACTGGGGAGAGGCCATTCACCTGCTCTAAGTGTGGGAAGGGATTTATTGATTCATCCATCCTGCAGAGACATCAGCGAGTTCACACTGAGGAGAAGCCGTTCACCTGCTCTCTCTGTGGGAATGGATTCACACAGTTATCCAGTCTGCAGACACACCAGCGAGTTCACACTGGGGAGAGGCCATTCACCTGCTCCATCTGTGGTAAGGGATTCACTTCGTTATCCATCCTGCAGACACACCAGCGAATTCACACTGGGGAGAGGCCGTTCACCTGCTCTCAGTGTGGGAAGGGATTCACTTCGTTATCCATCCTGCAGACACACCAGCGACTTCACACTGGGGAAAAGCCATTCACCTGCTCTCAGTGTGGGAAGGGATTTACTTCGTTATCCATCCTGCAGACACACCAGCGACTTCACACTGGGGAAAAGCCATTCACCTGCTCTCAGTGTGGGAAGGGATTCACTTGGTTAGCCAGTCTGCGGAGCCATCAGCGAGTTCACATTGGGGAGACGTCATTCACGTGCTCTCGGTGTGAGGAGAGATTCAGTGATTTATCCAGCCTGCAGACACACCAGCGAATTCACACTGGGGAGAGGCCTTTCACCTGCTCTCAGTGTGGGAAGGGATTTATTGATACATCCATCCTGCAGAGACATCAGCGAGTTCACACTGGGGAGAAGCCATTTACCTGCTCTCTCTGTGGGAATGGATTCACACAGTTATCCAGTCTGCAGACACACCAGCGAGTTCACACTGGGGAGAGACCATTCACCTGCTCTTAGTGTGGGAAGGGATTACATAGAAACATAAAAAATAGGTGCAGGAAGAGATAATTTGACCCTTTGCACCTGCTCCGCCATTCATTTTGATCATAGTTTATCATCCAACTCCATAGCCGAATCCCGTTTCCCCCTCCATATTCTTTGATCCCCTTCGCCCTCAATGCTATATCTAACTGCTTCTTGAAAACATACAATGTATTGACCTCAACTATTTCCTCCAGTAACAAATTCCACAGGCTCACCCCTCTCTGGTTGAAGAAATTTCTCCTCACCTCTGTCCTAAATGGTCTACCTCGTATCCTCAGACTGCGACCACTGGTTCTGTATACTCCCGCCTTCGGGAAAATCTTTCCTACATCTACCCTATCAAGTCCTGTTAGAATATTATAGGTTTCTATGAGATCCCCCGTTCTCTGAACTCCAGCAAATACAATCCGAACAGATTCAATCTCTCATACGTCAGTCCACAGTCCCACCATCCCAGGAATCAGTCTGGTAAACCTTCGCTGCACTCCCTCTAGAGCAAGAACATCCTTCCTCAGATAAGGAGACCAAAATTGCACACAATATTCCAAGTACGGCCTCACCAAGGCCCTGTATGGAACAAAGAACAATACAGCACAGGAACAGGCCCTTCGGCCCTCCAAACCTGCGGTGATCACGTGTCCTATCTAGACCAACCGCCTGTATCCTTCTAGAACCCGTCTGTTCATATGGCTATCCAGATAAGTCTTAAAAGTCGCTAACTTGTAAAAACCTTCCCCCGCACATCTCCACTGAACCTTTTCCCCCCTCACCTTGAACTTGTGTCCCCTTGTAATTGTCATTTCCGCCCTGGAAAAAAGCCTCCAACTGTTCACCATATCTATACCCCTAATAATTTTATAAACTTCTATCAGGTCGCCCCTCAACCTCCGTCTCTCTGGGGAACACAATCCCGTTTATTCAATCTCTCCTCATAGCTAATACCCTCCATACCAGGCAACATCCTGGTAAACCTTTTCTGTACTCTCTCCAAAGCCTCCACGTCCTTCTGGTAGTGCGGTGACCAGAATTGGACACAGTATTCCAAATGTGGCCTAACCAACATTCCATGTGAAATGAAATGAAAATCGCTTATTGTCACAAGTAGGCTTCAAATAAAGTTACTGTGAAAAGGCCCTAGTCGCCACATTCCGGCACCTGTTCGGGGAGGCTGGTACGGGAATTGAATCGTGCTGCTGGCCTGCCTTGGTCTGCTTTAAAAGCCAGCTCTTTAGCCCTGTGCTAAACCAATTCTATGTAATTGTAACACAATGTTCGAGCTTTTATACTCGATACCCCCGTCCTATGAAGGCAAGCATGCTATCTGCTTTCTTCACCACCACCATAAGGGGCTGGTTTAGCTCACTGGGCTAAATCGCTGGCTTTTAAAGCAGACCAAGGCAGGCCAGCAGCATGGTTCAATTCCCGTACCAGCCTCCCCGAACAGGCGCCGGAATGTGGCGACTAGGGGCTTTCCACAGTAACTTCATTGAAGCCTACTCGTGACAATAAGCGATTTTCATTTCATTTTCATTTCCACCTGTGCTGCCACTTTTAAGTATCTGTGGACCTGCACGCCCAGATCTCTCCGCTTGTCTATGCTTCTGATTGTTCTGCCATTTATTTTATATCTCCCACCTGCACTGGATCTACCAAAATGCATCACCTCGCATTTGTCCGGGTTAAATTCCATCTGCCATTTCTCTGCCCAATTTTGCAGCCTATCTATATCCTGTTGTATTCTCTGACAATCTTCACCACTGTCCGCAACTCCTGCAATCTTAGTATCACCCGCAAACCTGCTAATCAGACCCGCTACGTTTTCTTCCAAGTCATTTATATATATTACAAAGAGCAGAGGTCCCTGAACTGATCCCTGAGGAATCCACTAGTTACAGACCTCCATTTGGAAAAACACCCTTCCACTGCTATCCTCTGTCTACTGTGGGGAAACGAGTTCTGGATCCATCCAGCTAGTTCACCCCTGACCCCATGTGATCTAATCTTTTGCACCAGCCTGCCATGAGGGACCTTATCAAATGCTTTACTGAAGTCCATGTAGACTACATACACAGGCCTTCCCTCATCAATCATTTTTGTCACCTCTTCAAATAATTCAATCAAATTAGTGAGACATGACGTCTCTCGTACAAAACCATGCTGTCTGTCACTAATAAGACCATTCATTTCCAAATGTGCATAGATCCTATCTTAGAATAATTCTTTGAGTATAATGAGTACAATTGCAGCAAGATAACCCTGCTCCTGTACTCAAATCCGCTAGCATACCATTTACTTTCTTTACCGCCTGCTGTAGCTGCATGCTTACCTTCAATGGCTGGTATCCGAGGATACCCAGGTCTCATTGCATAGACCCCTCTCCTAATCTATGGCCGTTCAGATAATAGCCTGCCTTCTCGCTTTTGATCACAAAGTGGATAACCTCGCATTTCTACAAATTATATTGCATCTGCCATTCATTTGCCCACTCACTCAACTTGACCAAATCACACTGAAGGATCTCTGCATCCTCCTCGCAGCTCACCCTCCACCTAGCTTTGTGTCATCTGCAAATTTGGAGATATTGCATTTTGTTCCCTCATCTAAATCATTAATATATAGGGTGACACAGTGGTTAGCACAGCTGCCTCGCGGTGCTGAGGACCAGGGTTCAATCCTGCCCCGGGTCACTGTCTGTGTGGAGCCAAGTTCTCCCCCTGTCTCCAGGGGTCTCACCCTCGCAACCCAGAGATGTGCAGGATAGGTCAATTGGCCACACTAAATTGCCCCTTAATTGGAAAATAGGAATTGGGTACTGAAATTTTTTTTTTTTTAAATCATCAATATATCTTGTGAATACTGGGGTCCCAGCAGGGATCCCTGCGGTGCCCCACTAGTCACTGCCTGCCAATTTGAAATAGAGCATTAATTCCTCTTTGTTTCCTACCTGACAAACAGTTTTCTATCCATCTCAATATACTACCGCTAATCCCCTGTGCTTCAATTTTACACACTAATATATTGTGCGGGACTTTGGTCAAAAGTCATCTGAAAGTCCAAATATACCACATCCATTGGCTCTCCCTCGTTAACTCTACCAGTTACACCCTCAAAGAATTCCAGTAGATTTGTCAAGCATTATTTCCCTTCATAAATCCATGCTGACTCTGTCCGATCCTGCCACTGATTTGTAAGTGCTTTGCTATAAAATCTTTGATAATGAATTCTTGATATTTCCCCACTGCCGATGTCAGGCTTACTGGTCTAAAATTCCCTGTTTTCTCTCTAGATCCCTTTTTAAATAGTGGAATTACATACTCCACCCTCCAATCTGCAGGAACTGTTCCAGAGTCTATAGAATCCTGGAAGATGACCACCAATGCATCCACTATTTCTGGAGCCACTTCCTTAACTACTTGTGAATGCAGATTATCAGGCCCTGGGGATTTATCAGCCTTCAATCCCATCAATTTCCCCAACACCATTTCTCTACTAATATTGATCTCCTTCAGTTCCTCCCTCTCACTAAATCCTGCGTCCCCAACATTTCTGGTATCTGATTTGTGCCCTCATTTGTGAAGACAGAACCAAATTATGTATTTATTTGCCCAGCAGTTTCTTTGTCCCCTATTATACATTCCCCTGTTTCTGAATGTAAGGAAGATGCATTTATTTTCATCAATCATTTTCTCTTCACATACCTATAGAAACTTTTACAATCAGCCTAATTTCCTGTTTGTGCCAATCCCAACATCACCACTGCAGTTTGGGGGCTATAGATTACATAGATTACATAGAACATACAGTGCAGAAGGAGGCCATTCGGCCCATCGAGTCTGCACCGACCCACATTAATCCCTCACTTCCACCTTATCCCCGCAACCCAATAACCCCTCCCAACCCTTATGGACACTACGGGTAATTTAGCATGGCCAATCCACCTAACCTGCACGTCTTTGGACTGTGGGAGGAAACCGGAGCACCCGGAGGAAACCCACGCGGACACGGGGAGAACGTGCAAACTCCGCACAGACAGTGACCCAGCGGGGAATCGAACCTGGGACCCTGGCGCTGTGAAGCCACAGTGCTAATCACTTGTGCTACCGTGCTGCCCCTGTACGATGTCCATTATTTTTTTTGTCCCTTGCTGTTTCTCAGTTCGACCCATACAGATTCCACATTGTCGGAGCTAATACCCTTCCTCACTATTGCATTAATTTCCTCTTTTTTTTTTAATAAATATTTTATTGAAAATTTTTGGTCAACCAACACAGTACATTGTGCATCCTTTACACAATATTATAACAGCACAAATAACAATGACCTATTTTATATAAACAAAAAATGAATAAATATTAAATAACAAAAATGAAAACTAGCCCTAATTGGCAACTGCCTTGTCACAAGTTACACCCCCCCCCGCCCACCCCCCCCCCCCCCCCCAAATCCTGGGCTGCTGCTGCTGCCTTCTTTTTCCCCTTCCATCTATCTATCCGCAAGGTATTCGACGAACGGTTGCCACCGCCTGGTGAACCCTTGAGCCGACCCCCTTAGGACGAACTTAATCCGCTCTAGCTTTATAAACCCCGCCATGTCATTTATCCAGGTCTCCACCCCCGGGGGCTTGGCTTCTTTCCACATTAGCAATATCCTGCGCCGGGCTACTAGGGACGCAAAGGCCAAAACATCGGCCTCTCTCGCCTCCTGCACTCCCGGCTCTTGTGCAACCCCAAATATAGCCAACCCCCAGCTTGGTTCGACCCGGACCCCCACTACTTTTGAAAGCACCTTTGTCACCTCCATCCAAAACCCCCGTAGTGCCGGGCATGCCCAAAACATATGGGTATGATTCGCTGGGCTTCTCGAGCACCTCGCACACCTATCCTCCACCCCAAAAAATTTACTGAGCCGCGCTCCAGTCATATGCGCCCTGTGTAATACCTTAAACTGAATCAGGCTTAGCCTGGCACACGAGGACGACGAGTTTACCCTACTTAGGGCATCCGCCCACAGCCCCTCCTCGATCTCTTCCCCCAGCTCTTCTTCCCATTTCCCTTTTAGTTCATCTACCATAGTCTCCCCTTCGTCCCTCATTTCCCTATATATATCTGACACCTTACCATCCCCCACCCATGTCTTTGAGATCACTCTGTCCTGCACCTCTTGTGTCGGGAGCTGCGGAAATTCCCTCACCTGTTGCCTCGCAAAAGCCCTCAGTTGCATATACCTGAATGCATTCCCTTGGGGCAACCCATATTTTTCGGTCAGCGCTCCCAGACTCGCCAACTTCCCATCCACAAATAGATCTTTCAGTTGCGTTATTCCTGCTCTTTGCCACATTCCATATCCCCCATCCATTCCCCCCGGGGCAAACCTGTGGTTGTTTCTTATCGGGGACCCCCCCCAAGGCTCCAGTCTTTCCCCTGTGCCGTCTCCACTGTCCCCAAATCTTCAGTGTAGCTACCACCACCGGGCTTGTGGTGTAGTTCCTCGGTGAGAACGGCAATGGGGCTGTCACCATAGCCTGCAGGCTAGTCCCCCTACAGGACGCCCTCTCTAATCTCTTCCACGCCGCTCCCTCATCTCTCCCATCCACTTACTCACCATTGAAATATTAGCGGCCCAATAGTACTCACTTAGGCTCGGTAGTGCCAGCCCCCCCCTATCCCTACTACGCTGTAAGAATCCCTTCCTCACTCTCGGGGTCTTCCCGGCCCAAACAAAACCCATGATGCTCTTTTCAATCCTTTTAAAAAAAGCCTTCGTGATCACCACCGGGAGGCACTGAAACACAAAGAGGAATCTCGGGAGGACCACCATCTTAACCGCCTGCACCCTCCCTGCCATTGACAGGGCTACCATATCCCATCTCTTGAAATCTTCCTCCATCTGTTCCACCAACCGCGTTAAATTTAACCTGTGCAATGTGCCCCAATTCTTAGCTATCTGGATCCCCAGGTAACGAAAGTCTCTTGTTACCTTCCTCAACGGTAGGTCCTCTATTTCTCTACTCTGCTCCCCTGGATGCACCACAAACAGCTCACTCTTCCCCATGTTCAATTTATACCCTGAAAAATCCCCAAACTCCCCAAGTATCCGCATTATTTCTGGCATCCCCTCCGCCGGATCCGCCACATATAGTAGCAAATCGTCCGCATACAAAGATACCCGGTGTTCTTCTCCTCCCCTAAGTACTCCCCTCCACTTCTTGGAACCCCTCAGCGCTATCGCCAGGGGCTCAATCGCCAGTGCAAACAGTAATGGGGACAGAGGGCATCCCTGCCTTGTCCCTCTATGGAGCCGAAAATATGCCGATCCCCGTCCATTCGTGACCACACTCGCCACTGGGGCCCTATACAGTAGCTGCACCCATCTAACATACCCCTCTCCAAAACCAAATCTCCTCAACACCTCCCACAAATAATCCCATTCCACTCTATCAAATGCTTTCTCGGCATCCATCGCCACTACTATCTCTGTTTCACCCTCTGGTGGGGCCATCATCATTACCCCTAACAGCCTCCGTATATTCGTGTTCAGCTGTCTCCCCTTCACAAACCCAGTTTGGTCCTCGTGAACCACCCCCGGGACACATTCCTCTATTCTCATTGCCATTACCTTGGCCAGGACCTTGGCATCCACATTTAGGAGGGAAATTGGTCTGTATGCGGGTCCTTTTCCTTCTTTAAGAGAAGCGATATCGTTGCTTCAGACATAGTCGGGGGCAGTTGTCCCCTTTCCTTTGCCTCATTAAAGGTCCTCGTCAGTACCGGGGCGAGCAAGTCCAAATATTTTCTATAGAATTCGACTGGGAATCCGTCCGGTCCCGGGGCCTTTCCCGTCTGCATGCTCCTAATTCCTTTCACCACTTCTTCTACCTCGATCTGTGCTCCCAGTCCCACCCTTTCCTGCTCTTTCACCTTGGGAATTTCCAGCCGATCCAAAAAGTCCATCATTCTCTCCCTCCCATCCGGGGGTTGAGCTTCATATAATTTTTTATAAAATGTCTTGAACACTTCATTCACTCTCTCCGCTCCCCGCTCCATCTCTCCTTCCTCGTCCCTCACTCCCCCTATTTCCCTCGCTGCCCCCCTTTTCCTCAATTGGTGTGCCAGCAATCGCCTTCTCCCCATATTCATACTGTACACCCTGTGCCTTCCTCCATTGTGCCTCCGCAGTGCTTGTAGTCAGCAAGTCAAATTCCACATGCAGCCTTTGCCTTTCCCTGTAAATCCCTCCTCCGGTGCTTCCGCATATTGTCTGTCCACCCTCAAAAGTTCTTGCAGCAACCGCTCCCGTTCCTTACTCTCCTGCTTCCCTTTATGTGCCCTTATTGATATCAGCTCCCCCCTAACCACCGCCTTCAACGCCTCCCAGACCACTCCCACCTGGACCTCCCCATTGTCATTGAGTTCCAAGTACTTTTCAATACATCCCCTCACCCTTAGACACACCCCCTCATCCGCCATTAGTCCCATGTCCATTCTCCAGGGTGGGATTAATTTCCTCTTTAACCAGCACTGCCACTTCACTGCCTTTTCCTTTTTGTCTGTCCTTCCTAAACACTGAATATATTCAGTTCCCATCCCTGGTCATCCTGCAGCCATGTCTGAATAATCCCGATTATATTACACCCGTTTATGTCTATTTGCTCGATTAACTCGGTTATGCCGTCTGCAGTCACACCAGGGAGTTAATATTGGGGAGAGGCCATCACCTGCTCTCAATGTGTGAAGGGATTTTATTAATTTATCGCAGTTCCTGAGACACCAACAAGTTCACAACTGATTATAGGGACTGGATTCTGCTGTTATTGTTTCTGTTCTCAATTACATCAAGGACTGCATTTTGTTCATTCTGTTGGCCAATGGGGATGGTCAGAGGGTTTCTTTCTGCTGGACTGGCCGGTCCCATGTCTTCGTCTCCAGTGGGCTGAATCTTTCTGAGTCTTCTTGCGAATATCTGGTTTCACATTTCACAAGGATCAAAGAGTGAAAGGGTGTTTGGAGGTTAGAAGATGTTTCATTACCATTTCTGTTTGGAAACTCCAAACATCATGCGACATTGCCATGAAATTGGGCTATGTTGTTACATGGTTCTTTTGTTTAATTTATCTTGGTGCTTCTCACAGAAGAAAACTATTAGGGTATGAGGGGCAAGTTGTCTGAGGTGCACTGGAAAAGTACATAAAATAGTATGGTGGGAGACAGGCAATCACTAATATTTAAGGAATTATTACAGATTTACATGGGGATCGGTTAGCTCAGTTGGCTGGATGGCTGGTTCGTGCTGAGTGACACCACCAGCACAGGTTAAATTCCCATACCGGCTGAGGTTAGCCATGGTCTGTGTCAGTATTTATGCTCCACATGATCCTCCACCCACCCCTCTATATCTCCCCCCCCCCCCCCATGAGCATCTCCTTCTATTCCTTTCTCCCTCATGCATGTATCTAGCTTTACGTTCAATGTATTCATGCTGTTCACCTCAACCACTCGCTGTGGTAGCGAGTTTCACATTCTCACCACTCGCTCGATAAAGAGGTTTCTACTGAAATCCCTATTGGATTATTGAATCCCTTCATAATCTTGAAGATTCCATCAGGTCACCCACCAGTCTTCTCTTTTCCAGAAAAAAGCAGCCCCAGCCTTTCCTGAGTGTTAAATGCTCTCAGTTCTGTATATTATGAATCTTTGTTGCACCTTATCCAGCGCCTCTGTTTCCTTTTTCTAAATGGAGATCATCAATGTTGACAGTGCTCCCAGTGTAGTCTGACCCCAGTTGAACAATTCCTCTGCTTTTCAATTCTATCCCTCTGCAATGAAACCCTATATATGGGCCCCATACTTTGGGAAAGATGTGAAGTTCTTAGAGAGGGTGTAAAGGACATTAATGAGAATGGCACCAGAGTTGAGGGACTCCAGTTACTTGGAGTGACTGGAGCAGCTGAATTTCTCTCCTGAGATCACAGCATCTGGAGGGTGGGGAATGAGGCCATTCAGCCCTTTGAGACGGTGTCGGCTCTATGGAGCAAGCCAGTCTGTCCATTGCCTATTCTATCAATAAATCCCTGTGGTTTATTTCTCTCAGTGCCTGTCCAATTTCCTATTGAAAGCCGTCATCTCTGCATCTCCTACCCTCATAGGCAGTAGCTTTCAGGTCATTACCACTCGCTTTCCATGTACACAAGGCTCCTGGAGCACAGAGGAGTCTATTTGGCCCATTTGTTCCATGCTAGTATTGCACCACGACCCATTTCATCCCACAGTTCAACTATTGTTTTTTTCAGAATGCACCAAATTCCTTTTTGGATGTTACAGTCCACTGAAATTCTAGCACCATTTATAGACCGTGCATTCCACACTTGATGTGTTTTAGAACAAATAATTGTGGATATGGTGTATCTGGAGATTCACAGAGTACGCAAAATGGTATCAATGACGTGGTTATTACACAAAATTATGACTCAATCTTTATCAATGATTTTGGTGAGGACACTGAGTGTAATGTATCCTAGTTTGAAGACAATTAGTACAAATGTACTTTTCTATAAAACCTCTCATGACCACTGGACCTCCTAAACTGTTTTAAAGCCAATGGAGTACTTTTGAAACATATTCACTGTTGTAATGTAGGAAGCTGTAAGTACACATGTGTAATCACATTTCGTTTAAAAATTGTTTTTTTCATCGTGTATTCACTGTCATTAGTAACAAGGTCAAGGAAGCCCTTTTATACCTCAAACATGTGGCTTCCTGCAGCCATTTCACCTTCTGTCCCTTTCCGAGATTAACTATGTATTGATTTCATAGGAAAAAACAATAAATAAATTAATGATTATTCAGTAGCGAACATTGATTATCATTAGTGACTTGGTATATTAGGTTATATTGCAAAGACTCGATCTTTATTTTAAAAAATAAACAAGATCAACCAAAATGTTTCCAGAAACTGCAGAACTATCAGAATTTGTTTGAAAAAATCAATTCCTTTATAACTTTGGGAAGTTACAAAACATCATATTCTGCCAAGACTATGTGGGCTAGGCAGTGGTGTAATGGTATTGTTACTGGGCTAGTAATCCGGAGACCCAAGTTAATGCTCTGGGGATCTGGGATTGAATCTGCCTATGAAAGATATTGAAATTGAATAAAAGTCTCAAATTAAACGTCTCATGATTGTTGGAAAAACCTGTCTGGGTCACAAATTCCTTTAGGAAATCTGCTCCCCGTACGTGTCCTGGCCTACACGTGACTCCAGATCCACAGCAATGTTGTGATTGACTTGAACGTGCCCTCTGAAATAGCCTCACAAGACACGCAGTTCAAGTACAATTGGAATGCCAGTAAATGCTGGTCCAGCCAGTGACCCCCACCTCCCATGAATAAATAAGTTTTAAGAAGACTCTTTTCAATTTGAAGATGAGTAAGAAAATGTCTCTTTGATTGGATTTGATTTATTAATGAGGTACAGTGAAAAGTATTGTTCTACAGTCCAGACAGATAAGTCCAGACATGAAAAAACAAAGAGCGGATCTTGGCAGTTTGCTCAGTTCACAAAAGAATTTAATGGCTTTGTAGACGCAGATTAACATTTTAGTCAGCATCTGAAACATATCTAATGGTAATGTATGCTCATATAGACAGACACAAACAATACTGTAACTGAATTCGAGGAAATGGCAGAGATTTAACTGAACCACCTTTTTGAAAAATTCGGCCTTCATGACAGGGAAACAGGAAAAGCCACTCAGGGAGATGAGGAAATCCAGGCTCAGTGTGGATTTGCTGTCACCCCTCCTTTCTTATACATGAACGGTATATAGGCTGCAGAATGTTTCACACCAAAACACAGAGGGGTCAAATATAAGCAACACATAATTCTCAATTCTCTTCCATTTAACTATATTTGACTTTGTTCAAATGCTGACAGTGGTCAAACTGAACAAAGATTCATGGGATTTGTATTACCCAGTGAAAAGCTTTCTTTTCTTGGTCAGTCGTGTTTGCAATTCAATGGTGTATATTTCAGAGTTATTAAGAGTGAAGATTCGAGAGCTATTGAATTCAAAACAAAGTCATCTATAATAAATAAATAAATATATTGAATACTGAAACATATTGAGTAAAATTGGTGGAAATTTTCTGTTGGAAGATAAGAATGATGCATTAATGATTTAAAAAATAAAAAATTTAGAGTACCCAATTCACTTTTTCCCAGTTAAGGGGCAATTTAGCGTGTCCAATCCACCTACCCTGCACATCTTTGGGTTGTGGGGGCAAAACCCATGCAAACACGGGGAGAATGTGCAAACTCCACAGGACAATGACCTAGAGCCGTGATCGAACCTGGGACCTCGGCGCCGTGAGACAGCAGTGCTAACCACTGTGCTGCCCTGTGGTGCATTAATGATTGACCAGAGAGCATTGTTCCGTTGGATATTTGCTGAACAAATGCTAAAGTTCAATATAAGTTCTAAATCTCATAGTCTTACAAGTTGAGACATCTGTTTTAAAGGAACCGCTGTCTTCATGTAATAAGTGACCTGGCCTCCCAGCCGAACCATTGAAAGCTGCAGCAAGACTGCAGTTGAATGTTGCACAGGGCCATTGGGTACTGTGCTGCCAGCTGCTTCTGTGGTGTAGCGGTTATCACATTCACCTAACGTGCGAAAGGTGCCTTGTTCAAAACTGGCAGAAGCATTAAATACTTCCGATTTATGATGTGGAGATGACGGCATTGGACTGGGGTGGGCACAGTAAGAAGTCTTATAACACCAAGTTGAAGTCCAACAGGTTTGTTTCGAATCGCTAGCTTTCGGAGTGCAGCTCCTTCCTCAGGTTAATGAAGAGGTGGATTCCACAAACACATATATAGAAAAATTCAATGATGCGATATAGTTCTTTGAATGCGAGTCTTTGCAGGTAATTAAGTCTTTCAAGGTCCAGACGGTGGAGAGAGGGATAATCACAGGTTAAAGAGGTGTGAATAGTCTCAAGCCAAGCCAGTTTGTAGGATTTCGCAAGCCCAGGCCAGATGATGGGGGGTGAATGTAATGCAACATGAATCCAAGATCCCAGTTGAGGCCGTACTCGTGTGCGAAACGTGGCTATCAGTTTCTGCTCGGCGATTCTACGTTGTCGCGCATCCTGAAGGCCGCCTTGGAGAACGTTTTCCCGAAGATCAGAGGCTGAATGCCCTTAACTGACGGAAGTGTTCCCTGACTGGAAGGGAACATTCCTGCCAAGCGATTGCCGCGCAATGTCAGTTCATCCATTGTCGCATGGTCTCGCCAATGTACCACGCCTCGGGACATCCTTTCCTGCGGCATATGAGGTAGAAAACATTGGCCGAGTCGCACGAGTATACTGGGTACCTGGTGGGTGGTGATCTCACGTGTAATGATGGTATCCATGTCGATCTGGCACATCTTGTAGAGGTTGCCATGGCAGGGTTGTGTGGTGTCATGGTCGCTGTTCTGAAGGCTGGGTAGTTTGCTGCAAACAATGGTCTGAGGTTGCCCGGTTGTTTGAAGGCAAGTAGTGGGGGTGTGGGGATGCCTTTGGCAAGATGTTCGTCTTCTTCGATGACGTGTTCAAGGCTGTGAAAATGATATCCTAGTTTCTCCGTTCCAGGGAATTCGTCAGACGAATGAAGCTCCAGAAGTTCTTCCACAGACCCCAAGAGACCTACAGCGAACCCAATGAGACAACCAATGAACCGGAACAGCAGACCGAGAGACCTGTGGGACTGGAAGATCCAGCCAGCAGGAAGGGCTGGAAAACCCCACCCATTTGAAACAAACCGATCAGCTGATTCTGCTGCTCCTCTTCCACGAAACCACTCAGTAAAACTGCATCGAAAGTCCTTTCTTGTCCAAATTCATCTTTCCCCTCTTTTCCTGGTCTCTCCCATCATGCTCCTTCAGAGCTCATCTTGTCTGTGAGACTTACCCTTTGCTCCTTTGACCCGATTCTCACTAAACTGTTGAACATCCAACTTCCACAATCTCCACCTTTCCACGGTATCTCCATGGAGTCAGTGTCTTTGTGCATTTCCTCTTTAGACAATCAAGTGAAGCTTCGTCCTCACACAGAACACGTGTATGTTTCTCCCCTTAGTGAATGGTGTGGTATTTTTTCAGGCTGCAACTGGTTAAAGCTCCTTCCACAGTCAGTTCACTGGAACACTCTCACCCGGGTGTGTGTTGTGTGGGTCTCGGTGCTTTTCCAGTGACACTGATGTTTGAAATATTTTCCCACAAACATTTTTCATTCCACATTCATCGTCTGAGGATATTCAGGTCCTGATCAACTGAGTGACACAGTCAGATCTTAATGTGATATTTGGTTTGTATTTCCTGTCTGAAAATCCTCTCCTAATGCCCTGGAAAAGGCATTTTCAAAGGGCACACTATCAGTACGGGATAGAAATTCAGAACAGATAATTCCAGTTTCTGGAGAACATTTTTCTCTCTCTTCTGTCCCCAAAGCTGTAAATCCCCATCCCACACACTCCCTCCTACCTGGGGCTGAAATCCAAATAAAGTATTAGATCATTATTTCTGCATCCTTTTACCAAAGTTATAATTAGAGGTAAGAATATGCTTTATAAGTCACTTCATTCATGACTTGTGACAGATATTAATCTGAATCACCCTGACTGAGCAGACAGAATAACAGATGTTAACCTTGTGTCCAGAACTGACTGTGTGGAGATTAGATGAGCAATCACGAAGGTCGTTTCTCCAAATCTTCCAGGGTTTTCTTCGTTCTGCCTCTCCCCCTCGAACTAATTTACACCGGATATCAGACTCAGGGTCCATTCTGGTTCTCTTCCTGCTGACTAAATAACTTCAATCATATATGGGGAAGACTGAATCCACTGTTCGTTTCCTGCTCCAACCTTCATTCCTGACATACCGACCCTCTCCCTCTCCCGGGCAACAGTCTGAGACTTCGCCAGTCTCTGTAAACTTCGTTTCACATTTGATCCCAATATGAGCTTCTGACCTCGTAGAATCATAGACTTTACAGTGCAGAAGGAGGCCATTCAGTCCATCGAGTCTGCACCGGCCCTTGGAAAGAGAATCCTACCTAAGCTGACATCTCCACCCGATGCCCGTAACCCCACCTAATCTTTTTGGACATTAAGGCAATTTAGCATGGCCAATCCACCTCACCTGCACATCTTTGGACTCATGTCTGTGCTATCACTAAGACTTCCTGTTTCCACCTATGTTACATTATCCGGCCTCTCTCCTGTGTCTGTGCGCCTGGGGCTGAAACCTCGGTCATGCCATCGTAACCCCCCGATTCGACAATTCCATTTCACACCTGGCTGCTCTCCCACATTCTACCTCTGTAAAAGTAAAGCCATCCGAAAGTCTGCTACCCATGTCTTAATTAACAGCCAGTCCCTTCCCCCTATCACCCCTGTGTCCGAGACTTGCATTCGCTCCCAGTCTATTCCCACCCGTTTTCAAACCCCTCCATGGCCTCATCTCTCCCTGTCTCTGTCATCTTCTCCAGCCCCACAAACCCCTGAGATATCTGCACAGCTCTGATCCTGGACTCTTGCACACCCCCGATTCTAATTACTCCGCCATGGTTTTAAGTTCCTTCGGACCCAAGGACTGAATTCCCTCCCTAAACCTCCCCGTCTCCACCTCACATACCTTATTTATAACTCTCTTTAAAACTTACCTCTTTGACCAAATTTTTGGTCACCTGTCCTGATATCTCCTTTTGTGTCTGGGTGCCTCACTTTGTTTTATAATGTTCCTGTGAAGTTGACTGGGATGATTTATGATGTTAAAGGTGTTATATAAATAGAAGTTGTCGTTGTTGACTGTAACCCTGACCTCCTGTTTTACAATATCCCATTGGTTTCACAACAAACTCTATCTCTGATTTCTTTCCCCCTGCGGGTTTGCAGCCTCAACAAAGACGGTGGCCATTAACTTAAGCCTGTCACCGGGGGCAGGCCGCAGCTGTCTCCATGGAGCTCAATGCAAAGCCGAGCCCGGAAACTTCTTGTTGGGGTTTGCAGCCTCCACCGGGCTTCAGTGAAACCTCGCAGCCTGGTGCATCATCGGCATTGCGCATGCTCCAGTTCACAATGCCCGGGGACTGATTGACTGCTGCTCTGGACCAATTGCAAGAGATGGGCGGATCTGGAGGACCAAGCGGAGCTGCTGGTCCTCCAACTAATCAGACTGAATAAGGGGCGGGGCTGGGACCCGGTCTCACACGTTGGTTGGTTGACAGTTTAGGATTCAGGCGATCGGGTGGAAATCGTGAGCCGGTCAGATCCCGCCCGGTGAGTCCTGAGGGAGGGATGGAGCCGGCGGGTGCGTCGGGAGGCTTCATAAACACTCCGTGTAGCCCGAAACTCCGAATACGAAACTCGGATACATCAGTTGAACCGGCGAAAGCTACTCGGGCTTTTCCCGAGACAGGCCCGGGTCGCCTGGCGCATGCCGAGGGAGCGAAAGCCCCGGCTTTGCTCCGCCTCCCATTCACTCTGATTGGCTGAAGGACGGGCTGCTCTCGTTCCATCCGCCAGCCCCGCCCCCTCTTCCCATTGGTCCGAACCCGCCGTCAATCAGTCCCCGGGCATTGTGAGCTGGATCAAACCCTTCACAATCATTGTCAGCTCCCTGGTTGGCAGCTGCGGAGCTTCTCCCTCCCGGGAACAGGCCCAGGTTAACGGGCACCATCCTGCTTCAGACACTGGAGGATGGTTCACATCAGAGGATGGGGGCGGGGGACAATAAATAAGACCGTACACTTTTTACTCAAATCAATGAGGACAGCACGGCGGCATAGTGGTTAGCACAATTGCTTCACAACTCCAGGTTGAATTCCTGGCTTGGCTCACTGTGCGGAGTCTGCATGTTCTCCCTGTGTCTGCGTGGGTTTAGAACAGAGAACATACAGTACAGAAGGAGGCCATTTGGCCCATCGAGTCTGCACCGACACACTTAAGCCCTCACTTCCACCCTATCCCCGTAACCCAATAATCCCTCCTAACCTTTTTGATCACTAAGGGCAATTTATCATGGCCAATACACCTAACCTGCATGTCTTTGGACTGTGGGAGGAAACCGGAGCACCCGGAGTAAACCCACACAGACACAGGGAGAACGTGCAGACCCCGCACAGACAGTGACTCAAGTCGAGAATCGAACTTGGGACCCTGGTGCTGTGAAGCCACAGTGCTATCCACTTGTGCTGCCCCCTTGTCCAAAATTGCCAGAGAAATTAGAATTGCCTGTTCAGAATTTCTATCCTGGACTGAAAGTGATGGCTTTTGTAAACTCCTTTTACAGGGGGTTAGAATTGGAGAATTTGCACACAACAAACTGAACCCAACAGAAAGGTTTGTCTCTTTGCAAATTCTATCCTGCATTGACTTTTGTAAAATGATAGATTACAGCGGTCAGGAAATATTAAATGGAGTGGGGCCTTTTTTCGATTGAAAACAAGGAATTAAGCAGTGGCCTGATACAAATCTTTAAAATTATCAGTAGTTTGGAAAGGGATAGATAGATAGAATTTACAGTGCAAAAGGAGGCCATTCGGCCCATCGAGTCTGCACCATCTCTTGGAAAGAGCACCCTGCCCAAGCCCACACCACCCTATCCCCATAACCCACTAACCCCACTCAACCAACACTAAGGGCAATTTTGGACAGTAAGGGCAATTTAGCATGGCCAATCCACCTAAGCTGCACATCGTTGGACTGTGGGAGGAAACCGGAGCGCCCGGAGGAAATCCACGCACACATGGGGAGAACGTGCAGACTCCGCACAGACAGTGACCCAGCCGGGAATCAAACCTGGGACCCTGGAGCTGTGAAGCAATTGTGCTAACCACTATGCTACCATGCTGCCCACTATGGGATGATGTGGGAGAGTCCAATAACAGGGATCATCAATAAACAATGAGTCATAAATTCAAGAAGTTATGAATAAATCAAAGGGGGCAATATGGACAAATGTATTTACTTACAGGTTTGGAATGTGCAATTCATTACCATGGAAAGATGAGATAGGTGGGACAGTAGGATATTTGTGCCAAGTGAGGACAGCAGCAGAATCTGTGCCAGAATGGCCTGTTTGTGTCTTATATATTCACAGTAATTCAATGCAATCACCTTTTATAGAATATTTGCAGATGCAAACATCATGTCGAGATCTGACAGAGACACTTGATTCATCAGGATCGGCCTTTCAACGTGGAAGGACCATAAGACATATGAGCGGAAGTAAGGCCATTCGGCCCATCGAGTCCACTCCACCATTCAATCATGGCTGATTTCAACTCCATTTACCCGCTCTCTCTCCATAGCCCTTAATTCCTCGAGAAATCAAGAATTTATCAACTTCTGTCTTAAAGACACTCAACGTCCCGGCCTCCACCGCCCTCTGTGGCAATGAATTCCACAGACCCACCACTCGCTGGCTGAAGAAATTTCTCCCCATCTCTGTTCTAAAGTGATTCCTTTTTATTCTAAGGTGGTGCCCCCGGGTCCTAGTCTCCCCTGCTAATGGAATCAACATCCCTCCATCCACCCTATCTAAGCCATTCATTATCTTGTAAGTTTCTATTAGATCTCCCCTCAACCTCCTAAACTCCAATGAATATAATCCCAGGATCCTCAGACGTTCATCATATGTTAGGCCTACCATTCCTGGGATCATCCGTGTGAATCTCCGCTGGACCCGCTCCAGTGCCAGTATGTCCTTCCTGAGGTGTGGGGCCCAAAATTGCTCACAGTATTCTAAATGGGGCCTAACTAATGCTTTATAAAGCTTCAGAAGTACATCCCTGCTTTTATATTCCAAGCCTCTTGAGATGAATGACAACATTGCATTTGCTTGCTTAATTACGGACTCAACCTGCAAGTTTACCTTTATAGAATCCTGGACTAGGACTCCCAAGTCCCTTTGCACTTCAGCATTATGAATTTTGTCACTGTTTAGAAAATAGTCCATGCCTCTATTCTTTTTTGTCTGTTTCGTCTTTGGGGGAAAAGGTTAAAAATCACTGTGATTGGAAAAGCACCGAGACACAGACATCTAAGTCATTTTCCACAGTTAGCTGGAACTGAGCTTTAACCAATCACACAGCATGAAATTAAATTGCAGCATTTACATCAGAGAGAGACCGTACTCAGGCTTCAACTGATGATCCAAGCTGGAGAGAGATAAGGACATTCGCACCAAAGGAATCAAGAAGCAGCAATTGGACATTCAGCCCCGTGAGCCTGTTCCACCATTTAATAACATCACGGCTGATCTGATAGTGATGTCAAATCTGCATCCCACCTACACCTGATAACCTGTCAATAACTATGAAGAAACCATGGAAATGTGGGGACTGTGGGAAAGGATTCAATTCCCCGTCTGAATTGGAAACTCATCGACGTGTTCACACTGGGGAAAGGCCATTCACCTGCTCTGTGTGTGGGAAGGGATTCACTATGTTATCCAACCTCATCACACACCAGCATGTTCATACTGACCAGAGACCGTTTAAATGTGCTGACTGTGAGAAGAGCTTTAAAAGCAGAAAGGATTTATTGTTCCACCAACGCAGTCATACTGGGGAAAGGCCGTTCACCTACTCCGTGTGTGGGAAGGGATTCACTCAGTCATCGAACCTCCGGACACACCAACGTGTTCACACTGATAAGAAATCTTTCAAATGTTCTGACTGTGAGAAGAGCTTTAAAAGTAAAAGGTGTTTAATGATACATCAACGCACTCACACTGGGGAGAGGCCGTTCACCTGCTCTGTGTGCGGGAAGGGATTCACTTGTTCATCCCGGCTTCTGATTCATCAATCTGTTCACACTGACCAGAGACCTTTTAATTGTTCTGACTGTGAGAAAACATTTAAAAGCAAAAGGGATCTTGTGAAACACCAACGCATTCACACTGGGGACAGGCCATTCACCGGCTCCAAGTGTGGGAAGGGATTCACTCGGTCAGCCCACCTTCTGAGACACCATCGAGTTCACACTAGGGAGAGACCATTCAGCTGCCCTATGTGTCGGCAGGAATTCGATGTTTCATCCAACCTTCTGCAACATCAGCGAGTTCACACTGGACAGAGACCGTACTCTTGCCCCGTGTGTGACAAGAAATTCACTCAGTCATCCCACCTGAATACACACCAACTTGTTCCCACTTGTTCAGAAACCTTTTAAATGTTGTGACTGTGAAAAGGGATTTAAAAGTAAACCGAATCTGCTGAAATACCAGCGAGTTCACACTGAAACAGAATCATAGCATTTACAGTGCAGAAGGAGGGCATTCAGCCCATTGAGTCTGCACCGGCCCTTGGAAAGTGCACCCTACTGAAGCCCATACCTCCACCATAACTCCATAACCCCACCAACCTTTTTGGACACGAAGGGCAATTTAGCCTGGAAAATCCACCTAACCTGCACATCTTTGGACTGTGGAGGGAAACCAGAGCACCTGGAGGAAACCCACACAGGCACGGGAAGAACGTGCAGACTCCATGCAGACAGTGGCCAAAGCCGGGAATTGAACCAGGGACCCTGGAGCTGTGAAGCAACAGTGCTAACCACTGAGCTACCATGCTGACCACACATGGGAGCGGTGCTGGGGAGTCACTGGGAGAGGCTGTTCAACTGCTCCACGTGTGGGAGGAGATTCACTCAGCCAAACAACCTGCACAGCAGGTTCACAGGCAACAGCAGGGTTTGGATTCAGTTGTTGTTGCTGCTGTTAGTCACATCCAGGACTGAATGATGCCAGGACGTCTGTTTCCAGTGGGGCTCCACAGTTTCCGGTATATATCAATGATTTAGACTGAAACGAATGCACCAGGATTATACAAAAGTTGCTCATGTGTTTTAGACAATGAGGGAGAAAGCCATGGACTGGGCCAGGTGGACAGAAAAGTGGTAAATGGAAATTTAGATAATGAGAGGTTACTAATGTTAATAATGAAATAAATAAAGACATGGCAGGACATCCCAGCCCAGTGGAATACACATCCAGTTCCATGTGGGAAAACCAGGGCACTTCCATTACGCTGGAAATGTCATCAGGTGGAGCAGCAGGAAGCAAAGGGGATTGGTTCAGGGGTATTTTTGTGACCAGAAGACTGTTTCCAGCGGAGTTCTGGATTGTTCAGGACAAGATTCCAAACTTTGTGTGTTATATAGGAATGATTTAGACTTCAACAAAGGGTCATGGTTGAGACATTTGCAGTGCTGTGGTTGACAGTGAGGAATAAAGTTGTAGACTACAGGAAGCTATCGGTAGACTGATCAGCTGGACAGCAAAGAAGCAAATGGAGATCAATCTGGAGGAGTGTGAGGTTATAAATACACTTGTGGTTCGTGTACAAGGACACACAGATCCTTCTCTACTGTGGTATTTATTCTGCAGTCTCTCTATTTAAATTATTATTATTCCCAACTTAACTTTATTATAGGACAACTTCACTTTTTCCCCAAATTATACTTTGGGTGGGATTCTCCCAGCCCCGGGCCGGAGAATCTCCGCAATCGCGCCCCGACGCCGGCATGAGATTCTCCACTCTGCGGAGAATTGACGCCGGCGCGTTTGGCATGGCGCCGGCTAAGGCCGCTGCATGCGGCCGGGCCAATGATTCTCTGGCCCGCATGGGCCAAGTGGCCGCTCTGAAAAGGTAGTCCCGCTGGCGCCGTCCACACCTGCTCGCAGTCGACGGGAACTCTGCGCTCAGGATCAGGGGTGCGGCCTGTGGGGGAGGGGTAGGGGGCTCTGACCCTGGGGGGGGGGGAGCCTCCAGGGAGAAACTGTGGGAATGTGGGGACTATGGGAAGGGATTTGATTAGCCATCCCAGCCAGTAGTTCATCAGTGCACTCACACTGGGCAGACGCTTTTCATGTGCTCTGATTATGGAAAGGGATTCACACACTCATACCACTTGCAGACACACCAACATATTCACGCTGGGGAGAGGCTGTTCACCTTCTCCCAATGTAGCAAGGGATTTGCTCATTCCTCCAATCTGTTGAGAGACCAGTGAGTTCACACTGGGAGAGACCATTTAAATGCCCAGACTGTGAAGAGTGTTATAAAGATTCTGGGGAACTGATGTCCCATTATCATGTTCACACTTAAGAGAGACCATTCAGATGCTCTCACTGTATCATAGAATTTACAGTTCAGAAAGAGGTCATTTGGCCCATCGAGTCTGCACTGGCCCTTGGAAGGTGCACCTGACTTAAGCCTATACCTCCACCCTAACCCCGTAAACCAGTAACCCCACCTAAACCTTTTGGACAATAAGGGCAATTCAAAATGGCCAATCCATCTAACCTGCACATCTTTGGACTATGGGAGGAAACCGGAGCACCTGGAGGAAACACACAGAAATACGGGGAGAATGTGCAGACTCCGTACAGACAGTGACCCAAGCCAGAAATCGAACCTGGGACCCTGGAGCTGTGAAGCAACAGTGCTAACCACTGTGCTACTGTGCTGCCCAATCAGCAGCTTACCACTCAAAGGTCTGGGTTCAGACAATCGTCTCACCTCACTGTACAGCAGCGTCTTCACACAGGGGAGAGGCCATTCACCTGCTCCCAGTATGGGAGGGGATTCACTCAGATTCCAACCTACTGATGCACCAGCAAGTTCACAAGTAACTTCAGTGATTGGATTGTTTTGCGAATCACAGCCTGGACTGAACCATATTCATTGGGGTCTGTTTCTCCCACAAGCCCCGAAAGATGTGCTTATTAGGTGAATTGGACATTCTGAATTCTCCCTCTGTATACCCGAACAGGGGCCGGAATGTGGCGACTAGGCGATTTTCACAGTAACTTCATTGCAATATTACTATAAGCCAACTTGTGACAATAATAAAGATTATTATTATTATGATGTTCATAAACTCCAACCCTGTTGTAAGAAATTAAATTCTGAATAAAAATCAAGTCAAATCAGTTTGTGTTAATCATAGTTAATCAATGGGCGGCACATTAACACAGAGTTAGCACTGTGGCTTCACAGCGCCAGGGATTCGGGTTTAATTCCTGGCTTGGGTCACTGTGCGGCGTCTGCACGATCTACCCGTGCCTTTGTGGGTTTGCTCCAGGTGCTCCGGTTTCCTCCCACAAGTCCCGAAAGACGTGCTTGTTAGGTGAATTGGACATACTGAATTCTCCCTCAGTGTACCCAAACAGGCGCCGGAATGTGACAACACGGGGCTTTCCACAATAACTTCATTGCAATGTTAATGTAAGCCTACTTGTGACAATAATAAAGATTATCATTATTATGACTGTGGAATTAATTGGATGAATCTTCCAAAGAGCCAGCACTGGTATAATGGGCTAAATAGTTTTCATCTGTGCTGTATCGTTCCATAGAATAATTAATATTCAATGGGAACAGCAGTAAGCCATTCAGCCTTTCAAGCCTGCTCCTCCATTTAATAAAAAAATGACTGATCCAACACGAAGTCAATTTTCCTGCCTTCTCTCCATAACCCTGATTTCCCTAAATTATGAAAAACCTATTGATCTCAGCCCTGAAAATGTTCAAGGACATCCACCCAATTTTTACCCTGTCTAACCCTCTAAAAATCTTATATGTTTCAGTCATATCATTTCTCACACTTCTGCACTCCAGGGAGTACAGACTCAACTTGTTTAATCTTTCCTCATATGGAAATGTCTCCATACCCGGGATCATTGGTGTAAATCTCCTCTATACTGCCTCCAATGATATATCTTTCCTTAAATGAGGGGACCAAATCTCCCTTGAATAAGCACCCGCATCACATTTGCCTTCCCTATTTCCTTCTGCTCCTGTATGCTAGATTTCTGAGCTTCAAGAACCCCAAGTCCCTTTGGGCTACAGCTTTCTGCAGTCTCACCATTTAAACAAGAATCCGACTTCTCATTCATTCTTCCAAAATGAACAACTCACATTTTCCCTCATTGAATTCAGCCATTGAGTTCAGCATCAGTAAATAGAGGAGAGGAACCAGTGACTGTCGGATTGACGCAGACAGACTTAGCACCCTGAGAGAAGGAGTCAGGGAAAAGTTGGAAAAAGTTCAAAAAACGAATCATGTACCGACAAGAAAATAAAGGTCTTTTAGGAATGGAATACAACAGCGCAGATATTCACAAGAATGTAGGTGTTGTATTTATTAATTTCTTTGAATGGCGTAACAAAATTTGTTTCCTTCTGTTTGGATACTTCAATGGCGCTGCTGTTACCCAACATTCCCTGCGGGTGTGAATGTGCCCTATTCACTGAGGGAGGCCAATACGCAGGCGCAGTGCTGAACTCTCCGAAACATGCGCAGTGTCACCTTGCTCAGAGGCCGGTTAGTGCGGGAGAGGTTTTTGTTAATGGGAGAGAGCGGGCGGGGCGGAGGGAGGAATGGAGCCGGGAGGGGAGGGAGCGGAGGCTTCATAAACACCGGGTGTAGGCCCCAAACCCAAATATGACCCAGCAGGTCCGGAGTTTGTATATCGGAGGCTTTTTCCTGAGAATAGGCCCAGGTTTAAAAAGCATCTTGTTTCAGCAGGAGCAGTGCGCATGCGGGACTATTTGTTCACGTAGTGCAGTGGGCGGGGCTTCAGGGTCCCAGTGACCTGGGGCGAAATTCTCCCGAAACGGCGCGGTGTCCGCCAACTGGCGCCCAAAACGGCGCCAATCAGACGGGCATCGCGCCGCCCCAAATCTTTGGGGGCCGAGCCCCAACATTGAGGGGCTAGGCCGGCGCCGGAGGAATTTCCGCCCCGCCAGCTGGTGGAAACGGCCTTTGTTGCCCCGCCAGCTGGCGCAGAAATGACATCTCCGGGCGGCGCATGCGCGGGAGCATCAGCGGCCGCTGACAGTTTCCCGCGCATGCGCAGTGGGGAGAGTCTCTTCCGCCTCCGCCATGGTGGAGACCGTGGCGGAGGCGGAAGGGAAAGAGTGTCCCCACGGCCCGCGGATCGGTGGGCCCCGATCGTGGGCCAGGCCACCGTGGGGGCACCCCCCGGGGCCAGATCGCCCCGCGCCCCCCCCAGGACCCCGGAGCCCGCCCGCGCCGCCTTGTCCCGCCGTTCAAAAGGTGGTTTAATCCACGCCGGCGGGACAGGCAATTTATCGGCGGGACTTCGGCCCATCCGGGCCGGAGAATCCAGCGGGGGGCCCGCCAACCGGCGTGACGCGATTCCCGCCCCCGCCGAATATCCGGTGCCGGAGACTTCAGCAATCGGCGGGGGCGGGATTCACGCCAGCCCCAGGCGATTCTCCGACCCGGCGGGGGGTCGGAGAATGATGCCCCAGGAGAGAGAATTTCTGACTCGTTGATCTCAATCTGCTAATGGATGGGAAATGCCTCAACGAGTAAATAACGGCTGATTATAGGAGGGTAATTGAGGTGGCAGAATGGACGTGGGGGCTCCATAAACACCCTGTGGAGATGGCAGAACAAAATTAAGAATCTAATGTTTAATGGGGGGGGGGCAACATCTGGGTGACTGACATTTTGGGGGGGGGGGCAGGAGTGCGCATGCGTACTGTCAGCAGGAGAAGAAAATGTTGTGAATTTCTCTTCTAGACTGACAGTGATGGATTCTGGAAACTCCTTTTACTGGAGGTTAGAAGGGGAGGATTTACACACAGCAAACTCAAACCAAGAGAAATGTTTTTCTCTTCTGAATTTTTAATCCTGGACTGACAGTGATGACTTTTTACAGGACATTAGGAAAGCAGAATTTTAAGCTGAAAAACTTACCGAAGATTCACTTCAAAACCTGAGAGTAACTCAGTTTATTAGTACCTGAATGTAAGTGTTTCTGTTTTATTTGTGGTTCAAGATTTAAACATCTGTGTAGCTGGAAATCGGGTGGAGCAAGATTTGCAAACAAGGATGTTGCTTTACTGGGGCCCAGTGTAGATCAGTGAGAACAGGGGTGATGAGTGAGTGAGTGGGACTCAGTTCAGGGGGCATGGCCGCAGAGATTTGGATGAACTCAAGTTTGGCAGGTTTCCTACCCTAAACAACATCACTGAACCAGTTTGGTTTTTACAACAATACAGCAGTTTTTATGGTCACTTTTTCCTAGTGTCTGCCCCACAAATGACCAGATTCATCAGCTCAATTTTACAACCTGTCTCTGTCTCTTTGTAGGTTTCCACTGACACCTTTTTCTGGTTTTAATCAATTTCACAGGGTGTTAGAAAGAGACAATTTGCAGTTTGGAAACTCGAATCCAATATCACAACAGGATCTGATTGAGTCGCCCAATTTATTGTAACCTGAATATCTTTGGATTTTGAATATGGAAGGAGAAAGCACCATTTGCAGTTGGGAGAAACTGAACACATGCTCTGCGTGTGAACGAGACATCAGCCAATTGTCTGACCTCTTGAACCACAAGTGCAGACACAACGGGGAGAAAGCATGGACATGTGGAGACTGTGGGAAGGGATTCAAATATCCAGTTGAGCTGGAAACTCATCGGCGCAGTCACACTGGGGAGAGACCGTCCACCTGCTCCATGTGTGGGAAGGGATTCAGTCTGTCTTGCAACCTGTTGGCTCACCAGCGTGTTCACTCTGATGAGACACCTTTTAAATGCCCAGACTGCGGCAATTGGCACAAAAGTTCTGGGGAAGTGATGCGCCATCAACGTATTCACAGTGGCGAGAGACCATTCAGGTGCTCTGACTGTGGGACTGGGTTCAGGTAATTATCTGACCTCACTGTACACCAGCGAATTCACACTGGAGAGAGCCCGATTACCTGCAACGAGTGTGGGAAGGGATTCAGTTGGTCGTCACGCCTGATGACACACCAGCGAATTCACACTGGAGAGAGACCATTCTCCTGCTCTGTTTGTGGGAAGGGATTTACTAATTCCTCAGCCCTGCTGAAACACCAGCGAGTTCACACTGGGGAAAGGCCATTCACCTGTTCTGTCTGTGGGAAGGGATTTACTGGGTCCACCGACCTGCTGGAACACCAGCGTATTCACAGCGGGGAGAGACCATTTGGCTGCTCCATGTGTGGGAAGAGATTCACTCAGTCATCAACCCTGCTGACACACCAGCGAGTTCACACTGGGGAGAAGCCATTCACCTGCTCCATATGTCAGAAGGGATTTGCTCACTCATCCACCCCGCTGAGACACCAGCGAGCTCACAAATAACTGTTTTGATTGAATTTTGCTGTTTATCCATTTGTCCTTCAGGGTTTGTTTCGGAGTTTAAGAAAGTCCAGCCCTGTTCTAGGAATGAATAATCCGGTTAAAAGTCAAATCAGTTTTGTGCTGAGCACACAGTGTGTTAGGTCTTTTTAATATCTTCAACACAAGTTAGTTCCTTTTGAAGGGATCTCCCTCTCCCCTCTATTCCCTATCCTCCCCTCCAAAAAGACAGAGGAGCCTTGAGTTCTTTGAGGATATAATAAGCAGGGTGGATAAAGGGAACCAGTAGATGTGTGTTTGGATTTCCAAAGGCTTTCAGTAATGTATCTCAAAGAAGGTTACTGCATAAGATAGGAGCTCATGGTGTTGGGGGTGATATATTCGCACAGATCGAGGTCTGGGTAACTAACAGCAAAGAGTGAGTTGGGATAAATGAGTCATTTTCAAATTGGCACACACTAACTAATGGACTGCCCCTGGGATCAGTGTTGTGGCCACAACTATCTAGATCTATGTTAATGACTTAGAACCATAGCAGTTGTACAGTGCAGAAGGAGGCCATTCAGCCCTTTAAAACTGCACCAACTCTCTGAAAGAGCACCCTACCTAGGCCAATCCCCCACCCTATCCCCATAACCCGCACATCTTTGGACACGAACAGGAAATTTAGCATTGCCAATGAAATGAAAATGAAAATCACTTATTGTCACAAGTACGCTTCAATGAAGTTACTGTGTAAAGTCCCTAGTCACCACATTCCGGCGCCTGTTCGGGGAGGCTGTTACGGGAATTGAACCGTGCTGCTGGCCTGCCTTGGTCTGCTTTCAAAGCCAGCGATTTAGCCCTGTGCTAAACAGCCTCTATCCATCTAACCTACACATCTTTGGATGATGGAACAAATTGTATTGGAACTAAATTTGCTAATGGACATGGCAGTTCTTGTTGAGAGAGCAGTTAATAAAACAGAAAGTATTGTAGGCTTTATTATTAGGGGCATTGCATTGAGTACACAGTAAGGAAGTCATAGACATAGAACATACAGTGCAGAAGAAGGCCATTCGGCCCATCGAGTCTGCACCGACCCACTTAAGCCCTCACTTCCACCCTATCCCTGTAACCCAATAACCCCATCTAACAGTTTTGGACACTAAGGGCAATTTGGCCTGTCCAATCCACCTAACCTGCAAGTCTCTGGACTGTGGGAGGAAACCAGAGCACCCGGAGAAAACCCATTCAGACACAGGGAGAAAGTGCAGATTCTGCACAGACAGTGACCCAGCGGGGAATCGAACCTGGGACCGTGGCGCTGAGAAGCCACAGTGCTGACCAATGTCTTACTGTGCGGCCCTACATTTGTCCGGATCAAACTCCATCTGCCATCTCTCCGCCCAAGTCTCCAGACAATCTAAATCCTGCTGTATCCTCTGACAGGCCTCATCGCTATCCGCAATTCCACCAACGTTTGTGTCATCCGAAAACTTACTAATCAGACCATTACATTTTCCTCCAAATCATTTATATATACTACAAAGAGCAAAGGTCCCAGCACTGATCCCTGCGGAACACCACTAGTCACAACCCTCCAAACAGAAAAGCACCCTTCCCTGCTACCCTCAGTCTTCTATGACCTAGCCAATTCTCTATCCATCTTGCCAGCTCACCTCTGATCCCGTGTGATTTCACCTTCTGTACCAGAGTACCAAGAGGGACCTTGTCAAATACCTTACTGAGGTCCATGTAGACAACATCCACTGACCTACCCTCATCAATTATCTTCGTCACTTCCTCGAGAAACATGATCAGTTAGTGAGACTCGACCTCCCGTTCACAAAACAATGCTGCCTCTCGCTAACAAGTACACTTGCTTCCAAATGGCAGTAAATCCTGTCTCGAAGAATCCTCTCCAATAATTTCCCAAGCACTGTTGTAAGGCGGCTCATTAGCCTGTAATATCCTGGATTATCCTTGCTACCCTTCTTGAACAAAGGAACAACATTAGGTATGCTCCAGTCCTCTGGGACCTCACCTGTAGCCGGTGATGATACAACTATTTCTGTCAAGACCCCAGCAATTTCCTCCCTCAGTATTCTGGGGTAGATCCCATGAGGCCCTTGGGAGATATTGAGCTGGATGGTTTCAAGGCGCCCAACATCTTTTCCTTTTTGATCTCACTGTGACCCAGAATATCTACACGCCCTTCCCCAGATTCATCATCCACCCAGTCATTCTCTAGGGGCTGTTTAGCACAGGGCTAATTTGCTGGCTTTGAAAGCAGGCCAAGGCAGGCCAGCAGCATGGTTCAATTCCCCGAACAGCCTCCCCGAACAGGCGCCGGAATGTGGCGACTAGGGGCTTTTCACAGTAACTTCATTTGAAGCCTACTTGTGACAATAAGCGATTTTCATTTCATTTATTTGGTGAATACTGATGCAAAGTACTAATTTAGTACGTCGCTCATTTCATCTGGCTCCATTCATTGATTCCCTCCCCTGTCATTGAGTGGGTCAACCCTTTCCCTGGCTACCCTCTTGCTCTCTATATATGTATAAAAAGCCTTGTGTTTTTCCTTAATCCTGTTTGCCAATTACTTTTCGTGACCTTTTAGCCCTCCTGAATCCTTGATTAAGTTCCTGCTGAGTTTGTCCAGTGTTTGCTCTTTGTATTTGAGATTTTCAGCAACGACAGTCTTTTGCTTTTATTTTATAGCAGCCAATGGTCACTGAATCTATTCTAGATATAGAGATGGACCAATTAAACATTGAATTGTATTGGGGGACGTATTGGGTGTGCAGGTTGGTCCCTTGTATTGGGGGACGTACTGGGTCTGCAGGTTGGTCCCTGGCCTCCGGGATAGATTACTGTGGGTAGGCAAAATGTCCAGTTGTAGTTATTCTTCGATCAGCCATGATATTGAATGGCAGAGCAGGCTAGAGGGGCCGAATAACCCACTTCTCCTAATTTGTATGTTGTGCTGCAATAGAATGATTACAATACAGAAGGAGGCCATTTATCCTATTGTGCCCCTGCTGGTTCTCTGCAAGAGCAAATCAGAAAGTCCGATTCCCCAACCCTTCCCTAGTAGCCCAGCACTTCTATTCTCTTCAGGGGCTTGTCCAATTCCCTTGTGAAAGCCTTTTTTGTTTCAGTTTGAGTTGGAGTGGAGATGGTGTAGATTGTGGTTAAGCTTATCTCAGGGTCACATATTATACTGGCGTTGTGATCTGTCTGGTTCAGTTTCCAGGGAGATGGATGGTCAGTGGGAAGGGAGTGGAGTTTGTGGAAGGGATTGAAGACATTGGCTTTGATCTTCTCAATATTTACTTGAAGGAATTTTCTGCTCATTCTATTCTGGATGCCAGTCAGGTCAGGATGAATGTGACTTTGTGGGAAACTTAGAGGTGATAGTTTTCACATACACCTGTTCTGGGCGGCAGGGTGGAGCAGTGGTTAGCACTGCTGCCTCACGGCACCGAGGACCCAGGTTCAATCCCGGCCCCGGGTCACTCTCCATGTGAAGTTTGCACTTTCTCCACGTGTAAGTGTGGCTCTCACCCCCACAACAAAAAGATGTACAGGGCAGGGGGATTGGCCATGCTAAATTGCCCATTTTGGGGAAAAAAGAATTGGGTACCTAAATTTATAAACTATTGTCCTGGTTTTTCTGGGTGGAGGTTCCGAGTTTGGGTGATTCTATCAAAGATCTGATGGAGTTGTAAGAATATAATATACTGTCCATCACCCCGCCTCATCCCCTCTCTCTTTCTGACATGAGGTTAGCATCGTCTGTAAGTCCAGACCGGGTGGCAGGTTCCCTGAAGGACATGAGTGAACCAGTTGGGTTTTTATGACAATCCAGCCGTTTTCATGGTCACTTTTTCCCAGTGCCGGCCCCATAAATGACCAGATTCATTCAGCTCAATTTCACAACCTGCCTTTGTGTTTCTGTGGGTTCTCTCTCACTCCCTATTTTCGGTTTTAAATCAATTTCACAGGGTATCAGAAAGGGACAATTTGCAGCCAGAAAATTCAAACCAAGCATCACATCAGGATCTGATGAACTGGTTCAGTTTATCATACTCCGAATATTATCAGAGTTTGAACATAGAAGGGAATAGCACCGTTCACAGTGGGGAGAAACCGTACACGTGTTCTGTGTGTGGACGAGGTTTCAGCCATTCTTCTGGCCTGTCAAGACACAAGCGCAGTCGCACATGGAAGCAACCCTGTAAATGTGGGGACTGTGGGAAGGGATTCAATTACCCATCATTGCTGGAAGCACATCAACGCGCTCACACTGGGGAGAGGCCATTCACCTGCTCCGTGTGTGGGATTGGATTTACAAAGTCAAACAACCTTCTAAAACACCAGCGGACTCACACTGGAGAGACCTTTCAAATGCTCAGACTGTGAGAAGTCCTTTAAAAGCTCCAGTGAACTTATGTCCCATCAACGTGTTCACAGTGACAAGAGACCATTCAGGTGCTCTCACTGCGGGACTAGGTTCAGATGGTCATCTCAACTTACAGTACACCAGCGAGTTCACACTGGGGAGAGACCATTTACCTGCTCCGAGTGTGGGAAGGGATTCATTCATTCATTCATTCCACCTGCTGACACATGAGCGAGTTCACTCTGGGGAGAAACCATTCACCTGCTCCATGTGTGGAAAGGGATTCACTACCTTATCAAACTGGCTGATACACCAGTGCACTCACACTGGGGAGAGGCCATTCACCTGCTCCATGTGTGGGAAGGGATTCACTACCTTATCAAACTGGCTGATACACCAGTGCACTCACACTGGGGAGAGGCCATTCACCTGCTCCATGTGTGGGAAGGGATTCATTCAGTCATCTGCCCTGCTGATACACCAGCGCACTCACACTGCGTCAGGCCCATTCACCTGCTCCAAGTGTGGGAAGAGAGTCACTACCTTATCCAATCTGCGGATACATCTGCGGGTTCACACGGGGGAGAGGCCATTCACCTGCTTTGTGTGTAAGATGAGATTCACTCACTCATCCGCCCTGCTGAGACACCAGCGACTTCACGAGTAACGACAGTGATTGAACTTTGCTGTTAATCACACCAGGACTGAACCATGTTCATTGGGGCCTGTTTCTGCTGTTGTTAATAAACTCCAGCCCAATTATTGTAGTTAATAGTGTGGATAAAAGTGAAAAAAGTCAACTTTCTATTTCACACACATCATGTTGAATCTTTTTAATATCTCGAAGACAAGTTAGGTCCTTTTGAAATGTTCTCCCTCTCCCCTGTCTCCTCCATCCCCACCTCCAATAAGTGCGAGACAATCCAAACAGCTGCCTCTGCTAGTTTCCTCACTTCCACAAATTAAGAACAAATAAAAGAACAAAGAAATGTACAGCACAGGAACAGGCCCTTCGGCCCTCCAAGCCCGTGCCGACCATACTGCCCGACTAAACTACAATCTTCTACACTTCCTGGGTCCGTATCCTTCTATTCCCATCCTCTTCATATATTTGTCAAGATGCCCCTTAAATGTCCCTATCGTCCCTGCTTCCACTACCTCCTCCGGTAGCAAGTTCCAGGTACCCACTACCCTCTGCGTAAAAAACTTGCCTCGTACATCTACTCTAAACCTTGCCCCTCTCACCTTAAACCTATGCCCCCTAGTAATTGACCCCTCTACCCTGGGGAAAAGCCTCTGACTATCCACTCTGTCTATGCCCCTCATAATTTTGTATACCTCTATCAGGTCGCCCCTCAACCTCCTTCGTTCCAGTGAGAACAAACCGAGTCTATTCAATCGCTCCTCATAGCTTATGCCCTCCATACCAGGCAACATTCTGGTAAATCTCTTCTGCACCCTCTCTAAAGCCTCCACATCCTTCTGGTAGTGTGGCGACCAGAATGAACACTATACTCCAAGTGTGGCCTAACTAAGGTTCTATACAGCTGCAACATGACTTGCCAATTCTTATACTCAATGCCCCGTCCAATGAAGGCAAGCATGCCGTATGCCTTCTTGACTACCTTCTCCACCTGTGTTGCCCCTTTCAATGATCTGTGGACCTGTACTCCTAGATCTCTTTGAGTTTCAATACTCTTGAGGGTTCTACCATTCACTGTATATTCCCTACCTGCATTAGACCTTCCAAAATGCATTACCTCACATTTGTCCGGATTAAACTCCATCGGCCATCTCTCCGCCCAAGTCTCCAGACAATCTAAATCCTGCTGTATCCTCAGACAGTCCTCATCGCTATCCGCAATTCCACCAACCTTTGTGTCGTCTGCAAACTTACTAATCAGACTAGTTACATTTTCCTCCAAATCATTTATATATACTACAAAGAGCAAAGGTCCCAGCACTGATCCCTGTGGAACACCACTGGTCACAGCCCTCCAATTAGAAAAGCATCCCTCCATTGCTACCCTCTGCCTTCTATGGCCTAGCCAGTTCTGTATCCACCTTGCCAGTTCACCCCTGATCCCGTGTGACTTCACCTTTTGTACTAGTCTACCATGAGGGACCTTGTCAAAGGCCTTACTGAAGTCCATATAGACAACATCTACTGCCCTACCTGCATCAATCATCTTAGTGACCTCCTCGAAAAACTCTATCAAGTTAGTGAGACACGATCTCCCCTTCACAAAACCGTGCTGCCTCTCACTAATACGTCCATTTGCTTCCAAATGGGAGTAGATCCTGTCTCTAAGAATTCTCTCCAGTAAAAAATTAACTCGGACAAATATCTCTCTGTGACCAACCCTTCCATCAAGCCCCCCCACACACCAGTGAGTTCATACTGCAGAGAGAGGGTTTAAATGCTGAGACTGTGACAGGAGCTGTAAAACCCACATTCACTGATGGTTCACCAGTACATTCACTCCGGTTCCACTCCATCTGCTCTCAGTGCAGGAAGATGTTCAGCCGATTGTCCATCCTGCAGCAACACCAGTGAGTTCACACCGGCGAAAGGTCATTCACCTGCTCCATGTGTGGGGAGGGATTCACTGAGTAATTCAACCTATTAAAACACTAGTAAATTCATACTGACGGAAGATCTTTTAAATATCTGGATGTGGGAAGGATGAAGTTTCTGTGGAGCTAACATGTTCACACTGACAGGAGACTGTTCAGGATCTCTCTGTGGGACTGGGTTCAGGATCTCCCTGTGGGACTGGGTTCAGGATCTCACTGTGGGACTGGGTTCAGGATCTCTCTGTGGGACTGGGTTCAAGATCTCTCTGTGGGACTGGATTCAGGATCTCTCTGTGGGACTGGGTTCAGGATCTCTCTGTGGGACTGGGTTCAGGATCTCTCACTGGGACTGGGTTCAGGATCTCTCTGTGGGACTGGGTTCATGATCTCTCTGTGGGACTGGGTTCATGATCTCTCTGTGGGACTGGGTTCAGGATCTCTCACTGTGGGACTGGGTTCAGGATCTCTCACTGGGACTGGGTTCAGGATCTCTCTGTGGGACTGGGTTCAGGGTCTCTCTGTGGGACTGGGTTCAGGATCTCTCTGTGGGACTGGGTTCAGGATCTCACTGTGGGACTGGGTTCAGGATCTCTCTGTGGGATTGGGCTCAGGATCACTCTGTGGGACTGGGATCAGGATCTCTCACTGTGGGACTGGGTTCAGGATCTCTCTGTGGGACTGGGTTCAGGATCTCTCTGTGGGACTGGGTTCAGGATCTCTCTGTGGGACTGGGTTTAGATAAACTCCGTGTCCAGCAATGCACTCACTCTGGAGAGAGACCATTCATCTGTTCCATGTATGGGAAGGGATTGATTCAGTCATCCCACTTCAATAACGTCAACTTATTCACACCTATCAATATTCTGAGCGTGAGCAGGGATTTAAAAGCAAAACATGTCTATTGACACACAACATTCACACTGGTGAGAGGCTGTTCACCTGCACCATGTGTGGGAAGGGACTCACTGGTGTTTTAACCTATTGACACGCCAGCGAATCACAGTGATTACAGAGGTTGTATTCTCTGTTATTGTTGCTGTTACGGTGGCATGGTGTTGCAGTGGTTAGCACTGCTTCCTCACGGCGCTGCAGACCCAGGTTCGATCGTGGCCATGGGTCACTGTCGATGTGGAGTTTTCACATTCTCCCCATGCCTGCGTAGGTCTCACCCCCACAACCCAAACATGTGCAGGGTAGATGGATTGGCCCTGCTAAATTGCCCCTTAATTGGAAAAACTTGTTAAAAAGAAAAAAAATTGCTGCTGTTAACCACACCCAGGAATGAACCATGGTCATTCTGAAAGTTGCTGTTTGCTTTTGCGAATGTTAATAATCCCTGAAACTCGGCTGGAATTTAATATTCCAGATAAATGTCAAATAAATCAGCTTTGTTTTAAAAATATTGTTGCAGGTTTTTATCTTTCCTACCTGAGTTTTTAACATCACCTGTCTGGAGTTCAGAAAAGACAATCTGGGGGAGGATCACACGGCAGGAACAGAACTTCAGCCTGGACACAGTCCTTCAGGGTCACACTGAGAGGGACAAATGGCACATTGGTCTTTCACATCTCTCTTCACTAACAGCAAAGTCCCCATGTGGGTTAACCTGTGGCGTGTAAGAAATATGTTCCAGCCGCTCTCTTCCATGGTTCAGAGCTCCGAGACATGGAACAGGAGTCTCCTTTACACCTGTGTTCAGAGTCAGGAAAAACAATGGTGAATGCTGGAAACGCGCTGTTAAATCAGAGTTGGTGTAAAACTGGGATCTGTCCCTGACTGAGAGTGAAACGGCAGCTTTACGTTTCCAGATTAAAAATGACTATGGTAGTTATATTGTGTGGCATTTTATGGTAGGTGCTAACTCATTTAAAATAAATAGGAGGAATAAACGGGTGAGTGGGCAAATGGACGGCGGATGCAGTATAATGTGGATAAATGTGAGGTTATCCACTTTGGTAGCAAAAAACAGGAAGGCAGATTATTATCGCAATGGCTATAAATTGAGAGAGGAGAATGAGCAATGAGTGCTGGGTGCCCTCATACACCAGTCGCTGAAGGTAAGCATGCAGGTGTAGCTGACAGTAAAGAAGGCAAATTGTATGTTGCCTTCATAGCGAGAGGATTCATACCTAGGAGCAGAGATTCTTGCTGCAGTTCTACAGGACCTTGGTGAGGCCACACCTGGAATACTGTGTGCAATTTTGGTCTCCTTATCTGAGGAAGGATGTTCTTGCTCTGATGTGATTCTAAGAGGGTCTTGAGGAAAATCTTTTTTACTCAGAGGGTGGTGATGGTCTGAAATGTACTACCTGGTCGGATGGTAGAGGCAGGTTGCCTCGCATTCTTTAAAAAGTACCTGGATGAGCACGTGGCATGTCATAACATTCAAGACTATGGGCCAAGTGCTGACAAATGGAATTAGGTAGACAGGTCAGGTGTTTTTCATGTGTTGGGGCAGACTCGATGGGCCAAAGCCCTCTGCTATATTATTCTGTGCTTCTTTGAATGGAGTGCAGCGAAAATTTACTAGACTGATTCCTGGGATGGTGGGACTGACTATGAGGAGAGATTGAGTCAGTTAGGATTGAATTTGCTCGAATTTAGAAGAATGAGGTGGGATCTCACAGAAATTTATATAATTCTAAAAGAACTAGACTAGGTAATCGCAGGAAGGATGTTCCCGATGGTGGGGGTGTCAAGAACCAGAGGTCATAGTCTAAGAATACGGGGTAAACCTTTTCGGACTGAAATGAGGAGACATTTCAAAATTATTTCACCCATTGAGTGGTAAGCGTGTGGAATTCCCTACCACAGGAAGCAGTTGAGGCCAGAACATTGTATGTTTTCAAGAAGGAATTAGATATAGCTCCTGTGGCTAAAGGGATCAAAGGGTACAGGAACAAAACTACTGAGTTAGATGTTTGGCCGTCATCACATTGAATGGTGGAGCAGGCTCGATGTACCGAATGAATTTCTCCTGCTCCTATTTTCTCTGTTTTGATGTGTACGATAGATAGAATGGATAGATAGTATGTGCGTGTCTGACTGGAGCTGCTGCTTCTCATCAGCAATAACACAAACCTTCCTCTCTCAATGTTATGCACAGTAGCACAGTGGTTAGCACTGTTGATTCACAGCGCCAGGGACCCAGGTTTAATTCCCGACTTGGGTCACTGTCTGTGTGAAGTCTGCACATTCTCCCAGTGTCTGCGTGGGTTTCCTCCGGGTGCTCCGGTTTCCTCCCACAAGTCCCAAAAGACATGCTGTTACGTGAATTGGACATTCTGAATTCTCCCTCCGTGTACCCGAACAGGCGCCGGAGTGTGACTACTAGGGGATTTTCACAATAACTTCATTGCAGTGTTAGCCCCCTCTTCCTATTGGTCGCGACCTTCCGTCAATCAGCCGGGCATTGTGATGCAGAGCAAGCACAGTCTGGTTACTGAAGGTGAGAGTTGGGTTGGAATCAGCAGTGATTTAAATTGAGAAATCACCCAGTAAGGAGGGAACGGTGGAGCCGGTGCCTGGATTGGAAGGCTTCATAAACACTGAGTAGAACCTCTGAAGCCCGAATATGAATCTCCTGGTACGCTGTTTGCACCAAGCTTTCGCGGTTCCGGTGAAAGTCCCGGATTGATGGCCGCCTTTTTGAAACTGGGCGATATACAGGAGGGCGCATGCACGAGCGCCATCTTTATTGAGGGCAACCTGAAGAAAGACGCATGCGCAGGGAGCGACCCCCGGAGATCCAGGTTGGCCCCGCCGCCAGACAGGGACATATTTTATCTCGAGTTGCAGGAATCTGCCTCAGAGACATTTATTGCACATGTGGTTCGCACTACTACCTCACAGCGCCAGGGATGCGGATTCAATTCTGGCTCGAGTGACTGTGGAGTTTGCACGTTCTCCTGTGTCTGCGTAGGTTTTCTCACACAGTCCAAAGATGTGCAGGTTAGGTGGATTGACTGTGCTTAGTTGCTTTTGGTGTTCAAATGTTAGATGGGGGATAGGGCGGGGGGAGTGGGCCTCTTTCAGAAGGAAGGTTCACAGTTTAAATTTGTTCACCTAAATGTAGAGTCCAGAAGGCTGGAATGCGCCGAATCGGAAGATGCAGTGTTGTTCCTCCAGTTTGTATTGGGCACAGCTGGAGCATTGCAGCAGGTCAAAGGCAAGATGGTGAGTTAAAATGGCAACTGACAGGAAGGTTGTGGACTTAGCAAAGATCAACCAGTCAGCATTTAGTCTCCCCAGTTTATAGGAGACCACATTGGGAGCAGCACATGCAGTAGACTAAATTGAAGGAGGTGCAATGAAACGCTGCTTCAGCTGAGAGGAGAGTTTGGAAACTTGGACAGGGAGGAAGTAGTGGGGTGGGTATTGCACCTTCTGCGAATGCATTGGAGGAAATGCAGTAAGGGGTTGAGGGAGATGGAGGAGTGTACCAGGGTGTCATATAGGTAGAGGTCCCTGCAGAATGCTGACTGGGGTGGTGAGTAGATCTGTTTCATGGTGGCATCGTGCTGGATTTGACAGAACTGGCAGATGAACTATTGAATGCGGAGGCTGCTGGGGTGAAAAGGGAAGACAAAGGGGCAAACTTTTCACCCATAACCTTATTGAATGGCAGAGCAGTCCTGATGGAGCGAGTGGCCTACTTCTGCTCCCATTTCCTGTGATCTCCGAGTCTAGGACAGGAGGTAGTCAGCATGGATCTGTCCATCAGCTTGAATCAGCACCTTCAGGAGAATTGCGAGTGTATATATTGCAGGGGGGAAACGAGGGAGACCGTGTGGTCTGGAGATTTGCAGATTTTGAAGATTGAGGGAGGAAAGAATGTTCCACAGAAACTAGAATTGTCTGTTCTGCATTTCTATCCTGTTCTCACGAATTAATTTTGTAAATTCCTTTCACAGGATATTAGAAGTGAGGATTTGCAGACAGAAATCTCAAACCAAACATCAAGACAAGATCTGACAGTTATTCGATTCATCAGGACATGAATATCATCGGCTTTTGCATCTACAATGAGAAATGTTTGTGTGTTCTGTCTGCTTCAAAGGGTTACAAACATCAGTGTGACTGGAAAAGCCCCGAGATACACCCACACCCGAGTGAGTGTTCCAGTGAACTGACTGTGGAAACATCAGTGTGACTGGAAAAGCACCGAGATAAACCTACACCCGAGTGAGTGTTCCAGTTTACTGACTGGAAAGAGCTTCAACCACTTACACAGCCTCAAAATCATCTCACAATTCACAGCGGGGAGAGACCTCACACGTGACGAGGCTTCAACTTATTATCCAACCTGGAGACACAGCCACCGACATGGAGAAACCGTGGAAATGTGGAGACTGTGGGAAGGGATTCCGTGCTCCCTGTGAGCTGGAAACCCATCGGCGCAGTCACAGCGGAGAGAAGCCATTCACCTGCTCAGTGTGTGGGAAAGGATTAATTGATTCATCCACCCTGCAGAGGCACCAGCGAGTTCACACTGGGGAGAGGCCATTCTCCTGCCTTGAGTGTGGGAAGAGATTCAGTGATTCATACAACCTGCTGACACACCAGCGGGTTCACACTGGGGAGAGGCCGTTCTCCTGCCCTGAGTGTGGGAAGGGATTCGCTCGGTCATCCGCCTTGCGGAATCACCAGAGATTCCACACAGGTGAGGGGTTGTTCACCTGCTCCGAGTGTGGGAAGGGATTCATTCACTCATTCCACCTGCTGAAACACCAACACATTCACACTGGGAAGAGACCGTTCACCTGCTCGGAATGTGGGAAGGGATTCACTCAGTTATCGAGCCTGGTGAGACACCGTCACATTCACACTGGGGAGAGGCCATTCACCTGCTCGGAGTGTGGGAAGGGATTCACTCAGTTATCGAGCCTGGTGAGACACCGTCACACTCACACTGGGGAGAGACCATTCACCTGCTCCGAGTCTGGGAAGGGATTCACTCAGTTATCGAGCCTGGTGAGACACCGTCATATTCACACTGGGGAGAGACCATTCACCTGCTCCATGTGTGGAAAGGGATTCACTCAGCTATCGAGCCTGGTGAGACACCGTCACGATCACACTGGGGAGAGACCATTCACCTGCTCCAGGTGTGGAAAGGGATTAACTCAGTCGTCTAGTCTGTAGCAACGACAAGGCACCCAAAGCAATGAGACACATTTTAAATGCTCTGACTGTGGGAGTTGCTTTCTAAACCCTGCACTGATGGACCATCATGCAGACATTCACACTGAGGAGAGACCGTTCAGCTGCTGTCACTGCACAAAGAGATTTAGAATGTCGTACGATCTACTGAGACATCAGAGAGTTCACACCGGGGAGAAGCCATTCACCTGCCCAGTGTGTGGGAAAGGATTTGGTGATTCATCCAACCTGCAGAGACACCAGCGAGTTCACACTGGGGAGAAGCCATTCACCTGCACTGAGTGTGGGAAGGGATTCACTCAGTCATCCCACTTACAGACACACAAGCGCATTCACAATGGGGAGAGGCCATTCATCTGCTGCATGTGTGGGAAGGGATTCAGAGATTTATCCAACTTGCTGAGACATCAGCGAGTTCACAATGGAGAGATTCGGTCACCTGCTCTGTGTGTGGGAAGGGATTCACTTGTTCATCCAACCTGCTGAGACACCAAGGCAGTCACACCGATTATAGAGACTATTTCGATGGTCTTGCCAATGTACCACGCCTCGGGATATCCTTTCCTACAGCGTATGAGGTGGACATCGTTGGCCGAGTCGCACAAGAATGTGCCCTGTGCCTGGTGGGTGGTGTTCTCGCGTGTAATGGGGTATCCATGTCAATGATCTGACATGTCTTACAGAGGTTGTGACAACAGATGAATGGACATTGCGTGACACTCGCCAGGCAGGAATGTTCCCTTCCAGTCGGGGAGCACTTCAGCAGTCAAGGGCATTCGGCCTCTGATCTTCGGGTAAGTGTTCTCCGAGACGGCCTTCAGGATGCGTGATGACGCAGAATCGCCGATCAGAAACCGATAGCAAAGTTCCGGATGCATGAATACGGTCTCAACCGGGACCTTGGATTCATGTCACATTACATTCACCCCCACCATCTGGCCTGGGCTTCCGAAATCCTGTCAACTGTTCTGGCTTGAGACAATCCATACCTCTTTAACTTGTGATTATCACTCTCTCCTGTTGTGCCGCCTGGTCCTGTAAAGACTTAATTCCTTGCCAAGACTCCCATTCAAAGTATCATCTTACATCATTAACTTTGTCTATATATGTGTTTGTGGAACCCACCTCTTCACTCACCTGTGGAAGGAGCTGTGCTCAGAAAGCTAATGATTTGAAACAAACCTGTTGGACTTAAACCTGGTGTTGTAAGACTTCTTACTGTGCTCACCCCGGTCCAATGTCGGCATCTCCACATCTTGTTTTAAGAGGGAGCTCTCTGAAATGTCCACTAATTTTAATCTTCCCCGTAAAAGGAAACTGCCTCCAGATATCTACCCTATCAAGTCCCCTCAGCATCTTCCATGTTTTTGTAAGATTGTCTCTCATAAACCCCAGTGGGTTCAAGCCCAACTTGTTCAACCTTTCCTCATAAGATAAGCCCTTCAGCTGAGAAATTAGTCCAGTGAACCATCTCTGAACTGCTTCTAATGCAATTATATATCTATATATGAATTATTTACTTTTCCAATTGGGTGTCAGAACCGAGTGTGAGATTTTGGAGTCAGTGGAGAGGGTCAAGAGAAGTGATGTTGAGGGAGAGCTGGGTGTTAAACCTACTTCACTGATCCAGATTCTGCTCTTACCTCCCCTTTGGCTTGGTAAACATTTTGTTTTGTCTGATATTGCATACCTGTGATGTCCCTCGGGAGTTTTTCTTTCTGTCTTTAAGTTTGTTTTTGAGGGTTTTATGTTGGTGGCTCCTGTGTGGGATGGGTGGAATTTATTGTTCCCGATCACTGAGAAATCGCGTCAGAACCAGGAAGTGAAAGTAGGGAGCTAAAGATTCCTGCCTGCTCTAATAGAGTGTCATTCGTTCAAACGTTTAAATCAGTGGTGAGAACTCTGACGTTACTGTAGCATCTTACTGCAATACAGGTATGGAGTAGGAGAAGCAGAGATAGTGGAAGAGATAGAGAGATACAGAGAGTTGGAGAGACAGGAAAGGGAGAGAGAGACATAGCCAGGCAGGTATGGAGGGTGGCACAGTGGTTAGCACTGATGCCGCACAGCTACAGGGCCTCAGGTGACTGTCTGTGTGGAGTTTGCACTTTCTCCCCGTGTCTGCGTGCGTTTCCTCTGGGTGCTCCGGTTTCCTCCCACAGTCCAAAGATGTGCAGGTTAGGTGATTGGCCATGATAAATTGTCACTTCGTGTCCAAAAGGTTAGGTGGAGTTACAGGGATAGGGTGGCAGCCTGGGCTTAAGTACGGTGCTCTTTCCAAGGCCAGTACTAGGACTGAGTTTAGGAGGAACTTCTTCACCCAAAGGGTTGTGAATCTATGGAATTCCTTGCCCAGTGAAGCAGTTGAGGCTCCTTCACTAAATGTTTTTAAGATAAAGATACATAGTTTTTTGAAGAATAAAGGGATTAAGGGTTATGGTGTTCGGGCCGGAGAGTGGAGCTAAGTCCACAAAAGATCAGCCATAATCTCATTGAATGGCGGAGCAGGCTCGAGGGGCCAGGTGGCCTACTCCTGCTCCTAATTCTTATGTTCGTATGTACAGACTCAGGGCCGAATGGCCTTCTGCAATGTAAATTCTATGACAGAGAAAAAGACAACCAAAGAGGCAATGATAGAGGGATAGAAAGAGAGTTTGTGACAAAGCACATCAGAGAGACAGACAGAGAATCAATCCTATATCAAACAGGAAGATTGAAATGATACCTTGTACAGGAGAGATTGATGCCTCTTCTTCAGTGAGTCTGGACTTTTATTCTCAACATTCTCGTGAATCTGTGCTGCACCCTCCAAGGCCAATACATATTCTTCCTGTATTGTGATGCCTTGGACTGAGCACAGCCTCCAGATGGATGGAACCAGATCTCTCTATCATTGAAACACAAGGTCAACCTATTTGTAGTCCAGTTCCCCCCACATAAAGGCCAACAATCCATTATCTTGTTACATTATTTTTCTATCTGTCGAGCAGATTTGGATGCTTAAAGTTTTCTGCTTATCTGCTCCTCGCTTCCCAGCATTCAGAATGGAATGTTTGATCCAATCCCTTAACCTGTCACAATGCACCTTTGTAACTTTCTCCCAGCTTCTGATCCCATCTACTATCTTTTTATAAATTTAGATTACCCAATTCTTTTTGTCCAATGAAGGGGCAATTTAGCATGGCCAATCCACCTGCCCTGCACATCTTTGGGTTGTGGGGGTGAGACCCACGCAGACACGGGGAGAATGTGCACACTCCACGCAGACAGTGACCCGGGATCGAACCTGGGTCCTCACTGCAGTATGCAGCAGTGCTAACCACTGCGCCACCCCTTCTTATCCCACCTACATTACTTATTTTTATGCCATTGTAGTGTGATCAACAAACTTAGAAATATGGTCTTTAGTCTTTCACCCAGAGGCAGCACGGTGGCGCAGTGATTAGCACTGCTGCCTCATGGCACCAAGGACCCGGGTTCAGTCACAGTCCTGGGTCACTGTCCGTGTAAAGCTTGCCCATTCTCCCCGTGTCTGCGTGGGTTTCACCCCCATAACCCAAAAGGATGTGCAGGGTAGGTGATTTGGACATGCGAAATTGCCCCTTAATTGGAAAAAAAAAGAATTGGGTATTCCAAATTTATTTTAAAAATAGTCTTTCACCCAACTTGTTCAGAAATATAGTGAGTATCTGAGACCCCAGTACAGATCCCTGGGTGAAGGCTGGGGTAAGGAGGCTCCGTTAGTCACATTCTGCTCTCCATTGGTATCCATTATCCCTGCTCACTGTCTCCTTGCTCCTAGTTAGTTAGTGCTGAACTTCACTGACAGATGATGGATGTCACTGGGCCATTGACGATTCTCGATCAGCAGACCAGCTTCGTGAATACCCTCTCTGCCCTGTTCAACAAGGAGGATTTCAGCGACATCAAACTGATTGTGAACAAAAAGCTCACACTGAACGCCCACAAGTTCATCCTGGTTGTGCGCAGCGATGTCTTCAGGACCCTGTTGGACACTGAGCGTTGGTCGGATGTTAAAGACCAGACTGTCCACCTCACTGAGGAAGAGGAGTGCCTGGATCACTTCCAGCATTTCCTGAGGTATCTCTACAACGGGAGTGTCACCCTCAGCACCATGAATGTGCTTCCCCTTCACCTTCTCTCAGAAGAGTACAACGTCCAGGAGCTGAGAGAAAGCTGCCAGCTGTTATTGTTGGCCAATGTGGCTGCCCTGGGCTCCTCCAACCGTGCCATCACATGGCAGAGATATGCCAAGCTGATTGGCCTGACCCAACTGGAAGAGAAATGCTTCCGGTTTATAGCCTGGAACATTGGCACCATCATAAAGTCCCCAGACTGGTTATCGATGGAACCCCACCAACTCTCTGCTCTCTTCCAAAGGTCGGACCTGGTTGTGGAAGATGAAGTCCTTTTCAAAGCCCTGGTGAGTTGGCTGTCCCTGCATCCTGCCCATACTGAGGAAATGCTGCATCACATTCGCTACCCTATGTTGCCCCCAGAGAAACTGTATGATCTCCAAGCCAGAGGAAGCCTGCCCGAGGCAATCTCCAGCTACCTGCTCCAGGAACGTTTGCTGGTCTACCAAGTGCACCTTTTACCCACGGATGCCATCAGCCAACACCATGATATTACCACCATCCCATTTACCATGAGGCTGTAGAGGTCAGAAAGTTTCAGCCACGCCTGGGACATCAAAGGATATGACATGATGGGGAAAACATCTATTCCGGCATCATTATCGAGAGCAATTTCAAACTGAAGACTCAATGGTATGTTACCTTTTCCCCAAAAGGTCAAAGGACGTTAATCCAGCGGCCAAAGGTCAATCGCCCGCGTTCTGAGAATGTTCGGCAGGACGATGACTTTTCCACTCTCTCTGCCTCAGTGAGCAATTGTGACCCAGCTGGGAAGACACATTCTCACAAGCTGAACATTCTGCTTTACCGATGTGTCAATGGCGTGTGGTTTGTGAATGACATGAAGACACTCGAAGTTCCGCACTCGGGGAATGCCCAGATCAAGCATCTGATCCCCTTGTCGGAGCGGGAGAACTACATCAGCAATGACACATTGAAGCTGCACCTTATTGGACAAACCATCTGGGAGAAATGTCAGTAGATCCAGGCGAGGTTGAATTGAGGTGTTTAGGTCATGAAGGGTTTTGATGGAGTGGATGGGGAGAAACTTCCAACCAGAAAGAACCAGAGGATGCACAGATTTCAGATCATCTGCAAAGGAGCAAGTGGCCGGATGAGGAGGTGTTTATTTCAGGCAGAAGTTTTGATCTGGTTGGTGGCACTGCCTGACTGGGTCACTACTTTCAATAATTACATTCAAAAAGCAATTGGATACAGACTCAAAGTGGCAAAATTAGAGGTGTAGGAAAAGTGCCCTGGAGTGGGATTAACTGGAGAACTATTTCAAAGAGACAACACGCATATGATGGGTCGAATGGTCTTGTGTTGAATGATTCCACAAATCTCTCATCGCTCCACATAACTGAACCCTTGTCTCCTGGTACTTTTCAAATAAAACTAAGATCTCTAATTGTGTGCAAACCCATTACTGTTTGCAAATGTATTCCATAATTATAACTAATTATTTTCACGATTTATTTTTCAGCATTTTAAAATGTAATTCTAACTGTAATTGCAGATCATTTTTAAAAATAATTCTGACCTTATTAATTATTACATGAAACATATTGTGTTTACCAGGCCCAGTCTTTGTTATTACTACTGAAGACCATGTTTCCATTTATATTACAGGGCTCCGTCTTAGTTATTGTGACATTAGACTCTGTATTGTTTTATATTACAATTTCTCGGGTTAATACTTCAAGAGAACACATCTGGACTGGATGGACTACACCCCAGGGTTCTAAAAGAAATAGCGGAGGAGATTGTCAAGGCATTGGTGGTGATCCTTCAGGAATCACTGGAGGCAGGAAGGGTCCCAGAGGACTGGAAAATGGCGAATGTCACAATGCTGTTTAAGAAGGGAGGGAGGCAGAAGACTGTCTGTGTGACGTTTCGATATTCTCCCCGTGCCTGCATGGATTTTCTCCGGGTGCTCTGGTTTCCTCCCACAATCCAAAGACGAGCAGATTAGGTGGATTGGCCATGATAAATTGCCCCTTAGTGTCCAAAAGGTTAGGTGGGGTAATGGGGATTGGGCGGGAGAGTGGGCCTAGGTAGGGCGCTCGTCCCAAGTGTCAGTGCAGACTCAATGGGCCGAATGGCCTCCTGCCCTGTAGAGATTCTATGATTCAATTACCTGACCATTACACATAAACTAAAATTAATTATTAAACATGGCTTTGCCTACAGCTCCACAGTCCAGTCAGTAACAAGCTGACATGGTCATACTCAGTGGATCACACCTTATTGCCGATGTCTCATTCACACAAAGAGCAGGAAGAGGCCACTCAGCCCCTAGTGTCTGCTCCTTTAATCAGATTGTGGCTGATCTGATAGTAACCTCAAACCTGCATCCTGCTTACCTCACCGCCGCCCCCGATAACCTATCACCACCTTACTGACCAAGAATCCAAAAATCTGCCTTAGAAATATTCGCAGACTCGGCTTCCACAGCCCTTTGAGGAAGAGACACACGATCCTCAGAGAGAAAAAATCTCCTCATCTCCCTTTTAAATGAGCGACAGGTTATTTTTAAACTGTGACCCCTAGTTCTGGATTCTCCAACAACAGGATGTATCCTCTCCACACCCACCCTGTCAATACCCCTCAGGATCTTATATGTTTCAATCAAGTTGCCCCTTACTCTTCTAAACCCCAGGGGATACAATCCCAATCTTTCCTGAGAAGACAACCCACCCAGTCCTGGTATCAGTCTGGTAAACCTCTGAACTGCCTCCAACACCCTTCCATCCTTCCTTAAATAAGGAGACCAATACTGTACTCAGTATTGGAGCTATCGTCCCACTCGTGCTCTGGATAACTGAAGCACAACCTCCCTATTTATGTAATTAACTTTCCCCTCACAATAAAGGGCAACATTCTGTTAGCTTTCCCAATTAAGCTGTATCTGCTTATCTATATCAACGATTTGGATGAGAATGTACAAGGCATGATCAGTAAGTTTGCAGATGGCACTAAAATAGGTGATATTGTAGACAGTGAGGAAGATTATCAGAAATTGCAGCAGGATCTTGATCAGGTGGGGAAGTGGGCCGAGAAATGGCAAATGGAGTTCAATACAGTAAGTGTGAGGAGTTGCATTTTGGAAAGTCAAATCAAGGTAGGACTTTCACAGTGAATGGTAGGGCCTGAGGGAGTATCATGGAACAGAGGGATCTTGGAGTTCAGGTGCACGGTTCTCTAAAGGTGGAGTCACAGGTAGATAGGGCAGTGAAGAAGGCTTTTGGCATTCATCAGTCAGGGCACTGAGTATAGAAGTTGGAAGTTATGTTGCAGTTCTACAGGACGTCATGAGGCCGCACCTGGAGTATTGTGTTCAGTTTTGGCTGCTTTGCTATGGGAAAGATGTTATTAAACTGGAGAGAGTGCAGAATAAATTTACAAGGCTGTTGCCAGGACTCAAGGGACTGAGTTCTAGGGAGGGATTGGACAGGCCAGGACCTTTTTCTTTGAAGCGTAGGAGACTGAGGGGTGATCTCATAGAGGTGTATAAGATCATGAGAGGCATGGACAGGGTGAATGCACAGTCTTTTTCTCAGGGTTGGGGAATCGAGAACTAGAGGGCATAGCTTTAAGTTAAGAGGGGAAAGAATTAATGGGAATCTGAGGAGCAACTTTTTAATAGGGTGGTACGTATGTGGAATCCGCTACCGGAGGAAGTGGTTGAGGCAGGGACATTGACAACATTGAAAAGGTGTATACATGGATCAGGAAGATTTAGAGGGATATGGGCCAAATGGGGTTAGCTTAGATGGGCTGGCATGGACCAGTTTGGGCCGAAGGTCCTGTCTCCATGCCGTAGATTCTGTGATACCCAGATTCCTCTGCAACTGAAGAGCTCTGCACTCTCTCACCATTTAGATAATGTGCTTCTCTTTTATTCTTCCTGTCAAAATGTCCTGTCCCACCAGTAGGTCAGACCAGAGTAGAGATAGCAACACGGACGTATACAGTGTGAGAGATGGTCCTGGGTTGAAATTTCTTTACCCGTCAGTCTGGCCTCAATAAAAGTCGAGATGGATTTGCAGGTATAGCATTAGTTATTTTATTTGGCTTGCAAGCCTGATTCATCTCAGAGGCATAAGACACATCCAGTCTCCTACACCCCGGAAAGCGATTGAACAAAGAGACAAAGGGATCTCTGCAAATCAATTCAAATGGTATCAAGTTTCACATACACAATTCCCATAGGTCATCCAATACCCCTCCTGACCTGGTCAGACATTCTGATTGGCTCACTTCCAATCCCTTCCTCTGGCCCCTATTACCCAGCATCCTTTTCTCCTCCTTTGGTGGACACACCTCTTCCTTTGCTTTGCCACGCGGTCTGAAATCCTTTGTCTGTGAACTCACCAGAATTAGACTGGCCTACCTCTACATTACATTGACTAATATCTCTAAAGTAACTATTTTATATCACATTCGTCATTCCCTCCTATTATCATTCCATGATAACCGAACTATCCAATCCATAGCTACGGTTCCTCATCTAAAAAGATCCGTCGCTGCATTTCCAATTCCTGGCGTAGCCCCCCTTCATCTGCTGCACCCTCATGGATTTTGACAGCTAGGATTTTAGGGGCGTTGATCTGTTCCAGTGCACCCCGCATTCTACCCATCACACATTTAAGGATGGCTAGGCCCACAAAAATGCAGCCGATAGCCACCACTAAATACATGGCCATATTTATCAACCAGTCCTTCCAACCTCCAAATCCCCAGTTACCCCAAGAGCCAGGATCCTGCATTCCGTCCAGGTGATCCCGTCTGTGATCCATAAATTTAGTGATGTTAGCGGTCAAGTCCTGAACTCCCATGATACACTTGCCCTGCATTATGGCGCATACCCCACCCTCACGGGCCAGAAGATAGTCAAGAGCATACCGGTTCTGCATTGCAAACAACCGTAGCTGAGACAATTCCTTGGTTATTGCCCCGAGGGCTCCCAAGGTTTCATTTCCCAAGATGGTAAGGCCACAAATAAAATAATTCCTATTGCTGACAGCCAAGGAACCCCCCACACCTCCCAGTGTCAAGACGCTCAGAACCTCATCCGGCTGAGTGACCCCGGTTGGGTGCGAGAACCTGAGGTTTTTTCCAGTTCTCGCAAAATTCAGCCGAGACTGCCCGCCGTGCTAACTGATTATGCAGCTTCCACGCCGAAGGGCAGGGGACTGTGGTAGGGACTAGAGTCCCAATAGCAATTAGGCGGGGAAATGGGGGTGACAAAACATTGGTCGCTGTGCCATTAAATAAAAAGTAGTATCTTTGCTCCGTGTGCAGGCTAGCATCACAATCAGTATATCGGTTGCGTACGGATCCCCCAGTAGCCCAGTTTATCCAGCTTCGAAACGCCCATTCGGGCCGCCTAGCAAGGCGGAAAGCCCTAGTCCCAACAGTGATATGAGAGACATTCGCCCAGCCACAAAGGAGCTGGAGGCCGGCGTTCAATGGAACGCAAGTGGTGTTGTAACAAACGCATTGGCCAGACGCCTGGGTGATATGGCACCTCCTGTCCGTACAGGTGGGGAACAGACATGTTATATTCGTTTCCACCTCTACCAGCAAACAGCCGTATCCTTCACTGCTGAAACAATTCTCGTACGACCGGGAATCCCTATTGGGAGTGAAGTGGCTAGGTATATATGCCCTCCACCGTTGCAGCCTATCATACTGTGAATGGGAATTATCCCGAGGAAGGGGAAGGCAAATAGCCGGTGGTGCTGAACCCGGATCGTAAGGAAGAGTGACTTGCTCGGGCGGTGGCTCGGAACACTGACAATGAACCACCGTTTGGGGAGTGCCCCAAAGCGGTGAAACAGAAAATAACCTAGACACCGCTGCGGGGTTCGGGTAGCAGACAACCCGTCCGTGCCCATACAAGCGGTGGTAAATCTGGTAGAAGAGATTCATACTACCCAGGTTTTCCTCAGTTTGGCCTTTAACTAAATTAAGTGTATCTCCCGGTAACCTACGTTCTAGCTGTACTTCCCTTCTCACACGCCCCGTCCTCTCTCTAGTCCCTCTCTCTCTCTCACAGCCTCTTCCTACGCTCTACTGACGGCCTGATGTTACCTTTATTGCACCAATCTTAACACATCCAAAATCAAATTTACATGTATTCCAAAAACAAGGCAATGTCCATATAATGTTCCCTTCCCATCGCCGGGACCGGTGCAATTGCTTCATGACTCCTGCATTCTCCTTAACTTTGACGACCTTCGATGAGTCGATACCATGTCCTCGTATATGGGGGCAGTGAAGAACATCACCTTTGCATAGGTGATGTATCCTTGTAGATTGGTTGGGGTTACAAATGTAGATAATATTCCCCTTTTCCATGTCCGTCGCCAATAACACTCCAAGCGAGGGGAGGCCGAATATCACACAGACGGTGTGTAGCCACCCCATCATGCTCCACACCTGTAAAATAGCACTGGGGAAGGGAGGCAGGTTATTCTGTCCAAGAAAATGAGGCCCATTATCAGAACTCAACTGAGCTGGTATACTGTACCGGGGAATGATTTCCCGCATCAGAACTTTAACCACAGTAGCAGCTTTATTATCGGTAGTCGGATACGCCTCAACCCATCTGCTGAACCCATCCACAATGACCAAAACATATTTATAACATTGACACCTTTCCAACTCAATGTAATCCATTTGTAGCGTCTCAAAGGGACCACTGGGCAACGGGGTTTGCCCCATCCCACAAGGGATACCTTTTCCGGTGTTATATTGCTGACAAATCAAACACCGATTACTGATACTCTGGGCCAACCCCTGCATTTTAGGGTGCCACCAAGTGTCCAGCAACAATCACTAGTCCCCCGAGCCCCACAATGAGTTGCAAAGTGTACACATTCAATGACCCATAAAGCCAGTACATCAGACATACAAGTCTGATGTGCTGGCATGGTCCATAAAGAGGAAACAGAATCATATGTACAACCTAACTGTTTCCACATTTGTTTATCACTCTCAGGAGCGTCCTCCTGTAACCTTATGACGTCTTGGATGGTTGGCATTGACTGGTCAGAAGCAGACATATTTATAGTAGATCGTTTAGTCTGACTTAACATTTTAGGCACCATCACTTGCTGAATTTGCGCGGCTGTCCGCGCTGCACAATCTGCTCGTTCATTACCAACGTCAACTGGGGTCTTACCATTTGTGTGGGCAGCGCATTTAATAACGGAAATTTGCGTGGGCATAAGAAGGGCCTGCAGTAGGTCATTAACTAAACCCCGGTGGGATATTTCCGTGCCTGCCGAGGTAAGGAGTCCCCTATTCTTCCAGAGTTGTCCGAAGTCATGAACTACCCCGAAAGCATATCGGGAGTCAGTGTAAATATTTACCCGATGATCTACCCCAAGTATACATGCACGGGTGAGGGCAAAAAGTTTGGCTTGTTGAGCTGAATAAGGGGTCTGGAAAGCTGCCGCTTCTAGAATCAGACCATCTTGTTCTACGATTGCATAACCGGACAATCTCCGGCCAGTGGGGCTTACTAATGCACTGCCATCAATGTACATAATCATGTCAGGTTGTTCTAACGGAATATCACTCAGATCGTCCCTTATTGTGGTAGTTTCCTGAATCAAGGCTAAACAGTCGTGACCAGGTGCGTCCTCATGGACAGGGGGACCGCTAAGAAAACAGGCTGGATTGATAGTGGTACAATATTTAAATGTCAGATGTGGATTGTTCAAAAGGTATAGCTCATACCTATTCTGACGAGCTGCGGTAAGATGCAGAGTCTGCAGTTGCCTCAGTAGTGCGATGACCGAGTGGAAGCTATACACCGTAATATCCTGTTGGAGAGTCATATTGGCAGCAGCCTGCAAACTATTGTATATCGCTGCCAAGATCTGGGTGCAAACAGGGTGGCCCAACGCCACTGGGTCGAGTTTGGAAGAGTAATATGCTACCGGCCGGTGCTTGTCCCCATGTTGCTGGGTGAGTACCGCTGTTGAACATCCTTCCAGAACAGTACAGTGTATCTGGAATGGTCGGTCGTACAAGGGCCTCCCAAGGGTCGGTGCTTGTAACAAGGCCTGCTTCAGGCAATGGAAGGCCTCGAGTGCCTCGGTGGTGAGAGTAAAGTTCCCCCCTTCACTAGTGTAAGGCGTCAGCAGCTTTGTATAGACAGCGATGTTTGATATCCACTGTCGACAATAATTCACCATACCCAGCCAATGACGAACCTCCTTGGCTATTGTAGGGGCGGGGAATTGGCATATTGGTTCAATCCTACTGGGTTTGAGACTTCTTTCTGTGGCTGTAAGTAAAACTCCTAAGAACTTAACCTTTCTCTGAGCCACCAAGACCTTTGCTTGTGAGACAACATAACCCAACGAGGATAGGTGGTTTAATAATTGGATCACATCATCCCTATTACTGGGCTCGTCAGGACTTGCTACCAATATGTCATCTACGTACTGCACTAGAGTGGGACCATGCTCCAATGTCAAGGCCTGGAATTGGGTCTGCAGACATCTGGAGAAGAGTGCAGGTGAGTTGACGAACCCCTGTGGCAGTCGGGTCCAGGTATACTGCTGTCCATTGTAAGTGAAGGCAAACAAATATTGGCTAGGGACGAGAGCATGTAACGGCTGTACAATGGCATTGATTGAACGTAAATCCTGTACTAATCAGTACTGGTCTGGTTTGGCTGGTTTAGGCACAGCAAGTATAGGGGTGTTACATTCTGATTGGCAAGGGACCAAAATACCCAGTTGCAACAGCTCTTGAATTAATTTGTCTATAGACGGAGCAGCTTGGGATTTCAGGGGGTATTGCCGAATGGAAGGTAGCTTTACATGATCCTTAATCGTTACCTTAATAGGTGTAACATTTGTCTTTCCCACTTGTGATGGGTATTCCGCCCAGACCTGATGATTGACATATTCCAAAACATCATGTCCCCAGTGATGCTGCAGTCGAGTGTTAATTGTTTCAGGGACCTCAAAATATTTTATGGCAGTGCCGTCCGGCATGACTTGAAGTGCGTACTCTGTTGGATCCGAATGATCCACTGCCCTCCTGACCATTCGCCCCATATCCCTGGCATGGTACTGGTCGTGGACCTGACGTGTAATATGAGGGCTTACCGACGCTGACTGTGGCCATAAATCTGGTGGTATTGTAACAAAATCGGCTGTACCTTCTTTTCCCGTGACTGTGGCTGTAACCTTGACTGGCCATTCGGTCCCAATTAATGGCCGATATTTGTCCTCCAACTCCCTGTTTTGTCCGGTTCTGTCATAGGCCAGGGTAACGTGATGCAGTGAATGTTCAATGTCTAATGTCCACCACTGGGGGCTGATAGAAATATAGCACTGTTGTCTCATCCTCCATGATTTAACCGTTACCCCCTCGTCTCCGCACTCTAGCTGTAGCTGGAAGATACACAGTAAATCTCGAGCCAACAAGTTACAGTCCAATCCAGTAGTCACTACAAACTGATGATCTGCAGACTTATTCTCGTAAGTGACTGTCACAGGTTCAGAAATAGGATACTCACACACCTGTCCTTGGAACCCCGACAATTGCTGCGTGTGGTCGGATAGTGGTAGTCGAAGTTCTGATTGCACAGAAGACATGGCTGCTCCAGTGTCGATTACAAATGAGTGATGTTGATCTCCTATCTGCAGAGAGATAATAGGTTCCCTGTCCGATTGGAGAGTCCTTATGACTAAATTAGCTAGTCAATCCTGTGTTGGGAAAGGGTTTGCCTGGGAGAAGTCAGTGTATCTCGTCTGTCCTCCCCTTGGTGGGTACCCCCTCCTTTGGGTCGGATAATCTCCTTCTGCTGCCTGTCTTTTAAAGGGGCATTCCTGTTGCCAGTGATCTGCACGGCCGCAATTAAAACATGCATTGCTCCCTCTATATCTGCCCCGTCCTCGTCTCCCAGTAGACCAATGGCCCCTCAGAGGGGGCGGCGGTTGTAAAGCTGTTGATGCATACGGTGGGCCATAAAAAGGAGCTGAGGGTCCCTTTGGGTGGGTTTGATATCCTCCCCCTCGCTGATCCACCCACCCAAAGTCACAATATTGGGGCTCCTGCTGGTAAACTACCATTTCTGCCGCTTGTTGGGGTCGCAGATCATCCTTTTTCATTACATACTCAGTCTTAACCTTTGTAACTGAGCCTCCTTCCTGGCCTACACCCTCCTTCCAATAAAATCTAACTGCCCTTGCCATCTGGGAAGGGTCGTTCTCTGTCCAATTCATGTTATTACATTTCACAGCAGTAGCCACAGAAGGTGGTAGGCAATGCATTAACATAGCACAATATTGAGGGGAATTCTGACCATTTTGATATGGCAAATCGCCTGACTGCCCACGGTAGGTTTCATTAAAATGCTCCAGAAATTCCTCTGGCTCTTCAGTCTTCTTAGGTTTTAGGTCTAAGATAGCAGAAATATTTATGGGCTTTTGAAATGTGCTATTCAACGCATTCAGGATCTGTGTCCGTCTATCGTCGTCTAACGCATGGGCTTGCTGAAGTGCGGCGTGGCTAGCATAATTCAAGTGATTAAGATAATTGCGGTACTCTGCTGGGGTTAAAACCTGCTGGACTAGGGCCCAGAGGTCCCTAGAATCAGCGTGATAAATTGAGATGGTAGTTCTCAAGGAATCCACGAAAGCAGCAGGAGATTTTTTTCTATCTGGGATTGTAGCCATAATCTCACTGGGTGTCCATAGGAGGTAAACGTCTATCGTGGGTTGCGCCCCGGCAGTCACCGCGCCCGGGTTTGGTATCTTCCTAATCGGCAATTGTCTCCGAATCTCACCAGGGGGCACTCTAACTATTTCCTCTGGTTCTTCCAAGACTTCGACATCCCTCCCTGTCACTAGAGGGAGTCCTTTCTCTTCAAAATCATCTGTTGCAGCTCCCTTTGTTCTCGAAATTTGCGGTTTCCCCTTGGTCTGGAGGGATTTAGGTGGTATGCTTAATTGTTTCTGGTTAGGATCAAGCCCTTCTCTCGCTGTCCGAGATCTGGTCCTAGAGCTAACTGGGCTTGCGGAACAGAGCTCCTCTTTCTCTACTGATCGTGAAGATGGTAAATCGGGACCCTAACTATCAACCAAAAGGGCTGGAGTTACTGGCATGATTGGAATCTGGGGAGCAGTGACTGGATATAAATTATTATACTCTGGTGTTTCTGGAATTAGTGCAGACAATGCTACAGGTGCAGTCGGAACTTTTAGTGACATTTTTAAATTATTGAATTGATCATTTTCTGTCAATTCAAGGCCAGCCATTGAACTACGTAGCTCATCTTTTGTTTGACCCGAGCCTTTCCTGTCTCTACTTGCGCGTTTTTTGAATGCACATTCCTTTTTCAAGACCTGTAATGTTTTTTTTGTTACCCTGTTCACTAATTGGAATTCCCATTTTAAGGGCATTGTCCTGCCAACTGGATAACATGATCTTATCTCTTTCCTCTTGACAATATTGTCTCCATAATCCAATTAATTCTTTAGCTTTCATACTTTGGCTCTTTCTTTTTTAAAAATTATATATATTTTTTTTTATTTGCTTATTTATAACCATTGGCAATTTTTTTTTCCCTTGGCAAAACGATTGAAAAGGTTCTAACAGTGTTCTTTTAAAACTTAAAAATGTTTGAAAATTCAAATTGAATTACTGCAACTCGCAAGCTTAGCTCTGTTCTCAACTCAAAACTAAATTTACGATTTGCTTAACACAAACTTGTATAACATTTACAACTTAATTAATTCTTTATCTTAACAATTTTTCTTTTAACAAATTTTTCTTACATTCTCAAAAATGTTGGCAAAGTCAACTGTCATCTCCAGATTTACACTTTTTAAAATGGTGTCAGTGATCTTCTTTAAGTTTCTATTAATTCACAAATAAAATGAGATAAACATTATTTCAAGTAAGTAAAACTTAAGATTCTGGCAATTTCAATCAATTGCTTTCGAAAATAATAACTTTTATCAAAGAGGTGGAGAAACCCACTGGTTTCCTTTAATTAATTCAAAACGTAACTTTGCTGGAGTTCACTGACTCAAAGGAAAGGTATCCGATTACACTACAGGCTGCTGCTGTTATCTCAAGGCCTGAGTGAGGAGCACTGTCTGTCGTCTTTAACTTTGGCTGCTGCTGTTAACCCTTTGAGAGACTTCTGCAACCCTTTGAGAGACTTCTGCTTCAACCAATATGCAGCATTCCCCACAATCTCAACTAGTCCTCAGAACTGCGCCCTTCGCCACCACAGTCCAAGGGTACAATTTTAGCTTAATCAACTATAGATTTAAAACACTCACACATGGAGTTGAACCATCTGTTTTAGATGTCACATCAACCCATAACCTAACCCAAGCCGAATCAGAACTCACACATGGAATTGAACCATCTTCAGATTTAAAAACACTTATTTAACTGACCCCTCATCTGCTGAAATCACATCAGTCGTCAACAACACAATTAACCCAAAACTGAACTATCAATTATGATATCCCATCAGTTTAATTTGCTAATCCCCAGACTGACCTTTGATTTCGTCGAGACAATCTTTCCGGACCAACCGCGAGTGGCCAGACTAATCAGACGATAAGAAGAGGGGAAAAAGCAATGCGCGGTGATTTTCCAGCTATACATTGTGGGCCCCTTCTTCCCACTCTCCCTGTTCATAATCAGTCTAATTCTGATTTCGCAGTTGGTCAGAACCGTCTTGAGAAATCCCGGGTTTTCGGCACCAAATGACAAATCCCAAATTTCTTTACCCGTCAGTCTGGCCTCAATAAAAGTCGAGATGGATTTGCAGGTATAGCATTAGTTATTTTATTTGGCTTGCAAGCCTGATTCATCTCAGAGGCATAAGACACATCCAGTCTCCTACACCCCGGAAAGCGAATGAACAAAGAGACAAAGGGATCTCTGCAAATCAATTCAAATGGTATCAAGTTACACATACACGATTCCCATAGGTCATCCTATACCCCTCCTGACCTGGTCAGACATTCTGATTGGTTCACTTCCAATCCCTTCCTCTGGCCCCTATTACCCAGCATCCTTTTCTCCTCCTTTGGTGGACACACCTCTTCCTTTGCTTTGCCATGCGGTCTGAAATCCTTTGTCTGTGAACTCACCAGAATTAGACTGGCCTACCTCTACATTACATTGACTAATATCTCTAAAGTAACTATTTTATATCACATTCGTCAGGGTGTCCTCAACATTGATGCTGAGCCCCATGAAATCTCATGGTGTCGGGTCAAACATGGGCAAGGAAATCTCATGCCGATTACTGCCCTCCTTCAGCCACCGAATCAATACTCCTCCAGGTTGAACATTACTTGGAATAAGCACGGAGGAGGTGGGGGGAGGGATGGGGTGGGCATTCAAGGTGCTGTGGGTGGGGGAATGCCCATCACCAAGACTCGCTTGGTACCACCACTGAGCTGTCTGAGTCCTGAAGGAGCTCTCGCTGCTGGACTGGGCATGCGGCAGGTAGTGAGGGAACCAAGAAGGATAAACACACTCGACCTCATCCTCACCAACCTACCGGTCGCTGATTCATCTGTCCATGATTATATTGGGACCACTGCGCATCCTTGTCTATTTTCAGGTTAGCAAACTGTACCTAATGGAGTGTTGCAGGGATCAGTGCCGGGGCCTCAACTATTTCCAACCTATATCAATGATGTGAATGAAAGAACCAATTGTGTTTCTGCCAAACTTGTTGATTCAGGGATAGGTAGGAAGGCAAGTTGTTTAAGGAGGATACAAAGAGTCTGAAAAGGGTCAGATATGTTCAAGTGAGTGGACATTAACTTTAGCAAATGGAGTAAATGTGGGAAAATGTGAGGATGCCCATTTGACAGCAATAGAAAAACCAGAACATTATTTAAATGGAGAGAGTGCAGAATGCTGCTGGACAGAGTGGACTGGGTGTCCTAAAATAATCCCAGAAAGGTAACATGCAGGAACGGCAAGTAATTAGGAAGGCTTTTCTGTAAGGGGGCTGGAATATAAAATATAGCCTCCATTGTCCTGTCTATCACTGTGCTAAACGGGATAGATTCAGGACAGATCTAGATCGAAACTGGGCATTCATGAGGTGCTGTGAGCCACCAGCAGCACAATACTTAAACACAATCTGTAAGCTCATACGCCAGCATATCCCTCACTCTACCATTACCATCAAGCCAAGGGACCAACCCTGGTTCAACATGGAGTGGAGGGAACATGTCAGGAGCAGCACCAGGTTTCCCTGAAACAGATTCCAATCTGGTGACCCTATAACAGGAGACTATAAACGTGTTAAACAGCAGAAGCAGCATGCTCTCAGCAGGGTTAAGCGATCTCACACACAGCGGTTCAGATCAAAGCTGCAGTCCTGCTACATCTCCGTGGTGGTGAATAATTAAACAAATCACAGGAGGAGGAGGCTCCACAAACATCACTGTCCTCAGTGATTGGGAGACAAGCACATCAGCACAAATTGAAATAAGCTGAACTAATTTCAGTGCTGCCTCCATACAGGCTGGTCGACTGCAGTCTTTTCCCAGAGATATGATATGATTCTAGGTGGTCCGCAGAGCAGAAGTTTGTAAGGATCCTTTTTTTGGATGTCCTTGTATCATTTGTACTGACCACCTTCATGTGACTCATCCCAGTGTGACTACGTTCATGTTCAATGAGATTCTGTGATCGTTTAAACAGCTTCCCACAGTGAGAACAACTTAACTGCCCCTCAGTCCGAACAACCTGGTGCTTGACCAGATCCCCAGTACAAATGACTGGGTTTTGTGTTTAGTGATCCTGGGTTTGTTACCAATACCTCCCCTGGATGCCAAAGCTCACTCAGACACATTGGAAGTGATGGGGAGCTGGGCCTTGGCTGTGAGAGTAACTGAAGGTGTGAGAACTGAAATAATCCCGAGTTAGAAAGGAGGAAAGGTCACAAAAATGCAGCAGCCAGTAACAGGACACCAATTAATCTCTTCTTATCCTGGTGAAATGAAGGTTTCAATAGTGTGTCTGAAACAATATTAGTTCACTTGACATATATTCAGAAGATTAAACTCCAGTCCAGTTATAGGGATTATTAACATCAGCAAAAACAAACTCCAACAGTCAGAATGAACATGGTTCAGTGCTGGATGTGATTAACAGCAGCAATAACAGCAGAATCCAAACCCTGCAGACATTTATCAACCTGTTGCTGTGTCAGATGAGCTGTCCGAGTAAATCCCTTCTCATACTCAGAGAAGGTGAACGGTCTCTCCCCGGTGTGCGTGTGCTGATGTGTCAGCAGATGGGATGAGCGAGTGAATCCCTTCCCACAGTCAGAGCAGGTGAACGGCCTCTCCCCAGTGTGAACCCGCTGATGTCTCAGCAGAACACTTGTGGTTTTAAAGCTCTTCTCACATTCAGAACATTTGAAAGGTTTCTTATCTGAGTGAACAAGTTGGTGTGATCGGAGGCTGGTTAAATAAATGAATCCCTTTCCACATAAGGAGCAGGTGAATGACCTCTCCCCAGTGTGAACTCGCTGGTGTTTCTGGAGGCCAGATAACTGAGTAAATCCCTTCCCACACACTGTACATCTGAACGGCCTCTCCTCGTTGTGAACCCGCTGGTGTATCAGCAGATCACTTGTGGTTTTATAACTCTTCTCGCATTCAGTACATTTGAAAGGTCTGTTATCACTGTGAACCAGTCTGTGAGTAGAGAGGTGGGATGATCGTGTGAATCCTTTCCCACACACAGAGCAGGTGAATGGTCTCTCCCCAGTGTGAGTGCGTTCGTGTTCAATGAGATTCTGTGATCGTTTGAATAGCTTCCCACAGTGAGAGCAACTGAACTGTCTCTCAGTGCGAACAACCTGGTGCTTGACCAGGTCCTCGGAGCTTTTAGAGTTCTTATCACAGTCTGACTGGTTAAACAGCCTCTCACCAATGTGAACTTGCTGATGTGTCAGCAGGTGGGATGACTGAATGAATCCCTTACCACACACAGAGCAGGTGAATGGCCTCTCTCCAGTGTGACTGCGTCGATGCATTTCCAGCAGGGATGGGTAATTGAATCCCTTCCCACAGTCCCCACATTTCCACGGTTTCTCCATTGTGTCTGAGTCCTGGTGTCTCTCCAGACTGGATGATCAATGGAAACCTCGTCCACACACCGAACACGTGTACAGTTTCTCCCCGTTATGAATGATGTGCTGTTTTTTCAGGCTGTGTAACTGGTTAAAGTCTTTCCACAGTCAGTTCACTGGAACACTCTCACTCGGGTGTGTGTTGTGTGGGTCTCAGTGCTTTTCCAGTCACACTGATGTTTCCACAGTCAGTTCACTGGAACACTCTCACTCGGGTGTGGGTCTCGGTGCTTTTCCAGTCACACTGATGTTTGAAATTTGTTCCCACTGACAGAACCAACAAACATTTCTCCTTCCACATTCAAGGACCGATGATATTCAGGTCCTGATGAATTAAGTGACTCTGTCAGATCTTGATGTGATGTTTGGTCTGAGTTCCCCATCTGCAAATCAACGTCCTCTTGTACCTTGTAAAAGACATTGACAGTGTCAGTGTTACCATTAGTACAGGATTAAATTCAGAACAGACAATTCCAGTTTCTATGGGTTTTTTCTCTTGTTTCCCCAAACTTGTGGTCCAATCAAACCTCTTTCTCAACTATACCAGAATGTTGTTTCCAGTGTCTATGGGACATTCTGCACCCTGAGGTGGCCGCCAGTGTGGAAGGTCTCAAGTGTTCCGGTAGACACCGCACGCTCCCTCTCCAGGACAACCCGGGGACCGACAAGACCACAGAAGAGGGGCCGACAGCCGGAGTTACCCCCTGCCGATCTACAGGCTGCTGCTTTAACCAGGCCCAGGAGCAGATCCTCTGACTTACCCAGCCCCCTCCACACTGGGCAGTGATTGGGAGTGTGGGGTTGTAGTGCAAACCAAATGGCGAAGCAGTTCCTTCAGGTAACGAGACGGAGACTGCGACCTCTCACTGGATATAAATATATGGCCCAAAGACTCCTCTGGGCGGCGAATATCCGGTGCAGCCCGAGAGCGGGGCATTGATTTTAAAACGTGTTGTCCCGGTCTGGGGGAAATAAAGACCCGGAGCTGGAATCGCGGGACTTGCAGAGTCTGATTCTGGATTTGAGGCCCTCACCAGGTGTTTAGAAACCCTCCCTCTCCAGATCCGGCTCCATCGTTCCGTCAGAGTTTCCGCATCCTTCCTATGCTGCAGAGACGACAAATGAGCGACTCTCCTCATCCCATTACTCGCTCTGCGCATGCTCCCATACTGGTCACTACTGCACCTGCGCAGCATATTCCTCTGATGTGAATGGGGGACATTCATTACCGCGGGAATGCTGGGTAAATACAGCCCCATCGAAAATCCTAATTAGTGACTCGTGATCTTTTTTGCTGTGATGTGGATATTGGGGGGCAATGTGCACAGACCCTTCATTATCCATCAGAAAGATGGAGTAGGAATTGGTGGAGAATTTCAAATGCCCTAAAGTTTTCCAACACGACAGCAGAATCCAATAGCTCCAGTCAAATGTAAACTCAAAATGTGGGGTGGCTGAGTGAAGTACTTCGGTGGCACAGCATCAGAGACTCAAGTTCAATTCCAGCCTTGGGAGATTGTTTACACTTTCTCCCCACGTCTGCGTGCGTTTCCTCTAGGTGCTCTGGTTTGCTCCCACAATCCAAATATGTGCAGGTTAAGTGGATCGGCTATGCTAAATTGCCACTTAGTGTCCACAGATTTGGGGTGGCACGGTGCGCTAGAGACACGAGTTCAACTCCACCTTATCATCATATCATATCATAGAAGTTACAGTGCCGAAGGCCATTCGGCCCATTGAGTCTGCACCGGCCCTTGGAAAGAACACCTACTTAAGCTCATGCCTCCACCCTATTCCTGTCACCCCACCTAACTGTTTTTGATTCTGCAGTTATTGCTGCTGTTAATCACATCCATGCCGGACCCATGTTCATTCCAATATTTATTTCTGATGTAAATCAGCCCTATTTGGATGCAGTTTGTGCCCTATAGCATTATAGCATCTAATTTATGTATGAATAGACCATCATGTCTGAAAAGCTTGTTTTAAATTTAAATCACTCCGAAACTGTATTACCTGAAGATGAGCAATAAACAAACCACAGTCCAATCCTGCTGCTCTATATTGAGAGGAGAAAGTCTGTTCGGTAACTTGAGGATGAGGCTGCATCCAGGATTTTGACCCAGCGACAGTGAAGGAACATTAATATATTTCCAAGTCAGGAGTATCTTGGAGGGGAACCTCCAGGTGATGGTGCGTCAATGTATCTGCTGCTCTTGTCTTTCTGGATGGCAGAGGTTATGAGTTTGGAAGGTGCTGCCTAAATGAACCTGGGTGAGTTATCGTGCATCTTGTAGCTGGTACACACTGCTGCTACTGTTCGCCAGTGTAGCGAGATTGAATGTTTGTGGATGGGGTGCCAATCAAATGGGCTTGTTTTTTCTGGATGTTGTCAAGCTTTTTGAATGTTGTTGGAGCTGCACTCATCCAAGCAAGTGGGGAATATTCCATCATGCTCCTGACCTGGGTCTTGCAGATGGTGGACTGGCTTTGCTGAGCCAGGGGTTGAGTTACGTGCCACAGGATTGCTGGCCTCCGACCTGCTCTGGTAGCCACAATATTTATATGGCTAGTCCAGTTCATTTTCTGGTCAGTGCTAACCCCCAGGATGTTGATTGTGGGAGGTTCAGCGATGGTAATGCCATTGAATGTTAAGGGTCAATCATTCGATCCTCTCTTGTTAGAGACGGTCAATGCCTGGCACTTGTGTGGTGTGAAAGTAACTTGCCACTTGTCAGCTCAAGCCTGGCTATTGCCCAGGTCTTGCTGCATTTGGACATGGATTGTGTTATAACCCCAATGGAGGTCCCGGGACAGGACCATACAATTTCCCATTACCTCCCCAGAATAGGAACTGCCCCTTTAAGGGAGCAGGGCTTCCTCTTAACTGGGAGAGCCCAATCTCACATAAAACCCTCGTCTGGGGGCAATCAGGGAAGGAGATTCTTGAAAATGAAAAATGAATGAAAATGAAAATTGCTTATTGTCACAAGTCGGCTTCAAAATGAAGTTACTGTGAAAAGCCCCTAGTCGCCACATTCCGGCGCCTGTTCGGGGAGGCTGTTACAGGAATCGAACCGTGCTGCTGGCCTGCCTTGGTCTGCTTTCAAAGCCAGCTATTTAGCCCTGTGTTGCGGAGTTGAGGAGTTTGGATTTGTATCATAATAAACCTTATTCATTACTTTCTACCTATCATCGCTGTGTCCTGCTGTCCGCGAATTCAACAGACTGCATCAGTGTCTGAGGAGCCGTGAATGGTGCTGAACATTGTTTAGTCACCTGCAAACATCCCCAATTCTTTTAAAAAAAAACAATTTAGAGTACCCAATTAATTTTTTCCAATTAATGGGCCATTTTTTGTGGCCAATCCACCTAGCCTGCACATCTTTTGGGTTGTGGGGGTGAAACCCACAGAAAATTTGGGGAGAATGTGCAAACTCCACACAAACAGTGACCCAGGGCCGGGATCGAACTTGGGACCTTGGCACCGTGAGAGGCAGTGTTAACATCCCCAATTCTGACGTTATGAGGGAAGGCAGGTCATTGATAAAGATGTTGGGCCTAGGACTCTGCCATGAGAAATTCCTGCAGTGATGTCCTGGAACTGAGATAATTGACATTCAACAAACACAACCAACTTCCTTTGTGCAAGTTATGACCAGCGGAGTTTCCCCCGATTCCCATTGACACCAGTTTTGCTCGGATTCCCTGATGCAATACTTGGTTAAATGCTGGCTTGGTTTAAATAACAGTTACTCTCAGATTACCTTTGGAGTTCAGCTCTTTTGACCATGTTTGAACCAAGGCTGTAATGAGATCAGGAGCTAAGTGACCCTGCCAGAATCCAAACTGGCATCAATGATAATCTAATAATAATCATTATTAGTGTCACAATTAGGCTTACATTAACACTGCAATGAAGTTATTTCGAAAAGCCCCTAGTCGCCACACTCCGGCGCCTGTTCGGGTACACTGCGGGAGAATTCAGAATGTCCAATTCACCTACCAAGCACGTCTTTCGGGACTTGTGGGAGCAAACCGGAGACTCAATGTGCTGACTCAGCACAGACATGACCCAAGAGCAGGTTATTGCTGAGCAAGTGCCACTTGATAGCACTGTTGATGGCCCCTCCATCACCTTACTGATGATTGAGAGAAGACTGATGAGGCAGTATTGGGCTGTGTTTGATTTGTCCTGCTCTTTGTGTACAGGACATACCTGGGTAATTTTCCACACTGCTGGGTAATCAGTAATTTACAAAGATTCCCGATAGCTTCCTTGCATTTGCACTCCATGTCTACATTAATAAACTGAGGACCCCATTAGCTTTTTTTTGTAAACATCTTGATCAACAGCTTAATCACCCAATTGTCGACATTTACCACCCTTCACCCCCACCACCGCTGGGATATTTGATTCTACACGGTTTAAAATTGCACCATTGACGGAGAGGTTTAGAGAGGGAATTTCACAGTTTCCGGCCTTGGCCCTACACTGATGGTGGAATAATTTAAATGGGGAATTTTAATTATTGTTGAGCTAGCACATAATACCCTACCAGTCATTGTATTCTAACTTTTTTTGTTGTTGTTGTTTGTGAGCAGAGTGCAGATATCTCAGAGGGTTGTAAAACTGGAGATTACAGAGATAGGGAGGGATAAGGCCCTGAAGGGACTTGCAAACAAGGTAGAGGATGTGAATTTTAAAATCAAGACTGTCCTACATAAGGAGCCAGTGTAGGTCAGTGAGCACAGGGGTGATGGGTGAACAGGACTACTTGGTGTGAGAAAGCCCACAGTCAGCAGAGTTTGGGATGATCTCATGTTTCAGTGCTGAAATGTGGACAGGAATGTATTGGAATCAACAAATCTAAAGATAACAGGGGCATGGATGAGGGTTTCAGCAGATGAGCTGGGATGGAGGGGGAGACAGGTGAGATTATGGAGATTGAAATATCTGGTATTAGTGATGGGGTCGATATGGGGTCAGAAACTCATCTTGGGGTCAAATAGGACCCGGAGATTGTGCAGAGTGCAGTTCAGCCTCAGACAGCTCCCAGGAAGAGGGATGGACTCAGGAGTTAGGGAACGGAATTTCTAATGGTGACTGAAGACAATGGCTTTGGTCTTCCCAAATTTTTAATAGGCGGAAATTTCTGCTCATCCAGCACTGGATGTGGGATAAGCAGTTTGATAATTTAGTAACAGTGGGGGAATGGAGAGGGATAGTGGTGAGGTAGAGCTGAGTGTCGTCAGTATCCATGTGAAAACTAACACGGTGCTTTGGGATGATGTCACCTAGTGGCCGTGTGTAGGTGGGAAATAGGAGGGGCTGAGGACAGATCCTTGGGGACACCGAGTACAAGGACTTTGGAAAGGAAAGGGAGATTGGAGATGGAGCGGTAGGTTGCCAAGACGATGGGGTCAAGGGTTTTGTTTTTAGGTTGGATAATGAGTGAATTTTTAAAAAAATAAATGTTTTTTATTGGGTTTTTGAATAAAGTATATTTACCGTTATGTACACAAAATAGAATACACACATATATATATACATAGAGGAGAAGGGAACACGCACAAAAAACAAAACAAACAGCAACAAAAAAAAAGTTAGAATAAAATGACTGGTGGGGTATTATGTGCTAGCTCAACAACAGCAGCTCTGTACAATTGGCAGTATTGTTTTTAGCACATAAGTAGGCATCTGTTTGGGGAGGGGGGTGAAACTGGGTGGGAACATAGACATTTGGGCGCCGGGGAAACAAATACAGAACAATTACAGAGGGCAATACGCGAATGGATCTGGTTTTGGTGCTGTAGCTTGCTTCTCCCGGACGGTTTTCGCTGCCGTCGTCATCTTGCGATCACCTCCGCTTCAGCCGTTCGTCCTGTCTTTCGCACGGATTTTCCTTGTTCTCTGCTCCTGTAGATGCCAAGTTTGTTCTTGTTTACGTGCACTACTTCCGGCTATCATTCCCTTGCCTCCTCCCACCTCACTGGTTCCCCTCTATTGTTCCCTGTCTCCTCCCTCTTCCACCTCCTCCCCTTCTCCTGTGATTAGCCTTTCTTTCCTCTTAGGTTTAGCTGCTATCCCCCCCACCACGGTCTATCCCTCTCTCCCCCCGCCTCAGGTACTTTCCGCCCGGCTCGGGTACTTTCCCCTGATTCTTGGCGACCAGTCTATTCTTCTGCTTGTTTGTTGCCAGTAACAGGTCTCGGAACAATTGGGTGAATGGCTCCCACGTTCTGTGGAAGCCGTCGTCTGACCCTCGGATGGCGAATTTGATTTTCTCCATTTGCAGAGATTCTGAGAGGTCGGACAGCCAGTCTGCAGCTTTCGGTGGTGCTGCTGACCGCCAGCTGAACAGGATTCTATGGCGGGCGATCAGGGAGGCAAAGGCAAGGGCGTCCGCCCTCCTCCCCGGAAATAGATCTGGCTGGTCTGATACTCCCACGACTGCCACATTCGGGCATGGATCCACCCTCATCCCCATCACTTTGGACATTGCCTCGAAGAAGGGGGTCCAGTACATGGAACATAGAACAGTATAGCACAGAACAGGCCCTTCGGCCCTCAATGTTGTGCCATGCTTTGTCCGAAACCAAGATCAAGCTATCCCACTCCCTGTCATTCTGGTGTGCTCCATGTGCCTATCCAATAGCCGCTTGAAAATTCCTAAAGTGTCCGACACCACTATCACAGCAGGCAGTCCATTCCACACCCTAACCACTCTCTGAGTAAAGAACCTACCTCAGACATCCCTCCTATATCTCCCACCCTGATTCTTATCGTTATGCCTCCTTGTATCAGCTGCATCCACCCGAGGAAATAATCTCTGAACGTCCACTCTATCTATCCCCCTCATCATCTTATAAACCTCTATTAAGTCGCCTCTCATTCTCCTTCGCTCCAATGAGAAAAGCCCTAGCTCCCTCAACCTTTCCTCATAAGACCTACCCTCCAATCCAGGCAGCACTCAGGTAAATCTCCTTTGCACCTTTCCAATGCTTCCACATACTTCCCATAATGAGGTGACCAGAACTGCACACAATACTTCAAATATGGTCTCACCAGGGTCCTGTACTGTTGCAGCATAACCCCACGGCTCTTAAACTCCAGCCCCCTGTTAATAAACGCTAACACACTATAGGCCTTCTTCACTGCTCTATCCACTTGAGTGGCAACCTTCAAATTGATTTGATTTATTGTCACATATACCGAAGTACAGTGAAAAGTATTTTTCTGCGGCAGAAGGAACGTACACAGTACGTACAGTAGTAGACAAAAGAATAATCAACAGAGAACATTGACAAATAGTACAACAACAAACAGTGATTGGTTACAGTGCGGAACAAGGGGCCAAACAAAGCAAATACATGAGCAAGAGCAGCATAGGGTGTCATTACAGGGAGTTCTTACAGGGAGTGGATCAGTCCGAGGGGCAGTCGTTGAGGAGTCTTGTAGCTGTGGGGAAGAAGCTGTTCCTAAGTCTGAATGTGCGAGTCTTCAGACTTCTGTACCTTCTGCCTGATGGAAGGGTCTGGAAGAAGGCAATGTCTGGGTGGGAGAGGTCTCTGGTAATGCTGTCTGCCTTCCTGAGGCAGTGGTATGTGTATACAGGATGAATCTGGGAGTGGCAAGCTTGTGTGATGCGTTGGGCTGAGTTCATCACACTGTAGTTTCTTGCGATCTTGGACCAAGCTGTGATGCAGCCGGATAGGATGCTCTCTATCGCACATCTGTAAAAGTTTGTGAGAGTTGATGCAGACATGCCAAATTTCTTTAGCCTCCGTAGGAAGTAGAGACGTCGTTGGGCTTTCTTGACTGTTGCATCAACGTTAGTGGACCAGGACAGACTGTTGGTGATGGTGACCCCAGGAACTTAAAGCTATCGACCATCTCCACTTCAGAGCCATTGATGCAGACGGGAGTGCGTGTCTTGCTATGCTTCCTGAAGTCGATGATCAGTTCTTGGTCTTTCCAACATTTAGAGGGAGATTGTTTTCGGTACACCATGCAACCAACTGATTTATCTCCCTCCTGTAGTCTGATTCATCGTTGTTTGAGATACGGCCCACCACAGTCGTATCATCCGCAAACTTATAGATTGAGTTTGATTTAAATATTGCCACACAGTCATGTGTGTATAGGGAGTACAGTAGAGGACTGAGTACACATCCTTGCGGGGCCCCAGTGTTGAGGACTATTGTGGAGGAGGTGCTGTTGCCTATCCTGACAGATTGCGGTCTGTTGGTGAGGAAGTCGAGGATCCAGCTGCACAGGGAGGGGTCAAGTCCAAGATTGCGGAGTTTGGTTATTAGTCTTGTTGGGATAATGGTGTTGAAGGCGGAGCTGTAGTCAATGAACAGCAGTCTTACATAGGTATCCTTGTTGTCGAGGTGTTTGAGTGTTGATTGCAGAGCCAGTGAGATTGCGGTGATAGGCAAACTGCATTGGATCGAGACCGTCTGGGATGCTGGCAGTGATCCATCTCATGACCAGCCGCTCAAAGCATTCCATGATGACAGACGTTAGTCGTTGAGGCAGGCTACCTTGTTCTTTTTTAGTACTGGTATTATGGTGGTCTTCTTGAAGGAGGTAGTACCCCGCAAGTCTGGGGCAAGACCAGAACATGTGGGCATGGTTGGCCAGGCCTCCTTGGCACTGTTCCCACCTATCCTCCACCTTCAGGAAGACCGTACTCATACGAGTTCTTGTTAAGTGGACTCTATGTACCACTTTTAGTTGCGTCAGGCTGAGCCTTGCGCACGTGGAGGTGGAGTTGACCCCATGCAGTGCTTCGCTCCAGAGTCCCCACCCTATTTCAATCCCCAAGTCCTCCTCCCATTTCTTTCTTGTTGCATCCAATACGGTGTCGGCCCTTTCTATCAATCGGTCATACATGTCGCTACAGTTGCCTTTATCTAGGATGCTTGTGTCCAGTAACTTTTCCAGTAATGTCTGTCGTGGCGGTTGTGGATACGTCCTTGTCTCCTTTCGTAGGACGTTTTTGAGTTGCAGGTACCTTAGCTCGCTCCCCCTGGCTAGCTGGAATTTCTCTGTCAGTTCGTCCATTGTTGCAATCCTGCCGTCCGTGTATAGGTCCCTGACTGTCAGTGTCCCTCCGTCCTGTCCCCACTTTTTAAAGGTGGCGTCAGTCAGCGCTGGTGCAAACCTATGGTTGTTGCAGATGGGAGCTTTGTCCGACATTTTGGTCAGGCCAAATTGTGGCCGTAGTTGGTTTCAGGACTGGATGGTGGCTATCACCACCGGGCTGCTGTCATGTTTTTTGGGTGGGGTTGGGAGTGCCGCCGTGGCGAGGGCCCAGAGGGAGGTCCCCTTGCAGGAGGCCTCTTCCGCGCGCACCCACTCGGCTTCTGGCTCCTTGATTCGCCCGCTTATCCGTTCAGCGTCGCCGCCCAGTGGTAGAATTGTATGTTTGGGAGGGCTAGCCCCCCCCCCCCCCCCGGATTTTGTTTTTTTAGGACCTTCTTTGGGATCCTTGCATTCGCCCCCCAACTCCCCCCCCCCATATGAACACCATGATTAGTTTGTCTAGTGCTTTGAAAAAGGCCTTAGGGATGTAGATCGGGATGGATCTAAATAGGAAGACGTATCTGGGCAGCAAGTTCCCGCCTGTATGGTTAAAATCAGCTCAGAAAGGACAATCTCACCTCATCGAATTAACAGTGCAGAAGGAGGCCATTTGGCCCATCAGGTCTGCACCGGCCCTCGGAAAGACCATTCTACTTAAGCCCACACCTCCACCCTATCCCCGTAACCCAGTAACCCCACCTAGCTTTTTTGGACACCAAGGGCAATTTAGCATGGCCAGTCCACCTAACCTGCACATCTTTGGATTGTGGGAGGAAACCAGAGCACCCGAGGAAACACACGCAGACACGGGGAGAACTTACAGACTCCGCACAGACAGTGACCCAAGCCAGGAATCGAACCCTGGTCCCTGGTGCTGTGAATGAACAGTGCTGCCCACTGTGCTACCGTGCCGCCCTTGCATCCAAGCTCCCGGATTGTCTGTCTTCTCTCAGAGTAAGATTCTGTTTGTTTCTTGTATTTCACTGTGACAGGGCAGAGACCTGATTGAAGGGATTCCAACATGGGAGTTCTGGGAAAGATGGGCAAAGATTTGGGAGGCGACAACATGATCTAATAGTTTGGAGTGGAGAGGGATGGGACAGTAATTTGTTAGGATGGCAGGGTCAAGGACCTGTTTTATTGAGCAGGGGGTGATGATGGCAGATTTGAAGGACAGAGGGACAGTACCTGAAGAGACAGAAATGTTGACAATATCCATGGACATAGGGGAGTTGGCTGATCAGTAGCTGAGTGGGAATAGGGTCGATGGAGCAGGAGCTGGATCTCATGGACAAGATGAGCTCTGAGAGGGTATGAGGGAAGATGGGAGAGAAACTAGAGAAAGATGTGGGTTCAGGGCTCGGGAAAGGATGACATTTAGAGACAGTTTGGTCCGGTGGGCTCGTGGAAGGGAGGGAAGCAGCAGAGGCAGCTGATCGGATTTACTCAATCTCAGTCACAAAGAAGCTCCACAAGCTCCTCACACGTCTTGTTGAGGTGAGTACGGAAGAGACAGGGAAGAGCAAGAGTACTTCAAAAGGAACTAATTTGTGTCAGAGATATTTTAAAAATTTCAGCACACTGCGTATTTCACACAAATCTAATTTATTTGACTTTTAGCCAGAATATTAGCCCCTGTAAATGGGCTGGAGTTTGTTATCAGCAGAAAGAGACCCAAATGAACATGGTTCAGTCCTGAATGTGAGGAACAGCAAAATCCAATCACTGTGGTTACTTGTGGCCTCGTTGGTGTCTCAGGAGGTGGGATGAAGTGGTGAATCCTTTCCCACACTCGGAGCAGGTGAACGGTCACTCGTCAGTGTGAACACGTTGATGGCGCATCAGATCTCCAGACCTTTTATAGCATTTTCTGCAATCTGGACATTGAAAAGGTCTCTCATCAGTGTGAACTCGTTGATGTCTCAGCAGGTGGGATGAAGTGGTGAATCCCTTCCCACACTCGGAGCAGGCGAATGGTCTCTCCCCAGTGTGAACTCGCTGGTGCTTCCGCAGTGCGGATGACTCAGTGAATCCCTTCCCACAGTTGGAGCAGGTGAATGGCCTCTCCCCAGTGTGAATTCGCTGGTGACTCAGCAGGTGGGATGACTTAGTGAATCCCTTCCCACACTCGGAGCAGGTGAATGGTCTCTCCCCAGTGTGAACTCGCTGGTGTGTGGACAGATTAGATGACTCAGTGAACCCCTTCCCACACTCGGAGCAGGTGAACGGTCTCTCCCCAGTGTGAATTCGCTGATGTACAGTGAGGTTAGATGATCGTCTGAACCCAGTCCCGCAGTGAGAGCACCTGAACGGTTTCTCATCAGTGTGAACACGTTGATGGCGTATCAGATCCCCAGAACCTTTGAAGCACTTCCCGCAGTCTGGACATTGAAACGGTCTCTCCCCAGTGTGAACTAGCTGGTGTCTCAGGAGTAGGGATGACTGAGTGAATCCTTTCCCACACTCTGAGCAGGTGAATGGTCTCTCCCCAGTGTGAACTTGCTGGTGACTCAGCAGGAGGGATGAGTGAGTGAATCCTTTGCCACACTCTGAGCAGGTGAATGGTCTCTCCCCAGTGTGAATTCGCTGGTGCTTCTGCAGAGCAGATAACTGAGTGAATCCCTTGCCACACTTGGCACAGACAAATGGCTTCTCCCCAGTGTGAATTCGCTGATGTGCAGTGAGGTGAGATGACTTTTTGAACTCAGTCCCACAGTAAGAGCACCTAAATGGTCTCTCCCCAGTGTGAATTCGCTGGTGGCTAAGCAGGTCGGATGACTGAGTGAATCCCTTCCCACACTTGGAGCAGGTGAATGGTCTCTCCCCAGTGTGACTGCGTCGATGAGTTTCCAGCTGGGATGGGGAAGTGAATCCTTTCCCACAGTCTGCACATTTCCACGGTTTCTCCTCAGTGTGATTGCATTTGTGGCTTGTGAGGCCTGATGATAGAGCGAATCCTCGTCCACACACACAAATCATGTACGGTTTCTCCCCACTGTGAACGATGCTTTTTCCTTCCATGTTGAATGATATTCCGATGATATTCAGGATGTGATAAATTGAGGTCTCTGTCAGATCCTGATGTGATGCTTGGTTTGAAAGTTCCGAACTTTGAAACCTCCCCTTCGAACACCCTGTGAAACTGATTTAAAAACAGAAAATAGGGAGTGAGAGAGAACCCACAAGACCACAAGGCAGGTTGTGAAATTGAGCTGACTAAATCTGCTCACTTGTGGGGCCGGCACTGGGAAAAAGTGACCATGAAAACTGTTGGATTGTCATAAAAACCCAATTGGCCTCTTTTGGAGGAGAGAGAAAGAGGCGAAGAGGGATTTTGTATATCTACAAGACATATTAAGAGAGTAGTTGGCAAAGCATATTCGACCTTGAGCTTCATGAATAGAAATATTGATACTGACACTATGCTTTTGGTGGCACGGTGATTAGCACTGCTACCTCACAGCGCCAGGGACCCAGGTTCAATTCCGGCCTTGGTGACTGTGTGTGTGGAGTTTGCACTTTCTCCCCGTGTCTGCGTGGGTTTCCACCTGGTGCTCAGGTTTCCTCCAATACAAAGAAGGGAAAGTTAGGTGGAATTGGTCTTGATAAATTGCCCGGTAGTGTCCAGGGATGTGCAGGTTAGGTGGGGCTATGGGGTTACAAGGAGAGGGTCGGGGGGGGGGGCCTAGGCAGGGTGTCCTTTCAGAGAATCGGTGCAGACTCGATGGGCCAAATGGCCTCCTTCTGCTCTGTAGGAATTCTATGGTTCTAATTCTATTCTATGAATCTTTATAAAGCTCTGGTCACCACTCTTCAGGAAGGATGTGAAGGTTCTTGAGAAGGTGCAGAGGTGATTTACCAGAATGGTTCCAGCAAAGGAGGTTGAGGGGAGATTTGTGTTCAGGTACACAAGATTACGCCAGGTTTCCATTGGGTGGACAAAGAAACTCTGTTTCCATTCACTGATCGTACAAGCACTAGGGAGACAGATTTAAAGTTTTGGGTAAAACCTGGATTGAACTATAAAAGATCCTGAGGGTACTTGACAGGGTGGATGTGGAGAGAATGTTTCCTCTTGTGGGAGAAGCGAGAATGAGAGCAAAATAAGGAGTCACCCATTTAAGATGGAGATGATGATTTTTTATTCTCTTGAGGATTGTAAGATTTTGGAACTCACGTCCTTAAAAGGCAGTGAAAGCAGAGTCCTTGAATATTTTTAAGGCAGAGCTGGATAGATTCTTGATGAGCAAGGGGGTGAAAGGTTATCAGGGGTAGGCAGGAATGTGGAGTTGAGGTTAGAATGAGATCAGCCGCAATCTTATTGAATGCTGATCAGGCTCGAGGGGCCAAGTGGCCTGATCCTAGTTTGTATGTAAAAGGTACAGGAGATATGAGGTGACATGAGATATGGTTTTACACAGCGAGCGGCAATGACCTGAAACTTGCTGCCTATGAGGGAGTTTGAAAATAGATCCATGAATCATTTGATTTCCAAAGGAAATTGGATAGACACCTGAGGGAAATAAACCTGCGAAGATACAGGGAGCAGGAGAATGGGACTGACTGGATTGCTCCAGAGAGCTGGCATGGATTCACTGGGCCGAATGCCATTCTCTGTACCATCATGTCTCTGACTCTTTTGTGCAGTCTAGTTTTGTAATTTAACCCCGGGGGGGACAGATATCGTTCAGGTAAATCTGTGCTACACTCCCTCCGAGGCCATTCTATCCTTCCTCAGGTTTGTTGCCCAGAACTGAACACAGTTCTCCAGGTTTGGTCGAACCAGGGTTTGTGAATCTCGGGGCTTTTCCAGTCACACTGAGACCAGAAATCTTCCCTCACAGACAGAACAGTCAAACCTTTTACCTTCCACACCCAGATGCTGCTGATATTCAGGTTCTGATGAATCGAGTGACTCTGTCAGATCGCGATGTGACGTTTGGTTTGCTTTTCCCGTCTGTTAAACCTCCACTTCCAGTATCCTGTAAATTTACAGAAATCTCACTGTCGGTTTGGGATAGAAATTCACAACATTCTCTCCTCATCAACTTTGATTAAATGTATTCCTGGAGCTTTGGTCACATGACCTGCCGCCATCCTCCAGCCATTAATCTGTCAACACATCCATCCTTGTGACACGCTGCCTTCCTCGGCCAATTGGGAAGCAAAAGGACTGGGTACCTTACAGGACAGTGATTGTCAGCCAAATAACCTTTACCCCATTTTCAATATTTTTATATCCACTGAAGAGAAATGTTCAAAGAAAATTACATTAAAATCTTCTTTACTGTCGTAATGATTTCCCAGACACGATTCTCACCAAGACAGAAGGTTAAATTTGAATTCATTTAAAGTCTATTGAAGACCCTGAAACAATTGTTGGTTGTTGCAAAGACCCATCTGATTCATTCATGTCCTTCAGTGAAGGAAATCTTCTATCCTTACCTGGTCTGGCCTACATGTGACTCCAGATCCACAGTCAGCTGGTTAACTCTCTGAGATGCTCTCTGAGATACACTCAGTTCAAGGGCAATTAGTGCTGGGCAGTGAATGCTGGCCCAGCCAGCGACACCCACATCCCGTGAATGAACAGAAAAGAAAATCTGCCATCCTTACCTGGTCTGGCCGACACGATTCCAAACCACAGCTATGTGGTTGATTCTTTAAATGCCCTCCGAGATGGCCGAGCAAGCCACTCGGTTTGAGGGAAATTAGGGATGGGCAATAAATGTTGGCCCAGCCAGTGACTCCCACAAATCAATAAAATAAAATCCTGGAGACTCCAGTCAGTCAATCCGGGAGAGTTGGCATCCGGTCCAGGCTCGCAGCGCATGCGCCCTGCGGCACCTTGTCCTCTGTAAAGATGGCGGCCGGTATCCCGGGCCCGTCACCGCTCAGCTCTCACTCTATTTGGTGCTGTTTAAGTCGGAACCGTTAACATTTTACTTGGGAGTTGAAGCCTCCACGGGGTATTTATGAACCCTCCCGGCTCACTTCGCAGCTTCTATCGCTCCCAGGCCACCCACGGCTCCATTCCTGAAAGTCGCTCGATTGTTGCTTCCCCGCTCCTCACACCATCAGCGACAATCTGAACTGCGCATGCACCGGTCACAGCCCGAACGCCGCATGCTCCAGTCACAGCCGGACTCTGCGCATGTGCGAGAAGCTTCTGTCATGTGGATAGAGCACATTCTCAGCTGCAACGCATATTGGGTAATAAACCCACTATTGAAATGGATATGTTTGATTTAAATTATGCTTTGCGAACTGATTATGATTAGTAACATTGGGCCAAGGCAACTCCCACATCCCAAGAACAAATAAAGGAAAGTTGGCAGTTAGAAAGGCAAATGCAATGTTCGCATTCATTTCAAGAGAGCTACAATACAAGATGAATGGGGATGAGAAACATATCAGCCATGATCGAATGGCAGAGCAACCTCAAAAACTCGATGGGCTGAATGGCCTAATTCTGCTTCTCTATCTTTTTTTTTAATGAGGGAATCTCATCAAAACTTTTGTAAAAAAATTGTTGGAATCCATCCCAGACCTGGATACAGATCAATTGATTCTTGGAGGAGACTTCAATTGTGTTCTGGATCCTAAATGGACTGGTCCAAGCTGATTCAACCACAACAAAAACATGAAAAAGGAATGAAACCGGACGGACCACCCGGCATCGACCCAGGCACCAGAAACAACAACAGCAAACCCAGCAAAATATTTTTAAAATCTGTTCCCATCAGTAGATTGTAAAAGGATTACGGGACACAGATTTAAGATTGCGAGCAAGATCTACAGGGGAGATAGGAGGTAGACATTTTACACAGTGAGTGGTAATGACCTGAACTCAATGCTTACACACAAAGGTCGATAATCTCCAGGTCCTGGTAACTCGAACAGTGGTGTTAGAATTTGATGTGAGGATTGATTGTGAGTTTCCTGTCTGCGTATCCCTTTCTAATCCCCTGTGAAAGAAGTTTACAAAGGCATCACTGTCAGACCAGAAATGAAATTCAGGAAGATAAATATTTCTCCTGGCTTGAATTTGCTGTGTGTAAATCCTTCCCTACTAATCACTTGTAAAAGGAGTTTCCAAAATTAATCACCATCAGTCCGTCATTTCATTTCACATGGGACAGAACGTCTAATAAGACAGTGAAATCCGGAGAGCAGGATTTTCTTCCTTTTCTTTAACAGCCTCCCCGAACAGGCGCCGGAATGTGGTGACTAGGGGCTTTTCACAGTAACTTCATTTGAAGCCTACTTGTGACAATAAGCGATTTTCATTTGATTCATTTTCATCTCTGCCACCGCTTTGCATCATTAATAAGACATTGGGAATCAAAGACGAATGCAGTTTGATGGACAAGTTGTCTCCATTCTGAACAGTGGGGAACAAGCTCCTCCCACTGATTGAAACATCCACCCACAAACACGGCAAATGCGCATGCGCCCAGATACACATCCAATAAAGATGGCGGCCGTAAATCCGGGCCGAAGATGAGGAGCTGCAGCCCCGCTCGGTACAAACGGGGTCCCGTAAACCTTTCCGAGGTTTGCGATTTCAACCACTTTACACAACGTTTCCGTCCACTCCCGCGATCTCTCGCTCCCTCCATATTGTTAAACACCTCTTACCAATTTCCGATCTAAAAAAGACTTCCTTCTCCAACGCCATTACCCCCACTGCGCATGCTTCAATCATAGCGGGCCCGCCCCTCATTCACTGCGATTGGTTGGAGGACGAGCTGCTCCTGGTCGGTCGTCCAGTCCCGCCCCTCCTCTTCCTATTGGTCCGGAGCTGCCGTCAATCACCTGGGTAATGTGAGGCAGATTTCAGGCTGACTCGCTGATTGTTCAATAATCACAGAGGTAGAATCATAGAATTTACAGTGCAGAAGGAGGCCATTCGGCCCATCGAGTCTGCACCGGCTCTTGGAAAGAGCACCCTACTTAAGCCGACTTAAGCCCACACCTCCACCCTATCCCTGTAACCCATCAACCCCATCTAACGTAAGGGCAATTTAGCATGGCCAATCCACCAAACCTGCGCATCTTTGGACTGTGGGAGGAAACCGGAGCACCCGGAGGAAGCCCACGCAGACACGGGGAGAACGGGCAGACTCGGCACAGGCAGTGACACTTTTGTTGGGACTCGCTGATTTTGGTCTTTTATTTTGACTGGACCACAACTTGGGGAGAGCAAGAGAGGAAAGAAGGTTCGCTAGAAACTAGAATGATCTGTTGTGAATTTCTATCCTATTCTTCCAGTGATCATTTTTGTAAACTTCTTTTTCAGGCATCAGAATGGGAGGATTGGCAGCCTGGCAACTCGAACCAAATATAGCATCAAGATCTGACAGTCACTCAATTCATTAGGATCTAAATATCACAAACTGTCAATGTGCTTGTCTGTTCTGACTGTGGGAAGAGATTTCAAACATCAGTGTGACTGGAAAAGCCCCGAGACACACACACCTGAGTGGGAGTGTTCCAGTGAACTGACTGTGGAAAGAGCTTTAACCAGTTACACAGCCTGAAAAATCATCTTGTTTCCACTTGTGGAAGAGTCTGAGACCAGAGGGCATAATCTCAGAGTAAGGGATCTCAAATTTAGGACAGAGATGATGAGACATTCTTCCATCAGAGGGCAGTGAATCTGTGGAATTCTTCAGCTGTGAAATCAATCTGTCTCTGAAGTTTACCATAAAAAGGCAAAGGTGAAGGTGTGTTTACCCGGATGGGCCGCTTGGTGGCGCAGTGGCTCTTTCACTGAGGGGCCATGAGTTCAGAAACATCCCAGACAGGACTGGTGAGAAATATCTGTCTGGGAAAGGGGAGAAAACTGTGTAATCGGGGAAATGGAGCGGTGCCGATGGACCTCAGAGAAAGGAGTTCTGATTAGTCTTATTTTCTTGATTTTTCATTCAATTTCAGTGAAAATATTACACAAAAGTTTATTTTGATGTTTACAAAAGGGAACATAACAATTGAGGGTCACAGTAAGAACAAAACACATGCCCTCTGAGCTGCCAAATGTATGTACGACTGTAACACAAGAGAGAACAGGAGCTCAGCATAAAGGGAAAGCAACAGTTGTGAATAAGTACGAGATACATTACTTATTTAGACATAGTAAGAAGTCTTACAACACCAGGTTAAAGTCCAACAGGTTTGTTTCGATGTCACTAGCTTTCGGTCATGACATTATTTAGACATGACATTATTTAGACATGACATTGAAAGAAATTATTAGCTCCAATTACATTACAGCCAAAATTATCTCGTACATTTTAAACTGAAAAACAGAAATACTGTTGATGATTGTCTCAGTTACAGATGCAGAATAATAAACTGAGAGAATTTTACTGTTAGTCACCAAGAGGAGATATTGTATTTGTGTCACACACACATCATAATAAAGAGCTGAGGAAAATCTACAGCGTCCAAACGTCAACCGATCACTTGATCTGTAAAAGAGAGAGAAAATGATGAAGCAGATGTTTATGATCAGGGACATTGATGTTAGAGTTTTTAATCAATCAAACATTTAGAGATTTTTGAAACGGCTTCTGTCAGTTTGAAGTGTGAGTGGATTGAATCTTCTCACCTTCACCAGAGTGACTGCAGCGCTGTAGGAAATGCTCAGGAAGAACAGGGTGATGAATGTGGAAGCGTTTGTCCAGATGTTCCCATTATCATCCTAATAGTCTTCAGTCCAGGTGTGGTCTGTGGTATCTATGAGGATAAAGCCAAATAAATATAATCAGACTGTTTATTAATCATGGATATATTTTTAATATTCTCGTTTAATTTTCTCCCGCTGCTAATTCATTCTTTAATATATTTGTCATTGCATATCTACTGTTCAGTTTGTGACACTCAGAAATCGATCTGTGTAACTTAATTTTTCCAATTAAGGGGCAATTTGGCGTGGCCAATCCACCTACCCTGCACAACTTTGGGTTGTGGGGGTGAGACCCATAGGTCACAGGGAGAATGTGCAAACTCCACTGGTACAGAGACCCAGGAGTGGGATCAAACCCAGGTCCTTGGCACTGTGAGGCAGCAGTGCTAACCATTGCATCACCGTGCCGCCCTTGCCTGACGTTTGTGTTTGTTCTTTAGCTTTTGTGTCTGTGTAGATGCAAAATTCGTGTTTCTTTACTCTTCTTTTGTGCGTCCCGATGTCTTTATAAGTGTCATTGTGTGTGTTAATGTGTCAATGAGTATTGATCTGTGTATTTGTGTGTCAGCGTCTGTATGTGAACTTTGTTTATCTTCTGTCAATGTGTAGATATGAGTGTTCTATTGTGTGTGTTGAAGTCTATGTTTATATATTAATGCCTGTGTTAATATAAGTTTATACTTCCCTGCCCAGTAATAAAAGTGTTAGTGTGTCTTTATACATTCAACATGCATGTCAGTGTCTTAATGTTTGTGTCTGGATAAGTGTGTGTGTGTGTTTGTTGATGTGTGTATTTCATCATAGAATCATCATCATATAATCCCTACTCTGCTGAACGAGGCTATTCGGCCCATTGAGTCTGCACCGACCCACCAAAAGAGCACTCTACCTGAACGCATGCTCCTGCCCTATCCCCAGAACCTCGTAACCCCACCAAATGTTGTGGGCACGAAGGGATAATATAGCATGGCCAATCCACCTAACCTGCACATATTTAGTTTGCGGGAGGAAACCGGAGCATGCGGAGGAAACAGGAATAGACATGGGAAAACGTGGAAACTCCACACAGACAATCACTAAAGGCTGGAATTGAATCCGGATTTCTGACGCTGTGAGGCAGCAGTGCTATTTAAGCATTGATGATTGTTTATAACTATCTATTGATGTGTATTGATGCCTCTATGTGCACTAATGTATGTTTGTGCTAGCATGTGTATGAGTATGCTAATATGTGACCACGTGTGCCCATAAGTGTGTTAGTGTGGATATTTGACTCTGAATGGAAAAATTTGTGTCATCGTGAAATTCTGCTAAGTACATGTTATTGGTTACAGTTGTGTTTCATATTCTTCTGTCAGCTTGCTTGTCTCGTTTCATATGTTTGTGTATCTGTGTGGACATGTGGTTGTATGTGTCTGTTTGTATACATTTGTGTAGCCGCTTGTGTGTGTGGATTTGTGTGTGTATGTGTGTATGTGCACGTGTGTCAGTGTGTGTATAAACGTGCTTTTTGTGTTTATGTGCATGTTTGTGAATTTTTGCGCACGTTTGCGTGTGTTTTTGTGTCAAAATATGTGTGGTTCGTTGTGCCTGGGTGTATGTTTATGCATGTGTTTCTATGTGTGTCTATATGTGTGTGTTTGTCTCTACGTGTGAGCGTGTGTGGGTCTGTGTGCATGTGTGTGTCGTGTTTGTGTCTGTTTATCTGTCTGTGTATTTGTATCAGCTGCCTGTAGCTTTGCCAGTTGTGGGTATTATTGGTACCGATGTAGAATATGTTGAAATTTCTGCTTCTAAATGTGTTTTCTGTGAGTTGCAAGCTGACATCAGGTGACCTAATGCAAAAATACAAGGAAGCGCCTCAGGAGAGAACAGTGAAACCCCAGGGAGAATTCAATCACCAGTCTGGATTTGGATTATGGGGAATCGGTTTTAGCAGACGGATAAGAGGAACAATGCTGTTAAAAAAAATGCATCTTTGTCACGATGGTCTTTTAAACCCTTCAGCCAGTAAGCTACATGATATCTTGTAATGTCAGTGTAGCGCACAATGACTTACGAGAGAGATGAGTAGTGATGAAGTCGATGAGGCTTTATTAAGCGAGACTTGTCCCCAGCAGTTCAGCAACAGAATGAAGCGGCGGGGAGAAGCTCGGGTTCTTATACTCCGCCTTCAGGGCGGAGCCAGGAGTCAACAGCCAACCAGGACCCGGGATCTGTCAGCCAATAGCGTCACGGCTTCACAGTCCCACATGACCCCTAATACATACCACCACATTCACCCCTTGTTAAAAAGGAACCCTGCGGGGTGGTGGTTCGCATGGTGGTAGAGGTTTACAAGGCTGGTCCTGGGAGGAAATTTTCGGGCATGTTACTGCAGTTTTAGCCCTGCACTGGGCTATGTACAAGGTTTGTGAAACTATTTACAATATTAGTCAGAGAAAAATGTTTTGTTACAGTCCAACAACATTCTTGGTGTCACGCCGATGCCACGAGTCGAGCGAGCGGTGTGGTCTTCCTCGTCGATCGCCTCAGCCCCACTGGTGGTGCAGGGGCTTGTTCAGGCGTTGTCGTCTTCGTTCCGGTGTTCATTCCTGTTTCACTCCTGGGCGGGCACGGGAGGAGGACCGATCCTCCCGGGAAGGGGGCGGTCGCGGGGTGCGCTGGTGGTAGGGAGGGGGTGATCGGTATTGGGGGGGTGTGTGTTGCCGGCGGGCGCCAGGTCCCGCAGGGAGACCGTGTCCTGTCAGCCGTCGGGGTATGCCACGTAGGCGTACTGCGGGTTCGCGTGGAGAAGGTGAACCCTCTCGACCAACTGGTCCGATTTGTGCACCCGCACATGTTTCCGGAGCAAGATGGGTCCTGGGGCCGCCAGCCAGGTCGGCAGTGACGTTCCGGAGGAGGACTTCCTGGGGAAGACACGGAGGCTCTCATGAGGCGTTTGGTTAGTGGTGGTACACAGCAGCGACCGGATGGAGTGGAGAGCATCCGGGAGTACCTCCTACCACCGGGAAATTGGGAGATCCCTGGACCGTAGGGCCAGCAGGACGGTCTTCCAGACCGTGCCGTTCTCCCTCTCTACTTGCCCGTTCCCCCGGGGGTTGTAGCTGGTCGTCCTGCTCGAGGCTATGCCCTTGCTGAGCAGGAACTGGCGCAACTCGTCACTCATGAAGGAGGACCCCCTGTCGCTATGGATATATGCGGGGCAACCGAACAGTGTGAATATGGTGCCAAGGGCTTTAATGACTGTGGCCGCTGTCATGTCGGGGCAGGGGATGGCGAAGGGGAAACAAGAGTACTCGTCCACCACGTTCAAGAGGTATGCGTTGTGGTCGGTGGAGGGGAGGGGCCCTTTGAAATCCAGACTGAGGCGTTCAAAGGGGCGGGAAGCCTTGATCAGGTGGGCTCTATCCGGCCTGAAAAAGTGCAGTTTGCACTCCGCGCAGATGTGGCAGTTCCTGGTGACTGTACGGACCTCCTCCACAGAGTAGGGGAGGTTGCGGGACTTTATGAAATGGTCGAACCGAGTGACCCCCGGGTGGCAGAGGTCCTCGTGGAGGGCTTGGAGACGGTCTATTTGTGCGTTGGCACATGTGCCGCGGGATAGGGCATCGGACGGCTCGTTCAGCTTTCTGGGACGGTACAAGATCTCGTAGTTGAAGGTGGGGAGCTCGATCCTCCACATTAAGATCTTGTCATTTTTAATTTTGCCCCGCTGTGCATTATCGAACATGAAGGCTACCGACCGTTGGTCGGTGAGGAGAGTGAATCTCCTGCCGGCCAGGTAGTGCCTCCAATGTCGCACAGCTTCCACTATGGCTTGGGCTTCCTTTTCCACTGAGGAGTGGCGGATTTCTGAGGCGTGGAGGGTTCTGGAGAAAAAGGCCACGGGTCTGCCCGCTTGGTGAAGGGTGGCCGCCAGAGCTACGTCGGATGCGTCGCTCTCGACCTGGAAGGGGAGGGACTCGTCGATGGCGCGCATCGTGGCCTTTGCGATATCCGCTTTGATGCGGCTGAAGGCCTGGCGAGCCTCTGTCGACAGGGTGAAGGTAGTTGTCTGTATTAGCGGGCGGGCCTTGTCTGCATACTGGGGGACCCACTGGGCGTAATATGAAAAGAACCCCAGGCAACGTTTCAGGGCTTTGGAGCAGTGGGGAAGGGGAAATTCCATAAGGGGGCGCATGTGTTCGGGGTCGGGGCCTATTATCCCATTGTGCATTACGTATCCCAGGATGGCCAACCGGTTTGTGCTAAAAACGCACTTTTCCTCGTTGTATGTGAGGTTCAAGGCGTTAGCGGTCTGGAGGAATTTTTGGAGGTTGGCGTCGTGGTCCTGCTGATCATGGCCGCAGATGGTTACGTTGTCGAGATACGGGAACGTGACCTGCAACCCGTGCTGGTCAACCATTCGGTCCATCTCCCGTTGGAAGACGAGACCCCGTTCGTGACACCAAATGGAACCCTTAGGAAGTGGTATAGACGCCCATCTGCCTCGAAGGCTGTGTACTTGCGGTCACCTGGGCGGATGGGGAGCTGGTGGTAGGCAGACTTGAGGTCCACGGTGGAGAAAACCTTATACTGGGCAATCCGATTTACCATGTCGGATATGCGGGGGAGAGGGTAAGCATCTAGCTGTGTGTACCTGTTGATGGTCTGGCTATAGTATATGACCATCCTTTGCTTCACCCCGGTCTTTACTACTACCACCTGGGCTCTCCAGGGACTATTGCTGGCCTTCCTTCAGCAACCGCTGGACTTCAGACCGAATAAATATCCGGTCCTGGGCGCTGTACCGTCTGCTCCTAGTGGCAACGGATTTGCAATCTGGGGTGAGGTTTGCAAACAAGGACGGCGGTTCAACCTTGAGAGTTGCGAGGCCGCAGATAGTGAGTGGGGGTATTGGGCCGCCGAATTGAAATGTTAGGCTCTGCAGGTTACACTGGAAATCTAATCCCAGTAATGTGGGCGCGCAGAGTTGGGGAAGGACGTAGAGCCTGTAGTTTTTAAACTCCCTCCCTTGCACCGTTAGGTTCACAATGCAGAACCCTTTGATCTCTATGGAGTGGGATCCTGCAGCTAGGGAAGCTGCAAGGGCCCGTGACTCTGAGAGTCCTAACGACTCTCTTTCTAAAAAGTCTTTGGGGAGCGTTTGGGCTATGCTGGGCTTGTTCTTCTCCGGGGATTGCGGCGACCCCCCGGGACCGGCACACAGCCGCGTAATGGCCCTTCTTGCCGCAGCTTTTACAAATAGCTGCGCGGGCCGGGCAGCGCTGCCGGGGGTGTTTCGCTTGCCTGCAGAAATAGCAGCGGGCCCCCCCGGGATGGTCTGGCGCTTTAACCGTGCAAGCCTGTGAGGGAGGGTGGGGGGTTTGTCGCGACGGGGGTCCACGGAGCCCAAGGGGCTGCCGCGCGGTCGGTGCCGTAGGCGCGGGCGTTTTGCGAGGCCACATCTAGGGAAGCTGCAAGGGCCCGTGCCTCTGAGAGTCCTAACGACTCTCTTTCTAAACTCTGTCTCACTAACGTGATAGAGTTTTTCGAAGAGGTCACTAAGATGGTTGATGCAGGTAGGGCAGTAGATGTTGTCGATATGGACTTCAGTAAGGCCTTTGACAAGGTCCCTCATGGTAGACTGGTACAGAAGGTGAGGTCACACGGGATCAGGGGTGAGCTGGCAAGGTGGATACAGAACTGGCTAGGCCATAGAAGGCAGAGAGTAGCAATGGAGGGATGCTTTTCTAATTGGAGGGCTGTGACCAGTGGTGTTCCACAGGGATCAGTGCTGGGACCTTTGCTCTTTCTAGTATATATAAATGATTTGGAGGAAAATGTAACTGGTCTGATTAGTAAGTTTGCAGACGACACAAAGGTTGGTGGAATTGCGGATAGCGATGAGGACTGTCGGAGGATACAGCAGGATTTAGATTGTCTGGAGACTTGGGCGGAGAGATGGCAGATGGAGTTTAATCCGGACAAATGTGAGGTAATGCATTTTGGAAGGTCTAATGCAGGTCGGGAATATACAGTGAATGGTAGAACCCTCAAGAGTATTGAAAGTCAAAGAGATCTAGGAGTACAGGTCCACAGGTCATTGAAAGGGGCAACGCAGGTGGAGAAGGTAGTCAAGAAGGCATACGGCATGCTTGCCTTCATTGGCCGGGGCATTGAGTATAAGAATTGGCAAGTCATGTTGCAGCTGTATAGAACCTTAGTTAGGCCACACTTGGAGTATAGTGTTCAATTCTGGTCGCCACACTACCAGAAGGATGTGGAGGCTTTAGAAAGGGTGCAGAAGAGATTTACCAGAATGTTGCCTGGTATGGAGGGCATTAGCTATGAGGAGCGGTTGAATAAATTCGGTTTGTTCTCACTGGAACGAAGGAGGTTGAGGGGAGACCTGATAGAGGTATACAAAATTATAAGGGGCATAGACAGAGTGGATAGTCAGAGGCTTTTCCCCAGGGTAGAGGGGTCAATTACTAGGGGGCATAGGTTTAAGGTGAGAGGGGCAAGGTTTAGAGTAGATGTACGAGGCAAGTTTTTTATGCAGAGGGTAGTGGGTGCCTGGAACTCGCTACCGGAGGAGGTAGTGGAAGCAGGGACGATAGGGACATTTAAGGGGCATCTTGACAAATATATGAATAGGATGGGAATAGAAGGATACGGACCCAGGAAGTGTAGAAGATTGTAGTTTAGTCGGGCAGCATGGTCGGCACGGGCTTGGAGGGCCGAAGGGCCTGTTCCTGTGCTGTACATTTCTTTGTTCTTTGTTCTTTGTTGTAAAAGTCTTTGGCGGATTTGGGGAGAGTTCATACCTGCCACAAACGCATCGCGAATTAGCATGTCCGTGTGTTCGATCGCGTTCACCGGCGGGCAGCTGCAGCCCCGTCCCTAAATTAGCAGCGCGGCGTAGAATTCATCTAGCGATTCTCCGGGACTTTTCCGTCTCGTTGCGAGTTGGTAGCGCGCGTAGATCTGGTTCACGGGGCGAACGTAGATGTTCTTCAGTAATGCGAGCACCGTCGGGAAATCCTCTGCGTCTTCTATGAGAGGATAAATTTCCGGGCTTACCCTCGAATGTAGGACCTGCATTTTCTGGTCTTCTGTGATCCGGCCGTGGGCCGTTCGGAGGTAGCCTTCAAAACATGCTTGCCAGTGTTTAAATACTGCTGCCGAGTTCGTTGCGTGGGGGCTGATCCGCAGGCATTCCGGGGCGATCCGGAGCTCCATAGTCCTTTAAGCTCGCTTAATAAATTGTAGCGCACAATGACTTACAAGAGAGATGAGTAGTGATGAAGTCGATGAGGCTTTATTAAGCGAGACTTGCCCCCAGCAGTTCAGCAACAGAATGAAGTGGCGGGGAGAAGCTCGGGTTCTTAAACTCCGCCTTCAGGGCGGAGCCAGGAGTCAACAGCCAACCAGGACCCGGGATCTGTCAGCCAATAGCGTCACGGCTTCACAGTCCCACATGACCCCTAATACATACCACCACAGTCAGTAACTGCGTTCTGAGTCTAGAGAACCGTTTACTTCCAAACTCCCTGCTTGGGGACTGGAAAGATATTGAGTTAATAATCTCCCTCTCTCTGGTCAGCTCAGCAAATTGCCTTTGGGATCTCCCTGCTGGAGGTGGAGAGACAGAGAGTTCACTCATCACCTTCTTCCTCTTTTGGTCGGGAAAGTGGGTTGGTATTGGCCCTTTGCTCTCTTTGTTGGGGAAGTGTGGGTACAGCAGATTAAATAATGCCGCTCCACTCATTGTTGGAAGCATGTGCGTAGTGGATTAACTAATGCCCACCGTCTCTTTGCTGGGGAAGTGGGGGTACAGTGTGTTAACTGATGCCCCTCCCCTCTTTGCTGGGCAAGTGGGGGAACAGTGCATTAAGTAATGCCCCTCCCCCTCTCTCTGTTAGGGAAGTGGGGGTACAGTGTGTAAGCTAATGCCCCTGCCCCTCTCTTTGTTGGGAAGTGGGGGTACAGTGGATTAACTAATGCCCCTGCCCTCTCTTTGCTGGTGAAGTGGGGGACAGTGGATTAACAATTTCACTTTCCCCTCTCTTTGACTGGGGATTGTTGGTCCATGTTTCTGTGTGACCCTCAATTCAGTTCCCAGTGGGTCTGATACAGCAACTTAAATCTGACATTAATTTTAAAGGGATGGACAATGAGCGAAGCAGGAACACCGAGATCGAAATGTGATGTGTTTGTTTGTCTGAAATGGGAAAGTATCCGATTTCTCCTCAGCGGGAGGAAAGTCAATGAATCCTGTAATGAATGAGTTTTGCTCTGTCTCTAACCCTGGGTGTATCTGAGCTGGGAGCTCTGGTTGTATCAGACTTGGGGCCGAGACCTGTAGAAATCCGGGTCTCATTGAACAGATCTAATATCAGCAAAGTGGAAGCTCCATTAATTAAGCGGCTGTGTATTTAAATCACAATTAGAGGAAAAAACCTTTATAAGGTTATTTTAGTTCGAAATACAATTGATAGATTCTCATTGACATGAATTAACGGTGTCCATCAGAGCGAGGGAAATGTTCACAAAACTGGGGTTACCGCTGGATTTATCAACCGTTCTGTTGATGATCTTCAAGGGGATGGCTTCATGTCCCACCACACAGGAGTAAGAAGCGCCGCTGGCCCACTCCTCCGCTGCAATGGATAACAGGCTGTACATGAAGAAGGAGCTATTGCCGTTCTCCGCCATCACCTCGGTGTTCTTGTAGTTCCCGGGATTCATCGGCTTGTCATTGACGGTCCACTTGACGAAGATCTCTCGGGGGGAGAAACCTCTCACTAAGCAGCTGAGGGAGACGAATCTCTGAGCGGAGACGTCTTCAGCCGAGGGCAGGAGGACAGAGACGGACGGTTCCCGCGGATTGGGATCTGCAGAAAATGTACAATAAATGTCAGTAAAATGGGGAATTCCGGAGACAATGGAACCGCGGGTTAGATGTGAGAGAAATGTGTTTTGTGTTGGATTTTAAAGGTTTCCATTTTCCACTTTAGGATCTGTCCGGTTTCCCAGCTCGGAGCTGAGGTGGACACAAGCCTTTTCGCTGAGAATTTACGGATATTGGATTCGGAAGTTTCAGAAAGTGTACAGCAGGGAAACAGGCCATTCGGCCCGCCTGTTCTGTGCTGGTGTATAAACTCCACTCCAGGCTCCTCCCACCTTACCCCAAGAGGATTGGGAAACTGCCAATGTAACACCCTTATTGAAAAGGGAGGGAATCAAAAATAGGTAACTATAGGCCAGGGACATTAATAGCTGAGCATTTAAGCATACAGAGTGTAAACAAGCTGGGTCTACCCGGCTTCGTGAAGGGTAAATCATGCCTGACAAATTTATTGCAATTCTTTGAGGTGATAACGAGAAGGCTGGAGAGAGGGGGACCAGTAGATGTGATATACATGAATTTTAAAACTGTGTTTAATAAGTGAATGTACTATTGCCATGGCTGCAGATACAAAAATAGAAAGGCAAGTGGTGAGGTATACAGAATATCCACAGAGGGACAGAGATAGCGTAACTTACTGAGTAAAAACTTGGCAGATGAAACATAATGTAGGAAAATGTGAGGTTAGACACTTTAGTAGGAGGAAGAACATAACGGAATATTATTTAGATGGAGAAAGACTGTAGAAAGCTAAAGGAATGGGGGAATTGGGGGTCCTCGTGCAGAAACCACACAAAGCAAGATCTGCAGGTAATATGGAGACAAATTGAATGTTGACATTTATTTCAAAGGGAATAGAATATAAACATGGGGAAGTCGAGCTAAAACTATACAAGGCATTAGTTAGACTGCACCTGGTATACTTTGAATAGTTTTGGTGCCCTTATCTAAGGAAGACAATTGGTTTTGAAGGCAGTCCAGAGAAGGATCACGAGGTTGATCCCGAGTATGGAGGGATTTTCTTATGGGGAGAGGTTAAGTAGGCTGGGTTTTACTTATTGGAGTTTAGAGGAATGAAGGCAGCCGAATCGAGACATGAAAGATTCTCAGAGAGCTTCTTAGGAGGTTGTTGTCCCTTGTGGGATTTCAGTTTATTTTTCAATGCCTGCCGATTTTCCTCCCAAAAGCTTTATTCAAAGAGATTGAGGGAAGGATTACTTTGTTCATATGGGGAGGGAAGGTGGCCAGAGTTAGAAAGGTGCTGCTACAGAGGGGAAGGCAGGCAGGGGGTTTGGGTCTTCCGAATCTGATGTATTACTACTAGGCGGCGAATGTGGAGGAGGTGCGGAGCTGGGTCAGTGGGGTTGATTCCCAATGGATCAGAACGGACGAATGGAGGACAGTTTGTGCAGGGGGTCCGGATTGAAAGCACTAGCATCAGCGCCGCTCCCGATGGCCCCGGGGAAATACTCAGGGAGTCCCGTAATAATAGCTTCATTGAGAATTTGGAGGCAGTTTTGCCAACACTTCGGGTTGGGGGCAGGGTCAAGGGAAATGCCGATTCAGGGAAACCACAGATTTGAGCCAGGGAAGTGGGATGGAAATGTTCGGAAATGGGAGGAGAAGGGGATTAAGACACCAAAAGATTTGTTTCTTAGGGGTCGGTTTGCAAGTTTGAAGGAGCTGGAAGCGAAGTATGGGCTGGAGCAAGGGGAAATGTTTAGATACATGCATGTTCGGGATTTTGCCAGAAAGGAGAGACAGAGCTTCCCGGTGGAGCAGGTCTCCACATTGCTGGAGGAGGTGCCGATGACAGGGGGACTGGAGAAGGGGGTAGTGTCGGCGGTTTACAGAGCTATTTTGGAAGAGGAGACGGCACCACTGGAAAGGATCAAAGCAAAGTGGGAGGAAGAGTTGGGCGAGCATATGGAGGAGGGGTTCTGATGTGAGGTGCTCCGGAGAGTGAATGCCTCCACCTCATGCGCAAGTTAGGGGCTGGTACAGCTGAAGGTGGTATACAGAGCACACCTCACGAGGATGAGCCAATTCTTTGAAGGAGTAGAAGATGTGTGTGAACGTTGCGGGCGGGCGGGGGGGGGGGGGGGGGGGTGGGGGCTGCTAATCATGTTCATATGTTTTGGTCCTGTCCAAAGCTAGAGGAGTATTGGAAGGAGGATTTTAGGATAATTTCTAAAGTGATGCACGTGAAACTGGCCCCTATTCGGGGTGTCAGACCACCCAGGGTTGGAAACGCGTGCGGAGGCAGATGTTGTAGCCTTCGCCTTGTTGATCGCCCGAAGGCGGATCCTGATAGGTTGGAGAGCAACCGCTCCATCCTGTGCCCTGGCGTGACGGGGGGACCTATTGGAATTCTTGACTCTTGAGAAGGTTAAGTTTGAAGTGAGGGGAAGGATGGAGGGGTTCTACAATTCATGGGCATTATTCATTATGCACTTTCAAGAAGCAGATAACATAGAACATTAGTTGGGGCGGGTGGGTGGGAGGGTTGGGGGGAGGGTGTGTGTGTGTGTTAATGGCGACTATGGGTGATTCCTAATTCCTTTTTGTCATTTGTTTGTGTGAACATGCGGGCTAATGTTTGGGGTTTGGTGGGAGGATGGGATCGTTGTTATTGGTATGGGGATTGACATATTTGTTACTGATTATTGTTTATTGTTGGTGGGTGTAAGTTTGGGAGAAAATGTGAAAAAGGAGGAGAATTAAAAAAATATTTAAAATTTTTTTAATAAACAGCGCCAATGACTGTGAAAGACCCCTAGACGCTACATTCCGGTGCCTGTTTGGGTACGCAGAGGGAGAATTCAGAATGTCCATATTACCTAACAGCACGTTTCGGGACTTGTGGGAGGAAACCGGAGCACCCAGAGGAAAACCCACGCAGACACGGGGAGAACGTGCAGACTCCACAGACAGTGACCCAAGCTGGGAATCGAACCTGGGACCCTGGAGCTGTGAAGCAACAGTGCTATACACTGTGCTACCATGCCTCCGATCCCACCCAGTGACAATGCACTGTTTTAATCAGACCCAAGAGTAGATTCAAGATGTCACGCTCGGCACAAGGATACTAGATATTATAGACTGTAAGATCCACAAACTCTGCCAAGGTGGCTGCAACTTAACAGGTTATTATGGACATTAAACTGTGGGCAACATTCGATTCTGTGACCAATATTTAGTTAACACGGATCTGAGTAAGGAAACTTTGCAGCCACCTGTGAAGCTTAAATGTCTCGTTGTGTCAGGATGAACCAGCATTTGAGGAATATGAAATCTCGGGACTGTTGGTCTCCAAGTGTCATATTGAACACAGGAGAATGAGCTCGAATTGGGGCAGAGATAAGCGTGAGTGAGCATCGTAAACTGCTATTGTATCGCGGTGTTCTGGGTCTGAGTTTTAACCCTGCAGTTAATAGTCAGGGATACAGTATAATAAACCCTGAACAAAGCAAATGTGTGTGTGAGAAGCATCTGAAGCACCAGGAACCTGCTGACCCAGCAGAGCTGAATGTTTTCCAGTGCAGCCACAGTACTGTACTTATTCCAGCTTCCAAGTCCACCTGAGAACCAACCTCCTGGCGATTCATCTACAGAAAGCTTCAGAGCCTCGTGAGAATTATTCGTTTCTAAAAATGCTTCACTCCAACTAAAGGATTAGTTCAACACGAAGACAACAGACCTGCAGCGATATAAAGATTGCAGTCTACATTCCATTTTCATCATTACAACTTCAACTTGATCTGTACCTAATTTCTGTGTATGTGTCAGTGAGTGTGAAAGAGATGAGGAGCTGAGATGTTCAAACATCCAGGGAAATAGTGTGATAATAAATCAACTTTATTCTTTTAAAAATCACCAGTCAGCCTGCTGCTGAAATGTATTTTAAATAAAGAAATATCACTCTGAGGGGAAGAAAATATCACATAAACATCCTGATAATGAACTGGAAAGGACCACTAAATGTAATCAAACACTGTATAACCCCCTTCAGGTAGCTAGATAGAGGCTACAGCCTCTCACACTGAATGTAAACGGGACCTCCAGGCGAAAAAACATCAGCTTCAGCCTGGGAGTGGGTGAAACATTTAAAAAACCTGTTGCCGTTGAACAGTTCGCCGGGCACTAGGACCCGGCTGGAAACAGAAACCTTCAGGCCCCGCCCATTAGCTGCAGCATCACCAATACGCCAGCGCATGCGCCCTGCTTCCCCAAGATGGTGGCTGTGAACTAGGGCCTGGTCCCGGGAGAGAGCTGACCGGCGGTGATGTGACCTGAGGATCACCGCACCTCAGGCAAGGGGCCAGGTTGGGAAGGCGGTGCCTTCAGGAATAACTGGGAAGGTGATGTTTGGTCAGTTGCTGCAGTCTGTGTAGTGAAGGTGCTGTCACAGTGGTGTGAGGTGAGGAAGTACAGGATTATCACCCAGCAATGATCAATTAAGGGGAATGTAAATCCAGCTCAGGCTGCTTTCAGATTGGAAAGGGAGCTAAGGTGTGTCCTCAGAGCTGGTGAATGTTGGGGCTTTGGCACTTTCTCTATAAATTAATTCCCTCTCTCCCTCTACCACCTCTATCTTTAAAGTCGTAGAATTTTACAGCACGGAAAGGGCCCCTTCGGCCCATTCACAATCTTTATTATTGTCACAAGAAGGCTTACATTAACACTGCAATGAAGTTACTATTAAAATCCCTGAGTTGCCACACTCCGACATCAGTTCGGATGTACTGAGGAATAATTCAGAATGTCCAATTCACCTAAGAAGCTGGTCTTTCGGTACTTGTGGGAGGAAACCCACGCAGACACGGGCAGAATGTGCAGACTCCGCACAGACAGTGACCCAAGCCAGGAATCGAACCCAGGTCACTGGCGCTGTGAAGCAGCAGTGCTAACCACTATACTACTGTGCCGCCCATAAGATTATTAGATTACTAGGTCTGCATGAATTGTGTCCCAGGATGCTGTGGGAGGCCAGGGAGGAGATTTCAAGGGCTCTGACCCAAACTTTTAATTTCGGGCCACGAGGGGAGTTGCCAGGTGACTTGAGAACAGCTAATGTGGTCCTATTATTTAAGAAAGGTTGTTGAGATAAGCCAGGGAACTGCAGTCCAGTAAGTCTTACGTCAGTGGTAGGGAAACTATTGGAGAACGTTCTGATAGACTCTATTTCCACTTGGAGAGGTTTGATCAGGAATAGTCAGCATGACTTTGTCAGAGGGAGGTCATGCCTAACAAATTTGATTGCATTTTTTGAGCATGTGACCAGGTGTGGAGATGGGGGTTGTGCAGTTGATGTAGTTTACATGGATTTCAATAAAGCTTTTGACAAGATCCCACATGGAAGACTTGAGGATAACTCAAAGATTGGCCAGATGGTTAACAGTGAGGTTGAGTGTCTTGGGTTACAGAAAGATATCGACGGAATGGGCAGAAAAGTGGCAAATGGAATTGAACCCTAAAATGTGAGGTGACACACTTTGGAAGGGGTAATGTGACAAGGAAGTATTCAATGAACAGCATGACACTGGGAAGTTCTGAGCAACAAAGGGACCTTGGCGTGTTTAACCAGAGATCTCTGAACGTGGAAGGGCAGGTTAATAGGGTGGTGAAAAAGACATATGGGACATTACTGTTCGCATTCTGGTTGCCATATTATAAGAACTAGAACTAGGAGCAGGAGTCGGCCATCTGGCCCCTTGAGCCTGCTCCACCATTCAATGAGATCATGGCTGATCTTTTGTGGACTCCGTTCCACTTTCCAGCCCGAACATCAGAACCCTTAATCCCTTTATTCTTCAAAAAACTATCTATCTTTATCTTAAAACCATTTAATGAAGGAGCATCTACTGCTTCACTGGGTAAGGAATTCCATAGATTCACAACCCTTTGGGTGAAGACGTTCCTCCTAAACTCAGTCCTAAATCCACTTCCCCTTATTTTGAGGCTATGCCCCCTAGTTCTGCTTTCACCCGCCAGTGGAAACAACCTGACTGCATCTATCCTATCTATTCCCTTCATAATTTTATATGTTTCTATAAGAGCCCCCCTCATCCTTCTAAATTCCAACGAGTACAGTCCCAGTCTACTCAACCTCTGCTCGTAATCCAACCCCTTCAGCTCTGGGATTAACCTCTTGAATCTCCTCTGCACACCCTCCAGTGCCAGTACGTCCTTTCTCAAGTAAGGAGACCACAACTGAACACAATACTCCAGGTGTGGCCTCACTAACACCTTATACAATTGCAGCATAACCTCCCTAGTCTTAAACTCCATCCGTCTAGCAATGAAGGACAAAATTCCATTTGCCTTCTTAATCACCTGTAAACCAACTTTTTGCGACTCATGCACTAGCACACCCAGGGCTCTCTGCACAGCAGCATGTTTTAATATTTTATCATTCAAATAATAATCCCTTTTGCTGTTATTCCTACCAAAATGGATAACCTCACATTTGTCAACATTGTATTCCATCTGCCAGACCCTAGCCCATTCACTTAGCCTATCCAAATCCCTCTGCAGACTTCCAGTATCCTCTGCACTTTTTGCTTTACCACTTATCTTAGTGTCGTCTGCAAACTTGGACACATTGCCCTTGGTCCCCAACTCCAAATCATCTATGTAAATTGTGAACAGTTGTGGGCCCAACACTGATCCCTGAGGGACACCACTAGCTACTGATTGCCAACCAGAGAAACACCCATTAATCCCCACTCTTTGCTTTCTATTAATTAACCAATCCTCTATCCATGCTACTACTTTCCCTTTAATGCCATGCATCTTTATCTTATGCAGCAAACCTTTGTGTGGCACCTTGTCAAAGGCTTTCTGGAACTCCAGATATACCACATCCATTGGCTCCCCGTTATCTACCGCACTGGTAATGTCCTAAAAAAATTCCACTAAATTAGTTAGGCACGACCTGCCCTTTATGAACCCATGCTGCGTCTGCCCAATGGGACAATTATAGGAAGGATATGATTGGAGACGGTGCAGAGGAGATTCACCAGGATGTTGCACGGGATGGAACATTTATGAAGAGAGGTTGGATAGAACAAACAAAGAACAAAGAAAGTTACAGCACAGGAACAGGCCCTTCGGCCGTCTCAAACCTGCACTGATCATGCTGCCCGTCTAATCTAAAACCTTCTACTCTTCTGGGGTCCCCCATCCTATTCATCTATTTGTCAAGGCGTCCCTTAAATGCCACTATTATACCTGCTTCCACCACCACCTCTGGCAGTGAGTTCCAGGCACGCCCTACCCTCTGTGTAAAAGAATTTTCCTCGTACATCTCCTCTAAACTTTGCCCCTCTCACCTTTAACCTGTGTCCCCTAGTAATTGACTCTTCCACCCTGGAAAAATGTTTCTGACCATCCTCTCTGTCCATGCCCCTCATAATTTTGTCGACTTCTGTCAGGTCACCCCTCAACCTCCGTCGTTCCAGTGAGATCAAACCAAGTTTCTCCAACCTCTCCTCACAGCTAATGCCCTCCATACAAGGCAACATCCTGGTAAATCTTTTCTGTACTCTCTCCAAAGCCTCCACATCCTTCTGGTAGTGTGGCGACCAGAATTGAACACTGTATTCCAAGTGTGGCCTAACTAAGGTTCTGTAAAGCTGCAACATGACTTTTCAATTTTTAAACTCAATGCCCCGGCCGATGAAGGCAAGCATGCCGTATGCCTTCTTGACTACCTTCTCCACTTGCGATGCCATACTCTTAATGGTTCTGCCATTTGCTGTATATTTCCCCACTGTATTAGACCTTCCAGAATGCGTTACCTCACATTTGGCTGGATGAAACTCCATCTGCCATCTCTCTGCCCAAGTCTCCGACCGATTTCTATCTTGCAGCATCCTCTGACGGTCCACATCACTATCCGCAATTCCACTAACCTTTGTGTTGTCTGCAAACTTACCAATCAAACCAGTTACATTTTCCTCCAAATCACTTATATATACTACAAACAGCACAAGTCACAGCAGTGATCCCCACGAAACACCACTAGTCACAGCCTTCCACTGCTACCCTCAGTCTTCTATGACCGAGCCAATTCTGTATCTATCTTACCAGTTCAGCTCTGATCCTGTGTGACTTCACCTTCTGTACCAGTCTGCCAAGGGGCTTACGATCTTCATCAACCATCTCCGTCACTTCCTCAAAAAACACTATCAAGTTAATGAGACACTACCTCCACTTCACAAAACCATGCTGCCTATCACGAATACGTCCACTTGCTTCGAAATGGCAGCAAATCCTGTCTCGAAGAATCCTCTCCAATAATTTCCCTACCACTGACGTAAAGTTCACCGGCTTGTAATTTTCTGGATTATCCTGCATTTTCCTTTAAATTTTCTGGGTTATCCTTAGGTTTGGGTTGTTTTCATTGGAGCCGAGAAGGGGGCCGGTGCATGTGTGTGTGTGTGTGGGTGGGTGGGTGGGGGGGGGGGGTGGGGGGGGTGGGGGGGGGGGGTGGGGGAGCTGATCGAGGTGTACAAGATTATTAGGGGCTTGGACAGGGTGGATAGGGAGCAGCTGTTCCCCTCAGTTGAAGGTCAGGCACGAGGGGCCACAAGTTCAAGATGAGGGGAGAAGGTTTAGGGGGGTTTTGAGGAAAAACCTTGTTACCCAGAGGGTGGTGACAGTTTGGAACCCACTGCCTGGGAGGGTGGTAGAAGCGGGTTGCCTCACATCCTTTAAACACTTGGCATGTCATAACATTCAAGGCTATGGGCCAAGTGCCAGCAAATGGGATTAGGTAGGTCAGGTGCTTTTCATGTGTCGGTGCAGACTCAATGGGCCGAAGGACCTCTTCACTGTTGCTATTGATACAAAGTTCGGTGGCATCGCAGACTGACTAGATGATAGCATAAAATTGCAAGAAGATATTGACAGACTCAGTGAATGGGCAAATTTGTGGCAAATGGAATTCAAAGTAAACAAGTGTGAGGTTATACATTTTGGACCAAAAAAGAATAGAAAAGAGCACTTTCTAAATGGAAAGAGGTTCGGTCCAGTGGATGTCCAAGCTGCAAACCATTCCTCCAGATCCTTGCCCTTCATGGATTTAATGAAGGCCAAGGCAATAGTTGGATTATTGAAAGACTTGACGGAGTTGGTGGATACCATTTTTCGGGTTGCAGGATAAAGCCTGACGGAATTCACTCCCCACAGCCTTGAGCTGTCTTTAAACTTCATTGAAGTCTCGAAGCTTCGTTTGTGTTGCTGCTGAAAAGTCCTGAATCCTCACTCCCTCCTGGGGCCAGGTGCCACCTCTCCGTACCCGTCTCCAGGACCTTCTTTCAAGTGTGGAAATGAAAATGAAATGAAAATCGCTTATTGTCACAAGTAGGCTTCAATGAAGTTACTGTGAAAAGCCCCTAGTCGCCACATTCCGGCGCCTGTTCGGGGAGGCTGTTACGGGAAGCAAATGTTTACAGGCCTGGGATGAAAACTATCCCTCAGCCTCAGAGACAGGATACGATGAACCCTTTCTAATTTGAAATGCCCAGGCTTCAAATCCAGTTGCGAAAACGTGGCAGTCGGTCCTTAAAGAACCTCACGGGAGCCTTACCCTCCACACTAAATGGGCAGAAAATAACAGAATTTATGGGCAGCATGGTAGCACAGTGGTTAGAACAACTGCTTCACAGCACCAGGGTCCCAGGTTCGATTCCCGGCTTGGGTCAGTATCTGTGCGGAGTCTGCACGTTCTCCCCGTGTCTGTGTGGGTTTCCTCTGGGCTCTCCAGTTTCCTCCCACAGTCCAAAGATGTGCAGGTTAGGTGGATTGGCCACGATAAATTGCCCTTAGTGTCCAAATAAAAGGTTAGGTGGGGTTACTGGGTTCCGGGGATGGGGGGGGAGGTATGGGCTTGGCTGGGGTGCTGTTTCCAAGGTGCAGACTCGATGGGCCGCGTGGCCTCCTTCTGCCCTGTAAATTCTATGATGACCATCTGACAGGCAATGACTCGGATGTTCTTTCTCTGACCCTCAGTTCTCCAAATCCTCCAGGACCTCCGCCACGCCACTCGGCTGGTTTTCAAAGGATTGAATTCTTGCCTCCGTCGAGGAGGCATCTTGCTGAACGTTCAGGATTCTCTCCTCCGGATCATCGAGCCTCTTCATGGAGCTTTGCAGCTGGTGCTCACAAGCTCACAGATATTGAGTCAGCACACTCCGCCTCTGGTCAGTAACACGGATAATGTCGGCAGCCATAATTTTCGCCGCCTCCCAGAGCCCCGGAGAGCGCGGGGTCGATAGACCTCCTGAGGGTCAGGCCGCCATGTTGAAAAGGCGGCTCCATTCCCGCTGAATCCACCTGCGCTGTTTTATCGACGCATTTCTTGATTCCTTTTGGCAGAATCCTACCAAACTAAACCCTGACATCTTCCAGGGACACGATCACAATATTAATTCAAGGATTAGGTAGATGGGAGCCGGGCAATCAGGTAAGTGACAGATTATAGGTGAGTGGTGCCAGAACCTGCGGAAAAACAGCTACTCCAGCTCCCATCTCACAAACCCGACATCCCCCCCCCCTCACACAGACTTCTAATTGATGAGGGTGTCGAGGGTTATGGGGAACTGGCAGGTAAATGGAGAGAAAGCTGAAATGAGGAGGGATCTCTTTACTCGAAGATGTGGTGAAGCTTTGGAAATCTGTACCCCAGAGGATTTACAGTGCAGAACGACACCATTAGGCCCATTGACTCTGCATCACCCTTGGAAAGAGCACCCTACTTAAGCCCACACCTCCACCTAGCCCCGTAACCCAATAACCCCATCTAACCTTTTTGGACACTAAGAGCAATTTAGCATGGCCAATCCACCTAACCTGCACATCTTTGGACCATGGGAGGAAACCGGAGCACCCGGAGGAAACCCACGCAGACACACCGAGAACGTGCAGACAGTGACCCAAGCCGGGAATCGAACCTGGGACCCTGGAGTTGTGAAGCAACAGTGCTAACCACTGTGCTGACCATTGTGATAGGGGGATAGTGCAGGAAAACAGTGCTGAGGTTGGTCAGCCAATGATCCCATTGAATGGTTCAGGTTCGATGGGCCGAATGGCCGCCTGCAGTTCATATTTGTTGTGATCTCCTGGACAGGAAGCTGTGAGCTTGGATCTGTCAATCAACATGAATCAGCACCTTCAGGAGAATTGGGAGGGTGAATATTAGATACAGCAGAGTGAGAATGGAGGGAGATTGTGTGGGATGGAGATTTACAGCTTTCGCGGAATAAGAGAGAGGAAAAATGTTCCATAGAAACGAGAATTGTCTGTTCTAAGTTTCGATCCTGTACTGACAATGATGAATTTTGTCAATTATTTTTACAGGATATTAGATGAGGAAGAATTACAGACAGAAATCTCAAACATTACGTCTCGATCTGAGAGAGTCACTCGATTCCCTGGAGCCTGAACATCATCGGCCTTTGAATCTAGAAGGAGAAATGTTTACCCGAATTGTCCCCTAAAGATTTCAAACATCAGTGTGACTGGAAAAGCACCGAGACCCACACAACACACACCCGAGTGAGAGTGTTCCAGTGAACTGACTGTGGAAACATCAGTGTGACAGGAAAAGCACCGAGACCCACACAACACACACCCGAGTGAGAGTGTTCCAGTGAACTGACTGTGGAAACATCAGTGTGACAGGAAAAGCACCGAGACCCACACAACACACACCCGGGTGAGAGAGTTCATAGACTCCCAGAATTTACAGTGCAGAAGGAGGCCGTTTGGCCCATCGAGTCTGCACCAGCCCTTGGAAAAATCAGCCTGCCTAAGCCCACACCTCCATCCTATCACCGTAACCCAATAACCGCACCCAACCTTTTTCGACACTCAGGGCAATTTAGCATGGCCAATCCACCTTACCTGCACATCTTTGGACTGTGGGAGGAAACCGGAGCACCCGGAGGAAACCCACGCAGACACGGGAGAAAGTGCAGACTCCGCACAGACAGTTCCAGCGAACTTACTGTGGAAAGAGCTTTAACCAGTTCCACAGCCTGAATAGACATAACATTCAAAGCAGGGAGAGACCATACCCGTGTTGTGTCTGTGGAAGAGGCTTCAATTGATCATCCAACCTGGAGAGACACGAGGAGACCCAAAACATGGAGAAACCATGGAAATGTGGGGACTGTGGGAAGGGATTCCGAGCCCCATCTGAGCTGGAGACTCATCGACGCAGTCACACTGGGGAGAGGCCATTCACCTGCTCTCAGTGTGGGAAGGCATTCAGTCAGTTATCTAACCTTCAGGCACACCAGCGAGTTCACACTGGGGAGAGGCCATTTACCTGCTCTCAGTGTGGGAAAGGATTCTGTGATTCGTCCCACCTATTGAGACACCAGCGAGTTCACACTGGGGAGAAGCCATTCACCTGCTCTCAGTGTGGAAAGGGATTCACTCAGTTATCCCACCTGCGCATTCACCAGCGAGTTCACGCTGGAGAGAAGCCATTCGCCTGCTCTCAGTGTGGGAAAGGATTTACTGAGTTATCCACCCTGCGGAGACACCAGCGAGTTCACACTGGGGAGAGGCCATTCACCTGCTCTCAGTGTGAGCAGAGATTCATTGATTTATCCGCCCTGCGGCAACATCAGCGATTACACACTGGGGAGAGGCCATTCACCTGCTCTCAGTGTGGGAAGGGATTCAGTGATTCATTCACCCTGCTGAAACATCAGCGAGTTCACACTGGGGAGAGGCCATTCACCTGCTCTCAGTGTGGGAAGGGATTCACTCAGCCATCCAACCTGCAGACACACCAGCGAATTCACACTGGGGAGAGGCCGTTCACCTGCTCTCAGTGTGGGAAGGGATTCACTCAGTTATCCACCCTGAAGACACACCAGCAAATTCATACTGGGGAGACACTGTTCACCTGCTCTCAGTGTGGGAAGGGACTCACTCGGTTATCTCACCTGCAGAGACACCAGCGAGTTCACACTGGGGAGAGACCATTCACCTGCTCTCAGTGTGGAAAGGGATTCACTCAGTTATCTCACCTGCAGACACACCAACGAGTTCACACTGGGGAGAGGCCATTCACCTGCTGTCAGTGTGGGAAGGGATTCACTCAGTTATCCGACCTGCGGACACACCAGCGAATTCACACTGGGGAGAGGCCATTCACCTGCTCTCAGTGTGGGAAGAGATTCACTCAGTTATCCACCCTGCAGTCACACCAGCGAGTTCACTCTGGGGAGAGACCGTCCACCTCTCAATGTGCGATGGGATTCCTTGCTTCAGCGCACCTGCTGTGACACCAACAATTTCACAATCGATTACAGGGGTTGGATTCTGCTGTTATTGTTTCTGCTCTACACCCAGGACTGCATTTTGTTCATTCTGACAGGTGGTCAGTGGGGATGGTTGGAGGGTTTCTTTCTGCTGGACTGGCCAGTCTCACCACTTTGCCTCCAGTGGGCTGATGGTCTTTGAGCCTTGTTGCTAATACCTGGCATCAAATTGCACAAGGATCACAGTGTGAAAGGATGTTTGGAAGTTTGAAGATATTTAGTTCCTATTTCTGTTTGGAACCCCCCAAAGCATGCCACACTGCCATGGAGATGAGCCCTGGTAGTTACATGATTCTTTTGTTTAATTTATCTGGGTGTTCCTCACAGAAGAAAACTATCAGGGTGTGAGGGGCAAGTTGTCTGAGGTTGACTGGAATCTGATTGGTACAGGGAATACCTAATGTTTAAGGAATTATATATTTATCAGGGGTCGGTTAGGTTAGTTGGCAGGATGACTGGTTTGTGATGCAGAGCAAGGCCAACAGTGAGGATTCAACTCCCGTACTGGCTGAGTTTATTCATGAAGGCCCCACCTTCTCAACCAGGCCCCTTGCCTGAGGTGTGCTGACCCTCAGGTTAAATCACCTCCAGTCAACTCTCTCTCTGTCAAAGGGGAGAGCAGCCTATGGTCCTCTGGGATTTTTGCAACTTTTATTTTGCATATATACAACAAATATAGATTCCTTTAAGGAACAAAAATCTAACAGGAAAAGTGATGTAACCGGGGTGAACAAGAAAAGTTAAAGATTCCACGAGATCCATTCGAATTCAGCAAATGAGGATCAAGAAACTGATGGGAGCAAACTGGCAAGAAACATAAAAACTGACTGGAAAAGCTTCTCCAGGAATGTGAAAAGGAAAAGATTAGCAAAGACCAATGTGGGTCCATTCCAGGCAGAGACAGGAGAGTTTATAATGGGGAGTAAGGAAATGGCAGAGAAACTAAACAATGTGTGTCTGACTTCACAGAGGAAGATACAGAAATTGTCCCCAAAACACCAGAGAACCAAAGGACTGGCAGAGATTAGTATTGGTGAAAAAGTCGTACTGGAGAAATTACTGGGCTTGAAAGTGAATAAATCCCCAAAAGCTGATGATCAACATCCCAGAGTGTTGAACGAGGTGGCTGTAGAGATCTCTATTCCTCATTCTAAATTCTCCTGACTCTATCTGGAATGGACAAAACTTTGCCTGAGCCAAATGTTTCCTTTTTACGTAACCAGAAACACTTTTACAGTCTATTTTTATGTATTTTGCCGGTTCACATTCTATTCTCCCTTTTCTTTTTCCTCGGTGCCTTGGTCGAAGAACGGAAGTAAATCCTCGAAAATGAATCCTCACTTGGACAAATTCTGAGACAATTAAGTTTCGACTTCCAGGACAGAGTAACTATAATTGTGGAGTGTGATTTTAGATTGTGTAACAGGACAAAGTTCTAGTTTATAGTTTACTGTGTAGGTTTCCAAGTTAAAGTAGCTTCTAGTTTGTTTGTTGTATTAAAAGTCATAAAACTTGAAGTGCTGTCGTCTGATCCTTTCATTTGTTGACTGGGAGTTTGATTTTTTAATAAGAAGTTGGTGACCTTTATGGGGGTCCAAATCCACAAGTTTTGTCTTCCTATTTGAGCCTCGGGCACCTTTCTGTCTCTATTGCTCGCGTCAATGACAGCCAGGTGATGGAGCTGAGGGCTGACTTTCGCTGAATTTAGCTGAGAATAACGGGGCCTGTTCCCCAGTAGGGGAACTGCCATGGGCGTCGCTACTAGAGCCAGAAAGTTGCTGGAGGCTTGACTGAAATGAAGTGAAATGAAAATCGCTTATTGTCACAAGTAGGCTTCAAATGAAGTTACTGTGAAAAGCCCCTTGTCGCCACATTCCGGCGCCTGTTCGGGGAGGCTGGTACGGGAATTGAACCATGCTGCTGGCCTGCCTTGGTCTGCTTTAAAAGCCAGCGATTTATCCCTGTGCTAAACTGGGAACTGGACCTCTAACCAATCAGGTTTTGGGAGGGGGGTGACAGGGGATGACGATGATGTGACCCCCAAGGTTCAGTACCCCCGTGTCCCAAGCGGGAAGTCACGGGAACAGGGTACAGAGGAGCTGAAGGGAATCCATGTGTGACCAGAACATTGTGAACATCCTGTTACTCTGGTTGTCTTTGATCCTCAAGTAATTTTCAGTTAGTTTTTTTAACCATGTTTCTGTTTCATCAATAAACCTTTAACAGGAAAATATTTGAATTTGTTGGACTTTTCCTGATTAAATTGGTTCACTTTCGGGTAAGTGGGTGAGAGGGCTTGGCAGGCTCTTGAACAGAAAGTGAGTCCCTATGAGGCAATTGGCAAAGGAGCCAGAGGGGTCGAGCAGATTTTATTTTTCTTTTGACACAGTGTTTGAAAATGCAATTCAGGGAATCAATCGTGATTGACTAATTTATCAAGGTTCTCTGAGGAAGTAACAAGGGATGTCAATAAAGGGGAACCTGTAGATGTGCTTTATCTGGATTTCCAGAAGGTATTTCCCATTGTGCCACATCAAAGGTTATTACACAAAATAAGAGCTCATGGTTTGGGGGCAACATATCAGCATGGATAGAGGATTGGTTAGCGAACAGGAAGCAGCCAGTAGGTATAAATGGGTCATTTCTGGGTGGGTAAGATGTGACAAGTGGAATGTCACCAGGATCAGTGCTGGGCTCTCACCCATTTACAATCGGTATGAATGTGGTGGATGACGGGATTGAATGGCGGCTAAATTTTCTGATCCCTCAAAGACAGGTCGGAAAGTAATTTGTGAAGTGGATTGAAGGAGTCTGCAAGTCAACACCATAATCCCAGCCAAACTCCTATCAAAGCTCCAAAACCTAGGACTTGGCTCCCCACTCTGCAACTGGATCCTCGATTTTCTGACCAACAGACCACAGTCAGTAAGAATGAACAACAACACCTCCTCCACAATAGTCCTCAACACTGGCGCCCCGCAAGGCTGCATACTTAGCCCCCTACTCTACTCCCTGTACACACACGACTGCGTGGCAAAACTTGGTTCCAACTCCATCCACAAGTTTGCTGATGATATGACCATAGTGGGCCGGATCTCGAATAACGATGAGTCCGAATACAGGAGGGAGATAGAGAACTGAGTGGAGTGGTGTAGCGACAACAATCTCTCCCTCAATGCCAGCAAAACTAAAGAGCTGGTAATTGACTTCAGGAAACAAAGTACTGTACACACCCCTGTCAGTATCAACGGGGCTGAGGTGGAGATGGTTAGCAGTTTCAAATTCCTAGGGGTGCACATCTACAAAAATCTGTCCTGGTCCACCCACGTTGATGCTACCACCAAGAAAGCACAACAACGCCTATACTTCCTCAGGAAACTAAGGAAATTCGGCATGTCCACATTGACTCTTACCAACCTTTACAGATGCACCATAGAAAGCATCCAATCAGGCTGCATCACAGCCTGGTATGGCAACTGCTCTGAAGCAAGAAACTTCAGAGAGTCGTGAACACCGCCCAGTCCATCACACAAACCTGCCTCCCGTCCATTGACTCCATCGACACCTCCCGCTGCCTGGGGAAAGCGGGCAGTATAATCAAGGTTTAGAGTAGGGAATATACAGTGAATGGTAGAACCCTCAAGAGTATTGAAAGTCAAAGAGATCTAGGAGTACAGGTCCACAGGTCATTGAAAGGGGCAACACAGGTGGAGAAGGTAGTCAAGAAGGCATACGGCATGCTTGCCTTCATTGGCCGGGGCATTGAGTATAAGAATTGGCAAGTCATGTTGCAGCTGTATAGAACCTTAGTTAGGCCACACTTGGAGTATAGTGTTCAATTCTGGTCTCCACACTACCAGAAGGATGTGGAGGCTTTAGAGAGGGTGCAGCAGAGATTTACCAGAATGTTGCCTGGTATGGAGGGCATTAGCTATGAGGAGCGGTTGAATAAACTCGGTTTGTTCTCACTGGAATGAAGGAGGTTGAGGGGAGACCTGATAGAGGTCTACAAAATTATGAGGGGCATAGACAGAGTGGATAGTCAGAGGCTTTTCCCCAGGGTAGAGGGGTCAATTACTAGGGGGCATAGGTTTAAGGTGAGGGGCAAGGTTTAGAGTAGATGTACGAGGCAAGTTTTTTACGCAGAGGGTAGTGGGTGCCTGGAACTTGCTACCGGAGGAGGTGATGGAAGTAGGGACGATAGTGACATTTAAGGGGCATCTTGACAAATACATGAATAGGATGGGAATAGAGGGATACGGACCCAGGAAGTGTAGAAGATTGTAGTTTAGTCGGGCAGCATGGTCGGCACGGGCTTGGAGGGCCTAAGGGCCTGTTCCTGTGCTGTACATTTCTTTGTTCTTTGTATCCCTCCCACCCGGCTTACTCACTCTTCCAACTTCTTCCATCGGGCAGGAGATACAGAAGTCTAAGAACACGCACGAACAGACTCAAAAACAGCTTCTTCACCACTGTCACCAGACTCCTAAATGACCCTCTTATGGACTGATTTCATTAACAATACACCCTGTATGCTTCATCCGATGCCAGTGCTTTTGTAGTTACATTGTATATGTTGTGTTGCCCTATTATGTATTTTCTTTTATTCCCTTTTCTTCTCATGTACTTAATGATCTGTTGAGCTGCTCGCAGAAAGATACTTTTCACTGTACCTCGGTACAGTGACAATAAACAAATCCAATCCAATCCAAAGGACTACAAATAGGTTAAGTGTCTGGGCAAAAAACTGACAGATGGAGCACAACTTGGGAAAATGTGAATTGTCCACTTTGTCAGGAAGTATTAATAAAACAATGTTATTTAAATGGAGAGAGATTGCAGAACTCTGAGGTACAGAGGGATCGGGGTGCCCGATCCCAAGTTAGTCTGCAGGTACAGCAAGTGATTGGGAAGGTCCATGGAATATTATTGTTTATTGCAAAGGAAATCTAATATAAATGTAGGGATGTTTTGCTGCAGTTGTATATTCATAGAGGTTTACAGCATGAAAACAGGCCCTCCGGCCCAAATTGTCCATGCCGCCCAGTTTTTACCACTAAGCTCATCCCAATTGCCTACATTTGGCCCATACCCCACTATACCAGCATTCCCACATAACTGTCTAAATGCTTGTACCCACCTCTACTACTGCCTCTGGCAGTTCGTTCCAGATACTCGCCACCCTCTGTGTGAAAAGAATTTCCGCTCTGGTCTCTTTTATATCTCTCTCCTCTCACCTTAAACCTATGCCCTCTAGTTTTAGACACCCCTACCTTTGGGAAAAGATGTTGACTATCTACCTCATCTATGCCCCTCATTATTTTACAGACCTCTATAAGATCAGGCCTAAGCCCTCTATGCTCCAGGGTAATAAGTCAAAGAACAAAGAACAAAGAACAAAGAAATGTACAGCACAGGAACAGGCCCTTCGGCCCTCCAAGCCCGTGCCGACCATACTGCCCGACTAAGCTACAATCTTCTACACTTCCTGGGTCCGTATCCTTCTATTCCCATCCTATTCATATATTTGTCAAGATGCCCCTTAAATGTCCCTATCGTCCCTGCCTCCACTACCTCCTCCGGTAGTGAGTTCCAGGCACCCACTACCCTCTGCGTAAAAAACTTGCCTCGTATATCTACTCTAAACTTTGCCCCTCTCACCTTAAACCTATGCCCCCTAGTAATTGACCCCTCTACCCTGGGGAAAAGCCTCTGACTATCCACTCTGTCTATGCCCCTCATAATTTTGTATACCTCTATCAGGTCGCCCCTCAACCTCCTTCGTTCCAGTGAGAACAAACCGAGTTTATTCAATCGCTCCTCATAGCTTATGCCCTCCATACCAGGCAACATTCTGGTAAATCTCTTCTGCACCCTCTCTAAAGCCTCCACATCCTTCTGGTAGTGTGGCGACCAGAATTGAACACTATACTCCAAGTGTGGCCTAACTAAGGTTCTATACAGTTGCAACATGACTTGCCAATTCTTATACTCAATGCCCCGGCCAATGAAGGCAAGCATGCCGTATGCCTTCTTGACTACCTTCTCCACCTGTGTAGCCCCTTTCAGTGATCTGTGGACCTGTACTCCTAGATCTCTTTGACTTTCAATACTCTTGAGGGTTCTACCATTCACTGTATATTCCCTACCTGCATTAGCCCTTCCAAAATGCATTACCTCACATTTGTCCAGGTTAAACTCCATCTGCCATCTCTCCGCCCAAGTCTCCAGACAATCTAAATCTAAGTCCTGGCCGCATCCGAGTAAATCTCTTATGCACTCTTTCTAGTTTAATAATATCCTTTCTATAATAGCACCAGAACTGTACACAATACTCCAAGTGTGGTCTTATTAATGTCTTGTACAAATTCAGCAAGACGTTCCAACTCCTGTATTCAATGTTCTGACCAATGAAATCAAGTATGCCAAATACCTTCTTCTTCACCCTGACCATCTGTGACTCCACTTTCAAGGAGCTATGAACCGGTACTCCTCGATCTCTTTGTTCTATAACTCTCCCCAACTCCCTACCACTCACTGAGTAGGTTCTGCCCTGATTCAATCTACCATAATGCATCACACTCACATTTATCTAAACTGGTACTAACGACATAGGCAGGAAGGGGCATGAGGTCCTGCAGCAGGAGTTCAGGGAGCTAGGCAGAAAGATAAAAGACAGGACCTCTAGGGTTGTAAACTCAGGATTACCCCCTGTGCCACATGCCAGGAGGCTAGAAATAGGAAGATAGAGCAGCAAAACACGTGGCTAAACAGCTGGTGTAGGAGGGAGGGTTTCCGATATCTGGACCACTGGGAGGTCTTCCGGGGCAGGTGTGACCTATATAAGAAGGACGGGTTGCATCTAAACTGGAGAGGCATAAATATCCTGGCCGCGGGGTTTGCTAGTGTCACACGGGAGGGTTTAAACTAGTATGGCAGGGGGGTGGGCACAGGAGCAATAGGTCAGAAGGTGAGAGCATTGAGGGAGAACTAGGGAATAGGGACAGTGTGGCTCTGAGGCAGAGCAGACAGGGAGATGTTGCTGAACACAGCGGGTCTGGTGGCCTGAAGTGCATATGTTTTAATGCAAGAAGTATTACGGGTAAGGCAGATGAACTTAGAACTTGGTTTAGTACTTGGAACGATGATGTTGTTGCCATTACAGAGACCTGGTTGAGGGAAGGGCAGGATTGGCAGCTAAATGTTCCAGGATTTAGATGTTTCAGGCGGGATAGCGGGGGATGTAAAAGGGATGGCGGAGTTGCGCTACTGGTTAGGGAGGATATCACAGCTGTACTAGGGGAGGACACCTCAGAGGGCAGTGAGGCTATATGGGTAGAGATCAGGAATAAGAAGGGTGCAGTCACAATGTTGGGGGTTTACTACAGGCCTCCAAACAGCCAGCGGGAGATAGAGGAGCAGATAGGTAGACAGATTTTGGAAAAGAGTAAAAACAACAGGGTTGTGGTGATGGGAGACTTCAACTTCCCCAATATTGACTGGGACTCACTTAGTGCCAGGGGCTTAGACGGGGCAGAGTTTGTAAGGAGCATCCAGGAGGGCTTATTAAAACAATATGTAGACAGTCCAACTAGGGAAGGGGCGGTATTGGACCTGGTATTGGGGAATGAGCCCGTCCAGGTGGTAGAAGTTTCAGTAGGGGAGCATTTCGGGAACAGTGACCACAATTCAGTAAGTTTTAAAGTGCTGGTGGACAAGGGTAAGAGTGGTCTTCGGGTGAATGTGCTAAATTGGGGGAAGGCTAATTATAACAATACTAGGCGGGAACTGAAGAACCTAGATTGGGGGCGGATGATTGAGGGCAAATCAACATCTGACATGTGGGAGGCTTTCAAGTGTCAGTTGAAAGGAATTCCAGTGATGAAGAAGGATAAATACGGCAATTTTGGGGAATCTTGGATAACGAGAGATATTGTAGGCCTCGTCAAAAAGAAAAAGGAGGCATTTGTCAGGGCTAAAAGGCTGGGAACAGACGAAGCCTGTGTGGAATATAAGTAAAGTAGGAAGGAACTTAAGCAAGGAGTCATGATGGCTAGAAGGGGTCACAAAAAGTCATTGGCAAATAGGATTAAGGAAAATCCCAAGGCTTTTTACACGTACATAAAAAGCAAGAGGGTAGCCAGGGAAAGGGTTGGCCCACTGAAGGATAGGCAAGGGAATCTATGTGTGGAGCCAGAGGAAATGGGCGAGGTACTAAATGAATACTTTGCATCAGTATTCACCAAAGGGAAGGAATTGGTAGATGTTGAGTCTGGAGAAGGGTGTGTACATAGCCTGGGTCACATTGAGATCCAAAAAGACGTGGTGTTGGGCGTCTTAAAAAATATTAAAGTAGATAAGTCCCCAGGGCCTGATGGGATCTACCCCAGAATACTGAAGGAGGCTGGAGAGGAAATTGCTGAGGCCTTGACAGAAATCTGGATCCTCACTGTCTTCAGGTGATGTCCCGGAGGACTGGAGAATAGCCAATGTTGTTCCTCTGTTTAAGAAGGGTTGCAAGGGTAATCCAGGGAACTACAGGCCGGTGAGCCTTACTTCAGTGGTAGGGAAATTACTGGAGAGAATTCTTCGAGACAGGGTCTACTCCCATTTGGAAGTAAATAGACATATTAGTGAGAGACAGCATGGTTTTGTGAAGGGGAGGTAGTGTCTCACTAACTTGATAGAGTTTTTCGAGGATGTCACAAAGATGATTGATGCAGGTAGGGCAGTGGATGTTGTCTATATGGACTTCAGTAAGGCCTTTGACAAGGTACCTCATGGTAGACTAGTACAAAAGGTGAAGTCACACAGGGTCGGGTGAGCTGGCAAGGTGGATACAGAACTGGCTAGGTCATAGAAGGCAGAGAGTAGCAATGGAAGGATGCTTTTCTAATTGGAGGGCTGTGACCAGTGGTGTTCCGCAGGGATCAGTGCTGGGACCTTTTCACTATATATATATATATATAAATGATTTGGAGGAAAATGTAACTGGTCTGATTAGTAAGTTTGTAGACGACACAAAGATTAGTGGAATTGCGGATAGCGATGAGGACTGTCAGAGGATACAGCAGGATTTAGATTGTTTGGAGACTTGGGCGGAGAGATGGCAGATGGAGTTTAATCCGGACAAATGTGAGGTAATGCATTTTGGAAGGTCTAATGCAGGTAGGGAATATACAGTGAATTGTAGAACCCTCAAGAGTATTGAATTTCAGAGAGATCTAGGTGTACAGGTCCACAGGTCACTGAAAGGGGCAACACAGGTGGAGAAGGTAGTCAAGAAGGCATACGGCATGCTTGCCTTCATTGGCCGGGGCATTGAGTATAAGAATTGGCAAGTCATGTTGCAGCTGTATAGAACCTTAGTTAGGCCACACTTGGAGTATCGTGTTCAATTCTGGTCGCCACACTACCAGAAGGATGTGGAGGCTTCAGAGAGGGTGCAGAAGAGATTTACCAGAATGTTGCCTGGTATGGAAGGCATTAGCTATGAGGAGCGGTTGAATAAACTCGTTTTGTTCTTACTGGAACGACGGAGGTTGAGGGGCGACCTGATAGAGGTCTACAAAATTATGAGGGGCATAAACAGAGTGGATAGTCAGAGGCTTTTCCCCATCGTAGAGGGGTTAATTACTAGGGGGCATAGGTTTAAGTTGAGTGGGGCAAGGTTTAGTGTAGATGTCCGAGGCAAGTTTTTTACACAGAGGGTAGTGGGTGCCTGGAACTCGCTACCGGAGGAGGTGGTGGAAGCAGGGACGATAGTGACATTTAAGGGGCATCTTGACAAATACATGAATAGGATGGGAATAGAGGGATACGGACCCAGAAAGTGTAGAAGATTGTAGTTTAGTCGGGCAGCATGGTCGGCACGGGCTTGGAGGGCCGAAGGGCCTGTTCCTGTGCTGTACATTTCTTTGTTCTTGTTGTTCGAAACTCCATCTGCCATTCATTTGTCCGCTGGCCCAATTGATCAAGTTCCGTTGCAATCCTAAATAACCTTCTTCACTCGTCATTATGCCACCAACCTTGGTGTCATTTGCAAACTTACTAACCATGCCTCCTACATTCTCATCAAAATCATTAATATAAATAACAAATAAAGTGGACCCATAATTGATCCCTGAGGCACACCGCTGGTCCCAGGCCTCCAGTTTGAAAAACAACCTTCTACAACCATCCTTTGTCTTCTGTCATCAAGCCAATTTTGCATGCAATTGGCTACCTGAAAATGAAATGAAAATCGCTTATTATCACAAGTAGGCTTCAAATGAAGTTACTGTGAAAAGCCGCTGGTCGCCACAGTCCGGCGCCTGTTCGGGGAGGCTGGTACGGGAATTGAACCTGCGCTGCTGGCCAGCATTGGTCTGTTTTAATTGTCAGCTATTTAGCCCTGTGTGAACCAGCCCCTGAACCTACCTCACCCTGGATCCGTGAGATTTAACTTGTGCAACAACCTACCATGCGGTACCTTGACAAAGGCTGTGCAAAGTCCATGTTGACAACATCGACTGCACTACCCTCATCTACCTTCAAAAAACACAAATCAAATTCGTGAGACATGATTTTCCACTCAAAGCCATGCTGACTGTCCTTAATCAGTCCTTGCCTCTCTAAATGCCTGTAGATCCTGCCTCTCAGAATACCTTCTGACAACTTACCCCCCACAGACGTTAGGTTCACCGGTCTGTAGTTCCCAGGCTTTTCCCTCTGGCCTTTCTTAAACAAAGGCACAACATTTGCTACCCTCCAATCTTCAGGCACCTCACCTGCGGCTGTCGGCGATTCAAATATGTCTGCTAGGGAACCTGCAATTTTCCCCCGAACCTCCCGCAATATCCTGGGATACATTTCATCAGGTCCCGGGGATTTATCTACCTGGATGTGCTCTCCGCTTTGTGGGTAATCTGCGATCCCAAAACCAAATTTTAACAGTCCCAGCTCTCCATACCTTCCATACTGTCTCTCCTAGCCTTGGCATCTAGGGATGGTTTTGCGAACCTGCCTGTGTATCTGCACCTAGCAGTGTTTGGTGATAGAGAGGAACTGGAGCTTTACTCTGTATCTAACCCCGTGCTGCACCTGGCCTGGGAGTGTTTGATGGGGACAGTGCCGAGGAGGATATACTTTGTATCTAACCTTGTGCTATACCTATCGTGGGAGTGTTTGATGGGGACAGCATCGAGGGAGATTTACTCTGTATCTAACACCATACTTTATCAGCCTTGGGAATGTTTCATGGGACAATGTAGGGGGAGCTGTGCTGTAACTGATTGGAGAATGGTTCAAGCTGGCACTTGGTACTCATCCATCTAACCTGTGCATCTTTGGACTGTGGGAGGAAACTGGAGCACCCGGAGGAAACCCACGTAGACACGGGGAGGAAGTGCAAACTCGACACTGTCACCCAAGGCCGGAATCGAACTCCCTCCCTCTGATCTCCAGTCAGCCTCTGTTCGAATGAAAAGAGCCCCAGTTTCTCTAATCTCACCTGATAACTAAAGCCTCTCTTCCCTGGGATCATCTCAGTGAATCTCTTCTGCACCCTCTCCATGGCCTTGACATCCTTCCTGATGTGAGATCCCCAAAAGCTGATCTAATATTCTAACTGCAGCCGAACCAATGATTTGTACAGGTTTACATGACCTCTGTCCTTTTGTACTCCACACCCAGAATTATAAAACGTTGGATCCCATGTGTTTTTTAAACACTTTATCAACTTGTCCTCCCACATTTCAAAGTTTATGTATCTGAACTCGTTTTAGGGTTTTGGAGACATTAACATAACATGGCTGAAATACATTGACATCAAATGTCTGATATAATATGTGTTATGGGAGAGAGAAGTTTAGTCTGAGTTAGAAACTCAAGCAGGTGCTTCACTGCAGACAGATCACCATGGAAACGCTGATCAGACATTCTATTCCACAGAATCGTCCCATTGGAAACTCTAATCGGATCGGGGAGAGGACAGAGTTTGTTTGTTATTAACCTCAACATAAACTTAAACCAGAGTGCATAATGGAACAGATTAAATTCTAATGTGTGATGTTTATAGCTACAGTAATGGAATTATCAGAAATAATAGAATTAATAGGCAGGGTAGTTTAGGGAAAATGAGGAAATTACCGAAGAAACTTAACTGCTGGGAACCAAGAATGTGTCCTTGTAAATCACAGATTAGAGAAATTCCTGCATGAACTGTGTTCCGTACTGGGCACCAAACCTCAGGAAAGATACATTGCACTTGATAACAGTCCAGTACAGATTGACCATGAAGAAGTGAGGCTGGTGAACTGAGTGAATCCCTTCCCACACACGGAGAACATTAACGGTCACTCCTCAGTGTGAACAGGTCGATGAATCTCCAGGTCTGATTAAATCTATTCCATAATCCCCAGATTTCCAAGGTTTCTTCCAGCGTGACTACATATCGTTCGAAAGGTCAGACCATCGGCTAAAACGTCATCCACATTCCGAACACGTGAACTGTTTCTCCCACATTGAACAGGGTCTTTGAACAAAGAACAATACAGCACAGGAACTGGCCCTTCGCCCCTCCAAGCCTGTACGGGTCATAATGCCAACCTTTGCCGAAACCCTCAGCGCGTCCTTGTGTCGTATCCCTCTATACCCATCCTATCCATGACTTTGTCAAGATGCATTTTGAACGCCGTTAATGTACCTGCTTCCACAACCACCCCGTGGCAATGCGTTCCAGGCACTCACCACCCTCTGCGTAAAATAAACTGCCTTGCACATCTCCTCTAAACTTTGCCCCAGGGACCTTAAACCTACGTCCCCTGCTGATTGACCCCTCCACCCTAGGAAAGAGTGCCTGCCCATCCATTCTGTCTATGCCCCTCTTAATCTTGTCGACCTCTATCAGGTCACCACTTAACCTCCGCCGTTCTAATGAAAACAGTCCGCGTCTATTCAGCCTCTCCACATCGCTAACACCCTCCAGTCTAGGCAACATCCTGGTAAACCTCCTCTGCACCCTCTCCAAAGCCTCCACATCCTTCTGGTACTGTGGCGACCAGAATTGTGGACAATATTCCAAGTGCAACCTTAACAAGGTTCTATACAACTGTAGCATGACTTGCCAGTTTTTATATTTGATGCCCTGTCCAATGAAGGCAAGCATTCCGTATGCTTTCTTGAGCACCTTGTCCATTTGTGCTGTGAACTTCAAAGATCTGTGCACATGCACACACAGATCTCTCTGGCTTTCTATATTCCTAGGAGTCTTGCCATTTACGGAATATTTCACATCATAATATAATAATATTCTCCTTAACCAGTAATGCTACTCCCCCACCCCTTTTACATCCCCCTCTATCTCTCCTGGAGCATCTCTATCCTCCAATGTTCAGCTGCAAATCTTACCTTTCCTTTAAACATGTTTCTGTGATAGCCACAACATCGTAATTCCAAGTACTAATAAATGCTCTAAGTACCTCGATCTCCCCGCTATACTTCTGGCGTTGAAACAAATACTCTTCAAACCACTATGTTTGAGCAGACAGGGTGATGTGGTTCTCTTATTTTTGTTCTCCAATTCCCCTTCAGTTATTACACCTTCTACGCTAGCGCTCTGGTTCCCATCCCCCTGCGATACCAGTTTAAATCCTCCCGAATGACTCTAGCAAACCTCCCAACCAGGATATTGGTGCCCCTCCAGTTTAGATGCAACACGTCCTTCTTGTACAGGTCACACCTGCCCCGAGGAGATCCCAGTGGCTGTTCACCCTCCCCCTTCAGGATGTCCTGTGTTCGCTCAGAGACATCCTGGACCCTGGCACCAGGGAGGCAACATACCATCCTGGAGTCTCTTTCCTGCCACATAAGCGCCTGTCTGTGCCCCTTCCTCTCGAGTCCCCTATAGCTATCGATCTCCTGCACTTTGCCCTCCCCTGCTGAGCAGCAGAGCCACTGTTCAGGCTGCTGTTGTTGTTTTCCCCACTGGGCTATCCCTCCCCAACAGTATCCAAAACGGTATACCTGTTAGAGAGGGGAACAGCCATAGGGGATTCCTGCACTCCCTGCCTGCCCTTTATAGCAGTCACCCATCTGTCTGATCCAGTGAACAGACTGTGGAAATAACTAACCAGTTATACAGCCTAAAAAAGAATCACACCATTCACAGCAGGGAGACACCATGCACGTGTCCTGTGTGGACAAGGTTTCAACTGATCATCCAACCTGGAGAGACACAAGGACACCGGCACCATGGAGAAAGTGTGGAAATGTGGGGACTGTGGGAAACGGTTCAAATGTTCATCTCAGCTGGAAAATCATTGACGCAGTCACACTGGGACATAACGCTCACCGGCCTGCAGTTCCCTGGATTATCATTGCTACCCTTCTTAAACAAAGGAACAACATTGGCTATTCTCCAGTCCTCCGGGACATCACCTGAAGACTGTGAGGATCCAAACATTTCTGTCAAGGCCTCAGCAATTTCCTCTCTAGCCTCCTTCAGTATTCTGCGGTAGATCCCATCTGGCCCTGGGGACTTATCTACCTCAATATTTTTCAAGACGCCCAACACCTCGTCTTTTTGGATCTCAATGTGACCCAGGCTATCGACACACCCTTCTCCAAACTCAACATCCACTAATTCCTTCTCTTTGGTGAATACTGATGCAAAGTATTCACTTAGTACCTCGCCCATTTCCTCCAGCTCCACACATAGATTCCCTTGCCTATCCTTCAGTGGGCCAACCCTTTTCCTGGCCACCCTCTTGCTTTTTATGTACTTGGGATTTTCCTTAACCTCTTTGCCAATGACTTTTCGTGCCCCCTTCTAGCCCTCCTGACTTATTGCTTAAGTTCCTTCCTACTTTACTTATATTCCACACAGGCTTTGTCTGTTCCCAGCCTTCTAGTCCTGACAAATGCCTCCTTTTTCTTTTTGACGAAGCCTACAATATCTCTCGTTATCCAAGATTCCCGAAATATGCCATATTTATCCTTCTTCCTCATAGGAACATGCCAGTCCTGAATTCCTTTCAACTGACACTTGAAAGCCTCCCACATGTCAGATGTTGATTTGCCCTCAAACATCCGCCCCCAATCTATGTTCTTCAGTTCCCGCCTAATATTGTTATAATTAGCCTTCCCCCAATTTAGCACATTCATCCTAGGACCACTCTTATCCTTGTCCACCAGCACTTTAAAACTTCCTGAATTGTGGTCACTGTTCCCGAAATGCTCCCCTACTGAAACATCTACCACATGGCCGGGCTCATTCCCCAATACCAGGTCCAGTACCGCCCCTTCCCTAGTTGGACTGTCCACATATTGTTTTAAGAAGCCCTCCTGGATTAGCAAGATCCTTCGCCAGTCTACTAGGGACGCAAAGGCCAGAATGCCGGCCTCTTTCGCCTCCTGCACTCCCTGCCCATCCACTACTCCAAATAGTGCTAACCACCAGCTTGGCTTGACCCGGACTTTCACCACCTTAGATAATGTTCCGACAACTCCCGTCCAGAACCCCTCCAGTGCCGGGCATGACCAAAACATAGGGACATGGTTCGCCGGACTTACTGAGCACCTCCCACATCTGTCCTCCAACCCAAGGAACCTGCCGATCCTGAATCCCTTTCAACTGACACTTGAAAGCCTCCCTCATGTCAGATGTTGATTGACCCTGAAACATCCACTCCCAATCTAGGTTCTTCAGTTCCCGCCTAATATTGGTATAATTAGCCTTTCCCCAATTTAGCACATTCATCCTCGGACCACTCTTATCCTTGTCCACCAGCACTTTTAAACTTACTGAATAGTGGTCACTGTTCCCTAAATGCTCCTGGGTGCTCCTTACAAACTCTGCCCCGTCTAAGCCCCTGGCACTAAGTGAGTCCCAGTCAATATTGGGGAAGTTGAAGTCTCCCATCGCAACAACCCTGTTGTTTTTACTCTTTTCCAAAATCTGTCTACCTATCTGCTCCTCTATCTCCTGCTAGCTGTTGGGAGGCCTGTAGTAAACCCCCAACATTGTGACTGCACCCTTCTTATTCCTGATCTCTACCCATATAGCCTCACTGCCCTCTGAGGTGTCCTCCCGCAGTTCAGCTGTGATATGCTTCCTAACCAGTAGCGCAACTGCACCACCACTTTTACATCCCTCTCTATCCCACCTGAAACATCTAAATCCTGAACATTTAGCTGCCAATCCTCCCCTTCCCTCAACCAGGTCTCTGTAATGGCAACAACATCATAGTTCCAAGTACTAATCCAAGCTCTAAATTCATCTGCCTTACCCATAATACTTCTTGCATTAAAACATATGCACTTCAGGCCACCAGACCCGCTGTGTTCAGCAACATCTCCCTGTCTGCTCTGCCTCAGAGCCACACTGTCCCTATTCCCTAGTTCTCCCTCGATGCTTTCACCTTCTGACCTATTGCTCCGGTGCCCACCCCCTTGCCATACTAATTAAAACCCTCCTGTGTGACACCAGCAAACCCCGTGGCCAGGATATTTATGCCTCTCCAGTTTAGATGCAACCCGTCCTTCTTATCCAGGTCACACCTGCCCCGGAAGAGCTCCCAGTGGTCCAGATAATGGAAACCCTCCGTCCTACACCAGCTGTTTAGCCACGTGTTTAGCTGCTCTATCTTCCTATTTCTAGCCTCACTGGCACGTGGCACAGGGAGTAATCCCGAGATTACAACCCGAGAGGTCCTGTCTTTTAACTTTCTGCTGAGCTCCCTGAAAACCTGCTGCAAGACATCATGCCCCTTCCTGCCTATGTTGTTAGTACCAATATGTACAACGACCTCTGCCTGTTTGCCCTCCCCATTCAGGATGCCTGCTACCCGTTCGGAGACATCCTAGACCCTGGCACCAGGTAGGCAACATACCATCCTGGAGTCTCTTTCACGTCCACAAAAGCGCCTATCTGTGCCCGTGACTATGGAGTCCCCTTTGACTATTGCTCTTCTGTGCTTTGACCCTCCCTTCTGAACAGCAGAGCCAGCCGTGCTGCCACTGCTCTGGCTGCTGCTGTTTTCCCCTGATAGGCTATCCCCCCCGACAGTATCCAAAGAGGGTTCGAGAGGGGGACAACCACAGGGGATCCCTGCACTGACTGCCTGCCCTTTCTGGTGGTCACCCATTTCTCTCCCTGCACCTTGGGTGTGACCACAATTATATAACTGCTATCTATGACGCTTTCAGTCACCTGCATGCTCCTAAGTGCATCCAACTGCTGCTCCAACCGAACGATGCAGTCTGTGAGGAGCTCCAGTTGGGTGCACTTTCTGCAGATGAAGCCATCCGGGACGCTGGACACCTCCTGGACCTGCCACATCTCACAGTCAGAGCACTGCACCCCTCTAATTGACATTGCGTCAATTAATTAGTAACTTAAATTTAAAAGTTTTTAAAAAACGTTACTGTTAACTATATGTTTCCTAGCACTGGATTTCTACTATAAATGTGAAAGCTAAATACAGTACTCTCCGATCTCTGGCTTAGATACTCTTCTAAATTATAATTAAGTAATTAAGTAATTATGTTTAATTGGTTTAACAATGCGTAATTTTTAAATTTAGTTTAGCTTCCCTGCTGTTATTGCTGCTGTTAATCACATACAAGATTGATGGTCTTACAATATTTGGTTATTTCTGCTGATGTCAACAACCCGTATAACTGGCTGCAGTTTAACATTCTGGATTCGTCACTGATTTTTGGGGCTGCAGTGTCTCTTTTTAAAAACATCTTTCCTCTTTATTCAAGATATTTCCCAGGAACACACTTGCAATAGCGTTATGAACTTTTACTTTCATCTTAAATAGTTTTTGGTGCAAAATCTATAATTCAGTTTCTGAAACATTCTACTGTTCTCCAATTGGAAAATGCTGATTAATCATTGCTGACAATTCTTTCTGACTTACACATTCTTCCCTGTGACACCAGCATTATGAAACTAAATTATCAACATGAAATCAAACCGTAAAATATTTTACAGGCTCATCAATAGAAACGTAATCAATCAACATTGTTACCGATGAAGTTTGGAAGTCACTGAGTTGAATCATTTCTGACACAGCAGCAGCAACATTTGGTAAAGGTGGAACCCACAACAAAGACTGGTTTGAGACCCACTTAGCAGCGATGACATCTGTTGTTGAAGCAAAAAGCAAAGCCTACCCGATGCCCAACATAAACCCAAGAGCTAGAACAGTGCTAGAACTTGTTGAAAGACACCTTCATGACCTGCTCCTCCTCTGTTGTTAGGTTGTCGGCTGTACCTCATTTCGAGGGTGACATCTACTCAGGGTCATGTGTTTTCTTGTGTGGTCTTTCTGAGATTGGCGAAGGTGTTTCTCGACCTGCAGATCTTTGGCAGAGATCCCTCTCTGCCTCTTCATTGAGGCATTGGAATTCAAAAGTAATAATAATAATAATATTTATTATTGTCACAAGTAGGCTTACATTATCACTGCAATGAAGTTACTGTGAATATCCCCTAGTCGCCAGTCTCCGGCGCCTGTTCGGGTGAATTCAGAATGACCAATTCACCTAACAAGCAAGTCTTTCGGGGAGAACGTACAGACTCTGCACAGACAGTGACCCAAGCGGGAATCAAACCTGGGACACTGGAGCTGTGAAGCAACAGTGCTAACCACTGTGCTATTGTGCCGTCCTAGTGATGCAGTTTGATGGGCACGCTGTCATGATAGTGACTGATTGGCAGCAAACTCTTGCCAGTCATTACGGTCAATGTTTATTACATAAGTGGGGAGTGAAGAGGCAGGAGTGGAGTACATTCAGAGACAGGCAAGGCAGCACCCAGTTATTAGTCTTGGCCAGAACACCAGCTTTTACAGCATTGTTTCTCCAGAGTTATTAAAGCTTTTGATTGTCTCACAGGAAGGAAACACAGGTTCAGGTGTTGATGGAGACCTCGTGGATCCTCAGCCATCAATCGTAATTATATATAAAATCGAGGATTTGAAATATGTGAAGGTACAATCGATAAGTTTGCAGATGGAAAATTGTTGGTGTGGAAACTAGCGAGGCAAAAGCCTTAAATTATGTGATGATACAGATGGGCTGGTTATATGGGCAGAACAGTGGCAAATTGAATTTAACCAGGAAAAGTGGTAGCTCTTGTACAGAGTCAGTACAGACATGGTGTGCGGGTGACTTCCATCAGTGCTGGATCATTTTAGATAACACTAAACATTCAGTATCACGAGCAAGAGGGAAGAATATGGAGGAATTACTGATTCTGGGATTGAACCCAACAAGAATTTGCATCTTCTGGGGAGGAGAAAAAGGACCCATTGGGGAAAAAAACCTGAAGTTCTGCACTGTTCCACAGGAGAGCAGCATTTAATCATTTTGAGAAATGAAGAATAGCAGAATATGCATTGATAATTTGTTTGATTATTTTATTGGTAATCACGTTATTTTGTATTAACTGCTTGCGATGTCAATGGTGCGGCTATTACCCAACATTCCCTGCGACTGTGAATGTGCCCGAGTCACTCCACAGGAGCCCAGTGCGCAGTCGCAATGCTGGGCGTATCTGGAGCATGCGCAGTGTCACTTTGCTCGGAGGTCCGCGAGTGCGGGAGCGGCCGTTTCGGGCGATGAGAGTTGGTGAGGCGGAGGGAGGAATGGAGCCGGGAGTCGGGGTGGGGAGGGAGTGAAGGCTTCATAAACACCTCCTGCTGGTCACAAGGCCGGAATAAGACCCTGCAAATCCCGCGTTTGCAGCTGCGGAGCTTTTATTCGGTATTTGGCCCAGTTCCACGGCCGCCATCTTTGTTTAGCGGCGCGGCTGAGGGGCCACCTTGATGACGTATCAGAGGCGGTGCTTCCGGATCCTGGTGACCAGGAGAGAAAATCATTGTCTCGATGATTGACAGGCCCCTCCAGAGGGGAAAGGTGCTGCTGCCATGTGTGGCAATCTGAAAAACAAGAATAATAACATCAGAATTAGCAGCAGGAGTAGGATATTCACCCTGCTCTGCCATTCAATAAAGGCATGGCTGATCCCAATGTACCCTGAATTACATTTTCCTGCCTTCCCCAAAAAACCTTGTCAACCCAGTGTATAAAAAAGGACTAACTTAACTTTGAGTTTATTCAGTGACCCAGTGCCACTACTCTCTGGGAAAGAAAATTCCACAAACTCAGCTTTGACAAAGCGTCATCCAGACTCACTGATACTGTCAGACCTGCTGAGATTGTCCAGTATTTTCTGTTTTTGTTTCAGATTCCAGCATCTGCTTTAAAGCAGTAATTTGCTTTTATCCACAGACTGATGACCCTCTGAAAGAAGACATTTGAAAAATGAAATGAAATGAAAATCGCTTATTGTCACAAGTAGGCTTCAAATGAAGTTACTGTGAAAAGCCCCTAGTCGCCACATTCTGGCACCTGTTCTAGGAGGCTGGTTCGGGAATTGAACCGTGCTGCTGGCCTGCTTTAAAAGCCAGTGATTTAGCCCAGTGTGGTAAACCAGCCCCTTTCTCCTTATCTCAGTGTCAAATTGGATAATTCTTATCTTTAAACTGCCCCCCTTAGTTCTTGAATCCCCATGTGGGAAAATATTCTTTCATCAAAAGCCCTCAGAATCTTAGATGTTTCAATAAGATCACCTCTCATTCTTCTAAACTCCACCGGGTACAGACCAAACAGGCTCAATCTTGCTCCATAAAACAAACTCTCCTATCCCAGGAATCAGACTAGTGAAACTTCACTGAACTGCCTCCAATGCATGTATAGCCCACATTATATAATCCTGGGACTGGCAACAGGGGGAAAGAATGTTTGGAACTTCTATCCTGGACTCGAAGAGTGATGGATTTTGGAAACTCCTTTTACCGGGGGTTAGGAGAGGATTTACACCCAGTAAACTCAAACTAAGATAAATGTTTGTCTGATCTTAATTTCTAACCTCAACTAACATTTCTGACCATTGTAATTTCCTTTTACAGCTGCTTCCAAAGCTTCCGATATCTCTCCAGCCGAAGGTTGCAGCAGGAGATTGTAAACTTGGAAACACTGAAATTGTGACAGAGGTGAGTATTATTATTATTTATTATAAATTTAGAGGACCCAATTATTTGTTTCCAATTGAGGGGCAATTTAGCATGGCCAGTCTGAAGCTGGCACTCCCAGTGCAAACTTTGGTGTTGTGAGGTTGTTGCTGTGGTGAAAAGTGGCTGCTGCTCTCTCTCTCTCTCTGTTGCTGCTGCCGTTGCTCAGTTTGCTGCCTGTTTCCAGTGCTGAATGCTGCTGAGCTGCCTGGAGGAAGGAGAGGTGAGAGAAGGAAGGCGAGGGGAGAGAAGGACAACAACAAGGAGGCAACTTCAAAAACAAGATGGGAGTAAAGCCCTTTGGACTGCTTGTTTGCTGGGCCCCTCCCGGGATGAGGGCCCGGCTCTGCCCAGTTCTCCCAACTGATAAGATCTGCCTTCAGCAAGGACAAAACCCTCCATATTCTATCTGGTGTGCTTGTTCCAGCGCAGGGAGGATCGAGTGGGCTGTGTGTTTACTGAGCCCCCTCCCGGACTGAAGACCACACACACCAGCCGGGAGGAAGTGGATTCCATTGGGTGGGTGTTCCAGGGTGGGAGCACGGACTGTTTTGCTGAGTCCTACTTGGGCCGAAGACCTCGCGAACCAGCGCCACTTATCTCCTTGTGAACCTGCTTCTGGGCCTGGTGAAGCATGTCAGTTATGGGTCCAGGCAGCGGGCGACCGAGGGGGTCACCTGACCAGATTGTTTGCCCCTTTTCCGCGACTACACTCACAGCTGGGTGTCCCTAGAAAGGGAGCATGCAGTGTCCATGGGCACCATCATAGCCTCACATGCCCTGTGGGTACCGCAGGGGTTGGGGTGCTTTATTCACCCCTTTAAATGCACTCTCATTAGATTTTTTAAGTTTCTGCTGATCTTTGTCACATTCAGGCAGTGCCCCTAACTGGAGCTGCCCTTTTTGCTTTGTCCCTAAGTTTGTTTCCTTGGTTCTATTTTGTTGGTGGACCTCAAAAGAGTGGCCAATCCACCTAGCCTGCACATCTTTGGGTTGTGGGGGTGAGACCCATGGAGACACAGGGAGAATGTGCAAACTCCACATGGCGGTGACCCGGGGCCGGGATCGAATCTGTGAGGCAGCTGTGCTAGCCACTGCCACCGTGCCACCCTTTATCATGATGGTTCCAGTCCTATTTTATCACACACCTCCCAGTGACACTCACTATAACACAGAAACCTCAAAATATCAATGCTACCTTGCATCTTGCCCTCCTATTATTGTCTAATGATAACAGTAACAGAGTAACACACACCAGAATTGGAATATCAGATAGGTTGTTGTCTAATAATAATAGTGACAGACTTCCGGTGACGGCGGGCGGGAGGCGGCCGCACAATGGAGAGCCCCCGCTCGGGAACGGCAATTTCGGGGCTTTAAGCCCGGTCCCAGGGTCCGCGGAGGCGGCAGAAGAAGGGAGAAGGCACGGAGGAGGCACTGAGAAGACACAGGAGGAAAAAAAGAACAAAGAAAAATGTCGAAGGTGAGCAGAAAAACGGCCGAAAAAAACCCAGCTGGAGGTCCGTCGGGGAGTGGAAAGGTCACCGTGGGGTCACCAGGAAAAATGGAGGCTGGAGCACCAGGGAAGGCCGCACTGCTTACGGCTGAAGAAATAACCAAGGTGATGGCTGCGGAATTTGAAAAGCAGTTGGCGCAGATTGCGAAATGCATGGAGACGGTGAGGAAGGAGATGAGGGAGGCTTTGAGTGTGCTGGTGGAGGAGGCGGTTTCCCCGGTGAGGACGGAGGTGGCGAGCGCAGTGGCGGAGGTGCGAGAGCAAGGGGAGGCGCTGAAGGATGTGGAGGAGACGGTATTGCAGCACGGTGATCAACTTACCTCGATGGGGAAAGAGATGCGGAAGGTGATGGACACGAACAAGAATCTGCGAGGAAAAATGGAAGACCTGGAAAACAGATCCAGGCGACAGAATTTGAGGATTGTGGGGCTGCCCGAAGGAGTTGAAGGCCGAAGCCGACTGAGTATTTTGCCACGATGCTGGCAAAACTACTGGGAGAGGGGGAGGACCCCTCCCGATATGAACTGGATCGGGCTCATCGGTCGTGGAGGCCTGTACCAAAGGCAAGTGAGCCACCAAGGGCATTGACTCTGTGCTTCCGTAGGTACAGTGTGAAGGAGAAGGTCCTGAGCTGGGCCAAGCAGAAGCGGGTGGTGCAGTGGGCTGGAGCTGGTATACGTGTATACCAGGACTTTACGGTGGAGCTGGCAAGGAGGCGGGCTGCCTTCAACCGGGTGAAGAGGGCACTGTACATTAACAAGGTGCGGTGCGGCATTGTATATCCAGCGAAGCTGAGGGTGACTTACAAGCTCAGGGACTTTTATTTTGGAACGGCGGAAGCAGCGGAGGAGTTTGCGAAAGCAGAAGGACTATGGCAGAACTGACAAACTGAGGAATGGCCATGTGCCGATGTAACCTCATGACTGTAGTTTCTTCTTTTTTGTATCACTGCGCGCGGGTGTAGAGATTAAAGGAGCCAAGGTGGTATATATTTGGACGAGGGAAGGGATGGGACTCTCACTCGAAATGAGAGTTCTTTGGGGATAGGCGGGGTTTGTGAGCTAAAAGGGAATGTTTGGGCTTTCCTGGGGAAGGGCAAGTGGGAAAGGGACCCAGGCGGGGGCCTCCACGCTGGCCGGTGTGTGCCGGCCAGTGAACGGGAGTGAGGTGGGGGGAGAGGCTGCGGCCATCAGAGCCTGGCAGAACAGGGTCCGAGTGGTCTAGCCAGGGTGGAAAGTTGGGGGGTAAGGAACCGAGGGTAGGGGGAGGAGTTTTACAAGAGGCAGTGGACGGGAGGAGCTGGAGGCCTGGGGTGGGGGGGTGGGAGCTGTGTAAGATTAAGGGTGATTACGGGTAATCCCTGATTTATTTTTGTCATTTGTTTATGCAAACATGCGGGTTGAGGTTTGGGGGTTGGTGGGTAGATGGGATCATTGTTGTTATTATGGGGACTGACATATCTTGCTGATTATTGTTTATTGTTGATGGATGTAAATGTGGGAGAAAATGTGAAAATGGAGGAGAATAAAAAAAAATAATAATAATAGTGACAGAGTAACGTACACCAGAATTGGAATAACAGGCAGGTTATTGCCTAATCATGACAGAGTTACGGGGGTGGCTCGGTAGTTAGCATGTGTTGCCTCAAGCACTAGGTACCTGGGTTCGATTCCGACCTTGGGTCACTGTCTTTGTGGAGTTTGCACATTCTCCCCGTGGCTGCGAAGATTTTCTCCCACAGTCCAATGATGTGCAGGTTAGGTGAATTGTCAGTGCTAAATTGTCCCTGGGTGGGGTTACGGGGTTAGGGTGGGGGTTTGGCCAAGGTAGGGTGATCTTTCAGAGGGTCGGTGTAAACTCACTGGGCCAAATGGCCTCTTTCAGCACTGTAGGGATTCTATGATTCTACACTGGATCCAATGATGTGTTCACTCACACACTGCAGCCTGACCTATTGGAACTAACAATGTGTTTCTTACACTCAAAGTAAGTGAATCCTTTGCTGTTTCCCCTCTGGGTCCCATCTCCATTATTATTGTCTGATTGTCCCACTGAGACTCTCACTGTTATTATTGGACAGTCAGCCTGAGCCTGTGGCCGCTCTCACCATCTGGAACCGTCACAATGCCCAGGTGATTGACGGCAGCTCAGGACCAATAGGAAGAGGAGGGGTGGGACTGGGAGCAGCTGGTCCTCCAACTAATTGGTGTGAATGAAGGGCGGGGCCCGCTGTAATTGAAGCATGCGCAGTGTGGGTAATAGCGAAGGAGAAGAGCGTCTTCTTCAGATCCGAAATTGGTGAGAGGCGTTTAACAATATGGAGGGAGCGAGAGATCGCGGGGGTGGGCGGAAATGTTGTGTAAAGTTGTTGTAAGCTGCAAACCTCGGAAAAGAGTTTCCGGGACCCCATTTGTACTGAGCGGAGCTGCAGCTCCTCATGTTCGGCTCGGGTTAACAGCCGCCATCTTTATTGGATGTGCGTCAGGGCGCATGCGCGTTTGTCATCTTTGTCGGGGCGATGTTTCAATGAGTGGGAGGAGCTTGTTCCCCATTGTTCAGAATGGAGACAACCTGTCCATCAACCTGGATTAGTCTTTGAGTCCCAATGTCTTATTGATGATGGAAAGCGGTGGCAGAGATGGAAAGGAAAGGAAGCCAATCCTGCTCTCCGGATTTCACTGTCTTATTAGACATTCTGTCCCATGTATTCAATGCTCTGCGGCTCTGTTCAGCCACATGTAGACCCAGAATAGAAATTCACAACTCTGAGTAGACGTCACCTCAAATCGAGGGACAGCTGATGACAAAAGGGTCAGTGTGCAGCGGGGGGCATGAGTGATCATCCTGGACCAGGGAGCAGGAGGAGAGAATGGTGTGAATTTCTATCCTGGACTGGCGGTGATTAATTTTGGAAACTCCTTTTACAGGGGATTAGTAGGGGAGGATTTACACACAGCAAACTCAAACCGGGAGAAATGTTTATCTTGCCTGAATTTTATTTCTGGACTGACAGTGATGCCTTTGTAAACCTCTTTCACCTATCTCTGGATCTGTAAAGACTTAATTAACTGCAAATGCTCACATTCTAAGCATTGTCTTGCATCTTTGAATTTGTCTACATATATGTTTCTGGAACATACCTCTTAATTCATCTGAGGAACGAGCAGTGCTCCGAAAGCTAGTGTTTGAAACAAACCTGTTGGACTTCAACCTGGTGTTGTAAGACTTGTTACTGTTCATTCACAGGGGCTTGGAAAGAGATTCGTAGACAGGAAACTCACAACCAGTCCTCACATCAAATTCTTCTAACACCACTGTTCAAGTTACCAGGACCTGAAGATTATCGACCTTTGTGTGTAAGCATTGAGTTCTATATCATTATCACTCACTGTATAAAAGTCTACCTCCTATCTCCCCTGTAGATCTTGTTCACAATCTTAAATCTGTGAACCGTAATCCTTATACAATCGACTGATGGGAACAGTTTTTAAAACTCTTTTGCTGGGTTTGCTGTTGTCGTTTCTGGTGCCTGGGTCGATGCCGGGTGGTCTGTCCGGCTTCATTTCTTTCTCATGTTTTTGTTGTGGTTGAATCAGCTTGGACCAGTCCATTTAGGATCCAGAACACAATTGAAGTCTCCGCCAAGAATCAATTGATCTGTATCCAGGTCTGGGATGGATTCCAATAATTATTTTTTACAAATGTTTCTATGAGATCCCCTCATTAAAAAAAAAGATAGAGAAGCAGAATTAGCCCATCGAGTTTGCTCTGCCATTCGATCATGGCTGATATGTTTCTCATCCCCGTTCATCTTGTACCTCTCTTGAAATGAATGCGAACATTGCATTTGCCTTTCTAACTGCCAACTTTCCTTTATTTGTTCTTAGGGTGTGGGTGTTGCCTTGGCCCAATGTTGCTAATCATAATAATGTTGCTAACTTTGGTTGGCTCTTAATTTGTTGCCCGTTGTGTCTTTACTTCATTTGCTCTGTTTCTATAACCTTTGCTCTAGACTCGCCAGGTATCTTTATGATACCGCCACGAGGTTCAAGTTCAAGTGCTGATCAATAACTCAATACACCAGTTAGTAAGTTTCAAATCAAAACACATTTATTACACACAGTCAATCACTACTCATGCATAAACTCTACATACTAGACTATCTCTAACACTATAAGGCCTATACTTAGCTTTGGAACTGGCCCACCAGGTCAGGGGAACAAATGGCCTTTTGTTCGATTCTGAGTCTGCAGGATTCAAAGCTGGTATAGACTGGTAGCTAGGAGCGCCTATCTCGTAGCGTGCGTTGACTGGAGACTTACTTGGTTGATGCGGCAACTCGGCAGGTCACTGTCAAGGGTTGTTTCGAGCTGCTGAGTGACCCTGCCAAGAAGGACGAATTGAACTTGGGGACCCTACTTTATAGTCCCCAGGGGCTTCGCGCCAATCGGGGGGGACCCCGTACCTGGTTCCAAGTGATTGGACTACGTTCCGATCACTTGGATCGATTTCTCCAATACTGGAGCTGTTCCCTGATCGCTAGGCGGTTCCTGAGTGTCCGTTGACCTTCCTTTGTCTTTGCTCCTGCTGGCGCCGAGGAGTCTGGCTTGGCCTTATTTCCCTTAAATGTTTCCAATTGTTCCCGGGGATCGCTCATTAATATGCAGATGGATGCTGGTTTCAGTGCTGTCTGGGTTTCTGTAAGCTCTAATACACAGGAAACTTTGCACCTGCTAGTTTTTTTCCTGGCTTGACTGAATTTCCCTGCATTCTTTGCGGATCTCCAATTTAAGTTGGGAAGTGGCCAACCCAGTGGCTACATAATCAGTTCGCAAAGCATAATTTATATCAAAAATATCCATTTCAATGGCGGGTTTATTACCCAACATGTGTAGCAGTTGAGAATGTGCTCTATCCACATGACAGAAGCTCCTCGCACATGCACAGAGTCCGGCTGTGACTGGAGAATGCGGCGTTCGGGCTGTGACCAGCGCATGTGCAGTGCAGGTTGTCGCTGACGGTGCGAGGAGCGGGAAACAATCGAGCGACTTCCAGGATTGGAGCCGGTGGGTGACTGGGGAGCAATTGAAGCTGCGGAGTGAGCGGGGAGGCTTCATAAATACCCCGTGGAGGCTTCAACTCCCGAGTAAAATGTTAATGGTCCGCGGAGTGAGCTGGGAGGCTTCATAAAGCCCCGTGGAGGCTTCAACTCCCGAGTAAAATGTTAATGGTCCTGTCTTAAACAGCACCGAACAGAGTGAGAGCTGAGCGGGGACAGGCCCGGGTTACCGGCCGCCATCTCTACAGAGGACAAGGAGCCGCAGGGAAGGGGCTGGTATAGCACAGTGGGCTAAGACAGCTGGCCTGTAATGCAGAACAAGACCAGCAGCGCGGGTTCAATTCCCGTTCCAGCCTCCCCGAACAAGCGCCGGAATGTGGCGACCAGGGGCTTTTCGCAGTAACTTCATTGAAGCCGACTTGTGACAATACGTGATTATTAATATTATTGTGCGCTGCGAGCCTAGACCGGATGCCAACTCTCCGAGATTGACTGGCTGGAGTCTCCAGGATTTTATTTGTGGGAGTCACTGGCTGGGCCAACATTTATTGCCCGTCCCTAATTTCCCTTATACCGAGTGGCATCTCGGAGGGCATTTAAAGAGTCAACCACATTGCTGTGGTTTGGAATCATGTCGGCCAGACCAGGTAAGGATGGCAGATTTTCTTTTCTATTCATTCACGGGATGTGGGTTTTGCTGCCTGGGCCAGCATTCACTGCCCAGCACTAATTGCCCTAGAACTGAGTGCATCTCAGACAGCATTTTAAGGGTCAACCAGCTGACTGTGGATCTGGAGTCACATGTAGGCCAGACCAGGTAAGGATAGAAGATTTCCTTCACTGAAGGACAGGAGTGAACCAGATGGGTCTTTGCAACAATTGACAATGGTTTCATGGTCATCAGTAAACTTCCAATGAATTCAAATTTTACCTTCTGCCTTGGTGAGATTCATGTCTGGGTGTCTGGAAAATCATTGGGACAGTAAAGATTTTTGAACATTTCCCTTCAGTGGATATAAAAATATTGAAAATGGGATAAAGGTTGTTTGGCTGACAGTCAATCACTGTCTTGTGAGGAAATGCTCCTTTTGCTTCCCAATTGGCCGAGGAAGGCAGTGTGTCACAAGGATGGATGTGTTGACCGATTAATGGCTGGAGGATGGGGGCAGGTCATGTGATCAAACCTCCAGGAATACATTTAATCAAAGTTGGTGAGGAGAGAATGTTGTGAATTTCGATCCTAAACTGACAGTGAGGTTTCTGTAAATTTACAGGATAATGGAAGTGGAGGTTTAACAGACGGGATACTCAAACCAAACGTCACATCGCAATCTGACAGAGTCACTCGATTCATCAGAACCTGAATATCAGCAGCATCTGGGTGTGGAAGGTAAAAGGTTTGTCTGTTCTGTCTGTGAGGGAAGATTTCAGGTCTCAGTGTGACTGGAAAAGCCACGAGATTCACAAACCCTGGTTAGGCCAAACCTGGAGAACTGTGTTCAGTTCTGGGCAACAAACCTGAGGAAGGAGAGAATGGCCTTGGAGCGAGTGTAGCACAGATTTACCTGAGTGATATCTGAACACCCCGGGGTTAAATTACAAGGCGAGATTGGACAAAAATGTCAGAGTCAGCTGCCTCACAGCGCCGAGGTCCCAGGTTCGATCCTGGCTCTGGATCACTGTCCATGTGGAGTTTGTACGTTCTCCCCGTCTTTGCGTGGGTTTCGCTCCCAAAACCCAAAGATGTGCAGGCTCGGTGGATTGACCATGCTAAATTGCCCCTTAATTGGAAAAAAAGAATTGGGTACTCTAAATTTATTTTTAAAAATAAAAAAAAAACATTATGGGCAGAGAAGGGCATTCGGTCCATTGAGTCCATGCTAGCTCTCTAATCGGCACGGTGGTTAGCACTGTTGCTTCCCAGCGCCAGGGACCCGGGTTCGATTCCCAGCTTGGGTCACTGTCTGTGCGGAGTCTGCACGTTCTCCCCGTGTCTGCTGTGGGTTTCCTCCGGGTGCTGCGGTTTCCTCCCACAAATCCCGAAAGACGTGCTTGTTAGGTGAATTGGACATTCTGAATTCTTCCTCTATATACCCGAACAGGCGCCGGAGTGTGGTGACTTGGGGATTTTCACAGTAATTTCAGTGCAGTGTTAATGTAAGCGTACTTGTGACACTAATAAAGATTATTATTATCTGGAGCAATCCAGTCAGAGTCATTCTCCTGCTCTGTCTCTGTATCCTCACAGGTTTATTTCTCTCAGGTTTCTATCCAATTAAAAAAAAAGATTTATTGTGTCTGTTTCGAAACTCCATCATAGGCAGCAAGTTTAAGGTCATTGCCACTGGCTGTGTAAAAACATTATTATTATACCTCCTGGACCATTCACATGCATAGATACAGAGCAACGTAGAAAATAGGAGCAGGAGGAGACCATTCGGCCCTTCGAGCCTGCTCCACCATTCATTACGATCAGAGCTGATTAGGCTCAATAGCCTAATCCCGCTTTCCCCCCATATCCTTTGGTCCCCTTCGCCCTCAGTGCTACATCTAACTGCTTCTTGAAAACATGCAATGTTTTGGCCTTCATTAGTTCCTGTGGCAACAAATTCCACAGGCTCACCACTCGCTGGGTGAAGAAATTTCTCCTGATCTCTGTCCGAAATGGTCTACCCCGTATCCTCAGACTGCGACCCCTATTTCTGGACACACACACTATTGGGAACATCCTTCCTGAATCTACTTTGTCTCGCCCTGTTTTTAAAAAAAATATAAATTTAGAGTGCCCAATTCTATTTTTGCAATTAAGGGGCAGTTTTAGCGTGGCCAATCTACCTACCCTGCACATCTTTGGATTTGTAGAGGTGAGACTCACGCAAAACAGGGAGAATGCGCAAACTCCACACAGACAGTGGGCCGGGATCGAACCCGGGTCCTTGGCGACATGAGGCAGCAGTGCTAACCACTGCGCCACCACTTTTTATAGGTTTCTGTGAGAACCCCCCTCATTCTTCTGAACTCTAGCGAATACAATCCTAACCGATTCAACCTAATCTGCACATCTTTGAACTGGGAGGAAACCGGAGCACCCGGAGGAAACCCACACAGACACGGGGAGAAAGTGCAAACCCCACACAGTCAGGGTGGGAATTGAACCCTGGTGCTGTGAGGCAGCAGTGCTAAGCACTATGCCACCCTCTGTCTTGCAATCCTCAAGAGGAAAACAAATCCTTATCCCCATCTGAAATGGGTGCCCCCTTATTTTGCAACAGTGACCCCCTTGTTCCAGAGTCTCCCACAAGAGGAAACATCCTCTCCACATCCACCCTGTCAAGACCCCTCAGGATCTTATATAGTTCAATCCAGGTTTTCCCCCAAACTTTAAATCTGTGTCCCGACTGCTTGTACGACCAGTGAATGTAAACAGAGTTTCTTTGTCCACCCGATTGAAACCTGGCATAATCTTGTGTACCTGAATCAAATCTTCCCTCAACCTCCTTTGCTGGAACCATTCTGGTAAATCTCCTCTGCACATTCTCAAGAACCTTGAGATCCTTCCTGAAGAGTTGTAACCAGAGCTTTATAAAGATTCATAGAATAGAATTAGAGCCATAGAATTCCTACAGTGCAGAGGGGGGCCATTCGGCCCATCGGGTCTACACCTATTCTCTGAAAGGACACCATGCCTAGGCCCACACTCCTACCCTGTCCCTGTAACCCCATAGCCCCACCTAACCTGCACATACCCTGACACTAACGGGCAATTTATCAAGGACAATCCACCTAACTTGCTCTTCTTTGAACTGTGGGAGGAAACCTGAGCACCGGGTAGAAACCCACGCAGACATGGGAAGAAAGTGCAAACTCCACACAGACAGTCGCCAAGTCAGGAATTGAACCCTGGTCTTTGGTGCTGTGAGGCAGTCGTGCTAATCACCACCAGAAGCATAGTTTTGGTGTCAATATTACTGTTTATGAAGCTCAAGATCGAATTTGCTTTGCCAACTACTCTCTTAATATGTCTTGTAGATACACAAAACCCCTCTTCACCTCTTTCTCTCTCCTCCCAAAGAGGTCAGTTGGGTTTTTATGACAATCCAGCAGTTTTCATGGTCACTTTTTCCCAGTGCCGGCCCCACAAATGACCAGATTCATTCAGGTAAATTTCACAACCTCACCAACCTCTCACTCCCTATTTTCTGTTTTCAATCCATTTCACAGGGTGGTCGAAGGGGAGGCTTCAAAGTCTGGAGAATCAAACCAAGCTCACATCAAGATCTGACAGAGTTCTCAATTTATCATACCCTGAACATCATCGGAATATCATTGAACATGGAAGGAGAAAGCATTGTTCACAGTGCGGGGAAACCGTACACGTGTTGTGTGTGTGGACGAGGATTCAGCCGATCATCAGGCCTCACAAGCCACAAATGCAGTTGCACTGAGGAGAAACCGTGGAAATGTGCGGACTGTGGGAAAGGATTCACTGTCCCATCCAAGCTGGAAATTCATCGACGCAGTCACACTGGGGAGAGACCATTCACCTGCTCCAAGTGTGGGAAGGGATTTACTAAGTCATCCCACCTGCTGAGTCACCAGCGAATTCACACGGATGAGAGACCGTTTCAATGTCCAGACTGTGGGAAGTGCTATAAAGGTTCTGCGGAACTGATGCGCCATCAACGTGTTCACACTGACGAGAGACCGTTCAGGTGCTCTCATTGCGGGACTGGGTTCAGACGATCATCTGACCTCACTGTACATCAGCGAAGTCACACTGGCGAGAGGCCATTCACCTGCTCCAAGTGTGGGAAGGGATTTACTATTTCAGCCCACCTGCTGAATCACCAGCGCGTTCACACTGATGAGAGACCGTTTCAATGTCCAGACTGTGGGAAGTGCTATAAAAGTTCTGGGAATCTGACAAGCCATCAACGTGTTCACACTGACGAGAGACCGTTCAGGTGCTCTCACTGTGGGACTGGGTTCAGACGATCATTTCACCTTACTGCACATCAGCAAATTCACACTGGGGAGAGGCCATTCACCTGCTCCAAGTGTGGGAAGGGATTCACTCAGTCATCCGCTCTCTCCACACACCAGCGAATTCACACTGGGGAGAGACCATTCGCCTGCTCCGAGTGTGGGAAGGGATTCACTCAGTCATCCACCCTGCAGAACCATTATCGAATTCACACTGGGGAGAGACCATTCGCCTGCTCCAAGTGTGGGAAGGGATTCACTCAGTTATCCCACCTGCTGAGACACCAACGAGGCCACAAGTAACCATAGTGATTGGATTTTGCTGTTACTCACATTCAGGACTGAACCATGTTCATTTGGGTCTCTTTCTGCTGATAACAAACTCCAGCCTATTTACAGGGGCTAATATTCTGGCTAAAAGTCAAATAAATTAGATTTGTGAGAAATACGCAGTGTGTTGAAACTTTTTAATATCTCTGACACAATGAAATGAAAAATGAAAATCGCTTATTGTCACAAGTAGGCTTCAAATGAAGTTACTGTGTAAAGCCCCTAGTCGCCACATTCCGGCGCCTGTTCGGGGAGGCTGCTACGGGAATTGAACCGTGCTGCTGGCCTGCCTTGGTCTGCTTTCAAAGCCAGCGATTTAGCCCTGTGCTAAACAGCCCCTGTTAGTTAGTTCCTTTTGAAATACCCTCGCTCTCCCCCGTCTCTTCCATCCTCACCTCCAACAAGAAGTGTGAGGAGCTTGTGGAGCATCTTTGTGACTGAGATGGAGTAAATCCGATCAGCTGTCTCTGCTGCTTCCCTACCTTCCATGAGCCCACCGGACCAAATTGTCTCTAAATTTCATCCTTTCCCGAGCCCTGAACCCACATCTTTCTCTAGTTTCTCTCCCATCTCCCCTCATGCCCTCACAGAGCTCATCTTGTCCATGAGACCCAGCTGCTGCTCCATCGACCCTATTCCCACTGAGCTACTGATCAGCCAACTACCCTGTGTCCATGGATGTTGTCAACCTTTCTCTCTCTTCAGGTACTGTCCCTCTGTCCTTCAAATCTGCCATCATCACTCCCTCCTCAATAAAACAAACCCTTGACCCTGCCATCCTTACAAATTACTGCCCCATCTTCAACCTCTCTCCAAACTCTTTGAACATGTTGTCACCTCCCAAATCCTTGCCTATCTTTCCCAGAACTCCCATGTCTGAATCCCTTCAATCTGGTCTCTGCCCTGTCACAGTCGTGAAATACAAGAAACAATCAGAACCTCACCCGGAGAGAAAGACAGACAATCCGGGAACTTGGCTCCAATACGGATATGTTCATAACCAGAAGACAAGGGTAGGAGCACAGTCATTATCGAGAGACAACAATACCTGCTGGAGACAGACAGACAATAGAACAACACAAATCACAACACCAAGCTACCTAGACCCATATGCCCGAGACAGGAAGGAGAATTGGAGACAGACTGGAAGAACACAGACTCCAGACACATTAACCAAAAACAGATGGGAATATCTGAGGGGACAACAGATAGGACCAAGGAGGTTCTACCTGCTCCTTAAAATATCCAAACACAGAATAATAATTTTTATTACTGTCACAAGTAGGCTTATATTAACACTACGTGAAGTTACTGTGAAAAGCCCCCAGTCAACATACTCCGGCGCCTGTTTGGGTACACCGAGGGAGAATTCACAATGTCCAATTCACCTAACAAGCGCATCTTTCGGGACTTGTGGGAGGAAACCTGTGCAGACACTGGGAGAAAGTGCAGACTCCGCACAGACAGTGACCCAAGCGAGAATTGAACTCGGAACCCTGGCACTGTGAAGCACAGTGCTAACCACTGTGCCGCCATCAGGGAAATACCACCAGGCAGACCCATCGGATCAGACCGTGAGAGAGAAAATCCTGCCGAATCATTCAATTTACAGTGCAGAAGGAGGTCATTCGGCCCATCCAGCCTCCACCGGACCTTGGAAAGATAACCTTACTTAAGCGCATGCCTCCACCCTATTAAGGGGCATCTTGACAAAATACATGAAAGGATGGGAATAGAGGGATACCGACCCCGGAAGCATAGAATATTTTAGTTCAGATGGGCAGCATGATCGATGCAGGCTTGGAGGGCCGAAGGGCCTTTTCCTGTGCTGTACGTTTAGCTATTCTTTGTTCTTTGTTTATCCCCGTAACCCAGTAACGTCACCTAACCTTTCTTTGGACACTAAGGGGCAATTTCGCGGGGCCAATCCACCTAACCTGCACATCTTTGGACAGTGGGAGAAAACTGGAGCACCCGGAGGGAACCCACACAGACACAGGGAGAATGTCCAAACTCCACACAGTCACCCAAGGCCAGAATAGCTGAAACATCAACACACTGCTCCTGGTAGTTGATGGTGTAGTGGTTCAATAAATATAATTAGTGGATTGAAAAGGTGGGCAATATAGAGTAAAAACGGAATATGCTAGATGCTAGATTAACTCAACAGGTCTGGCAGCATCATAGAATCCCTACAGTGCAGAAGGAGGCCATTCGGCCCATCGAGTTTGCACCAACACTACACAAGAGCTCCCCACCCAGGCGCACTTCCCCCAACCTCTCCCCATAACCCCACTTCACCATTGGACTCTAAGGAACTGTTATAACCTGCCTACTTACCATTGGCTGGGGACTAATGACTATCCGACAATCCTGTGGGAGTATGAGCTTCCCCAATGAGGGGGGCGGAGAAACCACTAGTAAACTCCGAGTGTAAATAAAGCTGGCCAGTTCAGGAATCAGCAGGAAGGAGTATGTAGCAAGGGAAGTTACTACTACTGTTATGTATACATGTTATAGTAAATAAATGTTATTACTTTGTATCCTTAAAACTCGTGCTGGATTCTTCGTGGCCCTTACAAAACTGGCGACGAGGGTTAAACTGAATAGCTGTCTACACTGCTGAAGCCACCTCCCTGGATTTTTGTTGGATACAGGTTGGAAGTTGTTTTTTATTGTACCAAGCCTCTGTACGGACGTTTGGATGCTGCGCTGGAAAGCTGGAACCAGTACACACAACGGATGCGTTACTATTTCCGGGCAAACATCACCGAAAACGAGCGGCAGGTGGTCATATTGCTCACTGCCTGCGACCCGCATACGTTTGGGGTGATTAGGAGCCTTACGTACCCAGCTGCGCCAGACACCAAAACGTTTGATGAACTTGTGAATATAGTGGGGCAACATTTTAACCCAACCCCGTCCACGATAGTCCAGCGTTACTGGTTTAATACCGCTGAGAGGACCCCTGGAGAATCCCTTGCCGATTTTCTATCCAGGCTACGCAGGATTGCGGAGTACTGTGACTATGGTGAGACCATGTCAGAAATGTTACTCGACCGTTTGGTTTGCGGTATAAACAATGCGGCCACCCAGAGAAAGTTGTTAGCGGAGCCAACATTGACTTTTCAACAGGCCATTCAAATAATATTGTCCCGAGAGAGCGCAGAGCGAGGAGTACAGGAGCTACAGGGATTGGAAGTACATGCCTTGGGGCGCAACCCTTTCCATCCGAAAACGTCCCCCCCGCACTCCTGCGGTACCTTGGGCGAGGCAACGTCCGGACCGACGCCAGTGGCCGTCGGACATTCCTCCCCGAAGGGAGCCTTCTCCAGAGCCAATGGATGAGGAGCCATGTTCGTGTCAGACTTGTAGGCGCCGACCCCGTCACGGACGGCGGTCCTGGGGACGCCAGAGGCGCCGTCGTTCCGACCGAAACTGGGATCAGCCCAGGGGCCGTAACTGGGACCAGCCCAGAGGCCGTACCTTCCATGTGGATGAACCTGCGGCAACTACTCCTGAGGACGTGGAGACGGAGGACCGCTGCCTGCAGCTGCATTGTGTGGCAGCTCCCCGTGTGGCCCCCATTAAGGTGACAGTACGGGTCAATGGTCACCCGCTTGAGATGGAGTTGGATACTGGCGCAGCGGTCTCCGTGATCGCCCAGAGGACATTCGACCGCATCAAGCAGGGTATACAGACCCTTACATTAACCGACCCACAGGCCAGGTTGGCCACCTACACGGGGGAACCACTGGACATTGCAGGAACTACAATGACCCCTGTTGTCTATGGACGCCAGGAGGGGCGTTTCCCACTTATCGTGGTGCGCGGCCATGGGCCCAGCCTGTTGGGTCGGGACTGGTTGCGCCATTTGCGGTTGCAATGGCAGCACATCCTCCAAACAGTTTCTGAAGGGTTGACTGAGGTGCTAGGACAATACCCAGATGTATTCCAGCCTGGTTTGGGGAAAATAAAAGGGGCCGTAGCCCATATCCAAGTTGAACCAGGAGCCACGCCGCACTATTTCCGGGCGCGCCCAGTGCCTTACGCCTTGCTCGAGGAGGTAGAAGGGGAGCTCACTCGTTTGGAGAGTTTGGGTATTATCAGGCCCGTCCGTTTTGCTGACTGGGCAGCACCAATTGTACCTGTAATGAAGCCAGATGCCACAGTTCGCTTGTGTGGCGACTATAAACTTACAGTGAATACGGTTTTCCGACTCGACCGATATCCAATGCCTCGCATAGAGGATCTCTACGCGAAACTTGCAGGTGGACTCTCGTTCACAAAATTAGATATGAGTCACGCCTACCTGCAGTTGGAGCTGGACCCTGCCTCCTGACCATATGTAACGATTAATACACACCGGGGCCTGTATGAATATACACAGTTGCCATTTGGAGTATCCTCTGCCTGCGCAATTTTTCAACGTGTTATGGAGGGCATTTTGAGAGGTTTACCACGTGTGGCTGTCTACCTAGATGACGTTTTGATTACAGGGACGTCAGAGCAAGAACATTTGGAAAATCTGGAGGCTGTCCTTAGACGCCTTTCGGAGGCTGGAGTCCGTTTACGTCGCACAAAGTGCGTATTTCAGGCAAAGGAAGTAGTCTACCTAGGTTATCGGGTGGACCGCGAAGGTCTGCACCCCGTCGCAGAGAAGGAGCGTGCGATTCAACATGCCCCCCGCCCCGACTGACACTTCGCATCTTCGTTCTTTTCTCGGTCTCGTAAACTATTACGGGAAGTTCCTCCTCAATCTGGCAACTACGCTGGCCCCTTTGCACCTTCTGCTAAAGAAAAATCACACCTGGGTTTGGGGTCAGCCGCAAGAAACTGCTTTCCGGCGGGTAAAGCAACAATTGACGTTGTCTGGGTTACTAACCCACTATGATCCTGGAAAGCCTTTGCTCGTCACATGTGATGCATCCCTGTATGGTATTGGGGCCGTCCTGTCCCACAAGATGGAGAATGGGGCCGAGCGACCGATAGCTTTCGCCTCCCGCACATTGACTGCAGCGGAGAAAAAGTACGCGCAGATCGAGAAGGTGGGCCTGGCGGTGGTTTTTGCGGTGAAACGCTTCCACCAGTACGTGTATGGCCGCCATTTCACTATCGTGACTGATCATAAGCCCCTGCTGGGACTTTTCAGAGAGGATAAGCCAATACCGCCCATTGCTTCTGCACGGATCCAGCGCTGGGCTTTGTTGCTTGCTGCATACGAGTATTCTCTGGAGCACAAACCAGGTACGCAGATAGCAAATGCCGACGCACTGAGCCGATTGCCTTTATCGACCGGCCCCATGTCGACCCCCACGACCGGTGAGGTTGTTGCAACCCTAAATTTTATGGACACCTTGCCTGTCACGGCATCACAAATCCGTGAGTGGACCCAGACGGAGCCAGTCCTGTCAAAGGTTCGGCACATAGTCCTGTATGGTGGGCAGCATAGACAGCTCCCAGGCGAGTTGCGGGCATTTTCCTCCAAGCTGTCAGAATTCAGCGTGGAAGACGGTATCCTCTTGTGGGGGACACGTGTGATTGTCCCGGAAAAAGGCCAGGAGCTGAGACTATCAGACTTGCACAATGGGCATCCAGGCGTGACCAAAATGAAAATGTTTGCCCGGAGTTATGTCTGGTGGCCAGGCCTCGACACCGACATTGAGAAGGTGGCCCAAAACTGCTCCATTTGCCAGGAGCATCAGAAGCTTCCGCCGGCCGCGCCCCTACATCACTGGGAATGGCCAGGGCGGCCTTGGGCACGCTTACATGCAGATTTCGCAGGCCCTTTTCAAGGATCCACGTTCCTTCTACTAATTGACGCCCAGTCCAAATGGCTAGAGGTGCATAAGATGCAGGGGACAACGTCCTGCGCAACAATTGAAAAGATGCGTTTATCGTTTAGTACGCATGGCCTCCCCGAGGTGCTGGTCACGGATAACGGCAATCCATTCACGAGTGAGGAGTTTGCGAGGTTCACGAAGATGAACGGCGTCCGCCATATCCGCACTGCCCCTTACCACCCGGCTTCAAATGGGTTGGCAGAGCGCGCAGTGCAGACATTCAAAAGAGGCCTAAAGAAGCAGTCTTCCGGATCAATGGACACGAGACTGGCTCGCTTTTTGTTTACGTACAGGACCACCCCCCATGCAGTGACTGGGGTAGCTCCCGCAGAACTCCTAATGGGCCGGAGACTTCGCACCCGCCTTAGTATGGTTTTCCCGGACATTGGCGCAAAAGTACGCCGCACACAAGAACGGCAGGGACAGGGATTTTCTCGGCATCGGCTGATTCGGCAGTTTGCGCCCGGCGACCCTGTGTTTGTTCGGAATTTTGCTGGTGGTGCCCAATGGGTTCCTGGTGTAATCTTTCGCCAAACGGGCCCTATATCTTACCAAGTGCAAGCCCAGGGTCGTCTCCAGCGAAAACATGTAGACCACGTTCAGTCCAGAAGACCATCCCCTCAAAAGATTCCCCGCCCCCGGAGCTCATTTCAACAGCCGCAGAGACCAGAGACAAGGGAAGGTAGTCCTCACAATCTTCCACTGGTGCCTCACTCGAAGCCTGCGCAGGTCGTTACGGCACCGAATGGAGATAGAGACGCTGACATGACGGAGGCAGCAGACTCTGACTCCGAGATGGAGACACAGGATGCATCAGAGGGGGAATCCTCGGGTCCACGGGCCGTGGATGTACAACCGCGCCGTTCATCACGGAAGCGCCGGTCTCCGTCTCGTTACACGCCGCCTGATCCAGCGCCACGTGCAAATGGTGTCCGGCCTGTGGCCAAACGAGTCCGACGCCCTCCTTCGCCAGGAACTTCGGTGGATTCCTTGGACTTTGGGGGGGAGGGATGTTATAGCCTGCCTACTTACCATTGGCTGGGGAGTAATGACTATCCGACAATCCTGTGGGAGTATGAGCTTCCCCAATGAGGGGGCGGAGAAACCACTAGTAAACTCCTAGTATAAATAAAGCTGGCCAGTTCAGGAACCAGCAGGAAGGAGTATGTAGCAAGGGAAGTTACTGCTACTGTTATGTATATATGTTATAGTAAATAAATGTTATTACTTTGTATCCTTAAAACTCGTGCTGGATTCTTCGTGGCCCTTACAAAAGGAACAATTTAGCAAAGCCAATCCACCAAACCGGCACATCTTTGGACTGTGAGAAAACTGGAGCACCCGGAGGGAACCCACACAGACACGGGGAGAATGTACAAACTCCACACAGTCACCCAAGGCCGGAATTGAACCCAGGTCGCTGGCGCTATGTGGCAGCAGTGCTAACCACTGTGCCACATCTGTTGCGAGAGAAACAGAGTTAACGTTTGTTGTTCCTTGTTGTAACAGTTCTGTAGAAGGGTGAATGGACTCTAATTTAAAGTCCATTGAAGTGGAAAGTGTTTTACTCAGAGGTTTGACACAGGAAGAACTTTTAGTCTGTGTGAAGCTCAATCTTCACTTACACAAAGCCCGCAGTCTGATTGGCTGGAGGACCAGAGTACATCCGGTCTTCCAAATCCTCCCATTGGTCGACATCGCTCAGGCAGGAAATAAGGTTTTGGAACCCGGGTCCATGTGGCCAATGGGAAGAACTCAAAATGATACAGATTCTCAGCCAATGAGGGAGATCTGGGATCAGCCCCGCCCCTCATTCACTCCGATTGGTTAGAAGACCAGCTCGACCTTTACGAAATGAGTGTTTATCAAATAGCTGCAGTGATATCAGAGTGTGGGTGGAGCTGGGCTGTCTGTCTTCACTGCAGCTATTTGATAAACACCCATTTCTTAAAGGTACATTCACTACAGCTATTTGATAAACACACAGTGCTTAAAGGTACTCTCACATAACAATTCTGAATTCTCCCTGTGTACCTGAACAGGCACCGGAATGTGCTGACTAGGGGCTTTTCACGGTAACTTCATTGCAGCGTTAATGTAAGACTACTTGTGACAAAGATTAGGATTGTAAAAAAAAATATTCCGGCAAATTTCCATCCCGCCCGTGATGATTTGCACGGGAATATGACCCCGACAAATGGGATGAAGCCAAATCTTTAAAAGTCAAAGTCTTTATTTCAAATTATTGCCGTGCTGTCAGGGGAAAGGGTTAACTTCTCTGCTTGTTTACAAAAGGGAGGAGGGAAACATTTGCAAATTTCCCACAGCTTGTGAGCTCCGAAACATAACTTCAAGGCTGAAGTTTATCTTCAGAGATTGAAACGTTTTGGTGCCTTTTCCAATTGTACCAGTAAATTGTGATTCACACTGAAAGGTTCACTTTCATTCAGTAATTAGAACATTTCACTTTCTCAGCACTGATACTTTAGATCAAATCCCAATTGTTCTCTTCCCTTGTAGCTGGTGTGTGGAGAAGATCAAGTTCACTGTAGATCTGTCAGCACAGAGACCGCACTGTGCTTCTGGATAAACTCAGTTTGCAAGTAGATGAATCTTTTAAACATCACCCAAGTGAAGGTCTTCCCCTGACTCTAAGGAGTGAGATGTCCCTGTCGTTGATGCTGTCTCCTCTGTCACTGCTGTTTTTATTGCATCACACATGTTCCGTGGACCAGTCTCACAGCCCAAAACGGGAGGGCGGGAAGGTGTGACAGTCGATGGAACTTTGTGTGTGAGCAGTTCAGCTGGAATTCCATCCTTGCCGGGCACCTTTCTGCTTGCTCAGCAATCAATGACCTTTTCCAGCTCAAATGATGAGGGTTCCTTGTCCAACTCAACCAGGACAGGAAGCTGCAGGAGAGTCAAACAGAGACTGGGCGATGCCCTTCTCACAGGGGTGCAGCTCACTGTTGTGTTCAACCCAGCTCCTCCTCACTCTCTCACCATGACTGACACTGAGCATGCTCAGAGCACACACCCACACTGCACCTGTGGACTGGCCTCGTACACTCACTGATCGGGAATTTTCTGCAGCACGGGGGATTCTGGGTAACGCAGCCGCCATAGAGCAATTAGTAAACAGGAAGATTCTATTTCCCAGTTAGCAAAAACAGAAGATCCACAGTTAGGCAAGATGCTGGGCATGAAGCACAATAAGAGATTTGGATACTTTATTTAATACAGAAGCACATTATTCTGACATCACTTAGACATGGGCAGCAAACAGGCTGATCTACAGTATGTACAGTATTTACAACACCTGGGACACGGTAAATAATCTCATCAAATCAGTGATAGGTTTGTTTACTGTTCATAATTGTGACTGGGTCACACTCACGATTCATGCAAAATGCAACTCCCCAGGTTTTTTGACCCACTCCCTCCTGACCAGTTTTCACTCCATCTGCCTTAGTTTTTATCCAGCCATGTATGTTCAGCTCACACTGCCCAACAACCAGCCTCTCCTGCACAGGGTTTCCATCACCAAAAATCTGTCCTGATCCACCCACATCGACGCTACCACCAAGAAAGCACAACAGGAAACTAAGGAAATTTGACATGTCCACACTGACTCTTACCAACTTTTACAGATGCACCATAGAAAGCATCCTATCTGGCTGCATCACAGCCTGTTATGGCAACTGCTCGGCCCAAGACCGCAAGAAACTTCAGAGAGTAGTGAACACAGCTGAGTCCATCACACAAACCTGCCTCCCATCCATTGACTCTATCCACACCTCCTGCTGCCTTGGGAAAGCGGGCAGCATAATTAAAGACCCCTCCCACCAAGCTTACTCACTCTTCCAACTTCTCCCATCGGGCAGGACATACAAAAGTCTCAGAACACGCACAAACAGATTGAAAACAGCTTCTTCCTCGCTATTACCAGACTCCTAAACAACCCTCTTATGGACTGACCTGATTAATACTACACTCCTGTATGCGGCACTCAATGCCTTTGTTTATATATTTACATTGTGTACCTTGCGTTGCCCTATTATGTATTTTCTTTTAGTTTACTTTCTGTTCATGTACAAAATGATCTGTTTGAGCTGCTCGCAGAATAATATTTTTCACTGTACCTCGGTGCATGTGACAATAAACAAATCCAGTCCATATCGAAGGAGCAATCTGCCTCTCTTGCATTGGTGCACTGCATTTCCCTCATAACACAGTGGCATAGAAAGATGACAGAACAGAATGAAGGTACTCAACAAACTGTATCTGTGCCAACTTTCTGCAACTGTCACAATCCCCTGTCATTGGCCCTGAACTCTGCAGATATTTTTCTCCTCAAAAGATACGAACAGATGAGCAAGGAGCTGGAGTTGGCTATTCAGCCCCGTCTGCTCCACCATTTAATAAGCTCATGGCTGATCTGATAGTAAGATAGTTGTCCAATTCTCTTTTCAAGGCATCAATTGAATCTGCCTCCATCATATTTTCGAGCAGTGCATTCCTGATCCCACATGCAGCACAGAATGTTTTTCTTCACATCCTGTAAGACATAGGAACAGAATTAGGCCACTCGGCCCATCAAATCTGCTCCGCCATTCAATCATGGCTGATATTTTTCTCATTTCCATTCTCCTGCCTTCTCCCCATAACCCCTGATCCCCTTATTCATCAAGAACCTATCTATCTCTATCTTAAAGACACTCAGTGATTTAGCCTCCACGGCATTCTGTGGCAAAGACTTCCACAGATTCACCACCCTCTGGCTGAAGAAATTCCTCCTCATCTGTTTTAATTCCTCCTCATGACCTGAGGAAGGAACTGTGCCCCTAAAGCTGGTGAGTCGAAACAAACCTGTTGGACTTTAACTTGGTGTTGTAAGACTTCTTATTCTGTTTTAAAGGATCGCCTCTTTGATCTGAGATTGTCTTCTGCTTCTAGTTTTTTATACAAGTGGAAACATCTTCTCCATGTCCACTCTACCCAGGCCTCGCGGTATCCTGTAGGTTTTAATAAGATCCCCCCATATCCTTCTAAACTCCAACGAGTACAGACCCAGAGTCCTCAACCACTCCTCATATGACAAGCTCCATTCCAGGGATCATTCTTGTAAACCTCCTCTGGACCCTTTCGAAGGCCAACACGTCATTTCTTAGAAATCGGGACCAAAACTGCTCTTAATACTCCAAATGGGGTCTGATCAGAGCCTTATACAGCCTCAGAAATACATCCCTGGTCTTGTATTCTAGCCCTCTCGACATGAATACATTGCATTTGCCTTCCTAACTGCCGATGAACCTGCACATTAACCTTTTTTAAAAACATTTTAAAAAATAATTTAGAGTACCCAATTCATTTTTTCCAATTAAGGGGCAATTTAGCGTGGCCAATCCACCTACCCTGCACATCTTTGGGTTGTGGGGGCGAAACCCACGAAAACACGGGGAGAATGTGCAAACTCCACACGGACTGACCCAGAGCTGGGATCGAACCTGGGACCTCGGCGCCGTGAGGCTGCAGTGCACCTGCACATTAACCTTTTTTTTCTTTTTAAATTTAGAGTACCCAATTATTTTTTCCAATTAAGGGGTAATTTAGCATGGCCAATCCATCTAACTTGCACATCTTTGGGTTGTGGGGGTGAAACCCACGCAGGCACGGGGAGAGCATGCAAACTCCACATGGACAGTGACCCAGGGCCGGGATTCAAACCTGGGTCCTCAGCGCTGTAAGCAGCAATGCTAACCACTTGCACGTTAACCTGAAGAGAATCGTGAACAAGGTCTCCCAAGTCCCTCTGTGCTTGATTTCCTCAGCATTTTCCCATTTAGAAAATAGACTATGCTTCCATTTCTCCTTCCAAAGTGCATAACCTCACACGTTTCCACATTGTATTCCATCTGCCACTTCTTTGCCCACTCTCCTAGCCTTGCTCAGCATTGCTTGTTTTTCTAATCACTTTAAATGACTGCCCTCTGTTTGTAACCTTCCCCTAAATATGACTTGATAAATCGAACGTCTATTGCAGATCCTTAGTTTTAATGTGGTCAAATGCCTTTCCATTTGAGAACTGTTCGATAAAGTTATTAGAATTATTTGTAGCTGGGGCAGGACGTGGAGCAGTGATTAGCACTGGGACTACAGCGCTGAGGACCCGGGTTTGAATCCCGGCCCTGGGTCACTGTCCGTGTGGAGTTTGCACATTCTCCACGTGTCTGCATGGGTTTCACCCCCACAACCCAAAGATGTGCAGGTCAGTTGGATTGGCCAGGCTAAATTGCCCCTTAATTGGAAAAAACAATAATAATTGGGTACTCTGAATTTTTTTTTTTTTTTAAAGGATTATTTGAAGCTTCCCCACCAATCAGTTTTTTCCATGATCCTGAAGTGACCTTATTTTTATCGGGAGTTAACTGAAGTGTTTTCCTAACCTCTCATTATCTAAATTTCCATTCACCATTTTTCTGTCCACCTGACCCAGTCCGTGGCTTTCTCCCTCATTGTCTAAAACACATGAGCAACTTTTGTATAATCCTGATGCATATTTAAGTCTAAATCATTGATGTAAAACGGAATATTGTGGAGCCCCACTGGAAACAGACGTCCAGGCATCATTCAGTCCTGGATGTGGCTAACAGCAGCAACAACAGCTGAATCCAAACCCTGCTGTTGCCTGTGAACTTGCTGATGTTTGACTGAGTGAATCTCCTCCCACACACGGAGCAGTTAAACAGCCTCTCCCCAGTATCGCTCCCACAGTAGTACAGTGGCTAGCACTGTTGCCTCACAGCTCCAGGGTCCCAGGTTTGATTCCCGGCTTGGGTCACTGTGCAGAGTCTACGCGTTGTCCCAGTGTCTGTGTGGGTTTCCTCCGGGTCCTCCGGTTTCCCTCCACAGTTCAAAGATGTGCAGGTTAGATGGGTTGGCCATGCTAAATTGCCCTTAGTGTCCAAAAAGGTGAGGTGGGGTTATGGGTTAGGTTGGAGGTATGGGCTTAAGTCGGGTGCTCTTTGTAAGGGCCGGTGCACTCGATGGGCCAAATGCCCTCCTTTTGCACTGTAAATGCTATGATTCTGTTTCAGTGTGAACTCGCTGGTGTTTCTGCAGATTTGATTTACTTTTAAATCTGTTTTCACAGTCAGAACTTTTAAAAGATTTCTGATCAGTGTGAACAAGTTGGTGTGAAGTCACTTGGGATGACTTGAGTAAATTTCTTGTCACACACGGGGCAAGTGAATGGTCTCTGTCCAGTGTGAACTCGCTGGTGTTGCAGAAGCTGCAATGAACATGGGAATCTCTTCTCACACACGGAGCAGGTGAATGGCCTCTCCCCAGTGTGAGTGCGTTGATGTACCAGTAAATTCTTTCTACTTTTAAAGCTCTTCTCACAGTCAGCATATTTAAAAGGTCTCTGATCATTACGAACAAGTTGGTGGTCAGGAGGTGTGATGACCGAGTGAATCCCTTCCCATACACGGAGCAGGTGAACGGCCTTTCCCCAGTGTGAATACGTCGATGAGTTTCCAATTCAGACGGGTAATTGAATCCCATCTCACAGTCCCCACATTTCCAGGGTTTCTCCATCGTTATCGACAAGTTATCAGGTGTAGGTGGGATGCAGATTTTAAGTCATTTTCAGATCAGCCGTGAAGTTATTAAATGGTGGAACAGGGTCACGGAGCTGAATGTCCAATTGCTGCTTCTTGATTCCTTTTGTGCGAATGTCCTTATGTCTCTCCAACTTGGATCATCAGTTGAAGCCTGAGTACGGTGTCTCCCTGTTGTAAATGCTGCAATTTAATTTCAGGCTGTGTGATTGGTTAAAGCTGGTCTCTCTCTCAAATCGCTCCTCTCGAATCTACTGATAATTTAAAAGATTTCTATCAGGCTACTGTTTAATTTGTTGTTTTTGATAGAAAAAAGGCCCCACCCCATTAAATATTTCCTGAGAGTTGTCATCTCTCATTTTACAAAGTCATCACTGTCAATGCAGCATAGAATTTGCAAAGAAACAAACCTTTCTGTTGGGTTCAGTTTGTTGTGTGTAAATTCTCCAATTCTAACCCCTTGTCAAAGGAGTTTACAAAAGCCATCACTGGCAGTCCAGGATAGAAATTCTGAAGAAACAATTCTAGTTTCTCTGGAACATTTTTTCCTCTGTTGTTCCCCCAAAGCTGTAAATCCCCGTCCCACACACTCTCCCTCCTCCCTGGGCTGAAATCCGAACCCATCTCACCATCTTTCCTCCACTCCGTTTTCTCCCTCCCTCTCCTCTGCCTGGGTTCAGTTCTCCAGCTCCCGTCTGCAGACTAACAATAAAATCAATGGGTCTTATTGGGGGTTTGGGTCCTCCAGCAAGTGTTTGTGAATCCTCCCCGCCCACGTGCCAGGGTTTCCTTCCTTGCCAGAGATCAGAGTCCTCATTGATTAGAGTGCAAAGTGTAAGCTCTTATTTATTGTTTACCCTCCCCCATCCTCTGATGTGAACCATCCTCCAGTGTCTGAAGCAGGATGGTGCCCGTTAACCTGGGCCTGTTCCCGGGAGGGAGAAGCCCCGCAGCTGCAAACCAGGGAGCTGACAATGATTGTGAACACAGTAAGACGTCTTACAACACCAGGTTAAAGTCCAACAGGTTTGTTTCGATGTCACTAGCTTTCGGAGCGCTGCTCCTTCCTCAGGTGAATGGAGACATATGTTCCAGAAACATACATGTAGACAGATTCAAAGATGCCGGACAATGCTTGGAATGTGAGCATTAGTAGGTGATTACATTTTTACAGATCCAGAGATGGGGTAACCCCAGGTTAAAGAGGTGTGAATTGTGTCAAGCCAGGACAGTTGGTAGGATTTCGCAGGCCAGATGGTGGGGGATGAATGTAATGCGACATGAATCCCAGGTCACGGTTGAGGCCGCACTCATGTGTGCGGAACTTGGCTATAAGCTTCTGCTCGGCGATTCTGCGTTGTCGCGCGTCCTGAAGAACGCTTACCCGTAGATCAGAGGCTGAATGCCCTTGACTGCTGAAGTGTTCCCCGACTGGAAGGGAACATTCCTGCCTGGTGATTGTCGCGTGATGTCCAGTCATTCGTTGTCGCAGCGTCTGCATGGTCTCGTCAATGTACCTTGACTGAAGCTCCAGAACCCTCAGGGGTAGTGGTCCAAAGCTGCAACGCATCCTCGAGTAAAGAAATCCCTCCTCATCTCAGCTATCTCTCCATTTTCCTGCCAATTCCCCATAACTCTCGACACTTATTGAAATTCATTCATTCCTTTGTCACCTCAAACCTTAGCTACACAATGTTCCCCTTGCTAGCCTCTCAGATTCAACTCCACACAAGGTCATGTCAAAATCTGCTGCTTGTGAGCGCATTCACACTAATACCTGTTCGCCCCAAACCAGGAGTGACCAAATTCACTGGAGAAAACGGGACATCTTGGGGTGGGAGGTGCTGATGACAAAACCATTGATGGGGGAATGGGAGAAACCTGTTGAGACTGAAGATTGTGGAAATTGGAGACATGTGGGTTTATCAGGGGTATCAAGTGCACACCATTTACATGGTAAAGGAGGCCCAAGAGCTGTCCTGTATTTTCTGTAAATTAGTAATTTAAACAAGTAGTAATAATAAAGGCATGATGCATAGAAAGGGTATACAGTGTTCCTGAAAAGAATACAGTACTACCACTATTATCTGACATAATTAGATCAAAAATGCACAAATGTTAGCCTTGCTTTTATGGTAAAGCGTTTGCCTAGATACAGAAAGAAGGCAAGTACAAAATAAATAACATTTAATTTAATGATTTTAGGTCTGGCAAACTTATATTATCTCCAACAGAATGAGATTCATGTTTGTCAACCGTGCAATGAGGTGACATGTTGTGCAGGGCTTCACCTCATGAGAGATCTGGCTGATAAACAAGATGCCAGGTAGTACTGACTGTCCCAACATGTCATGCAAAATCTATTAAGATAAAGTAAACAATGATAGGGCGTGCAATACTGTGAGTGAACCCCCATGTGGTTTCCACAATTGTCAAAGTCATTATTGCATTCATAAACATCCAGGTTACCTGTCATGTTATATAAAAAAATACATGGCAAATAATAATGGCTGGTAGCTTTTTGCAGCCACCAGTAGTATCACAATTTAATATTTTTTTGCCTTCAAATATAAATGAACAAATGATATAATACTTGAATAAAAGTAGTGTTGGGTGGGGTTACTGGGTTATGGGGATAGGGTGGCGGTGTTGACCTTAGGTAGGGTGCTCTTTCCAAGAACCGGTGCAGACTCGATGGGCCGAATGGCCTCCTTCTGCACTGTAAATTCTATGAAAATTCTATGAGAAGTTGTTGAACTAGTTCAGCCAGGTTGAGAATGGTGGTGGATGGGAATTGTCCAGGCTTCTTTTATTCAAGTATTATATCATTTTTTTATTCAAATATTTATATCAAGTATTCCATATTCGTTTTTTAACCACCCTATCTACCTGTCTACCAATGGTTATGCACACCAAGGGCCCTCTGATCCTCTGTAGTTCCTCGTGTCCTACCATTAATTGTTTAGTCTCTTGTCTTGTTTGCAGATTCTTTACCAAGCGTGAAACCACAGGCTTACGGTGTGCTGTGTAAAACCTGACATTCCACGGGCCCCACTTTCCTGGAACAACATGAAGAATCTGCTGCTTTCCAGATCCCTTCATTTCCTCTCATCTGTTTAAAGCCACAAACAGAAAGGTCCAGTTTTCTCCTGGAGTTTGAGACAAATCAGCTTTCGAAATGATGCAGGGTTTCAGCCAATGAGGGAGGTCCAGGTTTAGTTTCGTTTATCATTAACTCTGATTGGTTGGAGGTTCAGCTGCTCCGGCTGGGTCCCTCAGTCCCTGGGTCCTCCAGTCCCTCACTCTCTTCCTATTGGTCCGGAGCTGCCGTCAATCACTCCCCGGGCCTGGTGAGCTGGAGCATGCGCAGTATTGAGATTAACTCCGGTTCAGGCGATCGTTTGGAAATTCTCAGCTGGTCAAATACCGCCGATTAAGTCGGGAGGGAGCCGGCGGGTGGGTCGGGAGGCTTCATAAACACACCGTGCAGGTCCCAAGTCCTGAATATGAACCTCAGATACGACATTTGACGGCGAAAGTTGCTCGGGCTTTGATCCCAGACAGGCCCAGATTAACCGCCCACTGAGGCTCTGCCCCGCCTCCCATTCACTCTGATTGGTTGGATGACCACCTGCTCTCGTTCGGTCCTCCAACTTCCTATTGGTCCGAACCCGCCGTCAATCAGTCCCCGGGCATTGTGAGCCGGAGCAAACCCTTCACCATCATTGTCAGCTCCCTGGTTTGCAGCTGCGGAGCTTCTCCCTCCCGGGAACAGGCCCAGGTTAACGGGCACCATCCTGCTTCAGACACTGGAGGATGATTCACATCAGAGGATGGGGGAGGGGGACAAGAAATAAGAGCTTCCACTTTTTACTCAAATCAACGAGGACTGATCTCTGGCAAGGAAGGAAACCCTGGCAGGTGGGCGGGGAGGATTCACAAACACCCGCTGGAGGCCCCAAATCCCCAATAAGACCCATTGGTTTTATTGTCAGTCTGCAGACAGGAGCTGGAGAACTGAACCCAGGCAGAGGAGAGGGAGGGAGAAAACTGGGAGTGGAGGAAAGAAATGGTGCAGATTGTGAGATGGGTTTGGATTTCAGCCCAGGGAGGAGGGAGAGTGTGTGGGATGGGGATTTACAGCTTTGGAGGAACAACAGAGGAAAAAATGTTCCACAGAAACTAGAATTGCCTGTTCAGAATTTCTATCCTGGACTGACAGTGATGGCTTTTGTAGACTCCTTTTACAGGGGGTTAGAATTGGAGAATTTACACACAACAAACTGAATCCAAGCGGAAGAGACAAAAGGACATCTCCACAATAAGAATCATGAAGCAACAATTGGACATTTAGCCCCGTGAGCCTGTTCCACCATTTAATAATATCATGGCTGATCTGATAGTGACCTCAAATCTGCATCTCACCTACACCTGATAACCTGTCGATAACCATGGAGAAACAGTGGAAATGTGGGTACTGTGGGATGGGATTCAATTACCAGCCTGAATTAGAAACTCATTGACGTATTCACACTGGGGAAAGGCCATTCACCTGCTCCATGTGTGGGAAGGGATTCACTCGATATCACACCTCATCACACACCAGCATGTTCACACAGGTAAAAGGCCATTCACCTGTCTGGATTGTGGGAAAGAATGTCATACTTTGTCAAACCTCCAGACTCACCATCAGGTCCACTCTGACCAGAGACTATTTAAATGTGCTGACTGTGAAAAGAACTTTGAAAGCAGAAATAATTTACTGTTACACCAACGCACTCACCTGCTCCATGTGTGGGAAAGGATTCACTCAGCCATCGAGCCTCCAGACACACCAACGTGTTCACACTGATCAGAGAACATTTAATTGTTCTGAGTGTGAGAAGAGCTTTAAAAGTAAAAATTATTTTACACTCACAGAGGAGATGACATACACCTGCTCCGTGTGTGGGAAGAGATTCACTTGTGGATCGAACCTCCAGACACACCAATTTGTTCACACTGATCAGAGACCTTTTAATTGTTCTGAATGTGAGAAAACATTTAAAAGTAAAAGGGATCTTCTGAAATACCAATGCATTCACACTTGGGAGAGGCCATTCACCTGTTCCGATTGTGGGAAGGGATTCACCCGATTAGCCCACCTTCCGAGACACCATCGAGTTCACACTGGGGAGAGACCGTTCTCCTGCCGTCTGTGTAGGCAGCAATTAATTGATTCATCCGACCTTCTGATACACCAGTGGGTTCACACTGGACAGAGACCGTACACTTGCCCCGTGTGTGACAAGAAATTCACTCAGTCATCCCACCTGACTACACACCAACTTATTCATATTGATCAGAGACCTTTCAAATGCTCTGATTGCGAGAAGGGATTTAAAAGTAAATGGAATTTGCTGAAGCACCAGCGAGTTCACAGTGGGGAGAGGCCGTACACCTGCTGTGTGTGTGGGAGGGGATTCGCTCAGTCAAACAACCTGCTGCGACACCAGCAAGTTCACAGGCGACAGCAGGGGATGGATTCTGCTGTTATTGCTGCTGTTAATGACATCCAGGATTGAATGATGTCTCGATGCCTGTTTCCAGTGGGGCTTCACAGTTTTCTGGTACAACAATTGTATGTATGGTTGACATTGAGGGAGAAAGCCGTGGACAGCAGGAAGATATCAGTGGACTGGTCACATTACAAATGGAATTCAATCTTTAAAAACATTTTCCAATTAAGCGGCAATTTAGCGTGGCCAATCCACCTACCCTGCACATCTTTTAACTTGGGGTGAGACCCACGCAGACATGGGGAGAATGTGCAAACTCCACATGGACAGTGACCCAGGGCCAGCATCAAACCTGGGACCTCAGCGCCATGAGACAGCAGTGCTAACCACTGCGCCACCCTGCCACCCCGGAATTCAATTTAATAATAATCTTTATTATTTTCATAAGTAGGCTTACATTAACACTGCAATGAGGTGACTGTGAAAATCCCTTAGTCGCCACATTCCGGCGCCTGTTCAGGTACACGGAGAGTTCAGAATGTTCAATTCACCAAAAAAGCATGTCTTTCAGGAATTGTGGCAGGAAACCGGAGCACCCGGAGGAAACCCAGGCAGGCATGGAGAGAATGTGCAGACTCCGCACAGACCAGTGACCGAAGCTGGGAATCGAACCTGGGACCCTGGCACTGCGAACAGTGTTAACCTCTGTGCTACAAACAGTGAGAGATAATGAATTTCAGAGGGAAAACAAGACAAGGAAATGAACTATTAGTCGGATGATACTGAGAACGTAGAGCAAAGAGAGGCATTGGAGTCCCTATCCACAGGTAGCTGGATAGATCGATCAGGCAGCCAAGAATCCTTTCTTGGATGAGGCCTGGAATATAAGAGCAAGGAGATTATGCGAGAAGCGTTCTGGTAATTGCATTCATAGATCATAGAATTTACAGTGCAGAAGGAGGCCATTCGGCCCATCATGTCTGCACCGGCTCTTTGAAAGAGCACCCTACCCAATCCCACACCTCCACCCTATCCCCACAACCCAGCAATCCGACCCAACACTAAAGGCAATTTTGGACATTAAGGGCAATTTTAGCATGACCAATCCACCTAACCTGCACATCTTTGGACTGTGGGAGGAAACCGGAGCACCCGGAGGAAACCCACGTACACACGGGGAGAACGTGCAGACTCCGCACAGACAGTGAACCAAGCCGGGACCCTGGGACCCAGGAGCTGTGAAGCAATTGTGCTAACCACCATGCTACCGTGCTGCCGTGCATTAATGAACTATAAGTCATTATTCATTAATTAGTATAAACCTGAAGTCAATTTGATCATTTATATAATTACAGTCAGTGTTCTGCTGATCAAATCGTGAGGATAAAGTTGAAGCTGAATGACAAGCGATTGTAACAGTGAAAAAGTCTTAATTCTTCAGTAAGTTAAAATCCGAACTGTTTAGGTAATAAGAATGAAGAAAATCATTTCAGTTAATTCCTGATAAAAATAACATGACTTCAGGCAAATGGAACGAGCTGATTGTTGAGTGGCTGATGAATCTTTATTTATTTTAACCTTAAGTTTATTGTTGCTTCAGTCAGTTAATAATGGAATAAATAAAGGCAATGACAGGGCATCCCAGTCCTGTGGAGGGCACATCCTGGTCACTGCATTCATCAATTATAAAGTGAGACGATTCATTAATTATCACAAAACTGAAATCAATCTGATCATCGTTCACAGAATCGTGGTCCATTCATCAAATCCAGGGGATAAAGATGAAGTTGACATTGTAAGAGTAAAGATGTCTGAATTTCTCAGTCAATTAATCATTTGAGAGGTTTAGATATTAACAATTAACAAAAACGGATGGTGCGATGGCACACTGGTTAGCACTGCTGCCTGAAGGCGCTGAAGACCTGGTTTCGATCCTGGCCCCGGATCGCTGTCCGTGTGGAGATTGCACATTCTCCCTGTGTCTGTGTGTCTTACCCGCACACCTAAAGATGCGCAGGGTAGGTGAATTGGGCACGCTAAATTATCCCTTAATTGGAAAAATAAGAATTGGGAACTTTACATTTATTTTAACAAAACAATTATCAAAAACATTTCAGTTAATTCTTGATAAAAGGTGACTTCAGCTCAATGGAAGAAGCTGATTGGTGAACATAAGAACTAGGAGCAGGAGTAGGCCATCTGGCCCCTCGAGCCTGCTCCGCCATTCAATGAGATCATGGCTGATCTTTTGTGGACTCAGCTCCATTTTCCGACCCGAACACCATAACCCTTAATCCCTTTATTCTTCAAAAAACTATCTATCTTTATCTTAAAAACATTTAATGAAGGAGCCTCTACTGCTTCACTGGGCAAGGAATTCCATAGATTCACAACCCTTTGGGTGAAGAAGTTCCTCCTAAACTCAGTCCTAAATCTACTTCCCCTTATTTTGAGGCTATGCCCCCTAGTTCTGCTTTCACCCGCCAGTGGAAACAACCTGCCCGCATCTATCCTATCTATTCCCTTCATAATCTTATATGTTTCTATAAGATCCCCCCTCATCCTTCTAAATTCCAACGAGTACAGTCCCAGTCTACTCAACCTCTCCTCGTAATCCAACCCCTTCAGCTCTGGGATTAACCTAGTGAATCTCCTCTGCACACCCTCCAGTGCCAGTACGTCCTTTTTCAAGTAAGGAGACCAAAACTGAACACAAAACTCCAGGTGTGGCCTCACTAACACCTTATACAATTGCAGCAGAACCTCCCTAGTCTTAAACTCCATCCCTCTAGCAATGAAGGACAAAATTCCATTTGCCTTCTTAATCACCTGTTGCACCTGAAAACCAACTTTTTGCGACTCATGCACTAGCACATCCAGGTCTCTCTGCACAGCAGCATGTTTTAATATTGAGAAGCTGATGAATCTTTATTTATTTTAATCTTAAGTTTATTTTGCTTAAGTCAACGAATCAAATAACTAAAGGCCTGGCCGGGGATTCCAGTCCTGCTCCACGTGGGAAAACCAGGAAACTTCTCATGTGCAGAACAATCACAAGTGCAGAAAGTGACATCAGCTGGAGCAGCAAGAAGCAAAGGGCAGTGGGAGAGAGGTATGTTTGTGATTGGTGGAGTATTTCCAGTGGGACTCTAGATTTCCCAAGACACGATTCCATGCTTCTTGAGTTCTCTTATCAATGCTTTAAAATTTAACATGGGGACAGGATTAAGTCATTTGCGGTCCTCTTTTTGACAGTAAGAAAGAAAGCTGCAGACTTTTATTATTAATTCATGGGATGTGGGCTTCACTGGTTAGGCCAGCATTTATTGCCCATCCCTCGATACCCTTCAGAACGTGGCTGGGAGTTTCCTTCTTGAACCGCTGCAATTCTTCAGGTGTAGGTACACCCACTGTGCTATTAGGGAGAGTTCCAGGAATTTCTCCCAGCGACAGCGAAGGAACGGTGATATATTTCCCAGTCAGGGTGGTGCGTAACTTGGAGGGGAGCCACCAGGTGGTGAGATTCCCAGTGATCTGCTGCTCTTGGCCTTCTAGATGGTCATGGGTTTGGAAGGTGCTGACTAAGGAACATTAGTGAGTTACTGCAGTGCATCTTGTAGATGGTACACACGGCTGCCACTGTTCGTCAATGATGGATGGTTTGAATATTTGTGGAAGGGGGAGCAATCAAGCGGACTGCTTTGTCCTGGATGGTGTTGAGCTTCGAGTGTTGTTGGAGCTGCACTCATCCAGGCAAGTGGAGAGCATTCCATTACACTCCTGACTTGTGCATTGCAGATGGTGGACAGTCTTTGGTGGGGGGGGGGGGGGGGGGGTCAGGAGATGAGTTACCCTTCATAGGATTCCTAGTTTTTGACCTCCCCTGGTAGCCGCAGTATTAATGTGGCTCGTCCAGTTCCGCTTTTGATCAATGGCACCCCCCAGGATGTTGATTGTGGGGGATTCAGCGATGGTAATGTCATTAAATGTCACGGGGCGATGGTTAGATCCTCTCTTGGAGGAGATGGTCATTGCCTGACACTTGTGTGGCACGAATGTAACTTGCCACTTATCAGACCAAGCCTGGATATTGTCCAGGCCTTGCTGCATTTGTACATGGACTGCTTCATTATCCGAGGCGTTGCGAATGATTCTGAACATTGTGCAGTCATCCACAAACCTCCCCACTTCTGACCTTATGATGAAGGCAGGTCATTGATGAAGCAGCTGAAGATGTTTGGGCCGAGGACACTACCCTGAGGAACTCCTGCAGTGATGTCCTGGAACTGATGGTTGGCCTCCAACCACCACAACCATCTTCCTTTGTGCCAGGTACGACTCCAACCAACAGAGAATTTTCACCGATTTCCATTGACTCCAGAATAGCTGGGACTCCTTGATGCCATACTCGGTCAAGTGCTGCCTTGATCTCAAGGGCAGACAGTCTCACCTCACCTCTGGCATTCAGCGCTTTTGTGCATGTTTGAACCAAGGCTGTAATGACTGCAGGAAGACATCAATAGACTGATCAGCGGGCCAGAAAACTGAGGTCAATCCAGAGAAACGCAGGGTAAGAAATACATTGGGGGAGGAAAAACACGACAAAGGGAAAGAATATGAATGGTATGATAGTGAGATGTAGAGGGACAGAGGGGCGTAAGAGTGCATGGCCACAGATCCCTGAAGGTGACAGGAGAGGTAGATACGGTGATAGTAAAGGCAGAGAGGATACTTTGTTATTCACGGAGACATAGAGTACTGGAGCAGGGAATATTCCCAGCAATTTCTATTGGAGGAAAGACCTGAAACCCCTCTCTCCACAGATGCTGCCAGAGCTGCTGAGTATTTCCAGCATTTTCTGCTTTTATTATAGGATCAGGGAGGTTATACTGGAGCTGTCTAAAACACTAGTTAAACCACAGCTGCATTACTGAGTACAGTTCTGGTCACATTACAGGAAGGATGTGTTCATACCAGAGAGGATGCAGAGGAGATTGACGAGGATGTTGACACAAATGGAGAATTTTAACAATGAGGAAAGATTGGAGAGGCCAAGATGGTTTTCTGTGGAACAGAGAACACTGAGGAGAGATTAACTGAGGTGTTTAACATTATGAGGGGCCCGGATAGAATGGATAAGAAGGATCTATTTCATTAACAGATCAATGACCAAGAGGTTTAGATTTAAAGTAATTAGCAGAGGGTTGGGAGTGGAAGGGGGAAATCATTTCAGTGGCAGGAGTCTAGAACTCGCTTTCTGATAGGGTCATAGAAGCAGAAATCCCAATCACTTTAAAATAAATGTCTTGGATATCCAATTGAAGGACTGGGCATACAGGACATAAGAACATAAGAACTAGGAGCAGGAGTAGGCCATCTGGCCCCTCGAGCCTGCTCCACCATTCAATGAGATCATGGCTGATCTTTTGTGGACTCAGCTCCACTTTCCGACCCGAACACCATAACCCTGAATCCCTTTATTCTTCAAAAAACTATCTATCTTTATCTTAAAAACATTTAATAAAGGAGCCTCTACTGCTTCACTGGGCAAGGAATTCCATAGATTCACAACCCTTTGGGTGAAGAAATTCCTCCTAAACTCAGTCCTAAATCTACTTCCCCTTATTTTGAGGCTATGCCCCCTAGTTCTGCTTTCACCCGCCAGTGGAAACAACCTGCCCGCATCTATCCTATCTATTCCCTTCATAATCTTATATGTTTCTATAAGATCCCCCCTCATCCTTCTAAATTCCAACGAGTAACAATCGACTGAGATCTGCAAAATGGGATTAAGCTGAATATCTCCACTGCAGCCAGTACTCACACGATGGGCCAAATGGCCTCTCTCTTTACCAGAACTTTTGAGGTTTTTACTCTGATAGTTGGAGTTTGTTTCTGATGATAATAGCCTCAAAGGGACTGGAGTGTAACATTCTAGATATTGGTGAAATAAATCAGCTGTTTTAAACACGTTGTAGATTTTTGTCTTTCCCGCCTGAGTGTTTAACATCACCTGGCTGGAGCTCAGAAAGGACAATCTCACCTCATAGAATCAGAGAATTTACAGTGCAGGAGGAGGCCATTCGGCCCATCAAGTCAGTACCAGCTCTTGGAAAGAGCATCCTACTTAAGCCCACACCTCCACCCTACCCCCATAACCCAGTAAACCCCACCTAATCTTTTGGACACGAAGGGCAATTTAGCATAGCCAATCCACCTAACCTGCACATCTTTGGAGTGTGGGAGGAAACCGGAGCACACGGAGGAAACCCACGCAGACACGGGTAGAACGTGCACACTCTGCACAGACAGTGACCCAAGCCAGAAATCGAACCCGGGTCCCTGGCGCTGTGAAGCAACAGTGCTACCCACTGTGCTACCGTGCCGCCCTTGCATCCAAGCTCCCGGATTGTCTGTCTTTCTCTCTGGGTAAGATTCTGTTTGTCTCTTGTATTTCACTGTGACAGGACAGAGACCTGATTGAAGGGAGTTCATGGGAAGGAAACATGGGAGTTCTGGGAAAGATGGGCAAGGATTTGGGAGGTGACAACATGTTCAAAGAGTTTGGAGAGGAGATGGAGGTTGAAGATGGGGCAGTAATTTGTCAGGATGGCAGGGTCAAGGGTTTGTTTTATGGAGGGGCGATGATGGCAGATTTGAAGGAGAGCGGGACAGTACCTGAAGAGAGAGAAATGTTGACAATATCCTTGGACACAGGGTAGTTGGCTGATCAGTAGCTCAGTGGGAATAAGGTCAATGGAGCAGGAGCTGGGTCTCATGGACAAGATGAGCTCTGAGAGGGCAGGAGGGGAGATGGGAGAGAAACTAGAGAACGATGTGGGTTCAGGGATCGGGATAGGATGAAATTTAGAGACAGTTTGGTCCGGTGGGCTCGTGGAAGGGAGGGAAGCAGCAGAGGCAGCTGATCGGATTTACTCAATCTCAATCACAAAGAAGCTCCACAAGCTCCTCACACTTCTTGTTGGAGGTGAGGATGGAAGAGACAGGGGAGAGCGAGAGTACTTCAAAAGGAACAAATTTGTATCAGAGATATTTAAAAGTTTCAACACACTGCGCATTTAACAAAAATCTAATTTATTTGACTTTTAGCTACAATATTAGCCCCTGTAAATGGGCTGGAGTTTGTTATCAGCAGAAAGAGACCCAAATGAACATTGTTCAGTCCTGAATGTGAGTTAACAGCAAAATCCATTCACTGTGGTTACTTGTGGCCTCGTTGATGCTGCTGCAGGTTGGATGACTGAGCGAATCCCTTCCCACACTTGGAGCAGGTGAATGGTCTCTCCCCAGTGTGAATCCGCTGGTGCCTCCGCAGGTCATATGATCGAGTGAATCTCTTCCCACACTGAGCGCAGGCAAATGGCCTCTCCCCAGTGTGAATTCGCTGGTGCTTCTGCAGGTTGGATGACTGAGTGAATCCCTTCCCACACTCTGAGCAGGTGAACGGTCTCTCATCAGTGTGAACTCGCTGGTGCCTCTGCAGGTCGGATGAGTGAGTGAATCCCTTCCCACACTTGATGCAGGCAAATGGCCTCTCCACTGTATGAATTCGCTGATGTACGGTGAGCTGAGATGATCGTCTGAACCCAGTCCCGCAGTGAGAGCACCTGAACGGTCTCTCGTCAGTGTGAACACGTTGATGGTACATCAGATTCCTAGAACGTTTATAGCAATTCCCGCAGTCTGGACATTGAAACGGTCTCTCATCAGTGTGAACTTGCTGGTGTGCGGACAGAATGGATGAGTGAGTGAATCCCTTCCCACACTTGGAGCAGGTGAACGGCCTCTCCCCAGTGTGAACTCGCTGGTGACTCAGCAGGGAGGATGAATCACTGAATCCCTTCCCGCACTTGGAGCAGGTGAATGGTCTCTCCCCAGTGTGAACTCGCTGGTGCTTCTGCAGGTTGGATGACAGAGTGAATCCCTTCCCACACTCTGAACAGGTGAACGGCCTCTCCCCAGTGTGAACTCGCTGGTGACTCAGCAGGTGGGATGACCGAGTGAATCCCTTCCCACACTTGGAGCAAGTGAATGGTCTCTCCCCAGTGTGAACACGCTCGTGTCTTAGCAGGTGGGATGACCGATTGAATCCCTTCCCACACTTGGAGCAGGTGAATAGCCTCTCCCCACTGTGAACTTGCTGGTGTGTGGACAGAGTGGACGACTGAGTGAATCCCTTCCCACACTTGGAGCAGGTGAACGGCCTCTCCCCAGTGTGAACTCGCTGGTGTCTCAGCAGGTTGGATGTATCACTGAATCCCTTCCCACACATGGAGCAGATGAATGGTCTCTGCCCAGTGTGAATTCGCTGGTGTGTGGACAGGCTGGATGACTGAGTGAATCTCTTCCCACACTTGGAGCAGGTGAATGGTCTCTCCCCAGTGTGACTGCGTCGATGAATTTCCAGCTTGGATGGGGAAGTGAATCCTTTCCCACAGTCCACACATTTCCACGGTTCCTCCTCCGTGTGACTGCATTTGTGGCTTGTGAGGCCCGATGATTGACTGAATCCTCGTCCACACACACAACACGTGTCTGGTTTCTCCCCACTGTGAATGATGCTTTTTCCTTCCATGTTCAAAATCCAATGATATTCAGGATATGATAAATTGAGGACTCTGTCAGATTCTGATCTGATGTTTGGTTTGAGTTTCCGGACCTTCAAGACTCCCCTTCGAACACCCTGTGACACGGATTGAAAACAGAAAATAGGGATGAGTGAGAACCCATAAAAACACAAAGGCAGGTTGTGAAATTAAGCTGAATGAATCTGGTCATTTGTGGAGCCAACACTGGGAAAAAGTGACCATGAAAACTGCTGGATTGTCATAAAAACCCAACTGGCCTCTTTGGGAGGAGAGAGAAAGAGGTGAAGAGGGATTGTGTATCTCTACAAGACATAATAGAGAGGAGTTGGCAAAGCAAATTCGATCTTGAGCTTCATAAACAGTAATATTGATTCAGAAACAGTAATATTGATTCAGAAACAGGGAAGCCAGGCCTCCGGTGACACAGTGATTAGCACTGCTGCCTCACAGTGCCAGGGACCCGGGTACAATTCCGGCCTTGGCAATTGTGTGTGTGGAGCTTGCACTTTCTCCCAGTGTCTGCGTGGGTTTCCACGCGGTGCTCAGGTTTCCTCCCACAGTCTGAAGAATGGCAAGTTAGGTGGATTGGCTTTGATAAATACCGGTTAGTGTCCAGGAATGTGCAGGTTAGGTGGGGCTATGGGTTTACAGGGACAGGGTGGGGGTGTGGGCCTAGGCAGGGTGACCTTTCAGAGAGTCGCAGACTTGATGGGCCAAATGGCCTCCTTCTGCACTGTCGGAACTCTATGGTTCTAATTCTATTCTATGAATCTTTATAAAGCTCTGGTCACCACTCTTCAGGAAGAATGTGAAAATTCTTGGAGAAGGTGCAGAGGAGATTTACCAGAATGGTTCCAGCAAAGGAGGTTATGGGGAGATTTGATTCAGGTACACAAGATTATGCCAGATTTCCATTGGGTGGACAAAAAAACTCTGTTTCCATTCACTGGTCGTACAAGCAGTCTGGACACAGATTTAAAGGTTTGGGTAAAACCTGGATTGAACTATCAAAGACCCTGAGGGGTCTTGACAACGTGGATGTGGAGAGGATGTTTCCTCTTGTGGGAGAATTTGGAACAAGGGGGTCACTGTTGCAAAGTGAGGGGTCACCCATTTCAGATGGAGATATGGATTTTTATTCTCTTGAGGGTAGTAGGACAGGGTGTGGCACAGTGGTTAGCACTGCTTCCTCACAGCACCAGGGACCCAGGCTATGACTCATCTTTCATTCCCTCACCTACAGTATAAATATCGCCCACTTTCTCTGTCTTTTAAATGTGAGCTCCTTTCTCTCCCCACTGATGCTGCCAGACCTGCTGAGATTTTCCAGCATTTTCTCTTTTGGTCCCGGGTTCAATTCCGACCCTGGGTGATTGTGGAGTTTACATGTTCTCCCTGTATCTGTGTGGGTTTTCTCCGGGTGATCCGATTTCCTCCCACAAATTCAAAGGTCTGCAGGTTCGGTGGATTGGCCATGCTTAAATGGCCCTTAGTCTCCAACAATGTGCAAGTTGGGTGGGATTATGAGGGTGGAGTGGGGAGCTCTTTCGGAGGGTCGATGCGGATTCGATGGGCTGAATGGGGTCAATCTGCACTGTAGAGATTCTATGACTTTGGAACACTCATCTTTAAAAGGCAGTGGAAGCAGTGTCCTTGGATATTTTTAAGGCAGAGCTGGATAGATTCTTGAAGAGCAAGGAGGTGAAAGGTTATCGGCCGATGGAGCAGCACGGTGGCGCAGTGGTTAGCACTGCTGCCTCATGGCGCCGAGGACCCGGGTCCGATCCCAGCCCCGAGTCACTGTCCAGGTAGAGTTTGCACATTCTCCCCATGTCTGCGTGGGTCTCACCCTCACAACCCAAAGATGTGCCGGGTAGGTAAATTAGCCACAATAAATTGCCTTTTAATTGGGAAAAAGAAAAGAATTGGGTACTCTAAATTTAAGGGAACAAAATTGGAAAATAAAAGAATTAGGTACTCGAAATTCTTTTAAAAAATTAGATCAGCCGCAAACTTATTGAATACCGGAGCAGACCTGAGGAGACGACTCCCAGTTTGTGTGTAAGGAGCAGTCTCGAGGGGGCGCATAATTTTTTCAGTGACTCAAAAATCTTTTTTACTGTCCTAATGAATATACAGAGACGCAGGCATGAATCTCACCAAGACAGACGGTAACATTTGAATTGAGTGAAAGTTTACTGATGACCATGAAACCATTGTCGATTGTTGGTTCACTCATGTCCTTCAGTGAAAGAAATCTCTGTCTGGCCTACATGTGACTCCAGATCCACAGTCAGCTGGCTGACTCTTAAAATGCTCTCTGAGATACACTCGGTTCAATGGCAATTAGGGATGGTCAGTGAATGCTGGCCCAGCCAGCGACACCCACATCCCGTGAATGAACAGAAAAGAAAATCTGCCATCCTTACCTGGTCTGGCCGACATGATTCCGAACCACAGCAATGTGGTTGACTCTTTAAATGTCCTCCGAGATGGCCGAGCAAGCCACTCTGTTTAAGGGATATTAGGGATGGGCAATAAATGTTGGCCCAGCCAGTGACTCCCACAAATGATTAAAATAAAATCCCGGAGACTCCAGTCAGTCAATCCGGGAGAGTTGGCATCCGGTCCAGGCTCGCAGCGCATGCGCCCTACGGCACCTTGTCCTCTGTAAAGATGGCGGCCAGTAACCCGGGCCTGTCACCGCTCAGCTCTCACTCTGTTCGGTGCTGTCTAAGACCGGACCGTTAACATTTTCCTCGGGAGTTGAAGCCTCCACAGGGTATTTATGAAGCCTCCCGGCTCACTCCGCAGCTTCTATCGCTCCCCGGCCACCCACCGGCTCGATTCCTGAAAGTTGCTCGATTGTTTCTTTCCCGCTCCTCACACCATCAGCGACAACCTGAACTGCGTATTCGCCGGTCACAGCCCGAACGGTCACAATGCCGAGGGAGTGATTGGCGGCGGTACCGGACCAATAGGAATTGTGAGGGCGGGCCTGGAGGACCGGACGGGAGCAGCTGGTCCTCCAACCAATGGTAGTGAGTGAGGGGCGGGGCTGGACTGTGAGTGAAGCATGTGCAGTGCGGGTGATGGGCAGACGGGTCCACAATGGGTAAAGGGGGGGATGGCGGGGCGGAGGATCCGGTGGGTGGACGGATTGTTTCCGGAAACCCCGGGAATAAACTGAGCGCATCCCCCCTCCCCCCGTTTACACTGAGCGGGGCCGCAGCTTCCAGATCAATGAAGAGCCGCTTTGTATCAGGTTGGCCATTGGTTCCAGAGGTCTCCAGCGTCACTTCTTTATCAGTGAATCATTGAATGGTTACAATGCAGATTGAGGCCATTCAGCCCGTCCTGTTTGTGCTGGCTCTCTCTGCCAGAGCAAATCAGCTCCTCCCACTTCCATGTCCTTTCACTAACGAGACCAGCAGCAAATATTCCCCATCCCCAGTTACCTGTGGAGAAGATAATGTTTGACCTTCTTGAACCGCTACAGTCTGTGTGGTGAAGCTGCTCCCACAATGCTGGAATTACAGGTTATTCACCTTATTGGTTAGGAATCGAACGGAGTGATCAGGGATCATCCAATTAGTAGGGTCCAAACTGAAGGACCGCCCAAAAGAGCACGAAAACCCCCCCAAGAATAAGAAGAAGAGTTCGCCACATGTTCGTCCTCTCTTGGACCTGGTACCCCGGTCCGGCCATCTCCAATTGCAGCAACACCAGAAGCAAGTCCAAGTTTAACGCTCGCTACCAAACAGATGAGCCCAGCTGAGCAGCAGTTACTCCTTCGGACTCGATAGATCCAGAATCGAACAGCGGCTACTGTTTCTCTGACCTAAACCGGGTGTCCGAAGTTAAGTACAGATTGTCATAGTCGATAGGTGTAGTTAACCAGTAGTGTTTATGTTGCATGACTAATTGTGTGTAAATAAAATAGCCTTGACCTTGAACTAACTAACTGGTGTTTGGCTCTTTGATCGATAGCCGGTTGAACCTTGTGGTGGTATCATTTGATACCTGGCGACGCGAAGCATTAGAATATAGATAACATTGAAAGAAGTTCAAACTCACTGATTGCCATAATTGGAACTGAGCCACAAAAAGGACCGAGTAAAAGAGCAAAAGAAGAAAAGGCAACAATTTGATTGGTCGATTGGCCTCCTTCTGCACTGAAGGAATTCTATGGTTCTGAGACTCCATTTGTCAACAAAATATTCATCAATAATTTGATTTTCTGCAATTTTGATTCGTCGTCTCAGATTGAATCAAGGCATCAGAAACAGGAACAGGAGTCGGTTATTCAGTCCATGTTCTAAACATGCAGGATATTTTGAAGCAAAGAGATTTTCTGAAGCATCAACACCAGGATGTGTAAAGAAATGGGACAGGAGCCTGGGTCTTTGCTGCATCATCAACAGGTCAAGAGTCAAGGATTGCTTCCCGAGATTGGAAGGTAACTCACGTAGTTCCCGCATTCCAAATCAGAGACAGGGAACGACAGGCCCCACAATCACAGGGAAGATGCTTGAGGATCCTCACAGATTCATTTTCTGATCACTGGGGTAGAGAAGGAACCATTAGAGATTCTCAAATGGCTTCTGAAAAACAAGGTCACGTCTTAATAATAACAATAATCTGTATTGTCACAAGTAAGCTTACATTAACACTGCAATGAAGTTACTATGAAAAGCTCCCAGTTGCCACATTCCGGCGCCTGTTCGGGTACACAGAGCGATAACTCAGAATGTCCAAATTACCTAACAGCACGTCTTTCGGGACTTGTGGGAGGAAACCAACGCAGACACGGGGAGAACGTGCAGACTCCAACAGACGGTGACCCAAGCCAGGAATCGAACCTGGGACCCTGACCCTGGACATTGAATTCTCCCGAACAGGCGCTGGGATGTGGCAACTAGGGGCTTTTCACAGTAACTTTATTGCTGTGTTAATGTAAGCCTACGTGTGACAGAGGATTATTATTATAAATAAATCAAATCAAAACTGGCTCGTTGGTCCAGGGGTAAGATTCTCGCTTCAGGGGTTGTGCTCTATGAAAATGTGAGACGTCCCGTGTTCAAATCCCGGTTTTGACCTTTGATGTTGTTTCTTATTGGGGGCAGCATGGTAGCATAGTGGTTAGCACATTTGCTTCACAGCTCAAGTGTCCCATGTTCGATTCCCGGCTTGGGTCACTGTCTGTGCCGGGTCTGCCCGTTCTCCCCGTGTGTGCGTGGGTTTCCTCCGGGTGCTCCGGTTTCCTCCCACAGTCCAAAGATGTGCAGGTCAGGTGGACTGGCCATGCTAAATTGCCCTTAGTGTTGGGTTTGGTTACTGGGTTATAGGGACAGGGTGGAGGTGTGGGCTTGGGTAGGGTGCTCTTGCCAAGAGCCGGTGCAGACCCGATGGACCGAATGGCCTCCTTCTGCACTGTAAATTCTATGATAATCTATGAAACCTGGGTGAGGGTCACATTCAGGAGAAGTTATTAAAATGGAACCACATACAGATAAACTATATCAGGATTTACTGATATTTCCATTTGAATCACTGCTCCTGGCACCTGACACCTCTTAATCCATCACATCAACACTTGGACTAACTGACTGCGCTGAGGTCTGCCTTGGATTAAAAACTCGAGGACTACTTGTCATCACAGAATCCTAGACATTTACAGCACAGAGGAGGCCATTCAGCCCATTGTGGCTGTGTTGGCTGAAAATTCCTTGTGTCGGCTGAAAATTCCTTGTCCAGTCTCATCCCACTTTCCACCTCTTGGTCTGTAGCCTGCAGATCACACAAATTCCATATTGGGGTGTCTTTAATACGATGAGGTTTTCTGTCTCTACCTCCCTTTGAGACAGAGTTCCAGATCCCAACCACCCTGAGTGAAGAAAATCCTCAATTCCCCTCTAATCCTTCCAAGAGATACTTAAATCTCTGCCCCCAGGTTACTGACCTGTCTGTTAATGAAATAGGTCCTTCTGCCGTCTGATCCACTATATCTGGGGCCCTCATAATGTTACACACCTCAATTAAATGTCCACTCAGCCTCCTCTGTTCCACAGAAAACAATCGATCCAATCGTTCCCCTTGTTAAAATTCCCTAATCCTGGAAACATCCAGAAAAACCTCTTCCGTACTCTCTCCAGGAAGAATGTGATTGTACTGGAATGTGGTGACCAGAACTGTACTCAGTGCTCTCGCTGTGATCTAACTAATGTTTTTTAGTTCTAGAATACCCATTCTCTAACCTTCAATGTGATGGAAACTGACAGCTGCAACCTGTCAGCATTTGAAAGATATTTACAAATGATTCGAGAGTTTCTTACAGTTGGGATCTTTCTCTGTTCTGTCCATTCAAGGTGTTTGATAACAGACTTTCTCCTGTGAATATCCAGCTGGAGTTTTGGGCCTTGATGTGTTTCCTTGTTCATCTTGTTGCCTCTAAACATTGAATCTTGTGGTTTCAGACACCAGAGAATCAAACTCCCAGCAACAGATTGTCTTTTACTGACTTTCTTAACAGCTCTGCAATAATACAGGCCTAGTCATTCCTTACATAGTTCTGGTCCTCAGTGAAATACTTAAATGATGAGCTTTAGATGTTCTTCATATATTCCACAGGAAACTAAGGCCCTGTCTCTACCTCCCTTTCAGACAGAGTTCCCCCTGCCCGCCAGAGAATAAGGGAGTGAATCTGAACCGTGTCCCCGGGAAAGGAGCACCTTCGGGACCAGCCATCTGCCTTTCCATCGGGGACCGGAACCGATGGGGACCTCGCCGCAAACCACCCATCAAGGAAGCCCCCAAAGCTGGCCTCCCTTTCAAATCGGCCCAGGGGGAGGTATATGAAGCCCATCTCCACTCATTAACGCCAATCGCAGCTGGAAATCGGAGTGGGAAATCATTAACCAGTGGCTCTGTGCGGGAAATCATTAACCACTGGCTCTGTGTGGGAAATCATTAAACCAGTGGTTCTGTGTGGGAAATCATTAACCAGTGGCTCTGTGTGGGAAATCATTAAACCAGTGGCTCTGTGTGCGGCAAATCATTAACCTGTGGCTCTATGGGCGGCAAATCATTAACCAGTGTCTCTGTGTGCAGCAAATCATTAACCAGTGGTTCGGTGTGCAGCAAATCATTAACCAGTGGCTCTGTGTGCAGCAAATCATTAACCAGTGGTTCTGTGTGCGGGAAATCATTAACCAGTGGCTCTGTGCAGCAAATCATTAACCAGTGGCTCTTTGTGCGGCAAATCATTAACCAGTGGTTCTGTGTGCAGCAAATCATTAACCAGTCGTTCTGTGTGCAGGAAATCATTAACCAGTGGCTCTGTGTGCAGCAAATCATTAACCAGTGGTTCTGTGTGCGGGAAATCATTAACCAGTGGCTCTGTGCAGCAAATCATTAACCAGTGGCTCTTGTGCGGCAAATCATTAACCAGTGGCTCTGTGTGCAGCAAATCATTAACCAGTGGTTCTGTGTGCAGGAAATCATTAACCAGTGGCTCTGTGTGCGGGAAATCATTAACCAGTGGCTGTGTGTGCAACAAATCATTAACCAGTGGCTCTGTGTGCGGGAAATCATTAACCAGTGGTTCTGTGCGGAAATAATTAACCAGTGGCTCTGTGTGCGGCAAATCATTAACCAGTGGTTCTGTGTGCAGGAAATCATTAACCAGTGGCTCTGTGTGCGGGAAATCATTAACCAGTGGGTCTGTGTGCGGCAAATCATTAACCAGTGGTTCTGTGTGCGGGAAATCATTAACCAGTGGCTCTGTGCAGCAAATCATTAACCAGTGGCTCTTTGTGCGGGAAATCATTAACCAGTGGCTCTGTTTGCAGCAAATCATTAACCAGTGGTTCTGTGTGCAGGAAATCATTAATCAGTGGCTCTGTGTGTGGCAAATCATGAACCAGTGGTTCTGTGTGCAGGAAATCATTAACCAGTGGCTCTGTGTGCGGGAAATCATTAACCAGTGGCTGTGTGCGGGAAATCATTAACCAGTGGTTCTGTGCGGGAAATCATTAACCAGTGGCTCTTTGTGCGGCAAGTCATTAACCAGTGGCTCTGTGTGCAGCAAATCATTAACCAGTGGTTCTGTGTGCAGGAAATCATTAACCAGTGGCTCTGTGTGCAGCAAATCATTAACCAGTGGTTCTGTGTGCGGGAAATCATTAACCAGTGGCTCGGTGCAGCAAATCATTAACCAGTGGCTCTTGTGCGGCAAATCATTAACCAGTGGCTCTGTGTGCAGCAAATCATTAGCCAGTGGTTCTGTGTGCAGGAAATCATTAACCAGTGGCTCTGTGTGCGGGAAATCATTAACCAGTGGCTGTGTGCAACAAATCATTAACCAGTGGCTCTGTGTGCGGGAAATCATTAACCAGTGGTTCTGTGCGGAAATAATTAACCAGTGGCTCTGTGTGCGGCAAATCATTAACCAGTGGTTCTGTGTGCAGGAAATCATTAACCAGTGGCTCTGTGTGCGGGAAATCATTAACCAGTGGGTCTGTGTGCGGCAAATCATTAACCAGTGGTTCTGTGTGCGGGAAATCATTAACCAGTGGCTCTGTGCAGCAAATCATTAACCAGTGGCTCTTTGTGCGGGAAATCATTAACCAGTGGCTCTGTTTGCAGCAAATCATTAACCAGTGGTTCTGTGTGCAGGAAATCATTAACCAGTGGCTCTGTGTGCGGGAAATCATTAACCAGTTGCTGTGCGTGCAGGAAATCATTAACCAGTGGCTCTGTGTGCGGGAAATCATTAACCAGTGGTTCTGTGCGGAAATAATTAACCAGTGGCTCTGTGTGTGGCAAATCATGAACCAGTGGTTCTGTGTGCAGGAAATCATTAACCAGTGGCTCTGTGTGCGGGAAATCATTAACCAGTGGCTGTGTGCGGGAAATCATTAACCAGTGGTTCTGTGCGGGAAATCATTAACCAGTGGCTCTGTGTGCGGCAAATCATTAAACAGTGGCTCTGTGTGCGGGAAATTATTAACCAGTGGCTCGGTGTGGGAAGTCATTAACCAGTGGCTCTGTGTGTGGGAAATCATTAACCAGTGGCTCTGTGTGTGGGAAATCATTAACCAGTGGCTGTGTGTGCGGTAAATCATTAACCAGTGGCTCTGTGGGGGAAGTCATTAACCAGTGGCTCTGTGTGTGGGAAATCATTAACCAGTGGCTCTGTGTGTGGGAAATCATTAACCAGTGGCTGTGTGTGCGGGAAATCATTAAACAGTGGCTCTGTGCGGCAAATCATTAACCAGTGGCTCTGTGTGCGGCAAATCATTAACCAGCGGCTCTGTGTGCGTGAAATCGTTAACCAGTGGCTGTGTGTGGGCAATCATTAATCAGTGGCTGTGTGTGGGAAATCATTAACCAGTGGCTCTGTGTGCGGGAAATCATTAACCAGTGGTTGTGTGGGAAATCATTAACCAGTGGCTCTGTGCGGCAAATCATTAACCAGTGGCTCTCTGTGTGGCAAATCATTAACCAGTGGCTCTGTGTGCAGCAAATCGTTAACCAGTGGTTCTGTGTGTGGCAAATCATTAACCAGTGGCTCTGTGTGCAGCAAATCATTAACCAATGGCTCTGTGTGCGGCATATCATTAAACAGTGGCTGTGTGTGCGGGAAATCATTAACCAGTGGCTGTGTGTGGGAAATCATTAACCAGTGGCTGTGTGTGGGAAATCATTAACCAGTGGCTCTGTGTGCGGGAAATAATTAACCAGTGGTTGCGTGGGATATCATTAACCAGTGGCTCTGTGCGGCAAATCATTAACCAGTGGTTCTGTGTGGTAAATCATTAACCAGTGGCTCTTTGTGCGGCAAATCATTAACCAGTGGCTCTGTGTGCAGCGAATCATTAACCAGTGGTTCTGTGTGCAGGAAATCATTAACCAGTGGCTCTGTGTGCAGCAAATCATTAACCAGTGGCTCTGTGTGCGGGAAATCATTAACCAGTGGTTCTGTGCGGGAAATCATTAACCACTGGTTCTGTGTGGTAAATCATTAACCAGTGGCTCTTTGTGCGGCAAATCATTAACCAGTGGCTCTGTGTGCGGGAAATCATGAACCAGTGGTTCTGTGTGCAGGAAATCATTAACCAGTGGCTCTGTGTGCAGCGAATCATTAACCAGTGGTTCTGTGTGCAGGAAATCATTAACCAGTGGCTCTGTGTGCAGCAAATCATTAACCAGTGGCTCTGTGTGCGGGAAATCATGAACCAGTGGTTCTGTGCGGGAAATCATTAACCAGTGGCTCTGTGTGCAGCAAATCATTAAACAGTGGCTCTGTGTGCGGGAAATCATTAACCAGTGGCTGTGTGTGGGAAATCATTAACCAGTGGCTCTGTGTGCGGGAAATCATTAACCAGTGGTTGTGTGGGAAATCATTAACCAGTGGCTGTGTGTGGGAAATCATTAACCAGTGGCTCTGTGTGCGGAAAATCATTAACCAGTGGCTCTGTGTGCGGGAAATCATTAACCAGTGGCTGTGTGTGGGAAATCATTAACCAGTGGTTCTGTGTGCGAGAAATCATTAACCAGTGGTTCTGTGCGGGAAATCATTAACCAGTGGCTGTGTGTGCAGCAAATCATTAACCAGTGGCTCTGTGTGCGGGAAATCATTAACCAGTGGCTGTGTGGGAAATTATTAACCAGTGGCTCGGTGTGGGAAGTCATTAACCAGTGGCTCTGTGTTTGGGAAATCATTAACCAGTGGCTCTGTGTGTGGGAAATCATTAACCAGTGGCTGTGTGTGCGGGAAATCATTAACCAGTGGCTCTGTGGGGGAAGTCATTAACCAGTGGCTCTGTGTGTGGGAAATCATTAACCAGTGGCTCTGTGTGTGGGAAATCATTAACCAGTGGCTGTGTGTGCGGGAAATCATTAACCAGTGAACCAAGTTAATTTTCAGAGAACCACTTTCACTTGGAATTATTTTTCCATGGAAGTGGCTGATCAGCCATGATCGTATTGTAGAGCAGAGCACACTCAATGGGCTGAATGGCCTGCTTCTTTCCTATGTACCTGTCCTGGGAGTGTTGGGGACAGTGTAGAGGGGGCTTTTCTTTGTATCGAACCCCGTGCTGTATTTGTCCTGGGAGTGTTTGATGGGGACAGTGTAGAGGGAGCTTTACTCTGTATCTAACCCCGTGCTGTACCTGTCGTGGGAGTGTTTGATGGGGACAGTGTAGAGGGAGCTTTACTCTGTATCTAACCCCGTGCTGTACCTGTCCTGGGAGTGTGATGGGGACAGTGCGGAGGGAGGGAGCTTTACTCTGTATCTAACCCCGTGCTGTACCTGTCCTGGGAGTGTTTGATGGAGACAGTGTAGAGGGAGCTTTACTCTGTATCTAACCCCGTGCTGTACCTGTCGTGGGAGTGTTTGATGGGGACAGTGTAGAGGGAGCTTTACTCTGTATCTAACCCCGTGCTGTACCTGTCCTGGGAGTGTTTGATGGGGACAGTGTTGAGGGAGCTTCACTCTGTATCTAGCCCCGTGCTGTACCTGTCCTGGGGGTGTTTGATGGGGACAGTGTAGAGGGAGCTTTACTCTGTATGTAACCCCGTGCTGTACCTGTCCTGGGAGTGCTTGATGGGGACAGTGTAGAGGGAGCTTTACTCTGTATCTAACCCCGTGCTGTACCTGTCCTGGGAGTGTTTGATGGGGACAGTGTAGAAGGATGGAGCTTTACTCCCTGTCTAGCACGCTGCTCTGTGTAGATCAATGTGGGTCACACTCCAGCTTTTCACACTTTGAACCGGTGTTTTCTCTTTCTGCACCTGTGTTATCCATGTCAAGTGTTTAAATATTGAGGAGGAACAATGTTTATGTTGAAACCCGATCGAGCCCCTCGTCCGGAACCTGAGCCACAGGCTACAGCTGGTGTGTAACCTGTAACCAGATCCCAGCAGCATTAAAACAAGCTGACAACCGACAGTAGCTCCTTGTATAGCGAAAGCTGCTCCCGGACTGTCAGCAGAAACAGGACCGAAGAAGACCCTCAAGCTCTTTGCCATAAATATGAAGCTAATGAGGTAATCACGATTTTCAGTCAAATATATTCAACCCCTCCCATCTCTCTCTGTACCCCGAAGCCCGACCTTGCATAGAAATTTGGGAAGGACACAAAGGCGTTTGTGGGAGCGAGGTGAAGCAACAAGAGGGGATGATAATGGGGGGGGGTGGAAGGTAGTGGAGAGGATTTGAGAGGGAAGGTGGACAAGGCTGCGTCATGGGGACGGCTGCGGGGTGGGCGGGGGGATTAAGGAGAGGATCCATTCCAGAGGAGGGGGGTCCTAGAGGCCTCGGGGAACATAGAACATTACAGCGCAGTACAGGCCCTTCGGCCCTCGATGTTGCGCCGACCTGTGAAACCACTCTAAAACCCATCTACACTATTCCCTTATCGTCCATATGTCTATCCAATGACCATTTGAATGCCCTTAGTGTTGGCGAGTCCACTACTGTTACAGGCAGGGCATTCCACTATTCTCATTCCTTACTATTCTCTGAGTAAAGAACCTACCTCTGACATCTGTCTTATATCTATCTCCCCTCAATTTAAAGCTATGTCCCCTCGTGCTAGACATCACCATCCGAGGAAAAAGCCTCTCACTGTCCACCCGATGCAATCCTCTGATCCTCTTGTATGCCTCAATTAAGTCACCTCTTAACCTTCTTCTCTCTAACAAAAGCAGCCTCAAATCCCTCAGCCTTTCCTCATAAGATCTTCCCTCCATACCAGGCAACATTCTGTTAAATCTCCTCTGCACCCTTTCCAATGCTTCCACATCCTTCCTATAATGCGGCGACCAGAATTGCACACAATACTCCAAATGCGGCCGCACCAGAGTGCTGTACAGCTGCAACATGATCTCATGGCTCCGAAACTCAATCCATCAACCAATAAAAGCTAACACACCGTATGCCTTCTTAACAACCCTCTCAACCTCGGTGGCAACTTTCAGGGATCTATGTACATGGACACCGAGATCTCTCTGCTCATCCACACTGCCAAGAATCTTACCATTAGCCCAGTACTCCGTCTTCCTGTTATTCCTTCCAAAATGAATCACCTCACACTTTTCTGCATTAAACTCCATTTGCCACCTCTCAGCCCAGCGCTGCAGCTGATCTATGTCCCTCTGTAACTTGTAACATCCTTCCGCACTGTCCACAACCCCACCGACTTTAGTGTCATCTGCAAATTTACTCACCCATCCTTCTACGAGGGGAGGTTACTGAGATCCCCCCGCCCCCCAGCATGATGGGGTCTGGGGGAAAAGAGTCGAACCGCAGAATCCCTACAGTGCAGAGAGAGGCCATTCAGCCTATTGGTTCTGCACCGACCTTGTGAAAGAGAACCCAAATCTAGGCCGACTCCCACCCACCTGCACATCTTTGGAGAGGAGGGGGTGGGGGAGGGGAAGAGAACCTGGGATGAAGAGACTGTAGAATAAGTGGTCCAAAGGAGAGGTGTTGGTGGTGTTCGGGATACCGGGGATCCTGTGTGTGAGAGGGCTCCTGTGAGTGTCTGGGAAAGGGGTTCCTGTGTCCGCAGGCGTGTGTCTGGGGGAGGTGGGGCATCCTGTATCTGGGTGTGGGGGGGTCCTGTGTGTGGAGGCAGGGAGGGGGGGGAAGAGATGTCCTGTGGGCGTGTGTCTGGGGGGAGGTATCCTGTGTGTGTGTGTGTGTGTGGGGGGGGGGGGGGTCTTGTGTGTGGATGTGTGTCTGGGGGAGGTGTCCTGTGTGTGGGTGTGTGTCTGCGGGCAATGTCCTGTGTGTGGGTGTGTGTCTGGAGGAGGTGGCCTGTGTGTGGGTGCATGTCTGGGGAAGTGTCCTGTGTGTGTGGGGGGGGTCCTGTGTGTGGGTGCGTGTCTGGGAGAGGTGTCCTGTGTGTGGGTGTGTGTCTGGGAGGTGTCCTGTGTGTGGGGAGGTGTCCAGTGTGTGGGTGGGTGTCTCGGGGAGGTGTCCTGTGTGTGGGTGTGTGTCTGGGGGCAATGGCCTGTGTGGGGTGTGTGTCTGGGGAGGTGTCCTGTGTGTGGGGGAGGTGTCCTGTGTGTGGGGGAGGTGTCCTATGTGTGGGGGAGGTGTCCTGTGTGGGGTGTGTGTCTGGGGGCAATGTCCTGTGTGGGGTGTGTGTCTGGGGGAGGTGTCCTGTGTGGTGGGGAGGTGTCCTGTGTGTGGGTTTGTGTCTGGAGGAGGTGTCCTGTGCGTGGGTGTGTGTCTGGGGGGAGGAGGTGTCTGGGGAGGTGTCTTGTGTGTGTCTGGGGGCAATGTCCTGTGTGTGGGGTGTGTGTCTGGGGGAGGTGTCCCGTGTGGGTGTGCGTCTGGGGGGGGGGGGTCTGGGGGCGGTGTCCTGTGTGTAGGGGTGGTGTCCTGTGTGTGGGTGTGTGTCTGGGGGGTCCAGCTCCCCTCACTGACCCCCTGTTTTGTTTGCTTTACAGGCCGCGGGGCAGGACGTTGTTGCTGGCAGTGAGGCCTCCTCTCCTCCCCCTGCTCCTCCTCCTGGGCACGGGGCTCGGCTGCCCCTCCGACTGCCTCTGCTGGAGCCCCAACCGGACGGTGAGCTGCTCGTCCCGGGGGCTGGAGTCGCTGCCGCGGGGGATCCCGGCTGGCACGCGGGCACTGGACCTAAGTGACAACCGGCTGGAGCGGCTGGACTGGGGCCCGGGACGGGGCCTGAGCCGCCGGCTGGAGGAGCTGGAATTGGGCCACAACCGGCTGCGGGAGCTGGAGGCCGGCGCCCTGGGCGGCCTGGAGCGGCTGCAGCGCCTGGGCCTCGGCCACAACCTCCTGCGCTACCTGCAGCCCGGAACCCTCCGCGGCCTGGCCGCCCTGCGCAGCCTGGAGCTGGCTGGCAACCCGCTGCTGCTGCTCGGCGGCCACACCTTCCGTGGCTTGGCCGCCCTGCGCACCCTCAGCCTGGGCTCCCCTGAGCTGGCCTGGGCCGGCCCGCGGGCCTGGGCTGGCCTCAGCGGCCTCAACCAACTCACCGTCCGCGGTGCCGCGCTGACCTGGCCACCCGGTGCTGCCCTCTCCCCCCTCCTCAACCTGACCGCCCTCCGCCTGCTGGCCTTCCCCAAGGCCGCCGCCCTGCCCGGCCGCCCCTTCCAGGACCTCTCCCGCCTCCGTCTGCTGGAAATCGACTCCTGGGCCTCACTGGCCCAACTCGGCCCCGATTGCCTCCTAGGCCTCAATTTGGTCTGGCTCTCGGTCACCCGTTGCAACCTCAGCGCCATCCCCTACGCCAGCCTGAGGACTCAGGCCTACCTGCGCTTCCTCAACCTCTCCCACAATCCCATCGGTGCCATCCGCGGAGCGCTGCTGCAGCATGTGACCCGCCTGGAGGAGCTGTGATTGGTGGGCGGCCGTCTGCGCGTCATCCATGACGCTGCCTTCCGCGGCCTCGTCTACTTCCGGATGCTGGACGTCACGGCCAATCAGTTGGCCAGCTTGCCGGCTGCTGCCTTCCGCTCGCTGGCCTCCCTCCAGAGCCTGGGCCTCGGCCTCAACCCGTTGGCCTGCGACTGCCGCCTGCTCTGGATCGTCCGCCGGCGCCACCGCCTCCGCTTCCTGGGCCCCCAGCTGCCCACCTGCACCTCCCCGCCGTCCCTCCACGGCCGCCGCCTGCCCGAGGCCGCCGGCTCCTTCCCTGCCAGCACCTTCAGCTGCCGCCGGCCCCGCATCCACGACAAGAGGCCGCAGCGGCTGCAGGCCCGAGAGGGCCAGACCGTCACCCTCCGCTGCTCGGCCGATGGCCAGCCGCCGCCCCTCATCCTGTGGCTCAACCCACGGCGCCAGCGGCTGGGCCACCCCGAGGCGGGGATGAGCCTCCCCGGGGCGGGGAAGAGCCTCCCTGGGGGCCTGGGCCTAGTATCCGAGGATCTGGGCCTGAACCCCGAGGACCGTGGCCTCCTCCCTGGACGTCCGGACCCCAGCCTGCCCCCCGCGCCCCCACTCCTCTCCGGCCCCGCTGTGGGCCGCAGCCGCCTCCTGCTAGACGGCAGCCTGCAGATCACCTCGGTCCGCCGCATGGACTCCGGCACCTATCGCTGTGTGGGCCGCAACGCCGGCGGCAACGACACGGCCTCGGCCTCGCTACAGGTGCGGCCGCTCTCGCTACAGGAGCTGGGACTGGCTGGGCGCTCCGACTCCCGGGCCAAGGCCGGCCTACGGCCCGGATATCCCTTCGACACCCACACGCTGCTGGTGGCCACCACCATGGGCTTCGCCTTCTTCTTCACCGTGGTGTCGCTCTGTTTCACTTTACTCTTCATCTGGAGCCGGGCCAGCGGGCCCATCAAACACAACAACATCCATGTTGACTTCGTGCCACACGCGGGCGGGGGTGGCAGAGGTGGCGACGGGGACGACGCCAAATTCAACATGAAGGTGGTCTGAGGGCTGACGTCACTGTCCGAGACGTCACTGCGACCCCATCTATGCCGCAATTGCTAAAGGACAAGTGTCCCATATGCCTTTTTCACCATCCTATTAACCTGTCCTTCCACCTTCAGAGATCTCAGAACAAACACACCACGGTCCCTTTGTTCCTCAGACGCCCCAGTGTCATGCCGTTCATTGAATGCTTCGTTGTCAAATTACGCCTGCCAAAGTGTGTCACCTCACATTTTTCAGGGTTAAATTCCATCTGCCACGTTTCTGCCCATTTGACCATCCTGTCTATATCTTCCTGTAACCAAAGACACTCAACCTCACTGTTAACCATCAGGCCAAGCTGTGTGACAGCCACAAAGGTAATGATTCTACCCCACACATCGTCATCTATGGCGTTTATATAAATGACAAACAACAGGGGACCCAGCGCAGATCCCTGTGGTACGCCACTGGACACTGGCTTCCAGACACTAAAGCAGCCATCTGTCATCTTGCTCTGTCTCCTACAGCCAAGCCAATTTTGAATCCACCTTATCATGTTACTCTGCATCACATGTGTATTTGTCTTCTTTATAAAGTCTCCCATGTGGGATCTTGGCAAAGGCTTTGCTGAAATCTATGTAAACTACATCACTACCACTATCGACATACCTGGTGTCAATCAATCAATCAAAATTTGTTAGGCATGACCTCCCGCTGACAAAGCCATGCTGACTATTCCTGATCAAACCTTGCCTCTTCAAGTGGAGATAGATTCTCTCCTTCTGAATTTTCTCCGATAGGTTCCCAACCACTGATGCGAGACTCACTGGTACTTAGTTCCCTGGCTTATCTCTACAACCTTTCTTAAATAGTGGGATCATATTAGCTGATCTGCAGTCCTCTAGCACCGACCTCGTCGCTAAAGAGCAATTAAAAATTTGGGTCGGGGCCCCTGCAATCTCACCTCCCACAGCATCCTGGGACACAATTCATCCAGACCTGGAGATTTGTCCACTTTTAAGCTTGCCAACACTTCCAATGTCTTGTCACTCCCTCTGTCAATTCGCTCAAGAACCTCACAGTTTCTCTCCCCGAGTTCCAAGTCTATCTCCTCATTCTCTTGGCTGGAGACGGATGTGAAATATTTATTCAACACCCAACCAATGTCCTCTAAAGTTTCTCTCCATTTAGATAATAAAATTGCCTTTTTATTCCTCTGACCAAAATTGATAACCTCACACTGATGCATGTTAAATTCCATCTTATCAAATGTATTCTGGAAGTCCAAACACATCTACAGTACCCCCATTATCCGCCTGGCTTGTTACATCTTCCAAGAACTCCAACAAATGAGTCAAACACGATTTACCCTTTACAAAACCACACTACAAAGTCTTACAACATCAGGTGAAAGTCCAACAGGTTTGTTTCGATGTCACTAGCTTTCGGAGCGCTGCTCCTTCCTCAGGTGAATGAAGAGGTATGTTCCAGAAACATATATATAGACAAATTCAAAGATGCCAGACAATGCTTGGAATGCGAGCATTAGCAGGTAATTAAATCTTTACAGATCCAGAGATGGGGTAACCCCAGGTTAAAGAGGTGTGAATTGTGTCAAGCCAGGACAGTTGGTGGGGGATGAATGTATCGCGACATGAATCCCAGGTCCCAGTTGAGGCTGCACTCATGTGTGCGGAACTTGGCTATAAGCTTCTGCTCGGCGATTCTGCGTTGTTGCGCGGCCTGAAGGCCGCCTTGGAGAACGCTTACCCGGAGATCAGAGGCTGAATGCCCTTGACTGCTGAAGTGTTCCCCCACTGGAAGGGAACATTCCTGCCTGGTGATTGTCACGCGATGTCCGTTCATTACCACACTGACTCTGATGGATTGCGGTTTGGCTTTCCAAAAGTCCAATTACTACTTCCTCAATAATGGATTCCAACAGTCTCCCAACAACAGGCTTAAACTAACTAGTTTCCTACTTTTTGAACAGGAGGGGTTACATTAGACTTTTTCACTAATGCAGTGACATTGTCACTGGGTCAGTGTCTCCCCCCCTGATCTCTATGAGGTTGTTTGCGGAGAGGAGCTGGAAGCGGCGGATAGTGAGAGTGGAGAATGTCCATTGGGGCTGGTTTAGCACACTGGGCTAAATCACTGGCTTTCAAAGCAGACCAAGGCAGGCCAGCAGCACGGTTCAATTCCCGTACCAGCCTCCCCGGACAGGTACCGGAATGTGGCGACCAGGGGCTTTTCACAGTAACTTCATTTGAAGCCTACTTGTGACAATAAGCGTTTTTCATTCATTGTTTCACATTCAGCAGTCGGGCCGCACTGAGGATTTGTAAACCCCGCCTCCCGACACCTCACAATGCCAGGGCAATGATTGACGGCAGCTCCTGACCAATAGGGTGAAGAGGGTGGATTCGAAAGGCCAGTCGGAATCAGCTGGTCCTCCAGCCAATCGGAGTGAACGAGGAGGCGGGACTAGGCCGAGTGAAGCATGCGCAGTGCGATTAATGGCGGCGTTCTTTCTCGGATCCATAATCCGGAAAGGTGGGAATGGCCGGACCGAGGGAGAGCTCAATTAGGCGCGTCGTTGTACACACTTCTTAAACATGTTATATAAACCGAAAATCCTGAAAAATAACCTACCGGTATCGGGGAGGGGGGGACCTGAGCGGGGCCTGCAGCTTTCTCACAGACGAGACTAAATGGCGGCCATCACTCTCGCGCGTACTAGAGGAGCTGCGCATGCGCATTCGTCGACGTTCTTGGGGCACGAGCAGCAATACGCGCGCGCGCATCCACCGTCTGTATTGGGGCAGCAGCGGAGCGCATGCTCAGTCGCCATCATTGTTGAGGGCAATATTTTTGGAATGTTTCACCATGACAGACTGTTTCACTCTGAGTTACAAATTCTCATTTATGAGGCAGAACAATGATACATGTCCAGGGCAGTGACAATAATTAGTATTTATTGTGCCTTGACAAAATCAAGCAATTTAACACATCTCAGAGAAACGTTATAAAATAACAATGACACTGAGCAACATGAGGAGATATTAGGAGAATCTTAATGGAGGAAAGTGAGTGAGAGAGTGAGAGAGATTTAAAGAGGAAATTCCAGAGCTTGTGGCCCAGTCAAATTATAAAAGGCCAGTAATGATGGACCGAATAAATCAGGAATGCTGGAGTGGGCAGAAATAAATTAGTGCAGAGATCTTGAAGGGGGGTGTGAGGAGATTACAGAGATCAGGATGATCACAACTATAGGAAACGAAGAATGGGAAATTTCAACTTTTGGTACTTCTTAAAAGGAAAGTGAGCACAGGGGATGGGTAAACAAGACTTGTTTGTATTGTATTTGTTTTATTGTCACATGTACTGAAGTACAGTGAAAAGTATTCTGTGTACAGTCATAAGTTCGGATATGGAGATGTTGGCATTGAACTGGGGTGAGCACAGTAAGAAGTCTTACAACACCAGGTTAAAGGAGGAAGGAGCAGTGCTCTGAAAGCTAGTGATTTGAAACAAACCTGTGTAAGGACTTTAACCTGGTGTAAGACTTCTTACTGCAGTCATAAGTTCATAAGATACAGGAGCAGAATTAGGCCATTTGGCCCATCGAATCTGCTCCACCATTCTATCATAGCTGATATTTTCCTCATCTGCTCCCTACAATGCTAAAGATCAAGAGCGGGATTGCAAAATCAGCCAGAGCATCTCCTCGCTAGAACACATGTCCTCAGAGCAGGAGTAGGAAATGTAGCCTGACATCTTCAATGTGATCATGGCTGATTCCATCCTGGCCTCAACTCCACTTTCTCCATAAAGCATTCTCCATAAACCTTCAACCCATCACCAATTAAAAATCTGTCTAACTCCTCCTTGAATTGTCACTACATCCACCACACTCTGGGGTAGTGAATTCCACAGATTCACAATCCTTTGGGAGAAGTAGTTTCTCTTCTTTACCTCAATTAGATCGCCCCTCATTCTTCTAAACTCCAGAGAGTCTAGGCCTAAACTGTTCAATCTCTCCTCATATGACAAACCCCTCATCTCTGGAATCAATCTAGTGAACCTCCTCGGAACTGCCTCCAATGCGACTACATCTTTCACAAATAAGGGGACAAAACTGTGCACAATACTCCAGGTGCGACATTACCAATGCCTTGTATAGTTGCAACAACACTTCCTTACTCAATTCCTTTTGCTAACATTCCATTTGCTTTCCTTATTATCTGCGGCACCTGGATGCTCGTTTTCTGTGACTCATGCACAAAGACACCCAGATCCCTCTGCATAGGAGTTAAACTCCATTTGCCACATTTTGGCCCACTCTCCTAACCTATCGATATCCATTTGTAAGGTTCTTATTTTCTCATTGCAGTTTACTGGCCCACCTATATTTGTGTAATCTGCGAATTTGGTTTTTGAACCTTCTATCCCTGTATCCAAGTCGTTAATATAGATTGTAAATAACTGGGGCCCAAGGACCGAACCCTGTGGCAGCCCACTAGTTACATCTTGCCATCCAGAATAAGAACTATTTATCCTGACTCTCTGTCGCCTGTCCTTCAGCCAGTCTTCTATCCAAGCTAATAAATTATCCTAATCCCATGTGATCTCACTTTGTCAATTAACCTTCTTTGTGGCAACTTATCAAACGCCTTCCAGAAGTCCAGATATACTACATCTACAGGATCCCCATTATCCACTTTGCTTGTTACATCTTCGAAGAACTCACAATTCTTTAGTCCAGAAATTAACTTCTTAGTATTTGGAATGGTGGAATGTGAATTCAGTTTTTTAAAATCTGGATTTAAAAGTCTAATGATGACCATGAAACCATCGTTGATTGTCATAAAAACCTATCTGGTTCACTCATGTCCTTTAGGGAAAGAAATCTCCTGCCCTTACCTGGTGCAGCCCACATGTGATTCCAGACCCACAGCAAAGTGGTTGACTCTTAAAATGCCCTCTGAAATGGCTGAGCAAAGCACTCAGTTCAAGGGCAATTAATGATGGGCAGTAAATGCCCACCAGCGACACCACATCCCATGAGATAATTTTTTTTTAAACTTGAGGAAGGATGTGAAGGCATTGGAGTGCAGAGTCCAGAGAAGATTCCCAAGAATGTTTCCAGGGATAAATATGAGAAGACGTTGGGTCTGTTTTCCGTGGAGAAAAGAAGGCAGATTGGAGACTTGTAGAGGTAATCAAGATCCTGAGGGCTTTAGACGGGGTAAATAATTAAAATCTATTTCCCTTCTGGAGTACATCAAGAACTAGAGAGCACAGATTCAAAATAATTAGCAAAAGGAGTAGAAGTGATGTGAAGAAAAATGTTTTCACCCAGAGGGTGGTTGGAGTCTGGAATGAACATCTTAAGAGGGTGATGGAGGCAGCTCCAATCAAGGTATTTAAACGGGAATTGGATTGTTATCTGAAAAGTAAGAATGTGCGAGGTTACAGGGATAAGGCAGGGGAGTGGGATTAGGTAGAATGTTCTTTCAGTGAGCAGTGCAGACTCGATGGGCTGAATGGCCTCCTCCTGAACTGTAATGATTCTGTGGTTCTGTCAGTACAGGTCCATCATCAGCATTGGAACTGAAACTCCGATCATTACACCAACACAGAACCACACTGGAATTTCAGAAAACTGGGAAATCTTCCGAGGGCAACTGACACCAACATCGGGTGAAATTCACCAACCACCCAATGTCTCCAACAGATTGATAGGATTGATGAAAGCTCAGTGTTTAATCTGGGAGAAGGTGAACCAGAGAACGAAAATAATTCAGAGTAAGAAAAGATGACAATAATGTCCCAATCAGTATCAGGAGATCAATCAGTCTCCTCTTATCATTGAGGAAACCAAACATTCAAAACACAGTGTCTGAATCAAAGCTGATTTAATCAATATTTATATAGAACATCAATGCACACCCCAGCTTTCAGGCTTATTAATACCAGCAGCAACAAACTCTAGCTGTCAGAGTGAAGATGGTTCAGTCCAGATGTGATAAACAGCAGAATCCAAATCCAATCCCTGCAGTCACTTGTGAACTCGCTGGTGTCTCAGCATGTGGGGTGACTGAATGAATCGCTCCCCACACACTGAGCAGATGAACGGCCTCTCCCCAGTGTGACTCCGCTGGTGCTTAAGTAGGTTGGACTTCCAAGAGAAACCTTTCCCACAGAAAGAACAGATGAAAGGTCTCTCCCTGGTTTGAGTGTGTTCATGTGTCAGCAGATCCTTCCGGCTTTTAAAGCTCTTCTCACAGTCAGGATATTTAAACGGCCTCTGATCAGTAGGAACAAGTTGGTGTGTCAGCAGATCGAATGAACGGGCGAATCCTTTCCCACAAACGGAGCAGGTGAACGGCTTCTCCCCTGTGTGAGTGAGTTTATGGCTCAATTGATCTCTTTTCCTTTTATAGTTTTTCTCACAGTAAGAACATTGAAAAGGTCTCTCCTCACTGTGGATACCATGGTGTGACAGTAGACCGTATGAGGTTGTGAAGCCTTTCCGGCACACAGAGCAGGTGAACAGTCTCTCCCCAGTGTGAACTCGCTGGTGTCTCACAAGGTGGGATGATTTAGTAAATTATTTCTCACACACAGAACAGGTGAATGGTCTCTCCCCGGTGTGACTGCGTTGATGAATATGCAGCTCAGATGGGTAATTGAATCCCTTCCCACAGTCTCCACATTTCCACAGTTTCTCCCCGTTGGGACAGCACTTGTGTTTTGACAGGTTTGATTTTTGGCTGAAACATCGTCCACACACAGAACACGGAAACATGTTCTCCCCATTTCTCTCCTCACTGTGGATACAATGGTGTTTCAGGAGGTGGTACGAAGTTCTGAAGCCTTTCCGACACACAGAGCAGAAGAACGGTCTTTCCCCAGTGTGAACTCGCTGGTGTCTCAGAAGGTCAGATGATTTAGTGAATCCTTTCTCACACACAGAACAGGTGAATGGTCTCTCCCCGGTGTGACTGCGTTGATGAATATGCAGCTCAGATGGGTAATTGAATCCCTTCCCACAGTCTCCACATTTCCACGGGTTCTCCCCCATGGGACAACACTTGTGTTTTGACAAGGTTGATGATTGGCTGAAGCTTCGTCCACACACAGAACATGGAAACACTTTCTCCCCATTGTGAGCGGATTTTTTTGATTCCATGTTCAAAAGCTGATAATGTTCTGGCTCTGATGAGTCGAGTGACTGTTACATCCTGATGTGATATTTACAAATCACCCCTTCCAATATCCTGAAAAATGAATTCAAAGAGGAGAAAAAGAGAGTGATAAACTGAAAGGCAGCTTGTGAAATGGAGTTGGATGAATCTGGTCATTTATGGGACCGGCACTAGGAAATGTGACCATGAAAACTTCTGGATTGTCATAAAAAACAACTAGTTCACCAATGTCCTTCTGGGAAGGGAAGCTGCCACCTGATCTGGGCCTACACCTCCTGGTCTGGGGGAGAGAGGAAGAGGGAGGTGGGAGTGGGAAGGCTTGAAGGAGAGGATTTTATCTAAAACTCGACCAGAGCTCTCATGTAACATCCAAAACCCTTAACCTCCACTATCATCTCCAAACGTCCCTCCAAGTCAGAAAACGTCCTGAATTGTCTGACTCAGTACTGGATAAGCAGAAATGTCCTCCATTTAAATATCGGGACGAGGAAAGCAATCGTCTTCAGTTTCTGTTACATATCCCACTCCCTAGCTACTATCTCTATTGCAACTCTTTGAGGCTGAACCAATCTGTTCATAATCTGGTTGTCAAATTTCATCCCAAACTGTTTTTTTGATGACACATCACTAAGACTGTCTATTTCCACCTCAGTAACCTTATCCAGATGTGCTGCTGCCGCATCTCATCTGCTACTGAAATTCATTCATTCCTTTGTCACCTCAATCCTTAACAACTCCAAATGATTCCCTTGCCAGCCTCAGGTTCAAATCCACACAAGGTCATGTCAAAATCTGCTGCTTGTGTGCGGATTCACACTAATCCCTGTTCACCCAACATCAGGAATGACCGAATCCACTGGAGAAAAGGGGACATCTTGGGAGGGGGGGGGGGGGGTATGGTGGGAGATGTTGATGACAAAACGATTGATGGGGGAAGGGTGAAACCTGTTGAGAGTGAAGATTGTGGAAACTGGAGACATGTGGCTTTATCAGGGGTATCAAGTGCACACCATTTACATGGTGGAGGAGGCCCAACAGTTGTCCAAAACCAAAAATATGCCCTTATAACATTCCAAATATAAAATGTTTGACTTACACTCTGCCTGTTCTACCCACCAAGTGTACACAGAGCTCTCTTGGACCTTAGACACTCCATGCTGGTCCCCAACATATAAACACAAAAACGCAATATCCCCTCCCTTGACAGACAGAAGCCTATTCCCCTAATCCTAACTACCATTGCCCACTCAGGTCATTCCCATCAAACGTCCTCCCCCAACTCAGTCAGAAGCCTTTCTATCAACCCCCCTCCCCATCTCACTCACAGGTTCCTCTCTTCAGACCTCCTTCCTCACTCACTCCAACTACCCCTGCTCACTCACAATCTACTTTCCCCAACCTCCCCTCCACATGCTCATTCCCTGTGGCTGTGATAATTTAAATTCCAAACATTAACTGTTTCTATCCACAGAAGCTGACAGACCTGAACATTTGTCCACATTTTATGTCTTTACTTCCGATTTCCAGCATCCGCAGTATTTTGCTCTAATTTGAACCATCTGACCGAAAAGCCACCCAGTCAGCTCAGCGGAATGTCCTCCAGCTGTTTTGTTTGGATTGTTGTCACCATCCGGGTCACTGAGAGCCCGCCCACTCGTCTGGCCGAATCCGCGCATGCGCATCGCTGCCCGCCGAAACAAGATGGCGTCCGTTAACCGGGGCCTGTTCCCAGGAAAAGGCCCTGGAACCGAAAGCACGGGACCTCCAGGCTCCTGTCGGGGCTTGCAGTCTGCACCAGGTGTTTATGAAGCCTCCGCTCCCTCCCCATCCCGACTCCCCACTCCATTCCTCCCAGCGACCCTCACCTGCCGAAATAAAACTCTCCAGCACTCGCATGCCTCGGAGCAAAGTGACACTGCGCATGCTCTATATACAGCATTGCGCCGGCGTACTGGGCTCCTGGGGAGTGATCAGGGCAGATTCACAAACGCTGGGTATGTTGGGTAATAACAGCATTACTGAAACTCCGAATAGGTAGACGAAGATATATTTTGTTGCCTCGTTGAAATAAAAGACAAATTCGTGTAAATGGGTGTGTTATGTTCTATTTTCCAAAGTGATTTAAATGGCTGCTCTAAACAAAAGCAAACTGCTGCCGATGCTGGAATCTGAAACTAGAGAAAATGTTGGAAAATCTCAGCAGGACTGGCAGCATATGTAAGGAGAAAAAAAGGGCCCAGATGCCGCTTTGTCAAAGATAAAAGCCGTAAAAGTGGGACATATTTATACTATAGGGTGAGGGAATGAAAGATGAGTCATAACCACAGAAACCAAGGGAAAAGAGTGCTAAAATGTGCAGGTTCGGTGGATTGGTTATGCTAAATTGCCCCTTAGTGTCCAAAAGGTTCCTCGGGTTATGGGGATAGGTTGGAGGCATGGGCTTAATTAGGGTGCTCTTTCCAAGGGCTGGTGCAGACTCAATGTGTCAAATAGCCTTCTTCTGCACTGCAAATTCTATGATAATGGCAGTCCCCAGAGAGAATAAAAGGGCAAATAGCAGAGAAACTAAAATCAGAGAGTAAGCTGTGACAGATGTAGATGTTGAGGGAAGGGGAGACATGACTGGGAGAGAGGTAAAATGAGATGAAGGGGGGAAGGATTGGATTGGATTTGTTTATTGTCACATGTACTGAGGTGCAGTGAAAAGTATTTTTCTGCGAGAGCTCAACAGATCATTAAGCAGCGTGGCAGCATTGTGGCTAGCACAATTACTTCACAGCTCCAGGGTCCCAGGTTCGATTCCGGCTTGGATCACTGTCTGTGCGGAGTCTGCACATCCTCCCCGTGTGTGCGTGGGTTTCCTCCGGGTGCTCCGGTTTCCTCCCACAGTCCAAAGATGTGCAGGTTAGGTGGATTGGCCATGATAAATTGCCCTTAGTGTCCAAAATTGCCCTTAGTGTTGGGTGGGGTTACTGTGTTGTGGGGATAGGGTAGAGGTGTGGACCTTGGGTAGGATGCTCTTTCCAAGAGCCGGTGCAGACCTGATGGGCCGAATGGCCTCCTTCTGCACTGTAAATTCTATGATAAATTCTATGATAAAGTACACGCAAAGAAAAGGAAATAAAAGAAAATACATAATAGGGCAACACAAGCTACATAATGTAACTACATAAGCACCGGCATCGGGTGAAGCATACAGGGGTGTAGTGTTACTGAGGTCAGCCCATAAGAGGGTCGTTTAGGAGTCTGGTAACAGTGGGAAAGGGGGGATCAGATAGGGGGAAAGAGTGGGGGGGAAATATACATAAAGACAGACAAAGAAATAAAAGGTAAAAGACAGTTAAAATTAAATTGAATGAAAACAAAGGGGTCGAGGTGGGCTAGAACTAATCATCTGAAGTTGTTGAATTCAATGTTGAGACCGGAAGGCTGTAGCGTGTCGAACCGGAAGATGAGATGCTGTTCCTCCAGTTTGCGTTGAGCTTCACTGGAACATTGCAGCAGGCCAAGGACAGACATGTGGGCATGGTAACATGGTCTTGTGTTAAAATGGCAATCAACGGAAAGGTCAGGGTCCTGAATGCGCAGAGACCGAAGGTCTACGTTTGGTTTCTCCAATACAGAGACCACATTGGGAGCAGTGAATGCAATAGACCAAATTGAAAGAGGTGCATGTGAAACGCTGCTTTAACCTGGAATGAATGTTTTGGGCCTGGGATGTTAAGCATGGAAGAGGTAAAAGGATAGGTGTTGCACCTTCCGCAATTGCATGGGAAGATGCCATGGATGATGGGAGAGGTGTTGGGTATGGTGGAAGAGTGGACTAGATTATCTCGTAGGGAATGGTGTTTGTGGAATGCTGACAGAGGGAGTGGAAGGAAGATGTGTTTGGTGGTGACATCACGCTGAAAATGGCAGAGGATTATGCTTTGCATACGGAGGCTGGTGGGGTGAAATGTGAGAATGAGGGTGATTCTATCCATGTTCTTGGAGGGAGCGGACGGGGCGAGGGTAGTGGTGTGGGAGATGGACCGCACACTGTTGATGGCCCTGTCAACAGCTGGAGGTGATAAATGATGGTTGAGGAAGAAGGAACACATTTGAAGCATCACTTTGGTAAGTGGCATCATTGGAACAAATGCGACGGAGGCGGAGGATCTGAGAGAAAGGGAGGGAGTCCATACAGGGTGTAGGGTGCGAAGATAGCTGTGGGAGTCAGTGGGATTGTAATAGATATTAGCAGATAGTCTATTGCCGGAAATGGTGCCAGCAAGGTCAACGAAGGGAAGGGAGGGGAGGAGTCTGAGATGGACCAGTTGAAAGTGATGAAGGGGTGGAAACTGGAAGCGAAGTTGATGAATTTTTCCAGTTCCGGACGAGAGCATGAAGCAGCACCAAAATAGTCATCGATGTACCGGTAAAGGGGTTGTGGGAGGGGACCCAGGTAGGCATGGAACAAGGAATGTTCCCCATAAAAAGGCAAGCATAGCTCAGACCCATGCGGGTACCCATTGCTACCTTTGATTTGGAGAAAGTGAGAAGAATTAAAGGAGAAGTTGTTGAGCGATAGAACAAGTTCAGCCAGGCGGAGTAGGGTGGTGGTGAATGGGATTTGGCCAGGCCTCTTTTGTTCAAGTATTGTATCATTTTTTATTCAAGTATTTATATCAAGTATTCCATATTATATTTTTAACCACCCTATCTACATGTCCACCAATGGACATGCACACCAAGGCCCCTCTGATCCTCTGTACTTCCTAGGGTCCTACCATTGATGATTTAGTCCCTTGCCTTGTTTGCAGATTCTTTACCCAGCGTGAAACCACAGGTTCATAGAATTTACAGTGCAGAAGGAGGCCATTCGGCCCATCGAGTCTGCACCGGCTCTTGTAAAGAGCACCCTACCCAAGGTCAACACCGGCACCCTATCCCCATAACCCAGTAACGCCACCCAACACTAAGGGCAATTTTGGACACTAAGGGCAATTTATCATGGCCAATCCACCTAACCTGCACATCTTTGGACTGTGGGAGGAAACCGGAGCACCCGGAGGAAACCCACGCACACACGGGGAGGATGTGCAGACTCCGCACAGACAGTGACTCAAGCCGGAATCGAACCTGGGACCCTGGAGCTGTGAAGCAATTGTGCTATCCACAAGGCTCCCGTGCTGCCCCAAATAAAACTTTGTTTTATTATTCAGTATAATAACAACTGTTCACTTCTGGCTGTGGTTCGTACTTCACCAGTTAACCTGTGGACCCAGCCCGAGCACTAACTTAGAGAGGCACTCAGCACATGGTGTATGTCTGAGTGTCACGCTGTGAGCTCTGTGCTCTGAGCTATCTCCTGGTGGAATGAGCGGGAACTGTGGTGTTCCCTGTTTTATAGTGCGTGTGCTTTCACTGGTGATTGGCTGTGATGTTGCGTGTGTGTTGATTGGTCCGTCGACCTGTCCATCAGTGTGTGTGTGTGTGATTGCACCATGATATGTTAATATGGATATCATGACACTTTCCAGATCCCATCATTTCCTCTCATCTGTTTAACGCCACAAACAGAAAGGTCCAGTTTTCTCCTGGAGTTTGAGACAAATCAGTTTTCAAAATGATGCAGAGTTTCAGCCAATGAGAGAGATCCGGGATCAGCTCCGCCCCTCATTCACTCCGATTGGTTGGAGGATCAACTCGGTCCTCCAGTCCCACCCCCTCTTCCTATTGGTCTGGAGATGCTGTCAATCACTCCCCGGGGCATGGTGAGCTGGAGCATGCGGAGTATTGAGAGTAACTCCGATCAGAAGATTGGGGTACCTGTTCATTGACGGGACGTTTGCGAGCTTAAGGGCGCTGGAGGAGACGTTTGGGCTACCACCGGGAAACACTTTCAGGTACATGCAGGTGAGGGCGTTTGTGAGGCGGCAGGTGAGGGAATTTCCGCTACTCCCGGCACAGGGGGTTCAAGATAGGGTGATATCGGGCGTATAGGTTGGAGAGGTCCAGGTGTCGGCGATATACCAGGAGATGAAAGAAGAGGGGGAGGCTTTGGTAGAGGAGCTGAAGGGAAAATGGGAGGAGTTGGGGGAGGAGATTGAGGAGGGGCTGTGTGCCAGGCTTAGCCTGATACATTTTAAGGTGGTTCATCGAGCGCATATGACGGGGACGAGGCTGAGTAGGTTCTTTGGGGTGGAGGACAGATGTGGGAGGTGCTCAGGAAGTCCGGCGAACCATGTCCATATGTTTTGGTCATGCCCGGCACTGGAGGGGTTCTGGACGGGAGTTGCGGGAACAGTATCTAAGGTGGTGAAAGTCCGGGTAAAGCCAAGCTGGTGGTTAGCACTATTTGGAGTAGTGGACGAGCCGGGAGTGCAGGAGGCGAAAGAGGCTGGCATTCTGGCCTTTGCGTCCCTAATAGACCGGCGAAGGATCTTGCTAATCCAGGAGGGCTTCTTAAAACAATATGTGGACAGTCCAACGAGGGAAGGGGCAGTACTGGACCTGGTATTGGGGAATGAGCCTGGCCAGGTGGTAGATGTTTCAGTAGGGGAGCATTTCGGGAACAGTGACCACAATTCAGTAAGTTTTAAAGTGCTGGTGGACAAGGATAAGAGTGGTCCTAGGATGAATGTGCTAAATTGGGGGAAGGCTAATTTTAACAATATTAGGCGGGAACTGAAGAACATAGATTGGGGGCGGATGTTTGAGGGCAAATCAACATCTGACATGTGGGAGGCTTTCAAGTGTCAGTTGAAAGGAATTCAGGACCGGCATGTTCCTGTGAGGAAGAAGGATAAATACGGCAATTTTCGGGAACCTTGGATAACGAGAGATATTGTAGGCCTCGTCAAAAAGAAAAAGGAGGCATTTGTCAGGGCTAAAAGGCTGGGAACAGACGAAGCCTGTGTGGAATATAAGGAAAGTAGGAAGGAACTGAAGCAAGGAGTCAGGAGGGCTAGAAGGGGTCACGAAAAGTCATTGGCAAATAGGGTTAAGGAAAATCCCAAGGCTTTTTACACGTACATAAAAAGCAAGAGGGTAGCCAGGGAAAGGGTTGGCCCACTGAAGGATAGGCAAGGGAATCTATGTGTGGAGCCAGAGGAAATGGGCGAGGTACTAAATGAATACTTTGCATCAGTATTTACCAAAGAGAAGAAATTGGTAGATGTTGAGTCTGGAGAAGGGTGTGTAGATAGCCTGGGTCACATTGAGATCCAAAAAGACGAGGTGTTGGGTGTCTTAAAAAATATTAAGGTAGATAAGTCCCCAGGGCCTGATGGGATCTACCCCAGAATACTGAAGGAAGCTGGAGAGGAAATTGCTGAGGCCTTGACAGAAATCTTTGGATCCTCACTGTCTTCAGGGGATGTCCCGGAGGACTGGAGAATAGCCAATATTGTTCCTCTGTTTAAGAAGGGTAGCAAGGATAATCCAGGGAACTACAGGCCGGTGAGCCTTACTTCAGTGGTAGGGAAATTACTGGAGAGAATTCTTCGAGACAGGATCTACTCCCATTTGGAAGCAAATGGGCGTATTAGTGAGAGGCAGCATGGTTTTGTGAAGGGGAGGTCGTGTCTCACTAACTTGATAGAGTTTTTCGAGGAGGTCACAAAAATGATTGATGCAGGTAGGGCAGTGGATGTTGTCTATATGGACTTCAGTAAGGCCTTTGACAAGGTCCCTCATGGTAGACTAGTACAAAAGGTGAAGTCACACGGGATCAGGGGTGAGCTGGCAAGGTGGATACAGAACTGGCTAGGTCATAGAAGGCAGAGAGTAGCAATGGAAGGATGCTTTTCTAATTGGAGGGCTGTGACCAGTGGTGTTCCACAGGGATCAGTGCTGGGACCTTTGCTGTTTGTAGTATATATAAATGATTTGGAGGAAAATGTAACTGGTCTGATTAGTAAGTTTGCAGACGACACAAAGGTTGGTGGAATTGCGGATAGCGATGAGGACTGTCAGAGGATACAGCAGGATTTAGATTATTTGGAGATTTGGGCGGAGAGATGGCAGATGGAGTTTAATCTGGGCAAATGTGAGGTAATGCATTTTGGAAGGTCTAATGCAGGTAGGGAATATACAGTGAATGGTAGAACCCTCAAGAGTATTGAAAGTTAAAGAGATCTAGGAGTACAGGTCCATAGGTCACTGAAAGGGGCAACACAGGTGGAGAAGGTAGTCAAGAAGGCATACGGCATGCTTACCTTCATTGGCCGGGGCATTGAGTATAAGAATTGGCAAGTCATGTTGCAGCTGTATAGAACCTTAGTTAGGCCACACTTGGAGTATAGTGTTCAATTCTGGTCGCCACACTACCAGAAGGATGTGGAGGCTTTAGAGAGGGTGCGGAAGAGATTTACCAGAATGTTGCCTGGTATGGAGGGTATTAGCTATGAGGAGCGGTTGAATAAACTCGGTTTGTTCTCACTGGAACGAAGGAGGTTGAGGGGCGACTTGATAGAGGTCTACAAAATTATGAGGGGCATAGACAGAGTGGATAGTCAGAGGCTTTTCCCCAGGGTAGAGGGGTCAATTACTAGGGGGCATTGGTTTAAGGTGAGAGGGGCAAGGTTTAGAGTAGATGTATGAGGCAAGTTTTTTACGTAGAGGGTAGTGGGTGCCTGGAACCCGTTACCGGAGGAAGTGGTGGAAGCAGGGACGATAGTGACATTTAAGGGGCATCTTGACAAATACATGAATGGGATGGGAATAGAGGGATACGGACCCAGGAAGTGTAGAAGATTGTAGTTTAGTCGGGCAGCATGGTCGGCACGGGCTTGGAGGGCCGAAGGGCCTGTTCCTGTGCTGTACATTTCTTTGTTCTTTGTTGTTTGTAATGTGGAAGGAGGCGAAGCCCCCCAGCGTGGAGGCCTGGATAAATGATATGGCTGGGTTTATCAAGTTGGAGAGGATAAAGTTTGCCTTGAGAGGGTCTGCGCAGGAGTTCTACAGGCGGTGGCAACCGTTCCTAGACCATCTCGCGGAGCATTAGATGAAGGTCGGACAGCAGCAGCAGCAACCCGGGGGGGGGGGGGGGTCATCGTTCGTGGGGTGGGGGAGGGGAGGGAGGGGGGGGGAAAGGGGGTTTCTTTGGGGGGGCATTTGAGCAAGAAAACACATGAATGATCCGGAAACTGATATGTACGGGATGAATCCAATGTACAAAGTTCTGTATCTTATTGACTTGCCATGTTCATGTCTTGCCACGCGAGTTCTTTCTTTTTTTTGATACGGTGGGGGGGGGGGGGTTGTTTGTAAGGTGGAAAATATTGTTGAAAATTTTTTAATACAAACATATTTTTTTCAAAAGAGAGTAACTCCGATTCAGGTGATCGTTTGGAAATTTTCAAACGGTCAGATACCACCGGGTAAGTCGGGAGGGAGGGATGACATTTGACGGCAAAAGTCGCTCCGGCGGAAGTTGCTCGGGCTTTTATCCCAGAAAGGCCCAGATTAAGCGCCGCATGAGGCTCTACCCCGCCTCCCATTCACTCTGATTGGTTGGAGGACCACCTGCTCTAGTTCGGTCCTCCAGCTACGCCCCCTCTTCCTGTAGCTCCGAACCTGCCGTCAATCAGTCCCCGGGCATTGTGAGCTGGAGCAAACCCTTCACAATCATTGTCAGCTCCCTGGTTTGCAGCTGCGGAGCTTCTCCCTCCCTCCCGGTAACAGGCCCAGGTTAACGGGCACCATCCTGCTTCAGACACTGGAGGATGGTTCACATCAGAGGATGGGGGAGGGGGACAAGAAATAAGAGCTTACACTTTGCACTTAAATCAATGAGGACTCTGATCTCTGGCAAGGAAGGAAACTGGCAGATGGGTGGGGAGGATTCACAAACACCCGCTGGAGGCCCCAAACCCCCAATAAGACCCATTGGTTTTATTGTCAGACTGCAGACAGGAGCTGGAGAACTGATCCCAGGCAGAGGAGAGGGAGGGAGAAAACTTGGAGTGGAGGAAAGAAATGGTGCAGATGGGGAGATGGGTTTGGATTTCAGCCCAGGAAGGACGGAAGGAGAGTGTGTGGGACGGGGATTGACAGCTTTGGGGGAACAAGAGAGGAAAAAATGTTCCAGAGAAACTAGAATTGTCTCTTTGAGAATTTCTATCCTGCACTGACATTGATGACCTCCTTTTACTAAGGGTTAGAAGTGGAGAATTTGCCCACAACAAACTGAATCCAAGCTGAAGAGACAAAAGGACATTCGCACAACAGGAATCATGAAGCAGCAATTGGACATTCAGCCCCGTGAGCCTGTTCCAGCATTTAATAACATCACGGCTGATCTGATAGTGACCTCAAATCTGCATGTTACCTACATCTGATAAACCTGTCGATACCCATGGAGAAACCGTGGAAATGTGGGGACTGTGGGATGGGATTCAATTACCCGTCTGAATTGGAAACTCATGAACGTAGTCACACTGGGGAAAGGCCATTCACCTGCTCCACGTGTGGGAAGGGATTCACTCGGTCATCATACCTCATCATACACCAGCATGTTTACAGTGGTGAGAGGCCTTTCACCTGTCTGGAATGTGGAAAGGGATTTAATACTTTATCAAAACTCCAAACTCACCACCAGGTCCACTCTGACCAGAGACTATTTAAATGTGCTGACTGTGAAAAGAACTTTAAAAGCAGAAATAATTTACTGTTACATCAACGCACTCACACTGGGGAGAGGCCATTCACCTGCGCCATTTGTGGGAAAGGATTCACTCAGTCATCGAGCCTCCGGACACACCAACGTGTTCACACTGATCAGAGATCTTTTAATTGTTCTGAGTTTGAGAAGAGCTTTAAAAGTAAAAATTATTTATTGATACATCAACGCACTCACACTGAGAGGCCGTTCACCTGCTCCATGTGTGGGAAGAGATTCACTTGTGCATCGAACCTCCAGACACACCAATTTGTTCACACTGATCAGAGACCTTTTAATTGTTCTGAATGTGTGAAAACATTTAAAAGTATAAGGGATCTTCTGAAACACCAACGCATTCACACCGGAGGGAGGCCATTCACCTGTTCCGATTGTGGGAAGGGAATCACCTGATTAGCCCACCTTCTGAGACACCGAGTTCACACTGGGGAGAGACTGTTCTCCTGCCGTGTGTGTAGGCAGCAATTCATTGATTCATCCGACCTTCTGGTACTCCAGCGAGTTCACACTGGACAGAGACCGTACACTTGCCCCGTGTGTGACAAGAAATTCACTCAGTCATCCCACCTTACAACACACCAACTTATCATATTGATCAGAGACCTTTCAAATGCTCTGATTGCGAGAAGGGATTTAAAAGTAAATGGAATCTGCTGACACATGGTTCACAGTGGGGAGAGGCCGTACACCTGCTGTGTGCGTGGGAGGGGATTCGCTCAGTCAAACAACCTGCTGCAACATCAGCAAATTCACAGGCGACAGCAGGGGATGGATTCTGCTGTTATTGCTGCTGTGAATCACATCCAGGATTGAATGATGTCTGGATGCCTGTTTCCAGTGGGGCTTCACAGTTTTCTGGTACAACAATTGTATGTATGGTTGACATTTAGGTAGAAAGCCGTGGACAGCAGGAAGATATCAATGGACTGGTCACATGGGCAGAACCATTACAAATGGAATTCAATCTTTCAAATTTTTTTTAGAGCATCCAATTTTTTTCCAATTAAGCGGCAATTTAGCGTGGCCAATCCACCTACCCTGCACATCTTTTAACTTGGGGTGAGACCCACGCAGACGTGGGGAGAATGTGCAAACTCCACATGGACAGTGACCCAGGGCTAGCATCAAACCTGGGACCTCAGCGCCATGAGACAGCAGTGCTAACCACTGCACCACCCTGCCACCCCGGAATTCAATTTAATAATAATCTTTATTGTTGTCATAAGTAGGCTTACATTAACACTGCAATGAAGTGACTGTGAAAATCCCCTAGTCGCCACATTCCGGCGCCTGTTCAGGTACACAGAGAGTTCAGAATGTTCAATTCACCTAAAAAGCATGTCTTTCAGGAATTGTGGGAGGAAACCGTAGCACGCGGAGGAAACCCAGGCAGCCATGGAGAGAATGTGCAGACTCCGCACAGACCAGTGACCAAACCTGGGAATCAAACCTGACGCTGTGAACAGTGTTAACCGCTGTGCTACAAACAGTGAGAGATAATGAATTTTAGAGGGAAAAGAAGACAAGGAAATGAACTATAAGTAGGATGATACTGTGAACGTAGAGCAACAGAGAGGCATTGAAGTCCCTATCCACAGGTAGCTGGAGAGATCGATCAGGCAGCCAAGAATCCTTTCTTGGATGAGGCCTGGAATATAAGAGCAAGGAGATTATGCGAGAAGCGTTCTGGTCACTGTATTAATGAACTATAAGTCATGATTCATTAATTAGTATAAACCTGAAGTCAATTTGATCATTTATATAATTGCAGTCAGTGTTCTGTTGATCAAATCTTGGGGATAAAGTTGAAGCTGAATGACAAGCGATTGTAACAGTGAAAAAGTCTGAATTCTTCAGGAAGTTAAAATCCGAGCTGTTTCGGTAACAAGAATGAAGAAAATCATTTCAGTTAATTCCTGATAAAAATAACGTGACTTCAGGCAAATGGAACAAGCTGATTGGTGAGTGGCTGATGAATCTTTATTTATTTTAACCTCCAGCTTATTGTTGCTTCAGTCAGTTAATAATGAAATAAATAAAGGCAATGACAGGGCATCCCAGTCCTGTGGAGAGCACATCCTGGTCACTGGATTCATCAATTGTAAAGTGAGACAATTCATTAATCAGCACAAAACTGAAATCAATCTGATCATCATTCATAGAATCGTTGTCCATTAATCAAATCCAAGGGATAAAGATGAAGTTGACATTGTAAGAGTAAAGATGTCTGAATTTCTCAGTCAATTAATCATTTGAGAGGTTTAGATATTAACAATTAACAAAAACGGATAGTGCAATGGCATACTGGTTAGCACTGCTGCCTGACGGCGCTGAGGACCTGGTTTCGGCCCCGGATCGCTGTCCATGTGGAGTTTGCACATACTCCCTGTGTCTGCGTGTGTCTTACCCCCACAACCTAAAGATGTGCAGGGTAGGTGAATTGGGCATGCTAAATTGTCCATTAATTGGAAAAAAAAGAATTGGGTATTTTAAATTTATTTAAATAAAACAATTATCAAAAACATTTCAGTTAATTCTCGATAAAAGGTGACTTCAGCTCAATGGAAGAAACTGATTGGTGAGAAGCTGATGAATCTTTATTTATTTTAATCTTAAATTTATCTTGCTTAAGTCAACTAATCAAATAACTAAAGACCTGGCCAGGGATTCCAGTCCTGCTCCACATGGGAAAACCAGGATACTTCTCATGTCCAGAACAATCACAAGTGCAGGAAGTGACATCAACTGGAGCAGCAGGAAGCAAAGGGCAGTGGTCGAGGGGTATGTTTGTGATTGGTGGAGTATTTCCAGTGGGATTCTAGATTTCTCAGGTCATGAATCCATGCTTCTTGAGTTCTATATCAATGCTTTAGACTTTAACATGGGGACAGCATTAAGTCATTTACGGTCCTCTTTTTGACAGTGAGAAAGAAAGCTGCAGACTTTTATTATTCATTTATGGAATGTGGGTTTCACTGGTTAGGCCAGCATTTATTGCCCATCCCTCGATGCCCTTCAGAACGTGGTGGGGAGTTTTCTTCTTGAACCGCTGCAGTCATTCAGTCAACCCACTGTGCTGTTAGGGAGTGAGTTCCAGGATGTTCTCCCAGCAACAGGAAGAGACAATGACATATTTGCCAGTTAGGGTGGTGAGTGACTTGGAGGGGAGCCTCCAGGTGATGGGGTTCCCATGATCTGCTGCTCTTGGCCGTCTAGATGGTAGTGGTCATGGGTTTTCAAGGTGCTGACTAAAGAACACTGGCGAGTTACTGCAGTGCATCTTGTAGATGGTACACACGGCTGCCACTGTTCATCGGTGATGGATGGTTTGAATGTTTGTGGAGGAGGAGCAATCAAGCAGGCTTTCTCCTGGATGCTGTTGAGCTTCTTGAGTGTTGTTGGAGCTGCACTCATCCAGGCAAGTGGAGAATATTCCATTACACTCCTGACTCGTGCATTGCAGATGGTGGACAGGCTGGGGGAGGGGGGGGGGGGGGGGGGGGGGGGGGGTCAGGAGATGAGTTACCCTTCGTAGGATTCCTCATCTTTGACCTGCCCTGGTAGCCGCAGTATTAATGTGGTTCGTCCAATTCAGTTTTTGATCAATGGCACCCCCAGGATGTTGATTGTGGGGTATTCAGCGATGGTAATGTCATTGAATGTCAAGGGGCGATGGTTAGATCTTCTCTAGGAGGAGATGGTTATTGCCTGACACTTGTGTGGCACGAATGTAACTTGCAACTTATCAGCCCAAGCCTGGATATTGTCCAGGTCTTGCTGCATTTGGACAAGGACTGCTTCATTATCAAAGAAATCGCAAACGGTGGTTGACATTGTGCAGTCATCCGCAAACATCCCCACTTTTGACCTTATGATGAAAGCAGGTCATTGATGAAGCAGCTGAAGATGGTTGGGCCGAGGACACTACCCTGAGGAACCCCTGCAGTGACGTCCTGGAGCTGAAATGGTTGACTTCCAACCAGCACAACCATCTTTCTTTGTGCCAGGTACGACTCCGAGTGTAGAGTTTTCACCCTGATTCCCATTGACTCCAGATTAGCTAGGGCTCCTTGATGCCATACTTGGTCAAGTGCTGCCTTGATGTGAAGGGCAGACACTCTCACCTCACCTCAAGCATTCAGCGCTTTTGTGCATGTTTGAACCAAGGCTGTAATGACTGCAGGAAGACATCAATAGACTGATCAGCGGGCCAGAAAAGTAGCAAACTGAGGTCAATCCAGAGAAGCACGGGGTAATAAATGCATTTGGGGAGGACAACACGGCAAAGGGAAAGAATATGAATGGTATGATAGGTGTAGAGGGACAGAGAGGCGTAAGAGTGCATGTCCAAAGATCCCTGAAGGTGACAGGAGAGGTAGATATGGTGATTGTAAATGCAGAGAGGATACTTTGTTATTCACGGGGACATAGAGTACTACAGCAGGGAATATTCCCAGCAATGTCTACTGGAGGAAAGACCTGAAACCCCTCTCTCCACAGGTGCTGCCAGAGCTGCTGAGTATTTCCAGCATTTTCTCTTTTTATTATAAGATCAGGGAGGTTATACTGGAGCTGTCCAAAACACTAGTTAAACCACAGCTGCATTACTGAGTACAGTTCTGGTCACCACATTACAGGAAGGATGTATTCATACAGCGAGGATGGAGATTGTCGAGGATGTTGACACAAATGGAGAATTTTAACAATGAGGAAAGATTGGAGGGGCCGAGGTGGTTTTCTGTGGAACAGAGAACACTGAGGAGAGATTAACTGAGGTGTTTAACATTATGAGGGGCCTGGATAGAATGGATAAGAAGGATCTATTTCATGAATAGATCAATAACCAAGGGGTTTCGATTTAAAATAATTAGCAGAGGATTGGGAGTGGAAGGGGGTTAATGGATCTCTATGTCTATTCGGAACCCTGGATCTGCGTTATCCCTTCTCAGTTCCCAAATAACAGATGTCAAGTCTGTGCTTTTTGGCAAAGTCCAGTTGAACTTTTATTTGTCAGCTGTGCCACTGGGAAACTTGTTTTTAATACAAAATTTAGAAAGAATCAACAACTAGCCCTGCAGCAAGTTAGTCAGATTAATTGTCTTTAGCGAATACAGAAGTTGAGTTTTCATTCAAATCATAATACACCAGATAAAATAACTGGGTAATTGCGATTAGCAAAGCGAGCAGCAAAGGTTTCAGAAATATAGATGGAGTGAGCAAGAAGAGAAACAGAACAGAGCAACAGAAGCACTTTTACATTCCGGTAAGTGATTCTTAAGAGAATTGTTATCTCAAAGTCTGGCCTTCTTTTTACTGCTGATTGGCTTTAACTATTTCGAATTTTCTCAATTCAGCCAAAGTGTCTGTCCATCAATTTAAGAGATATAGGTTTTTGAATATGTTGGTGTAATTTTTCCATTCAATCACTTGCCAATTTTCCAAATTATCGACACCTGCATCTCAACATTACTTAGAAAAAACACAGCCTTCAGGGCATTATGACCTTTGACTGTATATTACCATGGAAACGGGACTGCCTGTGCTGGAAAAGCAGCAGCATACAATGGGGTCTTTTAGCTATTTGGCGTCACTGACCTTGTTTGGCTCAACAATTTGCAAATGTTAAAATCTAGGTTGAATGAAAGAAAACTAAAGTGGATGTTCTGGATTAACCCTTAATGGGTTTCCAGCTTTGTTGCACTCAATTTATGCTTAATGTGTTCTCATTTAAACCTATTACCTTTATCATCTATAGCTAACTAGAAAAGCCAATTTCTATCAGTCCTCCCTTTTGATTCTTCTAAAGATTAATAAGATGAATCAAAATAATGAATAGAAATTGAGGAAGAAATGTGACAAGATAGAAGTAAGCGCGGGGAGGAACGCATTCACATTGTCTGTAATCGTTCACTTGTTTGTGAACAGCCTTCAACACTGGAGCGGGCAAAGCTTTGCAAGCGATACAAGCATTCTGGAAGCATTTTATTCAAAAAAATAATTATACAGTACAATTCAGTAATAATGGAAATTGATTATATGAATGGAGTATTATTTGGGTAATAATGCAATAATGCAGTCATAAAAGTTCAATAGTAGGAGCCTTAGAACATAGAACATAGAACAATACAGCGCAGTACAGGCCCTTCGGCCCACGATGTTGCACCGAAACAAAAGCCATCTAACCTACACTATGCCATTATCATCCATATGTTTATCCAATAAACTTTTAAATGCCCTCAATGTTGGCGAGTCCACTACTGTAGCAGGTAGGGCATTCCACGGCCTCACTACTCTTTGCGTAAAGAACCTACCTCTGTCCTATATCTATTACCCCTCAGTTTAAAGTTATGTCCCCTCGTGCCAGCCATTTCCATCCGCGGGAGAAGGCTCTCACTGTCCACCCTATCCAACCCCCTGATCATTTTGTATGCCTCTATTAAGCCTCCTCTTAACCTTCTTCTCTCCAACGAAAACAACCTCAAGTCCGTCAGCCTTTCCTCATAAGATTTTCCCTCCATACCAGGCAACATCCTGGTAAATCTCCTCTGCACCCGCTCCAAAGCCTCCACGTCCTTCCTATAATGCGGTGACCAGAACTGTACGCAATACTCCAAATGCGGCCGGACCAGAGTTCTGTACAGCTGCAACATGACCTCCCGACTCCGGAACTCAATCCCTCTACCAATAAAGGCCAACACTCCATAGGCCTTCTTCACAACCCTATCAACCTGGGTGGCAACTTTCAGGGATCTATGTACATGGACACCTAGATCCCTCTGCTCAGCCACACTTTCAAGAACTTTACCATTAGCCAAATATTCCGCATTCCTGTTATTCCTTCCAAAGTGAATCACCTCACACTTCTCTACATTAAACTCCATTTGCCACCTCTCAGCCCAGCTCTGCAGCTTATCTATATACCTTTGTAACCTGCTACATCCTTCCACACTATCGACAACACCACCGACTTTAGTATCGTCTGCAAATTTACTCACCCACCCTTCTGCGCCTTCCTCTAGGTCATTGATAAAAATGACAAACAGCAACGGCCCCAGAACAGATCCTTGTGGTACTCCACTTGTGACTGTACTCCATTCTGAACATTTCCCATCAACCACCACCCTCTGTCTTCTTTCAGCTAGCCAATTTCTGATCCACATCTCTAAATCACCCTCAATCCCCAGCCTCCGTATTTTTTGCAATAGCCTACCGTGGGGAACCTTATCAAACGCTTTGCTGAAATCCATATACACCACATCAACTGCTCTACCCTCGTCTACCTGTTCAGTCACCTTCTCAAAGAACTCAATAAGGTTTGTGAGGCATGACCTACCCTTCACAAAGCCATGCTGACTATCCCTGATCATATTATTCCTATCTAGATGATTATAAATCTTGTCCCTTATAATCCCCTCCAAGACTTTACCCACTACAGACGTGAGGCTCACCGGTCTATAGTTGCCGGGGTTGTCTCTGCTCCCCTTTTTGAACAAAGGGACCACATTTGCTGTCCTCCAGTCCTCTGGCACTATTCCTGTAGCCAATGATGACATAAAAATCAAAGCCAAAGGTCCAGCAATCTCTTCCCTGGCCTCCCATAGAATCCTAGGATAAATCCCATCAGGTCCCGGGGACTTATCTATTTTCAGCCTGTCCAGAATTGCCAACACCTCTTCCCTACGTACCTCAATGCCATCTATTCTATTAGCCTGGGGCTCAGCATTCTCCTCCACAACATTATCTTTTTCCTGAGTGAATACTGACGAAAAATATTCATTTAGTATCTCGCCTATCTCTTCAGACTCCACACACAATTTCCCATCCCTGTCCTTGACTGGTCCTACTCTTTCCCTAGTCATTCGCTTATTCCTGACATACCTATAGAAAGCTTTTGGGTTTTCCTTGATCCTTCCTGCCAAATACTTCTCATGTCCCCTCCTTGCTCGTCTTAGCTCTCTCTTTAGATCCTTCCTCGCTACCTTGTAACTATCCATCGCCCCAACCGAAACTTCACACTTCATCTTCACATAGGCCTTCTTCTTCCTCTTAACAAGAGATTCCACTTCCTTGGTAAACCACGGTTCCCTCGCTCGACGCCTTCCTCCCTGTCTGACCGGTACATACTTATCAAGAACACGCAGTAGCTGATCCTTGAACAAGCCCCCCTTGTTCAATGTCATGGGCTGGTAGTGCAGTTGGACCACTATGAACCACTTTGATTGTTGGGGCATTATGGGTAGCCAAACATTGGCTAATGCATCTGATCGGCAAGATCACTACGTAAATGACAAGCACAAATATGAAAAATCAGAGAAATCCCTGAATGATGGAAATTCCTGTGCCACCCACCCATCCAGAGAACCATCCCCAAAGAGTGGTGTCAGAGGGTTGGTAAAGTTTCCTAACTTCTTCTTGCATCTGTGCTGACATGCTTTTGATTTCTTCTGAATTACTGGGATGTAGGCGCAACACTCTGCACCAATCAGGGCACAGGTTCCACCTTTTTCAGCTAGCAAATAGTCAAGTGCCATCTGATTCTGTAAAGCCACAGTTCGAATGGCGAGCACCTCGGCTGAAATGCTACTTCCAGCTCGGGCAGTGTCATTGGCTATTTTCTCTAAGTCTACGGCCAATTTAATGTATTCTCCGGTCAATACGACGACGCCATAGGCAGGGATGAGAGCAGAAAAGAATTTCTCAGTCCCTGTGATCTCGCATTTAGACCTCGTGATGATAGTGGTAGGTTGATATTTCTCAAACTGTGGGATGAGAGGTCCATGTTTTGAGTCTGCGTTTATAGCATCGGCTAGGGAAAGGGAATGATGGATGAGGGGGACAATGAATCATAAATAACACACTCCTCTCCAGCTCACCGGGAGCCAAGGGTATGCAGTATTACCGCAGATGGAACAGGTGCCATTATAGGTAGAATATTGGGCAACCGGTTGTGGGGACCAACGTTCTGTAAATTTGTCCCATCGGTGTGATTAGGTAGCCCTTTAAAGTCGATGGGATTCCCTTCATGTCCATTGACCACTACCTTTCTTGTGTCATGAGTGCGCTGTGTACTGGCACTCACATCCAAATAATATTCATTTACTGTATCCCGCATTCCATGCTCTATGATTATAGCCGATTAAACATATGGTCCCAGTGTGATTATGACCAGTTGGGAAGGTTACTTGGGCTGGTTTCTGTTACCGATCATAGACATGTTGATACCATCGCTTGAAAGTGTTTAATGGGCGGCCTGCAGATCGCCATCTCTTAACCTCATCGTTTATCATTTCTTTGGTTCAGGTGTCTCCACATTGGGGAAGGGTATAGTCGCGATTTTGGAAAATGTACCATTCTGCCATTTGGGATAAAGTAAAAGGAACAGGCTGTCTTGGGATACCTGCTTGGGAATTGGTAGGGGTAGAAGAACACACCCAGCATTTAGAGATGTTAAAGTCTCTGGCATAGGTACAGGACATGTAAAGGAACGTGTTAACATTGAACTCCTGGGTAAGGCCTGCTGGGCCAAACATGTAACTGAAAATCAAAATTATGGCAAATATGTTTACAGATTCTGATTTTGGTATGCGCGCTTCACATGTGACGCATTAATCCATGATTTATTTCCTTGGAGTTTCACGGCTGACTGGGTTGTGAGTAATATCTGGTCGGTGGCTTCCCTCCTTGGCTCCGAACTGTTCGCGCTGAATTTTTTTCACGTAAACGGATTCGCCGGGCACCAAGTCGTGGCCCCCCCTCAGGAGGATTGCCCCACGCCGGCGACACCTGACAGCATTTGTTAAATTTTGACAATAACTAAGTAAAGCATCACTCATCAGATGAGAGTCTGCCTTTCTTAAGTCAATAGTTCCTGGCAGGGACATGGGTCTGCCAGTGATGATTAGGCCTGTGGTTCTGTTTGGGGTTGCTCTGATACTGCACAAAACTAGTGGCAAGGCTTGAATCCAACTCCTGCCTTCTTGGTTGTATTGGACAATCGTTCTTTTAAAGTCCGGTTCATGCGTTCCACTTGTCCTGATGTTTCTGGATGATAAGGGCAGTGTAGATTCCAATCGATGTTCAGTAACCTGCACACCTCCTGGCAAACAGCACCTGTAAAGTGGGTTCCATTGTCTGAGTCAATCTAGCTGGTACTCCCCATCTGGGAATATAGTCTTTGCATCGGACTTTGGCTGTATGGGTGGCTGTAGTCCTCCTGGCTGGAGCAGCCTCTCCCCATCTAGAGAACTTATCCACTATTACAAGGACATTAGTGTATCTTTGACATGTAGGAAGGGTGATGTAATCGACCTGCATGTTCTGGAATGATCCTGCAGGGGCAGGAGCTTTTAGCTGAGGCATTGATGTTATAGGTCCCAAGTTCTTTTGACAGGTTACACAGCGGTTTGATACCAATTGTGCAGGTGTTTTGAATCCTTTGCCACACCAACTTTTCTGGAATCGAGCCACCATCTGTCCTTGGGCTAAATGTCCCCATGGATGGGTCTGTTGGGCCAGAAATGGCATCAGTGCCAGTGGTGCAAATGATTTATCAGTCTGAACTTGTCTCCAAATATCATCATCATCATACAACTGGATACCTGAGTCTAACCATGACCATTTCTCTTCTTGTGTAGAGTCATGTTGCATTTCACGTAGATCTTGTAATAAATTGGTCACTCCCAATTTGTAGATGTGTCTTGGTTCTGCTGAAGAATCCCACTGAGAGGCAGCTTCCTTTGCTACTCAGTCTGCAAGGGCGTTTCCTTGTGCTTCTATAGTGTTGTCTTGAATACGGACCTTACACTTTAGAATGGATACTTCTTTTGGCTATGACTTCTAGGAGGTCATCATTTCAGTGGTGGGGGTCTAGAACTCGCTGTCTGATAGGGTCATAGAAGCAGAAATCCAGATCACTTTAAAATAAATGTCTTGGATATCCAATTGAAGGACTGGGACATGCAGGACAATCGACTGAGATCTGCGAAATGGGATTAAGCTGAATAGCTCCCAGCCAGCACACACACAACGGGGCAAATGGCCTCCATCTGTACCAGAACTTTGAGGTTTTTACTCTGATAGTTGGAGTTTGTTTCTGATGATAATAACCTCGAAGTTTAACATTCCAGATAGTGGTGAAAAAAATCAGCTGTTTTAAACACGTTGTAGATTTTTGTCTTTCCCGCCTGAGTGTTTAACATCACCTGGCTGGAGCTCAGAAAGGACAACCTCACCTCATAGAATCAGAGAATCTACAGTGCAGGAGGAGGCCATTCGGCCCATCAAGTCTGTGCCAGCCCTTGGAAAGTGCATTCTACTTAAGACCACACCTCCACCCTATCCCCAACTAACCTTTTTGGACACGAAGGGCAATTTATCCTGGCCAATCCACCTAACCTGCACATCTTCGGAGTGTGGGAGGAAAGCGGAGCACCCGGAAGAAACCCACGCAGACACGGGAGAACTTCCAGACTGCGCACAGACAGTGATCCAAGCCAGGAATCGAGCCCGGGTCCCTGGTGCTGTGAATCAGCAGTGCTAACCACTGTGCTACCGTGCCGTACTTGCATCCAAGCTCCCGGATTGTCTGTCTTCTCTCCGGGTAAGATTCTGTTTGTCTCTTGTATTTCACTGTGACAGGGCAGAGACCTGATTGAAGGGATTCCAACATGGAAGTTCTGGGAAAAATTGGCAAGGATTTGGGAGGTGGCAACATGTTCAAAGAGTTTGGAGAAGAGAGGGCGGTTGAAGGTGGGGCAGTTATTTGTAAGGATGGCAGGGTCAAGGGTTTGTTTTATTGAGGAGGGGGTGATGATGGAAGATTTGAAGGACAGAGGGGCATACCTGAAGGGAGAGAAATGTTGACAATATCCAGGGACACAGGGTAGTTTTCTTTATAAATGTTTTTTATTGGGGACACAGGGTAGTTGGCTATTCCCACTAGTTAGCTTCGTGGGAATAGGGTCGCTGGAGCAGGAGTTGGATCTCATGAACAAGATGAGCTCTGAGAGGGCATGAGGGGAGATGGGAGAGAAACTAGAGAAAGATGTGGGTTCAGGGCTCTGGAAAGAATGAAATTTAGTTTGGTCTGGTGGGTTCATGGAAGGGAGGGAAGCAGCTCAGGCAGCTGATCGGATTTACTCAATCTCAGTCACAAAGAAGCTCCACAAGCTCCTCAAACTTCTTGTTGGAGGTGAGGATGGAAGAGACAGGGGAGAGCGAGAGTACTTCAAAAGGAATTAACTTGTGTCAGAGATATTAAAAAGTTTCAGCACTCTGCGTATTTAACACAAATCAAATTTATTTGACTTTTAGCCAGAATATTACCCCTGTAAATGGGATGGAGTTTGTTATCGGCAGAAAGAGACCCAAATGAACATGGTTCAGTCCTGAATGTGAGTAACAGCAAAACCCAATCACTGTGGTTACTTGTGGCCCCGTTGGTGTCTCAGCAGGGCGGATGAAGTGGTGAATCCCTTCCCACACTGGGCGCAGGTGAATGGTCTCTCCCCAGTGTGAGTTCTCTGATGTACAGTGAGCTGAGATGATCGTCTGAACCCAGTCCCGCAGTGAGAGCACCTAAACGGTTTCTCGTCAGTGTGAACACGTTGATGGAACATCAGTTCCCCTGAACTTTTATAGCACTTCCCGCAGTCTGGACATTGGAACGGTCTCTCATCAGTGTGAACTCGCTGGTGACTCAGCAGGTGGGATGACTGAGTGAATCCCTTCCCACACTTGGTGCAGGTGAATAGACTCTTCCCAGTGTGAATTCGCTGATGTGCAGTGAGCTGAGATGATCGTCTAAACCCAGTCCCGCAGTGAGAGCACCTAAACGGTCTCTCGTCAGTGTGAACACGTTGATGGTACATCAGTTCCCCAGAACTTTTATAGCACTTCCCACAGTCTGGACATTGAAATGGTCTCTCATCAGTGTGAACTTGCTGGTGTTTCCGCAGGGCCGATGACTGAATGAATCCCTTCCCACACTTGGAGCAGGTGAATGGTCTCTCGCCAGTGTGAATTCGCTGGTGACTCCGCAGGGCCGTGAACTGAATAAATCCCTTCCCACACTTGGAGCAGGTGAATGGCCTCTCTCCAGTGTGACTGCGTCGATGAATTTCCAGCTTGGATGGGGAAGTGAATCCTTTCCCACATTCCGCGCATTTCCACGGTTTCTCCTCAGTTTGACTGCATATGTAGCTTGTGAGGCCTGAAGATTGACTGAATCCTTTTCCACACACACAACATGTGTACAGTTTCTCCCCACTGTGAACAATGCTTTTTCCTTCCATGTTCAAAATCCGCTAATATTCAGGATATGATAAATTGAGGACTGTGTCTGATCCTGATGTGATGCTTGGTTTGAGTTTCCGGACTTTGAATCCGCCCCTTTGAACACCCTGAGAAACTGATTTAAAACAGAAAATAGGGAGTGAGAGAGAACCCACAAAAACACAAAGGCAGGTTGTGAAATTGAGCTGAATGAATCTGGTCATTTGTGGGGCCGACACTGGGAAAAAGTGACCATGAAAACTGCTGGATTGTCATAAAAACCCAACTGGCCTCTTTGGGAGGAGAGAGAAAGAGGTGAAGAGGGATTTTGTATATCTACAAAACATATTAAGAGAGTAGTTGGCAAAGCAAATTCGATTTTGAGCTTCATAAACAGTAATATTGATACTGAAGCTGTGCTTCTGGTGGCACAGTGATTAGCACTACTGCCTCACAGCGCCAGGGACCCGGGTTCAATTCCGACCTTGGTGACTGTGTGGAGTTTGCGCACTCCCAGTGTCTGCATCGGTTTCCACCAGGTGCTCAGGTTTCCTCCCACAGTCGAAAGAAAAGCAAATTAGTTGGATTGGCCTTGATAAATTGCAACTTAGTGTCCAGGGATATGCAGGTTAGGTGGGGCTATGGGGTTACAGGGACAGGGTAGGGGTGTGGGCCTCAGCAGGGTGCCCTTTCAGAGAATCAGTGCTGACTCGATGGACCGAATGGCCTCCTTCTGCACTGTAAGAATTCTAAGGGTCTAATTCTATTCTATGAATCTTTATGATGCTCTAGTCACCACTCTTCAGGAAGAATGTGAAGGTTCTTGGAGAAGGTGCAGACGAGATTTACCAGAATGGTTCCAGCAAAGGAGGTTGAGGGGAGATTTGATTCAGGGACACAAGATTATGCCAGGTTTCGATCAGGTGGGCAAAGAAACGGTTTCCATTCACTGATCGTACAAGCAGTCGAGACACAGATTTAAATTTTAGGGTAAAACCTGAATTGAACAATATAAGATCCTGAGCTGTCTTGACAGGGTGGATGTGGAGTGGATGTTTCCTATTGAGGGAGAATCTGGAACAAGGGGGTCACTGTTGCAAAGTGAGGGGTCACCTATTTCAGATGGGGATAAGGATTGTTTTTTCTCTTGAGCGTTGCATGACAGGGGGTGGCATAGTGCTTAGCACTGCTGCCTCACAGCACCAGGAACCCGGGTTCAATTCCCAGCCTGACTGTGTGGAGTTTGCACTTTCTCCTCGTGTCTGTGTGGGTTTCCTCTGGGTGCTCCGGTTTCCTCCCACAGTCCAAAGATGTGCAGGTTAGGTTGAATCGGTTAGGATTGTATTCGCTGGAGTTCAGAAGAATGAGAGGGGAATCTCATAGAAACCTATAAAAAGTGGGTGGCATGGTGTCGCAGTGGTTAGCACAGCTGCCTCATGTCACCGAGGTCCCGGGTTCTATCCCAGCACCAGGTCACTGTCTATGTCGAGTTTGTACAGTCTCCTTGTGTTTGCGTGGGTCTCACCCCCACAAATCCAAAGATGTACAGGGTAGGTGGATTGGTCACGCTAAAATTGCCCTTAATTGCAAAAAAAAGAATTGGGCACTCTAAATTTATGTTAAAAAAACAGGACGAGACAGAGTAGATTCAGGAAGAATGTTCCCGATAGTGAGTGTGTCCAGAAATAGGGATCACGGGATAATTAGAGGATACGGGGTAGACCATTTAGGACAGAGATGAGAAATTTCTTCACCCAGAGAGTGGTGAGCCTATGGAATTCGTCGCCACAGGAACTAATTAAGGCCAAAACATTGCATGTTTTCAAGAAGTAGTTAGATACAGCACTTGGAGTGAAGGGGATCAAAGGATATGGGGGGGAAAGCGGGATTAGGCTATTGAGCCTAATCAGCTCTGACCAATGGATGGTGGAGCAGGCTCGAAGGGCCAAATGGTCTCCGCCTAATCAGCTCTGACCAATGGATGGTGGAGCAGGCTCGAAGGGCCAAATGGTCTCCGCCTAATCAGCTCTGATCAATGGATGGTGGAGCAGGCTCGAAGGGCCAAATGGTCTCCTCCTGCTCCTATTTTCTACGTTGCTCCGTATCTCTGCATGTAAATGGTCCAGGAGGTATGAGGGAGAATGTTTTTACACAGCCAGTGGCAATGACCTTAAACTTGCTGCCTATAACAGTGTTTGGAAATAGACACAATAAATGATTTTTTTAAAAATTGGATAAAAACCTGAGAGAAATAAACCTGTGAGGATACAGAGACAGAGCAGGAGAATGACTCTGACTGGATTGCTCCAGATAATAATAATATTTATTAGTGTCACAAGTAGGCTTACATTAACACTGCAATGAAATTACTGTGAAAATCCCCAGGTCGTCACACTCCGGTGCCTGTTCGGGTGCACTGAACGAGAATTCAGAATGTCCAATTCACCTAACAGCACGTCTTTCGGGACTTGTGGGAGGAAACCGCAGCACCTGGAGGAAACCCACGCAGACACGGGGAGAACGTGCAGATTCCGCAGACAGTGTCCCAAGCCGGGAATAGAACTGGGGTCCCTGGCGCTGTGAAGCAACTGTGCTAACCACCGTTCCGAATAGAGAGCTAGCATGGACTCAATGGACCGAATACCCTTCTCTGCCCTTTTTTAAATTTTAAATATTTTAAAATAAATTTAGAGTACTCAGTTCATTATTTCCAATTAAGGGACAATTTAGCGTGGTCAATCCACCTAACCTGCACATCTTTGGGTTGTGGGGGCGAAACCCCGCAAACACGGGGAGAATGTGCAAACTCCACATGGACAATGACCCAGAGCCGGGATCGAACCTGGGACCTCGGCGCTGTGAGGCAGCAGTGCTAACCACTGCACCACCGTGCTGCCAGCTGACTCTGACATTTCTGTCTAATCTCGCCTTGTAATCTAACCCTGGGGGGTTCAGATATCACTCAGGTAGATCTGTGCTACATTCGCTCCAAGGCCATCCTCTCCTTCCTCAGGTTTGTTGTCCAGAACTGAACACAGTTCTCCAGATTTGGTCTAACCAGGGTTTGTGAATCCCGGGGCTTTTCCAGTCACACGAGACCAGAAATCATCCCTCACAGACAGAACAGACAAACCTTTTACCTTCCACACCCAGATGCTGCTGAAATTCAGGTTCTAATAAATCAAGTGACTCTGTCAGATTGCGATGTGATGTTTGGTTTGCGTTTCCCGTCTGTTACACCTCCACTTCCAGTATCCTGTAAATTTACAGAAACCTCACTGTCAATCCACAACATTCTCTCCTCGCCAACTTTGATTAAATGTATTCCTGGAGGTTTGATCACATGACCTGCCCACATCCTCCAGCCATTAATCGATCAACACATCCATCCTTGTGACACACTGCCTTCCTCGGCCAATTGGGAAGCAAAAGGGCTCATTACCTTACAGGACAGTGTTTGACTAGGGCAGCACGGTTCACAGTGGTTAGCACTGCTGTCTCACGGTGCCGAGGTCAGAGGTTCGATCCCGGTTCTGGGTCACTGTCCGTGTAGAGTTTGCACATTCTCCCCGTTTGTGTGGGTTTCGCCCCCACAACCCAAAGATGTGCAGGGTAGGTGGATTGGACACACTAAATTGCCCTTTAATTGGAAAAAATGAATTGGGCACTCTAAATTTAATTTTAAAAAAGACAGTGATTTATCCCATTTTCAATATTTTCATATCCGCTGAAGAGAAATGTTCAAAAATATTTTTGATTTCCCAATGATTTTCCAGACACCCAGGTATGAATCTCACCAACGCAGGAGGTAAAATTTAAGTTCATTGAAAGTCTACTGAAGACCATGAAACAATTGTCGATTGTTGCAAAGACACATCTGGTTCACTCATGTCCTTCAGTGAAGGAAATCTTCGATCCTTACCTGGTTTGGCCAACATGTCTGATCCACAGTCAGCTGGTTGACCCTTAAAATGCCCTGAGATGCCCTCAGTTCAAGGGCAATTAGTGATGGGCAGTGAATGCTGGCCCAGCCAGTGACACCCACATCCCGTGAATGAATAGAAAAAAATAATGTCATCCTTACCTGGTCTGGCCAACACGATTCCAAACCACAGCAATGTGATTGACTCTTTAAATGCCCTCCGAGATGGTCTAGAAAACCACTCAGTTCAAGGGAAATTAGGGATGGGCAATAAATGTTGGCCCAGCCAGTGATTCCCACAAATGATTAAAATAAAATCCCGGAGACTCCAGTCAGTCAATCCGGGAGAGTTGGTATCCGGTCCAGGCTCGCAGCGCATGCGCCCTGCGGCACCGTGTCCTCTGTAAAGATGGCGGCCGGTAACCCGGGCCTGTCACCGCTCAGCTCACTCTGTTCGGTGCTGTCTAAGACGGGACCGTTAACATTTTCCTCGGGAGTTGAAGCCTCCACGGGGTATATATGAAGCCTCCCGGCTCACTCCGCAGCTTCTATCGCTCCCCGGCCACCCACCGGCTCCATTCCTGAAAGTCGCTCGATTGTTTCTTTCCCTCTCCTAGCACCGTCAGCGACAACCTGAACGGCGCATGCTCCAGGCACTGCTGGACTTTGCGCATGTGCGAGAAGCTTCTGTAATGTGGATGGAGCACATTCTCAGCTGCAACGCATGTTGGGTAATAAACTCGCCATTGAAATGGATATTTTTCATACAACTTATGCTTTGCGAACTGATTACCATTAGTAACATTGGGCCAAGGTAACAAATGTATGAAACCAATTAATACAGCACCTAAATAGTACGGGCCCTCCACCACAGTTCTGTCCTGGGTGTGATTGACAACAGTGACGACAGTGAGATGTGAACTCATTATATCCATATCATAAAGTGGATCTAGAAGGTCTGGGGAAGATACAGGAAAGTGTACCAGAATGATGCCGGAACGAGCAGGTTACACCCAGCAAGAAATGCAGAGGCTCGATGAGCCATATGGTCTCCACCCGCTCCCATTTCTTGTGTTATTCTGAACATCACTGTCAATCTTTCCATGCAGACACAACAGATGCAACAACCACCAGTTCATCGCCATCCTTCCCATATTCCAGGATTCCAAACACACTTTCCAGGTGACAGTGATTTACTTGTATTTCTTGCTATCCAGTATTGTGTATTCACTGCACACGATTTGGTCTCCCCCACACTGAGGAGATTAAATCTGGATTGGTGACTGTGGAACATCACCATTCAGTCTGCAAGCATAATCCTGAGCTCCTGATCATTTAATATTTTAATTCCCCGCCCCATTCCCACTCTGTCCTCGGCCTCCTGCACTGCTCCAATAAAGCTCAAAGGAAACTCGAGGAACAGAACCTCACCCCTGATCAGGCAATTTATGACTTTCCAGACACAACATTCATTTCAGTAATTTCAGATTATAATCATCACTCCGATATTTTTAGACAGTAGGTGCTGGTAACGGTTCTGCTGTTGCCATTTATACTCACCTGGACCTGTCTTTTATTTCTTCTCTTTTCCTGTTAGTTTATTTACTTATCTCATTGTCACCCTGACGAATGTAATATAAAGTAGTTAGTTCAAATATTAGTTAACAGTAATGTAGATGTGGGCCAGTCTAATAGTAGTAAGTTTGCAGACGACACAAAGGTTGGTGGAATTGCGGATAGCGATGAGGACTGTCTGAGGATACAGCAGGATTTAGATTGTCTGGAGACTTGGGCGGAGAGATGGCAGATGGAGTTTAATCCGGACAAATGTGAGGTAATGCATTTTGGAAGGGCTAATGCAGGTAGGGAATATACAGTGAATGGTAGAACCCTCAAGAGTATTGAAAGTCAAAGAGATCTAGGAGTACAGGTCCACAGGTCATTGAAAGGGGCAACACAGGTGGAGAAGGTAGTCAAGAAGGCATACGGCATGCTTGCCTTCATTGGCCGGGGCATTGAGTATAAGAATTGGCAAGTCATGTTGCAGCTGTATAGAACCTTAGTTAGGCCACACTTGGAGTATAGTGTTCAATTCTGGTCGCCACACTACCAGAAGGATGTGGAGGCTTTAGAGAGGGTGCAGAAGAGATTTACCAGAATGTTGCCTGGTATGGAGGGCATAAGCTATGAGGAGCGATTGAATAAACTCGGTTTGTTCTCACTGGAACGAAGGAGGTTGAGGGGAGACCTGATAGAGGTATACAAAATTATGAGGGGCATAGACAGAGTGGATAGTCAGAGGCTTTTCCCCAGGGTAGAGGGGTCAATTACTAGGGGGCATAGGTTTAAGGTGAGAGGGGCAAGGTTTAGAGTAGATGTACGAGGCAAGTTTTTTACGCAGAGGGTAGTGGGTGCCTGGAACTCACTACCGGAGGAGGTAGTGGAAGCAGGGACGATAGGGACATTTAAGGGGCATCTTGACAAATATATGAAAAGGATGGGAATAGAAGGATACGGACCCAGGAAGTGTAGAAGATTGTAGTTTAGTCGGGCAGTATGGTCGGCACGGGCTTGGAGGGCCGAAGGGCCTGTTCCTGTGCTGTACATTTCTTTGTTCTTTGTTCTTTGTTCTAGTGAGTTCACAAAGGACAAAGGAATTCAGAAAGCATGGCAAGGAAGATGGGGAAAAGGATGCTGGGTAACAAGAGGCCCAGGGTTAAGGAATGCAAAGTGTGCCAATCAGGATGTATGGCCAGGTCAGGAGGGGTATAGGATGACCGATGGGAATCATGTATGTGAAACTTGATACCATTTGTATGTATTTGCAGAGATCTCTTCGTCTCCGACCTCAATCGTTTGAGGGGTCCAGGAGACAGCTTTTGTGTTCTGAGTCTCTGTGAAGCAAGTCAGCCTTGCAAGTTGGTTAAAATAAATAATACTATACCTACAAAATCCATCTAGAGTTTTATTGAGGCCAGACTGACGGGTAAAGAATTCAATATTGTCATTTGGTGCCGAAACCCGGAAATTGTCCAGACGGTCACCGACCAGCTGCGAAATCCGAATTAGACTGATGTTGAACAAGAAAAGTGGAACTGGGCCCACAATGTGTGTAGCTGTAAAATGACCACATTGAGTTTCCCCTCTTCTCATGGTCGGATTGGTCTGGTCACTTGCGGTTGGTACGGAAAGATCGTCTCGACGAAATCAAAGGTCAGTCTGGGGATTAGAAAATTAAACTGATGGGATATCATAATATTGATTCAGTTTTGGGTTAATTTTGGAATTGATGGGACATCGGATGATGGTTTAATTCGATGTGTGTGTGTTTTGAAATTGATGGGACATAGGATGATGGTTTAATTCCACGTGTGTGTGTTTTGGAATTGATTCAATTCCACGTGTGAGTGTTTTGGAAACTATAGTTGATTAAGCCAAAATTGTATCCTTGGACTGTAGTGGCGAGCAATGCAGTCTTGCGGATTAGTTCGAGATTATGGGGAATTGCTTGGATAACACAAGTGATCCAGGCAGTCCATTGCAAATATTATGTGATATTTATCCAGATAAAGCGAGAGATTTTAGGAAAATGTCAGCAACTTTAAGGAAGAAATTGGGTGAGGAATGGCCACCAGGGGGCGCTAAAGACCTGGCCGTCATTAAGAAAATTCAGGGTGAAATCTGGAAAAAGATCCAAAGTCTGAAAGCAAAAGAATTAATTGGATTATGGAGACAATATTGTCAAGAGGAGAGGGATAAGATCCTGTTATCAAGTTGGCAAGAACATGCCCTTAAAATGGGGATTCCAATTAGTGAAGGGGGGAACCAAAGAACTCTGGAGATTTTGAAAAAGGAGTGTGCATTCAAAAAACGTGCAAGTAAAGAGAGGGTGGACTCGAGTTTTAAAAAATGGGCTACGTAGTTCAATGGCTGGCCTTGCATTGACAGACGCAGATGATGACCTAGAGAATTGGACCATGTCGAGTAGAGTCCCGACTGCACCAGTACCATTGTCTGCACTAATTCCAGAACCACCAGGGTATCATAATTTATATTCAGCCACTGCTCCCCAGATTCAAATCATGCCAGCCTCTCCAGCCCCTTCGGTTGATAGTTTGGGTCCTATTTCAGCACCTTCACCATCTGTTAGAGAAGGGGCGCTCTGTTCCACAAGCCCAGTTAGCTCTAGGACCCGATCTTGAACAATGAGAGAGGGGCCTGATCCTATCCAGAAACAATTACCCATACCACCTAGATCCCTTAAGACTGATATGGTAGGACAGAAAAGTATGAGAACAAAGAAAGAGGACGGGAATGGTTCTGAGGAGCCGGAGCTCCCCCTATCGGAAGGGAAGGACGTCAAAGTCTTTGAAGAGCCAGAGGAATCTGCTAAAGCACCCCCTAGTGAGACTCTGAGACAGTTGCCGATTAGGAAAATACCCAACCCTGATGCTGCAACAGCAGCAGCCCAACCCACGATAGACGTTTATTTCCCATGGAGACCCAGTGAGATGATGGCTATTCTGGCTGCAATCCCAGACAGGAAGAAATCTGCTGCTTTCGTGGACTATCTGAGAACTACCATCTCAGTTTATCAAGCTGATTCATGGGACCTCCGGGCCCTAGTCCAGCAGGTTTTAACCACAGCAGAGTACCGCAGTCATCTCAATCACTTGAATTATGCTAGCCACGCCGCACTTCAGCAAGCCCATGCTTTGGACGATGACAGATGGGCACAAATCCTGAATGCTTTGAATGTCACATTTCAAAAGCCCATAAACATTTCTGCTATCTTAGACCTCAAACCTAAAAAGACTGAAGAGCCAGAGGAATTTCTGGAATGTTTTAATGAAATCTACTGTGGGCAGTACAGACTTGCTGTACCAAAATGGTCAGAATTCCCCATAATATTGTGCTACGTTAATGCATTGCCTACCACCTTTCGTGGCTACTGCCGCGAAATGTAATAACATGAATTGGACAGAGAACGACCCTTCTCAAATGGCCAGGGCAGTCAGATTTTATTGGAAGGAGGGTGTAGGCCAGGAAGGAGGCTCAGTTACAAAGATTAAGACTGAGTATGTAATGAAAAAGGATGATCTGAGACCCCAACCAGCGGCAGGTACAGTGGCTTACCAGCTGAAACCCCAATATTGTGATCTTGGGTGGGTGGATCAACACGGGGGAGGATATCAAACCCACCCAAATGGACCCTCAGCTCCTCTTTATGGCCCACCGTATGCACCAACAGCTTTACAACTGCCCCTCACAGGGGCCATTGGTCTACTGGGAAAAGAGGACGGGGCAGATATAGAGGGAACAATACATGTTTTAATTGTGGCCGTGCAGGTCACTGGCACAGGAATGCCCTTTTAAAAAACGGGCAGCAGAAGGAGACTACCCGACCCAAAGGAAGGGGGTACCCACCAAGGGGAGGACAGATGAGGTACACCGACTTCTCCCAGGCAAACCCTTTCCCAACACAAGATTGATTAGCTAATTTAGTCATAAGGACTCTCCAATCGGAAAGGGAACCTATTATTTCTCTGCAGCTAGGAGATCAACACTACCCATTTGTAATCGACACTGGAGCAGCCATGCCTTCGGTGCAATCAGAACTTTGACTACCATTATCCGACCACACCCAGCATTTGTCGGTGTTCCAAGGACAGGTGTGTGAGTACCCTATTTTTGAACCTGTGACAGTCACTTATGAGAATAAGTCTACAGATTATCAGTTTGTGGTGACTACTGGATTGGACTGTAACTTTTTGGCCCGAGATTTACTGTGTACCTTCCAGCTACAGCTAGAGTGCGGAGACAAAGGGGTAACGGTTCAATCATGGAGGATGAGACAACAGTGCTATATTTCTATCACACCCCGGTGGTGGACGTTAGACATTGAACATTCACTGCACCACGTTATCCTGGCCTGTGACAGAACCGGACAAAACAGGGAGTTGGAGGACAAGTACCGGCCATTAATTGGGACCGAGTGGCCAGTCAAGATTACAGCCACAGTCACGGGAAAAGAAGGTACAGCCGATTTTGTTACAACACCACCACATTTATGGCCACAGTCAGCTTCTGTAAACCCTCATATTACACGCCAGGTCTACGACCAGTACCATGTCAAGGATCTGGGGCCTATGGTAAAGAGGGAAGTGGATCATTCCGATCCAACAGAGTACGCACTTCAAGTCATGCCAGATGGCACTTCCATAAAATATTTTGAGATCCCTGAAATGATTAACACTCGACTTCTGCATCACCTGGGATGTGACGTTTTGGAATATGTCAACCCACAGGTCTGGGATACCCAGATGATATATCCCAGGGATATCCAGTCTGATGGATACCCATCACAAGTGGGACCGGCAAATGTTACACCCATTAAGGTAACGATTAAGGACCATGTAACACTGCCTTCCATTCGGCTGAAACCCCAAGCTGCCCCGTCTATAGACAAATTAATCCGAGAGCTGTTGCAACAGGGTATTCTGGTCCCTTGCCAATCATAATGTAACACCCCCATACTTGCGGTGCCCAAACCAGACCAGTACCGATTAGTACAGGGCAGCACGGTAGCATAGGGGCAGCACGGTAGCATTGTGGATAGCTCAATTGCTTCACAGCTTCAGGGTCCCAGGTTCGATTCCGGCTTGGGTCACTGTCTGTGCTGAGTCTGCACATCCTCCCCTTGTGTGCGTGGGTTTCCTCCGGGTGCTCCGGTTTCCTCCCACAGTCCAAAGATGTGCAGGTTAGGTTGATTGGCCATGATAATTTGCCCTTAGTGTCCAAACTTGCCCTTACTGTTGGGTGGAGGTGTTGACCTTGGATAGGGTGCTCTTTCCAAGAGCTGGTGCAGACTCGATGGGCCGAATGGACTCCTTCTGCACTGTAAATTCTATGATAATCTATGATTAAGTTCAATCAATGCCATCGCACAGCAGTTACATGCGCTCGTCCCTAATCCTGCCCACATACTGGCTCAAATTCCAGCTCGAGCCCGGGTCTTCACCATAGTTGACCTCCAGCACGCTTTCTTTGCTCTTCCACTCGCACCTGAATGACAATATTTGTTTGCCTTCACTTACAATGGGCAGCAGTATACCTGGACCTGACTGCCTCAGGGGTTCGTCAACTCACCTACGCTCTTCTCCAGATGTCTGCAGACCCAACTCCAGGCCTCAACATTGGAGCATGGTTCAATATGTAGTGCAGTATGTAGATGACATATTGGTAGCGAGTCCAGACGAGCCCAGTAACAGGGATGATGTGATCCAGTTATTAAACCACCGATCCTCGTTGGGTTATGTTGTTTCACAATCAAAGGTCCTGGTGGTTCAGACAAAGGTCAGGTTCTTCGGAGTTTTACTTACAGCCACGGAAATAAGTCTCGAACCCAGTAGGATTGAACCAATATGCCAATTCTCCGCCCCTACCACAGCCAAGGAGGTCCGTCATTGGCTGGGTATGATGAATTATTGTAGGCAGTGGATACCAAACTTCGCTGTCTATACAAAGCTGCTGACGCCTTACACTACTGAAGGGGGGAATTTTACTCTCACCACAGAGGCACTCTAAGCCTTCCGTTGCCTGAAGCAGGCCTTGTTACAAGTACCGGCCCTCGGTAGGCCCCTCTACGACTGACCGTTCCAGATATACTGTACTGTTCTGGAAGGGTGTTCAACAGCGGTACTCACCCAGCAACATGGAGGTAAGCACTGGCCTGTGGCATATTACTCTTCCAAATTTGATCCAATGGCGTTGGGCCACCCTGTTTGCACCCAGATCTTGGTAGCGATATACAATAGTTTGCAGGCTGCTGCCAATATAACTCTCCAACAGGATATTACGGTGTATAGCTCCCACTCGGTCATCGCACTACTGGGGCAACTGCAGACTCAGCATCTTACCGCAGCTCGTCAGAATAGGTATGAAATATACCTTTTAAACAATCCACGTCTGACATTTAAACACTGTACCACTATCAATCCAGCCTATTTTCTTAGCGGTCCCCCTGACCATGAAGACGCACCTGGCCACGACTGTCTAGCCTTGATTCAGGAAACTACCACAATAAGGGACGATCGGAGTGATATTCCGTTAGAACAACCTGACATGATTATGTATGTTGATGGCAGTGCATTAGTAAGCCCCACTGGCCGGAGACTGTCCGGTTATGCAATCGTAGATCAGGGTGGTCTGATCCTAGAAGCGGCCGCTTTTCAGACCCCCTTATTCAGCCCAACATGCCACACTTTTTGCCCTTACCCGTGCATGTATACTTGGGGTAGATCGTCAGGTAAATATTTATACTGACTCCCGATACGCCTTTGGGGTAGTTCATGACTTCAGACAGCTCTGGAAGAATAGGGGATTCCTTACCTCAGCCGGCACGGAAATATCCCACCGGGGTTTAGTTAATGACCTACTGCAGGCTCTCCTTATGCCCATGCAGATTTCCGTCATTAAATGCGCTGCCCATACAAATGGCAAGACCCCAGTTGACGTTGGTAACGAACGAGCAGATTGTGCAGCGCGGACAGCCGCGCAAATTCAGCAAGTGATGGCGCCTAAAATGTTAAGTCAGACTAAGCGTTCTGCTATAAATAGGTCTGCTTCTGACAAGCCAATGCCAACCATCCAAGACATCATAAGGTTACAGGAGGATGCTCCTGAGAGTGATAAACAAATGTGGAAACGGTCAGGTTGTACATATGATTCTGCTTCCTCTTTATGGACCAAGCCTGCACATCAGACTTGTATGTCTGATGTACTGGCTTTATGGGTCATCGAATGTGTACACTTTGCAACTCATTGCGGGGCTCGGGGGACTAGTGATTTGTTGCTGGACACTTGGTGGCACCCTAAAATGCAGGGGCTGGCCCAGAGTATCAGTAATCGGTGTTTGATTTGTCAGCAATATGACACCGGCAAAGGTATCCCTTGTGGTATGGGGCAAACCCCGTTGCCCAGTGGTCCCTTTGAGACGCTCCAAATGGATTACATTGAGTTAGAAAGGTGTCAATGTTATAAATATGTTTTGGTCATTGTGGATGTGTTCAGCAGATGGGTCGAGGCGTATCAGACTGCCGATAATAAAGCTGCTACTGTGGTTAAAGTTCTGATGCGGGAAATCATTCCCCGGTACGGTATACCAGCTCAGTTAAGTTCTGATAATGGGCCTCATTTTATTGGACAGATTAACAAAGAGTTCTGCTCCCAATTGGGCGTACGCCAGCAGTTACACTGTGCTTATAGACCGCAGGCGGCCGGGTTGGTTGAGAGACACAATCAGACCCTCAAAACTAAATTGGCAAAATTAAGAGTAGACACGCGACTGACATGGCTTAAGTTGCTCCCCGTTGCCCTCTTCCAGCTGCGGGACCGGCCCGGCTCTCTCCTGCCGAGATTCTTTATGACAGGCCCCTTAGAACTCCCTGGAATCTGCATGTTCCCAGGCTGGTTCAGTTTCACCATATGACTGAAGAAATTACTACCTATGTTCTAGCCCTCACTAAGGTCCTCAAGGAACTCCATGGTCAGGTCCGCACGGCTCACCCGCCACCGCCCCCATTGCCTAGCTCGCTTTCAGTGCAGCCTGGTAGTTATGTCACGGTCAAAAATTGGACTAAGAAAGGGTCGGAGCCACGGTGGGAGGGGCCCTTCCAAGTTCTCCTTACCACCCCGACAGCAGTTAAAGTGGAGGGGCGGAGTGCTTGGGTCCACCTCCACCACTGTAAAAAGGTCGGTCACTAACCTGCCTCCCTTCCCCAGCGCTGTTTCACAGGTGTGGCGCATGATGGGGTGGCTACGCACCGCCTGTGTAATCTTCGGCCTCGCCTCTCTTGGGGTGACATCGGCGACGGACATGGAAAAGGGAAATATCATCTACATCTGTAACCCCAGCCAAACTACAAGGACATTTCACTTATGTAGAGGTGACATTCTTCGCTGACCCCATATACGAGGACATGGTATCGACTCATGGAAGGTCATCAGGCTAACGGACAATGCACGGCTCATGAAGCAATTGCACCAGTCCCGGCGATGGGAAGGGAACATTACATGGACATTGCCTTGTTTTTGGAGTACATGTAAATTTGATTTTGGATGTGTTAAGATTGGTGCCATAAACGTTAAGTCAGACCGTGAGGAGAGGGTAGGAAGAGGTTGTGAGAGAGAGAGGGGGACTAGAGAGAGGACGGGGCGTGTAAGGAGGGGAGTACAACTAGAACGTAGGTTATCAGGAGATATACTTAATTCATTTAGGACCCAGAATGAGGAAAACCTGGGTGGTATGAATCTCTTCTACCAGATCTACCACCGCTTGTATGGCCAGGGACGGGTTGTCTGCTACCCGAACCCCGCATCGGTGTCTAGGTTAGTTTCTGTTTCACCGCTTTAGGGCACTCCCCAAACGGTGGTTCATTGTCAGCGTTCCGAGCCCAAGCAAGTCACTATTCCTTACGATCCGGGTTCAACACCACTGGCTATTTGGCTTCCCCTTCCTCGGGATAATTCCCACTCACAGTATGATAGGCTACAATGGTGGAGGGCGTACATACCTAGCCACTTCACTCCCAATAGAGACTCCCGGCAGTATGAGAATTGTTTCAGCAGTGACGGGTACGGCCGTTTGCTGGTAGAGGTGGAAACGAATATAACACGTCTGTTCCCCATCTGTACGGACAGGAGGCGTCATATCACTCAGGTGTCTGGCCAATGCGTCTGTTACAACACCACCTGCATTCCATTGAACGCCGACCTCCAGCTCCTTTGTGGCTGGGCGAATGTCTCTCACATCACTGTTGGGACTCGGGCTTTCCGCATTGCTGGGAGGCCCAAATGGGCGTTCCAAAGCTGGATAAACTGGGCTACTGGGGGATCCCACAGTATCATCAGATATACTGATTGTGATGCAAGCCTGTACACGGAGCAAGGATATTACTTTTTTAAAAATGGCACAGCGACCAATGTTTTGTCACCCCCATTTCCCCGCCAAATTGCTATCGGGACTCTAGTCCCTACCACAGTCCCCTGCCCCTCGACATGGATACTGCACAATCAGTTGGCAGGCCGGGCAGTCTCAGCCGAATTCTGCGAGAACTGGAAAAAACCTCAGGTTCTCGCACCCAACCAGGGCCACTCAGCCGGATGGGGAATTCTGTGTGTGTCTGGACACTGGGAGGTGTGGGGGGGGTTCCTTGGCGGTCAGCGATAGGAATTATTTTATTTGTGGCCTTACAATCCTGGGAAATGAAACCTTGGGAGCCCTCGGAATTGTCTCAGCCGCGGTTGTTTGCAATGCAGAACCGGTATACTCTTGACTATCTTCTGGCCTGGGAGGGTGGGGTATGCGCCATAGTGCAGGGCAAGTGTATCATGGGAGTTCAAGACCTAACCGCTAACATCACTAAATTTATGGATCACATACGGGATCACCTGGACGGTATGCAGGACCCTGGCTCTTGGGGTAATTGGGGATTCGGGGGTTGGAAGACTGGTTGATAAATATGGCCATGTATTTAGCAGTGGCACTCGGCTGCATCTTTGTGGGCCTGGCCATCCTTAAATGCGTGATGGGTAGAATGCAGGGTGCACTGGAATGGACAGACACCCCTAGAATCTTGGCTGTTAGGATCCACGAGGTTGCAGCAGATAATGGGGTGCTGCAACAGGAATTGGAAATGCAGCGAGGAATCTTCTTAGATGAGGGGCCGTAGCTACGGATTGGATAGGTTATCATGAAATGATAAAAGGAGGGAATGATGAATGTGACATAAAGTAGTTAGTTCAAATATTAGTTACAGTAATGTAGATGTGGGTCAGTCTAATGGTAGTGGGTTCACAAAGGACAAAGGAATTCAGAAAGCATGGCAAGGAAGATGGGGAAAAGGATGCTGGGTAACAAGAGACCCAGGGTTAAGGAATGCGAAGTGAGCCAATCAGGATGTATGGCCAGGTCAGGAGGGGTATAGGATGACCTATGGGAATCGTGTATGTGAAACGTGATACCATTTGAATGTATTTGCAGAGATCTCTTTGTCTCCGACCTCATTAGTTTTCGAGGGGTCCAGGAGACAGCATTTCTGTTCGGAGTCTGTGTGAAGTGAGTCAGCCTTGCAAGTTGGTTAAAATAAATAATACTATACCTACAAAATCCATCTCGAGTTTTATTGAGGCCAGACTGACGGGTAATAAATTCAATATTGTCATCCCAGTTTTGTCTTGCACCATTATCCACTTTGTCATTTAATCACTTCAGCCTTACATCCTCCCAAACTGCCCCCCTCTGAAATGGCCCAGCAAGCTACTCGGTTCAAGGGAAATTAGGGATGGGCAGCAAATGTCAGCTCAGCCAGCGACACCCACATCCCAAGGACACATAAAGGAAAGTTGGCAGTTAGAAAGGCAAATGCAGTGTTCGCATTCATTTCAAGAGAGCTACAATACAAGATGAATGGGGATGAGAAACATATCAGCCATGATCGTATGGCAGAGCAAACTCAAAAACACGATGGGCTGAATGACCTAATTCTGCTTCTCTATCTTTTTATTTTTTAAACGAGGGGATCTCATAGAAACATTTGTAAACAAAATTGTTGCAATCCATCCCAGACGTGGATACAAATCAATTGATACTTGGAGGAGACATCAATTGTGTTCTGGATCCTAAATGGACTGGTCCAAGCTGATTCAAGCACAACAAAAACATGAAAAAGGAATGAAACCAGACGGACCACCCGGCATCGACCCAGGCACCAGAAACGACAACGGCAAACCCAGCAAAAGATTTTTTTAAAACTGGTCCCATCAGCAGATTGTATAAGGATTACGGGACACAGATTTAAGATTGTGAACAAGAACTACAGAGGACATAGGAGGTAGACATTTTATACAGTGAGTGACAATGATATGGAACTCAATGCTTACACACAAAGGTCGATAATCTCCAGATCCTGGTAACTCGAACAGTGGTGTTAGAATTTGATGTGAGGATTGGCTGTGAGTTTCCTGTCTGTGAATCCCTTTCTAAGCTCGTGAAAGAAGTTTACAAAGGCATCACGGTCAGTCCAGAAATGAAATTCTGGAAAGATAAACATTTCTCCTGGTTTGAGTTTGCTGGATGTAATTCCTCCCCTACTAATCCCCTGTAAAAGGAGTTTCTAAAATTAATCACTATCAGTCCAGAATAGAAATTCACAACATTCTCCCCTCCTGCTCCCGACTCCAGGATGACCGCTCATGCCCCCACCCTGACGTCAATCACCCGGACATTGTGACGGTTACAGATGATGAAATCGGCCACAGGCTCAGGCTGACTCGCTGATTGCCCAATAATAAGAGTCACCGAGATCCTGAAGCACCGCATCTGATACGTCACCAAGGTGGCCCCACAGCTCCGCTAAACAAAGATGGCGGCCGTGGAACTGGGCCTGACACCAATTACAAGCGCCGCAGCTGCAAAACACGGGACTTGCAGGGTCTTATTCCGGACTTGTGACCAGCAGGGAGTGTTTCCGAAGCCTGAAACACTCAGGCTGTATGTTTCACTCCCTTCCCACCCCGACTCCCGGCTCCATTCTTCCCTCCGCCTCACCACTGGAATCAGCCGTTCCCATTCGCCCAGACTGCCGAGCAAAGTGATACTGCGCATGCTCGATACACCCAGCAATGCGTCTGCGCACTGGGTTCTTGTGGAGGGAATAGGGCACATTCACAGCCGCATGGAATGTTGGGTAATAGCCGCACCATTGACACCACAAACAAATACAAAATAACTTTGTTACCAATTGATAAAAATAATCAAACAAATTATTGTCAACGGGTATTCTGCTATTCTCCATTTCTCAGAATGATTAAATGCTGCTCTCCTGTGGAAGAATGCAGAATTTAAGGTTTTTTTCCCCCAATGAGTCCTTCCTCTCTACTCCCCAGAAGATGCAACTCTTGCTGGGATCAATCCTAGAATCAATAATTCCTCTATCTTATCATAGATTATCATAGAATTTACAGTGCAGAAGGAGGCCATTCGGCCCATTGAGTCTGCACCGGCTCTTGGAAAGAGCACCCTACCCAAGGTTAACACCTCCACCCAACACTAAGGTCAATTTTGGACACTAAGGGCAATTTATCATGGCCAATCCACCTAACCTGCACATCTTTGGACTGTGGGAGGAAACCGGAGCACCCAGAGGAAACCCACGCACACACGGGGAGGATGTGCAGACTCCACACAGACAGTGACCCAAGCCGGTATCGAACCTGGGACCCTGGAGCTGTGAAGCAATTGTGCTATCCACAATGCTACCGTGCTGCCCCTCTTCTTCCCTCTTGCTCGTGATATTGAATGTTCAATGTTTTCTGGAATGATCCAGCACAGATGTCACTCGGCATACCATGTCTGTACTGACTGTACAAGAGCTGCCACTTTTCCTGCTTAAATTCCATTTGCCACTGTTCTCCCCATATGACCCACCCATCTGTATCATCCTGTAATTTAAGGCTTTTCTCCTCACTAGTTACCACACCAACAATTTTCTATCTGCAAACTTATTGATCATACCTCCACATATTTCAAGACCTCGACTTTATATATAATTACTATTGGTGATGGAGGATGCACCAGGATCTCCATCAGCACCTGAACCTGTGCTTCCTTCCTTCGAGTGGTTTAATAACTCTGGAGAAACAATGCTGAAAAAGCTGGTGTTCTGGTCAAGGCTAACAACTGGGGGCTGCCTTGCCCATCTCTGAATTTACTCCACTCCTGTTCACTCCCCACTTCATAGAATTTACAGTGCAGAGGGAGGCCATTCGGCCCATCGAGTCTGCACCGGCTCTTGGAAAGAGCACCCTACCCAAGGTCAACACCTCCACCCTATCCCCATAACCCAGTAACCCCACCCAACACTAAGGGCAATTTTGGACACTAAGGGCAATTTATCATGGCCAATCTACCTAACCTGCACATCTTTGGACTGTGGGAGGAAACCGGAGCACCCGGAGGAAACCCACGCACACACAGGGAGGATGTGCAGACTCCGCACAGACAGTGACCCAAGCCGGAATCGAACCTGGGACCCTGGAGCTGTGAAGCAATTGTGCTATCCACAAGGCTACCGTGCTGCCCTTATGTAATAAGTATTGACTGTAATGACTGGGAAGAGTTTAGAACATAGAACATGATACTGTGCCGACCACTTATCCTGATCTAAGATCAACCTCACCTACACCCCTTCAATTTACTGCTGTCCATATGGCTGTCCAAGAGTCGCTTAAAAGTCCCCAATGACTCTGACTCCACCACCTCTGCTGGCAGTGCATTCCACGCACCCACCAATCTCTGTGTAAAGAACTTACCTCTGACCCCGATATCTTCCTCCAATCACTTTAAAAGTATGTCCCTTCATGACAGCCATTTCCACCCTGGGGTAAAGTCTCTGGTTATCCATTCTATCCATGTCTCTCATCACTCTTGTACACCTCAATCAAATCACCTCTCAGTGAGAAAAGCCCTAGCTCCCTCAATCTTTCTTCATAAGACATGCCCTCCAGTGCAGGCAGCATCCTGATAAATCTCCTCTGTACCCTCTCCAAAGCATCCACATCCTTCCTATAATGAGGCGACCAGAACTGGACACAATATTCCAAGTGTGGTCTAACTAGGGTTTTATAAAGCTGCAGCAAAACCTCGCAGCTCTGAAACTCAATCCCCTTGTTAATGAAAGACAACACAGCATATGCCTTCTTTACAACCCTATCAACCTGGGTGGCAACTTAAGGGATCTATGTCCGTGGACCCCAAGATCCCTCTAGTCCTCGACACTTCCAAGAATCCTGCCTTTGAACTCTGTATTCAGCATTCAAATTCGATCTTCCAAAATTAATCACTTCACATTTATCTAGGGTGAACTCCATCTGCCACTTCTCAGCCCAGCTCTGCATCCTGTCAATGTCCTGTTGTAACCTGCATCAGTCCTCAACACTATCTACAACTCCCCCAACCTTTGTGTCATCGGCAAATATACTAGCCCACCTTTCCACTTCCTCATCCAAGTCATTTATAAAAAACACAAAGAACAGACGTCCCAGAACAGATCCCTGCAGGACACCGCTGGTCAACGGCCACCAGTCGGAATACTTTCCATCCACTACCACTCGCTGTCTTCTATTGGCCAACCAATTCTGTATCCAGACAGCCAAATTTCCCTGTATCCCACGTCCCCTAACTTTCTGAATGAGCCTACCATGGGGAACCTTCTCAAATGTCTTACTGAAATCCATTTACATCACATCCACTGCCTGACCTGTGTCAGTGTGTCTCGTCACATCCTCAAAGAATTCAATGAGGCTTGTGAGGCATGACCTGCCCCTCACAAAGCCATGCTGACTATCTTTAATCAAACTATGGTTTTCTAACTAATCATAAATCCTATCTCTCAGAATCCTTTCCAATAATTTGCTCACCACAGACGCAAGACTGATGGGTCTATAATTCCCAGGGATTTCCCTATTCCCTTTCTTGAACAGGGGAACAACATTCGCCTCCCTCCAAACATCTGGTACCAATCCAATGGAGAGCCAGGACGCAAAGATCATTGCCAACGGCGCAGCAATCTCCTCCCTCACTTCCCGTAGTAACCTTGGGTATATTCCGTCAGTCTCAGGGGACTTATCTATCCTGATGCTTTTCAAAGTTTCCAGCACATCCTCCTTCTTAATATCAACCTGTTTGAGTCTATTAACCTGGTTCACACTGCTCTCATGAGCAACAAGGTCCCTCTCTCTCGTGAATACTGAAGCAAAATATTCATTTTGGCCCTCCCCCATCTCCTCAGACACTAGGCACAAGTTCCCTCCACTATCCCTGATGGGCCCTACTCTCATTCTGATCATCCTCTTACTTCTCACAGAAGGGTAGAACGCCTTAGGGTTCTCCCTGATCCTTCCTGCCAGGGCTTTTTCATGCCCCCTTCTAGCTCTCCTCAGTCCATTTTTGAGTTGCTTCCTGGCCAACTTGTAACCCTCTAGAGCTGTGCTGGATCCTTGCTTCCTCAACCTTACATAAACTTCCTTGTTCCTCTTGACTAGAAGCTCCACTTCTCTTGTCATCCAAGACTCCTTCACCTTACCATTCCTTCCTCATCTCAGTGGGACAAAACTATTCAGCACTCGCAGCAAGTGCTCCTTAAACAACCACCACATTACTGTTCTGCATTTGCCCAAGTACAATTGTTCCCACATTATGCTCCTCAGCTCCTGTCTCATAGCTGCCAATCAGTCACTATCATGACAACGTGCCCATCAAACTGCATCATTAGGGCAGCATGGTAGCACAATAGTTAGCTCTGGTGCTTCAGAGCCCCAGGGTCCCGGGTTCAATTCCCACTTGGGTCACTGTCTGTGCGGAGTCTGCACATTCTCAACAAAATACTTGCTTGTTGGGTGAATTAGTCATTCTGAATTCACCTGAACAGGCGCTGGAGCGTGGCGACTAGAGGAGTTTCACAGTAACTTCATTGCAGTGATAATGTAAGCCTACATGTGACAATAAAAAAGATTACATTTGAATTCCAACGCCCCAACGAAGAGGCAGAGAGTGGCCGAGAGGGACCTCTGCCAAAGATCTGCGGGTCGAGAAACACCTTCTCCAATCACAGAAGGACTACAAGAGAAACACATGACTCTGAGTAGATGTCATCCTCGAAATGTACAAGAAGTATGTGTTCCATCTGAACTGGAGGGGCACCAATATCCTGGCTGGGAGGTTTGCTCGAGTCACTTGGGAGGATTTAAACTAGTATGGCAGAGGGGTGGGAACTGGAGCGCTAGCGCAGGAGGTGTAATAACTGAAGGGGAATTGGAGAACAAACATAAGAGAACAATATCACCCTGTCTGCTCAAACGCAGTGGTTTGAAGTGTATTTGTTCCAACGCCAGAAGTATAGCCGGGAGGCAGACGAACTTAGAGTACTTATTGGTACTTGGAATTACGATGTTGTGGCTATCACAGAAACATGTTTAAAGGAAGGGCCGGATTGGCAGCTGCACGTTGGAGGATATAGATGCTTCAGGAGTGATAGAGAAGGATGTAAAAGGGGTGGGGGAGTAGCATTACTGGTTAAGGAGAATATTGTTATATGATGGGGGGAAATATACCGTAAATGACAAAACTCCTGGGAATATAGAAAGTCAGAGAGATGTGTGTGTTCATGTGCACTGATCTTTGAAGCTGGCAGCACAAATGGACAAGGTACTTAAGAAAGCATACGGAATGCTTGCCTTCGTTGGATGGGGCATCAAGTATAAAAACTGGCAAGTCATGCTACAGTTGTATCGAACTTTGTTAAGGCAACACTTGGAATATTGTCCACATTTCTGGTCGCCACAGTACAAGAAAGACGTGGAGGCTTTGGCGAGGGTGCAGAGGAGGTTTACCAGGATGTTGCCTAGTCTGGAGGGTGTTAGCGATGTGGAGAGGCTGAATAGACTCGGACTATTTTCGTTAGAAAGGAGGTTGAGGGGTGACCTGAAAGAGGTCGACAAGATTGTGAGGGGCACGGATAGAGTGGATGGGCAGGCACTCTTTCCCAGGGTGGAGGGGTCAGTCACCAAGGGGCATAGGTTTAAGGTCCCTGGTGCAAAGTTAGTGGAGATGGGCAAGGCAGCTTTTTTTACGCAGAGGGTGGTGAGTGCCTGGAACGCATTGCCAGGGGAGGTTGTGGAAGCAGATACATTAACGGCATTCAAAAGGCATCTTGACAAACACATGGATAGGATGGATATAGAGGGATACGGCACAAGGAAGGTATCATGACCAGTACAGGCTTGGAGTGCCGAATGGCCTGTTCCTGTGCTGTATTGTTCTTTTTTCAAAGACCCTGTTCAATGTGGGAGAAACAGTTCATGTGTTCGGAATGTGGATGACGTTTTAGCCGATGGTCTGACCTTTCGAATGATATGTAGTCACGCTGGAAGAAACCTTGGAAATCTGGGGACTGTGGAACAGATTTAATCAGACCTGGAGATTAATCGACCTGTTCACAATGAGGAGTGACCCTTAATGTTCTCCGTGTGTGGGAAGGGACTCACTCAGTTCACCAGCCTCACTTCTTCATGGTCAATCTGTACTGGACTGTTACCAAGTGCAATGTATCTTTCCTGAGGTTTGGTGCCCAGTACGGAACACAGTTCATTCAGCAAATGAGGAAAAGACAACAGGAATTTCTCTAATCTGATTTTCAAGGACACATTCTTGGTACCCAGCAGTTTCGTTTCTTCAGTAATTTCCTCATTTTCCCTAAACTACCCTGCCTGTTAATTCTATTATTTCTGATAATTCCATTACTGTAGATATAAGCATCACACATTAGAATTCAATCTGTTCTATTATTCACTCTGGTTTAAGTTTATGTTGAGGTTAATAACAGACAAACTCTGTCCTCTCCCCGTTCCGACTAGAGTTTCCAATGAGTCGATTCTGTGGAATGGAATGTCTTATCAGTGTTTCCACGGCGACCTGTCTGCAGTGAAGCGCCTGCTTGAGTTTCTAACTCAGACTAAACTTTTTTCTTCCATAACACACATTATATCAGACATTGGATGTCAATGTATTTCAGCCATGTTATGTTAATATCTCCCAAACCCTAAAAGGATTCAGATACACAAACTTTTAAATGTGGGAGGACAAGTTGATAAAGTATTTAAAAAACACATGGGATCCAAAGTTTTATAATTCTGGGTGTGGAGCACAAAAGGACAGAGGTCATGTAAACCTGGACAAATCATTGGTTAGGCTGTAGTTGGAATATCAGATCAGGGTTTGGGGATCTTACACCAGGAAGGATGTCAAGGCCATGGAGAGGGTGTAGAAGAGATTCACCGAGATGATCCCAGGGAAGAGAGGCTTTAGTTACCAGGAGATATTAGAGAAACTGGGGCTCTTTTCATTCGAACAAAGGCTGACTGGAGATCAGAGGGAGGGGGGTTCATTCCAGCCTTGGGTGACTGTGTAGATTTTGCAATTTCTCCCCATATCTGTGTGGGTTTCTTCCGGGTGCTCCGGTTTCCTCCCACAGTCCAAAGATGCACAGGGTAGGTGGATTGCCCATTCTAAAAGATTTCTCCTGAGTGTCCAGTGGTTAGGTGGGGTTACGGGGATAGGGTGGAGGAGTGGTGCTCTACATTGGCCCATCAAACGCTCACATGATAGGTTTTGCACAAGGTTGGATACAACAATGTAAATGTATCAGTGGTTAGCACTGCTGTCTCAGGGTGCCGAGGTGCCAGGTTCGATCCCGGCTCTGGGTCACTGTCTGTGTAGAGTTTGCACATTCTCCCCGTGTTTGCATGGGTTTCTCCCCCACAACCTAAAGATGTACAGGGTAGGTGGATTGGCCACACTAAATTGAATGGGGTACTCTAAATTTTTTTAAAAAGCAATTCTACTAGTTCTATCCTTAAAATTCAATTTTCCCTTCATAAATCCATGCTGACTCATAGAATTTACAGTGCAGAAGGAGACCATTCGGCCCATCGAGTCTGCACCAGCTCTTGGAAAGAGCACCCTACCCAAGCCCACACCTCCACCCTATCCCCATCACCCAGTAACCCCACCCAACACTAAGGGCAGTTTTGGACACTGAGGACAATTTAGCATGGCCAATCTACCTAACCCGCACATCTTTGGACTGTGGGAGGAAACCGGAGCACCCGGAGGAAACTGACGCACACACGGAGAGAACGTGCAGACTCCGCACAGACAGTGACCCAAGCTGGGAATCGAACCTGGGACCTGAGAGCTGTTAAGCAATTGTGCTAACCACAATGCTAGCGTGCTGCCCTCAGACTCTGTCCGATCCTGCCACTGTTTTCTAAGAGCTCAGTTATAAAACCTTGATCATGGATTCAAGAAATTTCCCCACTTCCTGCATCAGGCTTATTGGTCTATAATTCCCTGTTTCCTCTCTACCTCCCTTTTTTAAATAGTGTAATTACATAATCCACCCTCCAATCTGCAGGAACTGTTCCAGAGTCTATAGAATCCTCGAAGATGACCACCAATGCATCCACTATTTCTAGAGCCAATCATTTAAGTACTTTGGGATGCAGATTATCAGGCCCTGGGGATTTATCAGCCTTCACTTCCATCTATTTCCCCAACACCATTTCTCTACTAATATTGATCTCCCTCAGTTCCTCCCTCTCAGTTCTCAAAATTAATTTTGGCTAATCCAGCTTTTTATAAGATATGAGCTTGTTTCCCTGATTTCTTGATTACATACCTGAGAAGACACACTGAAACTGGTAAAAGTAGCTCATTAGTATTTACTTGAATAAGCACGCCGCACGTCTCTCAATGATATTCCTTATCCTAAGCAGAGCCGCTAATTCTAAAATACTAGGAAATAACTGGGGGCCGGTTGAGCTCAGTTGGCCAGACAGTTGGTTTGTGATGCAGAATAAAGTCAACAGCGCAAGTTGAATTCCTGAACCGGCTGAGGTTATTCATGAAGGCCCCGCCTTTGCAATCTGACCCCTCGCCTGAGGTGTGGTGATCCTCAGGTTAAATCACCACCAGTCAGCTCTCCCCCTCAAAGCGGAAAGCAGGCTCTGGTCATCTGGGGCTATGGCGACTTTAATTTACCAGCAAATAAGACAAAACATTAAAGTGACAGATCGCGCTTGGATTTGAAGATTCTCCAGCTCTCCCTTTGCCTGTATCCATCTTGTGGATCGTTCTAATTCAGTATTATTTCTTCCAAGCCTCCAATTGTCCAAACTCAATTCCTTTTTACTTAAATTTTACTCCTGTTGACCATAACCAGTGTTTCTTGTTCTGTCCTGATTGGAGTATGAGTCCATGCCTTGATGATTTAAAAATGTTTTCTCCTTTTACGGTCACATTTTAAAAATAAATTATGGAATGTGTGTCATTGGCTAGGCCAGCATTTATTGCTCATCTGTAGAAGCCCTGGAGAAGGTGGTGGTGAGCTACCGTCTTCATCTGCTGCAGTCCCTTAGGTGTGGGTACACCCACTGTGCTGTTATGGAGGGAGTTCAAGGATTTTGACCCAGTGACAGTAATATATATTTTCAAATATATATATTTCCAAATAGGAATGGTTAGTGATTTGGAGGGAACTTCCAGGTGGTGGTGTTCCCAGGTATCTGCTGCCATTCTGCTTCTAGATGGTAGTATTCCTGAGTTTGGAAGCTGCTGCCCAAGGAGCCGAGGTGAGTTACTGCAGTGCATCTTGGAGACGGTACACACAGCTGCCATTTTTCATACGTGGTGAAGGGAGTGAATGTTTGTGGATAGGGTACCAATCAAGTACTTTGTCCTTCTTGAGTGTTGTTGGGTCTGCACCCACCCAGACAAGTGGGGAGTATTCCATTACATTCCTGATGTGTGTTGCAGATGGTGCACAGGCTTTATGGAGTCAGGTGGTGAGTTACTCGCCGCAGGATCCCTAGTCTTTGATCTGCTCGTGTAGCCACAATATTTATGGCTAGTTCAGTTTGGTTTCTGGTCAATGGTAACCCCGAGGATGTTGACAGTGAGGGATTCAATGATGGTAATGCTATTTAATGTCATGGGGCAATGGTTCGATCCTCTCTTGTTGGAGATGATCATAGTTTGGCATTTGTGCGGCACAAATGCAACTTACCACTTGTCTGTATAAACCTAGATATTATCTCGCTGCATTTGGCCATGGACGCTTCAGTAACTGAGGAGTCACAAATGGTGAACATTGTGCAGTCATCAGCGAGCATCCCACCTTTTGACCTTATCATGGGAGTACGGTCATTGATGAAGCATCAGCTGAAACTAGTTTGGCCTCAGACACTATTTGAGCACGTCTGGGATTCATTCTTCAGTGAATTTCACAAAGCATTTCTGAATTAGTCATTTTACATCTGACAAATCACATCTGCACACTCACACCGATATGCTTGCATGAGGCTACAAGGGCTCCATCCAATGCAGACAATTCAGAGACTTTCAGGTGATCTCATATTAAAACCTAGAATTATTCAAGTCTCATTGCAATCAACCAAACCACCAGTGTTTATAAACAGTTCACTCCATTGTTTTAGTTTGAACAAGACTTAACGATTAGGAAGGACAGGAATTTCAGATGGTAAATTGAAATAAATTTATTTAAAATAAAGATACACAGCAATACAGAAGGAAAAGAGTAAACTGATTGATACAGAAGGAAAAGGGTAAACTGATCGATACAGAAGGAAAAGGGCAAACTGATCAATACAGAAGGAAAAGGGTAAACTAATCGACACAGAAGGAAAAGGGTAAACTGATCGATACAGAAGGAAAAGGGTAAACTGATCGATACAGAAGGAAAAGGGTAAACTGATCGATACAGAAGGAAAAGGGTAAACTGATCGATACAGAAGGAAAAGGGTAAACTGATCGACACAGAAGGAAAAGGGTAAACTGATCGACACAGAAGGAAAAGGGTAAACTGATCGATACAGAAGGAAAAGGGTAAACTGATCGATACAGAAGGAAAAGGGTAAACTGATCGATACAGAAGGAAAAGGGTAAACTGATCGATACAGAAGGAAAAGGGTAAACTGATCGATACAGAAGGAAAAGGGTAAACTGATCGATACAGAAGGAAAAGGGTAAACTGATCGATACAGAAGGAAAAGGGTAAACTGATCGACACAGAAGGAAAAGGGTAAACTGATCGACACAGAAGGAAAAGGGTAAACTGATCGACACAGAAGGAAAAGGGTAAACTGATTGATACAGAAGGAAAAGGGTAAACTGATCGATACAGAAGGAAAAGGGCAAACTGATCGATACAGAAGGAAAAGGGTAAACTGATCGATACAGAAGGAAAAGAGGAAACTGATCGACACAAAACAGACTTTTACCATTTCTCTTGGTTGATCAGGCTGTAAAAACATAATCCCTCTTGTACCCCTTCTTTGACAATTCTGATGGGAATCTTGCTTTGGGGATTCCAGTACTTGGCTGGCAACAGACCTTCTCCTCGGGTTTGAAGTACCTAAGTAGATCCTCCCTCAGTTTGAATAAACTGATTAGAACTCAATGGTTGGTCAATTTCATACCTGAATCGGTTTGATTGGGTTTTAACCATTTGGGTAAATGTCGCAGATCGGGATACAATGGGAATGTTTAATGTGTCCCTCCAGTGTTGTGTGACCTTCCAGTTCCAAATAAGGTTACCAAGGGTATGAAGAATCGTTGCTAACCATCATATCAGATCATACATTCCTTCTCACAGAAGCTGTAATATAGAATTTAAAACAGGCTTACACAGTTTTAGGTACAACCAAGTCTATTAACACAACCACTTCCAGATTATTAAATCTTCAATTAAAATCAACTGAGGCACACTAAATTAATAATTTGTTTCTGATGAGTGAATAATTAATACACATCATTGATTAATACAATCGATCAATTGCTGAATACAAAATGCCCTTTTCATTTAAATGTTAGTTTCACAATGGCTTCCTTGATCTTATTAGCTTACTTCAGTAAATATAAAATGTAGCTCACCTGAAAATGAATCATTTCTATTGAAACTTACTGCCCAGTCCCACTTATATGTGTCTGTAAATATCTTTGCTCATCTCCCCTGAATGCTTCAATGTCTTAGGCAGTGGCCAGTTTATCAAATGCAATTCTCTTTGAAAGTTCATCCACAAGGATACAAACATCTCCAAGAGAGCCATCAATTTATTAGTCTCATCTACACTTTCCTTTCATTAAAATGTACATCAATACCACCTCGATATATTCCACTGAACTACACCCACAGTGAGGTATTCCAATTCCCATTCAGGGGGGTTATTTTTCCTTAACTTTATTCCTGTGCTCAATCACTTCCTCTTATACAATTTTACACATGCCATTAGATATCTCATTCATGAGGCTTAGAGAAACGTTACTGTCCAATACTTCTACTATCTTTAAAACAGGAAGCAGACATTCCAATTTGATTCGAGGTATCAACAGTCTATATGTTTCTTATTTTCAAAATTAGTTCAAATTCAATTTGCCGTATTGTGGGGCTGGCGGGTTTTCTTAATCTTCAATTTATTTCCCCAAATGAAACTTTCTTTTCCGATTCCCGGGAACCACCCAGACCGTTTGTCATCAGGTTTTGTTCTGAATATTTGATAATCCCCCTCAGCTTCAGGTAAATCTCCCTTTCGAAGTTTGAAATAGAAAAGCTATAATTTTACTTTATCAATTTTGGCAACAATTATGCAGACTCTGATTTTAAATGGTATTTTTACATCAGAATCAGAAGTCCTGGCAATTGGTTTGGAGGCAAGTTCCATCTCAAGCTCTTTCTCTCAGAAAGTAACAAATGGCCTGAATGGTTAAGGCCAAAGTCTCTGAAAGGCAAAGCCTTGAGTTCAAATTGTCACCATGTTGTGATACTTGATGCCAGTTCTTGAATTCAGAAATAAAAACCTTCTTGATCTCTTGCTGTAGCATCAGCACAAACCCTGGAAACCAGCATCGCCTGTCAAATCCATTTGGCTTTGTCCGAGAGCCCAATGGGTTAATGTTTTCAGGAGAACAACCAAAGATGTGAGAACGGAAATAATCTTGAGTTAATGATGAGGTGTTATTGTTCAGTGGTGGCATTCGCATCTCGGAGTCAGGAGGATGTGGGTTCAACTTCACCTCCAGAAACATGACCATAAAATCCAGCTGGTATTCCGATGCTGTACTGAGGGAATACAGCACTGTACTGAGGGAATACAGCACTGTACTGAGGGAATAGAGCACTGTACTGAGGGAATACAGCACTGTACTGAGGGAATACAGCACTGTACTGAGGGAATACAGCACTGTACTGAGGGAATATTGCACTGTACTGAGGGAATACTGCAATGACTTTCAGAGGAAACCTTCCAATATAACCCCATCTGCTCTTGCAGCTGGACGTAAAAGTTCTGCTGATAATATTTCAAAGGAGGAAGTTCTCTCAGGTTGACTGCTCAATATAAAGCCCGCGGTGATGAGCACTGAGCAGATAATCTGGTCATAATCATAGTTCGGTTTTGAACTCACTTTCTTGCTTTACAGATGCTGCCTGGCCTGCTGAGTATTTCCAGCATCTTATTTGTGTTTGTTGGAGCCTGTTGTACACAATCTGGCTGCTGCATTTCCTACAGGAAAATCCCAAAGCCTTTTATTCATATATAAAGGAGCAAGAGGGTAACTCGAGAAAGGGTTGGCCCACTCAAAGGACAAAGGAGGAAAGTTGTGTGTGGAGTCAGAGAAAATGGGTGAGATTCTTAACGAGTGCTTTGCATCGATATTCACTGAGGAGAGGGACATGGCGGATGTTGAGGTTAGGGATAGATATTTGATTACTCTAAGTCAAGTCGGCATAAGGCGGATGTGTTGGGTATTCCTAAAGGCATTAAGGTGGACAAGTCCACAGGTCCGGATGGGATATATCCCAGGTTACTGAGGGAAGTGAGAGAGGAACTAACTGGGGCCTTGACAGATATCTTTGCAGCATCCTCGAACACAGGTGAGGTACCGGAGGACTGGAGATTTGCTAATGTTGTCCCCTTGTTTAAGAAGGGTAGCAGGGATAATCCAGGTAATTATAGACCTGTGAGCCTGACGTCAGTGGTAGGGAAGCTGTTGGAGGAGATACTGAGGAATAGGATCTATTCCCATTTGGAAGAAAATGGGCTTATCAGTGATAGGCAACATGGTTGTGCAGGGAAGGTCATGTCTTAGCAGCTTAATAGAATTCTTCGAGGAAGTGACAAAGTTGATTGATGAGGGAAGGGCTGTAGGTGTCATATACATGGACTTCAGTAAGGCGTTTGATAAGGTTCCCCGTGGTAGGCTGATGGAGAAAGTGAAGTCTCATGGGGTACTAGCTAGATGGATAAAGAACTGGCTGGGCAACAGGAGACAGAGTAGTAGTGGAAGGGAGTTTCTGAAAATGGAGAACTGTGCTCAGTGGTGTTCCACAGGGATCCGTGCTGGGACCACTGTTGTTTGTGATATACATAAATGATCTGGAGGAAGGTATAGGTGGTCTGATTAGCAAGTTTGCAGATGACACTAAGATTGGTGGAGTAGCAGATAGTGAAGGGGACTGTCAGAGAATACAGCAGAATATAGATAGATTGGAGAGTTGGGCGGAGAAAAGGCAGATGGGAGGTCAATCCGGGCAAATGCGAGGTGATGCATTTTGGAAGATCCAATTCAAGAGCGAACTGTACGGTAAATGAAAAAGCCCTGGGGAAAATTGATGTACAGAGAGATCTGGCTGTTCAGGTCCATTGTACCTGGAATGTGGCTGCGCAGGTCGATAGAGTGGTCAAGAAGGCATACGGCATGCTTTCCTTCATCGGAAGGGGTATGGAGTACAAAAGTTGGCAGGTCATGTTACAGTACAAGACTTTGGTTCGGGCACATTTGGAATACTGCGTACAGTTCTGATCGCCACATTACCAAAAGGATGTGGATGCTTTGGAGAAGGTGCAGAGGAGGTTCACCAGGATGTTGCCTGGTATGGAGGGCGCTAGCTGTGAAGAGAGGTTGAGTAGATTAGGATTATTTTCATTAGAAAGACGGAGGTTGTGGGGGGACCTCGTTGCGTTCTACAAAATCATGAGAGGTATAGACAGGGTGGATAGCAAGAAGCTTTTTCCCCCCCAGAGGGGGGACTCAATTACTAGGGGTCACGAGTTCAAGGTGAGAGGGGAAAGGTTTAAGGGAGATATGCATGAAAAGTTATTTACGCAGAGGGTGGTGGGTGCCTGGAACGCATTGCCGGCAGAGGTGGTAGAGGTGGCCACGATAGCGTCATTTAAGATGGGCAGTGAGTAGAGGGATACAGATCCTTAGAAAATAGGCGACAGTTTTAGATAGAGGATCTAGATCGGCGCAGGCTTGGAGGGCCGAAGGGCCTGTTCCTGTGCTGTAATTTTTCTTTGTTCTTACATTACGACAGTGACTACACTTCAAAAGAACGTCATTGTCTGTAAAGCACTTTGGGACAGCCTGAAGTTGTGAAAGGCGCTTTATAAATACAAATCTTCCATTAACAAAGGAGAAAAGACCCAACAATGGAATAGTCGGCAAGAGGACAGCAATCAGTCTCCTCTTATCTTAGACAAATCAAAGACAATTCAGGTCCATTCTATTAATTCCATTAACTGGGCTGGAGTTTAACATCAAAGGAAATAAATCTGAACTGTCAGAATAACATGGTTCATTCCTGGATGTAGGAATCCAATCCCTGTAATCACATGTGAACTCTCTGGTGACTCAGACGAGCGGATGGCTGAGTGAATCCTCTGCCACACACTGGGCAGGTGAACGGCTTCTCCCCGGAATGGATTCGCTGGTGAATCGTCAAATCTCTTCTGCTTTTAAAGCTCTTTTCACAGTCAGAACATTGAAATGGTCTCTCATCGGTGTGAACAAGTTTATGTGACCGAAGCTGCGATTTCAAAGCAAATCCCTTCCCACATTCAGTGCAGGTAAAGGGTTTCTCCCCTGTGTGAATTCGCTGGTGATCCCGAAGACTAATTGCACGACTGAAACTCTTCTCACACTCCATGCAGGTGAATGCTTTCTCTTCAGTGTGAACACGCTGGTGTTCAAGAAGGGTCGCCGATTTAATAAATCCCTTCCCACACACTGAGCAGACGAACGGCCTCTCACCAGTGTGGACACGTTTGTGTAGAGTGAGGTGGGAAGAACAAGTGAATCTCTGCCCGCATTCAGAGCAGTGGAATGGTCTCTCTCCAGTGTGAACCCGTAGATGCTCAGTGAGGTTGGATAAAGACCGGAAGCTCTTCCCACAATGAGAGCAATCGTAGGGTTTCTCTCCGGTGTGAATTCGCTGGTGTGTCGTTAGGCAGAATGACTGAGTGAATTCCTTTCCACAGGTGGAGCAGGTGAATAACTTCTCTCCAGTGTGACTGCGTTTATGAATTTCCAGCTGTGATGGGTATCTGAAACACTTCCCACAGTCTACACATTTCCACTGTTTCACCATGGTGCCACTAGATTGGATAATCAGTTAAAGCCTTGTGGACACAGAGAATAATTGTACAGTGTCTCCTCACTGCGAATGATGTGATGTTTTTTTCAGGCTGTGTAATAGTTGAAGCTCTCTCCACTGTCAGTTCACTGGAACTCTCTCACTCGGGTGTGTGTTGTGTGGGTCTCGGTGCTTTTCCAGTCACACTGATGTTTCAGATCCTTTCCCACATTCAAAGGCTGGTGATGTTCAACTCATGATGAATGTGTCAAATCCTCTCCTTCCAATCCCCTGTAAAAGGAGTTGACTGTGTCAGTATCACTGTCTGCCCAGGATAGAAATTCAGAACAAATAATTCTAATTTCCCCAAATATGTTGCCCAATCAAAGTAAAAGAAGGCAAAATCACAACAAAAACATGGAAAACTTTTTCACTAAACCAGAATGTTGTTTTCCGTGTCTCAGAAGCACTCTGCACCCTGAGGTACCAACAGCTGTGGAAGGTATGAAGTGTACTGGTGGACACCTCATGTTTCCGTTCCAGGGCTACCTAAACATGGAAAAGACCACGGAAGAGAGGCCAGCAGTCAGAGGAAGCCCTACATTCTCCCCCATAGAGCTCACCCATCTGGATTTACAAATTGGTGTTTTCAACAGATCCAGGAGCAGACCCTCTGCTCCGTCTAGCACAGACCCCTCTGAGCAGCAAAGCTAGGAATGTGGAGTTAACGTATCACAAAGCATTTAGGAGCAGCCTCTTCCGTTAACGATACAGGGGCTGTAACATCCACATTAGCATCTCCACCGTGCAGGCCATTCAGCCCATCGAGTCTGCCCCGACCCTCTGAAAGAGCTCCTTCTCTCGGCCCACTCCCCCACCCTATCTGCAGAACCCCACCAAACCTGCACATCTTTGGACTGTGGGAAGAAACCCAAGCAGACGCGGGAGAAAGTGAAAACTTCACAAAGACAGCCATCCAAGCTCGGATTCGAACATGTGAGACAGCAGTGCTAACCACGGTGCTTACCGTGCTGCCAATTATCGATTTAAGCTCTTAAAAACCTGTCGCCATTAGGACTCGCCGGGGCATTAGGACAGTTGGAAGAGAGACCCCTGAAAGTCCTGCCCATTCTCTTACGTCACCCTGACGCCAGCGCATGCGCTCTTATCCTCGCTGAACCAAGATGGCGGCCGTTCACCCGGACCTGATCAGAGGCACCGGACCCGAAGCCACAAACTCGGTACCGCAGGGTCTTATTTCGGCCTGCGGCATTCACTCGGGATTGAGAAACTCTCCCCGTCCAGAGCTGGCTCCATGGATCCCACTGGGGTTCCATATCTTTACCAGTTTACTGCAGCCCATCTGCGTCACCGCTTCCCGGTTCCTTCCGACTTGGAACAATAGGATCACCCAGAATGCCTCGCGGCTGGCTGGCCCTGGAGCATGCGCACTCAGCGCCTGGGCAATGAGCAAATTGGATAGAGCGGTTACTGGGCCGCGGAGGATTGTGGGGACTGTGGCTACCATTCATCAGCTGTTTTATTGCAGGCTGACCGCAGATCAGACCTGAACCTATAATATTGCTGTTTTATTTTAGGGCCCAATCAACTAAATAGAAGAACTAAATTAATTTAGAGATAAATTAAAGGGGGCCGTTCCTACAAAGAACAAACGGAGCATAGCCCAAAAAGAACAAAGAGGAACAGAAACTTAAAACATCAAATCAAAACGTGAAAACTGACTGGGGTCGATAAAGCAGTCCAAGCCCTTTGGTGTCCATTGAGCACAGAAGGCCTCGTTTCTGTTCATTTCTCTCCAAAGATGCGGTCTAATCTGATTAGTATGTCCAACATTTGCTCTTTATATTTTGATATTCCAACATCTGCAGTGTTTCTGCTTTTTAAAATTTCATTCATTTGATGTTGGCGTCGTTGGCTAGGCCAGTATTTATTGCCCATCCATAATTGACCTTGAGCAGGTGGTGGCGAGCTGCCTTGGTGAACTGCTGCAGTCCATATGGTGTAGGTACAGCCGTAGTGCTGTTAGGGAGAGAGTTCCAGGATTTTGACTCAGCGACAGTGAAGGAACAGCGATATATTTCTAATTTAGGATGGTGAGTGGCTTGGAGAGGAATTTCCAGGAGAGGGGATTTTGTTGTGTCTGTTGCCGTTATCCTTTGTGGATGTGGGTTTGGAAAGTGCTGCATAAGCCTTGGTGAATTTCTGCAATGCATCTTGTAGATGGTACACACTGCTGCCATTGTGCTGGAGGGAGTAGATGTTTGTGGATTAGGTGCCAAGCAAATGGACTGCTTTGTTCTGGATAGTGTCAAGCTTCTTGAGTGTTGTTGGAGCTGTACTCACACAGGCAAGTGGAGAGTATTCCATTACACTCCTGACTCGTGTCTTGTAGATGTTGGACAGTTACTTGCCACATAATTCCTAGCTTCTAACCTGCTTTTGTAGCTATGCTATTTATATGGCTAGTCCAATTCAGGTTCTGGTCAATGGCAGCCCCAAGATGTTGATCGTGTTTTATTTTGTTTTGTTACAGATGTTGCTCTGAGAACTGAGTCTAAAAACACAGACCGATTAAAGGCTGTGTTTAAAGTCAGCAAATCTATTTCTGTTGAGACTTTTTATGTCTACAATATTTTGAAAATTTATTATTGGGAAATGGGCATCGCTAGCATAACCAGCAACTCACCAAGCCTCTTCTGAAAGCACCTTCCAAACCCCCTAACTTACAAGAATATGGACAGCAGGAGCACGGGAACATTACAACCTGCAATTACCCTTCCAAGCCACACACCATTCTGACTTGGAGGTATTTTGTTGTGCCTTCACTGTCTCTGGGCTGAATTCCTTTCCTAGCAGCACTATAGGTACACCAACAATACTTAGATTGCAGCGATTAATGAAGGAAGCTCACCCCCAACTTTGGAAGGACAATTAGGGATGGACAACAAATGATCACATCCCATGAAAGAATTGAAACAATCGACTGACAATCAGCAGTTTCTCTTGATGGTGATATTTAGTCAATTGCTGCAATCGGAGTGGTGAAGGTGCTCTCACAATGGTATGAGCTAACGAGTTACAGGATTATCACCCGGCAACAATGAATTAATGCCGATGTAAGTCCAAGTCAGGTTGGTTTCTGTTTTCCTCTGGTTCACCGTCTCCCAGATTAAACTCCGAGCTTTCATCAATCCTATCAATCTGTTGAAGACTTTGGCTGGTTGGTGAAATTCACCTGATGTTGGTGTCAGTTGCCTTTCGGAGGATTTCCCAGTTTTCTGAAATTCCATTGTGGTTCTGGTGTTAATGTCATGATCAGAGTTTCAATTCCAGTGCTGATGAGGGAGGACCTGTGCTGACAGAACTACAGAATCGTTACAGTTCAAGGGGAGCCCATTCGACTCATCGAGTCTGTGCTGACTCTCTGAAAGAACATTCTACCTAGCCCCACTCCCTTGCCTTATCCCCGTAACCTTGCATATTCTTTCTTTTCAGATAGAAATTCAATTCACTTTGAATACTTTGATCAAACTTGCCATGTTACAATCTTTTATTTATCTTCAAAATAAGAATTGGAGGTGTCCAAAAAATACAACTTTATTGCTAATTATTCACCTTGATTCTCTTAAATAAAAATAAATCAAAACTCAGATCAAATAATACAGCAAAACATAAAGAGAGTTTAACGAAAACATTCAAAAATCAATAGATGGTTCAGAATTTATTAAGAGCATAGATTCAGAACAAAAACTTTAATCATGAATCCTTATTTTTAAAGAAATTCTTATCAATGGTCGAACCCCTTATTTACACTCATTGGTTCTAATTCTCAGCTGAGTGGGGCTCTCTGATTTATTCAAACAACTATCTGTCACAGAACATGATTTGTTATCCGGGCATTGGTCAGTACTTAAGATTCATTAATGTCTATCAACTTAATTAAATGTCTATATGTGCCCGTCACGTGTACCAATTCTACAAAGATAAGGTGTTCTGCATTAACCTTGCTTGTTTCTAAGACTCTTGTACATTCTTCTCCTGTTGCTAAGACTACAATACTTTCTTATTACTAAATGTATTGTGGAACAATGGTCTCTACGTTACAAAGGCTTTTATGCACATTTTCTTGAAAGAATGTGAGCTTTGTACAGCAATTCTCATATTTTTATCTGAACCCATGTTTCAGGGTGGCATGGTAGCACAGTGGTTAGCAATGTTGCTTCACTGCGGCAGTAACCAGGTGCAATTCCCGGCTTGGGTCACTGTCTGTGCGAAGTCTGCATGTTCGCCCCATGTCTAAGTGGGTTTCCTCTGGGTGCTCCGGTTTCCTCCCACAAGTCCCAAAAGGCGTGCTGTTAGGTGAATTGGACATTCTGAATTCTCCCTCCGTGTACCCGAACAGGCACCGGAGTGTGGCGACTCGGGATTTGGCTTTTTGGACATTCCATTTTCTGTCTAAGTACTGAATTAAAAAATTATACTGCATCAATTCTTAAAGGTTCCAACTAAATAAATCAGTGAATCAATAAATCTGTAATCTATCATTTCTCCCCTTTTGATTATTCAAAATAAAAATCGAATAGACCAATTACAATAGTACAAAGTAAAGCAAAGAAACAAGTGCCATAAAAATGAACACATTTGCAGTATTTGATGAGAAATTAATAGTAAGCACCCTTCATTTCTGACTCGGCGTTTTTGACATTCTTTTACAGATACATTTGATTATCACAAATACAAGATATATCGCAAAAAAACCTACAAAGAACATAACCAGGCTTTGTACCACTGAAACTCCTAAGAATCCCAACCACTCCACATCCCAACTCGAAGAGTGCTGGACTCGGGTTTTTTGAGATTTTCAACCTCACTTTTAATGTATTTTGCCAAATTAATGATCTCTTTGAAGTGATCTGGAATCTAAGTACAACATTCCGATCCGATCAGGGCACATGTCCACCTTTCTTGGTGAGAATATAATCCAGAGCTATTCGAATTTGCAAGGCCACAGGTCGGATAGCTCGCATTTCAGAGGAAATCCTGAACAGGGCTGTTGAGGTGTCATTTGCTACCCTTTTCTATGATGACTGCCAGTTTATTAACTTTTTGGCTGTCTTTGCAGCACCATTTTTTAAAAAAACAAAGCGAAAAACTTGTCGTGCAGTAATGGCACGTTTACTTCTTTGATCTGATAGTTTGCATCAGTAATTGTTCATCCTTGACGTCTCACATCACTGTCTTAAGGCCATATGTTCTTTCTTCCTTGTCAATTTTGAGCGTGATGCTAAGACCGGGTCATGGGATAAGCTTTTGATCCAAAATTGACTATAAAATCATGTTGAGTTGCCATACACAGATTATGTGTTAACTAAACTAAAATAAATGTAATTTCAACTTGTGAGTGATGTATAATACGGTTCCAGTTGTCGCAGGGTGAGATCTTACTATTCCACCCCTTATCTCATTATTGTTCTTGGTCACTTCTTTCTTTAGCCCTTGAGTGGGGTGATCTGTGCAGGGAGAAAATTCACTTTGTTTTTCTTTTCTAATCTGATTTTTTTCTTTTCATAACTTGTGATAAATTCCATCTTATTCCACAATCTATTGTAACTTGAATGTGATCTCTGAATAATTGGATTGATACCCCTTTCTCTCGGACACTCTCCATTTGCAAATCATCTCACTCAAATATCATTCAAAATAACATCATGCATGGACTTAAAATATTCTCCAGCTCTCCAAATTGTCTGTATCCACCTTATGGATATTCCTCATCGGGTTTACTTGCTAGCAGCCCCTTACTTGTTCTTATCCAAATAATTTGCCCTGTCACTTCAATTGTGCTCGTTTCGACAGGTAACAGTGTGTTTGATTCTATCCCAATTATTTTAAGTCAGTTTCTCTATGGAATGTGTGTCAGTGCCTTGATCACTTAATGATGGTGTTTCTCTCTGTTGGCCCCATTTACCATTTCCGGCCATGTCAAGTAGTGTGCCTGCATGGGGCCTGCTCTTCAATGCATAATGGCAAGCCTGCCTATTAGTTTCTTCACACGTAACTCATCTGCACACGTACGCAGTGCCCCCAATGTCATAACCACACATTCTTGAACCTTTTGTGATCTTATCAAAAGATCTCAAAGTTGTTGCTCATCTCTCCACGTATGATCCAGATGCCTTGGGTGGTGGCCAGAGTATCAAATTTTTGTTCTCTTAAATAAAAGCATAGACAAGGACACAAGCATTACCAAGAGAAAATTTATCAATGTATTAGCCTCCTCTGAACTTTCCCCTTCATATTAAGGCCAGATTGAAATATTCCATTGAATTGCACCCAATATTCCAATTCCCATTTCCTGGTTTGATTTCCTGTCTCATTCGTCTACCCTCAATTACTTAATCCTACCCCAACCATGAGCCCTGGAGTTATCTAGCAGTCCAATGATATACCTTCATGTTTAAAACAGAAATCAACATTTCCATTTGGTTCCAGACAGTAACATTGTGATTGTTTGTTCTTTGTCTTAAATTACCCATTTGTTTTACAGTAACTTGCTCAATTACATTGTCTTTTCACATCACAGAAGTGTTTCAAATTCGAACAACAATGTTGTTGGCTTTCAGATTTGTATTAATGTCCAGTTCATCTCTTCTTTGTCTGAAGTTGTAGGATCTCTTCTTCAAAATAGGCTTTGTCCTTATGTCCATGGACACCAGCTAAACTGGATGTTTTTTTTTACATCATCGTTGTTCTTGTTACCCATCAAATAGATTTCATTTTTAATTGCATCCCGCCTTGTTCACCTATCGCCCATCCTGTTCTTGGCTCTTCATTCACTCTGCCGTATCCCGTCGTCACATTGGCCTCCTCTAATCGTTCTTCCCCAACCCTACTCACTCCCTCAACTCCAATCTGCCTCAATGTTCATATATCCAACTTGGTTGTTCCTCTTGTCCTGAACTACTGTAAGCCGCCCATTTGAGTAATAGACACTCCCCTGGAGCCCTTCTAGCATCTGAGATCATTTTCAATCTTCCCATGTTCAGAATATCCTCTATCCAGCAGCAACTGCTGATTGCCTGTTGGAGTAACAGACTTCAGATCATTTAGAATCTCCATATTGTTGGGTTGGTACGGCAAAGTAATAATTCCCATTATTATGGCCATGTATGTGGAAGGGAGCAAGTAAAATCTGGCAAACCTAATGCTGACGCTGTTGCTCAGACTTGTCTAAGACTGGTGAATGCAACCTCGCGCTTCTCCATCAATTCTGTGTTACAACTTCTCACTGAATGCCCACCCACCCTTTGACTGGATTTTAAATCAGGTCGACTATTGCTGCAAAATTGAAAGTCTTACAAAGGGGGCGGCACGGTGTTTAACACTTCCACCTCACAGTGCCAGAGAGTGGTGGGTCTGTGGAATTCATTGCCACAGAGGGCGGTGGAGGCCGGGACGTTGAGTGTCTTTAAGACAGAAGTTGATAATTCCTCGAGAAATCAAGAATTTAAGGGCTATGGAGAGAGAGCGGGTAAATGGAGTTGAAATCAGCCATGATTGAATGGTGGAGTGGACTCGATGGGCCGAATGGCCTTACTTCCGCTCCTATGTCTTATGGTCTTATGGACCCGGGCTCTACTCTAGCCGTGGGGAGCTTGCACTTTTTCCCTGTGCCTGTGTAGGTTTCCTCCCACAGCCCAAACACGTGCAGGGTAGGTGTGTTGGTCACGATCCAAGGATGTGTAGGTTAGGTAGGTATATGGGGATAGAGGGGGCCTGGGGAGGGCACTCCCACAGAGGGTCAGTGCAGACTGATAGGCAAATGGCCTCTTTCCGCACTACTGTGATTCTACGATGCAATGATTCTATCAAATAAATTCGCAAATTCCTGAAGCTGCTGCAAATCTTGTTCCACTTGCAGTTACCTGGAAAGTAAAACACAAAAGATCCATTCTGCTTGGGGCAAAATGGGTTAATTAATCGGAACATATCTGACAATTCAAACTTAAAATTTGTAATTCCCAATTTGTGTAAAAATATAAATACATCTTCAGCTGTTAACAGGCATGGATTAATTCTCTGCTCCTTTGAAAATTTTCAACTGGACACCATTACGTCACCGCCTCTCTTTGTTTTGACCGAGTAAGAAACATGGGACCCCCTTTTCTTTAATATTCTCTATTGTACACACTTTTTATTTCTCTCGATCTCAGAATTTTTTCTGTCATTCTTCTTGCATCAGGAATAATTATTTTTTGAACCCGACAAGAAGTTTTAACACATAATCTATCCAACACAGGATTTGCCATAATCATTTTAGATATCCCAAATGCCATAATCATTTTAGATATCCCAAATTCCAATAAATCATGATAAACTAAAATCATTTTAGATATCCCAAATTCCAATAAATCATAATAAACTAAAATTATCTCACTCTTACATGTGTGAATTTGTATCTGGATTAATATTCCCACATGTTGATCACAAATATCCTGGAAGCATGCCTCTGGCCAGAAAAAACATGACTCCAGGTTTTGTAAGCTGTTTGCTCAGCGATTGCAATTTTGACAGAAAAACATCAACACTTGAAACAGACACACATGAATATCATTCACACATAAGCAGGTTCCGGTAGCGGCCATGACCTGCTAGGTCGCACGAACGGCAGCTCCCGCCGGGATAGGTTTTTCGGGCCGCTAAAAGGAGCGGCGGCGGTACTTGACGGGAGGGACCGGCGCAGGAACGGACGTGGGAGAGGCTCTCCTCGGCGGTGCATGGAGAGAACCAGGAGCGGAGCCGGCAGACGCGCGAACCCGGGGAAGAAGGTCGAGAAGGACAAAATGGCGGCCGGAGAAGATCGGGAGGTGTGGGCCCAGTGGGCCAGAGAACAGCAGGAGCTCCTTAAAAACTGCTTTATGGAGCTGAAAACTGAGATGCTGGCCTTCATGGAAAGAATTGTGGTGACCCAGAAGGCGCAGGAGAAGGAGATCAAGGAGGTGAAGAGGAAGGTGGCGGAGAACGAGGACGAGATCCTGGGCCTGGCGGTGAAGGTGGAGGCGCACGAAGCTCTCCATAAGAGATGGCAGGAGAGGCTGGATGACCTTGAGTGTAGGTCTCGGAGCCATAATCTGCAGATCCTGGGCCTTCCCGAAGGAGTGGAGGGGGCGGACGTGAGCACGTACATGGCCACAATGTTGGGGACGTTGATGGGCGCGGGGGCCTTCCCGTGGCCCTTGGAGCTGGATGGGGCGCACGGGGCTCTCGCCAGAAAGCCGCGGGTAAACGAGCCACCAAGGACGATGGTGATACGGTTCCAGCGCTTGGCAAACCGGGAGCGAGTCCTGCAGTGGGCGAAGAAAGAGCGGAGCAGTAAGTGGGAGATCGGCGAGATCCGAATTTACCAGGATCTGGGAGCTGAGCTGGCGAGGAGACGTGCAGGTTTCAACCGGGCGAAGGCGGTCCTCCATGGTAAAGGGGTGAAGTTTGGGCTCCTGCACCCGGCGAGACTGTGGGTAACATACCAGGACAGGCACCACTATTTTGATACGCCAGACGAGGCGTGGTCATTGATCAGGCAGGAGAAGCTGGACCTGAACTAAGGGACACTTGTATGAGGGTGAAATGTGCGGGTGGGGAGGGACTGAGGGGAGGACGGCGGGTAAAGCATAAGTTTATGGGCTTGTCTGCCCTAGTTTGGTTGGTGGTTTTGTTGTTTCTTTTCCAGGTGTTTTGTTCTCCAGGTGTTCGGTGCTAGGGGGTGGGAAATGCCCGGGACGGGTTGTCCGGCGCACGGGGAGGTCCCAGAGGGCGCTTGCCCCTCTACCCCTGTGGGGACAGGGGGGGAGGGGGGGGGCCCAAAGGAGGCAACAAGTTAAAAGTTGGTATATAGAGGTGGGAGCGGCCGGGGTCAACATGGGTGAGATGACTGACGGAAGCACAATGGCGGGGAAACCAGAGCTAAGTGGATGCTTGGGGGGGGGGGGGTGCAGGGGGTTTTGGGGGTGGGGAGGTGCAGGGGGTTTTGGGGGTGGGGGGGTGCAGGGGGTTTTGGGGGTGGGGGGGTGCAGGGGGTTTTGGAGGTGGGGGGTGCAGGGGGTTTTGGGGGTGGAGGGGGGGGGGGGGGAAGGGGTGCTGCTTTGCTGACTGAAGGGGAGCCAGGTGAGGTGAATGGATGGAGAGTCAGGCGGGGTGGCCGCCGGGTGGAGAGCTGGAGGAGGGAGGCGGGGGCACGCGGTTGGCCGAAAAAGGGAGATGGCTAGTCGGCGGGATCCCCCCCCCCCCCCCAAACCAGGCTGATCACGTGGAACGTGAGGGGCCTGAATGGGCCGGTCAAGCGGTCCCGCGTGTTCTCGCATTTGATGGGGTTGAAGGCGGACGTGGCCATGTTGCAAGAGACCCACTTAAAGCTCGCTGACTAGACGAGGCTGAGGAAAGGATGGGTGGGACAGGTGTTTCACTCGGGGTTAGACGCCAAGACCAGAGGAGTGGCCATTTTGGTCAGTAAACGGGTGGCATTTGAGGCGGGGAGCATCATGGCGGACAAGGGGGGCAGGTATATAATGGTGAGTGGCAAGCTGCAGGGGACCCGGGAGGTGTTAGTGAATGTATATGCCCCGAACTGGGACGATGTGGACTGCGTGTTGGGTAGGATCCTGGACTTGGAGATAAGTCACCTGATAATGGGAAGGGACTTTAATACGGTCTTGGATCCGAGCTTGGATCGTTCCAAGTCCAGGTCGGGAAAGAGGCCGGCGGCGGTCAGGGCCTTGTGGGAGTTCATGGGCCAGATTGGGGGGGGACACACACCCCTGGAGGTTTACGCGGCCAAGGACGAAGGAGTTTTCCTTTTTCTCCCATGTCCATGAAGTCTATTCATGAAAAGGCTTCTTTGTGTTGAGTAGGGCGCTGATCCTGAGGGTGGAGGGGGTAGAATACTCGGCCATTGCGGTCTCGGACCATGCCCCGCACTGGGTGGACCTGCGACTGGGGGCAGAACGGGGTCAGCGCCCTCTCTGGCGACTGGATGTGGGGCTGCTGGCGGACGAAGAGGTGTGTGGGTGGATGAGGAGTATTGAGAATTAGGTGGGAGCGAATGACACAGGAGAGGTGATGGTGACAGTAGTTTGGGAGGCTCTGAAGGCGGTCGTTAAGGGAGAGTTAATCTCCATTAGGTCCCATAGAGAGGAGAGGGAGAGACTGGTGGGAGAGATACTCAGGGTAGACAGGAGGTACGCGGAGGCCCCAGAAGGGGTGCTGTTGAAAGGGCGCCGGAAATTACAGGCGGAGTTTGACTTGCTGACCACGGGGAAGGTGGAGGCGCAGCTGAGGAAAGCGAAGGGGGCAGTTTATGAGTATGGGGGGGAAGGCGAGCAGGATGCTGGCGCACCAGCTTGCAGGAGGGCGGCAGCCAGAGAGATTGGGGAAGTGCGGGATAGGGAAGGCAACATGGTGCTGAGCCCAGAGAGGGTTAATGAAGTCTTCAGGGAGTTCTACGGGAAGTTATACGAGTCGGAACCCCCCGGGGAAGGGGAAGGGATGAGGCAGTTCATGGACCGGTTGAGGTTCCCAAGGGTGGAATCCGAGCGGGTGGAGAGACTGGGGGCTCCGATTGAGTTGGAAGACGTAGTCAGGGGGCTGGCAGGCATGCAGACGGGCAAGGCCCCGGGCCCGGACGGTTTACCTGTGGAATTTTATAAGAAGTTCTCGGAGCTGCTGAGCCTGCTCCTGATGAGAACCTTCAATGAGGCAAAGGAGAAAGGGACCCCTCCCTCCGACAATGCCGCAGGCATTGATCTCGCTCATCCTGAAGAAGGAGAAGGATCCGCTTCAGTGTGGGTCCTACAGGCCGATATCGCTCCTGAACGTAGATGCCAAGCTGTTGGCAAAAATTCTGGCCACCAGAATAGAGGACTGTGTCCCGGGAGTGATTGGGGAGGGCCAGACGGGAGGCTCCTGAATATCTTCATGATGCCCTTGGAGGTGGAGGCGATGGACGCGGAGAAGGCCTTTGACAGGGTGGAGTGGGAGTATCTGTGGGAGGCGCTAGGCAGGTTTGGATTCGGGGAGGGATTTATAGGGTGGGTCAAGCTGCTGTACCAGGCCCCTGTAGCGAGTGTGTCCACAAACCGGCTAAGGTCGGAATATTTCAGGTTGCACCGGGGGATGAGACAGGGGTGACCCCTGTCCCCGTTGCTGTTTGCCCTGGCAATTGAGCCGTTGGCCCTTGCGCTCAGGACTTCGAGGGATCGGAGGGAACACCGGGTCTCCCTCTACGCGGATGACCTGCTGTTGTATATTTCGGACCTGTTAGAGGGGATGGGGGAGGTCATGCGGATCCTGGGGGACTTTGGGAGGTTCTCCGGGTAATAGTTGAACGTGGCAAAGAGTGAGCTGTTCGTGGTCCACGGTAGGGGCCAGGAGGAGAGACCGAGGGAGTTCCCGCTCAGAATAGTGGAGAGGAGCTTTCGATACTTGGGGATACAAGTGGCCAGGGACTGGGATGCCCTGCACAGGCTCAACTTAGCACGGCACTTGTCACGGCTCCGCCGACGTTCTCGCCGGCGTGATACACCAAGTCCGGTGGTGACGGCGGCACTGAGGATCTGGGGGCAGTGGAGGAGACACAGGGGAGAGGAGGGGGCCTCTGTGTGGACCCCGATACGGAATAACCACAGATTTGCTCCGGGTAGAGTGGATGGGGGGTACCAAGGCTGGTATAGGGTAGTTATTAGAAGGATGGGGAACCTGTTTGTAGACGGGACTTTCCCTGGCATGCAGGCGCTGGAGGAGTGGTTCGGCCTGGCCCCGGGGAATGTGTTCAGGTACCGCCAGGTTCGGGACTTTCTTAGAAAACAGGTGGGGACATTTCCGCTGCTGCCCCCACGTAGGATCCAAGATAGGGTGGTGTCTGGCGTCTGGGTAGGGGAGGGGAATGTGTCGGACATATATCAGGAGCTGCAGGAGGTAGAGGAAGCCTCAGTGGGGGAGTTGAAGGATAAGTGGGACGAGGAGCTGGATGAGGGCCTGTGGGCCGATGCCCTGGGCAGGGTGAACTCCTCCTCATCATGTGCCAGGCTCGGCTTCATCCAATTTAAGGTGGTGCATCGGGCACATATAACGGCGGCAAGAATGAGTAGATTTTTGGGGTGGGGGACAGATGCCCGAGATGTGCGGGGAGTCTGGCGAATCATGCCCATATGTTTTGGGCATGCACGGCGCTTAAAGGATTCTGGCAAGGGTTTGCAAGGGTGATGTCTAGGGTTTTGGACGCTCGGGTGAAGGTGAGTCCAACAGTAGCGATATTTGGGGTGTCGGAGGATCCGGGAGTACAGGAAGCGAAAGAGGCCGAGGTACTGGCCTTTGCCTCCCTGGTAGCCCGGAGACGGATTCTGTTAATGTGGAGGGACTCGAAACCCCCGAGTGTGGAGACCTGGGTTAGCGACATGGCGGGGTTCCTTAGCCTGGAGCGAATAAAGTTCGCCTTGAGAGGGTCCTTGATGGGGTTCTCCTGGCGGTGGCAACCTTTCCTTGAAAAATAAAAACTGGTCACTTTTCCTGACAAAATCTACACTCAGAATAGACAATTCTTCTAAACTGCCCAATAAAAGTATTCTTCAGACTTATCCCTATTATCCAAACCATATTTCTATTTTAGCAATACAGAATCGTAAAGATTCACTAACAATTCATTCACAATTTGGTACTTCAAAACACTCTGTAGATAAAGGAACATATTTTAGAACACAAATTACTACATCAACCAAGGAAAAAGAACAGAACACACAAACTTCCTGAACAAGAAACCATGGTCAATCGACTTCACACAATCAAATAAAAACACCTAAACTAAAACCCTTTCAGCTTATGCCACCACAAATACCACATGATGGCTCAAGCCACTTTATTCACAAAATATAACCTCAAACCATACAGTCGGTCGTAATCCATTGGCACCGTTACAAATAATGAACAAGATACAACCACCAACACACAATTTCTAATTCAACCACCTAACGAGTCGTCCAAATCCATCCAAAGATACAAACCATATAGTTCCATCACCAATACCAGCTTGTTCGAACCAAATAGGTTTGTTAAGAACCTCAATCCAGGCACTCGGGCCATATAAAGTTCAGAGCCCTGATAATAAAAGAATGACACACAAGTATCCCATACAGACTTACAATCATCTGATGCATCACGAACAAAATTCAAATGGAGATCCACTATACAGAATAAAACAACCAATACGGTGACACAACACCCCAATATAAGTCAGAAAAATAAAAACTGGTCACTTTTCCAGACAAAATCTACACTCGGAATAGGAGATTCCAACCTTTCAAAATATTATGATCAATTGGATGAACCAATTAAACTGAGAGACATGAAATCCCTAGAAAAGGAGCCATTAAAATTAGCTGAGACAATAGTTATCATCTCTAATACCTTTAAACTCACTCCCATTCAGGATACGCTTTTAAACAGGGGCTTGCCATTTGTCCCAGTGCAAAGCAAGATAATAAACAGATCCAAATGGATCTCGATAAATTTTCCAGAAAAATCAAACTCTTGAATTTCTTAGAGTAAAAGACAATGAACAAGGAACCGTTCACCCCCAATCAAATTGGCTTCTACCCAAAAAGAAAATAGATACAAAAATACTGAACTTTATCCAAACGATCGATTTAGACACTGGTAAAATTAAACAAATACGGGACAAACACAATCTCACACGAGCGGAAAGACAGGCAATCAGACAATTCAAATCAAATTTGAATATCATAATAAAATCAGCAAATAACGACAACAATATTGTTCTAATGGATCAACAACAATATCTTTTTGAAGCTTACCGACAATTGAACAATATCGAATGTTACACAAAAGTACCGGAACCCTCATATCGCCAAAAAACAACTCCTCCTCCACAATAGTCCTCAATACCGGGGCCCCACAAGGCTGCACCCTTAGCCCCCTGCTATACTCCCTGTACAAACTGCGTGGCAAAATTTGGTTCCAACTCCATCTACATGTTTGCTAAAGACATGACCATAGTGAGTCGGATCTCGAATAACGACGAGTCAGAATACACAAAAGAGATAGAGAACCTAGTGGAGTGGTGCAGCGACAACAATCTCTCCCTGAATGCCAGCAAAACTAAAGAGCTGGTCATTGACTTCAGGAAGCAAAGTACTGTACACACCCCTGTCTGCATCTACAGAGCCGAGGTGGAGATGGTTAACAGCTTCAAATTCCGAGGAGTGCACATCACCAAATATCTATCCTGGTTGGGACGCTACCAGAAAGCACAACAGCACCTATACTTCCTCAGGAAACTAAGGAAATTCAGCATGTCAACACTGACTTGTACCAACTTTTACAGATGCACCATAGAAAACATCCTATCTGTCTGCATCACAGCCTGGTTTGGCAACTGCTCGGCCCAGGACCGCAAGTAACTTCAGAGTCGTGAACACAGCCCAGTCCATCACACGAACCTGCCTCCCATCCATTGACTCCATCTGCACCTCCTGCTGCTTGGGGAAAGCGGGCAGCAGAATCAAAGATCCCTCCCACCCAGCTTACTCACTCTTCCAACTTCTTCCATTGGGCAGGGATACAAAGGTCTGAGAACACGCACAAACTGATTCAAAAACGGCTTCTTCCCCGCTATTACCAGATTCCTAACCGACCCTCTTATGGACTGACCTGATTAATAGTCAGTACATCCTGTCTGCTTCACCCGATGCCGGTGTCTTTGTATTTACATTGTGGACCTTGTGGTGCCCTTTTTGTATTTACGTTTAATTTAATTTTCTTTTCATGTACTAAATGATCTGTTTGAGCTGCTCGCAGAAAAAAACTTTTCACTCTATCTCGGTACACGTGACAATAAACAAATCCAAATCATAGACCTATTAACACAACTTTATAAATCCCACTGTATCAGTGAAAAACAAATGGAATACTTTACCGGATTACAACCTCTTCCAAGGAAATTCTACCTTCCTCCAAAGATACACCAGGATCCAAAGACATGGACCGTACCCCATGAAATACCTCCTGGTAGAACCATAGTTTTGGATTCTGCAGTGAATCTTATAGAATTGCAGAATACATAGATTCATTTTCAAACCCATTGGCTCAGAAACATTCAAGCTACATCAAAGATACATATCATTTCACAGAAACAGTTAATTCCCTTCAGATGTGATGGGTTCACAATGGATATCGATGTCCTTAAAAGATATTCACAATTCAATTAGTAATCCATTGGCACCGTTACAAATAATGAACAAGATACAACCACCAACACACATAATTTCTAACTCAACCACCACTCAGTCGTCCAAATCAAACCAAAGATACAAACCATATAGTTCCATCACCAATACCAGCTTGTTCGAACGGTTGGTGTGTTGCCTCCCAGGTGCCAGGGTGCGTGATTTCTCGGATCGTGTTTTCGGGATCGTTAAGGGGGAGGGGGAGCAGGCCCAAGTCATGGTCCACATAGGTACCAACGACATAGGTAGGAAAAGGGATAGGGATCTAAGGTAGGAATTCAGGGAGCTAGGGTGGAAACTTAGATCTAGGACAAACAGTTATTATCTCTGGGTTGTTAACCGTGCCACGTGATAGCGAGACGAGGAATAGTGAGAGAGAGGAGTTGAACACTTGGCTACAGGGATTGTGCAGGAGGGAGGGTTTCAGATTTCTGGATAATTGGGGCTCATTCTGGGGTCGGTGGGACCTCTGCAAACGGGATGGTCTACACCTGGACCAGAGGGGTACCAATATCCTGCGGGGTAAATTTGCTAATGCTCTTCGGGAGGGTTTAAACTAGTTCAGCAGCGGCTTGGGAACCTGAATTGTAGCTCCAGTATACAGGAGGTTGAGAGTAGTGAGGTCATGAGTAAGGTTTCAAAGTTGCAGGAGTGTACAGGCAGGAAGGTGGTTTAAAGTGTGTCTTCTTCAATGCCAGGAGCATCCGGAATAAGGTGGGTGAACTTGCGGCATGGGCTGGTACCTGGGACTTCGACGTTGTGGCCATATCGGAGACATGGATAGAGCAGGGACAGGAATGGTTGTTGCAGGTGCCGGGGTTTAGATATTTCAGTAAGCTCAGGGAAAGTGGTAAAAGAGGGGGAGGGGTGGCATTGTTAGTCAAGGACAGTATTACGGTGGCAGAATGGACGTTTGATGAGGACTCGTCTACTGTGGTAGTATGGGCTGAGGTTAGAAACAGGAAAGGAGAGGTCACCCTGTTAGGGGTTTTCTATAGGCCTCCGAAAATTTCCAGAGATGTAGAGGAAAGGATTGCAAAGATGATTCTCGATAGGAGCGAAAGCAACAGGGTAGTTGTTATGGGGGACTTTAACTTTACAAATATTGACTGGAAACGCTATAGTTCGAGTACTTTAGATGGGTCCGTTTTTGTCCAATGTGTGCAGGAGGGGTTCCTGACACAGTATGTAGATAGGCCAACGAGAGGAGAGGCCATATTGGATTTGGTACTGGGCAATGAACCAGGACAGGTGTTAGATTTGGAGGGAGGTGAGCACTTTGGTGATAGTGACGACAATTCGATTATGTTTACTTTAGTGATGGAAAGGGATAGGTATATACCACAGGGCAAGAGTTATATCTGGGGGAAAGGCAATTATGATGTGATGAGGCATGACGTAGGATGCATCGGATGGGGAGGAAAACTGCAGGGGGTGGGCACAATGGAAATGTGGAGCTTGTTCAAGGAACAGCTACTGCGTGTCCTTGATAAGTATGTACCTGCCAGGCAGGGAGGAAGTGGTCGAGCAAGGGAAACGTGGTTTACTAAAGCAGTCGAAACACTTGTCAAGAGGAAGAAGGAGGCTTATGTAAAGATGAGACATGAAGGTTCAGTTAGGGCGCTCGAGAGTTACAAGTTAGCTAGGAAGGACCTAAAGAGAGAGCTAAGAAGAGCCAGGAGGGGACATGAGAAGTCTTTGGCAGGTAGGATCAAGTATAACCCTAAAGCTTTCTATAGATATGTCAGGAATAAATGAATGACTAGGGTAAGAGTAGGGCCAGTCAAGGACAGTAGTGGGAAGTTGTGCTTCGAGTCCGAGGAGATAGGAGAGGTGCTAAATGAATATTTTTCATCAGTATTCACACAGGACAATGTTGACGAGGAGAATACTGAGATTCAGGCTACTAGACTAGAAGGGCTTGAGGTTCATAAGGAGGAGGTGTTAGCAATTCTGGAAAATGTGAAAATAGATAAGTCCCCTGGGCCGGATTGGATTTATCCTAGGATTCTCTGGGAAGCTAGGGAGGAGATTGCTGAGCCTTTGGCTTTGATCTTTAAGTCATCTTTGTCTACAGGAATAGTGCCAGAAGACTGGAGGATAGCGAATGTTGTCCCCTTGTTCAAAAAGGGGAGTAGAGACAACCCCGGTAACTATAGACCAGTGAGACTTACTTCTGTTGTGGGCAAAATCTTGGAAAGGTTTATTAGAGATAGGATGTATAATCATCTGGAAAGGAATAATTTGATTAGAGATAGTCAACACTGTTTTGTGAAGGGTAGGTTGTGCCTCACAAACCTTATTGAGTTCTTTGAGAAGGTGACCAAACAGGTGGATGGGGGTAAAGCAGTTGATGTGGTGTATATGGATTTCAGTAAAGCGTTTGATAAAGTTCCCCACGGTAGGCTACTGCAGAAAATACGGAGGCATGGGATTCAGGGTGATTTAGCAGTTTGGATCAGAAATTGGCTAGCTGGAAGAAGACAAAGGGTGGTGGTTGATGGGAAATGTTCAGAATGGAGTCCAGTTACTAGTGGTGTACCACAAGGAACTGTTTTGGGGCTACTGCTGTTTGTCATTTTTATAAATGACCTGGAGGAGGGCGTAGAAGGATGGGTGAGTAAATTTGCAGATGACACTAAATTTGGTGGAGTTGTGGACAGTGCAGAAGGATGTTACAAGTTACAGAGGGACATAGATAAGCTGCAGCGCTGGGCTGAGAGGTGGCAAATGGAGTTTAATGCAGAAAAGTGAGAGGTGATTCATTTTGGAAGGAATAACAGGAAGACAGAGTACTGGGCTAATGGTAAGATTCTTGGCAGTGTGGATGAGCAGAGAGATCTCGGTGTCCATGTACATAGATCCCTGAAAGTTGCCACCCAGGTTGAGAGGGTTGTTAAGAAGGCGTACGGTGTGTTAGCTTTTATTGGTAGAGGGATTGAGTTTCGGAGCCATGAGGTCATGTTGCAGCTGTACAAAACTCTGGTGCGGCCGCATTTGGAGTATTGCGTGCAATTCTGGTCGCCGCATTATAGGAAGGATGTGGAAGCATTGGAAAGGGTGCAGAGGAGATTTACCAGAATGTTGCCTGGTATGGAGGGAAGATCTTCTGAGGAAAGGCTGAGGGACTTGAGGCTGTTTTCGTGAGAGAGAAGGAGGTTAAGAGGTGACTTAATTGAGGCATACAAGATGATCAGAGGATTGGATAGGGTGGACAGTGAGAGCCTTTTTCCTCAGATGGTAATGTCTAGCACGAGGGGACACAGCTTTAAATTGAGGGGAGATAGATATAAGACAGATGTCAGAGGTAGGTTCTTTACTCAGAGAGTAGTAAGGGTGTGGAATGCCCTGCCTGCAACAGTAGTGGACTCGCCAACACTAAGGGCATTCAAATGGTCATTGGATAGACATATGGACGATAAGGGAATAGTGTAGAAGAGCTTTAGAGTGGTTTCACAGGTCGGCACAATATCGAGGATCGAAGGGCCTGTACTGCGCTGTAATGTTCTGTGTTCTACAGTAGCTCAGAATGTGAGGATTTCACAACAATTCCTCAAAAAACATAATTCCTAAGAATTCAGGAACATAATTGAAAATGGCGAACAAAACACCAATACATTTAATACCAAATGTGATGGCCTCATTTAATTCTTTGAATTCAATTACTGGTCACAGTCACATAGTTTCACCACCATCAGGTGCACCAACCTGTACCGCAGATATGACCCGACTGGCAGCCCCGGTCCAGGCACAAACATGGGGCGCGATTCTCCCAACGGGAGTCTAAGTGCCGACGCCGGAGTGAAAACCGGAGTGGACTCGCCAACACTAAGGACATTCAAATGGTCATTGGATAGACATATGGACGATAAGGGAATAGTGTAGATGGGCTTTAGAGTGGTTTCACAGGTCGGCGCAACATCGAGGGCCGAAGGGGCTGTACTGCGCTGTAATGTTCTATGTTCTAAATAGATTTGTTAAGAACCCCAACCCAAGCACTCACTTGGGTCATATAAATTTCAGAGCCCTGATAATAATGAAAGGAATGACACACAAGTATCCCACACAGACGTACAATCATCTGATGCATCACGAACAAAATTCAAATGGAGATCCACTATACAGAATAAAACAACCAATACGGTGACACAACACCCCAATATAAGTCAGAAAAATAAAAACTGGTCACTTTTCCAGACAAAATCTACACTCAGAATAGGAGATTCCAACCTTTCAAAATAAGAATTGCACCAATCAAAAAATTCAATTTGACTGTTTTCCAGGAGCCAAATAGATTCACATCACTGCCATCTTAAATAAATTGCAACATCATCCGAATGTGGAGATGGCAATATTCTCAATCGGAATAAATAATCGTACGCAAAAACCTTTTACTGCAATTTAACAACTTCAAAGATTAAAAACAGCCAATCATAATTCCCAAATATAAAGGTCCAACTTTGGGACACTGAACTAAATTATGAAGAAAGTCTTTCACAACAACAGAAGGAAACAATTCTGACTTTAACCAATACATCAAACAACAGACTTTCATTCCGGCAAACAGACCTATTTTTCCAAGTGGAACCGGATAACATACACTGGACAAATGACACGGCTACATCTATTATAAACAATTGGATGAACTATTTAATCTGAGAGACATGGAAACCCTAGAAAAGGAGCCGTTACAATTAGCTAAGACAATAGTCAACATCTCGACTACCTTTAAACTCACTCCCATTCAGGAAAGGGTTTTAAATAGGGGCTTGAGATTTATCCCAGTGCAAAAGCAAGATAATAAACAGATCCAAATGGAGCTCGATAAATTTCACAGAAAAATCAAACTCTCGAGTTTCTTTGAGTATAAGACATCAAACAAGGAACCGTTCACACCCCAATCAAATTGGCTTCCACCCGAAAAGAAAATTGATCCAAAAATACTGAACTTTATCCAAACGATCGATTTAGACACTGGTAAGATTAAACAAATACGGGACAAACAAACTCTCACACGAGCAGAAAGACAGGCAATCAGACAATTCAAATCAAATTTGAATATCATAATAAAATCATCGGCAAAAGGCAACAATATTGTTCTAATGGATCAACAACAATATCATTTTGAGACTTACCGATAATTGAACAATAACGAATATTACACAAAATTACCGGAACCTACATATCGCCAAACATGGCTTTAAGGGTAAAGTAGTAGCATGGATAGAGGATTGGTTAATTAATAGAAAGCAAAGAGTGGGGATTATTGGGTGTTTCTCTGGTTGGCAATCAGTAGCTAGTGGTGTCCCTCAGGGATCAGTGTTGGGCCCACAACTGTTCACAATTTACATAGATGATTTGGAGTTGGGGACCAAGGGCAATGTGTCCAAGTTTGCAGACGACACGAAGATGAGTGGTAAAGCATTAAGTGCAGAGGATACTGGAAATCTGCAGAGGGATTTGGATAGGTTAAGTGAATGGGCTAGGGTCTGGCAAATGGAATACAATGTTGACAAATGCGAGGTTATCCATTTTGGTAGGAATAACAGCAAAAGGGATTATTATTTAAATGATAAAGTATTAAAACATGCTGCTGTGCAAAGAGACTGGGTGTGCTAGTGCATGAGTTGCAAAATGTTGGTTTACACGTGCAACAGGTGATTAAGAAGGCAAATGGAATTTTGTCCTTCATTGCTAGAGGGATGGAGTTTAAGACTAGGGAGGTTATGCTGCAATTGTGCAAGGTGTTAGTGAGGCGACACCTGGAGTATTGTGTTCAGTTTTGGTCTCCTTACCAGAGAAAGGACATACTGGCACTGGAGCGTGTGCAGAGGAGATTCACTAGGTTAATCCCAGAGCTGAAGGGGTTGGATTATGAGGAGAGGTTGAGTAGACTGGGACTGTATTCGTTGGAATTTAGAAGGATGAGGGGGGATCTTATAGAAACATATAAGATTATGAAGGGAATCGATAGGATAGATGCGGGCAGGTTGTTTCCACTGGTGGGTGAAAGCAGAACTAGAGGGCATCGCCTCGAAATAAGGGGAAGTAGATTTAGGACTGAGTTTAGGAGGAACTTCTTCACCCAAAGGGTTGTGAATGTATGGAATTCCTTTCCCAGTGAAGCAGTAGATGTTCCTTCATGAAATGTTTTTAAGATAAAGATAGCTAGTTTTTTGAAGAATAAAGGGATTAAGGGTTATGGTGTTCGGGCCGGAAAGTGGAGCTGAGTCCACAAAAGATCAGCCATGATCTCATTGAATGGCGGAGCAGGCTCGAGGGGCCAGATGGCCTACTCCTGCTCCTAGTTCTTATGTTCTTATTTATGAACAACAACAACACCTCCTCCACAATAGTCCTCAATACCAGGACCCCACAAGGCTGCGTACTTAGCCCCCTACTCTACTCCATGTACACACAGGACTGCGTAGCAAAACTTGGTTCAACTCCATCTACACGTTTGCTGACAATACAACCATAGTGGGTCGGATCTCGAATAACGAAGAGTCAGAATACAGGTGGGAGACAGAGAACCTAGTGGAGTGGTGTCGTGACAACAATCTCTCCCTCAATGCCAGCAGAACTAAAGAGCTGGTCACTGACTTCAGGAAGCAAAGTACTGTACAGACCTCTGACTGCATCAATAGAGCTGAGGTGGAGATGGTTAACAGCTTCAAATTCGGAGGAGTGTACATTACCAAAAATCTGTCCTGGTCCACCCACGTCGACGCTACCACCAAGAAAGCACAACAGCGTCTATACTTCCTCAGGAAACTATGGAATTCGGCATGTCCACATTGACTCTTAACAACATTTACAGATGCTCCATAGAAAGCATCCTATCGGGCTGCATCACAGCCTGGTATGGCAACTGCTCGGCCCAAGACCGCAAGAAACTTCAGAGAGTCGTAATCACAGCCCAGTCCATCACACAACCCTGCCTCCCATCCATTGACTCCGCACCTTTAGGGGCCAAGCCCTCACCTTTAGGGGCTAGGCCCACGCCGGAATAGTTGCCGTCCCGCGGGCTGGCGTGGAAGGCCTTTGGCGCCACACCAGCCGGGGCCGAAGGGACTCCGCCGGCTGGCGGAAGTCTGCGCATCAGCGGCTGCTGACGTCATCCCCGCGCATGCGCAGGGGGGGGGTCACCTACACGTCGGCCATCGCGGAGACCTACACGGCCGACGCGTAGTAAAAGAGTACCCCCACGGCACAGGCTCGCCCACGGATCGATGGGCCCCAATCGCGGGCCAGGCCACCGTGGGGGCACCCCCCAGGACCGTGGAGCCCGCTCTCGCCGACTGGTCCCGCCATTAAGGGAGGTGGTTTAATTCACGCCGGCGGAACCGGCATTACAGCAGCAGGACTTCGGCCCATCGCGGGCCGGAGAATCGCCGGGGGGAGGGGGGGGGCGTCGACCAGCGCGGTACGATTCCCGCCCCCGCCGGAGAATTTGATGGCTGGCGGGGGTGGGATTCACTCCGAATTCAGCCCCTGGTCTCCGAGTTCTTGCGGGTTTTCCTGTTCTACGAAGAAACAGAGATGGTTTCTGTTTCTTTTTTTTCCCACAGTTAAAGAGTTTTTGTTATAGTTAAAAGATTTCTTCATCATTTTTTAATAAGGATTATTTGGAGGTTTTTTGGTGAATTCTTTCCAGTCAACTGTTAGCGCAGTAAATTGGCTTCAAAGCACTCAGAAGCCGGGGACTAGGACGATTAAACAACGGCAGAGATTTAAAACCTAAGACATCTACAAGAAAAGTCTTCTAAACGCAAGACAGCTGCTAAACAATTTCAAATAAAGGTTTAACATTCGTCCCAGTACAAAAACCAAACAACACAGATCCAAATAGATCTTGATCAATTTTATAGAAGAATTGAAATTTTGAGTTTCTTTGAATATACGACATCAGGCAAACAACCATTCCTACCCCAATCCGATTGGACCCGACCGGAAGAGAAAATACACCCAAAAATACTAAATTTCATCCAAATTGACTCAGACACTCTTCAAATCAAACAAATAAAGGATAAGCCAAACTTCACAAGAACAGGAAGACAAGCAATCACGCAGTTAAATCAAATTCACATATCATCATAAAACCAGCAGACAAAGTGAATAATATTGTCATTATGGATCGGCAACAATACTGAATATTATATTAAATTACCAGCACCAATATTCCTACAAACACATGAACAAATCTCAGAGTTATTAATACAATTATACAATTCACACTACATTAATGAAAAACAAATGAACTATTTTACTGAATTTCAACCTTCACCCAGAAAATTTTACCCCCTCCCAAAAATACATCAGAATCTCAAAACATGGACTGTCCCACATGAAATTCCCCCAGGCAGACCCATTACTAAGATCAAACAAGAGATAAACAAAACCTAACAAGAACAGAGAGACAAGCAATCACGCAGCTAAAATCAAACTCACATATTGTTACAAAACCAGTAAAGGGAATAATATTGTTACTATGGATCGGCAACAATACCTTTTTGAAGCTTATCGGCAACTCAACAACACTGAATATTATAAATGACCAGCACCAATATTGACACGGTACCGCATGGTTGGTAGTTGCAAAAGGTTAAATCTCACGGGATCCAGGGTGAGGTTGCCAATTGGATACAAAATTGGCTTGGCGACCGAAGCTAAAGGGTGGTTGTGGAGGGTTGTTTTTCAAAATGGAGGCCTGTGGCCAGTGGTGTGCCTCAGGGATCGGTGCTGGGTCCACTGTTATTGATCTGTTATTAATGATTTGGATGAGAATGTAGGTGGCATGGTTAGTAAGTTTGCAGGTGACACCAAGATTGGTAGCATGGTGGATAGGGAAGAAGGTTCTATAAGATTACAACAGGATCTTGATCAATTGGGCCAGTGGGCCGATGAATGGCAGATGGAGTTTAATTTGGAGAAATGTGAGGTGATACATTTTGGTAGATCAAATCATGGCAGGACTACTCAGTTAATGGTAGGGAGTTGGGGAAAGTTAGAGGACAAAGAGATCTAGGGGTACAGGTTCATAGCTCCTTGAAGGTGGATCGGGGCCCACAGATCGGCGGGCGGGCCTCTCCCCCCCCCCCCCCCCCCCCCCGGGCCTACCTCCTTCCGCGCGCAGCCCCAGAATACCAGCACCAACTTGGTGAGGGGCTGGCATGCGTAAGACGTTCCCCGCGCATGTGCAGGATGGCGCGGCCCAACTGTGCATGCACAGGATAGGGCTGCCCCAACTGCGCATGTTGGCGCGGCGCCCATGTGGCGTCGCGTAAGGACACTGGAGTGACGTGAACCGCTCCAGCGCCGTGCTGGCCCAGGTCGTGCCCGGGCGTTCACGACGGCGCGAACACTTGGCCTCCATATCGGAGAATCGCCCCCCCCCCAATATATGAAGCTTTTAAACGTATATAAGAATTAAATTTTTTCTGTTTTCTCATCAGGATGAATATCACCATTAATCCACTTTCTAATCGAAAAAACATTTTCTCCTCAACAGTCAAAATTATCTCTGAAATGATATAAGCCATGCATCACCGAACAACACTCAAAGTGTTTTAAAAATTATCAAAGATATCAATTGATTCAATTCGACCCATAGGGGTGACCATTGAAATAATTACAAAACTGTTAATTAGGGAGTGCATCACAGCTGCAGAAAAGGAGGTAGTTGAGGAGGTTTGTCTACTGAGTCAGTATGGGTGGAAGTCAGAAACAAGAAAGGAGCAGTCACTGTATTGGGTGTTTTCTATAGATCCCCAAAAGCAGCAGAGAGATAGAGGAACAGATTGGGCGTCAGATCTTGGAAAAGTGCAGAAGTAACAGAGTTGTTGTCATGGGTGACTTCAATTTCCCGAATATTGACTGGAATCATTCTTAGTGCAAATGGTTTGGACGGAGCAGATTTTGTCAGGTGTGCACAGGAAGGATTCCTGACTCAACATGTAGATAGGCCGACTCGGGAGGGAGGGGCAGGGAGGGTGGGGGGCATATTGGACTTGGTGCTCGGCAACGAACCAGGCCAGGTGTTAGATGTCTCGATAGAAGAGCATTTCGGTGACAGTGACCACAATTCCTTGACCTTTACCAGAGTCATTGAGAGGGATAGGAACAGACAATATGGGAAGGTATTTAATTGGGGGAGGGGAAATTATACAGCTATTAGACAGGAGCTGAGGAGCATAAATTGTGAACATTTGTTCTTGGGGAAATGCACAACAGTAATGTGGGGATTGTTTAAGGAGCACTTCAGGATGGAAATGAGGCTATGACAAGTGAGGACCTTGAGAGGATTGTTATCACCAAGGAGGTAGTGATGGGCAAGCTAATGGGGCTAAAGGTAGACAAGTCTCCTGGACCTGATGGAATGCATCCCAGAGTGCTAAAAGAGATGGCTAGGGAAATTGCAAATGCACCAGTGATAATTTACCAAAATTCACTAGACTCTGGGGTGGTCCCGGCGGATTGGAAATTAGCAAACGTGACACCACTGTTTAAAAAAGGAGGTAGGCAAAAAGCGGGAAATTATAGGCCAGTGAGCTTAACTTCGGTAGTAGGGAAGATGCTGGAATCTATCATCAAGGAAGAAATAGCGAGGCATCTGGATGGAAATTGTCCCATTGGGCAGACGCAGCATGGGTTCATAAAGGGCAGGTCATGCCTAACTAATTTAGTGGAATTTTTTGAGGACATTAACAGTGCGGTAGATAACGGGGAGCCAATGGATGTGGTATATCTGGATTTCCAGAAAGCCTTTGACAAGGTGCCACACAAAAGGTTGCTGCATAAGATAAAGATGCATGGCATTAAGGGGAAAGTAGTAGCATGGATAGAGGATTGGTTAATTAATAGAATGCAAAGAGTGGGGATTAATGGGTGTTTCTCTGGTTGGCAATCAGTAGCTAGTGGTGTCCCTCAGGGATCAGTGTTGGGCCCACAACTGTTCACAATTTACATAGACGATTTGGAGTTGGGGACCAAGGGCAATGTGTCCAAGTTTGCAGACGACACTAAGGTGAGTGGTAAAGCAAAAAGTGCAGAGGATAACGGAAGTCTGCAGAGGGATTTGGATAGGCTAAGTGAATGGGCTAGGGTCTGGCAGATGGAATACAATGTTGACAAATGTGAGGTTATCCATTTTGGTAGGAATAACAGCAAAAGGGATTATTATTTAAATGATAAAATATTAAAACATGCTGCTGTGCAGATAGATCTGGGTGTGCTAGTGCATGAGTCGCAAAAAGTTGGTTTACAGGTGCAACAGGTGATTAAGGCGGCAAATGGAATTTTGTCCTTCACTGCTAGAGGGATGCAGTTTAAGACTAGGGAGGTTCTGCTGCAATTGTATAAGGTGTTAGTGAGGCCACACCTGGAGTATTGTGTTCAGTTTTGGTCTCCTTACTTGAGAAAGGACGTACTGGCACTGGAGGGTGTGCAGGAGATTCACTAGGTTAATCCCAGAGCTGAAGGGGTTGGATTACGAGGAGAGGTTGAGTAGACTGGGACTGTACTCGTTGGAATTTAGAAGGATGAGGGGGGATCTTATAGAAACATATCAGATTATGAAGGGAATAGACAGGATAGATGCGGGCAGGTTGTTTCCACTGGCGGGTGAAAGCAGAACTAGGGGGCATAGCCTCAAAATAAGGGGAAGTAGATTTAGGACTGAGTTTAGGAGAAACTTCTTCACCCAAAGGGTTGTGAATCTATGGAATTCCTTGCCCAGTGAAGCAGTAGAGGCTCCTTCATTAAATGTCTTTAAGATAAAGATAGCTAGTTTTTTGAAGAATAAAGGGATTAAGGGTTATGGTGTTCGGACCGGAAAGTGGAGCTGAGTCCACAAAAGATCAGCCATGATCTCATTGAATGGTGGAGCAGGCTCGAGGGGCCAGATGGCCTACTCCTGCTCCTAGTTCTTATGTTTATGTTCACTTGCTGCGAGTGCTGGATAGTTTTGTCCCACTGAGGCGAGGAAGGAATGGTTAGGTGAAGGTGCCTTGGATGACAAGAGTAGTGGAGATTCTAATCAAGAGGAAGAAGGAAGCTTACATAAGGTTGAGGAAGCAAGGATCTGACTCGGCTCTAGAGGGTTACAAGGTAGCCAGGAAGCAACTCAAAAATGGACTGAGGAGAGCAAGAAGGGGGCATGAAAAAGCCCTGGCGGGAAGGATTAGGGAAAACCCCAAGGCGTTCTACACTTACGTGAGAAATAAGAGGATGATCAGAGTGAGAGCAGGGCCAATCAGGGATAGTGGCGGGAACTTGGGCCTTGAGACAGAGGAGATGGGGGAGGCCCCAAATGAATATTTTGCTTCAGTATTCACGAGAGAGAAGGACCTTGTTGCCCATGAGAACAGCATGAAACAGGTTAATAGACTCAAACAGGTTGATATTAAAAAGGAGGATGTGCTGGAAATTTTGAAAAACATCAGGATAGATAAGTCCCCTGGGCCTGACCGGATATACCCAAGGTTACTACGGGAAGCGAGGGAGAAGATTGCAGCCCGTTGGCGATGATCTTTGTTTCCTCACTCTCCACTGGAGTAGTACCGGATGATTGTCGGGAGGTGAATGTTGTTCCCCTGTTCAAGAAAGGGAACAGGGAAATCGCTGGGAATTACAGACCCATCAGTCTTACGGTTGTGGTGAGCAAAATACTGGAAAGGATTCTGAGAGATAGGATTTCTGATTATTTAGAAAAACATAGTTTGATTAAAGATAGACAGTATGGCTTTGTGAGGGGTAGGTCATGCCTCACAAGCCTCATTGAATTCTTTGAGGATGTGACGAGACACATTGATGAAGGTCGGGCAGTGGATGTGGTGTTTATGGTTTTCAGAAAGGCATTTGATAAGGTTCCCCATGGTAGGCTCATTCAGAAAGTTAGGGGGCATGGGATACAGGGAAATTTGGCTGTCTGGATACAGGATTGGCTGGCCGAAAGAAGACAGCGAGTGGTAGTGGATGGAAAGTATTCCGCCTGGAGGTCTGTGACCAGTGGTGTCCCGCAAGGATCTGTTCTGGGACCTCTGCTCTTTGTGGTTTTTTTCAATGACTTGGATGAGGAAGTGGAAGGGTGCGTTAGTAGGTTTGCCGAAGACACACAGGTTGGTGGAGTTGTAGATAGTGTTGAGGGTTGTTGCAGGTTACAACAGGACATTGACAGGATGCAGAGCTGGGCTGAGAAGTGGCAGGTGGAGTTCAACCTTGATAAATGTGAAGTGATTCATTTTGAAAGGTCGAACTTGAATGCTGAATACAGGATTAAAGGCAGGATTCTTGGAAGTGTGGAGGAACAGAGGGATCTTGGGTACTTATAGATCCCTCAAAAGTTGCCACCCAGGTTGATAGGGTTGTTAAGAAGGCGTATGGGGTGTTAGCTTTCATTAACAGGGGGATTGAGTTTAAGAGCCACGAGGTTTTGCTGCAGCTTTATAAAACTCTAGTTCGACCACATTTGGAATAGTTTGTCCAGTTCTGGTCGCCTCATTATTGGAAGGATGTGGATGCTTTGGAGAGGGTACAGAGGAGATTTACCAGGATGCTGCCTGGACTGGAGGGCATGTCTTATGAAGAAAGGTTGAGAGAGCTAGGGCTTTTCTCACTGGAGCGAAGAAGGCAGCGAGGTTACTTGGGAAAGGTGTATAAGGTGATGAGAGGCATGGATAGAGTGGATAGCCAGAGACTTTTCCCCAGGGTGGAAATGACGATCACGAGGGGACATAATTTTAAGGCAATTGGAGGAAGGTATAGGGGAGATGTCAGAGGTAAGTTCTTTACACAGAGAGTGATGGGTGTGTGGAATCAACTGCCAGCAGAGGTGGTGGAGTCAGAGTCATTAGGGACATTTAAGCGACTCTTCGACAGGCGCATGGACAGCAGTAAATTGAAGGGGTGTAGGTTAGGTTGATCTGAGATTACGATAAATGGTCGGCACAACATCGTGGGCTGAAGGGCCTGGACTGTTCTATGTTCGAATTATTAACGCAAACAATTGGGCCCAAAACACTAAAATGATTCTAATTGTTCATGACACAACAAATTTAAAAATATTGCTCGATAAATTAGAAAAAATTGACAATAGGGACAAATTAGAAGAAGCATTCTGCAGAGCAAAAAACTGGTATAAAATAAACATTAAAGAGAATTCAAAATTCAAAATAATTTTAAAAACCCAAAAATACATTTTCAATTCAAAATTGGACCTACCACCTCAGTAGACAAACACAAACACCATGACTTCTCCTATGACACAACACAGTAGCTAGGAAGTTAGCTAGGAAGGACCTAAAAAGAGAGCTAAGAAGAGCCAGGAGGGGACATGAGAAGTCTTTGGCAGGTAGGATCAAGGATAACCCTAAAGCTTTCTATAGATATGTCAGGAATAAAAGAGTGACTAGGGTAAGAGTAGGGCCAGTCAAGGACAGTAGTGGGAAGTTGTGCTTGGAGTCTGAGGAGATAGGAGAGGTGCTAAATGAATATTTTTCGTCACTATTCACACAGGAAAAAGACAATGTTGTCGAGGAGAATACTGAGATTCAGGCTACTAGACTGGAAGGGCTTGAGGTTCATAAGGAGGCGGTATTAGCAATTCTGGATAGTGTGAAAATAGATAAGTCACCTGGGCCGGATGGAATTTATCCGAGGATTCTTTGGGAAGCTAGAAAGGAGATAGCTGAGCCTTTGGCTTTGATCTTTAAGTCATCTTTGTCTACAGGAATAGTGCCAGAAGAGTGGAGGATAGCAAATGTTGTCCCATTGTTCAAGAAGGAGAGTAGAGACAACCCCGGTAACTATAGACCAGTGAGCCTTACTTCTGTTGTGGGAGAAATCTTGGAACGGTTTATAAGAGATTGGGTGTATAATCATCTGGAAAGGAATAATTTGATTAGAGATAGTCAACACGGTTTTGTGAAGGGTAGGTCGTGCCTCACAAACCTTATTGAGTTCTTTGAGAAGGTGACCAAACAGGGGGATGAGGGTAAAGCAGTTGATGTGGTGGAAATGGATTTCAGTAAAGCGTTTGATAAGGTTCTGTAGAAGCCAGGTATTTCGAATACAACTCGTATAGGTAAAAGATAGCTGTTTAAGCATAAATATTAAGCCCCAGTTTTAAATACTCATTTAAAAATGAGAATTTCAGCACCCATAAATTCAGGTCAATAGATACACGAAACAGCATAAAATTCCATCATAGATTAAAACAGCACAGTTGCAAGATGGTTTGACACTGCTTGTGCTAATTGTCAAGGACAAGGGCTGAGTTCCATGGCAACGAGGTGGCAGGAGTCCAGTGCAGCTTGTAGAGCATTGAATCAAATATACATTTTACTCAATCTTTCTCGATATGAAGTCTCCATTGTTACATTAGCCAAGCTAGCTTAAAACCAGTTTATTGCTGGTAAAGATTAGCAGAATATCACATTCCATAACATGCAGGCATGAAACAATTAAAAGCTAATGTTGCACATTGAAGATGGATGGCTTGCCATCAAATCAAATGTGTTTGAGTCTAACCCAAACCAATTAGGATTATATTGGGGTGTGATTAGATGACTTAAGACAGATATGAAAGTGTATAACTGAAAAGTTTCCCCCCGCCATTTCAGTCTTTTTTCGGTTGTTAGTCTGTGTCAGTGATGTAGTCTGTCAGTGTGTTAGTCTGTCGGTCTTTAATTGTCTGTCCTGAACAGTCTGTCCTTAATAGTTTGTCCTTAACAGTCTGTCCTTAATAGTTTGTCTTTAGTTTTCGTTAATTTTGGGGGTTCTGTCTTTGATTCTGTCAGTCTGTTAGTCTGTTTAGTACTTTGAGTTTGAGTTTAGATGAAGATTAGCTCTCTCTCTCTCTTCATGTTTCATTTCCCGACTTTGATCTTTTAAAAGTTACTTTTGAGCTGTCTGCCTAAGCAAAAAGATAATGTCTGTAATACTCTGAAAGCTTCAATTTGTCTACGAATTGCCTTTTAAATGACTTTCAAATTGTAATCAATAGAAGACAAATAAAATAATTCCTTTTGGCACCTGAGAAGTTTTAACTGCAAATTTCTGCTGAGTCCCAGTATTCGCAAAGTGCTACTGGTAACCGAATAGTAGAAATAATATAAATTCCTTCAACTTTACACAGTCAAATAATAGTAGGAATCCATCAACTTGGCATAGCCCAGAAATATTACAGATCTTTCAACTTGTCGTAGTGCGCCAGGACTTTAATTCATCAACTAAGCTTCCCTCAACTTGGCGTAGTTTGGCAGGTTAAGATCCTTTCAAATTAAAGATTCCAACACTTGGCGTAGTTGGCAGCTGGGGGGAGTACTGAGAACGACCTTCGGAGGCCCAGGTGACGACGGAAAGATTCGAAGATAATCGGAGGAGGTCCGGAACCTCCGGGAAGCTTCGGAAATAATCGGAGGAGGCCCAGAAGACAGCCGGAACCCACGGCTAGACTAGGGTAAGAAATATCTTTTTCACCCATTAAAAGTCTTAAAGCCGCATCAATCAGTACTTCGACCCCTGAAAAGAACATTTTTATAGACTGTGTTAAATCAATCAGGTGCCGGTCGTTGAAACTAAAATAAAACGGGACTGAAAAAAAATAGTCACGGCAGTCAGTGATCAAGAAAATTTATGGTTGATCCAAATCAAAGTGTAGATTCAGAGCCTTTAGCAGGCAGAAAATTACTCCCCACTACATCCAAGGGGGGTGCTGGAATACCAGATGTTTCTGTTGAAGATATGTTGGGGGATTGTCGATCTTTCACTAGTAGAAAATTTGACCTATGTGAAACTTTAAAAAAAATTGAATCAAAGTATGATATCCCCAGAGAACAGTGGTCCTCCAATAATATCAACAGAGCATGGGGAAAATGCACACGATTACACGGTGCAGAACGTGTAAAATGGTCCCTGGTAATTACGGGACAGATACAGTCAGCAAGAGATCATTATTAAAAATAAAAGTGATCATCAGCTTCAGTCCACTAAAGACCAACTAATTGCAGTTGTTGAAGATTTGCGAGATGCAAAATCCAAACTTGAGCATTATGATGAAATTAGAACAGATTTGCAAAATAAAACCTCTGAACTCCAGCAGTTATCTGTTCAAATCGCAGAATTCCAAATTCAAGTTTTTAAAGTGGAGTCAAAATACCAACAGTTGCAATTAAATACTGAGCGAAGTGATGATGAGTATAGGTCCACCAAAAACCAACTAATTGCAGTTGTTGAAGAAATGCAAGATACAAAATCCAAACTTGAGCATTATGATGAAATTAAAACAGTGGTCCTCCAATAATATCAACAGAGCATGGGGAAAATGCACACGATTACACGGTGCAGAACGTGTAAAATGGTCCCTGGTAATTACGGGACAGATACAGTCAGCAAGAGATCATTATTAAAAATAAAAGTGATCATGAGTTGCAAAATCTAAATTTGAGCATTATGATGAAATTAAAACAGATTTGCAAAACAAAACCTCTGAACTCCAGCAGTTATCTTTTCAAATAACAGAATTCCAAAATCAAGTTTTTGAAGTGGAGTCAAAATACCGACAATTGCAATTAAAAACTGAGCGAATTGAACTTGAAAATTGCAAGTTAATGGAAGAAAGATGTGTTTTAGAAAGAGATATAAACAATGTAACTGAACACTGCAATTTTTTGACAAACAGGCTTTCTGTGCAGAAATTTGAACAAACTCAGAAAGCAGCCCAAGCATCCCACCTAGTGGCACAATCAGCAATTACACAGCCAAAATCAATTGTCAAGAATAAATCAGTTCCTTTGTCAGATGAATCAGACGAAGATAGTGTTCCTACAATGCAAAATACTAAAGTAATTCGACTAGCCCCTTTAAAACGCAAACGGGTTAGAGTTGGAAGCAAAAAAATAGAAGACGGTGAAGCTATCACTAGAAACATATTTGACCACCAATGGGTTCATGAACAAATTGATCCTTCAAAAATTGACGAATGGTCCAAAGATCTTCCACACCCTAAAAAGGGTGGTATGACCACATGGGATGGAATTCACAGATTACAATCCATTTACAGTATCCACCCATTTGATGGAGTACAAATTCTGATGATCATGCTAGGTACTCGTGTAATTTCAACCCTTAGAAATGAAGTAGAAGTTGCCCTTGGAGACGATTTGCAAAATTTAGAAGCTGCTTGGCTAGCAGTCAAGAGTTGGCTATTAAAATTTCGTCCCCTGAGGACCAATTGGTCTAAGATCACATCTTGCATTCAAAATAATAATGAAGGTATTCAGGATTTTGAGGAAAGATTTTTTACATACTTGGATAGAATATTCAGGGATGACACTCGACCAGGAAAATGACACATGGGATGCAAGCACTTTAAGTCCATTAAAAACGGCTTTTATAGCCGGTGTTAAACCTGAAGTTTCTGCTGCCTTGAATTTGGGTTTTACCAGCTTGGGCCACAGCTGGCACATACCGAGACATAGTTGACCGATGCATTCAGATAGATCGTGGTTTGCACAATCAGGCAACTTTTAACACTGCAGCTGCACAAATGCAGCCTATTGCTCAAATCCAGCCCATGTTACCTGATGCTCCAGCGGGGGCTGTTGCAGCACCTGCAGGAATATCAGCAGTAGCTACAATTTCACCACCAACGCCAGGGCAAACATGTACCCTTGCTCCATTAAAATCATGTAAGAAAATACCACAATGTCTTTTCTGTGGTAGAGTAGGACACTGGATGGCAAAATGCTATCAAAAACAACGGATGGATTCGAGAGATGATAATGAAGTAGACAATGTTCACTACAATAAATTTCCACTTCGTGGTCAACCATGTAACACGTACCAACAAGACACACCCAGTATGGCTTCTGGTCAGCATCACTGGCTAAGCAACTACAACCATGGTTTGCTTTCACAGTTAATCAGCAACAGTATCACAATAGCCCAACTGTTTACCACATGGCTTTACAGAATCATCTCAGGCAACTGCCTGTTCGGCCTTCCACCATTATCCAATATGAAGATGATGTTCTGATAACCTCCATCAATAAAGATGATCATGACAAAGACTTAAGGGTGGTCTTGAACCACCTCAGTATTAATAGTCACAAAGCTAGCTTTCACAAAGCACAAATTGCCCAGAAAGATGTTTACTTGAGACAGAAAATTTCCAAACGAAAAAGGGAACTTACTCAGAACAGAAGGGCTGCCATCAAAGCAGCTAAAGAACCCTCAAAGTATCACTAAAAAATTGCCAAGAACTGTCAACTTAAGAAAACTCATTATTCTGAACGTTGCTTTATTAATTTAAAGAAATTAACATATCTTGTTAGCTGTGTTTCCTTTAACAAAATCGACAAATTCATCTACAGAAAATCAAGATACAGCACAAGATTGGTTCAGTTATATATTTAATAAGTTATTGTATTTGATATTTTAAAATAAATGTTTAAAATTAGCCTGGAAATTAAAACTTCAAACAATGTGGAAGCTGGTTTTTAAAAAAAAAAAACAACAACTTTGATTAAAAGCAAATCTATATTCCAAAAGAACAGATCGTTCACTGACATTCGATAACGGGAATTTGGCAGCAATCCAACTTTTATTCCCAGTCCATTTGAGTGACAAATATTTTTTTTTAAGTTTAGAGATGCGAGTGGCATCATTCCAAGCTATACGCCTCTTTTTGTCTCTGCAAGAAAATTAACCCTTTCAACAAGCTTTTGTGTATAATCCAGAAGATGTCAAAGACTTGACATCAATTTTGATAATCATTTTACCATTTATTACGAGATCATATGTTCAACTTTTATTGTATAATCATTTTATTTGTATACATGAAATTATTATTAATTGTTTATTGCTGAATTATGTAATCATGATATCAATTTTCAATCAGTATATCAATGTTAAGATCTGTAAAATGATTAACCGTAGTATTACAAAATCGAATGGCACCTGACTATGTGCTAGCTGAAAAAGGTGGCACCTGCACCCTGATTGGTGCAGAGTGTTGCACTTTCATTCCCAATAACTTTAAAGAAGTTAAAGATTTGGCATTACATATCCAAAAAGAAATCAAAAAACTTGATACACCCCAATTTATCTCTCTCTGGGATAAAATTGTGGGTGGCTTGGACACACTGGAATGTCCACAATAAGAATAATCTTATTCTCCTGTGTAGCTGTATTCATCATTTATATAACATACTAATGTGCTAAGTGCATAAAAAAACTATTCGCTAAACGCAGGGGACCAACTATCAGAATGATTCAAACTAACCCAACTGCACCCCCAATTGATGAACTTGAGCTGAAATACTATTATTGAAATGTTACTGATCAATCAACTATTTGACTGTATTATTAACATATTGTATAATTTATTAATACTGAATCAGTAGGATCACATTTGATTAATTTATTAATTATAATACTTATTTTGAAATGCCTGTTGACTGTATTAACATATTGTATAATTTATTAATACAGAATCAGTAGGATCAAATTTGATTAATTTATTAATTATAATAATTATTTTGAAAATGCCTGTTGCAATGCTCAGTGTCCATTCTATTGTTTAAAACTGCAATGACAATATGAATGAGTTATTCTTTGCGCTTTTACCTATCCTATCGCATTAATGATGTATTTTATCTTATGGTGATATATCTCACTTAATTTTTCGATTTATCAAAGGGCCGACTGTAGAAGCCAGGTATTTCGAATACAACTCGTATAGGTAAAAGATAGCTGTTTAAGCATAAATATTAAGCCCCAGTTTTAAATACTCATTTAAAAATGAGAATTCCAGCACCCATAAATTCAGGTCTTCAATAGATACATGAAACAGCATAAAATTCCATCATAGATTAAAACAGCACAGTTGCAAGATGATTTGACACTGCTTGTGCTAATTGTCAAGGACAAGGGCTGAGTTCCATGGCAACGAGGTGGCAGGAGTCCAGTGCAGCTTGTAGAGCATTGAATCAAATATATATTTTACTCAATCAATCTCGATATGAAGTCTCCATTGTTACATTAGCCAAGCTAGCTTAAAACCAGTTTACTGCTGGTAAAGATTAGCAGAATATCGCATTCCATAACATGCAGACATGAAACAATTAAAAGCTAATGTTGCACATTGAAGATGGACGGCTTGCCATCAAATCAAATGTGTTTGTGTCTAACCCAAACCAATTAGGATTATATTGGGGTGTGATTAGATGACTTAAGACAGATATGAAAGTGTTTAACTGAAAAGTTTCCGCCCGCCATTTTAGTCTTTTTTCGGGGTGTTAGTCTGTGTCAGTGATGTAGTCTGTCAGTGTGTTAGTCTGTCGGTCTGTCCTTAATTGTCTGTCCTTAATAATCTGTCCTTAATAGTTTGTCTTTAGTTTTCTTTAATTTTGGGGGTTCTGTCTTTGATTCTGTCAGTCTGTTAGTCTGTTTCGTACTTTGAGTTTGAGTTTAGTTGAAGATTATCTCTCTCTCTCTCTTCATGTTTCATTTCCAGACTTTGACCTTTTAAAAGTTACTTTCGTGCTGTCTGCCTAAGCAAAGAAAGATAATGTCTGTAATTCTCTGAAAGCTTCAAATTGTCTACGAATTGCCTTTTAAATGACTTTCAAATTGTAATCAATAGAAGACAAAATAAAAGAATTCCTTTTGGCACCTGAGAAGTTTTAACTGCAAATTTCTGCTCAGTCCCAGTAATCGCAAAGTGCTACTGGTAACCGAATAGTAGAAATAATATAAATTCCTTCAACTTTACACAGTCAAATAATACTAGGAATCCATCAACTTGGCATAGCCCAGAAATATTACAGATCTTTCAACTTGTCGTAGTGCGCCAAGACTTTAATTCATCAACTAAGCTTCCCCCAACTTGGCGTAGTTCGGCAGGTTAAGATCCTTCAATTAAAGATTCCAACAGGTTCCCCACGGTAGGCTACTGCAGAAAATACAGAGGCATGGGATTCAGGGAGATTTAGCAGTTTGGATCAGAAATTGGCTAGCTGGAAGAAGACAAAGGGTGGTGGTTGATGGGAAGTGTTCAGACTGGAGTCCAGTTACTAGTGGTGTACCACAAGGATCTGTTTTGGGGCCACTGTTGTTTGTCATTTTTATAAATGACCTGGAGGGCGTAGAAGGATTGGTGAGTAAATTTGCGGATGACACTAAAGTCGGTGGAGCTGTGGACAGTGCGGAAGGATGTTACAAGGTACAGAGGGACATAGATAAGCTGCAGCGCTGGGCTGAGAGGTGGCAAATGGAGTTTAATGCAGAAAAGCGTGAGGTGATTCATTTTGGAAGGAATAACAGGAAGACTGAGTACTGGGCTAATGGTAAGATTCTTGGCAGTGTGGATGAAAAGAGAGATCTCGGTGTCCATGTACATAGATCCCTGAAAATTGCCACCCAGGTTGAGAGGGTTGTTAAGAAGGCGTACGGTGTGTTAGCTTTTATTGGTAGAGGGATTGAGTTTCGGAGTCATGAGGTCATGTTGCAACTGTACAAAACTCTGGTGCGGCCGCATTTGGAGTATTGCGTGCAATTCTGGTCGCTGCATTATAGGAAGGATGTGGAAGCATTGGAAAGGGTGCAGAGGAGATTTACCAGAATGTTGCCTGGTATGGAGGGAAGATCTTATGAGGAAAGGCTGAGGGACTTGAGGCTGTTTTCGTTAGAGAGAAGAAGGTTAAGAGGTGACTTAATTGAGGCATACAAGATGATCAGAGGATTGGATAGGGTGGACAGTGGGAGCCTTTTTCCTCGGATGGTAATGTCTAGCACGAGGGGACACAGCTTTAAATTGAGGGGAGATAGATATAAGACAGATGTCAGAGGTAGGTTCTTTACTCAGAGAGTAGTAAGGGCGTGGAATGCCCTGCCTGCAACAGTAGTGGACTCGCCAACACTAAGGGCATTCAAATGGTCATTGGATAGACATATGGATGATAAGGGAATAGTGTAGAAGAGCTTTCGAGTGGTTTCACAGGTCGGCACAATATCGAGGATCGAAGGGCCTGTACTGCGCTGTAATGTTCTATGTTCTGTGTTCTACAGTAGCTCAGAATTTGAGGATTTCACAACAATTCCTCAAAAAACATAATTCCTAAGAATTCAGCAACATCATTGAAAATGGCGAACAAAACACCAATACATTTAATACCAAATGTGATGGCCTCATTTAATTCTTTGAATTCAATTACTGGTCACAGTCACATAGTTTCACCACCATCAGGTGCACCAACCTGTACCGCAGATATGACCCGACTGGCAGCCCCGGTCCAGGCACAAACATGGGGCGCGATTCTCCCAACGGGAGTCTAAGTGCCGACGCCGGAGTGAAAACCGGAGTGTTTCACTCCGGCGTCAGCGCCCGCTCCCAGCCCCCTATTCACCCACCCCCGGGGGGCTAGGAGAGGCGTCGAGTATTTTACGCGCGCTGGGCCTTGGCGCTGTGCAAATGACATCACCCGCGCTTGCGCGGGTTGGCCGGCGCCATCGGAGGCCTCCCCCGGTGCAGGAACACCCCTCCCCCGCCACAGGCCCCCCCCCCCCAGCGTTCCCGCGCAGTTCCCACCGGCAGCGACCAGGTGTGGCCAGCGCCAGCGGGAACCTGTCGTGTTGGGCCGGCCGCTCAGCCCATCGGGCCGGAGAATCACCGCTCGCCTTTTGCAATAGGCGAGCGGCGATTCTCCGAGCGGCCAGGCATGATTCCCGCGGCGCTGGTTTGGGGGTGTGGGTGGGTGGGAGAATCGCGTGCAGGTGTCGGGGCGGTGTGGCGGGACTCGCGCGGTGCCCCGGCGATTCTCCCACCTGTCGTGGGGGGGGGGAAGAATTCCGCCCATGGTTCCACACTGCTGACAGCCCAGTTGAAAATAAAAACAGTCCTGTACAAACACCCAAAATGGACGTATCTTCTACCACACAGAAAAACCACATTGATGATGTCTCAACACCCTCATACATACTACAAAAATAAAAAATTGTTATTAGTTCCAAAAAATCCACACTGGCCATAGGGGACTCCAATCTCTCCAAAATTAACAGTTGCCCAGTCCCCAACATCCAATTCGACTGTTTCCCTAGAGCCAAATTTATCCATATTATATTCATTTTAAATAAACTAAAACATTATCCCAAAATAGAGAGGATAATATTTTCAATTGGTATTTTTAACCGGACACAGAGAGCTACTACTGCGATTAAACAACTCCAAATACTATTAAAAGTAGCAAAAGAGAAATTCCCCAAAACAGAAATCTTCATCACTGAATTTAATTACAGCCAGTCTCCCCAAAAAACAAATGGAGACAATTGTCGCCCAAATCAATTCATCAGGAGTAAAATGTTCATCCCAAGTATACCAAATGAGCTTTTCAGAGTGTCACATAACAACATACATTGGACAAGTGACACTGCCATTGCAATCCTAAACAACTGGATAAAATAACATACAACCAGAAAACAAACAACAATTAAATTATTTTTAACCCTAACCTGACCCAGGGACTAGCCCTCAGTCCCCTGATGGTTTTTGTGGTTCCGACCCTATCCCAAACCTCAATGACTCCTACCTTTGTCCTAATTTAGTTTAACCCCTTATTTAATATATCTCTACAGTTTAGTTGGCTTAATGCTAAAAAAAAATGTCAAATTTTAATTTTTTATTTTGAATTTTTAACCTATTACTTTCCATGGGATATACATAGTTTTCCAGGGTGGCAATATAGCACAAAGGTATAGGAGGCTTTTACGGTAACCATTGGCAAATACAGTTGTAACAAGCGGTTTTCTGCAGCTGCTGATTGGCAGTTTGCCAGCAGGTTCCAGACACAATCAGGAGCCACTGGCGTTGTCAAGTTCTCCACAATTTGAGACATTTCTCAGAACAGCTTTGCTATTTTTGACTTTTTTGAGGTAAAACCATTTCAATAATTGAATATTTTTTCATAGTTGTAAGATTTACTCACTTAATTTGATTTTTTATAAGGATTTTTTTAATTTGGAAATTGGTGCTACACACTTAGTGAGAGGAAGGCTCTTAGTGGACGAAAAACAGTCCCCTGAGGAGCAGTACTGTCTACGAAACATGTAGGGACCAATGTTTGCCTAAGAAACAGGTTTTAGTAGCCCACATAAAGAACTGTACTCTCTACTTTGATGCAGATAGCACATTTTTAAATTCTGTCGTTTTTTTAATATAAAAAAAACTTGAATATTTACAAAGGACGATTCCCATCGCTAAACAATCGAGGGTTAGTCTACCATCCGATTCGAAATTTCAATAGGACAACTCTTCAGGTAGCATTTTTCAATTCAAATATTTTTAATAAAACTAAAAATAAAGTCTAAAACAAAAAATGATTCCTTCCGCTAGACAGTCGAGTGTTAGACTACCATCTGATCCAAAATTTCAACAGGACCACTTTCCAGGTATGTCACAATTTGTTAGAGAAAAACTCCTCTTTGATCATCTTATATTTATTAATTTGTTTCTTAAAGTTCCTTTACAGTCTCACATCTGATTGATCTCAGGCTCTCTATCTTTATCACATTAAAATAGGTTAAAGTGTAATAATAATTGCATTAATATTTTGATATATTTTTTAAAACAAATCATTTTTCATTTATCTTTCTCAAAAAATTGTTCTGATTTTAGATTGCATTCATTCTCGGTTTTTTCAAAAATAATTTATAGGTAATTATTACTCACATATAAAACGTTTAAAATTATATAAGAATTTAATTTTTTCTGTTTTCTTTTAAGGATGAATACCACCAGTCTTCCAACTGAAGAAAATATTGGTTCAACAACCAAAATTATATATAAAATGCTACAATCTATGCATCATCTTACAATAATAGGAGATATCCCCAAAAGTATCAAAAAATTGTCAAAAACATTAATTAATTCAATCCGACCCATAGGAGTCACCCCTGAAATAAGTACAAAATTGATTACTAATGCAAACAATTGGGCCCAAAATACTCAAATAATTCTAATGGACCATTATATAACAAATTTAAAAATAATACTTAATAAATTTAGAAAGAATTGATAATAAGGATAGATCACAAGAAGCATTCTGCACAGCAAAAAGATGGTACAAGAAAAACTTTAAGGAAAATGCTAAATTCGATATAATTTTTTTTAAAAACTTCATTTTCAACTCAAAAATAAATGTATCACCCAAGGATACTGACATCATTGATTCACCTAAGACACAGGACATGGATTCAGATTTCCATCATACAATGCCTCGTCACAACAACAGGATTTCACCCTCACCAGTAGTTCCAACTTGTACCGCATATCTCAACCCCGCATATCTCAACCCATTAACAGCTCCGGTCCAGGCACAATCATGGGTCGACACAATTGATAGCCCAATTGAAAAGAAAATCAATGCTACACAAACACCAAAAAAAGGACTTTACCCACTACCACAAATAACACAACCACAGATATCTCATACATATTAAAAGTGGCTTAGTCCCCAAAAAATCCATTCTAATCATAGGAGACTCCAATCTGTCCACAATTAAGAGTTGTCCAATCCCTAACATTCAATTTGACAGTTTTCCCCGAGCTAAATTCATCCACATTACTTCCATTCTAAATAAATTAAAATTCCACCCATAGTAAACACAATTATATTTTCAATTGGCATTTTAACCGTACGCAGAGCTACCACTGCAATCAAACAATTACAAATTCTTTTAAAAGTAGCCACACAAAAATTCCCCAAAACTAAAATCTTTATCACGGAAATTAATTATAGCCAGAGTCTTCCAAAAAAACAAATACAATTATCACCCTCAAAGAATTTATTAGAAAAAAATGTTTTATCCCACGTATATCAAATGTGGTGAATGTATTCACCATAATATAAATTGTCTGTATCGTACAGTGGCCTCTGGCCAGGGAATGGTAATATGATCTCCTTCCACGTATTGTTATGGAACCCTGGTGGGCTCTGCCTCTGGCTCCGCTCCCCCCTCCCCCCAGGGAGGTATATAGACCTGCCGCCTGTGGGCGGTGCTCATTGTTACAGCAGTCACAGGCAGGAAAGTTCTTGGCTAATAAAGCCTATGTTCACTCGTTCTCATCGTCTTGTAGTGAATTGATGGTACCTCAATTTATTATCCAAAGACATCACGATGGAAGCCGCTCTGAAGCCTGATGAACTCGTCGCACGAGCAGCAGAAGCTAAAGAAATCTTCACCCACTGGCTCCACTGTTTTGAGGCCTACCTCGACTCCTCTGAAACGCCTCCGTCCGACGCCCTCAAGCTGTGCCTCCCCCACGCCCGGGTGAGCCACCGAATCTCGGGTATGATTGAGGACGCAGTCACACACGAAGCGGCGGTCGCGATTCTAAAGAGACATTTTGTGAAGCCCGAGAACGAAGTGTTCGCGCGGCTCCTCCTCACTGCCCGCCGTCAATGCGCCGGGGAATCGCTGGACGAGTATCTAGAGAACCTGACACTACTCGCCTGCAACTGCAACTACAGGGATGTGAAGGCCGATGGGCACATGAAGTTGATGATCCGGGACACCTACGTGGCTGGGGTCCGGTCGAACTACGTTCGGCAGCGACTGCTGGAAAACGGGGCCACTGATCTACAGGACACGGTAAAACTAACCACCTCATAGATCATTACTAGGGGGCATAGGTTTAAGGTGCGAGGGGCAAGGTTTAGAGGAGATGTACGAGGCAAGTTTTTTTACACAGAGGGTAGTGGGTGCCTGGAACTCGCTGGCAGAGGAGGTGGTGGAAGCAGGGACGATAGTGACATTTAAGGGGCATCTTGACAAATACATGAATAGGAATAGAGGGATATGGACCCAGGAAGTGTAGAAGATTGTAGTTTAGTCAGGCAGCATGGTCGGCATGGGCTTGTAGGGCCAAAGGGCCTGTTCCTGTGCTGTACTTTTCTTTGTTCTTTGTTCTATTTACACAATAACAAAACAAGCCTGCAAAAAGAACCACTTAATCTCGACAATACAATAGTTAACATATCAAACACATTCAAACTCACCACCATACAAGAAAAGATTTTAAATAAAGGTTTAACCTTCGTCCCAGTACAAAAGCCAGACAATACACAAATTCAAATAGATCTTGAAAGATTTTACAGAAGAATTAAAATTCTGAGTTTCTTTGAATACTCAACATCAGAGGATGATCAACCCTTCCTACCCCAATCGGATTGGAACCCACCGGAACAGAAAATCGACCCGAAAATGCAAAGTTTTATCCAAAACATTAACTCAGACATTACAAAGATCAAACAAGTAAACGATAAACAAAACTTAACAAGAATAGAGGCAAGCAATCATGCAGCTTAAATCTAACTCAAGATATCATTATAAAACTAGCAAAGGGAATAATATTATTATTATGAATCGGCAACAATACCTTTTTGAAGCTTATCGGCAACTCAACAACACTAAATATTATACTAAATTACCAGCACCAATATACCACCAAACATATGAGCAGATCACAGACTTGTTAGTACAATTATACAATTTACACTGTATTACTGAGAAACAAATGGACTATTTTAAACAATTTCAACCTTTACCACGAATATTTTACCTCCTCCCAAAAATACATAAAAATCCGGAAACATGGACTGTACCACATAAAATTCCCCCAGGTAGACCCACAGTTTCAGACTGTGGGAGCGAGTCCTATTGGATTGCGGAATACATTGACTCATTTTTAAACCCCTTAGCCCCAAAACATCCGAGTTACATTAAAGACACACATCATTGCATTGAAATTGTTAGATCCCTAACTATCACTTCTAACACAATACTATTCACCATGGACGTCGATAACCTCTACACCAACATTGAGACGGATAGAGGAATTGAGGCGGTGAGAAATATTTTCAAGAAATAGTGGCAACCTGATAGACCGGATGCAATCCTTGTTCAACTATTACACTTCGGACTGACAACAAATGACTTTCAATTTAATAACAAACATTATCTACAGATTAAGGGTACAGCAATGGGCAAAAAATCTGCACCGGTTTATGCCAATATCTACATGGCCGAATGGGAAGAAACTGTCTTCAAAAAGTGCCCCAAGACACCATGATGCTGCTGCAGATATCTAGATGATATGTGGGGCATTTGGACACACACACAACTGGAATTTGACCAATTTGTACATATCCTGAACAATCATCACCCATCTATTAAAATCAAAGTCATTACACATGAACACACAATTGATGTTTTGGACATCACTGTATATAAAGGCAAATGGTGAATACAAATTAGCTCCTAACGTTTTCTTTAAACCGACAGACACTCATGCACTTCTGCACACGAACAACCATCACCCGAAACACGTTTTTCGGGGCCTCATCAAATCGCCATTGACAAGGTTCCACCGCATTTGCTCAGAAAACTCAGATTTTGAGACTGCAGTACATACTTTATTTACAGCTTTACAACATAGAGGATACACAAAAAGATTTCTTAGATATTTTAAGTCAAACTTTCTCGCAGAATTACATAATCCCTCCAGCAATAAAACTTTGTCCTCAAAAATACCTTTTGTAATACAGTACAACAGTAAAACCACACAAATAAATAAACTCATCAAAAAACATTTGAGAAATTTAAACAGGACATTGTTCCATTAGCCCATTGGGATATAGTCTCTGCCGACAAGAGAAGCAAGAACCTAAAAGACCTTTAGGTCAAGAGCAAACTACCCTTGGAAAAGACCTACAATTGTGGACGTGCCAACTGCACAAGCTGTAAATATTTTAAAATCACATCTATAATTCACAATCCCAGAGTAGGAAAAGTACCTCAATAAAACAAAAAGTAACATGCCAACATAAAAATTTGGTCTATGCTATACGGTGTAAAAGGTGTAATATTTTGTACATCGGCGAAACAGACTGACAGGACATTGCAGTGAGATCCGTACTTAGAAAATACATCAATTAATTAACATACATTTTGTAGAGCTTGGCCTTGATGCATTACAAATTATAGGCTAAGAAGCAAATAGCAAATGGTCAACTCCACAAAGAAAAAGACGTGAAAGACATTGGATTCTAAATCTTAGAACAAAGTCCCCGAACAGTCTAAATGAAAATTGAACAGAATTTTCAAACATGAATACATATTCCCTTGATAACAACGCTTATTCAGTCTTTCATCATACCCTGACCCCGAGTCTCGACCTTAACCTTAAACCCTGACCCCGGCCCTTGATCCCCACCCGAACACCTTGGGCCTTGAGCTTTGTATCTTGGACCTCACCCTAATCTTAACCCTAACTCTATCCCTAATCTTAACCCTAACTAGGGTATAGTAAACACAAATCTATCCCTAAACCACCCCCCCCCCCCCAATCCCCCCCAAAAAAACCTGGTCGCTTGAAGTTGTAGCCCCAGGTAAGGGACAGGGAACAAAAACAAGGTAAATTATGATCTTTTCATAACACCAAAATATATGTTCATATGTATGTTATATGACATACGCAAACCCTAACCCCAATACAACAATAACTTATACATCACCTATCCACACCCTAAAACACAACCCTAAGTCCCTGGAGGGGTAGATTTATCCAGACTCGAACCCTAAATTACAACAACCTTTACATCACCTATCCACACCCTAAAATCTAACCCGAAGCCCCTTGAGGGATACATTTATCCAGACACTGAGCCTAACCCTGGATTACAACAACCTTTACATTACCTATCCACACCCTAAGACCTGACCCTAACCCACCCGAACCTGACCATAATCACCTGAACCATAACCCTAACCTAACCTAACCCCAATTCTTGGCTAACCCTAACCGTAATTTCTTCCCTCATCCTAAAATTACTACAACTTTTACATCACCTATCCACACCCTAAAACCTAACCCCAAGTCCCTTGAGGGGAACATTTATTCGGATCCTAACCTGGTGCTTCAATTACAACTTTTAGACCATCATTCACACCCTACACCCTAACCCCAAGTCCCTTAATGGGAACTGTGGTAGTACCAGGTATTGCGGTACCTAAGAGGCTGATGTCCATTGGTTAGACCCAGGAGTCTACCAATGGCAGTTGTACGTAGCTCCGCCTGTCAAACGGTGCCGTCCCAGCAGCCTTCACTTTCTGTATCAAAGCTGCTGGGGAACAAGGTCTAGTAGATTAAAGCCTTCAGTTATGAAATCACTTCATCTTGAGTGTAATTGATCGCGCATCAATTTAATCTACTAGACTTAAGCTGGCAGGATGGATCTCCGAATCAAACCGGAGTGCCTTCAACTCAGCCCCCACGCGGAGAACTCGGCTGCAATATTTAAACGCTGGCTGGCGTGCTTTAACGGCTACCTCGAGACGGCCGGAGGCACCCCCACTGGACAGAAAATGCATCTCCTGCGCTCAAAGGTCAGCCCTGGGATCGACCCACTTATCGAGGAGGCGGAGAACTATGATGCCGCGATCGAACTGCTAGAAGGACATTATATCCGTCCTGTAAATCAGGTCTACGCACGTCACCTGCTTGCAACTAGACGGCAATGCCCCAGGGAATCGTTGGAAGATTTCTACCGGGCGCTACTGGTGCTGGGCTGAAACTGTGGCTGCCCGCACGTTTTGGGGGGCGAGCACACGGAACTTTAAATCAGAGATGCTTTCGTATCAGGTATGAGCTCCTCAGATATCCGCCGAAGACTTCTAGAAAGGGACACCCTGGGACTTAGAGAGGCACGGGCCCTGGCAGGGTCCATGGACGTTGCCTACAAAAACGCGCAGTCCTATGCGCCCGACCACGCGACGGCCCCCTGGGCTGCGTAGCACCCTGCAGACCTTCTCCCTGACCCCGCAGGCCTGCACTACGAGACGGCCCGCTATCGCCGCCGGGCCCCGGTTTCTTCTGCGGGCAGGCGAATCATCCCCGCCCGCACTGCCCGGCCCACACCGCCACCTGCAAAGGGTGCGGCAAGAAGGCCACTTTGTGGGGGTCTACTTGGCCCGCGCCGTGGTCGCGGTCTCCAGCGACTCCAGAGTGCCGCGGCAACCCCCCTTCAGGCCCCGACCGGCCAGCGCTCACCGCCACCCCCCCTATCCTAGGGCCACGTGCGACCCACGGGCGCGGCCATCTTGCCCCCCGGACACCACGCTGGACAGGTGGGCGCCGCCATTTTGTCCATTGCCGCCGCCATCTTGTTCATCCACGGACACCATGTGCGACCCATGGGTGACGCCATCTTGGATGGGGCCCCAGGTCCCCAGCACGGCCGACTACAGGCTGCCCGATCAGAACTCGCAACTGCTTCATCTGGCCTCGGTGACACTGGACCAAAGTCGACCCCGGACACTCGCAACAGCTACAACGACGGACTTCATCAGCGGCCATGAGACGTCTTGCCTGATTGACTCTGGGAACACGGAAAGCTTTGTTCACCCCGACACGGAGCTGTTCACTTGTAACCCACCCTGTAAACCAAAGGATCTCCCTGGCCTCCGGGTCACACTAGGTGGAGATAAAGGGGTTCTGCCTCGCAAACCTCACTGTCCAAGGCAGGAAATTCGACAATTTCCGCCTGTATGTCCTGCCGCACCTCTGCGCGGCTACCCTCCTGGGGCTGGACTTCCAATGCCATTTGCAAAGCCTGACCTTTAAATTCAGCGGCCCTATACCTCCCCTTACTGTCTGCGGCCTCGCGACCCTTAAGGTCGACCCGCCTTCCCTGTTTGCGAACCTCACCCCGGATTGCAAACCCATTCGCCATCCCCTGCCCAGACATGACCACAACCACCGTCATCAAGGCCCTCCAGGGTATCTTTACACTGTTCGGTTTCCCCGCGTACATACACAGTGATAGGGTGTCCTCCTTTATGAGCGACGAACTGCGTCAATTCCTGCTCAGCAAGGGCATCCTACGGACCAGGAATCTCCCAGTTTCCCGCTGGCAAGAAGTCCTCCCGATGGCCCTCCACGCCATCCGGTCGCTGCTCTGTACAACCACAAATCAGACACCTCATGAACGTCTCCTTGTTTTCCCCAGGATGTCCTCCTCCGGGACCTCGCTCCCAACCTGGCTAGCGACACCCGGACCCATCCTGCTTCAGAAGCACGTGAGGGTCCACCTGCTGCACGCTAACCCCCAGTACGCCTACGTGGCATTCCCTGACGGCCGGCAAGATACAGTCTCCCTTCGGGACCTGGCGCCAGCCGGAACCCCACACGCACCCGAACCATTACCCCCACCACTCCTGCCTAGGCCCGCCCACCCACCAATGCCCCCTACAGGCACCCCCCCCCCCCGGCGTGTCAACAGTTTGCCCCAACAGCGCCGCCTAGGGTTGACGAAGCTGCCAGGGAGGCCAAAACCATGGTCCCGGAGTCACAACCACCGGGACGCCCACCAGAATCACCACCGAAGCACAGACGCTCCAAAAGGACGACCAGGCCACCCGATCGACTGATTGCTTCACTGTGAACACTTTGTAAATATCCTCGACACCACGGTACCTCCATACCTGGTCATACCATGCTAAAGGCGACTGTTACCACTGGCCACCACCCCGGCCGGACTCTTTTTTAACAGGGGGTGAATGTGGTAGTACCAGGTATTGCGGTACCCAAGAGGCTGATGACCATTGGTTAGACCCAGGAGTCTACCATTGGCTGTTGTACGTAGCTCCGCCCTGACAGGCGGAGTATAAGAAACGGTGCCGTCCCAGCAGCCTTCAATTTCTGTATCGAAGCTGCTGGGGAACAAGTTCTAGTAGATTAAAGCCTTCGGTTATGAAATCACTTCGTCTTGAGTGTAATTGATCGCGCTTCAAAACATTTTCCAGGACCATACCCCTAAATATTAACCACTGTCTTACCCTCAGAAACCCACAACACTACAACTTAACCCGAGCTCACTACTATCCCATATTAGAAAAAAAATTCTCTGAAGTGAATAAATTAACAGATATATCTGTATGAACGGCAATGTGTGGAGTGAACTGGTGCAAGGAACGCTTACTTGGTGCTACTTAACCCCATAAAGGGTGATCTCCTCGCTGCAAAACCTTCCCAGCTACACGTTCAGACATTGAATCTGTTCAAAAATTCAAATAACTTAATAAATATTTTAACTTAATAAACTATATATGTTTTTTCACTTGGGATGTTAGTTAATAAATTTTTTAAATTTTAAAACCCTAACCCAACAACTTCTACATTTTTTTAATGCACCATCCTCCCAACCTTCTCCTTAATACAACTACAATCTAATCTTTGCTTCAAACTTTCTACTTTCCATTTGTCTCAAATTTCCAAAATACGTGTTTAGTTTCGCGAAAAGAGATGACGTAAAATCCTATGCGGAAAAAAAAGTTGAACGTGCGCCAGTTAAAGTGGCAGACGCTCCGGCACTGTATCCCTCATTGGGTGCAGACGGAAAGGGGAATCCCTCATCTGTCCGCAACCCTATAATTTCTCATCTTCTACCTCCTTCCCTTCTTAAATTGGGGTGTTACGTTAGTCATTTCCTTGTCCTCTGTGAGGCCCTTCACTACAGTGATCCCTGAAGGATCATCACCAATGGCTCCACAACCTCTGCAGTTATCTCCTTTGGTACCCTGCAGTGTACTCAATCCAGTCTGGGTGATTTATCCACCTTCAGACCTTTCAGCTTCCCCAGTACCTTCTCCTTAGTGATGGCCACTACACTCACCTCTGCCCCCGACTTTCTTTCCCCCACTCCCAGTTTTCCCTTTCCTCTGTTGAACTGCCCTCCTGCCCCTGGATTTGGAGCATCTTGTGAAGGCACTGCTAGAAGTTCCGCTCCAGTGCTTTTGAGCTGCCTGCTCCAGGTTTTTCGTGATTCTAAAGCCTTTAGAGGGTAGAGTGAGGGATAGCCAACAGCTCATGGAAAGCAATGGCATGCATGGTTTTATCAGTGCTGCCAATACAATTGATGACCTAAGCAGTCAATGGCCCACCCCACTGAGAGCAAAGTGTGGAGGGGAACTCATCAAGGACAGACAGTCAGTCAGTGCTCACTGGAGGGAACATTCTGAAGAATCCCTCGACCGAGACTCTGTCTTTGACTTCAACGTCCTCAAGTCAATTCCTCAGTATCCTGTCCCCGTGGTACCCCGTGAGTGAAAAAGCCATTCAACAGCTGGAAAACACCACGACCTCTGGAGCAGAATGAATCCCTGCTGAAATTCTAAAGCATGGCAGGGTTACACTCCTGGCATAGCTACACAATCTCATATTCCTCACCTGGGAAGAAGGATGCATGCCGGGGATCTCAGACACTGTGACTGTATTGAAGTCAGACAAGTCAGGTCAGATTGTGGTAATTACACAGGGGACTCGCTGCTGTCTGCCAGAGAAGATCATTGCCAGGGCAGCACGGTGGCGCATTGGTTAGCATTGCTGCCTCATGGCACCGGGGTCCCAGAATCGATCCAGGCTCTGGGTCACTGTCCATGAAGAGTTTGGACATTCTCCTTGTGTTTGCGTGGGTTTCGCCCCCACAACCACAAAGATGTGCCGGTTAGCTGGATTGGCCACGCTAAATTGCCCCTTAAATTGGAAAAAATGAATTGTGTACACAAAATCTTTTTTTTTTTTAAAGAGATCATTGCCAGGATCCTCCTCAATGATCTCATCTTAGCGGCAAAGAGTCACAGTTAGGTTTTCTCACTTCGTGAGGCACCAAAGACATTCTACAATATGTGACAAACTCAAGCAAAATACAAGGAACAGCACCAATCACAGGTCTTTTCCTTTTTTAAAATAAATTTAGAGTACCCAATTCTTTTTTTTTTCCAATTGAGGGGCAATTTAGCGTGGCCAATCCACCTACCCTGCATATCTTTGGGTTGTGGGGGTGAAACCCACGCAGACATGGGGAGAATGTGCAAACTCCACACGGACAGTGACCCAGGGCCGGGATGCGAACCTGGGTCCTCAGCGCAGCAGTCCCAGTGCTAACCGCTGTGCCACATGCTGCCCCTCACAGGTCTTTTCTGACATCACAAAAACACTTCACACTGTCAAAGTGATCTTTCATTCAGTATGTTCCTCAAATGTGGCTGTCCTCAGAACTTGTCCACCATCCTCCACCACGATGACACACAAGCCATATTCTCATCAATGGAAACACCCCAGACACTATCTCAATGAAGACTGGGATCAGACAAGACTGTGTCACTGCAGAAACCCTCTCCCCCTTCACGGTAGCACAGTGGTTAGCATTGTTGCTTCACAGCACCAGGGACTTTGGGTCACTGTCTGTGCGGAGTCTGCACGTTCTCCCCGTGTCTGTCTGGGTCTCCCACAAGTCCCAAAAGACGTGAGGTGAATTGTAAATTGAATTGGACATTCATTATTATTCTGAATTTTCCCTCAATTTACCCCAACAGGCGCTGGAGTGTGGCAATTGGGGGATTTTCACAGTAACTTGATTGCAGTGTTACATAGAAGATACATAGAAGATAGCAGCAGGAGGAGGCCTTTTGGCCCTTCAAGCTTGAAAGTTACTTGAAATGAAATGGATGAAAATTGTTTATTGTCACAAGTAGGCTTCAAATGAAGTTACTGTGAAAAGCCCCTAGTCGCCACATTCCGGCGCCTGTTCGGGGTGGCTGGTACGGGATTTGACCCGTGCTGCTGGCCTGCCTTGGTCTGCAAGGTTACTTAATGAAAGCTTACTTGTGACACCAATAAAGGTTATTATCCCACCTCCAGCAAATTACCCATGGGTGTGGAGATAATCGACAGGACAGGAACCGAACACCACCTTCAAAACAAAAACAGAATCGGTTCAACCGCAAACATTGAGCTCCAGTTTGCAGATGCCTGATCTGTTTGTTAAATCCATCCATCTCCCTTGATTCTATAACCATTAATACTTTCATGTCACAAACTTCTATCAATCTCAGTTTTTATAGTTTCTGTTGACTGAATCTGAACAGAATTCCAGATTTCACTATATTTTGTGAAGTGATTTCTGACATTGCTGCTGAACAGCCCAGTCTCAGTTAAACAAATAATTATTGATTTGGACATTTAAATGGTGACAATTATATTACTCTGAACTGGTAATGTAACACAATTTCAAAACCATAATGATAATTTGAGTAAAACACTGCAGAAGCTGGAAATGTGAAGTGAAAACACAAAGTTGTGGAAATCCTCAGCAGGTTTGGCAGCTTCTGTGAAGGGAGAAAGAGAGAGTTAACATTTCCAATGCAACCTGATTCTTCTTCAGAACTGAGTGTTTGCAGCATTGTGATTTCATTTGCCAAACATACTGAATGTGAACTTTGTGGTTCTTACAGATATCTGGCTGTAAATCTGATTTCAGACGTTCCTCTGAACACTTTTCAACCTCAGCTCCAGCTCATTGTCCTTCACTAAAGACCCGGGTAGAAAATCCCGCCACAAGATGGCGGCGGCCGCTGGGTGATGTCACCGGGGAGGAGGTCCCGCCCACTCCCTCGAAGTCCCGCCCACTCCCTCTTCCCGTACTAAGATGGCCGCCCAAGCGCACTGCTCCAAGAACAAAAGACCCGACTTCCATTCCCAAGATGGCGGCGTTCGCCGGTTGATCCGGGGCCTGTCACCGGGGAGGAAGTCCCGCCCACCCCGTCTTCCCTAACCAAGATGGCTATCCCAGCGCTCCGCGCCAAGAAAAGACCCGACTTCCATTCCCAAGATGGTGGTGGTCGCCGGTTGACCCGCGCCTGTCACAGTGGAGGAAGCCCTGCCCATACCCTCTTCCCATACTAAGATGGCCGCCCCAGCGCTCCGCTCCAAGAACAAAAGACCCGACGTCCTTTCCCAAGATGGCGACCGGTTGCAGGGAAAATCCAGACCCGGATTACTTTCTTCCTATCGGCGTCAATCACTCCCCAGCCATTATGAGTTGGAGCAGACACAGTGCGGGTGTGAAGCTGGACTCAGGCGGGTGAGTAGAGGCCCCAACCCCCCCCCAATAAGACCCACTGATTTGTTGTCAGTCTGCAGCCAGGAGCTGGAGAACTGAACCCAGGCAGAGGAGAGGGAGGGAGAAAACTGGGAGTGGAGGAAAGAAATGGTGCAGATGGTGAGATGGGTTTGGATTTCAGCCCAGGGAGAGTGTGTGGGACGGGGATTTACAGCTTTGGGGGAACAAGAGAGGAAAAAATGTTCCAGAGAAACTAGAATTGTCTGTTCAGAATTGCTATCCTGGACTTACAGTGATGACTTTTATAAACTCCTTTTACAGGATATTGGAAGTGGAGAATTGGCTGACAGAAAATTCAAACCAAACATCAAGGTCTGACAGAGTCACTCAATTTTTTTAAGCTGAATATCATCGGTATTTGAATGTGGAAGGAGTACTGTTTGTCTCAGGAAAAAGATAATGTTGTGGAGGAGAATGCTGAGACCCAGGCTATTAGAATAGATGGCATGGAGGTACGTAGAGAAGAGGTGTTGGCAATTCTGGACAGGCTGAAAATAGAGAAGTCCCCGGGGCCCGATGGGATTTATCCTAGGATTCTCTGGGAAGCCAGGGAAGAGATTGCTGAGCCTTTGGCTTTGATTTTTATGTCATCATTGGCTACAGGAATAGTGCCAGAGGACTGGAGGATAGCAAATGTGGTCCCTTTGTTCAAAAAGGGGAGCAGAGACAACCCCGGCAACTATAGACCGGTGAGCCTCACGTCTGTAGTGGGTAAAGTCTTGGAGGGGATTATAAGAGACAAGATTTATAATCATCTAGATAGGAATAATATGATCAGGGATAGTCAGCATGGCTTTGTGAAGGGTAGGTCATGCCTCACAAACCTTATCGAGTTCTTTGAGAAGGTGACTGAACAGGTAGACGAGGGTAGAGCAGTTGATGTGGTGTATATGGATTTCAGTAAAGCGTTTGATAAGGTTCCCCACTGTAGGCTATTGCAGCAAATACGGAGGCTGGGGATTGAGGGTGATTTAGAGATGTGGATCAGAAATTGGCTAGCTGAAAGAAGACAGAGGGTGGTGGTTGATGGGAAATGTTCAGAATGGAGTTCAGTTACAAGTGGTGTACCACAAGGATCTGTTCTGGGGCCGTTGCTGTTTGTCATTTTTATCAATGACCTAGAGGAAGGCGCAGAAGGGTGGGTGAGTAAATTTGCAGACAACACTAAAGTCGGTGGTGTTGTCGACAGTGTGGAAGGATGTAGCAGGTTACAGAGGGACATAGATAAGCTGCAGAGCTGGGCTGAGAGATGGCAAATGGAGTTTAATGTAGAGAAGTGTGAGGTGATTCACTTTGGAAGGAATAACAGGAATGCGGAATATTTGGCTAATGGTAAAGTTCTTGGAAGTGTGGATGAGCAGAGGGATCTAGGCGTCCATGTACATAGATCCCTGAAAGTTGCCACCCAGGTTGATAGGGTTGTGAAGAAGACCTATGGAGTGTTGGCCTTTATTGGTAGAGGGATTGAGTTCCGGAGTCAGGAGGTCATGTTGCAGCTGTACAAAACTCTGGTACGGCCGCATTTGGAGTATTGCGTACAGTTCTGGTCACCGCATTATAGGAAGGACGTGGAGGCTTTGGAGCGGGTGCAGAGGAGATTTACCGTGATGTTGCCTGGTATGGAGGGAAAATCTTATGAGGAAAGGCTGATGGACTTGAGGTTGTTTTCGTTGGAGAGAAGGTTAAGAGGAGACTTAATAGAGGCATACAAAATGATCAGGGGGTTAGCTAGGGTGGACAGTGAGAGCCTTCTCCCGTGGATGGAAATGGCTGGCACGAGGGAACATAGCTTTAAACTGAGGGGTAATAGATATAGGACAGAGGTCAGAGGTAGGTTCTTTACGCAAAGAGTGGTGAGGCCGTGGAATGCCCTACCTGCAACAGTAGTGAACTCGCCAACATTGAGGGCATTTAAAAGTTTATTGGATAAGCATATGGATGATAATGGCATAGTGTAGGTTAGATGGCTTTTGTTTCGGTGCAACATCGTGGGCCGAAGGGCCTGTACTGCGCTGTATCGTTCCATGTTCTATGTCTGTTCTGTTTGTTGGAAAAGATTTCAAACATCAGTGTAACTGGAAAAGCACAGAGACACACATACACAGTGAGTGTTCCAGTAAACTGAGTGTGGAAAGAGCTTTAAGCAGTTACACAGACAGAAAAACCATCACACCATTTACAGCGGAGAGAAACCCTACACGTGTTCTGTGTGGGCGAGAGTTCTATATAACTAACATAATTTTCGAGCTTTTACTCGATACTCGTCCTATGAAGGCAAGCATGCCATATGCTTTCTTTACCACCATTTCCACCTGTGCTGCCACTTTTAAGAATCTGTGGACCTACATGCCCAGATCTCTCGGTGTTTCTGCTCCTGATGGTTCTGCCATTTATTTTATAGGTCCCACCTGAATTGGATCTACCAAACTGCATCACCTTGCATTTGTCCGGGTTAAATTTTATCTGCCATTTCTCTAGCTAATTTTGCAGCCTATCTCTGCAGTTCTATTCTCTGACAATCTTCATCACTATCCGCAACTCCTGCAATCTTAGTATCATCCGCAAACTTGCTAATCAGACCCGCTATGTTTTCTTCCAAGTCGTTTATATATATATTACAAAGAGCAGAGGTCCCAGTACTGATCCCTGTGGAACACCACTAGTTACAGACCTCCATTCGGAAAAACACCCTTCTGCTGCTACCCTCTATGGCCAAACCATTTCTGGATCCATCCAGCTAGTTCACCCCGACCCCATGTGATCTATGTTTTTGCACCAGCCTGTCATGAGGGACCTTATCAAATGCTTTACTAAAGTCCATGTAGACTTCCCTCGTCAATCATTTTTGTCACCTCAAAAAACCCAATTAAATTAGTGAGACATGATCTCCCTCGCACAAAACCATGCTGTCTGTCGCTAATAAAACCATTCGCATCCAAATGTGCATTGATCCTATCTCTGAGAATCTTTTCCAACAATTTCACTATCACTGAAGTCAAGCTCACTGGCCCATAATTACCCGGATTATCCTTGCAACTCTTCTTAAATAACGGTACAACATTGGCTATCCTCCAATCCTCTAGGATCTCACCAGTGACCAATGAGGACACAAAGATTTATGTTCGAGACCCAGCGATTTCATCTCTTATGTCCCTCAGTAATCTGGGATAGATGCCATCTGGCCATGGGGATTTGTCTACTTTAATGCTTTTTTAAAAAAAAAGATATTTTATTGAAAATGTTTGGCCAAACATCACCGTACATTGTGTATCCTTTACACAGTAATATAACAGTACAAATAACAATGGCCTGTTTTATAAACAAAAAATAAATAATATATAACAAAAACTAAAACTAAATGGCAACTGCCTTGTCTCAGATAAACACTCTCCAAAAATATGATTTAACAGTCCAATATACAATTATCTATAACAACAACCTATACATATTATACATATATATTAACAACCCTGAGAGTCCTTCTGGTTCCTCCCCCCCCCCCTCTCTTCCCCCCTCCCCCTCTCTTCCCCCCCTCCCCCTCTCTTCCCCCCCCCTCCCCCTCTCTTCCCCCCCTCCCCCTCTCTTCCCCCCCTCCCCCTCTCTTCCCCCCCTCCCCCTCTCTTCCCCCCCTCCCCCTCCCCCTCCCCCTCTCTTCCCCCCCCTCCCCCTCTCTTCCCTCCTCCCCCTCTCTTCCCCCCTCCCCCTCTCTTCCCCCCCTCCCCCTCTCTTCCCCCCCTCTCTTCCCCCCCTCCCCCTCTCTTCCCCCCCTCCCCCTCTCTTCCCCCCCCTCCCCCTCTCTTCCCCCCCCTCCCCCTCTCTTCCCCCCCTCCCCCTCTCTTCCCCCCTCTCTTCCCCCCCCCTCTCTTCCCCCCCCTCCCCCTCTCTTTCCCCCCCCTCCCCCTCTCTTTCCCCCCCCTCCCCCTCTCTTTCCCCCCCCTCCCCCTCTCTTTCCCCCCCCTCCCCCTCTCTTCCCCCCCCCCACCGGGCTGCTGCTGCTGTCTTCTTCTTTTCCATTCCCTCTATCTTTCTCTGAGGTATTCGACGAACGGTTGCCACCGCCTGGTGAACCCTTGAGCCGATCCCCTTAGGACGAACTTAATCCTTTCCAGCTTTATAAACCCTGCCATGTCATTTAGCCAGGTCTCCACCCCCGGGGGCTTGGCTTCCTTCCACATCAACAGTATCCTGCGCCGGGCTACTAGGGACGCAAAGGCCAAAACATCAGCCTCTCTCGCCTCCTGCACTCCCGGCTCTTCTGCAACCCCAAATATAGCCAACCCCCAGCTTGGTTCGACCTGGACCCCCACTACTTTCGAAAGCACCTTTGTCACCCCCACCCAAAACCCCTGTAGTGCCGGACATGACCAGAACATTGATTCGCTGGGCTTCTCGAGCATCTCGCACACCTATCGTCTACCCCCAAAAATTTACTGAGCCGTGCTCCAGTCATATGCGCCCTGTGTAACACCTTAAATTGTATCAGGCTTAGCCTGGCACAAGAGGACGATGAGTTTACCCTACGTAGGGCATCAGCCCACAGCCCCTCCTCAATCTCCTCCCCCAGCTCTTCTTCCCATTTCCCTTTCAGCTCATCTACCATAATCTCCCCCTCGTCCCTCATTTCCCTATATATGTCTGATACCTTACCGTCCCCCACCCATGTCTTTGAGATCACTCTGTCCTGCACCTCCTGCGTCGGGAGCTGCGGGAATTCCCTCACCTGTTGTCTCGCAAAAGCCCTCAGTTGCATATACCGGAATGCATTCCCTTGGGGCAACCCATATTTCTCGGTCAGCGCTCCCAGACTTGCAAACTTCCCATCCACAAACAGATCTTTCAATTGTGTTACTCCTGCTCTTTGCCATATTCCAAATCCCCCATCCATTCTCCCTGGAGCAAACCTATGATTATTTCTTATCGGGGACCCCACCAAGGCTCCTGTCTTTCCCCTATGCCGTCTCCACTGCCCCCAAATTTTCAAAGTAGCCACCACCACCGGGCTTGTGGTGTATTTCTTCAGTGAGAGCGGCAATGGGGCCGTCACCATAGCTTGTAGGCTAGTCCCCCTACAGGACGCCCTCTCCATCTCTTCCACGCTGCTCTCTCCACTTCTCCCATCCACTTACTCACCATTGAGATATTGGCGGCCCAGTAGTACTCACTTAGGCTCGGTAGTGCCAGCCCCCCACCCCCCTATCCCTACTGCGCTGTAAAAATCCCTTCCTCACTCTCTGGGTCTTCCCGGCCCACACAAAACTCATGATACTCTTTTCAATCCTTTTGAAAAAAGCCTTTGTGATCACCACCGGGAGGCACTGAAACACAAAAAGGAATCTCGGGAGGACTACCATTTTAACCGCCTGCACCCTCCCTGCCAATGACAGGGATACCATGTCCCATCTCTTGAAGTCCTCCTCCATCTGTTCCACCAACCGCGTTAAATTTAACCTATGCAATGTGCCCCAATTCTTGGCTATCTGGATCCCCAAGTAACGAAAGTCCCTTGTTACCTTCCTCAGCGGTAAGTCGTCTATTTCTCTGCTCTGCTCCCCTGGATGCACCACAAACAACTCACTTTTCCCCATGTTCAGTTTATATCCTGAGAATTCTCCAAACTCACGAAGTGTCCGCATTATCTCTGGCATCCCCTCCGCCAGGTCCGCTACATATAGCAGCAAATCGTCCGCATACAGAGATACCCGGTGTTCTTCTCCTCTGAGTACTCCCCTCCACTTCCTGGAACCCCTCAATGCTATTGCCAGAGGCTCAATCGCCAGCGCAAACAATAATGGGGACAGAGGGCATCCCTGCCTTGTCCCTCTATGGAGCCGAAAGTATGCAGATCCCCGTCCATTCGTGACCACACTCGCCATCGGGGCCCTATAGAACAGCTGTACCCATCTAACATACTCATCTCCAAAACCAAATCTCCTCAGCACCTCCCACAAATAATCCCACTCCACTCTATCAAATGCTTTCTCGGCATCCATCGCCACCACTATCTCCGCTTCCCCCTCTGGTGGGGGCATCATCATTACCCCTAGCAGCCTCCGTATATTCGTATTCAGCTGTCTCCCCATCACAAACCCAGTTTGGTCCTTGTGGACCACCCCCGGGACACAATCCTCTATCCTCATTGCCATTACCTTAGCCAGAATCTTAGCGTCTACATTTAGGAGGAAAATAGGTTTATAGGACCTGCATTGCAGCGGGTCTTTTTCCTTCTTTAGGAGAAGCGATATCGTTGCCTCAGACATAGTCGGGGGCAGCTGTCCCCTTTCCTTTGCCTCATTAAAGGTCCTCATCAGTAGCGGGGCGAGCAAGTCCACATATTTCCTATAAAATTCAACTGGAAATCCATCCGGTCCCGGAGCCTTCCCCGCCTGCATGCTCCTAATTCCTTTCACTACTTCCTCTATTTCGATCTGTGCTCCCAGTCCCACCCTCTCCTGCTCCTCCACCTTAGGAAATTCCAGCCGGTCCAGAAAGCCCATCATTCTCTCCCTCCCATCCGGGGGTTGAGCTTCGTATAATCTTTTATAGAATGCCTTGAACACTCCATTCACTCTCTCCGCTCCATCTCTCCTTCCTCATCCCTCACTCCCCCTATTTCCCTCGCTGCTCCCCTTTTCCTCAATTGGTGGGCCAGCAACTTGCTCGCCTTCTCCCCATATTCGTACTGTACACCCTGTGCCTTCCTCCACTGTGCCTCTGCAGTACCCGTTGTCAGCAAGTCAAATTCTACGTGTAGCCTTTGCCTTTCCCTGTACAGTCCCTCCTCCGGTGCCTCCGCATATTGCCTGTCCACCCTCAGAAGTTCTTGCAGCAACCGCTCCCGTTCCCTACTCTCCTGCTTTCCTTTATGTGCCCTTATTGATATCAGCTCCCCTCTAACCACTGCCTTCAGCGCCTCCCAGACCAGTCCCACCTGGACCTCCCCATTATCATTGAGTTCCAAGTACTTTTCAATGCACCCCCTCACCCTTAGACACACCCCCTCATCTGCCATTAGTCCCATGTCCATTCTCCAGGGTGGGCGCCCTTCTGTTTCCTCCCCTATCTCCAAGTCCACCCAATGTGGAGCGTGATCCGAAATGGCTATAGCCGTATACTCCGTTCCCCTCACCTTCGGGATCAACGCCCTTCCCAAAACAAAAAAGTCTATTTGCGAATAGACTTTGTGGACATAGGAGAAAAACGAAAACTCCTTACTCCTAGGTCTGCTAAATCTCCATGGGTCTACTCCTCCCATCTGCTCCATAAAATCTTTAAGCACCTTAGCTGCTGCCGACCTCCTTCCAGTCCTGGACCTCGACCTGTCCAGCCCTGGTTCCAGCACCGTATTGAAATCTCCCCCCATTACCAACTTTCCCACCTCTAGGTCCGGGATGCGTCCTAGCATACGCCTCATAAAATTGGCATCATCCCAGTTCGGGGCATATACGTTTACCAAAACCACCGTCTCCCCCTGCAGTTTGCCACTCACCATCACGTATCTGCCCCCGCTATCCACCACTATAGTCTTTGCCTCAAACATTACCCGCTTCCCCACTAATATAGCCACCCCCCTGTTTTTCGCATCTAGCCCCGAATGAAACACCTGCCCCACCCATCCTTTGCGTAGTCTAACCTGGTCTATCAGTTTCAAGTGCGTCTCCTGTAACATAACCACGTCTGCCTTAAGTTTCTTAAGGTGTGCGAGTACCCGTGCCCTCTTTATCGGCCCGTTCAGCCCTCTCACATTCCACGTGATCAGCCGGGTTAGGGGGCTTTTTACCCCCCCCCCCTCGTCGATTAGCCATCCCCTTTTTCCAGCTCCTCACCCGGTTCCCACGCAGCTGTGTCCCCCCCAGGCGGTGCCCCCCCCCCCTGCTAGATCCCCCACTAGCGTAGTTACACCCCCATGTTGCTCCCAGAAGTCAGCAAACTCTGGCCGACCTCGGCTTCCCCCCGTGACCTCGGCTCGCACCGTGCGACGCCCCCTCCTTCCTGCTTCCCTATTCCCGCCATGATTATCCTAGCGCGGGAACTAAGCCTGCGCTTCCCCCTTGGCCCCGCCCCCAATGGCCAACGCCCCATCTCCTCCACCTCCCCTCCTCCCCCCATCACCACCTGTGGAAGAGAGAAAAGTTACCACATCGCAGGAGTAATGACATAAAACTCCTCTTTCCCCCCTTTTTACCCCCCTCTTCGCCCCCCATACTCGCCCCACCACTTTGTTTCAAACGTTCTTTTTTAATATCCCGCTCATTCCAATTTTTCTTCTACAATAAAAGTCCACGCCTCATCCGCCGTCTCAAAGTAGTGGTGCCTCCCTTGATATGTGACCCACAGTCTTGCCGGTTGCAGCATTCCGAATTTTATCTTCTTTTTGTGAAGCACCGCCTTGGCCCGATTAAAGCTCGCCCTCCTTCTCGCCACCTCCGCACTCCAGTCTTGGTATACGCGGATCACCGCGTTCTCCCACTTACTGCTCCGAGTTTTCTTTGCCCTTCTAAGGACCATCTCTCTATCCTTAAAACGGAGGAATCTCACCACTATGGCTCTAGGAATTTCTCCTGCTCTCGGTCCTCGCGCCATCACTCGGTATGCTCCCTCCACCTCCAGCGAACCCGCCGGGGCCTCCGCTCCCATTAACGAGTGCAGCATCGTGCTCACATATGCCCCGACGTCCGCTCCCTCCGCACCTTCAGGAAGACCAAGAATCCTTAAGTTATTCCTCCTCGCGTTGTTCTCCAGCATCTCCAGTCTTTCCACACATCGTTTATGGTGTGCCTCGTGCATCTCCGTCTTCACCACCAGGCCCTGTATGTCGTCCTCATTCTCGGCAGCCTTTGCCTTCACGACCTGAAGCTCCCGCTCCTGGGTCTTTTGCTCCTCCTTTAGCCCTTCGATCGCCTGTAATATCGGGGCCAACAGCTCCTTCTTCATTTCCTTTTTAAGTTCTTCCACACAACATTTCAAGAACTCTTGTTGTTCAGGGCCCCATGTTAAACTACCACCTTCCGACGCCATCTTGGTTTTTGCTTGCCTTACTTGCCGCTGCTCTAGAGGATCCACCGCAATCTGGCCACTTTCCCCTCCTTTTTCCATCGGTATCCAGGGGGGATTCCCTTCTGGTTTACCGCACAGTGTTTTTAGCCGTTAAAATTGCCGTTGGGGCTCCTATCAAGAGCCCAAAGGTCCGTTCCACCGGGAGCTGCCGAAACGTGCGACTTAGCTGGTCATCGCCGCACCCGGAAGTCCACTTTAATGCTTTTTAACATACGTAACACTTCCTCAATCATAATAACGGCCTGTTCTAAAGTGTTTACACATCTCTGAGACACCACCAATCAGCATGTCCCTCTCCTTTGTGAATACCGATGCAAAATACTCATTAAGGACCACACCTACTTCCTCTGATTCTACACATAATTTCCCTCCTTTGTCCTTGAGTGGACCAACTCTTTCTCTACCTACCCTCTTGTTCCTAATATATGTATAAATGCCTTGGGATTCTCCTTAATCCTATCTGCCAAGGACATTTGGTGACCCCTTTTTCCCCTCCTAACTCCCTGCTTGAGCTCTTTTCTACTTTCCTTGTATTCCTCAAGTGCTTCATCTGTTTTAGTTGCCTTTACCTCACATATGCATTTTTTTCATTTTGACAAGATTCTCAATTTCCCTGGTCATCCATGGTTCCCGAATCGTGGGCGGGATTCTCCACTCCCGCGCCGAAGTGCCCACGCCCTCGTGAACGGCGTCGAGGTTCACGCCGGCGCGAAACGGCCCCTATCCAGACCGATTCAGGGCCCGATAATGGGCTAGGAGCGGGGCCGCGTCATCTACACGCGCCAGGCCTTGTCGCCGCGTAAAGGCGGCACCGCATACCTGACGCGGCCGGCGCCGCATAACTGGCGTCACCCGCGCATGCGTGGTTGCCGTCCTCCCTGAGTCCGCCCCGCAAGACGATGGCGGACGGATCTTGTGGGACTGCGGAAGGAAGGAGGTTCTCCTTCAGAGAGGATGGCCCGACAATCAGTGGGCACCGATCGCAGGCCACCCCACATTTGAGGTACCCCCGGTGCAGGATCCACCCACCCCCCGCAGGCCGCCGCCCACCCCCCCTCCTCACCCCCCAGCATTCCCGCGCTGTTCCCTACGGCAGCGACCAGGTGTGGACGGCGCCGCGGGGAACCCGCCGTTTTGGGCTGGCCACTCGGCCCATCCGGGCCTGAGAATAGCAGGGGTGCCGGAGAATCGCCATTTTGGGTGTCTCGGGCGATTCTGCGGCCCACGGAACTCAACGGGGCCGTTCCCGCCACTTGGGAGAATCGTGGGAGGGCGTCGGACCGGCGTCGCGGGAAATTTTTGGCGGCCCAGGCGATTCTCCCAACCGGCGCGGGAGTGGAGAATCGCACCCCCTGCCTTTCCTGTCCTTCATTTTTACCGGCACATGCCTGTCCTGCACTCCCATCTACTGCTCCTTAAGAGACTCACACATGTCAAATGTGGATTTACCCTCAAACAGCCTCTCCCAAACAACAGCATCCAAATCCTGCCTAATCTGGTTGTAGTTAGGCTGATCCCAATTTAGCACCTTAACCCGAGGACAGCACTCATCCTTTTCCATGAATATCCGAAAGCTTACGGAATTGTGGTCACTGTTCGCCACATGTTCTCCCACTGCAACTTTGATGACATGGCCAGGCTCGATCCCTAGTACTAGGTCCAATACAGCCCCCTCTCCAGTCGGACTACCCACATATTGCTCCAAAAAACCATCTTGGACACACTTAACAAATTCCTCACCATCCAGACCCCTCGCCCTAACGGATCTCCACTCAATATCAGGAAAATTAAAGGCTCGTGGGAGGGAGGGAAGCAGCAGAGGCAGCTGATCGGATTTACTCAATCTCAGTCACAAAGAAGCTCCACAAGCTCCTCACACGTCTTGTTGGAGGTGAGGATGGAAGAGACAGGGGAGAGCGAGAGTACTTCAAAAGGAACTAACTTATGTCGGAGATATTAAAACGTTTCAGCACTCTGCGTATTTAACACAAATCTAATTTATTTGACTTTTAGCCAGAATATTAGCCCCTGTAAATGGGCTGGATTTTGTTATCAGCAGAAAGAGACCCAAATGAACATGGTTCAGCCCTGATTGTGAGGAACAGCAAAATCCAATCACGATGGTTACTTGTGGCCTCATTGGTGTCTCAGCAGGTGGGATGAAGTGGTGAATCCCTTCCCACACTTGGAGCAGGCGAATGGCCTCTCCCCAGTGTGAATTCGCTGGTGTACAGTGAGCTGAGATGAATGTCTGAATCCAGTCCGCAGTGAGAGCACCTGAACGGTCTCTCGTCAGTGTGAACACGTTGATGGCTCATCAGTTCCCCAGAACTTTTATAGCACTTCCCGCAGTCTGGACATTGAAACGGTCTCTCATCAGTGTGAACTCGCTGGTGCTTCTGCAGGTTGGATGACTGAGTGAATGCCTTCCCACACTTGGAGCAGGGGAATGTCTCTCCCCAGTGTGAACTCGCTGGTGTGCGGACAGAGTGGATGACTCAGTGAATCCCTTCCCACACTGTGAGCAGGTGAATGGTCTCTCCCCAGTGTGACTGCGTCGATGAGTTTCCAGCTGGGATGGGGCAGTGAATCCTTTCCCACAGTCCCCACATTTCCACGGTTTCTCCTCAGTGTGACTGCATTTGTGTCTCGTGAGACCTGATGATTGACTGTATCCTCGTCCACACACACAACACGTGTACGGTTTCCCCGCACTGTGAACGATGCTTTTTCCTTCCATGTTCAAAGTACGATGATATTCAGGAGATGATAAATTGAGGACTCTGTCAGATCCTGATGTGATGCTTGGTTTGAGTTTCCGGACTTTGAATCTTCCCCTTCGAACACCCTGTGAAACTGATTTAAAACAGAAAATAGGGAATGAGAGAGAACGCACAAAACACAAAGGCAGGTTGTGAAATTGAGCTGAATGAATCTGGTCATTTGTGGGGACGGCACTGGGAAAAAGTAACCATGAAAACTGCTGGATTGGCATAAAAACCCAACTGGCCTCTTTGGGAGGAGAGAGATAGATTGTGGTCTGAAGCTTTTTAAGTTACATCAATTCAAATGTCTGTTTAGCACAGGGCTAAATCGCTGGCTTTGAAAGCAGACTAAGGCAGGCCAGCAGCACGGTTCAATTCCCATACCAGCCTCCTCGAACAGGCGCCGGAATGTGGCGACTAGGGGCTTTTCACAGTAACTTCATTTGAAGCCTCCTTGTGACAATAAGCGATTTTCATTTTGTTTCATTCATTCATTCATTTCATCTTGAGTTTCATAAACAGTAACCAAAGAGAAAATGCTAGAAAACCTCAGCAGGTCTGGCAGCATCTGTAGGGAGAGAAAAGACCTCACGTTTCGAGTCCGCTGACCCTTTGTTAGCTCTTTTCTCTCCCAACAGATGCTGCCAGACCTGCTGAGGTTTTCCAGCATTTTCTCTTGGTTTCAGATTCCAGCATCTGCAGTAATTTGCTTTTATTCATAAACAGTAATCTTGATACCAAAACGTTGCTTCTGGTGGCACGGTGGTTAGCACTGCTGCCTCACAGCGCCAGGGACCCGGGTTCAATTCCGGCCTTGGTGACTGTCTGTGTGGAGTTTGCAATTTCTCCCCGTGTCTGCGTTGCTTTCCACCCAGTGCTCAGGATTTCTCCATCAGTCCAAAGAAGGGCAAGTTAGGTGGATTGGCCTTGATAAATTGCCCCTTAGTGTCCAGGGATGTGCAGGTTCGGTGGGGCTATGGGGTTACAGGGACAGGGGTGTGGGCCTAGGCAGGGTGCCCTTTCAGAGAATCAGTGCAGCCTCGATGGGCCAAATGGCCTTCTGCACTGTAGGAATTCTATGGTTCTAATTCTATTCTATGAATCTTTATAAAGCTCTGGTCACCACTCTTCAGGAAGAATATGAAGGTTCTTGGAGAAGGTGCAGAGGAGATTTACCAGAATGGTTCCAGCAAAGGAGGTTGAGGGGAGATTTGATTCAGGGACACAAGATTATGCCAGATTTCCATCGGGTGGACAAAGAAACTCTGTTTCCATTCACTGATCGTACACGCAGCCGGGACACAGATTTAAAGTTTTGGGTAAAACCTGGATTGAACGATATAAGATCCTGAGGGGTCTTGACAGGGTGGATGTGGAGAGGATGTTTCTCTTGTGGGAGAATCTAGAACGAGGGCATCCATTTCAGATGGAGATGAGGATTTTTTATTCTCTTGAGGGTTGTAAGACTTTGGAAATCACGTCCTTAAAAGGCAGCGGAAGCAGAGTCCTTGGATATTTTTAAGGCAGAGCTGGATAGATTCTTGATGAGCAAGGAGGTGAAAGGTTATCGGGGTTGTGGTAATACCAGGTATTGCAGTACCTGAGAGAGGAATGACCATTGGCTAGACCGCGGGGTCTACCATTGGGCAATGTACATAGCCCCGCCCTGAGAGGCGGGGTATAAGAACAGATGCCGTCCCAGCAGCCTCCACTTCTGTAACATCGCTGCTGGGTACAGTTCTATCTGATTAAAGCTGAATCGATATGACTCCTCGTGGTCTCAAGTGTATTGATTGTGCATCAATTTAATCAGATAAGTACTTTTGAAGGATGGACCTCCGCATCAAGCCGGCGTGCCTTCAGCTCAGCCCGCACGCAGAAAACTCTGCCGCGATTTTTAAGCATTGGCTGGCATGCTTCCAGAGCTACCTCGATACGGCTGCCGACACCCCCACGGAAAGGCAGAAGATACACCTCCTACGCTCGCGGTTCAGCCCGGCGATCTACCCCCTGATCGAAGGGGCGGCGAACTATGATAAAGCCATGGAACTGCTGGAAGGACATTACATTCGTCCACTGAACCAGGTAGCGTGCATCAGGGGTAGACAGGTATGTGGAGTTAAAGTGAGAGTTTGGTGAGTGAGGGAGTTCGGTGAGGAGGGAGCAAGGTGCTCCTTTCATTTAATTTCCGACATTTCCTCAAAAAGTGTGAAGGGAGCTGGGAGTTTACAGAGAGAGCAGCTGCCTGGGAGCAGCGTCGGAGGGCAGAGTTCCAGTTGGTTCACAGGGCAGCGACATTCCAGAAGATAACAGTTGTTTGATTTTGGGGTTTTTAATTTTTTTTAATTATTTTATTTGTGTTTGTTTTGTTTTTTGGGGGCAGCAAGCTATCTTTGTATCGTTTAGCAGAATCACCAATTTTAGAGGCTTCACTTGAGAGAGTAGAAGCGGTATATATGTATTTTATTTTTAAGGGCCGAACGCATGTTTAATCTTTTTTTTCCCCTTTAAATCTCTTTGGGAATTCAGATCAGAGGGGATGGAAGCTAGGGCAGTTGTTTGCTCCTCCTGTAGGATGTGGGTGGTGAGGGACACCGGTACACCTGCGGTAAGTGCATCCAACTCCAGCTCCTCAGAGACTGCGTTAGGGAACTGGAGCTGGATGAACTTCGGATCGTCCGGGAGGCAGAGTGGGTGATAGAGAGGAGTTACAGGGAGGTAGCCACACCCAAGGTGCAGGACAAGAGTAGCTGGGTTACAGTCAGGGGAAGGAAAAGGAACGGGCAGACAATGCAGGGATCCCTCGTGCGTTCAAAACAAGTATAACGTTTTGGATGCTACCAGGGGAGGCCCTAGCAGCCAGGTCTCTGCCACTGAGCCCGCCTCTGTGGCTCAGAAGGGAAGGGGGAGAATAGAAAAGCAATAGTGGTAGGAGACTCAATGGTTAGGGGAACTGATAGGAGGTTCTGTGGTCACGAACGAGACTCCCGGAAGGTATGTTGCCTCCCGGGTGCCAGGGCCAGGGATATCTTGGATCGAGTCTACAGGATTCTTAAGGGGGAGGGGTAGCAACCAGAAGTCGTGGTGCACATAGGCACCAATGACATAGCTGAGAAAAGGGATGAGGATTTAAAAAGTGATTTTAGGGAGTTAGGTTGACAGCTAAAGAGCAGGACAAGCAGAGTAGTGATCTCAGGATTGCTACTGGTGCCACGTGCAAGTGAGGCAAGGAACAGAGAGCGAGTGCAGCTGAACACGTGGCTACAAGGCTGGTGCAGGAGGGAAGGCTTCAGATATGTGGATCACTGGGATAGCTTCTGGGGAAGGTGGGACTTGTGCATGAAGGACGGATTGCACATAAACTGTCTTGGGTGGGTGGTTTTCTGGAGCTGTTCAGGAGGATTTAAACTAGTTTGGCAGGGGGATGGGAACCAGAGCTATGGATCAGAGGACAGGGTAGCTGTTGAACAGGCAGAAATCGTATGCAGCGAGTCGGTGAGGAAGGATAGACAGTTGATAGGGCAAAGTTGCACTCAGCGGAATGGGTCAAAGTGCGTCTGTTTCAATGTAAGGAGTGTCAGGAATAAGGGAGATGAACTTAGAGCATGGATCAGTACGTTGATCGGCGATGTTGTGGCCATTACGGAAACATTACTGCAGCAGATCTTGGAAAGGTGCAGAAGTAACAGAGTTGTTGTCATGGGTGACTTCAACTTCCCTAATATTGACTGGAACCTCCTTAGTGCAAATGGTTTGGATGGAGCAGATTTTGTCAGGTATGTACAGGAAGGATTCCTGACTCAATATGTAGATAGGCCGACTAGGGGGGGGGGGGGGGGGAGGCCATATTGGACTTGGTGCTCGGCAACGAACCAGGCCAGGTGTCAGATGTCTCGGTGGGACAGCATTTTGGTGACAGTGACCACAACTCCTTGACCTTTACCATAGTCATAGAGAGGGATAGGAACAGACAATATGGGAAGGTGTTTAATTGGGGGAGGGGAAATTATACTGCTATTAGACAGGAGCTGAGGAGCATAAAGTGGGCACAATTGTCCTTGGGGGAAATGCACAACAGTAATGTGGGGGATGTTTAAGGAGCACTTGCTGCGAGTGCTGAATAGTTTTGTCCCAGTGAGACGAGGAAGGAATGGTAAGATGAAGGAGCCTTGGATGACAAGAGAAGTTTGCACTGAGTGCTGAATTTGGTGCATTTGAGTGCTATAGTGAGCGTTTGGTGACTGAGGGAGTATAAGGCTTCATTTTTATCTAAAGTCTAGACTTTCTTTTCTTTAGTTAATTAACTTAAAAGTTGCTGTTTGGTTTAGAAGAAGGTGAATTTTCAATCAGCTTTAAACAAAGCTTCTACTTGTAGGCACTTGCAGCTGGAGCTTGTTAATTAGTTAATTGGATTAGGCCAGTTTTCAGAGGCTAGATTCACAGTATAAAAGTGATCCCCGACAGTGCAGACTTTGTTTGCACTGAGTGCTGAATTTGGTGCATTTGAGTGCTATAGTGAGCGTTTGGTGACTGAGGGAGTATAAGGCTTCATTTTTATCTAAAGTCTAGACTTTCTTTTCTTTAGTTAATTAACTTAAAAGTTGCTGTTTGGTTTAGAAGAAGGTGAATTTTCAATCAGCTTTAAACAAAGCTTCTACTTGTAGGCACTTGCAGCTGGAGCTTGTTAATTAGTTAATTGGATTAGGCCAGTTTTCAGAGGCTAGATTCACAGTATAAAAGTGATCCCCGACAGTGCAGACTTTGTTTGCACTGAGTGCTGAATTTGGTGCATTTGAGTGCTATAGTGAGAGTTTGGTGACTGAGGGAGTGCTGAATTTGGTGCATTTGAGTGCTATAGTGAGAGTTTGGTGACAGAGAGTTAGGTGAGGAGGGAGTAAGGTGCTCCTTTCATTTTGTTTCCTACATTTCCGCAAAGAGTGAGAAGAGAGCCAGCAGTTTACAGAGAGTGCAGCTGACTGGGAGCAGAGTCGGAGGGCGGAGATCCAATTGGTCCACAGGGCAGCTATATTCTGTAAGGTAAGAGGGGATGGAGGCTAGGCCAGTTGCATGCTCCTCCTGTAGGATGTGGGTGGTGAGGGATACCACCGGTGTCCCCGCTGACTATACCTGCGGGAAGTGCACCCAACTCCAGCTCCTCAAAGACCGAGTTAGGGAACTGGAGCTGAAGCTGGATGAACTTTGGATCATCCGGGAGGCAGAGGGGGTGATAGAGAAGAGCTACAGGTAGGTAACCACACCCAAGGTACAGGACAAGAATAGCTGGGTTACAGTCAGGGGAAAAAAAAAAACAGGCACACAGTGCAGGGATTCCTCATGGCCGTTCTAAAGATAGTCAGCATGGCTTTTGAGGGGTAGGTTATGCCTCACAAGCCTCATTGAATTGTTTGAGGATGTGACGAGACACATTGATGAAGGTCGGGCAGTGGATGTGGTGTATATGGATTTCAGTCAGGCATTTGATAAGGTTCCCCATGGTAGGCTCATTCAGAAAGTTAGGCGACATGGGATACAGGGAAATTTGGCTGTCTGGATACAGAATTGGCTGGCCGAAAGAAGACAGCGAGTGGTAGTGGATGGAAAGTATTCCGCCTGGAGGTCGGTGACCAATGGTGTCCCGCAGGGATCCGTGCTGGGACCTCTGCTCTTTGTGGTTTTTCAATGACTTGGATGAGGAAGTGGAAGGGTGGGTTAATAAGTTTGCCGAAGACACTAAGGTTGGTGGCGTTTTAGCTAGTGTTGAGGGCTATTGCAGGTTACAACAGGACATTGACAGGACGCAGAGCTGGGCTGAGAAGTGGCAGATGGCGTTCAACCTCGATAAATGTGAAGTGATTCATTTTGGAAGGTCGAATTTGAATGCTGAATACAGGGTTAAAGGCAGGATTCTTGGAAGTGTGGAGGAACAGAGCGATCTTGTTGTCTACGTACATAGATCCTGCAAAGTTGCCACCCAGGTTGATAGGGTTGTTAAGAAGGCGTATGGTGTGTTGGCTTTCATTTACAGGGGGATTGAGTTTCAGAGCCGTGAGGATTTGCTGAAGCTTTACAAAACTTGGAATATTGTGTCCAGTTCTGGTCGCCTCATTATAGGAAGGATGTGGATGCTTTGGAGAGGGTACAGAGAAGACTTACAAAGATGCTGCCTGGACTGGAGGGGCATGTCTTATGAAGAAAGGTTAAGGGAGCTAGGGCTTTTCTCACTTAAGCGAAGAAGGAAGAGAGGTGACTTGATAGAGGTGTACAAGGTGATGAGAGGCATGGATAGAGTGGAGAGCCAGAGACTTTCCCCAGGGCGGAAATGGCTGTCACGAGGGGACATAATTTTAAGGTGATTGGAAGAAGGTACGGGGAGATGTCAGAGGTAGGTTCTTTACACAGAGTGGTGGTTGCGTGGAATACACTGCCAGCAGAGGTGGTGGAGTTGAGTCATTAGGGACACTTAAGCGACTCTTGGACAGGCACATGGACTGCAGTAAATTGAAGGGGTGTAGGTTTGGTTGATCTTAGATTAGGATAAATAGTCGGCACAACATCGTGGGCCGAAGGGCCTGTACTGTGCTGTACTGTTCTATGTTCGATATGTTTTTACACAGCGAGCGGCAATGACCTGAAACTTGCTGCCTATGAGGGAGAAGGTAAAATTTGAATTCATTTAAAGTTGACCAAAGACCCTGAAACCATTGTCGATTGTTGGTTCACTCATGTCCTTCAGTGAAGGAAATCTATCCTTCCCTTGTCTGGCCTACATGGGACTCCAGATCCACAGTCAGCTGGTTGACCCTTAAAATGCTCTCTGAGTACACTTCCTGGACCAGCTGGAGTTCCCGAGGGTTGAGGAGCAGGAGGTGGCAGGTTTGGGAGCGCAGATCGAGGTGGAGGAGGTGATTAAAGGAATTGGGAACATGCAGGCAGGAAAGGCCCCGGTACCAGATGGGTTCCCGGTGGAATTTTACAGGAAATATGTGGACCTACTGGCCCCACTCCTGACGAGAACCTTCAATGAGGCTAAGGAAAGGGGGACACTACCCCCGACAATGTCGGAGGCGACGATATCGTTGATCCTGAAACGAGACAAAGACCCGCTGCAGTGCGGGTCATACAGGCCCATCTCCCTCCTAAATGTAGATGCTAAGTTACTGGCCAAAGTGATGGCGACAAGGATAGAGGACTGTGTCCCAGGGGTGGTACATGACGACCAGACAGGGTTTGTTAAAGGGAGGCAATTGAATGCCAATATACGAAGGTTGCTGGGGGTGATGATGATGTCCCCACCGGAGGGGGAGGCGGAGATAGTGGTGGCGATGGATGCAGAGAAGGCATTTGATAGAGTGGAGGGGGACTACCTGTGGGAGGTACTGAAGAGATTTGGATTTGGAGAGGGGTTCATCAGATGGGTTCAGCTCCTGTACGGGGCCCCGGTGGCAAGCGTGGTTACAAATAGGCAACGATCCGACTATTTCCGATTACATAGGGGCACAAGACACGGGTGCCCCCTGTCCCCGTTACTGTTCGCGTTGGCAATCGAGCCATTGGCCATAGCACTGAGGGGCTCTAAGAAGTGGAGGGGGGTGCTCAGAGGAGGAGAGGAACATCGGGTGTCATTATATGCGGATGATTTGCTGCTATATGTGGCGGACCCAGTGGAGGGGATGCCAGAGATAATGCTGACACTCAGGGAGTTTGGAGAGTTCTCGGGATATAAATTGAATATGGGAAAGAGGGAACTTTTTGTGATGCACCTCGGGGAACAGGGCAGGGGGATAGACGATCTGCCGCTGAGGAGAGTAGCAAGGGATTTTCGATATCTAGGGATTCAGGTGGCCAGGAACTGGGGAACCTTGCATAAACTTAACTTGACGCGACTGGTAGAGCAGATGGAGGAGGACTTTAAGAGGTGGGACATGGTGCCCCTGTCATTGGCGGGTAGAGTACAGGCGGTTAAAATGGTGGTCCTCCCGAGGTTTCTTTTCGTGTTTCAGTGCCTCCCCATACTGATTACAAAGGCCTTTTTCATGAAAGTGGACAGGAGTATTATGAGCTTTGTGGGGGCTGGAAAGACCCAGAGGGTAAAGAGGGGGTCCCTGCAGCGCAGTAGGGACAGAGGGGGACTGGCACTGCCGAGTCTGAGTGACTATTATTGGGCCGCCAACGTGTCTAAGATATGTAAGTGGATGAGGGAAGAAGAAGGGGTGGCGTGGAAAAGGCTGGAGATGGCGTCCTGTAAGGGAACAAGTTTAAAAGCACTGGCGACGGCGCCGTTACCGTTCCCCCCGAAAAAATACACCACAAACCCAGTAGTGGTGGCGACTTTGAAGATTTGGGGGCAGTGGAGACGACATAGGGGAGTGACGGGTGCCTCGGTGTGGTCCCCGATAAGGAACAATCACAGGTTGTCCCGGGGAGGATAGATGGGGGATTCCAATCTTGGCAGCGAGCAGGAGTTGGGAAGTTGAAGGACTTGTTCTTGGACGGGTCGTTCGCGAGTTTGGGAGCATTGGTAGAAAAATACGGGTTGCCACCTGGGAATGCCTTCCGATATATGCAAGTGAGGGCATTTGCGAGGCAACAGGTGAGGGAATTTCCGCAGCTCCCGGCGCAAGGGATCCAGGACAGAGTGATTTTGGGGGCATGGGTCGGTGAAGGTAAAGTGTCCGATATATACAGGGAAATGAGAGACGAGGGGGAGACAATGGTAGAGGAGCTGAAGGGTAAATGGGAGGAGGAGCTGGGGGAAGAGATTGAGGTGGGGCTGTGGGCAGATGCCCTAAGTAGGGTAAATTCCTCGTGTGCCAGGCTTAGCCTGATCCAATTCAAGGTTCTACACAGGGCACATATGACGGGAGCAAGGCTGAGTAGATTTTTTGGAGTGGAGGATAGGTGCGGGAGGTGCGCGGGAAGCCCGGCGAACCACACCCACATGTTTTGGTCATGTCCGGTATTGCATGGGTTCTGGGTGGGTGTGGCAAGAGTGATCTCAAAGGTGGTGGGGGTCCGGGTCGAACCGAGCTGGGTGTTAGCTATATTTGGGGTTGCAGAAGAGCCGGGAGTGCAGGAGGCGAGAGAGGCCGATGTTTTGGCCTTTGCGTCCCGAGTAGCCCGGCGAAGGATTCTACTTATGTGGAAAGAAGCCAAACCCCCGGGCGTGGAGGCCTGGACAAACGACATGGCAGGGTTCATAAAATTGGAGCGAATAAAATACGCACTGAGAGGTTCGGCTCAAGGGTTCACCAGGCGGTGGCAACCGTTTCTTGACTATCTCACAGAGCGATCAGGGAAAACAGGAAAGACAGCAGCAGCAACCCAGGGGAGGGGGGGGGGGGGGGGGTGTATTCGGTGTTTGGGTTTCTTGTTCTTTTCTTTCTTTCCATGCTAGTTGTTTATATTTATTTTTTCAGTATTATTATTTCTCTTTTCTTGCTCTTTTTCTGCACTTGTTAGTTTAATATATTGTTTAAATAACGGTCAATGTACATTTTGTTACAAAATTGTAAAAATGGAAAATTCTTTTTGATCGAAAAACTTTAATAAAATATATATATTTTTTTAAATGATTGTAGTGCACAATGACCCCTAATACATACCACCACATTCACCTCTTGTTAAAAAGGAACCCGGCGGGGTGGTGGTTCGCATGATGGTAGTGGTTTACAAGGCTGGCCCTGGAACAAATTTCGGAAACTGTTACTACAGCTTTAGCCCTACACTGGGCTATGTACAAGTTTGTGAGAACTATTTACAATATGAGCAAAAAAAAACTTTTTTTTGTTACAACAACATTCTTGGTGTCACCCGGATTCCCCGAGTCAAGCGGGCGGTCTGGTCTTCCTCGTCGATCGCCTCAGCCCCGGTGGTGGTGCAGGTGCTTGCTCGGGCGTTGTCGTCTCTGGGAGCGTTTCGCTGTTTATTCCTGTCTTACTCCTGGGCGGGCACGGGAGGAGGACCGATCCCCCCGGGAAGGGGGGCGGTCGCGGGGTGCACCGGTGGCAGGGAGGGGATGATCGGTGTCGGGGGTGTGTGTGTGTTTCCGGTGGGCGCCAGGTCCCGCAGGGAGACCGTGTCCTGTCGGCCGTCGGGGTACGCCACGTAGGCGTACTGCGGGTTCGCGTGGAGAAGGTGAAACCTCTCGACCAACGGGTCCGATTTGTGCGCCCGCACATGTTTCCGGAGCAAGATGGGTCCTGGGGCCACGAGCCAGGTCGGCAGCGACGTTCCGGAGGAGGACTTCCTGGGGAAGCCAAGGAGGCGCTAATGAGGCGTTTGGTTAGTGGTGGTACACAGCAGCGACCGGATGGAGTGGAGAGCGTACGGGAGGACCTCCTGCCACCGGGAAACTGGGAGATCCCTGGACCGTAGGGCCAGTAGGACGGTTTTCCAGACCGTGCCATTCTCCCTCTCTACTTGCCCGTTCCCCCGGGGGTTGTAGCTGGTCATCCTGCTCGAGGCTATGCCCTTGCTGAGCAGGAACTGGCGCAGCTCGTCACTCATGAAGGAGGACCCCCCTGTCGCTATGGATATACGCGGGGCAACCGAACAGTGTGAATATGGTGCCAAGGGCTTTAATGACTGTGGCCGCTGTCATGTCAGGGCAGGGGATGGCGAAGGGGAAATGAGAGTACTCGTCCACCACGTTCAGGAAGTATGCGTTGCGGTCGGTGGAGGGGAGGGGCCCTTTGAAATCCAAACTGAGGCGTTCAAAGGGGCGGGAAGCCTTGATGAGGTGCGCTCTATCCGGCCTGAAAAAGTGCGGTTTGCACTCTGCGCAGATGTGGCAGTTCCTGGTGACTGTACGGACCTCCTCCACAGAGTAGGGGAGGTTGCGGGACTTTACGAAATGGTAGAATTGAGTGACCCCCCCGGGTGGCAGAGGTCCTCGTGGAGGGCTTGGAGGCGGTCTATTTGTGCGTTGGCACATGTGCCGCGGGATAGGGCATCGGACGGCTCGTTCAGCTTTCCGGGACGATACAAGATCTCATAGTTGAAGGTGGAGAGCTCGATCCTCCACCTTAGGATCTTGTCATTCTTAATTTTACCCCGCTGTGCATTATCGAACATGAAGGCTACCGACCGTTGGTCGGTGAGGAGAGTGATCCGGCCAGGTAATGTCTCCAATGTCGCACAGCTTCCACTATGGCATGGGCTTCCTTTTCCACTGAGGAGTGGCGGATTTCTGAGGCATCGAGGGTCCGGGAGAAAAAGGCCACGGGTCTGCCCGCTTGGTTAAGGGTGGCCGCTAGAGCTACGTCGGATGCGTCGCTCTCGACCTGGAAGGGGAGGGACTCATCGATGGCGCGCATCGTGGCCTTTGCGATATCCGCTTTGATGCGGCTGAAGGCCTGGCGAGCCTCTGTCGACAGGGGGAAGGTAGTGGACTGGATTAGCGGGCGGGCCTGGTCTGCGTACTGGGGGACCCACTGGGCGTAATATGAAAAAAAAACCAGGCAACGTTTCAGGGCTTTGTAGCAGTGGGGGAGGGGGAATTCCATAAGGGGGCGCATGCGTTCGGGGTCAGGGCCTATTACTCCATTGCGCACTACGTATCCCAGGATGGCCAACCGGTTTGTGCTAAAAACGTATTTTTCCTCGTTATATGTGAGGTTCAGGGCGTTAGCGGTCTGGAGGAACTTTTGGAGGTTGGCGTCATGGTCCTGCTGATCATGGCCGCAGATGGTTACGTTGTCGAGATACGGGAACGTGGCCTGCAACCCGTGCTGGTCAACCATTCGGTCCATCTCCCGTTGGAAAACCGAGACCCCGTTCGTGACGCCAAATGGGACCCTTAGGAAGTGGTATAGACGCCCGTCTGCCTCGAAGGCGGTGTACTTGCCGTCACCTGGGCGGATGGGGAGCTGGTGGTAGGCAGACTTGAGGTCCACGGTGGAAAAGACCTTATACTGGGCAATCCGATTGACCATGTCGGATATGCGGGGGAGAGGGTACGCATCTAGCTGCGTGTACCTGTTGATGGTCTGACTATAGTCTACGACCATCCTTTGCTTCTCCCCGGTCTTTACTACTACCACCTGGGCTCTCCAGGGACTATTGCTGGCCTGGATTATGCCTTCAGCAACCGCTGGACTTCAGACCGAATAAATATCCGGTCCTGGGCGCTGTACCGTCTGCTCCTAGTGGCGACGGGTTTGCAATCCGGGGTGAGGTTTGCAAACAAGGACGGCGGTTCAACCTTGAGAGTTGCGAGGCCGCAGATAGTGAGTGGGGGTATTGGGCTGCCGAATTGGAATGTTAGGCTCTGCAGGTTACACTGGAAATCTAATCCCAGTAATGTGAGCGCACAGAGTTGGGGAAGGACGTAGAGCCTATAGTTCTTAAACTCCTTCCCTTGCACCGTTAGGTTTGCGATGCAGAACCCTTTGATCTCTACGGAATGGGATCCTGCAGCTAGGGAAATCTTTTGCGTGCTTGGATGGATGATCAGAAAACAGCGTCTTACCGTGTCTGGGTGAATAAAACTTTCAGTGCTCCCGGAGTCGATCAGGCATGGCATCTCGTATCCGTTGACCAGCACCGTTGTTGTCGTCGTCTGGAGCATCCGGGGCCGCGATTGATCCAGTGTCACCGAAGCCAGTCGTGGTAGTAGTGTCGCGGCGTCTTCTTCGGACCCCGTGGAGCCGTCGATGCTGGGGTCCTTTGATGTCAACCAAGATGGTGGTCCATGAATCGCACGCGGCCTGGGGTGGACAAAATGGCCGCCCCCATGGATCGCACGTGGTCGGGGGTGGACAAAATGGCCACCCCCATGAATCACACGTGGCTGGGGGGTCACAAGATGGCGGCGCCCATCCTCCCCTCATGGTGCCCGGGACCCAAAATGGCGGCGCCCGCGGGTCGCACATGGGGCGCTGGGGGGGTGTTTGGGATGTGCTGGGCTCGTTCTTCTCCGGGGATTGCGGCGACCCCCCGGGACCGGCACACTGCCGCGTAATGGCCCTTTTTGCCGCAGCTTTTACAAATAGCTGCGCAGGCCGGGCAGCGCTGCCGGGGGTGTTTCGCTTGTCCGCAGAAATAGCAGCGGGCCCCCCCAAAATTAGCAGCGCGGCGTAGAATTCCTCTAGCGATTCTCCGGGACTTTGCCGTCTCGTCGCGAGTTGGTGGCGCGCGTAGACCTGGCTAACAGGCCGAACGTAGATGCCCTTCAGCAATGCGAGCACCGTCGGGAAATCCTCTGCGTCTTCTATGAGGGGGTAAATTTCCAGGCTTACCCTCGAATGCAGGACCTGCATTTTCTGGTCTTCTGTGACCGGCCGGGAGCCGTTCGGAGGTAGCCTTCAAAGCATGCTTGCCAGTGGTTGAATACTGCTGCCGAGTTCGCTGCGTGGGGGCTGATCCGCAGGCATTCCGGGGCGATCCGGAGCTCCATAGTCTTTTAAGCTCGCTTAATAAATTGTAGCGCACAATGACTTACGAGAGACGAGAAGTGATGAAGTCGATCCAGGCTTTATTAAGCGATGCTTGTCCCCAGCAGCTCAGCAACAGAATGAAGCTGCGGGGAGAAGCTCGGGTTCTTATACTCCGCCTTCCGGGCGGAGCCAGAAGTCGGCAGATCCAACCAGGACCCGGGATCTGTCAGCCAATAGCATCTCGGCTTCACAGGTCCCACATGACCCCTAATACATACCACCACAATGATCTGTTGAGTTGCTTGCAGAAAAATACTTTTCACTGTACCTCGGTACACGCGACAATAAACAAATCCAATCCAATCCCAAAACACAACACCCAACAATAACAGGTGAGCAGCAGCTGAGGAATGTTAGTTAGTTTTTTTTAACTTGCAGCTATACTGTAAATCAATTTCACAAATCAATTTATGGCGCTTTCACTCACGTTTTGCCGTTTTGTGATCTTGTCATGTCTTTCGAAAGCAAGATGAAATCCTTTCTCCATTTACACTCTCAGTTTCTAGGTCTCTCAGACCACAGCCGACACATGGTGTCTATTTGGCTAGTGTATTTTGCTGGTAACAAGCCGGGAGCTCAGAATTACCTCAATGTTTATTTACCTTCTGGTTGAATGTTTTCTGACACAATTCACAGCCCAATTCTTCCCCCTGACAATAACCAGATGACCGGGGCCATTCCTACCCCGTGCCTAACAATGAAACCTGTATTCTTACCAGGATACTGAGTAGATCTCTGTTCGGGTTGTTTAGATTCACTGACAGCCAGTTCCCCAGGTACAGATGCTAAAGCATCATTGGGCTGCGGTGGAACAGCGGTTAGCTCTGCAAAAAGCTGCTGAGACGGACCTTTTTGTAACACTGTCGCTGGAAAACGTCCCTCAGTCGCCCGAAGTGAAATCTGATTCTGATCTCCGTTTATTAACAAGGGTTTTTTTTCTACTTAAGTCTACATTAGACACCGTGTTCTCTCCGCGGCCGTTTCTGATAATGGTAAGTCTATGTTCAAAGGGACATTGTCTATTCCATGTGCTGGAATCCATCCCAGACTTTGACACAGCCTGTGTTCTGTTGCCGCAACAAGTAATAGACTCACTACTCCTGGATCGCCTCTGTTGGAACATCAATATTCAAGGTAAGCTCCGAAATAATTACCGAGGTGATATAACTCGGATCATGGAGATAATTCTCAGCGTGTTCTATACCGGCTTTCTGTTCATGTGGCCAAGGATAAAGACAGAATTCAAATGTGTCTTATATAAACCTGTTAGTTTTGTTCACTGAGAACACGGTAACGAACTCATTTCGCAGTTAGAGGCATCAAAAACACTCAGCCGAGAAAAAAATAGTCGCGGAGGTTGTTGTACGAGTTTTTGTCTTTTATCTGACACTGTGCCTCCCTGTATAGTAATACACCTCTCCGCCCTTCACATTCAGGGCGCTTATATTCAGGTAACCAGACTTTGTCGACTCATCATCAGTCGCCAGATATCGTCCTAAGATTTCATCTTTCTTCAGTCCTGCTACTTTGTAAATTATGCAAATTGGAGGCTGTGCCTGTTTCTGCCGATACCATTGCATAGTGCTTATAACCTGATCTGTATACTCGCAAATTAACTGCGCTGAACGTCCTTCTAATACAGTTAATGTCACTGGAGACTGATTCGCTGCACATAATCCGCCTGTGAAAGTAGATGAACAAAAGAGCACAAGATTAAAGAGAATAAAGCGAAACGTGTGTCTATCTAGACCTGAGTGTGTAAACTCTCATTTGCCAAGCTACGCATAATATGTATATATCTTATCGTTAACGATATTAAAGTTTAGTGCAAACACTTTGCAATCAATATGCTAAACTGTCATGATGAACCTAATCGTATACTTACTGTCCCACAGCGCCGCCAGTATTAACAGAGACATGTCTGACTGAATCTCTGAGTGAATGTGAATGGGATGAGGCAGAGATTGAGAGGAGAGCGGGAACCCGGGCTCTGTTCCGCTCATTGTTCCACCCACACACTGCAGGGGCCAGGCCCATTGTGACATCACTCAGGATACCATCCCTATTGGCTTTGGCATTGATCTCACGTGAATTTCTAATTAGCAAACTGCTGCTTGCCGCCCCCTGCTGACGGATTCTGTTCACTCCAATTTAGAACTACTGAGTGGGTTTATTGAAATACACATCGAAACACCAATGTTAAATATTCTCTCCCAGAAACCTAAATTGAAGGTGACAAACGCAATCTTGTTTTTTTCTTGACATTTATCCTGGAAAACGATGTTAATACGTCAGCGGTTATACATCAGGAAAACAATAATTGATTGATTTGATTTCTTGTCACATGTTCTGAAGTACAGTGAAAAGTATTTTTCTGCGGCCGAAGGAACGTACACAGTCCGTACATAGTAGACAAAGTGAATAATCGACAGAGAACATTGACAAATGGTATATTGACAAACAGTGATTGGTTACAGTGTGGAACATGGGGCCAAACAAAGCAAATACATGAGCAAGAGCAGCACAGGACGTCGTGAATAGTGTTCTTACAGGGAACGGATCAGTCCGAGAGGGAGTCGTTGAGGAGTCTAGTAGCTGTGGGGAAGAAGCTGTTCATATGTCTGGATGTTCGGGTCTTCAGACTTCTGTACCTTCTGCCTGATGGAAGGATCTGGAAGAAGGCACTGCCTGGGTGGGAGGAGTCTCTGATAATGCTGTCTGCCTTCCTGAGGCAGCGGGAGTTGTATACAAAATCAATATGCATGTGGCAAGCTTGTGTACTGCGTTGAGCTGAGTTCATCACGCTTTGCACTTTCTTGCGATCTTGGGCCGAGCAGTTGGCAAAGCAAGCTGAAAAAGTAAATGTCAAGTCCTGGATAAAGGTATGGATGGGGTACACCAGAATCACATCTGGAATGAGACTTCCCAAAAGAGAACCGGTATGCTCTTGACTATCTTCTGGCCCGTGAGGGTGGGGTATGCGCCATAAGTGCAGGGCAAGTGTATCATGGGAGTTCAAGACCTAACCGCTAACATCACTAAATTTATGGATCGCATACGGGATCGCCTGGACGGAATGCAGGACCCTGGCTCTTGGGTAACTGGGGATTCGGAGGTTGGAAGGACTGGTTGATAAATATGGCCATGTATTTAGCAGTGGCACTCGGCTGCATCTTTGTGGGCCTGGCCATCCTTAAATGCGTGATGGGTAAAATGCAGGGTGCACATGAACGGACAAACACCCCTAGAGTCTTGGCTGTTAGGATCCACGAGGGTGCAGCGGATGACGGAGTGCTGCAACAGGAATTGGAAATGCAGCGACGAATCTTCTTAGATGAGGGGCCATAGCTACGGGTTGGACAGATAGGTCATCATGAAATGATAAAAGGAGGAATTGAACAAACGAATGTGATATAAAATAGATAGTTCAAATATTAGTTACCGTAATGTGGATGTGATCAGTCTAATAGTACTGAGTTCACAGACAAAGGATTTCAGAAAGCATGGCAAGGAAGGAGGGAGGGGTGTCTGGTGGAGGATGGGAAAAGGATGCTGGGTAACAAGAGGTCCAGGGTTAAGGAATGAGAAGTGAGCCAATCAGAATATATGGCCAGGTCAGGTGTATAGGATGGCCTATAGGAATCTTGTATGTGAAACTTGATGCCATTTGAATGTATTTGTAGAGATTCCTTTATCTCCGATAGCACCCGGCTCCCAGGGTTTCAGAAGAAACCTTGTGTTCTGAGGCTCATTATGAAGCGAGTCAGACTTGCAAGTTGGTTAAAAATAAATAATACTATGCCTACAAATCCATCTCGAGTTTTATTGAGGCCAGACTGACGGGTAAAGAATTCAATATTGTCACAGCCAGATCCATCTTTTCCACTCTTGCCACTAAGCGGGATCCAAGATAGGGTAGTGTCTAATGGGGGAGGGAAGTGTCTCGGATAATTTACAAGGAGCTCATGGGAGCAGAGGAGACGCAGACCGAGGAGCTGAGGCATAAATGGGAGGAGGAGTTGGGAGGGGAGATTGAGGAAGGCCTGTGGTGGACGCGCTGAGCAGGGTTAATGGGACTGCAACATGTGCCAGGCTTGGCCTGATTCAATTTCAGGTCGTCCACCGGGCCCACATGACAGTGTCCCGGATGAGCAGATTCTTTGGCGTGGAGGACAGGTGTGTAAAGTGTCTGAGAGGACCGGCAGACCATGCCCACATGCTTTGGGCGTGTCCAAAACTTAGGAGATAATGTCAGGGGTTCGAGGACGTCATGTCTAGAGTATTGAACACGAGGGTGGCAATTAGTCCAGAGGTGGTGATTTTTGGGGTTTCAGTGGCCCAGGAAGTCCAGGGGGAGAAAGAGGCCGACGTCTTGGCCTTTGCTTCCCTGGTCGCCCGGAGACGGATACTTCTAGCTTGGAGGGACTCGAAGCCCCTGAAGTCGGAAGCCTGGCTGTCAGACATGGCGAGTTTCCTGGGCTTGGAGAAAATCAAGTTCGCCTTGAGAGGGTCGTTGTTAGGGTTCGCCCGGAGGTGGCAATCATTCATTGACTTCTTTGCAGAGAATTAATCATCAGCAGGGGTGGCGTGGGGGTTAGGGGAATGTGGTATAGGGGGTCATTTAGGCAGCTCTGGGTGGGGTGGGCTACGGCAATTGCACTATGTACTTTGTTTACTGTACAGCCCTTTTGTTTTCTCGTGCTGGAATTCCTCTGTTTACAAGGCCGAAAAATACCTCATTAAAATTGTTTGTTAAAAAAAGTTTCAACACACTGCTTTTTTTTTTTTAAAACAAACAATTTTTATTAAGGTATTTTAGGCATATAGAAAAAGTGACATTGTACAGTACAAAAAAATAGTCAAGTCACAAATTACAAATTAAACATAGTGCAAACCACGGCTCTGTTCACGCACGGGCCTGCCTCAATATCCCCCTACTCTACTCTACCCTAGCCACCCCCCGCCACCCTCTCCTGCTGACGCTTACTCCTCTGCAAAGAAGTCAATAAATGGCTGCCACCTTCGGGCGAACCCTAATAGCGAACCTCTCAAGGCGAACTTGACTTTCTCTAGGCGAAGAAAGCTATTCATGTCCAATAACCATACCTCAGTCCTCGGGGGCTTTGGGTCCCTCCATGCTAACAGTATTCGTCGCCGGGCTACCAGGGAAGCAAAGGCCAGAATGTCGGCCTCCCTTTCTTCCTGGACTCCCGGGTCCTCCGAAACCCCAAAGATTGCCACCTCAGGGCTCATTACCACCCCAGTTTTCAATACCTGGGACATGACATCTGCGAATCCCTGCCAATACCCCCCGAGTTTAGGGCACGACCAGAACATGTGTACATGGTTAGCCGGCCCTCCGGCGCATCTAGCACACTTGTCCTCCAGCCCAAAGAATCTGCTCATCCGGGCCACCGTCATGTGGGCCCGGTGCACAACCTTAAACCGGATCAGGCTGAGCCTGGTGCATGTTGCGGTCGTGTTTACTCTGCTCAGGGCTTCTGCCCAAATACCGTCCTCCAGCTTCCTCCCCGAGCTCCTCCTCCCACTTAAGTTTCAGGTCCTCGGTCTGCGTTTCCTCAGCTCCCATTAGTTCCTTGCAGACGTCTGAAACTCTACCCTCTCCCACCTCTCCCCTAGAAACTACCCTGTCCTGCCTTCCCTTTGATGGGAGACATGGGAAGGACGGCACCAGGCTGCGTACAAAATCCCTCACCTGCAAGTATCTAAAGTCATTCCCTCTCGCCAGGCCAAACTTCTCCTCCAGCGCCCTCATGCTCGGAAAGCTCCCTTCCAGGAACACATCCCCATCCTCACAATCCCCGCCCTCCTTCACAGTCGATATCCCCCCGTTCATGATCTCTGGGGCAAATCAGTGGTTGCCGCAGATTGGGGTCCTCACTGATGCTCTTACCTCCCCTACATGCCTCCTCCACTGGCCCCAGATCCGAAGAGCCGCCACCACTATCAGGCTGGTGGAGTACCGTGCCGGCGGAAGTGGCAGAGGTGCCGTGACCAGGGCTGCTAAGCTAGTGCCCCTGCACGAAGCAGCCTCCATCTGCTCCCAAACCGGCCCCATGCCCACCATCCATTTCCTTATCACCACTATGTTGGCCGCCCAGTAATAGTTGAAGTTCGGCAACGCCAGCCCCCCTTCTCCTCTGCTCCTTTCAAGCATCGCCCTCTTCACCCGCGGGGACTTCCCTGCCCATACAAATCCCAGAATAATTTTATTCAGCTTCTTAAAGAAGAACCGCGGGATAAAGATAGGGAGACACTGAAAAACAAACAAGAACCATGGGAGAATCGTCATTTTAACAGTCTGCACCCTCCCCGCCAATGACAGCGGAAGCGCATCCCACCTCTGGACCTCCTCCCTCACTCGTTCCACCAGTCAGGACAGGTTGAGCTTATGCAACCAACCCCAGTCCTGTGCCAACTGAATCCCCAAATATCGGAAGCTCTCCCCCACCACCCTGAACGGTTGCCATAATACCGTTCATCCCACCATTGGGTCTGATACATATAACAGCAGATCATCCGTGTATAACGAGACTCTGGTTCCACTCTCCCTCGGACCAGCCCTTTCCAGCCCCTAGAAGCTCTCAGTGAAATTGCCAGCGGCTCTATGGCCAGCGCAAACAGCAGTGGGGAGAGAGGGCAGCCCCGTCTTGTCCCACGTTGCAGCCTAAAGTAATCCGATGTCGTCCTGTTCATCCTTACACTCGCCTCCGGGGCCTGATACAATAGCCTAACCCAGTCGATGAACCCCGCCCCGAACCCGAACCGTCCTACTACCTCCCACAGATAATCCCACTCGACCCGGTCAAAAGCCTTTTCAGCATTCATGGCTACCACTATCTCTACCTCCCTACTCTCCGGGGGCATCATAATCACGTTGAGCAGCTTTCTTAGGTTGGCCACCAGCTGCCTCCCCTTTACAAACCCGGTTTGGTCCTCCACAATTACATCCGGTACACAGTCCTCAATTCTGGTCGCCAAACTGTTGGCCAGTAACTTGGCGTCTACGTTGATCAGAGAGGTCGGCCTGTGCGACCCACAAGCCTCCGGGTCCTTATCCCGTTTCAAAATGAGCGAGATGGTGGCCTGCGACATCGTCGGGGGTAAACTCCCTCTGTCTCTTGCCTCGTTGAAGACCCTGACCAGCACCGGCCCCACTATCCCGGCAAATCTTTTGTAAAACTCCACCGGATACCCGTCCAGCACCGGGGCTTTACCCGGCTGCATGACCCTCGGGCCCCCCAATACCTCTTCAATCCTGACCAGGGCCCCCAGTCCATCCACCAACCCCCTCCCCACTCTTGGGAAGGTCAGTCCATCCAGGAATCGCCTCATCCCCCTCGGTCCCCCGGGTGGTTCCGAAGTGTACAGCTTCCTATAAAAGTCGCTGAAGACCTTGTTCAGCCCTGCCGGGTCACCCACTAGATTACCTTCCCCATCCACAACCCTCCCTACTTCCATGGCCGCTTCCCTCTTCCTCAGTTGCTGCGCAAGCATTCTACTGGCCTTCTCCCCATGCTCATAAATCGCACCTTTTACCATTAACACACTGCATATTTAACACAAATCTAATTTATTTGACTTTTAGCCAGAATATTAGCCCCTGTAAATGGGCTGGAGTTTGTTATCAGCAGAAAGAGACCCAAATGAACATAGTTCAGTCCTGAATGTGAGAAACAGCAAAATCCAATCACCGTCGTTACTTGTGGCCTCGTTGGTGTCTCAGCAGGGAGGATGACTGAGTGAATCTCTTCCCACACTGAGAGCAGGCAAATGGCCTCTCCCCAGTGTGAGTTCGCTGATGTTCAGTGAGGTCAGATGATCGTCTGAAGCCAGTCCCGCAGTGAGAGCACCTGAACGGTCTCTCGTCAGTGTGAACACGTTGATGGTACATCAGTTCCCCAGAACTTTTATAGCACTTCCCGCAGTCTGGACATTGAAACGGTCTCTCATCAGTGTGAACTCGCTGGTGATTCAGCAGGTGGGATAACTGAGTGAATCTCTTCCCGCACTTGGAGCAGGCGAATGGTCTCTCCCCAGTGTGAACTCGCTGATGGACAGTGAGGTGAGATGATCGTCTGAACCCAGTCCCACAATCAGAGCACCTAAACGGTTTCACATCAGTGTGAACACGTTGATGGCACATCAGATTCCCAGAACTTTTGTAGCACTTCCCGCAGTCTGGACATTGAAACGGTCTCTCCCCAGTGTGAACTCGCTGGTGTCTCTGCAGGTCGGATGGCTGAATGAATCCCTTCCCACACTTGGAGCAGGTGAACGGTCTCTCCCCAGTGTGAACTCGCTGGTGACTCCGCAGGGCCGTTAAATGAGTGAATCCCTTCCCACACTTGGAGCAGGTGAATGGTCTCTCCCCAGTGTGACTGCGTCGATGAGTTTCCAGCTGGGATGGGTAAGTGAATCCTTTCCCACAGTCCGCACATTTCCACGGTTTCTCCTCAGTGTGACTGCATTTGTGGCTTGTGAGGCCTGATGATAGAGCGAATCCTTGTCCACACACACAACACGTGTATGGTTTCTCCCCACTGTGAACAATGTTTTTTCCTTCCATGTTCAAAGTACGTTGATATTCAGGATACGATAAACTGAGGAGTCTGGTGCTTGGTTTGAGTTTCCAGACTTTGAATCCGCCCCTTTGAACACCCTGTGAAACGGATTTAAAAACAGAAAATAGAGAGTGAGAGAGAACCCACAAAAACATAAAGGCAGGTTGTGAAATTGAACTGAATGAATCTGGTCACTTGTGGGGCCGACACTTGGAAAAAGTGACCATGAAAATGGTTGAATTGTTATAAAACCCAATTGACCTCTTTGGGAGGAGAAAGAGGTGAAGAGGGATTTTGTATATCTACAAGACATATTAAGAGAGCAGTTGGCAAAGCAAATTCGATCTGAGCATCATCAAGAGTAATATTGATACTGAAACTATGCTTCTGGTGGCACATGGATTAGCACTGCTGCCTCACAGCTCCAGGGACCTGGGTTCAATTCCGGCCTTGGTGACTGTGTGTGTGGAGTTTGCACTTTCTCCCAGTGTCTGCGTGGGTTTCCTCCCACAGTCCAAAGACGGGCAAGTTAGGTGGATTGGCCTTGATAAATTGCCGCTTAGTGTCCAGGGATGTGCAGGTTAGGTGGGGCTATGGGGTTACAAGGATAGGGTAGGGGTGTGGGCCTAGGCAAGGTGCCCTTTCAGAGAATCGTTGCAGACTTGATGGGGCGAATGGCCTCCTTCTGCACTGTAGGAATTCTATGGTTCTAATTCTATTCTATGAATCTTTATAAAGCTCTGGTCACCACTCTTCAGGAAGAATGTGAAGGTTCTTGGAGAAGGTGCAGAGGAGATTTACCAGAATGGTTCCAGCAAAGGAGGTTGAGGGGAGATTTGATCGAGGGCCACAACATTATGCCAGATTTCCATCAGGTGGACAAATAAACTCTGTTTCCATTCACTGATCGTACAAGCAGCCGGGACACAGATTTAAAGTTTGGGGTAAAACCTGGATTGAACTATATTAGATCCTGAGGGGTTTTGACAGGGTGGATGTGGAGAGGATGTTTCCTCTTGTGGGAGAATCGAGAACGAGGCGTCACTGTTGCAAAATAAGGGGTCGCCCATTTCAGATGGAGATAAGGATTTTTTATTCTCTTGAGGGTTGTAAGACTTTGGAACTCACGTCCTTAAAAGGCAGTAGAAGCAGAGTCCTTGAATATTTTTAAGCAGAGCAGGATAGATTCTTGATGAGCAAGGGGGTGAAAGGTCATCAGGGGTAGGCAGGAATGTGGAGTTGAGGTTAGAATGAGATCAGCCGCAATCTTATTGAATGTGGAGCAGGCTCGAGGGGCCAAGTGGCCTGTTCCGAGTTTGTATGTAAAAGGTACAGGAGATATGAGGTGATATGAGATATGTTTTTACACAGCGAGCGGCAATGATCTGAAACTTGCTGCCTATGAGGGAGTTTGAAAATAGTTACAATGAGTGATTTGATTTCAAAAGGAAATTGGATAGACGTCTGAGGGAAATAAACCTACGAGGATACAGGGATAGAGCAGGAGAATGGGACTGACTGGATTGCTCCAGAGAGCTAGCAGGACAGTGATTGACTGTCAGCCAAACAACCTTTATCCCATTTTCAATATTTTTATATCCGCTGAAGAGAAATGTTTAAAGGGGCTGGTTTAGCTCACTGGGCTAAATCGCTGGCTTTTAAAGCAGACCAAGGCAGGCCAGCAGCACGGTTCAATTCCCGTACCAGCCTCCCCGAACAGGCGCCGGAATGTGGCGACTAGGGGCTTTTCACAGTTACTTCATTGAAGCCTACTCGTGACAATAAGCGATTTTCAATTTTCATTTCAAGAAAATTACAAAAAAAACCTTTTGGACTGGAAAAGGGAATGAAGGATGACCTGATCCTGTAAGATTATGAAAAGGTTTGATATGATAGACAAGTGGAAAATGTTTCCACTGGATAAGAATAAATAGGAGTTAGTCATTAGTTAATCGAATGTGCAGTTCAAGAGCAGTTCAGACGGATTTCACTCATACATTTCACGTGTGCAAAGGGATTTCCTCAGTTTTCCCACTGGCTAACACTCCAACTTTAAAAGTCCCAAACCATTTGATCCGATTTCAGCACATTGTTATTGGCGAGGGGCAGTTTAACTATTCGGTCCAGGGAGACAAAAATCACTGTTCACCTGAACCTGCTCAGACCCCAACACGTTAACAACTCCCTGATCATGTTTGGTCTGTTGTCAATCACACCCAGGACAGACCTGTGGTGGACGGCCTGTACTATTTAGTTGCTTTATTAATTTATGTAATAAATTTCTTACCTTGGCCAAATGGTACCAATCGTAATCGGTTGGCAAAGCATAGTTTCTATCTGCAATATCGATTTCAATGGCTGGGGTATTACTCATCATGCATAGCAGCTGAGAATGTGTTCTATCCACATTACAGATGGTCCTCGCACATGCACAGAGTCCGGCTGTGACTGGCGCATGCGCTGTTCAGGTTGTCGCTGACGGTGCGAGGGGCGGGATATAAACAATTGAGCGACTTTCAGGATTGGAGCCGGTGGGTGGCCGGGGAGCGATAGAAGCTGCAGAGTGAGCTGGGAGGCTTCATAAATACCCCGTGGAGGCTTCAACTCCCGAGGAAAATGTTAACGGTCCCGTCTTAAACAGCACCGAATAGAGAGAGAGCTGAGCGGTGACAGGCCCGGGTTACCGGCCGCCATCTTTACAGAGGACAAGGTGCCGCAGGCACATGCGCTGCCAGCCTGGACCGGATGCCAACTACATAAGAACATAAGAAATAGGAACAGGAGTTCATCTGGCCCCTCGAGCCTGCTCCGCCATTTAATGAGATCATGGCTGATCTTTGTGGACTCAGCTCCACTCTCCGGCCCGTACACCATATCCCCGAATCCCGTTATTCTTTAGAAAGGCATCTATCTTTTTCTTAAAAACGTTTAAAGAAGGAGCCTCAACTGCTTCACTGAGCAAGGAATTCCATAGATTCACAACCCTTTGGATGAAGAAGCTCCTCCTACACTCCGTCCTAAATCTACCTCCCCTTATTTTGAGGCTATGCCCCCTAGTTCTGCTTTCCCCGACCAGTGGAAACAACCTGCCCGCATCTATCCTATCTATTCCCTTCATAGTTTTATATGTCTCAATAAGATCCCCCCGCATCCTTCTAAACTCCAATGAGTACAGTCCCAGTCTACTCAACCTCTCGTCATAATCTAATCCCCTCAACTCTGGGATCAACCTAGTGACTCTCCTCTGCACTCCCTCCAGTGCCAATATGTCCTTTCTCAGGTAAGGAGACCAAAACTGAACACAATACTCCAGATGCGGCCTCACCAACACCCTATACAATTGCAGCATAACCTCCCTAGTCTTGAACTCCATCCCTCTAGCAATGAAAGACAAAACTCGATTAGCCTTCTTAATCACCTGTTGCACCTGCACACCAACGGTTTGCGACTCGTGCACCAGCACACCCAGGTCCCTCTGCACAGCAGCATGTTTTAACATCTTACCGTTTAAATAATAATCCATTCTGCTGTTATTCCTCCCAAAATGGATAGCCTCACACTTGGCAACATTGAATTACATCTGCCAGACCCTAGCCCATTCACCTAACCTATCGAAATCATTCTGCAGACTTCTGGTATCCTCTGCCCTTTTTGCTTTACCACTCATCTTAGTGTCGTCTGCAAACTTTGACACATTGCACTTGGTCCCCAACTCCAAATCGTCTATGTAAATTGTGAACAACTGCGGGCCCAACACTGATCCTTGAGGGACCCCACTAGTTACAGGTTGCCAACCAGAGAAACACCCATTTATCCCCACTCTCTGCTTTCTGTTAGTTAACCAATCCTCTACCCATGCTACCACTTTACCCTCAATGCCATGCATCTTTAGTTTATGCAGCACCCTTTTGTGTGGCACCTTGTCAAAAGCTTTCTGGAAAGCCAGATATACCACATCCATTGGCTCCCCGTTATCTACTGCACTGGTAACGTCCTCAAAAAACTCTACCAAATTAGTCAGACACGACCTACCCTTTGTGAACCCATGCTGCGTCTGCCCAATGGGACAATTTCCCTCCAGGTGCCCCACTATTTCCCCCTTAATGATAGATTCCAGCATTTTCCCTACAACCGAAGTTAAGCTTACCGGCCTATAATTACCCGCTTTCTGCCGACCTCCTTTTTTAAACAGTGGTGTCACGTTTGCTACTTTCAAATCCTCTGGGACAACCCCAGAGTCTAGTGAATTTTGATAAATTATCACTAGTGCGTTTACAATTTCCCTAGCCATCTCTTTTAACACTCTGGGATGCATCCCATCAGGGCCAGGAGACTTGTCTACCTTTAGCCCCATTAGCTTGCCCAATACTGCCTCCTTAGTGATTACAATCATCTCAAGGGCCTCACCTATCATATCCTTATTTCCATCAGTCACTGACATGTTATTTGTGTCCTCCACTGTGAAAAAACCTGTTCAACTCCTCAGCCATTTCCCCATCTCCTATTATTAAATCTCCCTTCTCATCTTCCAAAGGACCAATATTTACCTTAGCCACTCTTTTTTGTCTTATATATGTGTAGAAGCTTTTACTATCTGCTTTTATGTTCTGAGCCAGTTTACTTTCATAGTCTACCTTACTCTTCTTTATGGCTTTTTTAGTAGCTTTCTGTTGTCCCCTAAAGACTTCCCAGTCCTCTAGTCTCCCACTAATGTTTGCCACTTTGTATGTTTTTTCCTTCAATTTGATACTCTCCCTCATCTCCTTAGATATCCACGGTCGATTTTTCCCCTTTCTACCGTCTTTCTTTTTTGTCGGGATGAACCTTTTCTGAACACTGTGAAAGATCGCTCGGAAGGTTCTCCACTGTTCCTCAACTGCTTCACCATGAAGTCTTTGCTCCCAGTCTACCTTAGCTAGTTCTTCTCTCATCCCATTGTAATCGCCTTTGTTTAAGCACAAAACACTAGTGTTTGATTTTACCTTGTCATCCTCCAACTCTATTTTAAATTCCACCATATTGTGGTCACTCCTTCCAAGAGGATCCCGAACTATGAGATCATTAATCAATCCTGCCTCATTACACAGGACCAGATCTAGGACCGCTTGTTCCCTTGTAGGTTCCATTACATACTGTTCCAGGAAATTATCCTGGGCACATTCTATAAACTCCTCCTCAAGGCTGCCTTTACCAACCTGGTTAAACCAATCAATATGCAGATTAAAATCTCCCATGATAACCGCTGTACCATTTCTACATGCATCCGTTATTTCTTTGCTTATTGCCTGCCCTACCATCCTGTTAGTGGCCTATAGACTACTCCTATCAGTGACCTTTTCGCCTTACTATTCCTGATTTCCACCCAAATTGATTCAACCTTGTCCTCCATAGCACCAATATCATCCCTTACTATTGCCCGGATGCCATCCTTAAACAACAAAGCTACACCACCGCCCTTACCGTCCATTCTATCCTTTCGTATAGTCTGATACCCTTGGATATTTAACTCCCAGTCGTGACCATCTTTTAACCATGTTTCAGTAATGGCCACTAAATCATAGTCATTCACGATGATTTGCGCCATCAACTCATTTACCTTATTTCGTATACTACCAGCATTCAGGTAAAGTACACTTATGCTGTTTTTTATGTCTTTGTTATGAATCCTAACACCTTGATCAGTAACTTTTCGCAATTTATTTTTCCTCTTACCCTTTCTCCTAATTTTCCTTGTCTTTGAACCCATATCTCTACATAATAACCTGTCACGTAACCTGCTGCCTTGATCTCCATTAACCATTATACTGTTCATAGCTTTACACTTCCCTTCCCCCCAACTTGCTAGTTTAAAGTCCTTGTGACCAACCTATTTATCCTATTCACTAGAACACTGGTCCCAGAATGGTTCAGGTGAAGACTGTCCCAACGGTACTGGTCCCTCCTGCCCCAGTACTGATGCCAATGCCCCATGAAATGGAATCCCTCTTTCCCGCACCACTCCTTTAGCCACGTGTTAACTTCTCTAATTTTCTCAACCTATGCCAATTGGCACGTGGCACGGGTAGTAATCCAGAGATTATAACCCTGGAGGACCTGCTCTTTAATGTAGTCCCTAGTGTTTGATAATCCCCAAACAGGTCCTCTTTCCTAGTCTTACCTATGTTGTAACTCCCAACGTGGACCACAACAACTGGATCCTCCACCTCCCTCTCCAAAATCCTTTCAAGCCGATCAGAGATGTCCCTCACCCTGGCACCGGGCAGGCAACATACCATGCGGGACTCTCGATCTGGCTTACAAAGGATGCCATCAATCCCCCTAATTATAGAATCCCCTACAACTACCACTTGTCTTTTTGCTCCCCCCTCTTGAATGGCTTCCTGTACCACGGTGCAGTGGTCAGTCAACGCATCCTCCCTACAGCCCTCTTCCTCATCCACACAGGGAGCAAGTACCTCATACCTGTTGGACAAGGTCAAGGGCTGAGGCTCCTCAACTCCTAAACTCAGGATCCCCCTACCTGCCTCCCTTGCAGTCACACCACTCTGTCCCTGACCACTGTCCGAATTAACAGTACTTATTCTACCGGGTGTGACTGCCTCCTGAAACAAAGCGTCCAGGTAATGTTCCCCCTCCCTGATGTGCCGCAGTGTGTGCAGCTCGGTCTCCAGCTCATCAATTCTGAGCCAAAATTCCTCGAGCAGCCAACACTTGCTGCAGATGTGGTTGTTGATCTCCAAATTTCTTTCCCTGTCAGTCTGGCCTCAATAAAAGTTGAGACGGATTCGCACGTAAACAGAAGTTATTTATTTAGCTTGCAAGCTTGAATCATCTTACAGAAATGTAACAGGACATCCAGCCTCTTACACTCCAGAAAACGACTGACTAAAAGACAAAGGGATCTCTGCAAAATCAGTTCAAATGGTATCAAGTTTCACATACTCGACGGACATAGGTCAGCCTAGGTCCCTCCTGACCTGTTCGATCTATTCTGATTGGCTCACTTCCAATCCCTTTCTCTGGCCCCTATCAATGAAGCATCACTCTCATAGACACACCTCTTCCTGCTTTTTCCATGCGGTCTCAAATTCCTTTGTCCCTAACTGCAAGAATCAAAGTGGCTTATTTCTACATTACATTAACTAGTAACTCTAAAGTAACTATTTTATATCACATTCGTCATTCCCTCCTTTTATCATTCCATGATAACCGAACTATCCAATCTATAGCTACGGTTCCTCATCTAAAAAGATCCGTCGCTGCATTTCCAATTCCTGTCTTAGCCCCCCTTCATCTGCCTCACCCTCATGGATTTTAACAGTTAAATTTTTTTTCTCGGTGATTGGGGCGGTGATCTGATCTAGTGCACCCCGCATTCTACCCATCACACATTTAAGGATGGCCAGGCCCACAAAGATGCAGCCGATAGCTACCACTAGATACATGGCCATATTTATCAACCAGTCCTTCCATCCTCCAGATCCCCAGTTACCCCAAGAGTCAGGATCCTGCATCCCGTCCAAGTGATCCCGTATGCGATCCATAAATTTAGTAATGTTAGCGGTCAAGTCCTGAACACCCATGATCCACTTGCCCTGTACTATGGCGCATACCCCACCCTCACGGGCCAGACGATAGTCAAGAGCATACCGGTTCTGCATTGCAAACAACCGTAGCTGAGGCAACTCCTTGGTTATTGCCCCGAGGGCTCCCAAGGTTTCATTTCCCAAGATGGTAAGGCCGCAAATAAAATAATTCCGATCACTAACAGCCAAGGAACCCCCCACACCTCCCAGTGTCAATACGCTCAGAATGCCCCACCCGGCTGAGTGGCCCCGGTTGGGTGCAAGAACCTGAGGTTTTTTCCAGTTCTCGCAAAATTCAGCAGAGACTGCCCGGCGTGCTAACTGATTATGCAGGTTCCACGCCGAAGGGCAGGGGACTGTGGTAGGGACTAGAGTCCCTATAGCAATTCGGCGGGGAAATGGGGTGACAAAACGTTGGTCGCCGTACCATTAAATAAAAAGTAGTATCCTTGTTCCGTGTGGAGACTAGCATCACAATCAGCATATCGGTTGCGTAAGGACCTCCCAGTAGCCCAGTTTATCCAATTTTGAAATGCCCATTCGGGCCGCCCAGCAATGCAGAAAGCCCTATTCCCAACAGTGATATGAGAGACATTCGCCCAGCCACAAAGGAGCTGGAGGCCAGCGTTCAATGGAACGCAAGTGATGTTGTAACAAACGCATTGGCCAGACGCCTGGGTGATATGGCACCTCCTGTCCGTACAGGTGGGAAACAGACATGTTATATTTGTGTCCACCTCTACCAGCAAACAGCCATATCCTTCACTGCTGAAGCAATTCTCGTACGACCGGGAATCCCTATTGGGAGTGAAGTGGCTAGGTATGTACGCCCTCCACCGTCGCAGCCTATCGTACTGTGAGTGGGGATTATCCCGAGGAAGGGGAAGGCCAATAGCCGGTGGTGCTGAATCCGGATCGTAAGGAAGAGTGACTTGCTGGGGCAATGGCTCGGAACGCTGACAATGAACCACCGTTTGGGGAGTGCCCCAAAGCGGTGAAACAGAAAATAACCTAGACACCGCTGCGGGGTTTGGGTAGCAGACAACCCGTCCCTGGCCATACAGACGGTGGTAAATCTGGTAGAAGAGATTCATACTACCCGGGTTTTCCTCAGTTTGGCCTTTAATTAACTTAAGTGCATCTCCCGGTAACCTACGTTCTAGCTGTACTTCCCTTCTCACACGCCCCGTCCTCTCTCTAGTCCCTTTCTCTTTCTCATGGTCTCTTCCTACACTCTTCTGACAGCCTGATGTTACATTTATTGTACCACTTTTAACACATCCAAAATCAAATTTACATGTATTCCAAAAACAAGGCAATGTCCATATAATGTTCCCTTCCCATCACCGGGGCCGGTGCAGCTGCTTCATGACTCCTGCATTCTCCTTAACTTTGATGACCTTCCATGAGTCGATACCATGTCCTCGTATATGGGGGCAGTGAAGAACATCACCTTTGCATAGGTGATGTATCCTTGTAGATTGGTTGGGGCTACACAGATACATAATATTCCCCTTTTCCATGTCCATCGCCAATAACACGCCAAGCGAAGTGAGGCCAAACATCAGACAGACGATGCGTAGCCACTCCATCATGCTCCACACCTGTAAAATAGCACTGGAGAAGGGAGGCAGGTTAGTATCCGACCCTTTACAGTAGTGGAGATGGACTCAATTTACAGTGATGTAGGTGGACCCAAGCACTTCGCCCCTCCACTTTAACTGCTGTGGGGGTGGTAAGGAGAACTTGGAAGGGCCCGTCCCATCGCGGCTCCGACCCCTTCCTAGTCCAATTTTTGACCATGACATAACTACCGGGCTGGACTGAAAGTGAGCTAGGTACTGGGGCAATGGCTGGTGAGCCGCACGGACTGGGCCATGGAGTTCCTTGAGCACTTGCGTAAAGGCTAGAACATAGGTGGTCATTTCTTCAGTCATCTGATGAAACTGAACCCGTCTGGGAACCTGCAGGCTCCAAGGAATTCTAAGAGGCCTGCCATAAAGAATCTCGGCGGGAGAGAGCCGGGCTGGTCCCGCAGGTGTAACCCGCAGCTGGAAGAGGGCAACGGGGAGCAACTTAAGCCATGTCAGTCCCGTGTCTGCTCTTAATTTAGCCAATTTAGTTTTGAGGGTCTGATTGTGTCTCTCAACCACCCCGGCTGCCTGCGGTCTGTAAGCACAGTGTAACTGCTGGCGTATGCCCAACTGGGAGCAAAACTCCTTGTTAATTTGTCCAATAAAATGAGGCCCATTATCAGAACTTAACTGAGCTGGTATACCGTACCGGGGAATGATTTCCCTCATCAAGACTTTAACCACAGTAACAGCTTTACTATAGATAGTCGGATACGCCTCAACCCATCTGCTGAACACATCCACAATGACCAAAACATATTTATAACATTGACACCTTTCCAACTCAATGTAATCCATTTGGAGCGTCTCAAAGGGACCACTGGGCAACGGGGTTTGCCCCTTCCCACAAGGGATACCTTTTCCGGTGTTATATTGCTGACAAATCAAACACCGATTACTGATACTTTGGGCCAACCCCTGCATTTTAGGGTGCCACCAAGTGTCCAGCAACAAATCACTAGTCCCTCGAGCCCCACAATGAGTTGCAAAGTGTACACATTCGATGACCCATAAAGCCAGTACATCAGACATACAAGTCTGATGTGCAGGCGTGGTCCATAAAGAGGAAACAGAATCATATGTACAACCTAACCGTTTCCACATTTGTTTATCACTCTCAGGAGCGTCCTCCTGTAACCTTATGACGTCTGGCATTGGCTTGTCAGAAGCAGACACATTCATAGTAGATCGTTTAGTCTGACTTAACATTTTAGGCACCATCACTTGCTGAATTTGTGCGGCTGTGCGCGCTGCACAATCTGCTCGTTCATTACCAACGTCAACTGGGGTTGTACCATTCGTGTGGGCAGCGCATTTAATAACGGAAATCTGCGCTGGCAGAAGGAGGGCCTGCAGTAGGTCATTAACTAAACCCCGGTGGGATATTTGACCACACATAATCATGTCAGGTTGTTCTGACGAAATGTCACTCAAATCGCCCCTTATTGTGGTAGTTTCCTGAATCAAGGCTAAACAGTCGTGGCCAGGTGCGTCTTCATGGACAGGGGGACCACTAAGAAAACAGGCTGGATTGATAGTGGTACAGTGTTTAAATGTCAGACGTGGATTGTTCAAAAGGTATATCTCATACCTATTCTGACGAGCTGCGGTAAGATGCTGACCATTCGCCCCATATCCCTGGCATGGTACTGGTCATGGACCTGACGTGTAATATGAGGGCTTACCGAAGCTGACTGTGGCCATAAATGTGGTGATATTGTAACAAAATCGGCTGTACCTTCTTTTCCCGTGACTGTGGCTGTAACCTTGACTGGCCATTCGGTCTCAAGTAATGGCCGGTATTTGTCCTCCAACTCCCTGTTTCGTCCAGTTCTGTCATAGGCCAGGGTAACGTGATGGAGTGACTGTTCAATGTCTAACGTCCACCACTGGGGGGTGATAGAAATATAGCACTGTTGTCTCATCCTCCTCTTCGCTGATCCACCCACCCAAAGTCACTATATTGGAGCTCCTGCTGGTAAACTACCATTTCTGCCGCTTGTTGGGATCGCAGATCATCCTTTTTCATTACATACTCAGTCTTAACCTTTGTAACTGAGCCTCCTTCTTGGCCTACACCCTCCTTCCAGTAAAATCTGACTGCCCTTGCCATCTGGGAAGGGTCGTTCTCTGTCCAATTCATGTTATTACATTTCACAGCAGTAACCACAGAAGGTGGTAGGCAATGCATTAACATAGCACAGTATTGAGGGGAATTCTGACCATTTTGATACAGCAAATCGCCTGACTGCCCCCGGTAGATTTCATTAAAACGCCCCAGACATTCCTATGGCTCGTCAATCTTCCTAGGTTTTAGGTCTAAGATAACAGAAAGATTTATGGGCCTTTGAAATGTGCTATTCAACGCATTCAAGATCTGTGTCCTTCTTTTCTCTATTTGCTCTCTTTTTTTTTTTAAACTTAAAAATGTTTGAAAATTCAAATTGAATTACTGCAACTTGCAAGCTTAGCTCTGATCTCAACTCAGAACTAAATTTACAATTTGCTTAACACAAACTTGTATAACATTTACAACTTAATTATTTCTTTATCTTAACAATTTTTCTTTTAACAAGTTTTTTTTCTGTTACATACACATAAGTATTAGCAAAATCAACTATCATAAGTATTAGCAAAATCAATTATCATCTCCAGATTGACACTTTTTAAAATGGTGTCCATGATCTTCTTTAAGTTTCTATTAATCTCCAGATAAAATGAGATAAACCTTATTTCAAGTAAGTAAAATTTAAGATTCTGGCAATTTCAATCAATTGCTTTCGAAAATAATAACTTTTATCAAAGAGGTGGAGAAACCCACTGGTTTCCTTTAATTAATTCAAAACGTAACTTTGCTGGTGTTCACTGACTCAAAGGAAAGGTATCCGATTACACTGCAGACTGGTGCTGTTATCTCAAGGCCTGAGTGAGAAGCACTGTCTGTTTTCAACTCCGCCTGCTGCTGTTAACCCTTTGAGAGACTTCTGCTTCAACCTCACAATCTCAACTAGACCTCGGAACTTTACAGTCCAAGGAGACAATTTTAGCTTAATCAACTATATATTTAAAACACTCACACATAGAGTTGAACCATCTTCAGATTTAAAAAGTTATACTGGACTGAACCTTTATTATTTAAGTCACATCAGCCTCTGAACCCTGATAATAGACTGAACCTTTATTATTTAAGTCACATCAGCCTCTGAACCCTGATAATAGACTGAACCTTTATTATTTAAGTCACATCAGCCTCTGAACCCTGATAATAGACTGAACCTTTATTATTTAAAGTCCCATCAGCCTCTGAACCCTGATAATAGACTGAACCTTCATTATTTAAAGTCCCATCAGCCCAAAACCCTAACCCAAGCCGAAACAACAATATGAAATCCCATCAATTAAAGTGCTAATCCCCAGACTGACCTGTGATTTCGTCGAGGCGGTCTTTCTGTGCCAACCGCGAGTGACCAGACTAATCAGACGATAAGAAGAGGGGAACAATCAATGCTGGTCGTTTTCCATTTCTACATTGAGGGCCCTTTGTTCCCGTCCTCCTGTTCATAATCAGTCTAATTCTGATTTCGCAGTTGGATCAGGATCGCCCAGAGAAATCCCGGTTTTCGGCACCAAATGTTGATCTCCAAATTTCTTTCCCTGTCAGTCTGGCCTCAATAAAAGTTGAGACGGATTCGCACGTAAACAGAAGTTATTTATTTAGCTTGCAAGCTTGAATCATCTTACAGAAATGTAACAGGACATCCAGCCTCTTACACTCCAGAAAACGACTGACTAAAAGACAAAGGGATCTCTGCAAAATCAGTTCAAATGGTATCAAGTTTCACATACTCGACGGACATAGGTCAGCCTAGGTCCCTCCTGACCTGTTCGATCTATTCTGATTGGCTCACTTCCAATCCCTTTCTCTGGCCCCTATCAATGAAGCATCACTCTCATAGACACACCTCTTCCTGCTTTTTCCATGCGGTCTCAAATTCCTTTGTCCCTAACTGCAAGAATCAAAGTGGCTTATTTCTACATTACATTAACTAGTAACTCTAAAGTAACTATTTTATATCACATTCGTCATGGTCACTGACGGTCTCAATGGGATCCACCAGTTCCATCATCATACAGCAACAGCACATCACCTGTCCAGCCACATTCAACTAGTTAATTAATTTAAATATATATTTTTAAAATTTTCTTTATAGAACCTCAAGGATAAACAAGAACACCAACCAAAACACAGCCCTCTCTCGCCACTCACCCGAACTCAGTCACTCACCTAAACTCAGGTGCACTCTGTTCCAATCAGCACTCAGTCACTCACCTAAACTCAGGTGCACTCTGTTCCAATCAGCACTCAGTCACTCACCTAAACTCAGATGCACTCTGTTCCAATCAGCACTCCGTGACTAAAGGCACTCCTACCACACCTTTTGTGCACTCACCTCTCCCAGCACTGTCCCGGCTCTCTCCTCCCACACTTTTTAAATCTCCCGGCTCTCTCTTCCGGCGCTGTTTTCGCTGTCCCGGCTCTCTCTGCTCCCGCGCTGTTTTCGCTCTCCTGGATTGACTGAATGGAGTCTCCAGGATTTGATTTGATTCATTTGTGGGAGTCACTGGCTGGGCCAACATTTATTGCCCATCCCTAATGTTCCTCAAACCGAGTGGCTTGCTCGGCCATCTCGGAGAGCATTAAAAGAGTCAACCACATTGCTGTGGTTTGGAATCGTGTCGGGCAGATCAGGTAAGGATGGCAGATTTTCTTTTCTGTTCATTCACGGGATGTGGGTGTCGCTGGCTGGGCCAACATTCACTGCCCAGCCCTAATTGCCCTTGAACTGAGTGCATCTCAGAGAGCATATTAAGAGTCAACCGGCTGACTGGATCTGGATCTGGAATCACATGTAGGCCGACCAGATAAGGATAGGTTTCCTTCACTGAAGGACAGGAGTGAACCAGATGGGTCTTTGCAACAATCGGCAATTGTTTCATGGTCATCAGTAAACTTTCAACGAGTTCAAATTTCACCTTCTGCCTTGGTGAGATTCATGGGTCGTTACAATAATCGACAATGATCATAGAATTTACGGTGCTGAAGGAGGCCATTGGCCCCATTAGGTCTGCAAAGTATTGAATTCAAATATTACCTTCTGCCTTAGTGAGCGTCAAAGCTCGGAAATCATTAGGACAATGCTGCCTGAAATGATGGCAGAAACCCTCATAACATTTAAAAAGTATTCAGACAGACATTTGAATTGATGTAACTTAAAAAGCTACAGACCACAATCTGGAAATTGAGATTAGGCTGAATACCTACTTTGTAGCCACGATGAGCTGAATGAAATGCAACAGAAACAACAAACTTTAACAAAATCTGGGATAGTAACTCTCACTGCAAACAAGGTCAGCAGTTTGCCCAGTTTACCTGCCAAGTATGCTAATGCGGTAGTTTTAAAATTTACCTGCATACGTAAGAGTACTGTGGTGAACCACTGTGTACACCTATATTAGGGGATGTAAGGTAGGATCTGCACTACAGGTTCGCCGGTAGCCTCTGCCGGCTGGCTCCATCCACGAGGAGCTGTATAAATATGCGTGTCCTCCATTGATCTGCCATTTTGCCAGCTGCAGTAGGAGGCCACGCATCTGACTGCAATAAAGCCACAGTTGTACCCAATCTGAGTCTTTGTGCAATTGATCGCGCATCAATTTATTGCAGTCAGGTTTTCAACAAAATGGATATCAAAATCAAACCAGATCGCCTGCAGCTGGATCTGCACTCACCCAACGCCAGAAAGGACTTTACTCACTGGCTAGCTTGTTTTGAGGCTTACATCAACGCTGTGATCCCGACGCCAACGGAGGCTCAGAAGATAAAGGTCTTGTATTCTAGGTTGAGCTCCAGCGTGTTCCCGTTGATCCAGGACGCCTCGGGTTACGCGGAAGCGATGGCGCTCCTAAAAGAACACTATGCGCAGAAAACCAACACGCTCTTTGCCAGGCACGTACTCCCCACTCGTTCTCAACTCCTGGTGCGTCCATCGAAGACTTCTGGCAGGCCCTAATCCCACTCGTCCAGGACCGTGACTGTCAGGCTGTTACGGCTGCTGAACATGCTAATCTCCTCATGCGCGATACTTTCGTAACAGGGATTGCGTCGGACCGCATCCGAGAACGACTGCTGGAAGGGGCCACGCTTGACCAAGCGGAGATGAAAACGTTAGCGCTCTCCATGACGGTCGCATCCCGTAATGTCTAGGCATACCCCCCTCGCCACGCGACCTACCGTCCTACCCCTCCTGGACCCCGCAAACAACCCCCCCAGCTGGGGCCCAGCCTAGCCAATCCGCCTAGCCGCATGCCGATCCACACACCCAGGGGGTCCCCGCTGCTACATCTGTGGTCAACAGAAGCCCCCCCCGCCAACTCTGCCGGGCCCCCACCTCCACTTGCAAGTCCTGTAGTAAAAAGGGCCACTTCACAGCTGTGTGCCAGGCCCACGCAGTCACCGCTTTCGTGCCTGCTATCGCCCCCTCCCCCTGCCAAATGCACAATGGGCGCCGCCATCTTCTCCTCCCGGGGCCATTTGTGGGCAGTCGGTGCCACTATCTTCCCCCCCTCAGTCCACATGCGGCCATGGGCACCGCCATCTTGCCCAGCACCACCAACGTGCGTCCCATGGGTGCCGCCATCTTGTCCCGCCCTGTAATGTGCGCCGCATAGGCGCCGCTATTTTGTTCCCCACAGGACCTCCGGACATCCCACAATCTGGGTCGCTGACACTCTCCATCCAAAACATCTGATGACCACCCGCAGCTCACCTCAATGACGCTGGACCAATCTCGTCCACACAACCTGGCCACCGCTTCGACAACGGTGAAAATCAACGGCCACGTGACCTCTTGCCTGCTCGACTCCGGGAGCACCGAAAGCTTCATACACCCGGATACGGTAAGGCGCTGCTTCCTTGCGGTCCAACCCGCCAATCAAAGGATCTCCCTGGCCTCCGGATACCACTCCGTCCCGATCCGAGAGTTCTGTATGGTCACTCTCACTGTTCAGGGCATAGAATTCAGCGGTTTCCTTCTCTACGTCCTTGCAAATCTCTGCGCTGCACTATTGCTGGGCCTGGATTTTCAGTGCAATCTCCAGAGTCTCACCATTACATTCGGCGGGCCCCTACCTCCACTCACCGTTTGCGGTCTTGCGACCCTCAAGGTTAACCCCCCCTCCCACTTTGCCAATCTAACTGCGGATTGCAAGCCCATTGCCACCAGGAGCAGATGGTACAGCACTCAGGACAAGGCCTTCATCAGGTCCAAGGTCCAGCGGCTGCTTCGGGAAGGCATCATCGAGGCCAGCAACAGCCCCTGGAGAGCCCAAGTGGTAGTAGTAAAAACTGGGGCGAAACACAGAATGGTCGTGGACTACAGCCAGACCATCAATCGGTACACGCAGCTCAATGCGTGCCGCCTCCCACGCATATCTGATATGGTCAATCAGATTGCGCAGTACCGGGTCGTCTCAACAATTGACTTGAAATCCGCCTCCCACCAGCTCCCCATCCTGAAATCGGACCGTACGTATACTGCCTTAGAGGCGGACGGTCGGCTTTATCACTTTCTTTGGGTTCCTTTCGGCGTCACTAACAGGGTCTCGGTCTTCCAAAGGGAGATGGACCAAATGGTCGACCAGTACGGTTTGCGGGCCACATTTCCGTACTTAGATAATGTCACCATCTGCGGCCATGATCAGCAGGACCACGAGGCCAACCTTGCTATATTCCTCCGCACCGCCACTCTTCTCAACATTACGTATAATAAAGAGAAGAGTGTGTTCAGCACGACCCGCATAGCCATCCTCGGCTATGTAGTCCAAATTGGACTTCTGGGACCTGACCCCCGAACACATGCGCCCCCTCATGGAGCTCCCCCTCCTCCACTGCCCCAAGGCACTCAAACGCTGCCTGGTGCTATTTTCCTACTACACCCAGTGGGTCCCAAACTATGCAGACAAGGCCCGCCCATTCATACAGTCCACTCAATTTCCCCTCGCGGCCGAGGCACAACATGCCTTCGCCCGTATCAAAGCTGACATAGCCACGGCCGGGATGCACGCAGTGGACGAGGCACTGCCCTTTCAAGTAGAAAGCGACGCTTCAGATGTCGCCCTTGCCGCCACTCTAAATCAGGTAGGCAGACCCATGGCATTCTTTTACTGCACCCTTCATGCCTCTGAAATTCGGCACTCATCTGTCGAAAAGGAGGCCCAAGCTATCGTTGAAGCTGTGCGCCATTGGAGGCATTACCTGGCCGGCAGGAGATTCACTCGTCTCACTGACCAACGGTCGGTAGCCTTCATGTTTAACAACACGCAGCGGGGCAAGATCAAAAATGATAAAATCTTACGGTGGAGAATCGAGCTCTCCACCTATAATTACGAGATTTTGTGTCACCCCGGCAAACTCAACGAACCCCCAGATGCCCTCTCCCGAGGTACATGTGCCAGCGCACAAGTAGACCAACTCCGGGCCCTGCATGACAGCCTTTGTCACCTTGGGGGGGGGGGGGTCACATGGTTGTACCACCTCGTCAAGGCCTGCAATCTGCCCTACTCCATCGAGGAAGTACGGACAGTCACCAGGGAATGCCAGGTCTGTGAGGAGTGCAAGGCGCACTTCTACCAGCTGGACCGTGCGCGCCTGGTGAAGCCTTCCCGCCCCTTTGAACGCCTCAGTGTGGATTTCAAAGGGCCCCTCCCCTCCACCTACCGTAACACGTACATTCTCAGTGTGGTCGATGAATACTCCAGATTCCCCTTCACCATCCCATGCCCGATATGACGTCTGCCACCGTCATAAAGGCCCTCAACACCATTTTTGCTCTGTTCGGTTTCCCCGCCTACATCCACAGTGATAGGGGATCCTCATTCATGAGTGATGAGCTGCGTCAGTTCCTGCTCAGCAGGGGTATTGCCTCCAGAAGGACGACCAGCCACAACCCCCGGGGTAACGGCCAAGTAGAAAGGGAGAATGGGACGGTTTGGAGGGCCGTCCAGCTGGCCCTAGGGTCCAGGAACATCCCAGCCTCTCGTTGGCAGGAGGTCCTCCCTGAAGCACTACACTCCATCCGGTCACTACTGTGCACCGCCACAAATAACACACACCATGAACGTGTTTTTACCTTCCCCAGGAAGTCCACATCTGGAGTGTCGCTCCCGACTTGGCTCGCAGCTCCAGGACCGGTCCTGCTCCGTAGGCACATCCGACTCCACAAGGCGGACCCCTTGGTGGACAGGGTACACTTGCTCCACACCAACCCTCAGTATGCCTACGTGGAGTTCCCCGACGGCCGCCAAGATACTGTCTCCCTCAGGGACCTGGCACCATCAGGTTCCACCCCAGCACACTCCCCCGCCCATGCGCCTCCCTCCCCTCTCCCGGCGCTACCAACATTAACCCCACCAGACCCATCCCCCCCCCCCCCCCCTGCCCACACAAGTGGATGAAGAAGATGTTGGCACGCTCCCGGGGTCATCCGACTACTGGCCAGCACCAGCACCGACATCAGCGCCACCGTTACGTCGCTCGCAGCGAATTGTCAAAGCACCGGATCAACTGAACCTCTGACGGCTCCGGACCGTTAAAATGGACATTTTTTTCCTTTCCCACTCATATTATAAGACACTGTACATAATTTGCAACGTTGTATATAGTTCCACACCACCCCGCCGGACTCATTTTTAAAGGGAGTGAATGTGGTGAACCACTGTGTACACCTGTATTAGGGGATGTAAGGTAGGACCTGCACTACTGGTTCGCCGGTAGCCACTGCCGACTGGCTCCGCCCACGAGGAGCTGTATAAATATGCGTGACCTCCATTGATCTGCCATTTTGCCAGCTGCAGTAGGAGGCCACACATCTGACTGCAAAAATGCCACAGTTGTATCCAATCTGAGTCTTTGTGCAATTGATCGCGCATCAAGTACAACAACAAATTATTTAATTACACCGATCACATTGGGGAAGTTAGCCTCAAATTTAACCCGGAATGGTCATTAAAAATTTCCCAGTCACTCTGATATCTGAAATCTTTATCCACGGACAGAACAGACAAACCATTTTACCTCCCAATGATATTCAGGTCCTGATGATCCGAGTAACTCAGTCAGACGATGATGTGATGTTTGGTTTGAAGTTCCCGTTAGTAAATCCTCCTCTTTCGAAAGGGGTTTCCAAAGGAATTTCACTCTCGGTCCAGGCGAGAAATTCACAATATTCTCTCTTCCGGCTTCCGGGTCCTGGACGGCCGCGCATGCGCCCTGTTGCACCTGAGAAAGATGGCGGCCGCGCAGGCGCCCTGTGGCACAGCACCCACAAAACAGATGACAGCCGTCAACTGGGGCCGATCAGAGAGAAAAACACCGATGCGGCCTCCCCATTCGGGACATACACCGAATTGTATCAAAAGTACCGGAACTAATATATCACCCTGAGGAACGTAAGGAAATAATGGCGGATAAGGCTACCCGGAATGCCGGGCGCGGATGAAAACGCCCTATGTTGGTCACAGGAGTCAGAACGCGCAGGCGTCAGAATGTCCCGCCTCCGGAAGTCGCCTATCTGTGTGGAGCATGCGCGGTGCTGCTCCGGGCTGAGCGCAGCCGCAGTGAGAGTGAGTGCGGCTCCCAGAGGCTGAATGAGAGCCGCCGCGAGCGGGGACAATGGTGAGAATCCAAACCCCCCAATAAGACCCATTGATTTTATTGTCAGTCTGCAGACAGGAGCTGGAGAACTGAACCCAGGCAGAGGCGAGGGAGGGAGAAAACTGGGAGTGGAGGAAAGAAATGGTGCAGATTGTGAGATGGGTTTGGATTTCAGCCCAGGGAGGAGGGAGAGTGTGTGGGACGGGGATTTACAGCTTTGGGGGAGCAAGAGAGGAAAAAATGTTCCAGAGAAACTAGAATTCGCTGTTCAGAATTTCTATCCTGGACTGACAGTGATGGCTTTTGCAAACTACTTTTACAGGATATTGGAAGTGGAGGATTGGCCACAGAAAACTCAAAACCAAACATCACATCGAGATCTGACAGCCACTCGATTCATCAGGAGTTGAATATCATCAGGCTTTGAAACTGGAAGGAGAAATGTTTGTCTCTTCCGTTTAAGGAAAAAAAATGTCAAAGATCAGTGTGACTGGAAAAGCACCGAGACACACACAACACACACTCGAATGAGAGTGTTTCATTGCACTGACTGTGGAAAGAGCTTGAACTAGTTACACAGCCTGAAAGAAAATCACACCATTCACAGCAGGGAAAAACTATACTCCTGTTGCGTGTGTCGACAAGGCTTTAAGCAGGAGAGACATAAAGACCCCTCACAATGGAGAAACCCTGGAAATGTGCAGACTGTGGGAGGGGTTTCAGTTACCATCACAACTGGAGGTTCATCGGCACAGTCACACTGGGGAGAGACTGTTCACCTGCTCCATTTGTGGGAGGGATTCACCCATTCATACAACCTTCACACACACCAGCGAGTTCACATTGAGGAGAGGCCATTCACCTGCCCTGTGTGTGGGAAGGGATTTGCTTGATCATCCCACATTGTGACACACCAACTTGTTCATACTGATAAGAGACCGTTTACATATCCTAACTGTGAAAAGAGTTTTAAATGTAAAAAGGATCTGCTGACACATCATCGTAGTCACACTGGGGAGAGACCGTTCACCTGCTTAGTGTGTGGGAAAGGATTCATTCAGTCATCCCACCTGCAGACACATCAACGTGTTCACTCTGATAACAAACATTTTAACTGTCCTGACTGAGAAGAGCTTTAACAAAAAGGATTTACCAACACACCAATATGCTCACACTGGGGAGAGACCATTCACTTGCTCTGTGTGTGGGAAAGGATTCAGCCATCCATATGCCCTACTGAACTACCAGAGAATTCACACCGGGGCGAAGCGATTCACCTGCTCTGATTGTGGGAAAGGATTCATTAATTCATCCAACCTTCTGATACACCAGCAACTTCATACAGGGGACAGACCGTTCACCTGCTCTGAATGTGGGAAGGGATTCACACGTTCATACAACCTTCTGACACATCAGCAGGTTCACAGTGAGCAGACCGTTCACCTGCTCAGTGTGTGGGAAGGGATTCACTCGTTCCTCCTACCTATTGAATCACCAGCGAGTTCACACTGGGGAGAGGCCATTCACCTGCTCTGTGTGTGGGAAGGGATTCAGTCAGTCATCCAACCTGCTGACACACCAGAGAGTTCACAGTGGAGAGAGGCCATTCACTTGCTCCATATGTGGGAAGAAATTTTCTCATTTATCTTATATTCTGAAACATCATCGAGTTCACACTGGGGAGCGGCTATTCAACTGTAATGTCTGTGGAAAGGGAGTTTACTCACTCATCCCACCTGCTAACACATCAGCGAGTTCACAAGCGACTACAAGGTTTAGATTATACCATTATTGATGCTGTTAATTATGTCCAGGACTGAATAATGTTCACTCTGACTGTCTTAATCTGCTGATGAGGTTTATAAATGTGAAATAAATCAACTTTATTTGAAACGTTGTTGCAGATCTTTCACACCTGAGTGTTTAACATCACCTGTCTGGAGCTCAGAAAGGACAATCTGTGGAAGGATCATACGGCAGGAACAGAACTTCAGCCTGGACACAGTCTTTCAGGGTCACGCTGAGAGGGACAAACAACACTTTGGTCTTTCTCATCTCGTTTCACTGTCAGCAAAGCCCCCGTGTGGGTTATTCCTGAGGCGTGTAAGAAATGTGTCCCAACCGCTCTCTTCCATGTTTCAGAGCTCCTAGAACAGAAGCTCCTTTACAACTGTGTTCAGAGTCAAGAAGAACAATGGTGAATGCTGGAAATGTGCTGTCAGATCTGAGATTGGTGTAAAACTGTGATGTTCCTGATTGAATTTAAAGCAGCTGGTTTAAGTTTCCAGACTGAAAATGTGTTTGTGTGACAGTCACAATGAAATAATTGAATAGAAACCTACTTAACATAGATTGGTTGAAGTCTGCGTTAAAATAGCAGCTGTTAACTGCTGGGATAATTGGACAACAGTTTGATTCCCAGATAATGAAGGAGCTGCAGTGTGTATCCAAGAATTCCCAGTTTTGTTTATGTGTGCTTCCCACATTCTGTCTTTTTAAATAAACCTCAGCCCTGCGGGCCTTTAACAATCAGAAACATAACAGAGTAAGGGCAAAGCTGTGCCCGCCCCTTTAACTGGGAGCTGAACAGTGTCAGAACCCCGGATGTCCCTTTAAGAATAAGTGATGTGTTCAGCTAAAGATTCCTATTGGCTGCTTTCTGGGTGGTCTCCTTATTCTGATTATTCTCAGTGATCCTCAGGTATATGAACCTGCTCTCCTGTCTCTCACACACTGAACATCTCTGTATTAGTGAGAGGCAGCACGGTTTTGTGAAGGGGAGGTCGTGTCTCACTAACTTGATAGAGTTTTTCGAGGAGGTCACTAAGATGATTGATGCAGGTAGGGCAGTAGATGTTGTCTATATGGACTTCAGTAAGGCCTTTGACAAGGTCCCTCATGGTAGACTAGTACAAAAGGTGAAGTCACACGGGATCAGGGGTGAACTGGCAAGGTGGATACAGAACTGGCTAGGCCATAGAAGGCAGACGGTAGCAATGGAGGGATGCTTTTCTAATTTGAGGGCTGTGACCAGTGGTGTTCCACAGGGATCAGTGCTGGGACCTTTGCTCTTTGTAGTATATATAAATGATTTGGAGGAAAATGTAACTGGTCTGATTAGTAAGTTTGCAGACGACACAAAGGTTGGTGGAATTGCGGATAGCGATGAGGACTGTCTGAGGATACAGCAGGATTTAGATTGTCTGGAGACTTGGGCGGAGAGATGGCAGATGGAGTTTAACCTGGACAAATGTGAGGTAATGCATTTTGGAAGGGCTAATGCAGGTAGGGAATATACAGTGAATGGTAGAACCCTCAAGAGTATTGAAAGTCAAAGAGATCTAGGAGTACAGGTGCACAGATCACTGAAAGGGGCTACACAGGTGGAGAAGGTAGTCAAGAAGGCATACGGCATGCTTGCCTTCATTGGCCGGGGCATTGAGTATAAGAATTGGCAAGTCATGTTGCAGCTGTATAGAACCTTAGTTAGGCCACACTTGGAGTATAGTGTTCAATTCTGGTCGCCACACTACCAGAAGGATGTGGAGGCTTTAGAGAGGGTGCAGAAGAGATTTACCAGAATGTTGCCTGGTATGGAGGGCATAAGCTATGAGGAGCGATTGAATAAACTCGGTTTGTTCTCACTGGACGAAGGAGGTTGAGGGGCGACCTGATAGAGGTATACAAAATTATGAGGGGCATAGACAGAGTGGATAGTCAGAGGCTTTTCCCCAGGGTAGAGGGGTCAATTACTAGGGGGCATAGGTTTAAGGTGAGAGGGGCAAAGTTTAGAGTAGATGTACGAGGCAAGTTTTTTACGCAGAGGGTAGTGGGTGCCTGGAACTCACTACCGGAGGAGGTAGTGGAAGCAGGGACGATAGGGACATTTAAGGGGCATCTTGACAAATATATGAATAGGATGGGAATAGAAGGATACGGACCCAGGAAGTGTAGAAGATTGTAGTTTAGTCGGGCAGTATGGTCGGCACGGGCTTGGAGGGCCGAAGGGCCTGTTCCTGTGCTGTACATTTCTTTGTTCTTTGTTCTTTGTTCTATCTCTGTTCTGTTTCAGATTCTGACTTAACCTCTCTCCGCTCTCACACTCACTCATTCCACAGACCTCCTACCTCTCTATCTTTCTCTCAGACACTCACTCCTTTAACATTTCTATTTCACAGAGCGCCTAAACTCACTTAATTTCTCTCTCTGAAGAAGCACAGAACACACTGAACCTCTCCTCCAACATCTCATTTATGGAGACTGAATCTTTTCTCTCTCTACCTCTCACTTTCTCTCTCTCTCTGATCGGCCCCGACTAACTTTACATCTCCAATTTTCTAATAACCCTCATTGAGGAAAATTTAATTTTGGATAATGTCCCCTCATTTCTCCCAGTGATATCCTCAGTCCATCTTCCTGTTCAGTTAATATGTTAAAAATCTAAATAACCTCATATTTTAATGTTTAAAATGGGAATGGAGGTGAATGTAATGCTGGGACTGGCAGCAATATGTGTGGGTGTTCTTGATACTGTCAGAGTGAGTTCACCCTCACAGACAGGAAGACTGTTCATGGTGATAACATGAAACTGACGCCTGCGTTTCATTCTCAGGAAACACAACTTCCTGTTTCTCTGCTGCCAGTTCCAAACCACACATCTCACTTCTGAGCAGAAAATAAATCCAGGGACCACAATCTGGTGAGAACATCTGTCAAGGCGGCCTATATCTGCCCACAGAGTCAGGGCAGAGTCACACAGATCACATTGTGGTGACATTTACAAATGAGCCGGTTATTTCTATTCAGAGTCTCCATTCCCGGACAGCACCGGCTGTGTCTGTGGATCAGTCACTGAGTTCTTTCTGCTCTTTGTAGCTGGGAACTGATCACCTGCTCCCTTATATTTTATATTATTCTTTCTGTGTTACTTGTTTCCTCTATTTCTCAGCATTTATCTCTCGCCACCTCATCTTTCTGCTGTTTAAAATCTCAGTTTTGTCTCTCCTTTCCTCTGTATCTCTCTCTCTCTCTCTCTCGGTGTCTGTATGTTCCTATTTAATAGAGGTGTAGAATTTCATGAAGGGGTTGTAATAGATTAAAGAAAGAAAGAAGGAGAAAAACAGTAAATGTTGGAAAAACTCAGCAGTTCTGGCAGCATCGGTATTGAGAGAAAAAGAGTTAACATTTTGTGTCCCTGTGACTCAGAGCAGGAGAAACAGGAATTGTCCCTCTGAGATCAGGGAAGGTGAAGGGGAGAGTTAATAGAGGTGTTTAAAATGAGGAAGGATTTGTGATAGTGTCGATGGGGAGAAACTGTTTCCCAAGAGCAGGAGGGTTTGTAACCAGAGGACACAGAGATTTAACATATTTGACAACAGAACCCAAGGGGGTGATGAGGAGAATTGTTTTTACACAGTGATGTGATGTGATATGGAATTGACACTGACAGGCTGCTGGAAGCAGATTTACAGTAACTTTCAAAGGGAGTTGCACTTGTAGAGTGTAAATTGGCAGTGTTATGGTGAACCAGATGAATTCGACAGTTCACTCAGAATCTCTACAGTGCAAAAGGAGGCCATTCGGCCCATTGAGTTTACACTATACCTAGGCACAATCCCCCATCCTATCCCTGTAACCCCACCTAACCCACACATTTTTGGACACTGAGGGGAAGTTGATCATGGCCAATCTACCTAAGCTGCAAATCTTTGAATGCTGGTAGGAAACCCATGCAGACACTGGGAGAAAGTGCAAACTCCACTCAGACAGTCACCCAAGGCCAGAATTGAAACAGGGTCCATGGTGCCAAGAGGTAGCAATGATGCCCTTTGCGACAGTGTCAATTTCCTCTCATGATGTTTTAACATTTGATCTTTTCAATCACAATGTGTCTCAAAGAGAAGACTGAAACACTGGTTTTAGCTGTCATATATTTTTCCTGTGTGACTGTGCAAATCGAGAACCACTAGAATGATTTCAGTTCCTCTACAGATCTCCCTCAGATATCAGAAATCTCTGGAGTTTCCCATGTCATCATTGCTTTCACCTTGGGTAGAACAGCTCTGAATCAGGTGGAGTCAGTCACACGTGCCTCTGTCATGGTGTTTCCATTTTATCACACACCTCCCAGTGACATTGACTATAACACAGAAACATCATATTATCATTGCTACCTTGCATCTTGCCCTCCTACTATTGTCTAATGATAACAGCGACGGAGTGACACACACCGGAATTGGAATAACAGGCAGGTTATTGTCTAATAATAACAGTGACAGAGTTATTATCTGGTACCCTGGATCTGGGAAGCAACAGTGCTACCTACTGTGCTACCATGCCGCCCGAGATTGGCCCAGATAGGGTGATATTTCACAGGGTCGGTGCAGATTCGATGGGCCGAATGGCCTCCTTCAGCACTGTAGGGATTCTATGATTCTACATTGAATCCAATGATATCATAGAATTTACAGTGCAGAAGGAGGCCATTTGGCCCATCGAGTCTGCACCGGCTCTTGGAAAGAGCACCCTACCCAAGGTCAACACCTCCACCCTATCCCCATAACCCAGTAACCCAAGCCAACACTAAGGGCAATTTTGGACACTAAGGGCAATTTATCATGGCCAATCCACCTAACCTGCACATCTTTGGACTGTGGGAGGAAACCGGAGCACCCGGAGGAAACCCACGCACACACGGGGAGGACGTGCAGACTCCGCACAGACAGTGACCCAAGCCGGAATCGAACCTGGGACCCTGGAGCTGTGAAGCAATTGTGCTATCCACAATGCTACCGTGCTGCCATATGTTCATATATGTTCACTCACACACTGCAGTCTGACTTATTATGGGGAGAGACACAGTGTTTGTTCCTGTCAAAGTGAGTGAATCCTTTGCTGTTTCTCCTCTGGGCCCATCTCCACTATTATTGTTTGATTGTCCCACTGAGACTCTCACTGTTATTATTGGACAATCAGCGAGTCAGACTGAGCCTGTGGCCGTTCTCACCATCTGGAACCGTCACAATGCCTGGGTGATTGACGGCAGCACCGGACCAATAGGAAGAGGAGGGGCGGGACTGGAGGACGATTGGGAGCGCCTGATCCTCCAACTAATCGGAGTGAATGAGGGGCGGAGCCCGCTGTGATTGAAGCATGCGCAGTGTGGGTAATGGTGAAGGAGAAGGTTTATGCCATCAGATGTGAAATTGGTAAGGGGCGTTTGACAATATGGAGGGAGCGGGAGTGGGCGGAAACGTTGTGTAAAGCTGTTGTAAGCCGCAAACCTCGGAAAAGTTACGGAAAACAGTTTGGATCGAGCGGGGCTGCAGCTCCTCATTTTAGGCTCGGGTTAACGGCCGCCATCTTTATTGGATGTGCATCAGGGCGCATGCGCGGTTGTTATCTTTGTCGGGGCGATGTTTCAATGAGTGGGAGGAGCTTGTTCCCCATTGTTCAGAATGGAGACAACTTGTCCATCAAACTGGATTAGTCTTTGAGTCTCAATGTCTTATTGATGATGCAAAGCGGTGGCAGAGATGGAAAGAAAAGGAAGCCAATCCTGCTCTCCAGATTTCACTGTCTGCGTGGGTTTCCTCCGGGTATTCGGGTATTTATAGAGTTAAATCTGAGATGAGGAGGGATTTCTTCACTCGTGGATGTGGTGAAGCTTTGGAATTCGCTACCCCAGAGGAATGTGGAGCCTCAGTGGTCAGGTATGTTCAAGACAAATGTTGATAGGTTTCTAGATATTGAGCGATATGGGGATCGTGTGGGAAAATGGTGCTCAGGTAGATCGGCCAAGGATCTCATTGAATGGTTGAGCAGACTCGGTGGGCCGAATGGCCTACTCTTGATCCTGTCATAATCTCTGTGTCCTGGTCAGGAAGCAGTGAGCTGAGCTCTGATCTGTCAATCAACATGAATCAGCACCTTCAGGAGAATTGAGAGGGTGAATATTAGATACAGCAGAGTGACAATGGAGGGAGATTGTGTAGGATGGAGATTTCCAGCTTTTGGAGAACGAGAGGGGAAATAATGTTCCAGAGGAACTAGAATTGTCAGTTCTGAGTTTCTATCTTGTACTAACAATAATTACTTTTGTAAATTGTTTTTAAAGGATATTGGAAGAGGCGAATTATAGACAGAAATCTCAACGTTTCAATATGCCAAACTCACTCGATTCCTTCTTATCTGAATATCATCGTGAGAAGGAGAAATGTTTGTGTCGACCTGTCGCTTCAAAAGATTTTAAACATTTATGTGACTGGAAAAGCACCGAGACCCACACAACACACACCCCAGTGAGAGTGTTCCAATGAACTGACTGTGGAAAGAGCTTTAACCAGTCACACAGCCTGGAAAAACATCACACCATTCACAGTGAGGTGAGACAGTGCACATGTTCTGTTTGTAGACGAGGCTTCCACTGATTGTCCAGCCTGGAGAGACACAAGGAGACCCAAAACATGGAGAAACCGTGGAAATGTGGGGACTGTGGGAAGGGATACAGAGCCCCATCTCAGCTGGAGATTCATCGCCGCATTCACACCGGAGAGAGGCCGTTCAGCTGCTCTCAGTGTGGGAAGGGATTCAGTCATTTATATGCCCTGCGGGCACACCAGCGAATTCATACTGGGGAGAGGCCATTCATCTGCTCTCAGTGTGGGAAGGGATTCACTCAGTTATCTCACCTGCAGGCACACCAGCGAGTTCACACTGGGGAGAAGCCATTCACCACCTCTGAATGTGGGAAGGGATTCATTGATTCATCCAGCCTGCAGAAACACCAGCGGGTTCACACTAGGGAGAGGCCATTCACCTGCTCTCCGTGTGGGAAGGGATTCATTAATTCATCTACCCTGCTGAGACATCAGCGAATTCACACTGGGGAGAGGCCATTCACCTGCTCTCAGTGTGGGAAGGGATTCATTAATTCATCCACCCTGCAGACACACCAGCAAGTTCACACTGGAGAGAGGCCATTCACCTGCCCTGTGAGCGGGAAGGGATTCATTAATTCATCCAACCTGCAGGCACACCAGCGAGTTCAGACTGGAGAGAGGCCATTCACCTGCTCTCAGTGTGGGAAGGGATTCACTCGGTTATCTAACCTGCAGGCACACCAGCGAGTTCACACTGGAGAGAGGCCATTCACCTGTTCTCAGTGTGGGAAGGGATTCATTGATTCATCCAGCCTGCTGAGACATCAGCGAATCCACACTGGGGAGAAACCATTCACCTGCTCCCTCTGTGAGAAGAGATTCACATGTTTATACAACCTGCAGACACACCAGCGAATTCACACTGGGGAGAAGCCATTCACCTGCTCTTAGTGTGGGAAGGGATTACATAGAAACATAGAAAATGGGAGCAGGAAGAGGCCATTTGGCCCTTTGCGCCTGCCCCACCATTCATTCAGATCATGGCTTATCATCAATTCAGTAGCTTAATTCCGCTTCCCCTCCATATCCTTTGATCCCCTTCGCCCTAATTGCTATATCTAACTGCTTCTTGAAAACATACAATGTATTGGCCTCAACTATTTCCTGTGGTAACAAATTCCACAGGCTCTCTCCTCTCTGGTTGAAGAAATTACTCCTCATCTCTGTCCTAAATTGTTTACTCCGTATCCTCAGACTGCGCCCTCTGGTTCTGTACACTCCCACCCTCGGGAAAATCTTTCCTGCATCTACCCTGTCAAGTCCTGTTAGAATATTATAGGTTTCTATGAGATCCCCCATTCTAATGAACTCCAGCGAATACAATCCTAACTGATTCACTCTCTCATACGTCAGTAGCACCATCCCAGGAATCAGTGTGGTCACCCTTCGCTGCACTCCCTCTAGAGCAAGAACATCCTTCCATCAGATAAGGAGACCAAAACGGCACTCAATATTCCAGGTATTGGCCTCGCCAAGGCCCTGTATAATTATAGCAAGATAACCATGCTCCTGTACTCGAATCCGCTCGCAGTGAAGGCTAGCAAACCATTTGCCTTCTTTACCGCCTGCTGAATTGCATGCTTACCTTCACTGACTGGTGTACAAGGACACCCAGGTCTTGTAGCACATTCCCCTCTCCTAATTTATGGCCATTCAGCTAATAGTCTGCCTTCTTGTTTTTGCTACCAAAGTGGACAACCTCGCATTTCTCCAAATTATACTGTATCTGCCATTCATTTGCCCACTCACTCAACTTGTCCAAATCACACTGAAGGATCTCTGCATCCTCCTCACAGCAAACCCTCCCACGCATCTTGGTGTAATTTGCAAATTTGGAGATATTGCATTTTGTTCCCTCATCTAAATCATTAATATATAGGGTGGCACAGTGCTGCCTCACGGCACCGAGGATCAGGGTTCAATCCTGCCACCAGGTCACTGTCCGTGTAGAGACAGGTTCTCCCCGTGTCTGCGTGTGTCTCACCCCCATAACCCAAAGATGTGCAGGGTAGGTGAATTGGGCATGCTAAATTGCCCCTTAATTTGAAAAAAAGAATTGGGTACTTTCAATTTTAAAAAAAAATTATTAATACATCTTGTGAATATCTGGGGTCCTAGCACCGACGCCTGAGGTACCCCGTCCTGCCTGCCAATTTGAAAAAGACCCATTAATTCCAACACTTTCTTTCCTGTCTGCCAACCAGTTTTCTATCCATCTCACTACACTACCCCTAATCCCATGTTCTTTAATTTTACGCACTAATCTCTTATGTGGGACTTTGTCAAACGCCTTCTGAAAGTCCAAATATACCACATCCACTGGCTCCCCCTCGTCAACTCTACCAGTTACACCGTTGAAGAACTCCAGCAGATTTGTCAAGCATGATTTCCCCTTCATAAATCCATGCTGACTCTGTCCGATCCTGCCACTGGTTTCTAAGTGCTTTGCTATAAAATCTTTGATAACGGATTCTCGAATTTCCCCACTGCCGAGGTCAGGCTTCCTGATCGAGAATTCCTCAATTTTTCTCCACATTTCCCTTTTTAAACAGTGGAATTACATAAGCCACCCTCCAATCTGCAGGAACTGTTTCAGAGTCTATAGAATCTTGGAAGATGACCACCAATGCCTCCACTATTTCGAGAGCCACTTCCTTAACTACTTTGGGATGCAGATTATCAAGCCCTGGGGATTTACCAGCCTTCAATCCCATCAATTTCCCCAACATCATTTCTCTACTTATATTAATCTCCTTCAGCTCCTCCCTCTCACTAAATCCTGTGTTCCCCAACATTTCTGGCATAAGATTTGTGAAGACAGAACCAAATTATGTATTTGCCCAGCTGTAAGGAACCTACATTTGTCTTCACCAATCTTTTTCTCTTCATATACTTATAGAAACTTTTACAATCAGCCTAATTTCCTGTTTTATGCTATTCCTAACATCACCACTGCAGTTTGGGGGCCTCTTTACTAATTTATTTTCCCCTTGGTGTTTCTGAGCTCTATCCATACAGATTCCACATTGTCGGAGCTAATACCCTTCCTCACTATTGCATTAATTTCCTCTTTAAGCAGCACTATCACTCCACTGCCTTTTCCTTTTTGTCAGTCCTTCCTAAATATATTAAATTCCCTTCCCGGGTCATCTTGCAGCCATGTCTCCATAATCCCGATTATCTCACACCCGTTCACATCTTTTTGCGCGTTTCACTCGGTTATGCCGTCTGCAGTCACACCAGGGAGTTCATACTGGGGAGAGGCCGTTCACCTGCTCTCAATGTGCAAATCTCGGATTTTGTAATTCATCGCACTTCCTGAGACACCAACAAGTTCACAACTGATTACAGGGATTGGATTCTGCTGTTATTGTTTCTGGTCTCAATTACATCCAGGACTGCATTTTGTTCATTCTGTTGGAGGTGATAAGATGTTTCATTCTCTTTTCTGTTTGGAAACTGCAAAAATCACGCCACTTTGTCATGAAGATGGTCTAAGGTGGTTACACGGTTGTTTTGTTTAATTTATCTTGGTGCTTCTCGCAGGAGAAAACTATCAGGTTATGAGGGGCAAGTTGGCTGAGATGCACTGGGAAACTACATTAAATAGTATAGTGGGAGACAGGCAATCACTAATATTTAAGGAATTATTACAGATTTACACTGGCATCGGTTAGCTCAGTTGGCTGGTTTGTGCTGAGTGACACCAACAGCACAGGTTAAATTCCCATACCAGCTGAGGTTAGCCATGGTCTGTGTCAGTATTGATGCTCCACATGATCCTCCACCCACCCCTCTACATCTCCCCCATCAGCATCTCCTTCTATTCTTTCTCCCTCATGTAAGTATCTAGCTTTACGTACAATGGATTCATGCTGTTCACCTCAACCACTCGCTGTGGTAACAAGTTCCACATTCTCACCACTCGCTGGGTAAAGAGGTTTCTATTGAAATTCCTATTGGATGATTGAATCCCTTCAGAATCTGAAAGACTTCCAACAGGTCACCCATCAGTCTTCTCTTTTCCAGAAAAAGCAGCCCCAGCCTTTCCTGAGTGTTAAATGCTCTCAGTTCTGTATATTATGAATCTTTGTTGCACCTTATCCAGTGCCTCCATTTCCTTTTTCTAAATGGAGATCACCAATGTTGACAGAGCTCCCAGTGTAGTCGAACCATCGTTTGAAACAAGTTGAACATTTCCTCCTTGTTTTTCAATTCTGTCCCTCTGGAATGGAACCCAATATATGGGCCTCACACTTTAGGAAAGATGTGAAGTTCTTCGAGGGTGTAGAGGACATTTACGAGAATGACACCAGAGATGAGGGACTCCAGTTAGTTGGAGTGACTGGAGCAGCTGAATTTCTCTCCTGAGATCACAGCATCTGGAGGGTGGGGAATGGGGCCATTCAGCCCTTTGAGACCGTGTTGGCTCCCTGTGGAGGAAGCCAGTCTGTCCATTGCCCCGTTCTATCCCCGAATCCCTGTGGGTTTATTTCTCTCAGTACCTGTCCAATTTCCGATTGAAATCCTTCCGTCATCTCTACATCTCCTACCTCATAGGCAGCAGGTTCCAGGTCGTTACCACTCCCTTAACATGTACACAAGGCTCCCAGAGCACAGAGGAGCCTATTTGGCCCATTTTTCACATACCAGCTCTTTGTACAGTGACCCATTTAATCCCAGAGTTCGACTATTTTGTTTTCTTTTTCAGAATGCATCAATTTCCCTTTTGGAAGTTAGACCAATGAGACTCGACCACCATTTATAGACAGTGTATTCCAAATCACAACAACTCGCTGTGTTTTACAACAAATAATTGTGCATATGGTGTGTCTGGAGTTTCACAGAATATTCAAAATGGTGTCGACGTGATTATTACACAAAATTAAGACTCAATTTTTATCAATGATTTTGGTGAGGACACCAAGTGTAATATTTCCTAGTTTGTGGACAATTAGAACAAATGTACATTTCTATAAAACCTCTCACATCCCCTGGACCTCCTAAAGTGTTTTAAAGCCAATGGAGTTCCTTTGAAATGTATTCACTGTTGTAATGTAGGAAGCTGTAAGTACCATGTGTAATCACATTTAGTTTTTAAATTGTTATTTTCATAGTGTATTCACTGTCATTAGTAACAAGGTCAAGGAAACCCTTTTACATCTCTAACATGTGGTTTCCTGTAGGCATGTAACTTTTTCTATATTAACTATGTATAGATTTCATAGCAATAAACACTAATTAAATTAACAATTATTCTGTACTGAATATTGATTATCATTGATGAATTGGTGTATTAGGTAATTATATTGCAAAGACTAGATCTTTGTTTTTAAAAAAAACACCATCAACCAGAATGTTTCCAGAAACAGCAGAACTACCAGAATTTGTTTGAAAAAATTAATTACTTTATAATTTTGAGAATTTACAAGACATCATATTCTGCCAAGACTATGTGGGCTCAGCAGTGCTGTAATGGTATTGTTACTGGGCTAGTAATCCTGAGACCCAGTTTAATGCTCTGGGATCGAATCTGGCTATGACAGATATTGAAATTTAATAAAAGTCTCAAATTAAAAGTCTAATGATGACATTGTTGATTGTTGTAAAAACCCGTCTGATTCACTCATGCCCTTTAGGAAATCTGCTCTCCTTACGTGGTCTGGCCTGCACGTGACTCCAGATCCACAGCAATGTTGTGGTTGATTTGTAAGTGCCCTCTGAAATTGCCTCAAGACACGCAGTTCAAGGGCAATTGGAATGAGCAATAAATGCTGGCCCAGCCAGTGACCCCCACCTCCGATGAATGAATAATTTTTAAGACGACTGTACAATTTGAAGACGAGTAAGAAACTGTCTCTTTGATTGGATTTGATTTATTGTCACGTGTCCCAAGGTACAGCGAAAAGTATTGTTCTGCGTACAGTCCAGAAAGATCATTCGATACATGAAAAAACCTCGGACATACAATAAAGACACAATGTAAATACATAGACACCGGGTGAAGCATAGGGAGTGTAGTACTACTCAGTAGAGAACCAGTGTATCTTGTATCAATCAAATATATTAATTAAAAATTACTGTATTAATTAGCTACCAGTCTGCCACAGATGATGAAATAAGCAGTGATCCGTAACTGAGTTACAATTAATGAAACAATAATTAATCAGTAGTTGTAGTAATAGTCTGAGTTTTATTTGTTGTAAAAATGTAAAAGCTTCATTGCTGTGTATATAAAGAATGTGCAATGGGGATAAATGTAACCGCAATAGAGAGACCTACCAACTCTGATTAGCCTCAACATTTGAAATTGTATGAATAAGGAATTGTACAGAATCGAGTAAAGGGATAGTATGAAACAGTTTGATTGTATTCCTGTCTGAGGTAATGAGAGAAGGTGGTGTCAGTAATTGGAGATCCAATTAAATTAAACTGGTGCCCAATTGACCAATGGTCATGTTACCACAGGCCCAACTCAGACATGAGGTAATGGTCACTTTGGGGATAAAAGTCGAGGTTCCGAAGGTTTTCCTTGCTGGCCAAGTACTGAAGACTCTCAAGGCCGAGTTCCAAGGAAATTACTGTCAAAGAAGGAGCCAGGGAGGGTTACACTTCTACAGACTGATCACCTGCTTGAAGTTGTAAACGTCAATGTCTTCAAATTGTTCAGTAAAGCTTTTCTTTAAAAAAACTTGTTTTTAAATTTACTGTCCAGAATTCTGCCTTTGCTTTAATTGGTTAAAGTCTTGTCTGAACCAAAGCAAATCTATAAATTGGGGATGTCTGAAATCAATTAAGGATCAGAAAGCATCAATCTTCAATTTAAAACTTGCACTTCTGTAGCACCTTTCACAACCACCATGTTCCAAAGTGCTTCTGAAGTGTCGTCACTGTTGTAGGAAATGCAGCAGCCAATTTTTACAAAGCAAGATGTCACACAGCAATGTGGCAATGAGCAGATGATCTGATTTTGGTGATGTTGATTTAAAAAAAAAACATTTTATTAAGGTTTTTGTAATTTTATAATAATAAGTGACAACAGTAAACAATGCAAATCCGTGCATAAATCATCACCATCCCTAACAAGTCCCCCCTACCCTCAACAGAAAATAGCCTAACTACTCCCCTCCCCTTTTTTTGCCTCTGCTGAGAGTTAATTTTCTCTGAAGAAGTCGACAAACGGCTGCCACCTCCGGACGAATCCTAGCGTTGACACTCTTCGGGCAAACTTGATTCAAGACTGAGAAACCCAGCCATGTTGCTAACCCAAATCTCTGACTTTGGGGGCTTAGATCCCTCCACGCTAGGGAGGACCAAGACATCAGTCTCTCTCGCCCCCTGGACTCCCGACACTCCAAAATCCGCCACCTCAGGACTCGGCACCACCCGTGTTTTTAGTACCATGGACATGACATCTGCAAAACCCTGCCAGAATCCCCCAAGCTTAGGGCATGCCCAGAACATATTGATATGATTTGCTGGCCCCCCTGCAGACCTGTCCTCTACCCCAAAACATCTGCTCATCTGGGCCACCTTCATGTGTGCCCAGTGAACGGGGCAGCACAGTGGCTAGCATTGCTGCCTCACGGCGCTGAGGTCCCAGATTCGATCCCGGCTCTGGGTCGCTGTCCATGTGGCGTTTGCACATTCTCCCCGTGTTTGTGTGGGTTTCGCCCCCACAACCCAAAGATGTGCAGGGTAGGTGGATTGGCCACGCTAAATTGCCCCTTAATAGGAAAAAATAAATTGGTTATTCTAAAATTAAAAAATAAAATGTGCCCCCAATGAATGACCTTAAATTGTATCAGGCTGAGCCTGGCACATGGTGAGGACGTATTGACTCTGCTCAAGGCATTCGCCCACAGATCTGCCTCTATCTCTCCCCATAGCTCCTCTATCTGAGTTACCTCTGACTCCATGAGTTCTTTGTAGATATCCGATACCTTTCCCTCTCCCACCCCCATTCTCGAAACTACCTTGTCCTGTATCCCCCGTGGTGGTAGGAGCGGAAAGGTTGAAACCTGCCTTCACAAAAAATTCCGTACCTGCAGATACCAGAATCCATTTCCTGCTGGCAATTCAAATTTCTCCTCTAAATCCTTCAGACAGGGGAAGCTCCCATCCTCTTGATCCCTGCCACCTCTGGAACTCCCCATCCAGCCTTCCCGGTACAAACCGATGGTTGTTACAAATCGGGGCCCAGACTGATGCACCCTCCACTCTCACGTGCTTCCTCCACTGCCCCCAGACTATCAGGGCCGTCACCATCACCCGGCTTGTGGAGTACCGGGCCGCCAAGAACGGCAGAGGTGACGTTATCAGACTTGAGTCCTTACACAATGCTACCTCACACTCTCACCGATTTCCCCCCCCCCCACTACCCACTTCCTAACCATGGCTATATTTGCCACCCAGTAATAGTTGCTAACATTCGGCAGCGCCAACCCACCCTTCCCTCGACTACGCTCCAGCAACACTTGCTTCACTCGCGGGGTTTTATCCACCCACACACAACCCAAAATCGCCTTGTTTACCGGTTTAAAAAATGCCTTTGGGATAAAGAAGGGAAGGCACTGGAAAACAAACAGAAATCTCGGGAGAACCGTCATTTTCACTGTGTGCACCCTCCCCGAAAGTGACAGCGGGAGCATGTCCCACCTTCTAAAGTCCTCCTTCATTTCCTCTACTAGCCGGGTCAGATTTAACTTATGTAAAGTCTCCCATTCCCGTGCCATCTGGATTCCCAAATAACGTAAGCTCCCCCCCGCCCAACCATTCTAAACGGCAGCTCTCCCAGTCTCCTCTCCGGCCCCCTCGTCTGGATCGCGAACATCTCATTTTTCCCCATATTCAATTTATACCCTGAAAACCTACCGAATTCCCCTCGGATCCGCATAATCTCCCCCATCCCCCTAACGGGTCGGAAATATACAGGAGCGGGTCGTCAGCGTAAAGCGAGACCCTGTGTTCCCCTCCCCCACTGAACCAACACTTTCCAATTCCTAGATGCTCTTTAAAGCCATCGCCAATGGCTCTATGGCCACAGCAAACAACAGCGGGGAGAGGGGACACCATTGCCTCCTCCCTCGGTGCAACGTAAAATAACCTAACATCAGCTGATTCGTTCATACGCTTGCTACTGGTGCCTGGTACAGCAGCCAAACCCAATCAATGATGCCCTGCCCAAACCCGAACCTTCCTAACCTCCCACAAATATTTCCACTCCACCCGATCAAAGGCCTTCTCCGTGTCCATCGCAACTACCACCTCCATCAACCCGCGCCCCCCCCCCCCCCCTTGAGGGCATCATATAACGTTTAAGAGCCTGACATTGGCCGCATGTTGCCTGCCCTTTACAAACCCCGTCGGGTCTTCCCCGATCACCTCCGGAGGCCAATATTCTGGCCAACAGTTTGGCATCCACATTCAATAGGGAGATGGGCCTATATGACCCGCATAGCTCTGGGTCCTTCTCCCGCTTCAGGATGTAGGCCTGCGACATTGTTGGGGGAAGGGCACCCCGCTCCCTTGCCTCATTAAATGCCCTCACCAGCAGCAGGCCCAGCATCTCCGAGAACGTCTTATAAAATTCCACTGGGTAGCCGTCCGGTCCCGGGGCCTTACCTGATGACTGGCCTCCAGCCCCTCCACTATTTCTTCAATTCCAATTGGGGCTTCCAACCCCCTCCACCAGTCTTTCCTCCAACTTCGGGAACTTCAACTCACCCAGGAACTGCCTCATCCCCTCTACCCCAGTTGGGAATTCCGGCTCATATAGCCTGCTATAAAACTCCTTAAACACCCCGTTCACCCCTGCTGGGTCCAAGACCGCGTTCCCATCTCTGTCCTTCACTCTTCCTATCTCCCTGGCCACCTCCCTTTTCCTCAGCTCATGCGCTAGCATCGTACTGGCCTTCTCACCATACTCATATACCACCCCCCTCATGTTGCTCCACTGCCTTCCCTGTAGATAACGGCCCAAACTCCATCTGCAGCCTCTGCCGCTCCTTCAATAACCCCATGTCCGGGGCCTCCGAATATCTCCTGTCCACCTGGAGTATTTCCCCAACCAACCTATCCATCTCTGCTCGCTCCACCTTCTCCCTCTGAGCCCATATCAAGATTAACTCCACCCGAACCACTGCCTTCAGCGCTTCCCAAACCGTTGCTGCCGAGACTTCCCCAGTGTCATTTATTTCCAAATAGTTCTGGATGGACTCCCTCACCCGCCCGCACACCCCCTCATCTGCTAACAGTCCCACATCCAACCTCCATTGCGGGCGCTGCCTTCTCTCCTTGCTCACCCGTAAATCCACCCAATGTGGGGCATGGTCCAATAGAGCAATCGCCGAATATTCGGTATCAACCACCCCCGCCAGTAGAACCCTGCTCAGAAATTTTTTTTTTATCCGGGAGCATGCTTTGTGCACATGAGAGAGAAAAGAAAACTCCTTCACTCTTGGCCGTCTGAACCTCCATGGGTTTACCTCCCCCACCCCCGCCCCCGCATCTGCTCCATGAACCCCTTTAGTTCCTTCGCTACTGCTGGCACCCTCCCTGTCCATGACCTCGACCGGTCCAACCTTGGGTCAATGACCATATTTAAGTCTCCCCCATGACCAGCTTATGCGACTCTCAGTCCGGGATCTGACCTAACACCCCCCTCATGAATTCCACATCGTCCCTGTTTGGTGCATATATATTCACAAGTACCACCAGCATCCCCTCAAGCTTCCCACTCACCAGGATGTACCTGGCCCCCACGTCCACCACTATTCTCCCTGCCTCAAATGCCACCCGTTTGTTGATCAGGATGGCGATCCCCCTGGTCTTAAGAGTCCAGCCCTGAATGAAATACTTGGCCGTCCCATCCCTTCCTCAATCTAACGTTCCATGTGATCAGCCTAGTCGGGAGGCCCACCTAACTATCCTGGTAACCCCCGCCCATGGTGCCAGACATCCTATCCCCTCCCCCCCTCCACTCAAACATACATATTCAAAACATCACAGTGCCCAAAAAAGTCGAAAAAATCCCTCCACCCACTGAAACAAAGTTAACTTACAAATCTGAGCAACGGCCTAAAAACGTTACAGAGAGCACTGCATATACAGATAAAAACTAAGAACACTTAAACAGAATCGATACCGCAATACCCTCCCCCGAGGTTCAATGTCATAGATTATCATAGAATTTACAGTGCAGAAGGAGGCCATTCGGCCCATCGAGTCTGCACCGGCTCTTGGAAAGAGCACCCTACCCAAGGTCAACACCTCCACCCTATCCCCATAACCCAGTAACCCCACCCAACACTAAGGGCAATTTTGGACACTAAGGGCAATTTGTCATGACCAATCCACCTAACCAGCACATCTTTGGACTGTGGGAGGAAACCGGAGCACCCGGAGGAAACCCACGCACACACGGGGAGGATGTGCAGACTCCGCACAGACAGTGACCCAAGCCGGAATCGAACCTGGGACCCTGGAGCTGTGAAGCAATTGTGCTATCCACATTGCTACCGTGCTGTCCACCCCATGTCCTCAAACCCCTGCCAGCCTTTTGTCTTTGATAAAGTCCATCGCTTCGTCTGGCGATTCAAAGTAAAAGTTCCTGGCCCTCAGTGGTGACCAGTGCCACCAAACCGGAATCCTGCGCCTCCGCCATGCTTTCCCGTGCTGCAGGTTCTACAGTCACCTTCGGTGCTCAACTAATTCTTCTTATACGACCACTTCTGGTCCATGGCTCCATATACCAGTGGGGGATTTCTCCTCACTGTCTCACTCTCCACTGATGTTTCTAATACAATTCCGAAAAAAATCGGGAGAAAAGTCCAAAAGGTCCGTCACGAGCGGGAGTTACCAAATTCGCGACATCCGACTCCATGGCCGCCACCAGAAGTCAAAAGGATGAAATTTAGAGACAGTTTGGTCCGGTGGGATCGTGGAAGGGAGGGAAGCAGCAGAGGCAACTGATCGGATTTACTCGGATTTTTTTAAATTTAAAGTACCCAATTATCTTTTCCACTCAAGGGGAAATTTAGTGTGGCCAATCAACCTAACCTGCACATCTTTGGATTGTGGGGGCGAAACACACGCAGACACGGGGAGAATGTGCAAACTCCACACGGACAGTGACCCAGAGCTGGGATCGAACCTGGGACCCCAGCGCCGTGGGGCAGCTGTGCTAAGCACTAGGCCACCGTGCTGCCCAGCGCTCCTCACAATTCTTGTTGGTGAGGATGGAAGAAAATGTGAGAGCGAGAGTACTTCAAAAGGAACTAACTTGTGTCAGAGATATTAAAAAGTTTCAACACTGCACATTTAACATAAATCTAATTTATTTGACTTTTAGCCAGAATGTTAGCCTCTGTAAATGGGCTGGAGTTTGTTATCAGCAGAAAGAGACCCAAATGAACATGGTTCAGTCCTGAATGTGAGGAACAGCAAAATCCAATCACCGTGGTTACTTGTGGCCTCGCTCTGTGTCCCTCCCTCGCTCTGTGTCCCTCCCTCGCTCTGTGTCCCTCCCTCGCTCTGTGTCCCTCGCTCTCGCTGTGTCCCTCGCTCTCGCTGTGTCCCTCGCTCTCGCTGTGTCCCTCGCTCTCGCTGTGTCCCTCGCTCTCTGCGTGTCCCTCGCTCTCTGCGTGTCCCCCAGTGTCTGAGTGAGTGTGTATAACAGTGAGTGAGTGTGTGTAAGAGTGAGTGAGTGTGTGTAAGAGTGAGAATTGGTGAGAACTACTGTGTGTGATTGTAAGAGTGAGTGTGTACGAGTGAGTGTGTGCAAGTGTGTGTGAACAGTGTGTTTGTATAAGAGTGACTGAGTGTGTAAGAGTGAGTTTGTGAGTGAATGGGAATGAGCGTGTGAGCGTGTCGGTGAGTGTGAGTGATTGGTGTGCGAGTGAGTGATTAGTATGTGAGTGTGAGTGATTGGAAGTGTGGGTAAGTGTGTAAGAGTGAGCAAGTTAATGTGTGAAAGTGAGTGAGCATGTGTGTGTAAAAGTGTGTGCGTATGTAAGAATGAGTGAGTAATAGTGAGTGTGTGTGTAAGAGTGAGTGTGAGTATGTAAGATCATGTGTGTGTGATCTGTGGGTCTGTGGGTCCCTCGCAATCTGTGGGTCCCTCGCTCTCTGTGGGTCCCTCGCTCTCTGTGGGTCCCTCGCTCTCTGTGGGTCCCTCGCTCTCTGTGGGTCCCTCGCTCTCTGTGGGTCCCTCGCTCTCTGTGGGTCCCTCGCTCTCTGTGGGTCCCTCGCTCTCTGTGGGTCCCTCGCTCTCTGTGGGTCCCTCGCTCTCTGTGGGTCCCTCGCTCTCTGTGGGTCCCTCGCTCTCTGTGGGTCCCTCGCTCTCTGTGGGTCCCTCGCTCTCTGTGGGTCCCTCGCTCTCTGTGGGTCCCTCGCTCTCTGTGGGTCCCTCGCTCTCTGTGGGTCCCTCGCTCTCTGTGGGTCCCTCGCTCTCTGTGGGTCCCTCGCCCTCTGTGGGTCCCTCGCCCTCTGTGCGTCCCTCGCCCTCTGTGCGTCCCTCGCCCTCTGTGCGTCCCTCGCTCCCAGTGTGTCCCTCGCTCTCTGTGTGTCCCGTAACAGCCTCCGCGAACAGGCGCAGTAATGTGACGACTAGGGGCTTTTCACAGTAACTTCATTTGAAGCCTACTTGTGACAATAAGCGATTTCAATTTTCATTTTGCGTCCCTCGCAATCTGTGTGTCCCTCGCAATCTGTGTGTCTAATGTTTGATGGGGACAGTGTAGAGGGAGCTTTACTCTGTATCTAACCCCGTGCTGTACCTGTCCTGGGAGTGTTGAGGACAGTGTAGAGGGAGATTTACTCTGTATCTAACCCTGTGCTGTACCTGTCCTGGGAGTGTTTGATGGGGACAGTGTAGAGGGAGTTTTACTCTGTATCTAACCCCGTGCTGTACCTGTCCTGGGAGTGTTTGATGGGGACAGTGTAGAGGGAGCTTTACTCTGTATCTAACCCCGTGCTGTATCTGTCCTGGGAGTGTTTGATGGGGACAGTGTAGTGGGAGCTTTTCTCTATATCTAACCCCGTACTGTACCTGTCCTGGGATTGTTTGATGGGGACAGTGTAGTGGGAGCTTTTCTCTATATCTAACCCCGTACTGTACCTGTCCTGGGATTGTTTGATGGGGGACAATATAGAGGGAGCTTCACTCTGTATCTAACCCCGTGATGTACCTGTCCTGGGAGTGTTTGACAGGGTTTCAAAATCTCAAATAAATGTCATCTATTAGTTTCTCCATCTGTCTGTTTCTGCTTCTCTCTCTGTCTGTGTGGGAATATTGTCAACAGAAAATCCACGATCAGCAGTCAGCCATTTTAAGTTACTTAATGGTGGCCATTTTAGGTGAGCACAGCACAGTCATTTCTGACATTTGTACACGTTGGTGTAACAAAATCCTGATGGAAAGTGTCTGATTTAAACAATGATTTGTTGGTGAATGTGGATGTAGAAAGGGAGCTGGCTGTCCTTGTACACCAGTCACTGAAAGTGGAGAGGGGGGTGCAGCAAGCAGTTAAGAAGGCCAATGATATGTTGGCCTTCATTGAAAGAGGGATTTGAGTTCAGAAGTGGAGATGTCTTTCTGCAGTTACACAAGGCCTTGGTGTGACCACACCAGGAGTATTGCGTACAGTTTCGGTCTCCCTAACTAAGAAAGGATATAGTTGCCAGAGAGGGAGTGCAGCGGAGGGTCATTCGGCTGATAGGGAGGTTACCGGGCTGTCCTTCAAGGAGAGATTGGTTTGGCTGTGGCACAGTGGTTAGCACTGCTGCCTCACAGTGCCAGTGACCCGGGTTAAATTCCGGCCTTGTGTGACTGATTATGTGGAGTTGGCAGTTTCTCCCCGTGTGTGCGTGGGTTTCCTCCGGGTGCTCCGGTTTCCTTCCACAGTCCAAAGATGTGCAGGCTAGGTGGAATGGTCCTGCTAAAGTACTGGTGGACAAGGATAAGAGTGGTCCGAGGATGAATGTGCTAAATTGGGGGAAGGCTAATTATAACAATATTAGGCGGGACCTGAAGAACATAGATTGGGGGCGGATGTTTGAGGGCAAATCAACATCTGACATGTGGGAGGCTTTCAAGTGTCAGTTGAAAGGAATACAGGACAGGCATGTTCCTGTGAGGAAGAAAGATAAATACGGCAATTTTCGGGAACCTTGGATGACGAATGATATTGTAGGCCTCGTCAAAAAGAAAAAGGAGGCATTTGTCAGGGCTAAAAGGCTGGGAACAGACGAAGCCTGTGTGGCATATAAGGAAAGTAGGAAGGAACTTAAGCAAGGAGTCAGGAGGGCTAGAAGGGGTCATGAAAAGTCATTGGCAAATAGGAGTAAGGAAAATCCCAAGGCTTTTTACACTTACATAAAAAGCAAGAGGGTAGCCAGGGAAAGGGTTGGCCCACTGAAGGATAGGCAAGGGAATCTATGTGTGGAGCCAGAGGAAATGGGCGAGGTACTAAATGAATACTTTGCATCAGTATTCACCAAAGAGAAGGAATTGGTAGATGTTGAGTCTGGAGAAGGGGGTGTAGATAGCCTGGGTCACATTGTGATCCAAAAAGACGAGGTGTTGGGTGTCTTAAAAAATATTAAGGTAGATAAGTCCCCAGGGCCGGATGGGATCTACCCCAGAATACTGAAGGAGGCTGGAGAGGAAATTGCTGAGGCCTTGACAGAAATCTTTGGATCCTCGCTGTCTTCAGGGGATGTCCCGGAGGACTGGAGAATAGCCAATGTTGTTCCTCTGTTTAAGAAGGGTGGCAGGGATAATCCCGGGAACTACAGGCCGGTGAGCCTTACTTCAGTGGTAGGGAAATTACTGGAGAGAATTCTTCGAGACAGGATCTACTCCCATTTGGAAGCAAATGGACGTATTAGTGAGAGGCAGCACGGTTTTGTGAAGGGGAGGTCGTGTCTCACTAACTTGATCGAGTTTTTCGAGGAGGTCACTAAGATGATTGATGCAGGTAGGGCAGTAGATGTTGTCTATATGGACTTCAGTAAGGCCTTTGACAAGGTCCCTCATGGTAGACTAGTACAAAAGGTGAAGTCACACGGGATCAGGGGTGAACTGGCAAGGTGGATACAGAACTGGCTAGGCCATAGAAGGCAGAGGGTAGCAATGGAGGGATGCTTTTCTAATTGGAGGGCTGTGACCAGTGGTGTTCCACAGGGATCAGTGCTGGGACCTTTGCTCTTTGTAGTATATATAAATGATTTGGAGGAAAATGTAACTGGTCTGATTAGTAAGTTTGCAGACGACACAAAGGTTGGTGGAATTGCGGATAGCGATGAGGACTGTCTGAGGATACAGCAGGATTTAGATTGTCTGGAGACTTGGGCGGAGAGATGGCAGATGGAGTTTAACCTGGACAAATGTGAGGTAATGCATTTTGGAAGGGCTAATGCAGGTAGGGAATATACAGTGAATGGTAGAACCCTCAGGAGTATTGAAAGTCAAAGAGATCTAGGAGTACAGGTCCACAGATCACTGAAAGGGGCTACACAGGTGGAGAAGGTAGTCAAGAAGGCATACGGCATGCTTGCCTTCATTGGCCGGGGCATTGAGTATAAGAATTGGCAAGTCATGTTGCAGCTGTATAGAACCTTAGTTAGGCCACACTTGGAGTATAGTGTTCAATTCTGGTCGCCACACTACCAGAAGGATGTGGAGGCTTTAGAGAGGGTGCAGAAGAGATTTACCAGAATGTTGCCTGGTATGGAGGGCATAAGCTATGAGGAGCGATTGAATAAACTCGGTTTGTTCTCACTGGAACGAAGGAGGTTGAGGGGCGACCTGATAGAGGTATACAAAATTATGAGGGGCATAGACAGAGTGGATAGTCAGAGGCTTTTCCCCAGGGTAGAGGGGTCAATTACTAGGGGGCATAGGTTTAAGGTGAGAGGGGCAAAGTTTAGAGTAGATGTACGAGGCAAGTTTTTTACGCAGAGGGTAGTGGGTGCCTGGAACTCACTACCGGAGGAGGTAGTGGAGGCAGGGACGATAGGGACATTTAAGGGGCATCTTGACAAATATATGAATAGGATGGGAATAGAAGGATACGGACCCAGGAAGTGTAGAAGATTGTAGTTTAGTCGGGCAGTATGGTCGGCACGGGCTTGGAGGGCCGAAGGGCCTGTTCCTGTGCTGTACATTTCTTTGTTCTTTGTTCTTTGTTGTAAATTACCCCTTAGTGTCCAAGAAAGATTGTTTAGATTAGGTTAAGGAGTTATTGGGATAGGGCGGGTGACTGAGCTTACATAGGGTGCTGTGTCAGAGGGTTGGTGTAGATTCGATGGGCAGAATGGCCTCCTTCTGCATTGTAGGGATTCTGTGATTGTGCCGGTATTCACTAGAGCCGGGAAGGATGAGAGGAGATGTTGGCCGTGCGAAATTGCCCCTGAGTGGCCCAAAGGGTAGGTGGTGTTACTGGGGTTATTTGGAGAGGGTGGAGGCGTGGGCTTGTGTAGGGTGCTCTCTCCGAGGGCCAGTGCAGACTCGATGGGCCAAATGGCCTACTCCTGCAATGTATATTCTATGATTCTCTGTATCACATTTCAACAGCGCTGTTCAGACTACACACAGGGATGGTGATTTCCACGTTGTACTGCCTCTGCCATGTCTTGGGAGTGATCATGGAGACAGTGTAGAGGAAACCTTACTCTGTATCTAACCCCGTGTTGTACCTGTTCTGGGAGTGTTTGATGGGGACAGTGTAGAGGGAGCTTTACTCTGTATCTAACCCCGTGCTGTACCTGTCCTGGGAGTGTTTGATGGGGACAGTGTAGAGGAAACCTTACTCTGTATCTAACCCCGTGCTGTACCTGTCCTGGGAGTGTTTGATGGGGACAGTGTAGAGGGAGCTTTACTCTGTATCTAACCCCGTGCTGTACCTGTCCTGGGAGTGTTTGATGGGGACAGTGTAGAGGGAGCTTTACTCTGTATCTAACCCCGTGCTGTACCTGTCCTGGGAGTGTTTGATGGGTCAGTGTAGAGGGAGCTTTACTCTGTATCTAACTCCTTATTCATGGGTCACTAAACGCTAGCGTGCGGGTACATTAAGCAATCAGGAAGGCCAATGGTACGTTAACTTTCATCGCTCAGGGTTATTAGTATTGGGGTTAAGATGACTTGCTGCAATTGTACAGAGCCTTGGTCACAACACACCTGGACCATTGTGTGGAGTTTTGTTCTCCATATCTAAGGAAGGATATACTTGCTGTAGAAGGAGTGTAATGGAGATTCACCAGTCGAATCCCTGGGATGATGAAGTTGTCTGATGAGGAGAGATTGAGGAAAATGTACCTGTGTTCCTGAAAAATGAGAGGTGATCTTGAAACATACACAATTCATACGGGGCATCACAAGATAGATGTAGGTCAGATGTTCTCTGACTGGTGAGATTAGACCCAGGGGGAGGGGGCACAGTCTCAAACCATAAGACCATAAGACATTGAAGCAGAATTAGGCCACTCGGCCCATCGAGTCTGCTTCGCCATTCAATCATGGCTAATATTTTTCTAATTCCCATTCTCCTGCCTTCTCTCCATAACCCCTGATCCCCTTATTGATCAAGAACCGATCTATCTCTGTCTTAGAGATACTCAGTGATTTGGCCTCCACAGCCTTCTGCGGCAAAGAGTTCCACAGATTCACCGCCCTCTGGCTGAAGAAATTCCTCCTCATCTATGTTTTAAAGGATCGTCCCTTTAGTCTGAGATGGTGTCCTCTGCTTCTAATTGTTCCTACAAGTGGAAACATCCTCTCCACGTCCACTCTATCCAGGCCTCGCAGTATCCTGTAAGTTTCAATAAGATCCCCCCTCATCCTTCTGAACTCAGTACAGACCCAGTGTCCTCAACCATTCCTCATACGACAGGTTCTTCAATCCAGGGATCATTCTTGTGAACCTCCACTGGACCCTTTCCAAGGCCAGCACATCCTTCCTTAGATACTGGGCCCAAAACTGCTCACAATACTCCAAATGGGGTCTGAGCCTTATACAGCCTCAGAAGTACATCCCTGGTCTTGTATTCTCGCCCTCTTGACATGAATGCTCAGAATCAGGGGTAGACCATTGCAGACTGAGATGAGGAGGAATTTCTTCATTGAGAGGATGGAGAATCTTGGAATTCTCTGATCCAGAGGGTTGTGGAAGCTCAATCATTGAGCATGTTCCAGACACAAATCGACTGTGTATAATACAATAGGAATGTGTGTGTGAGTGTGCGTGCGTCTGTGCGTGCCAGGATCTGTTTGAATGGTGGAGCAGACTCGATGGGCCACATCGCCTACACATGCTCATATTTTTCTTTGAGACTTAAATGCGGATACACACACAAGTTCACAGATACACACACACACACATGTGCGTGCACACACTGACTGGTACATACACGGCAACAGATACATACACACACACACACACATGCGTGTACACACACATTGGCGCACACACATACATATATATTAGCCATTTAAGACCATTTGATAGAATGCTACACATCCCAGTTTGCCAATGACACCAAACATTAGACAGCGTTGTAAGCAACATTGCTGCAAACATCAAACTGCAGGGAGATATTATCGTTTTGGCGGTAGACTGAACTGGTGGACGTGTTTCAGTGTTGGGAAATGTTTCGATGATGTGCTTTAGACTTAAAAAGGATAGAACCGTGATCTTTATAAACGATGAGAAGACAGAAACAGTGGAAGTTTAAACTGTACAGATATTTCACAGCTAGATTCACACAATACAGATAGCAATTTATGGTAGATTTTGGAAGTGCCACAAATGTTGTCAAGTGCAGTGCGAGGCGTACCTCAATGTTTCAGTCTTACTGAGAAACTGTCAGCCCACAGGACAACATTTCTGTATAATAGGATTGAAACACAAGTTCAAATAGTTTTGTTTCAAAGTTTAAAATAACCAGTCATTTTTCTGTGCAGCTTTCGGAATCTGTCAGTGGAATTTAGGTTATACAGGCAAGTGTTAACAAGAGTATTGGGAACTGATTGGAAGTTTTGATGGAGATATTCCTGCATTATGGAAATGTGTGATATCTATTTAGGGTTGGGGAATGGATTGATCAAAGGATGTAGCTTTTTGTTATCTAGATCAGACTGACAGCCTTGAAGATTCACAACTTCCATGTGCTGAGAGAAAGGATTGATTAACCAAGGCCGATTATTCAAATACTTCAGACAAGTGACAAAACAACAGTAACAGAGAATATACAAACAGAGACAAGCAGACACCTTTAATCGGAGCTTAAACTTCATGTTTAAATGTGAAGGGCTGAAATAAACAAGAGTCCACCCTGGGATTCGGTGCAATTTGAGTTCTGCTTTTCCAAAAAATAAAAATAACTGTCTGGAATGAAAAATTCTTTGGACAGGACAGAGGGATTTTGACTCTGTATTTAAGCCCAGACAGCATTTGGGTTGTGAGTGTTTGATGGACAGTGCAGATAAAGCTTTACTCTGAAACACTGGAATTTAGTTTAAGGGTGATTTAATCACATGCTTCAGAATAATAATTGATATTGTACATCTCGTGTGTGTCTCAGTGTCAGCTGTGAAACATGTACAGCACAATCTCATCCTGTTTCTGTGTGTCTCTCTGAAATTCGCTGGTCCTTTCCTAAATTACCACTGACTAGATTTCAAATGGGCTCCATTGCCTGTGAAGCAGTTTGTGATACCCAAAGGTTATGAAAAGTGCTTTAGAAAAGTCTGTCCGCAAGCTGTTGTGAGGATGTTCAGAGTCCGTGTGTGACTTGGGTCACACAGGCCAGATACACCTCTCCAAGTTAAAGGTGGAGAATGGATCTCGCTCCATTTGCAAGATGTATTGACGCAGCCTGTCTGAGTTTGTGTCTGTGTGTGAGTTTGTGTTTGTCTGTACACGTGTTTGTGTGTCTGGGGTGGGGTGGGAGTTTGTGTGTGTGACTTTTTACACGGCACGGTAGCACTGTGGCTTTACAGCTCCAGGGTCCCGGGTTCGATTCCCGGCACGTTCTCTCTGTGTCTGCGTGGTTTTCCTCCGGGAGCTCCGGTTTCTTCCCACAAGTCTGAAAGACGTGCTGTTAGGTCATTTGGACATTCTGAATGCTCCCTCTGTGTACCCGAACAGGCGCCGGAATGTGGCGACTAGGGGCTTTTCACAGTAACTTCATTGCAGTGTTAATGTAAGCCTACTTGTGACAATAAAGATTATTATACATGGTAGTCCCACAGGCTCTTACCCTGGGTACATGGTAGTCAGCACTCCAAAAGGGTTAATTGTAGTGTCCACAGCAGTATGGTGTAATGTAGTATTAACTGGGACAAGAGCTTACAGTATAAACAGTGACGTGGTCAACTGCAGTGATCACTGGGAAAGGAGCTAATGTGTTCTCAATAGAGATATGGATGAGAACGGTTATATATCACAAGGTAATATACACAATGACATTCTCAAATGCAGTAATATTTCTGACACAGTGTAGAGCAGGATTTACAGCTACTGATGCTGCTAGGAAATAAATTCATCCAGGGCTTTGTATCGGATTATTAAAATTGGTTATTGTTAAGGTGGTCTAGTCGCGAAGGCAGGCTCGATCAGCTGAATGGCCCACTTCTGTTCCTATGTACCTCTCCTGGGAGTGTTTGATGGGGACAGTGTAGAGGGAGCTTTACTCTGTATCACCCCGTGCTGTACCCATCCTAGGAGTGTTTGATGGGGACAGTCCAGAGGGAGCTTTACTCTTTATCTAACCCTATGCTGTACCTGTCCTGGGAATGTTTAATGGGGACAGTGTAGAGGGAGCTTCATTCATTATCTAACCTCGTGCTGTACCTGTCCTGTAGTGTTTGATGGGGACAGTGCAGAGGGAGCTTGACTCTGTATCTCACCCTGTGCTGTACCTGTCTTGGGGGTGTTTGATGGGGACAGTCTAGAGGGAGCTTTACTCTGTATCATCCCGTGCTGTACGCATCCTAGAAGTGTTTGATGGTGACTGTGTATAGGGTGCTTTACTCTTTATCTAACCCTATGCTGTACCTGTCCTGGGAGTGTTTGATGGTGACTGTGTAGAGGGAGCATTACTCTTTATCTAACCCCGTGCTGTACCTGTCCTGGCAGTGTTTGATGGGTCTTTAAGAGAAGATTCCTGGCCACAAAAACAAAGCTCATTGCAAAGTTTCACTTCATATTTTACATGTTGTTCACAGACAGATTTCTTCAATGAGCTGCTCTATAAATTTGGATTCAATTTGATTTTTTCACACTGTGAGATGTTAAGCTTATTCCTCAATGAAAACAGGGTCATCGGCAACAACATCATTTTATTAGACAAGGAGGTTCAATGGGATTTTTTCACTGAAATCATCTGATGTCAGTTCATGAGATTAGAATTTATAATGAAACAATTTGGATTCAATGAAAACGGTCAGTTTGATAACCCCAACTGCTTTCTGTTAACTCGCCCCTCACTCTCCTCTCTCACCTTGTTTTTAATTTGGGGAATTCTGCAGGCAGCTTGTGCACAGGAAGAGCCCAAAAATGGTGGCACTTTCAAAATTAAGTTCAGAGTCTCTGAAGATGGATTTCTTGCTCTCTTTCTACTTGAACATGTACAAACTGACAGCAGACATATTGATTGCACAGTAAGATTCCACAATCAGAAATGTGATCATGGTGGAAAATTCTCCCACGTCCCCTGTGGAAAGGATGAATTAACTCCCTCATTTCCACGTTTAAGTTTAAGACTTTTAACTCATGACCTTCAAACATTTTGCAGTCCGTGAGCTACTTTTTAATAAGTGTGGTCACTGTTGCTGTGTTTTTTGAAAATATTTTCATTCCGATGAGGACGGACATAACAACATACAAACAATCAGTCAGTCACAACACAAACAAAATACTATTCTCCTCATTTGACATTTATTCCTTGATTTCCATTGAACCTTTCCCCTCTTTCCTCCCCTTACCCACTGGCAACAAACAGATCTGTAAATAGAGACAAGAACAGCTTCCATCTCGTCCAGAAACCCCCATCTGAGCCACAAAGGGCTGACTTTAGTTTCTCAAGTTTAAGGAATTCCGCAATATCCCTCAACCATGTTGATATTTTTGGCGGATCTTCTGACTTCCCTTCCAATAAAATTAGCCTCCGGGCGATCAATGTGGCAAAGGCCACCACATCGGCCCCGTCCCCATCTATTAGTCCCGGTACTTCCGACACCCCAGAAATTGCCTCATGTGGTCCCAGTAATATTTCCACCTCCACAACTTTTGTTTGTGTTTTAAATAGCGAGAGCCAGAAGCCCACGAATTGTGGACGTGACCAGAAGATGTGGACATGGTTAACTGGTCCTCCTTTACACTCTCACATTTATCTTCTTCCTCTGTGAAGAATCTGCTCATTCGGTCCTGTGTCATATGGCCCCTGTGTACATCCTTGAATTGTATCAAGCCCATCCGAGCACATGAAGATGTCGCATTGACCCTGTGTATAATCTCACTCCATCGTCCCCATTCCAACGCCACATCCAACTCTTCCTTCCACTTTTGTTTCATCTCTTCAATCGCTGCTTTCTTTCTGTCCATCAGCCACCTGTAAATGTTAGTAATTCTCCCATTACCAACTCAGCTGGGAGGAGCAATTTATCCAGCACCTTGTTCTCTGGTAGGCAAACGAACGTGGACAACTCCTTTTTCACCAAGTTTCATCATTGAAGGTAATTAAACTTCACCTCCCTCTGCATTTTATTTTTCTCCCTCAATTCTTCAAATCTACTTTCCAACAACAAGTCTGTAACCTGTTTCAGCCCAGCTTTATGCCACTGTTTAAATATTGTATCCAGTCTTGCCGCCGGGGTGAATCGGGGGTTTCCATAAACAGGGGCTCGCACCGTCAAGTTTACCAAACCAAAATGGCGTCTCAGCTTGCTCCAGATGTTGAAGGAAGATGCCAGCACCGGGCTTTGTGTCAACCTCCCCGGGGGAAATGGGAGTGGAGCCGCAGCGGAAGTCTGCAAACTAGCCCCTTTACACGATGCTTCCACCACCTGTACCCATTCCGCTTCTTCCTCTCCCCACACTGGAGCGAGTGCAGAGGAGGTTCACAAGAATGGTTCAGGATTGAGACACTTCAGTGATGAGGTTAGATTGGAGAGGTTGGGTCTGTTCTCCACACAGAGAAATGGCCAAGAGGAGATTTGATAGAGGTGTTCAAATTCTTGGGGGTACCGGACAGAGTAGACAGGGAGAAATGGATCCCACTATTAAGAAGCTCAAGAACGAGATGGCACAGAATTAAAGGGAATTGGAAAAGAAACAATTGGCAGAAAATGCCTTTGGTGCCCCGCTAGTTTGATGGGGACAGTGTAGAGGAGCTTTACTCTGTATCTAACCCCGTACTGTACCTGTCCTGGGAGTGTTTGATGGGGACAGTGTAGAGGGAGCTTTACTCTGTATCTAACAACGTTTTGTTCCTGTCCTGGGAGTGTTTGATGTGGACAGTGTAGAGGAGCTTTACTCTGTATCTAACCCCGTGCTGTACCTGTGCTGGGAGTGTTTGATGGGGACAGTGCAGAGGAGCTTTACTCCGTATATAACCCCGTGATGTACCTGTCCTGGGAGTGTTTGCCAGGGACAGTGTAGAGGAATCTGTGTCTAACCCCATGATGTACCTTTACTGGTCATGTTTGATGGAGTTTCAAAATCTCCAATAAATGTTTTCTATTAGTTTCTCCATCTGTCTGTTTCTGCTTCTCTCTCTGTCTGTCTGGGAATATTGTCAAAACAAAATCCACGATCAGCAGTCAGCCATTTTAAGTTACTTAATGGTGGCCATTTTAGGTGAGCACAGCACAGTCATTTCTGACATTTGTACACATTGGTATAACAAAACCCTGATGGAAAGTGTCTGATTTAAACAATGATTTGTTGGTGAATGTGGATGTAGAAAGGGAGCTGGCTGTCCTTGTACACCAGTCACTGAAAGTGGAGAGGGGGGTGCAGCAAGCAGTTAAGAAGGCCAATGATATGTTGGCCTTCATTGAAAGAGGGATTTGAGTTCAGAAGTGGAGATGTCTTTCTGCAGTTACACAAGGCCTTGGTGAGACCACACCTGGAGTATTGCGTACAGTTTCGGTCTCCCTAACTAAGAAAGGATATAGTTGCCAGAGAGGGAGTGCAGCGGAGGGTCATTCGGCTGATAGGGAGGTTACCGGGCTGTCCTTCAAGGAGAGATTGGTTTGACTGTGGCACAGTGGTTAGCACTGCTGCCTCACAGTGCCAGTGACCCGGGTTAAATTCCGGCCTTGTGTGACTGATTATGTGGAGTTGGCAGTTTCTCCCCGTGTGTGCGTGGGTTTCCTCCGGTTGCTCCGGTTTCCTTCCACAGTCCAAAGATGAGCAGGCTAGGTGGAATGGTCCTGCTAAATTACCCCTTAGTGTCCAAGAAAGATTGTTTAGATTAGGTTAAGGAGTTGTTGGGATAGGGCGGGTGACTGAGATTACATAGGGTGCTGTGTCAGAGGGTTGGTGTAGATTCGATGGGCAGAATGGCCTCCTTCTGCATTGTAGGGATTCTGTGATTGTGCCGGTATTCACTAGAGCCGGGAAGGATGAGAGGAGATGTTGGCCGTGCTAAATTGCCCCTGAGTGGCCCAAAGGGTAGGTGGTGTTACTGGGGTTATTTGGAGAGGGTGGAGGCGTGGGCTTGGGTAGGGTGCTCTCTCCGAGGGCCGGTGCACACTCGATGGGCCAAATGGCCTGCTCCTGCAATGTATATTCTCTGGTTCTGCGAGCTCTGATTGAAATGTATCACATTCCAACAGCGCTGTTCAGACGATTCACAGGGATGGTGATTTTCACGTTGTACTGCCTCTGCCATGTCTTGGGAGGGATCATAGGGACAGTGTAGAGGAAACCTTACTCTGTATCTAACCCCGTGCTGTATCTGTCCTGGGAGTGTTTGATGGGGACAGTGTCGAGGAAACCTTACTCTGTATCTAACCCCGTGCTGTACCTGTCCAGGCAGTGTTTGATGGGGACAGTGTAGAGCGAGCTTTACTCTGTATCTAACCCCGTGCTGTACCTGTCCAGGCAGTGTTTGATGGGGACAGTGTAGATGGAGTGTTACTCTGTATCTCACCCAGTGCGATATCTGACTTGGGAGTGTTTGATGGGTACAGTGCAGAGGGGGCTTTAGTCCGAATATATCATCGTACTGTATCTGCCCTGGGAGTGTTTGATGTGGACAGCGTAGAGGCAGCTTTACTCTGTTTAGATCAGTGCCCTGTACCTGTCCTGGGAGTGTTTGATGGGGAGAATGTAGAGGGAGCCTTACTCTGTATCTAACCCCGTGCTGTACCTGTCCTGGGGAGTGTTTGATGGGGACAGTGTAGAGGAAGCTTTACTCTGTATATACCATGGTACTGTAGCTGCCCTGGGAGGGTTTGTTGGGGACAGTTTAGAGGGATGTGTAATCTGTATTTGATGGAGATTCTGAATCTTGAATTAATGTATTCTGTTAGTCTCCCCATCTTCTCTGTCTCTGCAACTCTCTATCTCTCTCTGGGAATCTGTCTAAACAAATCCACGATCAGCAGTCAGCCATTTTAAGTTACTTAACGGTGGCCATTTTATGTGAGCACAACACTGAGACAATTCGGACAGTTGTCCAAGTTAGTGTCAAACAATAACTGAAGGAAAGAGTCGTATTTAAACAGTGATATGTTGGGCAATGTGGATGTACAAATGGAGCTTGTACACCAGTCGCTGAAAGTGGAGAGGGGGTGCAGCAAGCAGTTAAGAAGACCAATGATATGTTGGCCTTCATTGCAAGAGGGATTTGAGTTCAGAAGTGGAGAAGTCTTTCTGCAGTTATACTGGGCCTTGGTGAGACCACACCTGGAGTACTGTGTACAGTTTTTGGTCTCCCTACCATGGAAGGATATAGTTGCCAGAGAGGGAGTGCAGCGGAGGGTCAATCGGCTGATAGGGAGGTTGCCGGACTGTCCTAGGAGGAGAGATTGCTTCAATAGGGCCTGAACGAGCCCTGTTTCTCCAACCTAACCCTGGAGATCAAATCCCACATTCCTGGTGATTTCTCCCCTCTCAAAGATGGAAAGATATTGACTAAGTTTAAAGCAGAAATTTACTGATTTCTAAATCCCATTGACATAAAGGGATATGGGGATAGTGTTGGGGAAAAGACATTGAAGTAAAGATATTTTACAACTGGATTCACAGAATACAGACAACAAAGTATCTTGAATTTTGGAAGAGCCACAAATATTGTCAAACATTTGGGAAATGATTGGAAACAGTTTGGACTGAGATCTCCTCAGTGACCTGTGTGCAGACCCCACCCCCGACTTACTGTGAGGAATGTCCCCCTCGGTGTGTTTCCTGTGTCTGCTAAGGAAGACACTTGTCCTGTCTCTGGTCATGTTAATTCAGCAGTCAACAACAGATTCTGTCCTGTCGTTATTTCTGTCTTTGTTTGACATTTGTTTCCCTCTGAATTTCTGACGTATTTGGAATGACTATTCGACTGTCACCCGAGGAAGGCTTTCCATAGAATGAGTAAAAAGCAGCAAGAAATCACAGAATGTGAGTTAAACACAACTTCATTTCTGCCTCCATTTTGAGAGAAGATTGCTGGCCACAAAAACAAAGCTCATTGCAAAGTTTCACTTCATATTTTACATGTTGTTCACAGACAGATTTCTTCAATGAGCTGCTCTATAAATATGGATTCAATTTGATTTTTTCTCACTGTGAGATGTAAAGATTATTCCTGAATCAATACAGGGTCATCGGCAACAACATCATTTTATTAGACAAGGGGGTTCAATGGGATTTTTCACTGAAATTCACTGATGTCAATTCCTGAGATTAGAATTTATAATGAAACAATTTTGATTCAATGAAAACGGTCAGTTTGATAACCCCAATGTCCTGACTGCCTCACGTCCTGGCACCCTCACACCATCACACCCTCATGTCTCCTAACCCTCACATCCTGACCCACTCGCGTCCCCGAAACCTCAGATCCTGACCCGCTGTGTACCTCTTTCTGTGTTTCCCTCACTCTGTCTGTGTGCCCACCTCTCTCTGTCCGTCTCTGTATCCCTCTCTCCCTCTGTGTCCCTGTCTCTTCCTGTGTCGTTCCATCTCACTCTATCCCTCTCTTTCACTACGTACTTTTTTCTATCTGTGTCACTCTCTCTGTGTCCCTCTCCCTCTATGTGTCCCCCTCTCTCTGTTTCTCTCGCTGTGTCCGTCTCTCGCTGTGTCCCCCTCTCTCTCGCTGTGTCCCTCTCTGTCTCACTCGCTCTTTCTGTCCCCCACGCTCTCTCTGTCCCCCTCACTCTTGGTGTGTCCCTCACTCCCTCGCTGTGTCCATCTCTCTCGCTGTGTCCCACTCTCTCTCATTGTGTCCCTCTCTCTCTCGCTGTGTCCCTCTCTCTCTCGCTTTGTCCCCCACTCTGTCACTGTGTCCCGCTCACTCTCGCTGTGACCCCTCTCTCACGCTGTGTCCCTCTCTCTCTCTTGCTGTGTCCCTCTCTCTCTTGCTGTGTCTCTCTCTCTCTCTCTCTCTGTCCCTTGCTCTCTCTCTGTCCCTTGCTCTCTCTCTGTCCCTTGCCCTCTCTGTGTCCCTCGCTCGCTCTGTGTCCCTCGCTCGCTCTGTCCCCCTCTCTCGCTGTGACCCCTCTCACTCGCTGTGTCCCTCGCTCTCTCTGTGTCCCTCGCTCTCGCTGTGTCTCTCGCTGTGTCCCTCGCTCTCGCTGTGTCCCTCGCTCTCGCTGTGTCCCCCTCTCTCTCGCTCTCTCTCTCTCTGTCCCCCTCGCTCTCTCTCTCTCTGTCCCCCTCGCTCTCTCTGTCCCCCTCACTCTTGGTGTGTCCCACTCTCTCTCATTGTGTCCCTCGCTCTCTCTGTGTCCCTCGCTCTCTGTGTCCCTCGCTCTCGCTGTGTCCCTAGCTCTCGCTGTGTCCCTAGCTCTCTGTCCCTCCCTCTCTCTGTGTCCCTCCCGCTCTCTGTGTCCCTCCCGCTCTGTGTCCCTCCCGCTCTGTGTCCCTCGCTCTCTGTGTCCCTCGCTCTCTGTGTCCCTCGCTCTCTCTGTCCCTCGCTCTCTCTGTTCCTCGCTCTCTCTGTGTTCCTCGCTCTCTCTGTGTCCCTCCCTCTCGCTGTGTCCCTCGCTCTCGCTGTGTCCCTCGCTCTGTGTCCCTCCCTCGCTCTGTGTCCCTCCCTCGCTCTGTGTCCCTCCCTCGCTCTGTGTCCCTCCCTCTCTCTGTGTCCCTCCCTCTCTCTGTGTCCCTCCCTCTCTCTGTGTCTTTCGCTCTCTGTGTCCCTCGCTCTCTGTGTCCCTCGCTCTCTGTGTCCCTCGCTCTCTCTGTCCCTCGCTCTCTCTGTTCCTCGCTCTCTCTGTGTTCCTCGCTCTCTCTGTGTCCCTCCCTCTCGCTGTGTCCCTCGGGCTCGCGGTGTCCCTCGGGCTCGCGGTGTCCCTCGCGCTCGCGGTGTCCCTCGCTCTCGCGGTGTCCCTCGCGCTCGCTCTGTGTCCCTCGCGCTCGCTGTGTCCCTCGCTCTCGCTGTGTCCCTCGCTCTCTCTGTGTCCCTCGCTCTCTCTGTGTCCCTCGCGCTCGCGGTGTCCCTCGCTCTCGCGGTGTCCCTCGCGCTCGCTCTGTGTCCCTCGCGCTCGCGGTGTCCCTCGCTCTCGCGGTGTCCCTCGCTCTCTGTGTCCCTCGCTCTCGCTGTGTCCCTCGCTCTCTCTGTGTCCCTCGCTCTCTCTGTGTCCCTCGCTCTCTCTGTGTCCCTCGCGCTCGCGGTGTCCCTCGCTCTCGCGGTGTCCCTCGCGCTCGCTCTGTGTCCCTCGCGCTCGCTGTGTCCCTCGCTCTCGCTGTGTCCCTCGCGCTCGCGGTGTCCCTCGCTCTCGCTGTGTCCCTCGCTCTCTCTGTGTCCCTCGCTCTCTCTGTGTCCCTCGCGCTCGCGGTGTCCCTCGCTCTCGCGGTGTCCCTCGCGCTCGCTCTGTGTCCCTCGCGCTCGCGGTGTCCCTCGCTCTCGCGGTGTCCCTCGCTCTCTGTGTCCCTCGCTCTCGCTGTGTCCCTCGCTCTCTCTGTGTCCCTCGCTCTCTCTGTGTCCCTCGCTCTCTCTGTGTCCCTCGCGCTATCTGTGTCCCTCGCGCTCGCTGTGTCCCTCGCTCTCGCTGTGTCCCTCGCTCTCTCTGTGTCCCTCGCTCTCTCTGTGTCCCTCGCTCTCTCTGTGTCCCTCGCGCTATCTGTGTCCCTCGCTCTCTCTGTGTCCCTCGCTCTCTCTGTGTCCCTCGCTCTCTCTGTGTCCCTCGCACTATCTGTGTCCCTCGCGCTATCTGTGTCCCTCGCTCTCTCTGTGTCCCTCGCTCTCTCTGTGTCGCTAGCGCTCGCTGTGTCCCTCGCTCTCGCGGTGTCCCTCGCGCTCGCTGTGCCCCTCCCTCTCGCTGTGTCCCTCGCTCTCGCTGTGTCCCTCGCGCTATCTGTGTCACTCGCTCTCTCTGTGTCCCTCGCTCTCTCTGTGTCGCTCGCGCTCGCTGTGTCGCTCGCGCTCGCTGTGTCCCTCGCTCTCGCGGTGTCCCTCGCGCTCGCGGTGTCCCTCGCTCTCGCGGTGTCCCTCGCGCTCGCTGTGTCCCTCGCTCTCGCGGTGTCCCTCGCGCTCGCTGTGTCCCTCGCTCTCGCGGTGTCCCTCGCTCTCGCGGTGTCCCTCGCGCTCGCTGTGTCCCTCGCGCTCGCTGTGTCCCTCGCTCTCGCGGTGTCCCTCGCTCTCGCGGTGTCCCTCGCGCTCGCGGTGTCCCTCGCGCTCGCGGTGTCCCTCGCGCTCGCCGTGTCCCTCGCTCTCGCCGTGTCCCTCGCGCTCGCCGTGTCCCGCGCGCTCGCCGTGTCCCTCGCGCTCGCCGTGTCCCTCGCGCTCGCCGTGTCCCTCGCTCCCGCCGTGTCCCTCGCTCCCGCCGTGTCCCTCGCTCCCGCCGTGTCCCTCGCTCCCGCCGTGTCCCTCGCTCCCGCCGTGTCCCTCGCTCCCGCCGTGTCCCTCGCTCCCGCCGTGTCCCTCGCTCCCGCCGTGTCCCTCGCTCCCGCCGTGTCCCTCGCTCCCGCCGTGTCCCTCGCTCCCGCCGTGTCCCTCGCTCCCGCCGTGTCCCTCGCTCCCGCCGTGTCCCTCGCTCCCGCCGTGTCCCTCGCTCCCGCCGTGTCCCTCGCTCCCGCCGTGTCCCTCGCTCCCGCCGTGTCCCTCGCTCCCGCCGTGTCCCTCGCTCTCTGCGTGTCCCTCGCTCTCTGCGTGTCCCTCGCTCTCTGCGTGTCCCTCGCTCTCTGCGTGTCCCTCGCTCTCTGCGTGTCCCTCGCTCTCTGCGTGTCCCTCGCTCTCTGCGTGTCCCTCAGTGTCTGAGTGAGTGTGTATAACAGTGAGTGAGTGTGTGTAAGAGTGAGAATTGGTGAGAACTACTGTGTGTGATTGTAAGAGTGAGTGTGTACGAGTGAGTGTGTGTAAGTGTGTGTGAACAGTGTGTTTGTATAAGAGTGACTGAGTGTGTAAGAGTGAGTTTGTGAGTGAATGGGAATGAGCGTGTGAGCGTGTCGGTGAGTGTGAGTGATTGGTGTGCGAGTGAGTGATTATTATGTGAGTGTGAGTGATTGGTGTGCGAGTGAGTGATTAGTATGTGAGTGTGAGTGATTGGTGTGCGAGTGAGTGATTAGTGTGTGAGTGTGAGTGATTGGTGTGCGAGTGAGTGATTAGTATGTGAGTGTGAGTGATTGGAAGTGTGGGTGAGTGTGTAAGAGTGAGCAAGTTAATGTGTGAAAGTGAGTGAGCATGTGTGTGTAAAAGTGTGTGCGTATGTAAGAATGAGTGAGTAATAGTGAGTGTGAGTGAGGGTGTGAGTGAGTATGTAAGAGTGAGTGTGAGTATGTAAGATCATGTGTGTGTGTGTGATCTGTGGGTCTGTGGGTCCCTCGCAATCTGTGGGTCCCTCGCTCTCTGTGGGTCACTCGCTCTCTGTGGGTCCCTCGCTCTCTGTGGGTCCCTCGCTCTCTGTGGGTCCCTCGCTCTCTGTGGGTCCCTCGCTCTCTGTGGGTCCCTCGCTCTCTGTGGGTCCCTCGCTCTCTGTGGGTCCCTCGCCCTCTGTGCGCCCCTCGCCCTCTGTGCGCCCCTCGCCCTCTGTGCGCCCCTCGCCCTCTGTGCGCCCCTCGCCCTCTGTGCGTCCCTCGCCCTCTGTGCGTCCCTCGCCCTCTGTGCGTCCCTCGCCCTCTGTGCGTCCCTCGCCCTCTGTGCGTCCCTCGCCCTCTGTGCGTCCCTCGCCCTCTGTGCGTCCCTCGCCCTCTGTGCGTCCCTCGCCCTCTGTGCGTCCCTCGCCCTCTGTGCGTCCCTCGCCCTCTGTGCGTCCCTCGCCCTCTGTGCGTCCCTCGCTCCCAGTGTGTCCCTTGCTCCCAGTGCGTCACTCGCTCTCTGTGTGTCCCGTAACAGCCTCCGCGAACAGGCGCAGTAATGTGGCGACTAGGGGCTTTTCACAGTAACTTCATTTGAAGCCTACTTGTGACAATAAGCGATTTCAATTTTCATTTTGCGTCCCTCGCAATCTGTGTGTCCCTCGCAATCTGTGTGTCTAATGTTTGATGGGGACAGTGTAGAGGGAGCTTTACTCTGTATCTAACCCCGTGCTGTACCTGTCCTGGGAGTGTTTGATGGGGACAGTGTAGAGGGAGCTTTACTCTGTATCTAACCCCGTGCTGTATCTGTCCTGGGAGTGTTTGATGGGGACAGTGTAGTGGGAGCTTTTCTCTATATCTAACCCCGTACTGTACCTGTCCTGGGATTGTTTGATGGGGGACAATATAGAGGGAGCTTCACTCTGTATCTAACCCCGTGATGTACCTGTCCTGGGAGTGTTTGACAGGGTTTCAAAATCTCAAATAAATGTCATCTATTAGTTTCTCCATCTGTCTGTTTCTGCTTCTCTCTCTGTCTGTGTGGGAATATTGTCAACAGAAAATCCACGATCAGCAGTCAGCCATTTTAAGTTACTTAATGGTGGCCATTTTAGGTGAGCACAGCACAGTCATTTCTGACATTTGTACACGTTGGTGTAACAAAATCCTGATGGAAAGTGTCTGATTTAAACAATGATTTGTTGGTGAATGTGGATGTAGAAAGGGAGCTGGCTGTCCTTGTACACCAGTCACTGAAAGTGGAGAGAGGGGTGCAGCAAGCAGTTAAGAAGGCCAATGATATGTTGGCCTTCATTGAAAGAGGGATTTGAGTTCAGAAGTGGAGATGTCTTTCTGCAGTGACACAAGGCCTTGGTGAGACCACACCAGGAGTATTGCGTACAGTTTCGGTCTCCCTAACTAAGAAAGGATATAGTTGCCAGAGAGGGAGTGCAGCGGAGGGTCATTCGGCTGATAGGGAGGTTACCGGGCTGTCCTTCAAGGAGAGATTGGTTTGACTGTGGCACAGTGGTTAGCACTGCTGCCTCACAGTGCCAGTGACCCGGGTTAAATTCCGGCCTTGTGTGACTGATTATGTGGAGTTGGCAGTTTCTCTCCGTGTGTGCGTGGGTTTCCTCCGGGTGCTCCGGTTTCCTTCCACAGTCCAAAGATGTTGCAGGCTAGGTGGAATGGTCCTGCTAAATTACCCCTTAGTGTCCAAGAAAGATTGTTTAGATTAGGTTAAGGAGTTGTTGGGATAGGGCGGGTGACTGAGCTTACATAGAGTGCTGTGTCAGAAGGTTGGTGTAGATTCGATGGGCAGAATGGCCTCCTTCTGCATTGTAGGGATTCTGTGATTGTGCCGGTATTCACTAGAGCTGAGAAGGATGAGAGGAGATGTTGGCCGTGCTAAATTGCCCCTTAGTGGCCCAAAGGGTAGGTGGTGTTACTGGGGTTATTTGGAGAGGGTGGAGGCGTGGGCTTGTGTAGGGTGCTCTCTCCGAGGGCCAGTGCAGATTCGATGGGCCAAATGGCCTACTCCTGCAATGTATATTCTATGATTCTCTGTATCACATTCCAAAAGCGCTGTTCAGACTACACACAGGGATGGTGATTTCCACGTTGTACTGCCTCTGCCATGTCTTGGGAGTGATCATGGAGACAGTGTAGAGGAAACCTTACTCTGTATCTAACCCCGTGTTGTACCTGTTCTGGGAGTGTTTGATGGGGACAGTGTAGAGGGAGCTTTACTCTGTATCTAACCCCGTGCTGTACCTGTCCTGGGAGTGTTTGATGGGGACAGTGTAGAAGAAACCTTACTCTGTATCTAACCCCGTGCTGTACCTGTCCTGGGAGTGTTTGATGGGGACAGTGTAGAGGGAGCTTTACTCTGTATCTAACCCCGTGCTGTACCTGTCCTGGGAGTGTTTGATGGGGACAGTGTAGAGGGAGCTTTACTCTGTATCTAACCCCGTGCTGTACCTGTCCTGGGAGTGTTTGATGGGGACAGTGTAGAGGGAGCTTTACTCTGTATCTAACCCCGTGCTGTACCTGTCCTGGGAGTGTTTGATGGGTCAGTGTAGAGGGAGCTTTACTCTGTATCTAACTCCTTATTCATGGGTCACTAAACGCTAGCGTGCGGGTACATTAAGCAATCAGGAAGGCCAATGGTACGTTAACTTTCATCGCTCAGTGTTATTAGTATTGGGGTTAAGATGACTTGCTGCAATTGTACAGAGCCTTGGTCACAACACACCTGGACCATTGTGTGGAGTTTTGTTCTCCATATCTAAGGAAGGATATACTTGCTGTAGAAGGAGTGTAATGGAGATTCACCAGATGAATCCCTGGGATGGTGAAGTTGTCTGATGAGGAGAGATTGAGGAAAATGTACCTGTGTTCCCGAAAAATGAGAGGTGATCTCGAAACATACACAATTCATACGGGGCATCACAAGATAGATGTAGGTCAGATGTTCTCTCTGACTGGTGAGATTAGACCCAGGGGGAGGGGGCACAGTCTCAAACCATAAGACCATAAGACATTGAAGCAGAATTAGGCCACTCGGCCCATCGAGTCTGCTCCGCCATTCAATCATGGCTGATATTTTTCTAATCCCCATTCTCCTGCCTTCTCTCCATAACCCCTGATCCCCTTATTGATCAAGAACCAATCTATCTCTGTCTTAGAGATACTCAGTGATTTGGCCTCCACAGCCTTCTGCGGCAAAGAGCTCCACATATTCACCGCCCTCTGGCTGAAGAAATTCCTCCTCATCTCTGTTTTAAAGGATCGTCCCTTTACTCTGAGATGGTGTCCTCTGCTTCTAGTTTTTCCTACAAGTGGAAACATCCTCTCCACGTCCACTCTATCCAGGCCTCGCAGTATCCTGTAAGTTTCAATAAGACCCCCCCTCATCCTTCTAAACTCCAACGAGTACAGACCCAGTGTCCTCAACCATTCCTCATACGACAAGTTCTTCATTCCAGGGAACATTCTTGTGAACCTCCACTGGACCCTTTCCAAGGCAGCACATCCTTCCTTAGATACTGGGCCTAAAACTGCTCACAATACTCCAAATGGCGTCTGACCAGAGCCTTATACAGCCTCAGAAGTACATCCCTGGTCTTGTATTCTCGCCCTCTTGACATGAATGCTCAGAATCAGGGGTAGACCATTGCAGACTGAGATGAGGAGGAATTTCTTCATTGAGAGGGTGGAGAATCTTGGAATTCTCTGATCCAGAGGGTTGTGGAAGCTCAATCATTGAGCATGTTCCAGACACAAATCGACTGTGTATAATACAATAGGAATGTGTGTGTGAGTGTGCGTGCGTCTGTGCGTGCCAGGATCTGTTTGAATGGTGGAGCAGACTCGATGGGCCACATCGCCTACACATGCTCATATTTTCCTTTGAGACTTAAATGCGTATACACACAAGTTCACAGATACACACACACACACACATGTGCGTGCACACACTGACTGGTACATACACGGCAACAGATACATACACACACACACACACACATGCGTGCATAGACACATGCGTGTACACACACATTGGCGCACACACATACATATATATTAGCCATTTAAGACCATTTGATAGAATGCTACACATCCCAGTTTGCCAATGACACCAAACATTAGACAGCGTTGTAAGCAACATTGCTGGAAACATCAAACTGCAGGGAGATATTATCGTTTTGGCGGTAGACTGAACTGGTGGACGTGTTTCAGTGTTGGGAAATGTTTAGATGATGTGCTTTAGACTTAAAAAGGATAGAACCGTGATCTTTATAAATGATGAGAAGACAGAAACAGTGGAAGTTTAAACTGTACAGATATTTCACAGCTAGATTCACACAATACAGATAGCAATGTATGGTAGATTTTGGAAGTGCCACAAATGTTGTCAAGTGCAGTGCGAGGCGTACCTCAATGTTTCAGTCTTACTGAGAAACTGTCAGCCCACAGGACAACATTTCTGTATAATAGGATTGAAGCACAAGTTCAAATAGTTTTGTTTCAAAGTTTAAAATAACCAGTCATTTTTCTGTGCAGCTTTCGGAATCTGTCAGTGGAATTTAGGTTATACAGGCACGTGTTAACAAGAGTATTGGGAACTGATTGGAAGTTTTGATGGAGATATTCCTGCATTATGGAAATGTGTGATATCTATTTAGGGTTGGGGAATGGATTGATCAAAGGATGTAGCTTTTTGTTATCTATATCAGACTGACAGCCTTGAAGGTTCACAACTTCCATGTGCTGAGAGAAAGGATTGATTAACCAAGGCCGATTATTCAAATACTTCAGACAAATGACAAAACAACAATAACAGAGAATATACAAACAGAGACACGCAGACACCTGTAATCGGAGCTTAAACTTCATGTTTAAATGTGAAGGGCTGAAATAAACAAGAGTCCACCCTGGGATTCGGTGCAATTTGAGTTCTGCTTTTCCAAAAAATAAAAATAACTGTCTGGAATGAAAAATTCTTTGGAGAGGACAGTATTTAAGCCCAGACAACATTTGGGTTGTGAGTGTTTGATGGACAGTGCAGATAAAGCTTTACTCTGAAACACTGGAATTTAGTTTAAGGGTGATTTAATCACATGCTTCAGAATAATAATTGATATTGTACATCTCGTGTGTGTCTCAGTGTCAGCTGTGAAACATGTACAGCACAATCTCATCCTGTTTCTGTGTCTCTCTGAAATTCACTGGTCCTTTCCTAAATTACCACTGACTAGATTTCAAATGGGCTCCATTGCCTGTGAAGCAGTTTGTGATACCCAAAGGTTATGAAAAGTGCTTTGGAGAAGTCTGTCCGCAAGCTGTTGTGAGGATGTTCAGAGTCCGTGTGTGACTTGGGTCACACACAGGCCAGATACACCTCTCCAAGTTAAAGGTGGAGAATGGATCTCGCTCCATTTGCAAGCTGTATTGACGCAGCCTGTCTGAGTTTGTGTCTGTGTGTGAGTTTGTGTTTGTCTGTACACGTGTTTGTGTGTCTGGGGTGGGGTGGGAGTTTGTGTGTGTGACTTTTTACACGGCACGGTAGCACAGTGGGTAGCACTGTGGCTTTACAGCTCCAGGGTCCCGGGTTCGATTCCCGGCACGTTCTCTCTGTGTCTGCGTGGTTTTCCTCCGGGAGCTCCGGTTTCTTCCCACAAGTCTGAAAGACGTGCTGTTAGGTCATTTGGACATTCTGAATGCTCCCTCTGTGTACCCGAACAGGCGCCGGAATGTGGCGACTAGGGGCTTTTCACAGTAACTTCATTGCAGTGTTAATGTAAGCCTACTTGTGACAATAAAGATTATTATACATGGTAGTCCCACAGGCTCTTACCCTGGGTACATGGTAGTCAGCACTCCAAAAGGGTTAATTGTAGTGTCCACAGCAGTATGGTGTAATGTAGTATTAACTGGGACAAGAGCTGACAGTATAAACAGTGACGGGGTCAACTGCAGTGATAACTGGGAAAGGAGCTAATGTGTTCTCAATAGAGATATGGATGAGAACGGTTATATATCACAAGGTAATATACACAATGACATTCTCAAATGCAGTAATATTTCTGACACAGTGTAGAGCAGGATTTACAGCTACTGATGCTGCTGGGAAATAAATTCATCCAGGGCTTTGTATCGGATTATTAAAATTGGTTATTGTTAAGGTGGTCTAGTCGCGAAGGCAGGCTCGATCAGCTGGATGGCCCACTCCTGTTCCGATGTACCTCTCCTGGGAGTGTTTGATGGGGACAGTGTAGAGGGAGATTTACTCTGTATCTAACACCGTGCTGTACCTGTCCTGGGAGTGTTTGATGGGGACAGTGTAGAGGGAGCTTTACTCTGTATCTAACCCCGTTCTGTACCTGTCCTGGGAGTTTTTGATGTGGATAGTGGAGAGGGAGCTTTACTCTGTATCTCTCCCTGTGCTTTACCTGTCTTGGGAGTGTTTGATGGGGACAGTCCAGAGGGAGCTTTACTCTGTATCACCCCATGCTGTACCCATCCTAGGAGTGTTTGATGGGGACAGTCCAGAGGGAGCTTTACTCTTTATCTAACCCTATGCTGTACCTGTCCTGGGAATGTTTAATGGGGACAGTGTAGAGGGAGCTTCATTCATTATCTAACCTCGTGCTGTACCTGTCCTGTAGTGTTTGATGGGGACAGTGTAGAGGGAGCTTGACTCTGTATCACCCCGTGCTGTACGCACCCTAGAAGTGTTTGATGGTGACTGTGTATAGGGAGCTTTACTCTTTATCTAACCCTATGCTGTACCTGTCCTGGGAGTGTTTGATGGTGACTGTCTAGAGGGAGCATTACTCTTTATCTAACCCCGTGCTGTACCTGTCCTGGGAGTGTTTGATGGGTCTTTAAGAGAAGATTCCTGGCCACAAAAACAAAGCTCATTGCAAAGTTTCACTTCATATTTTACATGTTGTTCACAGACAGATTTCTTCAATGAGCTGCTCTATAAATTTGGATTCAATTTGATTTTTTCACACTGTGAGATGTTAAGCTTATTCCTCAATGAAAACAGGGTCATCGGCAACAACATCATTTTATTAGACAAGGAGGTTCAATGGGATTTTTTCACTGAAATCATCTGATGTCAGTTCATGAGATTAGAATTTATAATGAAACAATTTGGATTCAATGAAAACGGTCAGTTTGATAACCCCAACTGCTTTCTGTTAACTCGCCCCTCACTCTCCTCTCTCACCTTGTTTTTAATTTGGGGAATTCTGCAGGCAGCTTGTGCACAGGAAGAGCCCAAAAATGGTGGCACTTTCAAAATTAAGTTCAGAGTCTCTGAAGATGGATTTCTTGCTCTCTTTCTACTTGAACATGTACAAACTGACAGCAGACATATTGATTGCACAGTAAGATTCCACAATCAGAAATGTGATCATGGTGGAAAATTCTCCCACGTCCCCTGTGGAAAGGATGAATTAACTCCCTCATTTCCACGTTTAAGTTTAAGACTTTTAACTCATGACCTTCAAACATTTTGCAGTCCGTGAGCTACTTTTTAATAAGTGTGGTCACTGTTGCTGTGTTTTTTGAAAATATTTTCATTCCGATGAGGACGGACATAACAACATACAAACAATCAGTCAGTCACAACACAAACAAAATACTATTCTCCTCATTTGACATTTATTCCTTGATTTCCATTGAACCTTTCCCCTCTTTCCTCCCCTTACCCACTGGCAACAAACAGATCTGTAAATAGAGACAAGAACAGCTTCCATCTCGTCCAGAAACCCCCATCTGAGCCACAAAGGGCTAACTTTAGTTTCTCAAGTTTAAGGAATTCCGCAATATCCCTCAACCATGTTGATATTTTTGGCGCATCTTCTGACTTCCCTTCCAATAAAATTAGCCTCCGGGCGATCAATGTGGCAAAGGCCACCACATCGGCCCCGTCCCCATCCATTAGTCCCGGTACTTCCGACACCCCAGAAATTGCCTCATGTGGTCCCAGTAATATTTCCACCTCCACAACTTTTGTTTGTGTTTTAAATAGCGAGAGCCAGAACCCCACGAATTGTGGACGTGACCAGAAGATCTGGACATGGTTAACTGGTCCTCCTTGACATTCTCACATTTATCTTCTTCCTCTGTGAAGAATCTGCTCATTCGGTCCTGTGTCATATGTCCCCTGTGTACATCCTTGAATTGTATCAAGCCCATCAGAGCACATGAAGATGTCGCATTGACCCTGGTATAATCTCACTCCATCGTTCCCATTCCAACGCCACATCCAACTCTTCCTTCCACTTTTGTTTCATCTCTTCAATCGCTGCTTTCTTTCTGTCCATCAGCCACCTGTAAATGTTAGTAATTCTCCCATCACCAACTCAGCTGGGAGGAGCAATTTATCCAGCACCTTGTTCTCTGGTAGGCAAACGAACGAGGACAACTCCTTTTTCACCAAGTTTCATCATTGAAGATAATTAAACTTCACCTCCCTCTGCATTTTATGTTTCTCCCTCAATTCTTCAAATCTACTTTCCAACAACAAGTCTTTAACCTGTTTCAGCCCAGCTTTATGCCACTGTTTAAATATTGTATCCAGTCTTGCCGCCGGGGTGAATCGGGGGTTTCCATAAATAGGCGCTCGCACCGTAAAGTTTACCAAACCAAAATGGCGTCCCCGCTTGCTCCAGATGTTGAAGGAAGATGCCAGCACCGGGCTTTGTGTAAACCTCCCCGGGGGAAATGGGAGTGGAGCCGCAGCGGAAGTCTGCGAACTAGCCCCTTTACACGATGCTTCCACCACCTGTACCCATTCCGCTTCTTCCTCTCCCCACCATTGCCCAATCTTCTCCAAATTCACCGCCCAATAACAATACAAAAGATTGGGAAGCACCAACCCTCCCACCCACCCATTCTTTTTAAATATGAGCTGGTCTTTTTGAAGAGCAATCCAATTAATTTCCTTCCATTTACTGATGGAGAAGTGATCTGCCGCATTTTCTATCTGATTAGAGCAGGGTCTCTGTGTGAGGGTAAGTGTGTTACTGTGTGTGTGGACTTTTCTCTATCTGTCTATCTGCCAGTCGCCCTGGTCCAAGATTCTATTTCTCTCTCCACAGATGCTGCCTGACCTGCTCAGTATTTTCCGCATTGGTACAAGAGCGAGGAGGTAAGGCTGAAGTTATACAAGACACTAGCTAGACCTCAGCTGGAATATTGTGGACAGTTCTGGGCGCCACACTATAGGAAGGATGTGAACACACTGGAGCGAGTGCAGAGGGGGTTCACAAGAATGGTTCAGGAATGAGAAACTTCAGTGATGAGGTTAGATTGGAGAGGTTGGGTCTGTTCTCCACGCAGAGAAATGGCCAAGAGGAGATTAGATAGAGGTGTTCAAATTCTTGGGGGTGCCGGACAGAGTAGACAGGGAGGAACGGTTCCCACTATTAAGAGCAAGAACGAGATGGCACAGAAGGAAAGTGAATTGGAAAAGAAGCAAATATGATGTGAGAAAATGGAAACAGTATAGTGTAGAGAGAGCCTGCTCGATATCTGACCCCGTGCTGTACCTGTCCTGGGAGTGTTTGATGGGGACAGTGTAGAGGCAGCTTTACTCTGTATCTAACCCTGTGCTGTACCTGTCCTGGGAGTGTTTGATGGGGAAAGTGTAGAGAGAGCTTTACTCTGTATCTAACCCCATGCTGTACCTGTCCAGGGTGTGTTTGATGGGGACAGTGTAGCAGGAGCTTTACTCTGTATCTAACCCCGTGCTGTACCTGTCCTGGGAGTGTTTGATGGAGACAGTGTAGCAGGAGCTTTACTCTGTATCTAACCCCGTGCTGTACCTGTCCTGGGAGTGTTTGATGAGGACAGTGTAGCAGGAGCTTTACTCTGTGTCTAACCCCATGCTGTACCTGCCCTGGGAGTGTTTGATGGAGACAGTGTAGAGGGAGCTTTACTCTGTATCTAACCCCGTGCTGTCCCTGTCCTGGGAGTGTTTGATGGGGACAGTGTAGAGGGAGCTTTTCTCTTTATCTAACCCAGTGCTGTACCTGTCCTGGGAGTGTTTGATGGGGACAGTGTAGAGGGAGCTTTACTCCATATCTAACCCCATGCTGTACCTGTCCTGGGAGTGTTTGATGGGGACAGTGTAGAGGGAGCTTTACTCTGTATCTAACCCCGTGCTGTCCCTGTCCTGGGAGTGTTTGATGGGGACAGTGTCGAGGGAGCTTTACTCTGTATCTAACCCCGTGCTGCACCTGTCCTGGGAGTGTTTGATGGGAACAGTGTAGAGAGAGCCCTGCTCGATATGTAACACCGTTTTGTACCTGTGCTGGGAGTGTTTGATGGGGACAGTGCAGAGGAGCTTTACTCCGTATGTAACCCCGTGCTGCACCTGTCCTGGGAGTGTTTGCCAGGGACAGTGTAGAGGAATCTGTGTCTAACCCCATGATGTACCTTTACTGGTCATGTTTGATGGAGTTTCAAAATCACCAATAAATGTCTTCTATTAGTTTCTCCATCTGTCTGTTTCTGCTTCTCTCTCTGTCTGTCTGGGAATATTGTCAAAACAAAATCCACGATCAGCAGTCAGCCATTTTAAGTTACTTAATGGTGGCCATTCTAGGTGAGCACAGCACAGTCATTTCTGACATTTCTACACGTTGATATAACAAAATCCTGATGGAAAGTGTCTGATTTAAACAGTGATTTGTTGGTGAATGTGGATGTAGAAAGGGAGCTGGCTGTCCTTGTACACCAGTCACTGAAAGTGGAGAGGGGGGTGCAGCAAGCAGTTAAGAAGGCCAATGATATGTTGGCCTTCATTGAAAGAGGGATTTGAGTTCAGAAGTGGAGATGTCTTTCTGCAGTTACACAAGGCCTTGGTGAGACCACACCTGGAGTATTGTATACAGTTTCGTCTCACTAACTAAGAAAGGATATATTTGCCAGAGAGGGAGTGCAGCGGAGGGTCAATTGGCTGATAGGGAGTTTCCCGGACTGTCCTACAAGGAGAGATTGGTTTGACTGTGGCACAGTGGTTAGCACTGCTGCCTCACAGTGCCAGTGACCGGGGTTAAATTCCGGCCTTGTGTGACTGATTATGTGGAGTTGGCAGTTTCTTCCCGTGCGTGCGTGGGTTTCCTCCGGGTGCTCCGGTTTCCTTCCACAGTCCAAAGATGTGCAGGCTAGGTGGAATGGTCCTGCTAAATTACCCCTTAGTGTCCAAGAAAGATTGTTTAGATTAGGTTAAGGAGTTATTGGGATAGGGCGGGTGACTGAGCTTACATAGAGTGCTGTGTCAGAGGGTTGGTGTAGATTCGATGGGCAGAATGGCCTCCTTCTGCATTGTAGGGATTCTGTGATTGTGCCTGTATTCACCAGAGCCGAGAAGGATGAGAGGAGATGTTGGCCGTGCGAAATTGCCCCTTAGTGGCCCAAAGGTTAGGTGGTGTTACTGGGGTTATTTGGATTTGGCGGAGGCGTGGGCTTGGGTAGGGTGCTCTCTCCGAGGGCCAGTGCAGACTCGATGGGCCAAATGGCCTACTCCTGTAATGTATATTCTATGGTTCTGCGAGCTCTGATTGAAATGTATCACATTCCAACAGCGCTGTTCAGACGATTCACAGGGATGGTGATTTTCACGTTGTACTGCCTCTGCCATGTCTTGGGAGTGATCATGGAGACAGTGTAGAGGAAACCTTACTCTATCTAACCCCGTGCTGTACCTGTCCTGGGAGTATTTGATGGGGACAGTGTAGAGGAAACCTTACTCTGTATCTAACCCCGTGCTGTACCTGTCCAGGCAGTGTTTGATGGGGACAGTGTAGCGAGAGCTATACTCTGTATCTAACCCCGTGCTGTACCTGTCCAGGCAGTGTTTGATGGGGGCAGTGTAGAGGGAGTGTTACTCTTTATCTCACCCAGTGCGATATCTGACTTGGGAGTGTTTGATGGGTACAGTGCAGAGGGAGCTTTAGTCCGAATATATCATCGTACTGTATCTGCCCTGGGAGTGTTTGATGTGGACAGTGTAGAGGCAGCTTTACTCTGTATCTAACCCCGTGCTGTTCCTGTCCTGGGAGTGTTTGATGGGGAGAATGTAGAGGGAGCCTTACTCTGTATCTAACCCCGTGCTGTACCTGTCCTGGGGAGTGTTTGATGGGGACAGTGTAGAGGAAGCTTTACTCTGTATATTCCATGGTACTGTAGCTGCCCTGGGAGGGTTTGTTGGGGACAGTTTATAGGGATGTGTAATCTGTATCTAACCCCATGATGTACTTTGGCTAACAGTGTTTGATGGAGATTCTGAATCTTGAATTAATGTATTCTGTTAGTCTCCCCATCTTCTCTGCCTCTGCAACTCTCTATCTCTCTCTCTGGGAATCTGTCTAAACAAATCCACGATCAGCAGTCAGCCATTTTAAGTTACTTAACGGTGGCCATTTTATGTGAGCACAACACTGAGACAATTCGGACAGTTGTCCAAGTTAGTGTCAAACAATAACTGAAGGAAAGAGTCGTATTTAAACAGTGATATGTTGGGCAATGTGGATGGTCAAATGGAGCTTGTACACCAGTCGCTGAAAGTGGAGAGGGGGGTGCAGCAAGCAGTTAAGAAGACCAATGATATGTTGGCCTTCATTGCAAGAGGGATTTGAGTTCAGAAGTGGAGAAGTCTTACTGCAGTTATACTGGGCCTTGGTGAGACCACACCTGGAGTACTGTGTACAGTTTTTGGTCTCCCTACCATGGAAGGATATAGTTGCCAGAGAGGGAGTGCAGCGGAGGGTCAATCGGCTGATAGGGAGGTTGCCGGACTGTCCTAGGAGGAGAGATTGCTTCAATAGGGCCTGAACGAGCCCTGTTTCTCCAACCTAACCCTGGAGATCAAATCCCACATTCCTGGTGATTTCTGTTGGGAATTTGTACTGGATATTGTATGAGCTAGGTATGGAATTCAGAATCATAGGTTTTAGTGAAATGATAAAGCAGATTTAGGTGAGTAGTGAAATGAGTATGTAACCTATGTAACCTAATGTAATTTAGAGTAACCTCGTGTGACCTAACGTAATCAAACATAGAATAGATGACCTAATGTAATCAAGTATAGTTGATATGATCAAAGCAGAAGACCCAGAAAAGTAGTATAGCAGTCACTGATTAACGAAGGCAAACAATAGTCACTTGGGGGAACAATGAATACTGCTCAGTGGCTCACTTTAGTAGTTGACCATAATAAAAAAGAGAGAATAAAGTGAGCAGGTGTTTCCACACATTCGGCCTAAGTCAGCTAAACCACGATTGTTGCACAAGTAGAGAAGTGTAGATAAGGGCAAGAGTTATAACCACCATGGTTTAAGAGACAAAGAGAGGAAAAAGGAAGCGACCAATCTTGAATAAGACAGATAAAAGTCAACTAAAAACAATGGTGGCCAAAGCAAGGTCCGGCTGTAAAGTAAGATAAGAGAGATAAGAATCTTGAGATACGGAGCTGAAATGTACATAAAAAGACTGTAAGCCTGAGGGCTCATCGGATTGTTCCGGACATCCCGATTTTATTCTCTTGTGCTAGGTGAATAAAGTCTACTGCTTGGAAGATTGCTGCTCAGACTCTCTGTTTTAATCGGTGTAAACGAATTGTCGTCCTGGGGAACCACGACAAAATTGGCGCTGCGAGCAGGGTTGGTGAGAGATCGCCCAGAAAAGCATCTGGAAGGAGTGGCGGAGGTCTGACCGGGGCTGGACATCCCAAAGCCGGCATTCTGACAGCAAGGTAAGCAGATTTGTATTGCATGTAAATCCTTGTTGTCGGAAAAGGGATCTCGAGGCCCGGCGCACCCGGCTCTCTGCTGGTCCTGGATCTCCCCAACCCAAAAGATATCCTGCATAGGTAAAACTAAATTGTGTAAAATATTTTGAGAGACTGAGTCTGATCTGAAGAGTAGAGCTTTGCATGCAAAAGCGCGCTGAGAATACTGTATTGTCTGTGAATGGGTAAAAAGTGAGACGGGAAAAAGGCCGAACGCTAAAGTAATGCAATTAGGTTAAGTCAAGCGGTTTGGAGCGGGTTTTCAGGTTACGACTTGCCCAGAAGAGAGTAAGTGTGGGAAAATCTGCCAGTCCAAACCTACCCAGGGCCTCGGGTAAGGGACGTCAACCGAGAGGGAGAGAGATCAGTGAGAGATCGCTCTCTGACCTAATACGGTAGTCAAAAGCACAGGAGTGGAATCTAACCCAGAGAAGGGGATTAGCAGCTAGAATAGAGGAAGTAAACGACCAATTTGAACAAACTAGTCTGAGGTAGCGGCGTGGAGGACAGAAATAAGAGGGAGAGTCGGAACACAGGTAGGGTAATAACTAACAACTTGGAAAGATTACACTGACGAAACCGCCTAGTGGCGAGATTGGTACAACCGGTTGAGAAGAAAAAGTCAGGGGATTAAAAAGGATAATAACAAAAACGGAAGCAACACTGGATTGGAAAAAGATTACACATATAACTAACTTAGAGGAGATAAAGAATGAGTGGCCGTATGTAAACTGGGAAGGAATAGCCGATAGGAATTGGATAGACGAAATAAAATTGGAAACTCTAGAGAAATTAATAAAGGAATCCGACCGATACAGGGTTTCTGTACACATAGACGAGCAAGTGAAAACCTACTACCCTATAGCCCGGGAGAGGAAGATAGTGCCGGGACAGGGGACTACGGGGAAGTGGATATCGGGACCCCGGTTAGAGTTACAGATATTGGCAAGGGAAACCCAAAAGAAAGGTAAACAGGGGACTGAGCACGGAAAAGCGATACAGCGAGTAATAATCACTGTGATACCTAACTCTGACAGATTAAGTGATAAAAATTGTGACAGTAGTCCGAAAAGACGAGTAATGGCACACAAAGTTAAAACACCAGTGGAGATATTAGGGGATAAGTTCCCAGCCCTCAGGGGAGATATAGAACACGTCTCTAAAAAGTGGGCCAAAAGAACAAGTAAGACCAATACGCAGTGGCCGGAGGAAGGCACATGGGACACAGAGAGGTGTGGGGACCAGAAGGGAATGATAAAGAACTATAAAATTAAGGATAGGTCGAGCAAAAGAAGGGAGAAGCGAGAAAAGGAGTTAGAGATACTAGCACTATTCGAAAGAGAGGGGAAAGAGAGAAGAAGGGTATGGAAGGGAGATAGGATGCAGATGCCAGTGCAACTTCAGGAAAAAGCAGAATTGGAAGATCCAAACGTAGCCCCGCCCCCATACTTAGGGGAACAGAGCTCTACGGGACTGTACCCAGTTATATCAGGCACAATGAATTTTGAGGGAGAATATAACATAGAACAGATGACGAAGGAAGAATGGGCACAAAGGGAGAGAGAAAAGAGACAAGGTATAGAAGAAGCGGCTAGGAAAACAGAAGAGGATTTGGATGGGCTGAGCCAAAGGAGAAAGGAGTTGGAGGAAGAAGTAAATATGGTAGAACTTTTGAAATGGGCAAAGAAGGTAATGAAAGTGGATAAGGAACGAGAAGGGAAAGGAAAGAATGTTAGAAAAGAATATGAGTGGAGAGCAGAAGATGATCCCTCCGAGTGTGGAAGTGAGACACCACAGGGAAAAATAGAAGGAAAGAGAGTCGGAGTGAACAGAGAGGAAAAAGAAAGAGAGGAAATATGCTGGGAAGTGCACAAAGGGGCAGACAGACGAAGATTGGGGAAAGCATGGATGTGGAAGCACCCAGAGAAAAATAGAATAGAGGGAAAGATGGAAGGAGAGACAGAAGAGAGTAGTGAAGACGAAGGGGGACAATCAGTGTTAGGGGAACAAAGAAAATCAACGCGGAAAAAACACAAACCTGTGAAGTTTCCAGCTGAGGATAGGAGAGAGAAAAGGATGCTCCCGGTGATTCTGAAGGGTGGCAGACTGCAGTATATCCCTTGGTCAGGTCAGGATTTGCCTAGTTTAATTAATGAATTACCCAATATTTTGGATGGAGCTGGAAGGTGGATTGGACAGTTGGAGGCAGGAATGGTGGGAAAAAGGATGGCATTGGGCGACATCAAAGCTCTCCTGACAAAGGTGCTAGGAATGGACCAAATGGCGGAAGTAATGAGACGTGCTGGCATCCCGACCGCAGCTTATGACCCAGAGGTAGATGGGACACTCATGGACCCGTATCGCCACGACATGTGGCAGGCACTGCGGGATATATACCCCAACCGAATGGATGTAAAAACCCTAAGGGGAGAGCCATTGGGTGAGGAGGAGAATGCAGCTGTGTATGTGGAAAAGCAATTAAAAAGATGGAGAAGGGACACGGAAAGGGACATTCTAATAGACCCGCTGACCAACTCCATGTTCCGGGCTGCAATCCTAGAGGGCTTGCCAGCCTCAGCTAAGACAAGACTGGAGGAAGTAGTGGGCTTGGACTCAAAAAGCTACCGAGAGTTTGTGGATTATGTTGCCCATGCAGTAGAAAGACATCGCAAAGATGAAAAGAATGCAGACAAACAGCTGAAGGAGATACAACGTAAACTCCTTCAGGCACAGTTGGAGGAGATCAAAAGCAAGGATAAGATAAAGGCAAAAGAGGATCTCGTACCCAGAAAAATAGCACCGATGATGGTGGAGCAAAAGTCAGAGGAAATACCTGCACCAATAATAGGGGGGAGCGGAGATGGAGGCCAGCCCATCATAACCTATAACATTTCTGCCTTCCCACTGTCCATGAACCCAGAAGCCTATGGCCTAAATTATCAAAACCCATACGCCCTGCAAAGTCAGACTGACTGGAATAGAAATGGGAAAGGACAGGGAGGTGGTAGGCCACCCTATCAGAATCAGAGAGGACAGGGACAGGTTAATCATCAGACTCCGAGACAGGGACCATTGCCTGGCCCTTCAGGTGTGTGTTGGGGGTGCGGGGAGGCAGGGCACATAAAAAGGAATTGCCCGCGGAATTCCCACAGGCAGGGAGAAAACCAGCAGCAGACAGGCCAGCAACTGATCCAAGTGTCGCCGAACAGCATCCCGATGTTTCAAGGGCCGGTAAACCATCAGAGTCCCCCATAGGGAGGCCCAGAGAACCCCAAAATGGTAGGACAGTACGTACAAATAACAGAAACCGCAGAGCAGGAACCTATAGTTAACGTTAGAGTAGGAGGGATCGAGATCCCCATGATGATAGACACCGGCGCCACATGTACGTGCATACAAACGAAATATGCGGATCACTTACCATTGTCAAACCAGTTTGTAAAAACTGTGGGGTTCTCGGGGAAAGTAACATTAGCTCGAATGACGACGCCGGTGCCTGTTACCATTGGAAATAAGACTACCCATGTACCTATTTTAGTATGTGATAAAACTCCTTTAAATCTATTGGGAAGGGATGCAATCCTAGGTCTAGGACTGAAATTGGAATGCACTGAACAAGGAATTGATTTGATGGGGATGTATTCACTTGAAATACCAGGAAAAGAAAGGGTTAATGTATATTGGTTGGGAGATATAGAGGAACAAGTTAAAACACAGATATGGGAAGTTTGGGGAAAACTTATAGACGCCTGGGTTCCACAAGCCAAATGGCCAAGAACAGAATTACACAGTACAATGATATTTGATGAAAAGCAGGAACCTGAGGTACAGGAGAAATGGGAAAGGGAGGCGGGACGAGAACAGGAAATAAAGTCAGGAAGTGTTTTAATCGGACTAGAGGGAGCGGCCCTCACAATCGTTAGGAATGAATGGGTTGACAAATGGTTCTCTGTATCTGGAGCGGAGCCACATGTCACATTGAAAGTGAATCCGGGATATAGATCAAAAGACCTAGGACCAATGGTGTTGAGAGCACAAGACTTGGAATTTGTCCAGACAGACAATGTGGATATTTGGACGTCCAGCGATGAACAAATGATGAAAATAATTTTGGATGTTAAGATGCTTGGGAAACCAAAGCAAATAACAATAGGAGTGCAAATTGAGAAACAGGAACTGGAGTGGAGAGAGAGTTTAGAGCAGGATTTGAACTCCCTCCCGCAGGAGTTGTGGTCCAGACAGGACACGGATGTAGGGAGGGTCAAAACCGCTAATCCAGTTGAAGTCAGATTAAAGACAGGACGCCAGGGGCCTTATAGGCCGCAATACCCAATCAAGACAGAAGCAATTGAAGGAATTAGAGGAACGATTAAGGGATTGATAGAAGCAGGGGTATTAAAAGAAACCCGGAGCAGGTGTAATACACCGCTGCTACCGGTAAAGAAGGCGGACGGAGAAAAATGGAGATTGGTGCATGACCTCAGAGCAATTAATGAGGTAGTGGAAGATATGCCAGTAGAGGTTCCAAACCCTTACACCTTGTTGACAAATATACCACCTGAAAGTAGATGGTTTACTGTGATAGACCTATGTTCGGCATTTTTTAGTGTGCCGTTAGCTCAAGAAAGTCAGTATCTTTTTGCATTTACGTTCGAGGGGAAACAATACACATACAATAGGATGCCCCAAGGATTTAAACACTCCCCACATGTATTCAATCAGGTGTTGAGAGCAGATTTAAAAGGAGTACAGTTGGAAGGAACACTGATACAATATGTGGATGATTTATTATTATGCACAGAAACACAAGAACAATGCAGGAAGGATAGTTTAAAACTATTGGAAAGACTAGCAGAAGGGGGCCATAAAGTATCCAGGAAAAAGCTGCAGCTGTGCCAGAAAAAAGTAGAGTACTTGGGAAGAGAAATATCAGCAGGGCAGAAGGGGCTAGCTTCTCAGCAGATAGAAGCTGTACTAAAAGTTCCGAAACCACAGACGGTGGGACAAATGATGACATTTTTGGGAATGACAGGATTCAGTTCAGAATGGGTGGAAAGCTATGCGGAAAAAACGCAGGCACTACGAAAGGTAATGAAGGAGGCAGGGTGCGAAGAATTAAGAACCAAAATAAGATGGGATAAAGATGCTTCAGACGCATTTGAGAATATAAAGAAAGAAATGGCACAGGCACCAGCATTGGCTTTACCGACCTATGACAAACCCTTTGACTTATTTGTGAGTAACAGAGAAGCCGGATTTGCTACAGCAGTGCTAACGCAGGAAAATTGCAAGGGTAGACGAAGGCAGGCTGTAGCATATTACAGTACCAAGCTAGACGACGTAGCAATGGGATATCCTCCGTGCTATCAAGGCCTGGCAGCAGCTTGGTGGGCGTACGAAAAGGCAGCTACAGTCACAATGGGATATCCGATAAACATACATGTGTACCATAAGGTAGCTGAATTGATTGAAAAAGGGAAGTTTGTTCTGACGCCGGCTAGAATTCATCATTTTCAAATGCTGACCACATTCCCGGACATTACGATAGTGAAGTGTAATAGGGCCAACCCAGCTGACTATATGCCATTACCACATGAGGGAGAGGAGCATGAGTGTGTAAGAGAGACAAGAGTGTTTATGAAACTGAGGAAAGACTTGAAGGCAGATAGATTAAGCACAGAAGAGAAGAGGACGTTGTACGTTGATGGTTCGTGTTATAGGGATCATAGGGGAAATCATGCTGGCTATGCAGTAGTTGAACAGAGAGGGGAATCATTTGAGGTAATAGAGGCAAAAGAATGTGAGCAGCCATGCTCAGCCCAGTTAGCGGAGCTTGAAGCACTGACCAGAGCATGCGAGTTAGCAAACGGGGAAGCGGTGGAAATTTATACTGATTCGGCCTATGCCCACGGGGTCTGCCACCTGTTTGGGGCAATATGGAAGCAAAGGGGATTTATGAAAAGTGGAGGAGGACCAATACACCACGAAGGTCAAATCAGGGCTTTAATAAGGGCCATGATGGGTCCAAGAGAATTAGCCATAATTAAGTGTCAGGCGCATAAAAAGGGAACGGATAGCATCACACAGGGAAACAACAAGGCCGACAAGGCAGCTAAAGAAGCGTCAGGATGCATTGAGGCTACGATGGCCCCAGTAGAAATAGCAAGGCCACACCCAGGGCCAGGTGTGGGGAATATCGAACCTCAAATCACATTAGACGATGTGGCACAGTTACAGGAGGAAGCCCCTGTAGCTGAAAAGACAATGTGGAAAGATAGAGGAGCAATACAGGGACAACATGACAAAATATGGAGAAATGGGGAGGGATTGGTCATAGCACCCACATCATTACTAACCATACTAATCAGCGAAGCACATGGAGTGGACCACTGTGCAAGAGGAGAGGTGGCTAGAAAGATCAAGAAGGAAGGATTCTGGTCACCATACCTGCAAAACTCAATTGACTACATATTAAGTCAGTGTGAGGTGTGTGCTCAGAATAATATCAGGAAGGGCATTACTGCCCCAATAGGGCATATACCCATTCCCGAAGGACCATTTCAACATCTATGCATGGACTATGTGGATATGGGAAAGGTGGTGAGGGGGAAAAGATACATGCTAGTGATTATTGATAGATTCAGCAGATGGATAGAAGCAACACCATCCAAAGATCAAGGATCTGGAACGGTGATTAACTTCCTGTCAAAAGAAATTATCCCAAGATTTGGCATACCCATGCAATTAAGTTCAGATAATGGATCTGCTTTTATAGGAAGGGCACTGAGAGAGACGCTCTCAGCGCTCCGGATAAAACAGAAGTTTGGATGTGTGTATCATCCTCAATCCCAAGGAATGGTGGAGAGAGCAAACGGGACCCTTAAGGCTAAAATAAGCAAAATTTGCAGCGAGACAGGAAAAAACTGGATGGATGCTCTGCCATTGGCTCTAATGCAATACAGGAGCCAGGAAAACAGAATCACACATTTGAGCCCACATGAAATGATGACAGGAAGAGTAATGCCGGTACCAAAGATCAGGGGAGCAGGGGGCCCCGCGCTGGAATGTTTAGATCAGGACGCAAGGGAGTATGTACGACAATTAACTATTATACATAGAACTATATTTGAACAGGAAAAGGCCAAGGAGGAGGAGAGCCCTGCAACGGAACACCAGATCAAACTTGGAGATCAAGTATACATCAGGAAGTTCCGGAGACGTTGGAACGAACCGAGACGAGAAGGACCGTTTGAAGTCACCAAAGTGTCTCCCACGGCGTTGCAAGTAGAAGGCAGTACACTGTGGTATCACTTGAACCATTGTACCAGAACGATAACAGGGGTAGGGGAGAGAAGGGAGATTGAAGACAGTGGCAGTGCGGATAGAAGTAGCAGCGAGGAAGAGATAGAAATACACGGGGAGAATCGTGGGGAGGAGGAACAGAGCCAAAGTAGAACAGAAAGAGTAGAGGATGATGAAAGTAGTTCTGTGCATGAGCTGGCTGATGATACAAATGCCCAGCCTGGGCCTGTTAGTCAAGGTGCCGGGGGAGGTGAGAACAGGGAGGGGGCCTCGTTCCCCACCTGGGACTTGGAAACTATTTCCTTCGAGGACTTCCTTGACCCGTAACAAAGGAAAGTGGGATGCAGAGGACATAAGGGTGCAGAATCAGGAAGGTGGAGTATTAAGACAAGCAAGACGTAAACGGTCAGTGAGCACAGATAATATGTGGGAGAAAGCACAGAAAAACATCTGGTGGAAATGGGCTGAGTATACTGGTAAGAAAAACAGTGATGGGAAAGACTGTGTGATATGTGCGGCGGAAAGACCACGCACCCAAGTAGCTGATATACCGTGGGGATCAGGAGACTGTTGGACCATGCTGCTAAAATGGAAAAAGGAAAATTGCCGTACATATAACACATACACACAGACATATACGCATAAGAATCAGACTTACACGTATGAGACGATAAACTGTTCAGGATCCACATGTGATAACCTTTGTAAGGGGAAAATGCCGAGGTGTCAATTCCTATGTATCCTGCGTGCTGGGGCAAAAAAGCGCACCTACCATGTGGCCCAAGATTGTCCAATATGGCCAAAGACGGCAATGGACGCGGCCCCAGAGGAATGGAGGGTGGAGCCCAACTTACAAATCCAAGATTGCTATTGGAGGGAAGGCAGCACGGGAAGTAGTTTGGGAAACTACACAGGACAGTGTGAAAGGATTTGGGATATATCCGACATCCGTAGTCTGCTCAACCCTGCTGTTCCCGCCCGGACAGGGGGAATGCCACCCGCTCCTTATCTATTAGAAAATCAAGTAAATCAACTGGCCGATCTCTGGTGGCTTTGTGGCCCGGAAAAAGGGCTGCTGGCTCGATTACCACTGGATTGGAAGGGACTATGTGCCCGAGTTATGCTGGCCCAGAGCACTGTGATACTGCCGGTGGAAAACGGCATTAAATCACAAAGAATTAAGAGGGCATATACCCTTGACCCTAACATACAAATGGACGCAATTGGACAGCCCCGAGGCATCCCGAATGAGTTCAAAGCTAGGAGTGAAATAGCCGCGGGGTTTGAATCCATCCTTTTTTGGATCACACCCAACAAGAATACTGAGTGGATCAATTACATCTATTATAATCAGCAGAGGTTTATTAATTATTCAAATGCTGCCCTGGCGGCCTTGGGAGAGCAGTTGGATGCGACCAGCAAAATGGCGTGGCAAAATCGACAGGCATTAGATTGGCTCCTGGCAGAAAAAGGAGGTGTGTGTGTTATGTTTGGGGATCAGTGTTGCACATTTATCCCTAATAACACTAGTCCAGAGGGGTCATTTACACAAGCCATGAATAAGTTAAAGAATCTTGCGAAAGAAATGAAAGAAAATGCTGGGTTTGGACAGGGGGTATGGAGTTGGCTGGATAGAATGTTCGGAAGATGGGGGGCATGGTTTGCCAAGGCTGGAGCTGTAGCAATCACATCACTAATCATTCTGGGATTAATATTTTGTTGCTTTCTACCCGTCCTGAGATCCTTCCTTACCAGGGTGGCAGCACGGCAGATGGTGACTCGGGTGATACGCAATTCTCGCTCAAAAGGAAAAACAGAGGAATGGGGAAACTTTGAGCCGCCCCCGCTGAGTGAATTTACCATGACCTTGGTCGAAGTTGAAACTCGTCACTCTGTAAACTAACTACGATAGTGGAAGATCGTCTGGTGACAACGATAAGCACCTTGCTGAAATCCGCGGGGGACCAAGAGAACTTAGTCTGTACACAGGAATCAGTCTTTTTCCCTTCCCTCGACAAGGGTGGGAAGGTTTTTGGCTGATGACTGTCAGGAGCAGGCAATCTGGGGGAGCAACCCAAGAATCAGAACCTGGATAAACACATTATGATAAAGTTAGAACAGGGGCATTGATCCCTGACCAAAGTATTCGGCTCCTCCACATTGCCTGCAAAGAGTGATTAAAATAAAAATGCGAATGGGATCAAGCGAGGGGGTTATTTGAGCTTGGTAATTGAGATGAGGCTAGGAAATAGCCTCAAAGGGGGGACATGTTGGGAATTTGTACTGGATATTGTATGAGCTAGGTATGGAATTCAGAATCATAGGTTTTAGTGAAATGATAAAGCAGATTTAGGTGAGTAGTGAAATGGGTATGTAACCTAATGTAATTTAGAGTAACCTCGTGTGACCTAACGTAATCAAACATAGAATAGATGACCTAATGTAATCAAGTATAGTTGATATGATCAAAGCAGAAGACCCAGAAAAGTAGTATAGCAGTCACTAATTAACGAAGGCAAACAATAGTCACTTGGGGGAACAATGAATACTGCTCAGTGGCTCACTTTAGTAGTTGACCATAATAAAAAAGAGAGAATAAAGTGAGCAGGTGTTTCCACACATTCGGCCTAAGTCAGCTAAACCACGATTGTTGCACAAGTAGAGAAGTGTAGATAAGGGCAAGAGTTATAACCACCATGGTTTAAGAGACAAAGAGAGGAAAAAGGAAGCGACCAATCTTGAATAAGACAGATAAAAGTCAACTAAAAACAATGGTGGCCAAAGCAAGGTCCGGCTGTAAAGTAAGATAAGAAAGATAAGAATCTTGAGATACGGAGCTGAAATGTACATAAAAAGACTGTAAGCCTGAGGGCTCATCGGATTGTTCCGGACATCCCGATTTTATTCTCTTGTTCTAGGTGAATAAAGTCTACTGCTTGGAAGATTGCTGCTCAGACTCTCTGTTTTAATCGGTGTAAACGAATTGCCGTCCTGGGGAACCACGACACTGGCTGAGGTTATTCATGAAGGCCCCGCCTTCGCAATCTGACCCCTCGCCCGAGGTGTGGTGATCCTCAGGTTAAATCACCACCAGTCAGCTCTCCCCCTCAAAGAGGAAAGCAGCCTCTGGTCATCTGGGGCTCTGGCGACTTTAATTTACCAGCAAATAAGACTAAATACAATTCATTAAAGTGACAGATCGCGCTTGGATTTGAAGATTCTCCAGCTCTCCCTTCGCCTGTATCCATCTTGTGGATCGTTCTAATTCAGTATTTCTTCCAAGCCTCCAATTGTCCAAACTCAATTCCCTTTTACTCCTGCTGACCATAACCAGTGTTTTCCATTCTGTCCTGATTGGAGTACGAGTCAATGCCTTGATGATTTAAAAATGTTTTCTCTGGTGGTGAGCTGCCGTCTTCATCTGCTGCAGTCCCTTAGGCGTGGGTATGCCCACTGTGCTGTTATGGAGGGAGTTCCAGGATTTTGACCCAGTGACAGTAATATATATTTTCAAATATATATATTTCCAAAAAGGAATGGTTAGTGATTTGGAGGGGAACTTCCAGGTGGTGGCGTTCCCAGGTATCTGCTGCCATTCTGCTTCTAGATGGCAGTGATCCTGAGTTTGGAAGCTGCTGCCTAAGGAGCCTTGGTGAGTTACTGCAGTGCATCTTGGAGACGGTACACACAGCTGCCATTTTTCATACGTGGTGAAGGGAGTGAATGTTTGTGGATAGGTTGCCAATCAAGTGGGTTACTTTGTCCTTCGAGTGTTGTTGGATCTGCACCCATCCAGACAAGTGGGGAGTATTCCATTACATTCCTGATGTGTCTTGCAGATGGTGCACAGGCTTTAGGGAGTCAGGAGGTGAGTTACTCACCGCAGGATTCTCGCCTTTGGTCTGCTCTTGTAGCCACCATTTATGGCTAGTCCAGTTTGGTTTCTGGTCAATGGTAACCCCTAGGATGTTGACAGCGAGGGATTCAATGATGGTAATGCTATTTAATGTCAAGGGGCAATGGTTAGATCCTTTCTTGTTGGAGATGATCATAGTTTGGCATTTGTGTGACACAAATGCAACTTACCACTTGTCTGTATAAACCTAGATATTATCTCGCTGCATTTGGCCATGGACGCTTCAGTAACTGAGGAGTCGCAATTGTGCAGTCATCAGCGAGCATCCCCACTTCTGACCTTATCATGGGAGTACGGTCATTGACGAAGCATCAGCTGAAACTAGTTTGGCCTCAGACACTATTTGAGCATGTCTGGGATTCATTCTTTAGTGAATTTCACAAAGCATTTCTGAATTAGTCATTTTACATGTGACAAATCACATCTGCACACTCACACCGATATCCTCACATGAGGCTACAAGGGCTCCATTCAATGCAGACAATTCATAGACTTTCAGGTGATCTCATATTAAAACATAGAATTATTTAAGTCTCATTGCAATCAACCAATCCACCAGTGTTTGTAAATAGTTCACTCAATTGTTTTAGTTTGAACAAGACTTAACGATTAGGAAGGACAGGAATTTCAGATGGTAAATTGAAATAAATTGATTTAAAATAAAGATACACAGCAATACAGAAGGAAAAGAGTAAACTGATCGATACAGAAGGAAAAGGGTAAACTGATCGACACAGAAGGAAAAGGGTAAACTGATCGACACAGAAGGAAAAGGGCAAACTGATCGACACAGAAGGAAAAGGATAAACTGATCGATACAGAAGGAAAAGGGGAAACTGATCGACACAGAAGGAAAAGAGTAAACTGATCGACACAGAAGGAAAAGGGTAAACTGATCGACACAGAAGGAAAAGTGTAAACTGATCGATACAGAAGGAAAAGGGTAAACTGATCGACACAGAAGGAAAAGAATAAACTGATCGATACAGAAGGAAAAGGGTAAACTGATCGATACAGAAGGAAAAGGGTAAACTGATCGATACAGAAGGAAAAGGGTAAACTGATCGACACAGAAGGAAAAGGGTAAACTGATCGATACAGAAGGAAAAGGGTAAACTGATCGATACAGAAGGAAAAGGGTAAACTGATCGATACAGAAGGAAAAGGGTAAACTGATCGATACAGAAGGAAAAGGGTAAACTGATCGACACAGAAGGAAAAGGGGAAACTGATCGATACAGAAGGAAAAGGGTAAACTGATCGATACAGAAGGAAAAGGGTAAACTGATCGAGACAGAAGGACAAGGGTAAACTGATCGACACAGAAGGAAAAGAATAAACTGATCGATACAGAAGGAAAAGGGTAAACTGATCGATACAGAAGGAAAAGGGTAAACTGATCGATACAGAAGGAAAAGGGTAAACTGATCGATACAGAAGGAAAAGGGTAAACTGATCGACACAGAAGGAAAAGGGTAAACTGATCGACACAGAAGGAAAAGGGTAAACTGATCGATACAAAAGGAAAAGGGGAAACTGATCGATACAGAAGGAAAAGGGTAAACTGATCGACACAGAAGGAAAAGGGTAAACTGATCGATACAGAAGGAAAAGGGTAAACTGATCGACACAGAAGGAAAAGAGTAAACTGATCAACACAGAAGGAAAAGGGTAAACTGATCGATACAGAAGGAAAAGGGTAAACTGATCGACACAGAAGGAAAACGGGAAACTTATTAACACAAAACAGACTTTTACCATTTCTCTTGGTTGATCAGGCTGTAAAAACATAATCCCTCTTGTACCCCTTCTTAGACAACAATTCTGACGGGAATCTTCCTTTGGAGATTCCAGTACTTGGCTGGCAACAGACCTTCTCCTCGGGTTTGAAGTACCTAAGTAGATCCTCCCTCAGTTTGAATAAACTGATTAGAACTCAATGGTTGGTCAATTTCATACCTGAATCGGTTTGATTGGGTTTCAACCATTTGGGTAAATGTCGCAGATCGGGATACAATGGGAATGTTTAATGTATCCCTCCCATCACCAAATAAGGTTACCAAGGGTATGAAGACTCGTTGCTAACCACCATGTCAGATCATACATTCCTTCTCACAGAAGCTGTAATATAGAATTTAAAACAGGCTTACACAGTTTTAGGTACAACCAAGTCTTTTAACACAACCACTAACAGATTATTAAATCATCAATTAAAATCAACTGAGGCACACTACTTAATTAATAATTTGTTTCTGACTAGTGAATAATTAATACACATCATTGATTAATACAATCGATCAATTGCTGAATACAAAATGCCCTTTTCATTTAAATGTTAAGTTTCACAATGGCTTCCTTGATCTTATTAGCTTACTTCAGTAAATATAAAATGTAGCTCACCTGAAAATGTATCATTTCTACTGAAACTTACTGCCCAGTCCCACTTATATGTGTCTGTAAAGATCTTTGCTCATCTCCCCCTGAATGCTTCAATGTCTTAGGCAGTGGCCAGTTTATCAAATGCAATTCTCTTTGAAAGTTCATCCACGAGGATACAACATCTCCGAGAGCCATCAATTTATTAGTCTCATCTACACTTTCCTTTCATTAAAATGTACATCAATACCACATCGATATATTCCACTGAACTACACCCACAGTGAGGTATTCCAATTCCCATTCAGTGGGGTTATTTTTCCTTAACTTTATTCCTGTGCTCAATCACTTCCTCTTATACAATTTTACACATCCCATTAGATATCTCATTCATGAGGCTTAGAGAAACGTTACTATCCAATACTCCTACTATCTTTAAAACAGGAAGCAGACATTCCAATTTGATTCCAGGTATCAACAGTTTATATGTTTTTTATTTTCAAAATTAGTTCAAATTCAATTTGCAGTATTGTGGGGCTGGCGGGTTTTCTTAATCTTCAATTTATTTCCCCAAATGAAACTTTCTTTTCCGATTCCCGGGAACCACCCAGACCGTTTGTCATCGGGTTTTGTTCTGAATATTTGATAATCCCCCTCAGCTTCAGGTAAATCTCCCTTTCGAAGTTTGAAATAGAAAAGCTATAATTTTACTTTATCAATTTTGGCAACAATTATGCAGACTCTGATTTTAAATGGTATTTTTACATCAGAATCAGAAGTCTTGGCAATTGGTTTGGAGGCAAGTTCCATCTCTCCCATCTCAAGCTCTTTCTCTCAGAAAGTAACAAATGGCCTGAATGGTTAAGGCCAAAGTCTTTGAAAGGCAAAGCCTTGAGTTCAAATTGTCACCATGTTGTGATACTTGATGCCAGTTCTTGAATTCAGAAATAAAAACCTTCTTGATCTCTTGCTGTAGCATCAGCACAAACCCTGGAAACCAGCATCGCCTGTCAAATCCATTTGGCTTTGTCCGAGAGCCCAATGGGTTAATGTTTTCAGGAGAACAACCAAAGATGTGAGAACGGAAATAATCTTGAGTTAATGACGAGGTGTTATTGTTCAGTGGTGACATTCCCATCTCTGAGTGAGGAGGATGTGGGTTCAACTTCACCTCCAGAAACATGACCATAAAATCCAGCTGGTATTCCGATGCTGTACTGAGGGAATACAGCACTGTACTGAGGGAATACAGCACAGTACTGAGGGAATACAGCACTGTACTGAGGGAATACAGCACTGTACTGAGGGAATACAGCACTGTACTGAGGGAATACAGCAATGTACTGAGGGAATACAGCACTGTACTGAGGGAATACAGCAATGTACTGAGGGAATACAGCACTGTACTGAGGGAATACAGCACTGTACTGAGGGAATACAGCAATGTACTGAGGGAATACAGCACTGTACTGAGGGAATACAGCACAGTACTGAGGGAATACAGCAATGTACTGAGGGAATACAGCACTGTACTGAGGGAATACAGCACTGTACTGAGGGAATACAGCAATGTACTGAGGGAATACAGCAATGTACTGAGGGAATACAGCAATGTACTGAGGGAATACAGCAATGTACTGAGGGAATACAGCACAGTACTGAGGGAATACAGCACTGTACTGAGGGAATACAGCACTGTACTGAGGGAATACAGCACTGTACTGAGGGAATATTGCACTGTACTGAGGGAATACAGCACTGTACTGAGGGAATACTGCAATGTCTTTCAGAGGAAACCTTCCAATTTCACCCCATCTGCTCTTGCAGCTGGACGTAAAAGTTCTGCTGATGATATTTCAAAGGAGGAAGTTCTCTCGGGTTGACTGCTCAATATAAAGCCCTCGGTGATGAGCACTGAGCAGATAATCTGGTCATAATCATAGTTCGGTTTTGAACTCACTTTCTTGCTTTACAGATGCTGCCTGACCTGCTGAGTATTTCCAGCATCTTATTTGTGTTTGTTGGAGCCTGTTGTGCACAATCTGGCTGCTGCATTTCCTACAGGAAAACCCCAAAGCCTTTTATTCATATATAAGGAGCAAGAGCGTAACGAGAGAAAGGGTTGGCCCATTCAAAGGACAAAGGAGGAAAGTTATGTGTGGAGTCAGAGAAAATGGGTGAGATTCTTAACGAGTGCTTTGCATCGATATTCACCGAGGGGAGGGACATGGCGGATGTTGAGGTTAGGGATAGATGTTTGATTACTCTAGGTCAAGTCGGCATAAGGAGGATGTGTTGGGTATTCCTAGAGGCATTAAAGGTGGACAAGTCCACAGGTCCGGATGGGATATATCCCAGGTTACTGAGGGAAGTGAGAGGGGAAATAACTGGGGCCATAACAGATATCTTTGCAGCATCCTCGAACACAGGTGAGGTACCGGAGGACTGGAGATTTGCTAATGTTGTCCCCTTGTTTAAGAAGGGTAGCAGGGATAATCCAGGTAATTATAGATCGGTGAGCCTGACGTCAGTGGTAGGGAAGCTGTTGGAGGAGATACTGAGGGATAGGATCTATTCCCATTTGGAAGAAAATGGGCTTATCAGTGATAGGCAACATGGTTTTGTGCAGGGAAGGTCATGTCTTACCAACTTAATAGAATTCTTTGAGGAAGTGACAAAGTTGATTGATGAGGGAAGGGCTGTAGATGTCATATACATGGACTTCAGTAAGGCATTTGATAAGGTTCCCCATGGTAGGCTGATGGAGAAAGTGAAGTCTCATGGGGTACTAGCTAGATGGATAAAGAACTGGCTGGGCAACAGGAGACAGAGTAGTAGTGGAAGGGAGTTTCTGAAAATGGAGAACTGTGCTCAGTGGTGTTCCACAGGGATCCGTGCTGGGACCACTGTTGTTTGTGATATACATAAATGATCTGGAGGAAGGTATAGGTGGTCTGATTAGCAAGTTTGCAGATGACACTAAGATTGGTGGAGTAGCAGATAGTGAAGGGGACTGTCAGAGAATACAGCAGAATATAGATAGATTGGAGAGTTGGGCGGAGAAAAGGCAGATGGGAGGTCAATCCGAGCAAATGCGAGGTGATGCATTTTGGAAGATCCAATTCAAGAGCGAACTATACGGTAAATGAAAAAGCCCTGGGGAAAATTGATGTACAGAGAGATCTGGCTGTTCAGGTCCATTGTACCTGGAATGTGGCTGCGCAGGTCGATAGAGTGGTCAAGAAGGCATACGGCATGCTTTCCTTCATCGGAAGGGGTATGGAGTACAAAAGTTGGCAGGTCATGTTACAGTACAAGACTTTGGTTCGGGCACATTTGGAATACTGCGTACAGTTCTGATCGCCACATTACCAAAAGGATGTGGATGCTTTGGAGAAGGTGCAGAGGAGGTTCACCAGGATGTTGCCTGGTATGGAGGGCGCTAGCTGTGAAGAGAGGTTGAGTAGATTAGGATTATTTTCATTAGAAAGACGGAGGTTGCGGGGGGACCTCGTTGAGGTCTACAAAATCATGAGAGGTATAGACAGGGTGGATAGCAAGAAGCTTTTTCCCCCCAGAGGGGGGACTCAATTACTAGGGGTCACGAGTTCAAGGTGAGAGGGGAAAGGTTTAAGGGAGATATGCATGGAAAGTTCTTTACGCAGAGGGTGGTGGGTGCCTGGAACGCATTGCCGGCAGAGGTGGCTACGATAGCGTCATTTAAGATGGGCAGTGAGTAGAGGGATACAGATCCTTAGAAAATAGGCGACAGTTTTAGATAGAGGATCTAGATCGGCGCAGGCTTGGAGGGCCGAAGGGCCTGTTCCTGTGCTGTAATTTTTCTTTGTTCTTACATTACGACAGTGACTACACTTCAAAAGAACGTCATTGTCTGTAAAGCACTTTGGGACAGCCTGAAGTTGTGAAAGGCGCTTTATAAATACAAATCTTCCATTAACAAAGGAAAAAAGACCCAACAATGGAATAGTCGGCAAGAGGACATCAATCAGTCTCCTCTTATCTTCGACAAATCAAAGACAATTCAGGTCCATTCTATTAATTCCATTAACTGGGCTGGAGTTTAACATCAAAGGAAATAAATCTGAACTGTCAGAATAACATGGTTCATTCCTGGGTGTAGAAATCCAATCCCTGTAATCACATGTGAACTCTCTGGTGTCTGAGACAACCGGATGTCCGAGTGAATCCTCTGCCACACACGGGGCAGGTGAACGGCTTCTCCCCGGAATGGATTCGCTGGTGAATCGTCAAATCTCTTCTGCTTTTAAAGCTCTTTTCACAGTCAGAACATTGAAATGGTCTCTCATCAGTGTGAACAAGTTTATGTGACCGAAGCTGCGATTTCAAAGCAAATCCCTTCCCACATTCAGCGCAGGTAAAGGGTTTCTCCCCTGTGTGAATTCGCTGGTGATCCCGAAGACTAATTGCACGACTGAAACTCTTCTCACACTCCATGCAGGTGAATGCTTTCTCGTCAGTGTGAACACGCTGGTGTTCAAGAAGGGTCGCCGATTTAATAAATCCCTTCCCACACACTGAGCAGACGAACGGCCTCTCACCAGTGTGGACACGTTTGTGTAGAGTGAGGTGGGAAGAACAAGTGAATCTCTGCCCGCATTCAGAGCAGTGGAATGGTCTCTCTCCAGTGTGAACCCGTAGATGCTCAGTGAGGTTGGATAAAGACCGGAAGCTCTTCCCACAATGAGAGCAATCGTAGGGTTTCTCTCCGGTGTGAATTCGCTGGTGTGTCGTTAGGCAGAATGACTGCGTGAATTCCTTTCCACAGGTGGAGCAGGTGAATAACTTCTCTCCAGTGTGACTGCGTTTATGAATTTCCAGCTGTGATGGGGATCTGAAACGCTTCCCACAGTCTACACATTTCCACTGTTTCACCATGGTGCCACTAGATTGGGTAATCAGTTAAAGCCTTGTGGACACAGAGAATAATTGTACAGTGTCTCCTCACTGTGAATGATGTGATGTTTTTTTCAGGCTGTGTAATAGTTGAAGCTCTCTCCACTGTCAGTTCACTGGAACTCTCTCACTCGGGTGTGTGTTGTGTGGGTCTCGGTGCTTTTCCAGTCACACTGATGTTTCAGATCCTTTCCCACATTCAAAGGCTAACTCATGATGAATGTGTCAAATCCTCTCCTTCCAATCCCCTGTAAAAGGAGTTGACTGTGTCAGTATCACTGTCTGCCCAGGATAGAAATTCAGAACAAATAATTCTAATTTCCCCAAATATGTTGCCCAATGAAAGTAAAAGAAGGCAAAATCACAACAAAAACATGGAAAACTTTTTCACTAAACCAGAATGTTGTTTTCCGTGTCTCAGAAGCACTCTGCACCCTGAGGTACCAACAGCTGTGGAAGGTATCAAGTGTACTGGTGGACACCTCATGTTTCCGTTCCAGGGCTACGTAAACATGGAAAAGACCACGGAAGAGAGGCCAGCAGTCAGAGGAAGCCCTACATTCTCCCCCATAGAGCTCACCCATCTGGATTTACAAATTGCTGTTTTCAACAGATCCAGGAGCAGACCCTCTGCTCCGACTAGCACAGTCCCCTCTGAGCAGCAAAGCTAGGAATGTGGAGTTAACGTATCACAAAGCATTTAGGAGCAGCCTCTTCCGGTAACGATACTGGGGCTGTAACCTCCACATTAGCATCTCCACCGTGCAGGCCATTCGGCCCATCGAGTCTGCCCCGACCCTCTGAAAGAGCTCCTTCTCTCGGCCCACTCCCCCACCCTATCTGCACAACCCCACCAAACCTGCACATCTTTGGACTGTGGGAAGAAACCCAAGCAGACACGGGAGAAAGTGAAAACTTCACAAAGACAGCCATCCAAGCTCGGATTCGAACATGTGAGACAGCAGTGCTAACCACTGTGCTTACCGTGCTGCCAATTATCGATTTAAGCTCTTAAAAACCGGTCGCCATTAGGACTCGCCCGGGCATTAGGACCCAGTTGGAAAAGAGACCCCTGAAAGTCCTGCTCATTCTCTTACGTCACCCTGACGCCAGCGCATGCGCTCTTCCCCTCGCTGAACCAAGATGGCGGCCGTTCACCCGGACCTGATCAGAGGCACCGGACCCGAAGCCACAAACTCGGTACCGCAGGGTCTTATTTCGGCCTGCGGCATTCACTCGGGATTGAGAAACTCTCCCCGTCCAGAGCTGGCTCCATCGATCCCACTGGGGTTCCATATCTTTACCAGTTTACTGCAGCCCATCTGCGCCAGTTTCCCGGTTCCTTCCGACTTGGAACAATAGGATCACCCAGAATGCCTCGCGGCTGGCTGGCCCTGGAGCATGCGCACTCAGCGCCTGGGCAATGAGCAAACTGGATAGAGCGGTTACTGGGCCGCGGAGGATTGTGGGGACTGTGGCTACCATTCATCAGCTGTTTTATTGGAGGCTGACCGCAGATCAGACCTGAACCTATAATATTGCTGTTTTATTTTAGGGCCCAATCAACTAAATAGAAGAACTAAATTAATTTAGAGATAAATTAAAGGGGGCCGTTCCTACAAAGAACAAACGGAGCATAGCCCAAAAAGAACAAAGAGGAACAGAAACTTAAAACATCAAATCAAAACGTGAAAACTGACGGGTCGATAAAGCAGTCCAAGCCCTTTGGTGTCCATTGAGCACAGAAGGCCTCGTTTCTGTTCATTTCTCTCCAAAGATGCGGTCTAATCTGATTAGTATGTCCAACATTCGCTCTTTATATTTTGATATTCCAACATCTGCAGTGTTTCTGCTTTTTAAAATTTCATTCATTTGATGTTGGCGTCGTTGGCTAGGCCAGTATTTATTACCCATCCATAATTGACCTTGAGCAGGTGGTGGCGAGCTTCCTTGGTGAACTGCTGCAGTCCATATGGTGTAGGTACAGCCGTAGTGCTATTAGGGAGAGAGTTCCAGGATTTTGACTCAGCGACAGTGAAGGAACAGCGATATATTTCTAATTTAGGATGAGTGGCTTGGAGAGGAATTTCCAGGAGAGGGGATTTCGTTGTGTCTGTTGCCGTTATCCTTTGTGGATGTGGGTTTGGAAAGTGCTGCATAAGCCTTGGTGAATTTCTGCAATGCATCTTGTAGATGGTACACACTGCTGCCATTGTGCTGGAGGGAGTAGATGTTTGTGGATTAGGTGCCAAGCAAATGGACTGCTTTGTTCTGGATAGTATCAAGCTTCTTGAGTGTTGTTGGAGCTGTACTCACACAGGCAAGTGGAGAGTATTCCATTACACTCCTGACTCGTGTCTTGTAGACGTTGGACAGTTACTTGCCACATAATTCCTAGCTTCTAACCTGCTTTTGTAGCTATGCTATTTATATGGCTAGTCCAATTCAGGTTCTGGTCAATGGCAGCCCCAAGATGTTGATCGTGTTTTATTTTGTTTTGTTACAGATGTTGCTCTGAGAACTGAGTCTAAAAACACAGACCAATTAAAGGCTGTGTTTAAAGTCAGCAAATCTATTTCTGTTGAGACTTTTTATGTCTACAATATTTTGAAAATTTATTATTGGGAAATGGGCATCGCTAGCATAACCAGCAACTCACCAAGCCTCTTCTGCAAGCACCTTCCAAACCCCCTAACTTACAAGAATATGGACAGCAGGAGCACGGGAACATTACAACCTGCAATTACCCTTCCAAGCCACACACCATTCTGACTTGGAGGTATTTTGTTGCGCCTTCACTGTCTCTGGGCTGAATTCCTTTCCTAGCAGCACTATAGGTACACCAACAATACTTAGATTGCAGCGATTAATGGAGGAAGCTCATCCCCAACTTTGGAAGGACAATTAGGGATGGACAACAAATGATCACATCCCATGAAAGAATTGAAACAATCGACTGATAATCAGCAGTTTCCCTTGATGGTGATGTTTAGTCAATTGCTGCAATCGGAGTGGTGAAGGTGCTCTCACAATGGTATGAGCTAACGAGTTACAGGATTATCACCCGGCAACAATGAATTAATGCCGATGTAAGTCCAAGTCAGGTTGGTTTCTGTTTTCCTCTGGTTCACCGTCTCCCAGATTAAACTCCGAGCTTTCATCAATCCTATCAATCTGTTGAAGACTTTGGCTGGTTGGTGAAATTCACCTGATGTTGGTGTCAGTTGCCTTTCAGAGGATTTCCCAGTTTTCTGAAATTCCATTGTGGTTCTGGTGTTAATGTCATGATCGGAGTTTCAATTCCAGTGCTGATGAGGGAGGACCTATGCTGACAGAACTACAGAGTCGTTACAGTTCAAGGGGAGCCCATTCGACTCATCGAGTCTGTGCTGACTCTCTGAAAGAACATTCTACCTAGCCCCACTCCCTGCCTTATCCCCGTAACCTTGTATATTCTTTCTTTTCAGATAGAAATTCAATTCACTTTGAATACTTTGATCAAACTTGCCATGTTACAATCTTTTATTTATCTTCAAAATAAGAATTGGAGGTGTCCAAAAAATACAACTTTATTGCTAATTATTCACCTTGATTCTCTTAAATAAAAATAAATCAAAACTCAGATCAAATAATACAGCAAAACATAAAGAGAGTTTAACGAAAACATTCAAAAATCAATAGATGGTTCAGAATTTATTAAGAGCATAGATTCAGAACAAAAACTTTAATCATGAATCCTTATTTTTAAAGAAATTCTTATCAATGGTCGAACCCCTTATTTACACTCATTGGTTCTAATTCTCAGCTGAGTGAGGCTCTCTGATTTATTCAAACAACTATCTGTCACAGAACATGATTTGTTATCCGGGCATTGGTCAGTACTTAAGATTCATTAATGTCTATCAACTTAATTAAATGTCTATATGTGCCCGTCACGTGTACCAATTCTACAAAGATAAGGTGTTCTGCATTAACCTTGCTTGTTTCTAAGACTCTTGTACATTCTTCTCCTGTTGCTAAGACTACAATACTTTCTTATTACTAAATGTATTGTGGAACAATGGTCTCTACGTTACAAAGGCTTTTATGCACATTTTTTTGAAAGAATGTGAGCTTTGTACAGCAATTCTCATATTTTTATCTGAACCCATGTTTCAGGGTGGCATGGTAGCACAGTGGTTAGCAATGTTGCTTCACTGCGGCAGTAACCAGGTGCAATTCCCGGCTTGGGTCACTGTCTGTGCGAAGTCTGCATGTTCGCCCCATGTCTAAGTGGGTTTCCTCTGGGTGCTCCGGTTTCCTCCCACAAGTCCCAAAAGGCGTGCTGTTAGGTGAATTGGACATTCTGAATTCTCCCTCCGTGTACCCGAACAGGCACCGGAGTGTGGCGACTCGGGATTTGGCTTTTTGGACATTCCATTTTCTGTCTAAGTACTGAATTAAAAAATTATACTGCATCAATTCTTAAAGGTTCCAACTAAATAAATCAGTGAATCAATAAATCTGTAATCTATCATTTCTCCTCTTTTGATTATTCAAAATAAAAATCGAATAGACCAATTACAATAGTACAAAGTAAAGCACAGAAACAAGTGCCATAAAAATGAACACATTTGCAGTATTTGATGAGAAATTAATAGTAAGCACCCTTCATTTCTGACTCGGCGTTTTTGACATTCTTTTACAGATACATTTGATTATCACAAATACAAGATATATCGCAAAAAAACCTACAAAGAACATAACCAGGCTTTGTACCACTGAAACTCCTAAGAATCCCAACCACTCCACATCCCAACTCGAAGAGTGCTGGACTCGGGTTTTTTGAGATTTTCAACCTCACTTTTAATGTATTTTGCCAAATTAATGATCTCTTTGAAGTGATCTGGAATCTAAGTACAACATTCCGATCCGATCAGGGCACATGTCCACCTTTCTTGGTGAGAATATAATCCAGAGCTATTCGAATTTGCAAGGCCACAGGTCGGATAGCTCGCATTTCAGAGGAAATCCTGAACAAGGCTGTTGAGGTGTCATTTGCTACCTTTTCCATGATGACTGCCAGTTTATTAACTTTTTGGCTGTCTTTGCAGCACCATTTTTAAAAAAAACAAAGCGAAAAACTTGTCGTGCAGTAATGGCACGTTTACTTCTTTGATCTGATAGTTTGCACCAGTAATTGTTCATCCTTGACGTCTCACATCACTGTCTTAAGGCCATATGTTCTTTCTTCCTTGTCAATTTTGAGCGTGATGCTAAGACCGGGTCATGGGATAAGCTTTTGATCCAAAATTGACTATAAAATCATGTTGAGTTGCCATACACAGATTATGTGTTAACTAAACTAAAATAAATGTAATTTCAACTTGTGAGTGATGTATAATACGGTTCCAGTTGTCGCAGGGTGAGATCTTACTATTCCACCCCTTATCTCATTATTGTTCTTGGTCACTTCTTTCTTTAGCCCTTGAGTGGGGTGATCTGTGCAGGGAGAAAATTCACTTTGTTTTTCTTTTCTAATCTGATTTTTTTCTTTTCATAACTTGTGATAAATTCCATCTTATTCCACAATCTATTGTAACTTGAATGTGATCTCTGAATAATTGGATTGATACCCCTTTCTCTCGGACACTCTCCATTTGCAAATCATCTCACTCAAATATCATTCAAAATAACATCATGCATGGACTTAAAATATTCTCCAGCTCTCCAAATTGTCTGTATCCACCTTATGGATATTCCTCATCGGGTTTACTTGCTAGCAGCCCCTTACTTGTTCTTATCCAAATAATTTGCCCTGTCACTTCAATTGTGCTCGTTTCGACAGGTAACAGTGTGTTTGATTCTATCCCAATTATTTTAAGTCAGTTTCTCTATGGAATGTGTGTCAGTGCCTTGATCACTTAATGATGGTGTTTCTCTCTGTTGGCCCCATTTACCATTTCCGGCCATGTCAAGTAGTGTGCCTGCATGGGGCCTGCTCTTCAATGCATAATGGCAAGCCTGCCTATTAGTTTCTTCACACGTAACTCATCTGCACACGTACGCAGTGCCCCCAATGTCATAACCACACATTCTTGAACCTTTTGTGATCTTATCAAAAGATCTCAAAGTTGTTGCTCATCTCTCCACGTATGATCCAGATGCCTTGGGTGGTGGCCAGAGTATCAAATTTTTGTTCTCTTAAATAAAAGCATAGACAAGGACACAAGCATTACCAAGAGAAAATTTATCAATGTATTAGCCTCCTCTGAACTTTCCCCTTCATATTAAGGCCAGATTGAAATATTCCATTGAATTGCACCCAATATTCCAATTCCCATTTCCTGGTTTGATTTCCTGTCTCATTCGTCTACCCTCAATTACTTAATCCTACCCCAACCATGAGCCCTGGAGTTATCTAGCAGTCCAATGATATATCTTCATGTTTATAACAGAAATCAACATTTCCATTTGGTTCCAGACAGTAACATTGTGATTGTTTGTTCTTTGTCTTAAATTACCCATTTGTTTTACGGTAACTTGCTCAATTACATTGTCTTTTCACATCACAGAAGTGTTTCAAATTCGAACAACAATGTTGTTGGCTTTCAGATTTGTATTAATGTCCAGTTCATCTCTTCTTTGTCTGAAGTTGTAGGATCTCTTCTTCAAAATAGGCTTTGTCCTTCTGTCCATGGACACCAGCTAAACTGGATGTTTTTTTTTACATCATCGTTGTTTTTGTTACCCATCAAATAGATTTCATTTTTAATTTCATCCCGCCTTGTTCACCTATCGCCCATCCTGTTCTTGGCTCTTCATTCACTCTGCCGTATCCCGTCGTCACATTGGCCTCCTCTAATCGTTCTTCCCCAACCCTACTTACTCCCTCAACTCCAATCTGCCTCAATGTTCATATATCCCACTTGGTTGTCCCTCTTGTCCTGAACTACTGTAAGCCGCCCATTTGAGTAATAGACACTCCCCTGGAGCCCTTCTAGCATCTGAGATCATTTTCAATCTTCCCATGTTCAGAATATCCTCTATCCAGCAGCAACTGCTGATTGCCTGTTGGAGTAACAGACTTCAGATCATTTAGAATCTCCATATTGTTGGGTTGGTACGGCAAAGTAATAATTCCCATTATTATGGCCATGTATGTGGAAGGGAGCAAGTAAAATCTGGCAAACCTAATGCTGACGCTGTTGCTCAGACTTGTCTAAGACTGGTGAATGCAACCTCGCGCTTCTCCATCAATTCTGTGTTACAACTTCTCACTGAATGCCCACCCACCCTTTGACTGGATTTTAAATCAGGCCGACTATTGCTGCAAAATTGAAAGTCTTACAAAGGGGGCGGCACGGTGTTTAACACTTCCACCTCACAGTGCCAGAGAGTGGTGGGTCTGTGGAATTCATTGCCACAGAGGGCGGTGGAGGCCGGGACGTTGAGTGTCTTTAAGACAGAAGTTGATAATTCCTCGAGAAATCAAGAATTTAAGGGCTATGGAGAGAGCGGGTCAATGGAGTTGAAATCAGCCATGATTGAATGGTGGAGTGGACTCGATGGGCCGAATGGCCTTACTTCCGCTCCTATGTCTTATGGTCTTATGGACCCGGGCTCCACTCTAGCCGTGGGGAGCTTGCACTTTTTCCCTGTGCCTGTGTAGGTTTCCTCCCACAGCCCAAACACGTGCAGGGTAGGTGTGTTGGTCACGATCCAAGGATGTGTAGGTTAGGTAGGTATATGGGGATAGAGGGGGCCTGGGGAGGGCGCTCCCACAGAGGGTCAGTGCAGACTGATAGGCAAATGGCCTCTTTCCGCACTATTGTGATTCTACGATGCAATGATTCTATCAAATAAATTCGCAAATTCCTGAAGCTGCTGCAAATCTTGTTCCACTTGCAGTTACCTGGAAAGTAAAACACAAAAGATCCATTCTGCTTGGGGCAAAATGGGTTAATTAATCGGAACATATCTGACAATTCAAACTTAAAATTTGTAATTCCCAATTCGTGTAAAAATATAAATACATCTTCAGCTGTTAACAGGCATGGATTAATTCTCTGCTTCTTTGAAAAAAGGGTGGGGTAAAAATTTTCAACTGGACACCATTACGTCACCGCCTCTCTTTGTTTTGACCGAGTAAGAAACATGGGACCCCTTTTCTTTAATATTCTCTATTGTACACACTTTTTATTTCTCTCGATCTCAGAATTTTTTCTGTCATTCTTCTTGCATCAGGAATAATTATTTTTTGAACCCGACAAGAAGTTTTAACACATAATCTATCCAACACAGGATTTGCCATAATCATTTTAGATATCCCAAATTCCAATAAATCATAATAAACTAAAATTATCTCACTCTTACATGTGTGAATTTGTATCTGGATTAATATTCCCACATGTTGATCACAAATATCCTGGAAGCATGCCTCTGGCCAGAAAAAACATGACTCCAGGTTTTGTAAGCTGTTTGCTCAGCGATTGCAATTTTGACAGAAAAACATCAACACTTGAAACAGACACACATGAATATCATTCACACATAAGCAGGTTCCGGTAGCGGCCATGACCTGCTAGGTCGCACGAACGGCAGCTCCCGCCGGGATAGGTTTTTCGGGCCGCTAAAAGGAGCGGCGGCGGTACTTGACGGGAGGGACCGGCGCAGGAACGGACGTGGGAGAGGCTCTCCTCGGCGGTGCATGGAGAGAACCAGGAGCGGAGCCAGCAGACGCGCGAACCCGGGGAAGAAGGTCGAGAAGGACAAACTGGCGGCCGGAGAAGATCGGGAGGTGTGGGCCCAGTGGGCCAGAGAATAGCAGGAGCTCCTTAAAAACTGCTTTATGGAGCTGAAAACTGAGATGCTGGCCTTCATGGAAAGAATTGTGGTGACCCAGAAGGCGCAGGAGAAGGAGATCAAGGAGGTGAAGAGGAAGGTGGCGGAGAACGAGGACGAGATCCTGGGCCTGGCGGTGAAGGTGGAGGCGCACGAAGCGCTCCATAAGAGATGGCAGGAGAGGCTGGATGACCTTGAGTGTAGGTCTCGGAGCCATAATCTGCAGATCCTGGGCCTTCCCGAAGGAGTGGAGGGGGCGGACGCGAGCACGTACATGGCCACAATGTTGGGGACGTTGATGGGCGCGGGGGCCTTCCCGTGGCCCTTGGAGCTGGATGGGGCGCACGGGGCTCTCGCCAGAAAGCCGAGGGTAAACGAGCCACCAAGGACGATGGTGATACGGTTCCAGCGCTTGGCAAACCGGGAGCGAGTCCTGCGGTGGGCGAAGAAAGAGCGGAGCAGTAAGTGGGAGAACGGCGAGATCCGAATTTACCAGGATCTGGGAGCTGAGCTGGCGAGGAGACGTGCAGGTTTCAACCGGGCGAAGGCGGTCCTCCATGGTAAAGGGGTGAAGTTTGGGCTCCTGCACCCGGCGAGACTGTGGGTAACATACCAGGACAGGCACCACTATTTTGATACGCCGGACGAGGCGTGGTCATTGATCAGGCAGGAGAAGCTGGACCTGAACTAAGGGACACTTGTATGAGGGTGAAATGTGCGGGTGGGGAGGGACTGAGGGGAGGACGGCGGGTAAAGCATAAGTTTATGGGCTTGTCTGCCCTAGTTTGGTTGGTGGTTTTGTTGTTTCTTTTCCAGGTGTTTTGTTCTCCAGGTGTTCGGTGCTAGGGGGTGGGAAATGCCCGGGACGGGTTGTCCGGCGCACGGGGAGGTCCCAGAGGGCACTTGCCCCTCTACCGCTGTGGGGACGGGGGGGGGGGAGGGGGGGACCCAAAGGAGGCAACAAGTTAAAAGTTGGTATATAGAGGTGGGAGCGGCCAGGGTCAACATGGGTGAGATGACTGACGGAAGCACAATGGCGGGGAAACAAGAGCTAAGTGGATGCTTGGGGGGGTGCAGGGGGTTTTGGGGGGGTGCAGGGGGTTTTGGGGGTGGGGGGTGCAGGGGGTTTTGGGGGTGGGGGGGTGCAGGGGGTTTTGGGGGTGGAGGGGGGGGGGGGGAAGGGGTGCTGCTTTGCTGACTGAAGGGGAGCCAGGTGAGGTGTATGGATGGAGAGTCAGGCGGGGTGGCCGCCGGGTGGAGAGCTGGAGGAGGGAGGCGGGGGCACGCGGTTGGCCGAAAAAGGGAGATGGCTAGTCGGCGGGATCCCCCCCCCCCCCAACCAGGCTGATCACGTGGAACGTGAGGGGCCTGAATGGGCCGGTCAAGCGGTCCCGCGTGTTCTCGCATTTGATGGGGTTGAAGGCGGACGTGGCCATGTTGCAAGAGACCCACTTAAAGCTCGCTGACTAGACGAGGCTGAGGAAAGGATGGGTGGGACAGGTGTTTCACTCGGGGTTAGACGCCAAGACCAGAGGAGTGGCCATTTTGGTCAGTAAACGGGTGGCATTTGAGGCGGGGAGCATCGTGGCGGACAAGGGGGGCAGGTATATAATGGTGAGTGGCAAGCTGCAGGGGACCCGGGAGGTGTTAGTGAATGTATATGCCCCGAACTGGGACGATGTGGACTGCGTGTTGGGTAGGATCCTGGACTTGGAGATAAGTCACCTGATAATGGGAAGGGACTTTAATACGGTCTTGGATCCGAGCTTGGATCGTTCCAAGTCCAGGTCGGGAAAGAGGCCGGCGGCGGTCAGGGCCTTGAAGGAGTTCATGGGCCAGATTGGGGGGGGGGGGGGGGGGGAACACACCCCTGGAGGTTTACGCGGCCAAGGACGAAGGAGTTTTCCTTTTTCTCCCATGTCCATGAAGTCTATTCATGAAAAGGCTTCTTTGTGTTGAGTAGGGCGCTGATCCTGAGGGTGGAGGGGGTAGAATACTCGGCCATTGCGGTCTCGGACCCGCACTGGGTGGACCTGCGACTGGGGGCAGAACGGGGTCAGCGCCCTCTCTGGCGACTGGATGTGGGGCTGCTGGCGGACGAAGAGGTGTACGGGTGGATGAGGAGTATTGAGACTTAGGTGGGAGCGAATGACACAGGAGAGGTGACGGTGACAGTAGTTTGGGAGGCTCTGAAGGCGGTCGTTAAGGGAGAGTTAATCTCCATTAGGTCCCATAGAGAGGAGAGGGAGAGACTGGTGGGAGAGATACTCAGGGTAGACAGGAGGTACGCGGAGGCCCCAGAAGGGGTGCTGTTGAAAGAGTGCCGGAAATTACAGACGGAGTTTGTCTTGCTGACCACGGGGAAGGTGGAGGCGCAGCTGAGGAAAGCGAAGGGGGCAGTTTATGAGTATGGGGGGAAGGCGAGCAGGATGCTGGCGCACCAGCTTGCAGGAGGGCGGCAGCCAGAGAGATTGGGGAAGTGCGGGATAGGGAAGGCAACATGGTGCTGAGCCCAGAGAGGGTTAATGAAGTCTTCAGGGAGTTCTACGGGAAGTTATACGAGTCGGAACCCCCCCGGGGAGGGGGAAGGGATGAGGCAGTTCATGGACCGGTTGAGGTTCTCAAGGGTGGAATCCGAGCGGGTGGAGAGACTGGGGGCTCCGATTGAGTTGGAAGAGGTAGTCAGGGGGCTGGCAGGCATGCAGACGGGCAAGGCCCCGGGCCCGGACGGTTTACCTGTGGAATTTTATAAGAAGTTCTCGGAGCTGCTGAGCCTGCTCCTGATGAGAACCTTCAATGAGGCAAAGGAGAAAGGGACCCCTCCCTCCGACAATGCCGCAGGCATTGATCTCGCTCATCCTGAAGAAGGAGAAGGATCCGCTTCAGTGTGGGTCCTACAGGCCGATATCGCTCCTGAACGTAGATGCCAAGCTGTTGGCAAAAATTCTGGCCACCAGAATAGAGGACTGTGTCCCGGGAGTGATTGGGGAGGGCCAGACGGGAGGCTCCTGAATATCTTCATGATGCCCTCGGAGGTGGAGGCGATGGACGCGGAGAAGGCCTTTGACAGGGTGGAGTGGGAGTATCTGTGGGAGGCGCTAGGCAGGTTTGGATTCGGGGAGGGATTTATAGGGTGGGTCAAGCTGCTGTACCAGGCCCCTGTAGCGAGTGTGTCCACAAACCGGCTAAGGTCGGAATATTTCAGGTTGCACCGGGGGATGAGACAGGGGTGACCCCTGTCCCCGTTGCTGTTTGCCCTGGCAATTGAGCCGTTGGCCCTTGCGCTCAGGACTTCGAGGGATCGGAGGGAACACCGGGTCTCCCTCTACGCGGATGACCTGCTGTTGTATATTTCGGACCTGTTAGAGGGGATGGGGGAGGCCATGCGGATCCTGGGGGACTTTGGGAGGTTCTCCGGGTATAAGTTGAACGTGGCAAAGAGTGAGCTGTTCGTGGTCCACGGTAGGGGCCAGGAGGAGAGACCGAGGGAGTTCCCGCTCAGAATAGTGGAGAGGAGCTTTCGATACTTGGGGATACAAGTGGCCGGGGACTGGGATGCCCTGCACAGGCTCAACTTAGCACGGCACTTGTCACGGCTCCGCACGACATTCTCGCCGGCGTGATACACCAAGCCCGGTGGTGACGGCGGCACTGAGCATCTGGGGGCAGTGGAGGAGACACAGGGGAGAGGAGGGGGCCTCTGTGTGGACCCCGATACGGAATAACCACAGATTTGCTCCGGGTAGAGTGGATGGGGGGTACCAAGGCTGGTATAGGGTAGTTATTAGAAGGATGGGGAACCTGTTTGTAGACGGGACTTTCCCTGGCATGCAGGCGCTGGAGGAGTGGTTCGGCCTGCCCCCGGGGAATGTGTTCAGGTACCGCCAGGTTCGGGACTTTCTTAGAAAACAGGTGGGGACATTTCCGCTGCTGCCCCCACGTAGGATCCAAGATAGGGTGGTGTCTGGCGTCTGGGTAGGGGAGGGGAATGTGTCGGACATATATCAGGAGCTGCAGGAGGTAGAGGAAGCCTCAGTGGGGGAGTTGAAGGATAAGTGGGACGAGGAGCTGGATGAGGGCCTGTGGGCCGATGCCCTGGGCAGGGTGAACTCCTCCTCATCATGTGCCAGGCTCGGCTTCATCCAATTTAAGGTGGTGCATCGGGCACATATAACGGCGGCAAGAATGAGTAGATTTTTGGGGTGGGGGACAGGTGCCCGAGATGTGCGGGGAGTCTGGCGAATCATGCCCATATGTTTTGGGCATGCCCGGCGCTTAAAGGATTCTGGCAAGGGTTTGCAAGGGTGATGTCTAGGGTTTTGGACGCTCGGGTGAAGGTGAGTCCAACAGTAGCGATATTTGGGGTGTCGGAGGATCCGGGAGTACAGGAAGCGAAAGAGGCCGAGGTACTGGCCTTTGCCTCCCTGGTAGCCCAGAGACGGATTCTGTTAATGTGGAGGGACTCGAAACCCCCGAGTGTGGAGACCTGGGTTAGCGACATGGCGGGGTTCCTTAGCCTGGAGCGAATAAAGTTCTCCTTGATGGGGTTCTCCTGGCGGTGGCAACCTTTCCTTGAAAAATAAAAACTGGTCACTTTTCCTGACAAAATCTACACTCAGAATAGACAATTCTTCTAAACTGCCCAATAAAAGTATTCTTCAGACTTATCCCTATTATCCAAACCATATTTCTATTTTAGCAATACAGAATCGTAAAGATTCACTAACAATTCATTCACAATTTGGTACTTCAAAACACTCTGTAGATAAAGGAACATATTTTAGAACACAAATTACTACATCAACCAAGGAAAAAGAACAGAACACACAAACTTCCTGAACAAGAAACCATGGTCAATCGACTTCACACAATCAAATAAAAACACCTAAATTAAAACCCTTTCAGTTTATGCCACCACAAATACCACATGATAGCTCAAGCCACTTTATTCACAAAATATAACCTCAAACCATACAGTCGGTCGTAATCCATTGGCACCGTTACAAATAATGAACAAGATACAACCACCAACACACAATTTCTAATTCAACCACCTAACGAGTCGTCCAAATCCATCCAAAGATACAAACCATATAGTTCCATCACCAATACCAGCTTGTTCGAACCAAATAGGTTTGTTAAGAACCCCAATCCAGGCACTCACTTGGGCCATATAAAGTTCAGAGCCCTGATAATAAAAGAATGACACACAAGTATCCCATACAGACTTACAATTATCTGATACATCACGGACAAAATTCAAATGGAGATCCACTATACAGAATAAAACAACCAATACGGTGACACAACACCCCAATATAAGTCAGAAAAATAAAAACTGGTCACTTTTCCAGACAAAATCTACACTCGGAATAGGAGATTCCAACCTTTCAAAATATTATGATCAATTGGATGAACCAATTAAACTGAGAGACATGAAATCCCTAGAAAAGGAGCCATTAAAATTAGCTGAGACAATAGTTATCATCTCTAATACCTTTAAACTCACTCCCATTCAGGATACGCTTTTAAACAGGGGCTTGCCATTTGTCCCAGTGCAAAGCAAGATAATAAACAGATCCAAATGGATCTCGATAAATTTTCCAGAAAAATCAAACTCTTGAATTTCTTAGAGTAAAAGACAATGAACAAGGAACCGTTCACACCCCAATCAAGTTGGCTTCTACCCAAAAAGAAAATAGATACAAAAATACTGAACTTTATCCAAACGATCGATTTAGACACTGGTAAAATTAAACAAATACGGGACAAACAAACTCTCACACGAGCGGAAAGACAGGCAATCAGACAATTCAAATCAAATTTGAATATCATAATAAAATCAGCAAATAACGACAACAATATTGTTCTAATGGATCGACAACAATATCTTTTTGAAGCTTACCGACAATTGAACAATATCGAATATTACACAAAAGTACCGGAACCCTCATATCGCCAAAAAACAACTCCTCCTCCACAATAGTCCTCAATACCGGGGCCCCACAAGGCTGCACCCTTAGCCCCCTGCTATACTCCCTGTACAAACTGCGTGGCAAAATTTGGTTCCAACTCCATCTACATGTTTGCTAAAGACATGACCATAGTGAGTCGGATCTCGAATAACGACGAGTCAGAATACACAAAAGAGATAGAGAACCTAGTGGAGTGGTGCAGCGACAACAATCTCTCCCTGAATGCCAGCAAAACTAAAGAGCTGGTCATTGACTTCAGGAAGCAAAGTACTGTACACACCCCTGTCTGCATCTACAGAGCCGAGGTGGAGATGGTTAACAGCTTCAAATTCCGAGGAGTGCACATCACCAAATATCTATCCTGGTTGGGACGCTACCAGAAAGCACAACAGCACCTATACTTCCTCAGGAAACTAAGGAAATTCAGCATGTCAACACTGACTTGTACCAACTTTTACAGATGCACCATAGAAAACATCCTATCTGTCTGCATCACAGCCTGGTTTGGCAACTGCTCGGCCCAGGACCGCAAGTAACTTCAGAGTCGTGAACACAGCCCAGTCCATCACACGAACCTGCCTCCCATCCATTGACTCCATCTACACCTCCCGCTGCTTGGGGAAAGCGGGCAGTATAATCAAAGATCCCTCCCACCCAGCTTACTCACTCTTCCAACTTCTTCCATTGGGCAGGGATACAAAGGTCTGAGAACACGCACAAACTGATTCAAAAACAGCTTCTTCCCCGCTATTACCAGATTCCTAACCGACCCTCTTATGGACTGACCTGATTAATAGTCAGTACATCCTGTCTGCTTCACCCGATGCCGGTGTCTTTGTATTTACATTGTGGACCTTGTGGTGCCCTTTTAGTATTTACGTTTAATTTAATTTTCTTTTCATGTACTAAATGATCTGTTTGAGCTGCTCGCAGAAAAAAACTTTTCACTCTATCTCGGTACACGTGACAATAAACAAATCCAAATCATAGACCTATTAACACAACTTTATAAATCCCACTGTATCAGTGAAAAACAAATGGAATACTTTACCGGATTACAACCTCTTCCAAGGAAATTCTACCTTCCTCCAAAGATACACCAGGATCCAAAGACATGGACCGTACCCCATGAAATACCTCCTGGTAGAACCATAGTTTTGGATTCTGCAGTGAATCTTATAGAATTGCAGAATACATAGATTCATTTTCAAACCCATTGGCTCAGAAACATTCAAGCTACATCAAAGATACATATCATTTCACAGAAACAGTTAATTCCCTTCAGATGTGATGGGTTCACAATGGATATCGATGTCCTTAAAAGATATTCACAATTCAATTAGTAATCCATTGGCACCGTTACAAATAATGAACAAGATACAACCACCAACACACATAATTTCTAACTCAACCACCACTCAGTCGTCCAAATCAAACCAAAGATACAAACCATATAGTTCCATCACCAATACCAGCTTGTTCGAACGGTTGGTGTGTTGCCTCCCAGGTGCCAGGGTGCGTGATTTCTCGGATCGTGTTTTCGGGATCGTTAAGGGGGAGGGGGAGCAGGCCCAAGTCATGGTCCACATAGGTACCAACGACATAGATCCCTATCCCTTTTCCTACCTAAGGCAGGAATTCAGGGAGCTAGGGTGGAAACTTAGATCTAGGACAAACAGTTATTATCTCTGGGTTGTTAACCGTGCCACGTGATAGCGAGACGAGGAATAGTGAGAGAGAGGAGTTGAACACTTGGCTACAGGGATTGTGCAGGAGGGAGGGTTTCAGATTTCTGGATAATTGGGGCTCATTCTGGGGTCGGTGGGACCTCTGCAAACGGGATGGTCTACACCTGGACCAGAGGGGTACCAATATCCTGGGGGGGAAATTTGCTAATGCTCTTCGGGAGGGTTTAAACTAGTTCAGCAGGGGCTTGGGAACCTGAATTGTAGCTCCAGTATACAGGAGGTTGAGAGTAGTGAGGTCATGAGTAAGGTTTCAAAGTTGCAGGAGTGTACAGGCAGGAAGGTGGTTTAAAGTGTGTCTTCTTCAATGCCAGGAGCATCCGGAATAAGGTGGGTGAACTTGCGGCATGGGTTGGTACCTGGGACTTCGACGTTGTGGCCATATCGGAGACATGGATAGAGCAGGGACAGGAATGGTTGTTGCAGGTGCCGGGGTTTAGATATTTAAGTAAGCTCAGGGAAAGTGGTAAAAGAGGGGGAGGGGTGGCATTGTTAGTCAAGGACAGTATTACGGTGGCAGAATGGACGTTTGATGAGGACTCGTCTACTGTGGTAGTATGGGCTGAGGTTAGAAACAGGAAAGGAGAGGTCACTCTGTTAGGGGTTTTCTATAGGCCTCTGAAAATTTCCAGAGATGTAGAGGAAAGGATTGCAAAGATGATTCTCGATAGGAGCGAAAGCAACAGGGTAGTTGTTATGGGGGACTTTAACTTTCCAAATATTGACTGGAAACGCTATAGTTCGAGTACTTTAGATGGGTCCGTTTTTGTCCAATGTGTGCAGGAGGGGTTCCTGACACAGTATGTAGATAGGCCAACGAGAGGCGAGGCCATATTGGATTTGGTACTGGGCAATGAACCAGGACAGGTGTTAGATTTGGAGGGAGGTGAGCACTTTGGTGATAGTGACGACAATTCGATTATGTTTACTTTAGTGATGGAAAGGGATAGGTATATACCACAGGGCAGGAGTTATATCTGGGGGAAAGGCAATTATGATGTGATGAGGCATGACGTAGGATGCATCGGATGGGGAGGAAAACTGCAGGGGGTGGGCACAATGGAAATGTGGAGCTTGTTCAAGGAACAGCTACTGCGTGTCCTTGATAAGTATGTACCTGCCAGGCAGGGAGGAAGTGGTCGAGCAAGGGAAACGTGGTTTACTAAAGCAGTCAAAACACTTGTCAAGAGGAAGAAGGAGGCTTATGTAAAGATGAGACATGAAGGTTCAGTTAGGGCGCTCGAGAGTTACAAGTTAGCTAGGAAGGACCTAAAGAGAGCTAAGAAGAGCCAGGAGGGGACATGAGAAGTCTTTGGCAGGTAGGATCAAGTATAACCCTAAAGCTTTCGATAGATATGTCAGGAATAAATGAATGACTAGGGTAAGAGTAGGGCCAGTCAAGGACAGTAGTGGGAAGTTGTGCTTGGAGTCCAAGGAGATAGGAGAGGTGCTAAATGAATATTTTTCATCAGTATTCACACAGGACAATGTTGACGAGGAGAATACTGAGATTCAGGCTACTAGACTAGAAGGGCTTGAGGTTCATAAGGAGGAGGTGTTAGCAATTCTGGAAAATGTGAAAATAGATAAGTCCCCTGGGCCAGATTGGATTTATCCTAGGATTCTCTGGGAAGCTAGGGAGGAGATTGCTGAGCCTTTGGCTTTGATCTTTAAGTCATCTTTGTCTACAGGAATAGTGCCAGAAGACTGGAGGATAGCGAATGTTGTCCCCTTGTTCAAAAAGGGGAGTAGAGACAACCCCGGTAACTATAGACCAGTGAGACTTACTTCTGTTGTGGGCAAAATCTTGGAAAGGTTTATTAGAGATAGGATGTATAATCATCTGGAAAGGAATAATTTGATTAGAGATAGTCAACACTGTTTTGTGAAGGGTAGGTTGTGCCTCACAAACCTTATTGAGTTCTTTGAGAAGGTGACCAAACAGGTGGATGGGGGTAAAGCAGTTGATGTGGTGTATATGGATTTCAGTAAAGCGTTTGATAAAGTTCCCCACGGTAGGCTACTGCAGAAAATACGGAGGCATGGGATTCAGGGTGATTTAGCAGTTTGGATCAGAAATTGGCTAGCTGGAAGAAGACAAAGGGTGGTGGTTGATGGGAAATGTTCAGACTGGAGTCCAGTTACTAGTGGTGTACCACAAGGAACTGTTTTGGGGCTACTGCTGTTTGTCATTTTTATAAATGACCTGGAGGAGGGCGTAGAAGGATGGGTGAGTAAATTTGCAGGTGACACTAAATTCGGTGGAGTTGTGGACAGTGCAGAAGGATGTTACAAGTTACAGAGGGACATAGATAAGCTGCAGCGCTGGGCTGAGAGGTGGCAAATGGAGTTTAATGCAGAAAAGTGAGAGGTGATTCATTTTGGAAGGAATAACAGGAAGACAGAGTACTGGGCTAATGGTAAGATCCTTGGCAGTGTGGGTGAGCAGAGAGATCTCGGTGTCCATGTACATAGATCCCTGAAAGTTGCCACCCAGGTTGAGAGGGTTGTTAAGAAGGCGTACGGTGTGTTAGCATTTATTGGTAGAGGGATTGAGTTTCGGAGCCATGAGGTCATGTTGCAGCTGTACAAAACTCTGGTGCGGCCGCATTTGGAGTATTGCGTGCAATTCTGGTCGCCGCATTATAGGAAGGATGTGGAAGCATTGGAAAGGGTGCAGAGGAGATTTACCAGAATGTTGCCTGGTATGGAGGGAAGATCTTCTGAGGAAAGGCTGAGGGACTTGAGGCTGTTTTCGTGAGAGAGAAGAAGGTTAAGAGGTGACTTAATTGAGGAATACAAGATGATCAGAGGATTGGATAGGGTGGACAGTGAGAGCCTTTTTCCTCAGATGGTAATGTCTAGCACGAGGGGACACAGCTTTAAATTGAGGGGAGATAGATATAAGACAGATGTCAGAGGTAGGTTCTTTACTCAGAGAGTAGTAAGGGTGTGGAATGCCCTGCCTGCAACAGTAGTGGACTCGCCAACACTAAGGGCATTCAAATGGTCATTGGATAGACATATGGACGATAAGGGAATAGTGTAGAAGAGCTTTAGAGTGGTTTCACAGGTCGGCACAATATCGAGGATCGAAGGGCCTGTACTGCGCTGTAATGTTCTATGTTCTGTGTTCTACAGTAGCTCAGAATTTGAGGATTTCACAACAATTCCTCAAAAAAGATAATTCCTAAGAATTCAGCAACATCATTGAAAATGGCGAACAAAACACCAATACATTTAATACCAAATGTGATGGCCTCATTTAATTCTTTGAATTCAATTACTGGTCACAGTCACATAGTTTCACCACCATCAGGTGCACCAACCTGTACCGCAGATATGACCCGACTGGCAGCCCCGGTCCAGGCACAAACATGGGGCTCGATTCTCCCAACGGGAGTCTAAGTGCCGACGCCGGAGCGAAAACCGGAGTGGACTCGCCAACACTAAGGGCATTCAAATGGTCATTGGATAGACATATGGACGATAAGGGAATAGTGTAGATGGGCTTTAGAGTGGTTTCACAGGTCGGCGCAACATCGAGGGCCGAAGGGGCTGTACTGCGCTGTAAAGTTCTATGTTCTAAATAGGTTTGTTAAGAACCCCAACCCAAGCACTCACTTGGGTCATATAAATTTCAGAGCCCTGATAATAATGAAAGGAATGACACACAAGTATCCCACACAGACGTACAATCATCTGATGCATCACGAACAAAATTCAAATGGAGATCCACTATACAGAATAAAACAACCAATACGGTGACACAACACCCCAATATAAGTCAGAAAAATAAAAACTGGTCACTTTTCCAGACAAAATCTACACTCAGAATAGGAGATTCCAACCTTTCAAAATAAGAATTGCACCAATCCAAAAATTCAATTTGACTGTTTTCCAGGAGCCAAATAGATTCACATCACTGCCATCTTCAATAAATTGCAACATCATCCGAATGTGGAGATGGCAATATTCTCAATCGGAATAAATAATCGTACGCAAAAACCTTTTACTGCAATTTAACAACTTCAAAGATTAAAAACAGCCAATCATAATTCCCAAATATAAAGGTCCAACTTTGGGACACTGAACTAAATTATGAAGAAAGTCTTTCACAACAACAGAAGGAAACAATTCTGACTTAAACCAATATATCAAACAACAGACTTTTATTCTGGCAAACAGACCTATTTTTCCAAGTGGAACCGGATAACATACACTGGACAAATGACACGGCTACATCTATTATAAACAATTGGATGAACTATTTAATCTGAGAGACATGGAAACCCTAGAAAAGGAGCCGTTACAATTAGCTAAGACAATAGTCAACATCTCGACTACCTTTAAACTCACTCCCATTCAGGAAAGGGTTTTAAATAGGGGCTTGAGATTTATCCCAGTGCAAAAGCAAGATAATAAACAGATCCAAATGGAGCTCGATAAATTTCACAGAAAAATCAAACTCTCGAGTTTCTTTGAGTATAAGACATCAAACAAGGAACCGTTCACACCCCAATCAAATTGGCTTCCACCCGAAAAGAAAATTGATCCAAAAATACTGAACTTTATCCAAACGATCGATTTAGACACTGGTAAGATTAAACAAATACGGGACAAACAAACTCTCACACGAGCAGAAAGACAGGCAATCAGACAATTCAAATCAAATTTGAATATCATAATAAACTCATCGGCAAAAGGCAACAATATTGTTCTAATGGATCAACAACAATATCATTTTGAGACTTACCGATAATTGAACAATAACGAATATTACACAAAATTACCGGAACCTACATATCGCCAAACATGGCTTTAAGGGTAAAGTAGTAGCATGGATAGAGGATTGGTTAATTAATAGAAAGCAAAGAGTGGGGATTAATGGGTGTTTCTCTGGTTGGCAATCAGTAGCTAGTGGTGTCCCTCAGGGATCAGTGTTGGGCCCGCAATTGTTCACAATTTATATAGTTGATTTGGAGTTGGGGACCAAGGGCAATGTGTCCAAGTTTGCAGACGACACGAAGATGAGTGGTAAAGCAAAAAGTGCAGAGGATACTGGAAATCTGCAGAGGGATTTGGATAGGTTAAGTGAATGGGCTAGGGTCTGGCAAATGGAATACAATGTTGACAAATGCGAGGTTATCCATTTTGGTAGGAATAACAGCAAAAGGGATTATTATTTAAATGATAAAGTATTAAAACATGCTGCTGTGCAAAGAGACCTGGGTGTGCTAGTGCATGAGTTGCAAAATGTTGGTTTACACGTGCAACAGGTGATTAAGAAGGCAAATGGAATGTTGTCCTTCATTGCTAGAGGGATGGAGTTTAAGACTAGGGAGGTTATGCTGCAATTGAGTAAGGTGTTAGTGAGGCCACACCTGGAGTAGTGTGTTCAGTTTTGATCTCCTTACCAGAGAAAGGACATACTGGCACTGGAGCGTGTGCAGAGGAGATTCACTAGGTTAATCCCAGAGCTGAAGGGGTTGGATTATGAGGAGAGGTTGAGTAGACTGGGACTGTATTCGTTGGAATTTAGAAGGATGAGGGGGGATCTTATAGAAACATATAAAATTATGAAGGGAATAGATAGGATAGATGCGGGCAGGTTGTTTCCACTGGCGGGTGAAAGCAGAACTAGAGGGCATAGCCTCAAAATAAGGGGAAGTAGATTTAGGACTGAGTTTAGGAGGAACTTCTTCACCCAAAGGGTTGTGAATCTATGGAATTCCTTGCCCAGTGAAGCAGTTGAGGCTCCTTCATTAAATGTCTTTAAGATAAAGATAGCTAGTTTTTTGAAGAATAAAGGGATTAAGGGTTATGGTGTTCGGGCCGGAAAGTGGAGCTGAGTCCACAAAAGATCAGCCATGATCTCATTGAATGGCGGAGCAGGCTCGAGGGGCCAGATGGTCTACTCCTGCTCCTAGTTCTTATGTTCTTATTTATGAACAACAACAACACCTCCTCCACAATAGTCCTCAATACCAGGACCCCACAAGGCTGCATACTTAGCCCCCTACTCTACTACCTGTACATACATGACTGCGTAGCAAAACTTGGTTCAACTCCATCTACACGTTTGCTGACAATACGACCATAGTGGGTCGGATCTCGAATAACGAAGAGTCAGAATACAGGTGGGAGACAGAGAACCTAGTGGAGTGGTGTCGTGACAACAATCTCTCCCTCAATGCCAGCAGAACTAAAGAGCTGGTCACTGACTTCAGGAAGCAAAGTACTGTACAGACCTCTGACTGCATCAATAGAGCTGAGGTGGAGATGGTTAACAGCTTCAAATTCGGAGGAGTGTACATTACCAAAAATCTGTCCTGGTCCACCCACGTCGACGCTACCACCAAGAAAGCACAACAGCGTCTATACTTCCTCAGGAAACTATGGAATTCGGTATGTCCACATTGACTCTTAACAACATTTACAGATGCTCCATAGAAAGCATCCTATCGGGCTGCATCACAGCCTGGTATGGCAACTGCTCGGCCCAAGACCGCAAGAAACTTCAGAGAGTCGTAATCACAGCCCAGTCCATCACACAACCCTGCCTCCCATCCATTGACTCCGCACCTTTAGGGGCCAAGCCCTCACCTTTAGGGGCTAGGCCCACGCCGGAATAGTTGCCGTCCCGCGGGCTGGCGTGGAAGGCCTTTGGCGCCACGCCAGCCGGGGCCGAAGGGACTCCGCCGGCTGGCGGAAGTCTGCGCATCAGCGGCTGCTGACGTCATCCCCGCGCATGCGCGGGGGGGGGGGGGGTCACCTACACGTCGGCCATCGCGGAGACCTACACGGCCGACGCGTAGTAAAAGAGTACCCCCACGGCACAGGCTCGCCCACGGATCGATGGGCCCCAATCGCGGGCCAGGCCACCGTGGGGGCACCCCCCAGGACCGTGGAGCCCGCTCTCGCCGCCTGGTCCCGCCATTAAGGGAGGTGGTTTAATTCACGCCGGCGGAACCGGCATTACAGCAGCAGGACTTCGGCCCATCGCGGGCCGGAGAATCGCCGGGGGGAGGGGGGGGGGCGTCGACCGGCGCGGTACGATTCCCGCCCCCGCCGGAGAATTCGATGGCTGGCGGGGGTGGGATTCACTCCGAATTCAGCCCCTGGTCTCCGAGTTCTTGCGGGTTTTCCTGTTCTACGAAGAAACAGAGATGGTTTCTGTTTCTTTTTTTTCCCACAGTTAAAGAGTTTTTGTTATAGTTAAAAGATTTCTTCATCATTTTTTAATAAGGATTATTTGGAGGTTTTTTGGTGGATTCTTTCCAGTCAACTGTTAGCGCAGTAAATTGGCTTCAAAGCACTCAGAAGCCGGGGACTAGGACGATTAAACAACGGCAGAGATTTAAAACCTAAGACATCTCCAAGAAAAGTCTTCTAAACGCAAGACAGCTGCTAAACAATTTCAAATAAAGGTTTAACATTCGTCCCAGCACAAAAACCAAACAACACAGATCCAAATAGATCTTGATCAATTTTATAGAAGAATTGAAATTTTGAGTTTCTTTGAATATACGACATCAGGCAAACAACCATTCCTACCCCAAACCGATTGGACCCGACCGGAAGAGAAAATACACCCAAAAATACTAAATTTCATCCAAATTGACTCAGACACTCTTCAAATCAAACAAATAAAGGATAAGCCAAACTTCACAAGAACAGGAAGACAAGCAATCACGCAGTTAAATCAAATTCACATATCATCATAAAACCAGCAGACAAAGGGAATAATATTGTCATTATGGATCGGCAACAATACTGAATATTATATTAAATTACCAGCACCAATATTCCTACAAACACATGAACAAATCTCAGAGTTATTAATACAATTATACAATTCACACTACATTAATGAAAAACAAATGAACTATTTTACTGAATTTCAACCTTCACCCAGAAAATTTTACCCCCTCCCAAAAATACATCAGAATCTCAAAACATGGACTGTCCCACATGAAATTCCCCCAGGCAGACCCATTACCAAGATCAAACAAGTAAGAGATAAACAAAACCTAACAAGAACAGAGAGACAAGCAATCACGCAGCTAAAATCAAACTCACATATTGTTACAAAACCAGCAAAGGGAATAATATTGTTACTATGGATCGGCAACAATACCTTTTTGAAGCTTATCGGCAACTCAACAACACTGAAGATTATAAATGACCAGCACCAATATTGACACGGTACCGCATGGTTGGTAGTTGCAAAAGGTTAAATCTCACGGGATCCAGGGTGAGGTTGCCAATTGGATACAAAATTGGCTTGGCGACCGAAGCTAAAGGGTGGTTGTGGAGGGTTGTTTTTCAAAATGGAGGCCTGTGGCCAGTGGTGTGCCTCAGGGATCGGTGCTGGGTCCACTGTTATTGATCTGTTATTAATGATTTGGATGAGAATGTAGGTGGCATGGTTAGTAAGTTTGCAGGTGACACCAAGATTGGTAGCATGGTGGATAGGGAAGAAGGTTCTATAAGATTACAACAGGATCTTGATCAATTGGGCCAGTGGGCCGATGAATGGCAGATGGAGTTTAATTTGGAGAAATGTGAGGTGATACATTTTGGTAGATCAAATCATGGCAGGACTACTCAGTTAATGGTAGGGAGTTGGGGAAAGTTAGAGGACAAAGAGATCTAGGGGTACAGGTTCATAGCTCCTTGAAGGTGGATCGGGGCCCACAGATCGGCGGGCGGGCCTCTCCCCCCCCCCCCCCCCCCCCCCCCGGGCCTACCTCCTTCCGCGCGCAGCCCCAGAATACCAGCACCAACTTGGTGAGGGGCTGGCATGCGTAAGACGTTCCCCGCGCATGTGCAGGATGGCGCGGCCCAACTGTGCATGCACAGGATAGGGCTGCCCCAACTGCGCATGTTGGCGCGGCGCCCATGTGGCGTCGCGTAAGGACACTGGAGTGACGTGAACCGCTCCAGCGCCGTGCTGGCCCAGGTCGTGCCCGGGCGTTCACGACGGCGCGAACACTTGGCCTCCATATCGGAGAATCGCCCCCCCCCAATATATGAAGCTTTTAAACGTATATAAGAATTAAATTTTTTCTGTTTTCTCATCAGGATGAATATCACCATTAATCCACTTTCTAATCGAAAAAACATTTTCTCCTCAACAGTCAAAATTATCTCTGAAATGATATAAGCCATGCATCACCGAACAACACTCAAAGTGTTTTAAAAATTATCAAAGATATCAATTGATTCAATTCGACCCATAGGGGTGACCATTGAAATAATTACAAAACTGTTAATTAGGGAGTGCATCACAGCTGCAGAAAAGGAGGTAGTTGAGGAGGTTTGTCTACTGAGTCAGTATGGGTGGAAGTCAGAAACAAGAAAGGAGCAGTCACTGTATTGGGTGTTTTCTATAGATCCCCAAAAGCAGCAGAGAGATAGAGGAACAGATTGGGCGTCAGATCTTGGAAAAGTGCAGAAGTAACAGAGTTGTTGTCATGGGTGACTTCAATTTCCCGAATATTGACTGGAATCATTCTTAGTGCAAATGGTTTGGACGGAGCAGATTTTGTCAGGTGTGCACAGGAAGGATTCCTGACTCAACATGTAGATAGGCCGACTCGGGAGGGAGGGGCAGGGAGGGTGGGGGGCATATTGGACTTGGTGCTCGGCAACGAACCAGGCCAGGTGTTAGATGTCTCGATAGGAGAGCATTTCGGTGACAGTGACCACAATTCCTTGACCTTTACCAGAGTCATTGAGAGGGATAGGAACAGACAATATGGGAAGGTATTTAATTGGGGGAGGGGAAATTATACAGCTATTAGACAGGAGCTGAGGAGCATAAATTGTGAACATTTGTTCTTGGGGAAATGCACAACAGTAATGTGGGGATTGTTTAAGGAGCACTTCAGGATGGAAATGAGGCTATGACAAGTGAGGACCTTGAGAGGATTGTTATCACCAAGGAGGTAGTGATGGACAAGCTAATGGGGCTAAAGGTAGACAAGTCTCCTGGACCTGATGGAATGCATCCCAGAGTGCTAAAAGAGATGGCTAGGGAAATTGCAAATGCACCAGTGATAATTTACCAAAATTCACTAGACTCTGGGGTGGTCCCGGCGGATTGGAAATTAGCAAACGTGACACCACTGTTTAAAAAAGGAGGTAGGCAAAAAGCGGGAAATTATAGGCCAGTGAGCTTAACTTCGGTAGTAGGGAAGATGCTGGAATCTATCATCAAGGAAGAAATAGCGAGGCATCTGGATGGAAATTGTCCCATTGGGCAGACGCAGCATGGGTTCATAAAGGGCAGGTCATGCCTAACTAATTTAGTGGAATTTTTTGAGGACATTAACAGTGCGGTAGATAACGGGGAGCCAATGGATGTGGTATATCTGGATTTCCAGAAAGCCTTTGACAAGGTGCCACACAAAAGGTTGCTGCATAAGATAAAGATGCATGGCATTAAGGGGAAAGTAGTAGCATGGATAGAGGATTGGTTAATTAATAGAATGCAAAGAGTGGGGATTAATGGGTGTTTCTCTGGTTGGCAATCAGTAGCTAGTGGTGTCCCTCAGGGATCAGTGTTGGGCCCACAACTGTTCACAATTTACATAGACGATTTGGAGTTGGGGACCAAGGGCAATGTGTCCAAGTTTGCAGACGACACTAAGGTGAGTGGTAAAGCAAAAAGTGCAGAGGATAACGGAAGTCTGCAGAGGGATTTGGATAGGCTAAGTGAATGGGCTAGGGTCTGGCAGATGGAATACAATGTTGACAAATGTGAGGTTATCCATTTTGGTAGGAATAACAGCAAAAGGGATTATTATTTAAATGATAAAATATTAAAACATGCTGCTGTGCAGATAGATCTGGGTGTGCTAGTGCATGAGTCGCAAAAAGTTGGTTTACAGGTGCAACAGGTGATTAAGAAGGCAAATGGAATTTTGTCCTTCACTGCTAGAGGGATGCAGTTTAAGACTAGGGAGGTTCTGCTGCAATTGTATAAGGTGTTAGTGAGGCCACACCTGGAGTATTGTGTTCAGTTTTGGTCTCCTTACTTGAGAAAGGACGTACTGGCACTGGAGGGTGTGCAGGAGATTCACTAGGTTAATCCCAGAGCTGAAGGGGTTGGATTACGAGGAGAGGTTGAGTAGACTGGGACTGTACTCGTTGGAATTTAGAAGGATGAGGGGGGATCTTATAGAAACATATCAGATTATGAAGGGAATAGACAGGATAGATGCGGGCAGGTTGTTTCCACTGGCGGGTGAAAGCAGAACTAGGGGGCATAGCCTCAAAATAAGGGGAAGTAGATTTAGGACTGAGTTTAGGAGAAACTTCTTCACCCAAAGGGTTGTGAATCTATGGAATTCCTTGCCCAGTGAAGCAGTAGAGGCTCCTTCATTAAATGTCTTTAAGATAAAGATAGCTAGTTTTTTGAAGAATAAAGGGATTAAGGGTTATGGTGTTCGGACCGGAAAGTGGAGCTGAGTCCACAAAAGATCAGCCATGATCTCATTGAATGGTGGAGCAGGCTCGAGGGGCCAGATGGCCTACTCCTGCTCCTAGTTCTTATGTTTATGTTCACTTGCTGCGAGTGCTGGATAGTTTTGTCCCACTGAGGCGAGGAAGGAATGGTTAGGTGAAGGTGCCTTGGATGACAAGAGTAGTGGAGATTCTAATCAAGAGGAAGAAGGAAGCTTACATAAGGTTGAGGAAGCAAGGATCTGACTCGGCTCTAGAGGGTTACAAGGTAGCCAGGAAGCAACTCAAAAATGGACTGAGGAGAGCAAGAAGGGGGCATGAAAAAGCCCTGGCGGGAAGGATTAGGGAAAACCCCAAGGCGTTCTACACTTACGTGAGAAATAAGAGGATGATCAGAGTGAGAGCAGGGCCAATCAGGGATAGTGGCGGGAACTTGGGCCTTGAGACAGAGGAGATGGGGGAGGCCCCAAATGAATATTTTGCTTCAGTATTCACGAGAGAGAAGGACCTTGTTGCCCATGAGAACAGCATGAAACAGGTTAATAGACTCAAACAGGTTGATATTAAAAAGGAGGATGTGCTGGAAATTTTGAAAAACATCAGGATAGATAAGTCCCCTGGGCCTGACCGGATATACCCAAGGTTACTACGGGAAGCGAGGGAGAAGATTGCAGCCCGTTGGTGATGATCTTTGTTTCCTCACTCTCCACTGGAGTAGTACCGGATGATTGTCGGGAGGTGAATGTTGTTCCCCTGTTCAAGAAAGGGAACAGGGAAATCGCTGGGAATTACAGACCCATCAGTCTTACGGTTGTGGTGAGCAAAATACTGGAAAGGATTCTGAGAGATAGGATTTCTGATTATTTAGAAAAACATAGTTTGATTAAAGATAGACAGTATGGCTTTGTGAGGGGTAGGTCATGCCTCACAAGCCTCATTGAATTCTTTGAGGATGTGACGAGACACATTGATGAAGGTCGGGCAGTGGATGTGGTGTTTATGGTTTTCAGAAAGGCATTTGATAAGGTTCCCCATGGTAGGCTCATTCAGAAAGTTAGGGGGCATGGGATACAGGGAAATTTGGCTGTCTGGATACAGGATTGGCTGGCCGAAAGAAGACAGCGAGTGGTAGTGGATGGAAAGTATTCCGCCTGGAGGTCTGTGACCAGTGGTGTCCCGCAAGGATCTGTTCTGGGACCTCTGCTCTTTGTGGTTTTTTTCAATGACTTGGATGAGGAAGTGGAAGGGTGCGTTAGTAGGTTTGCCGAAGACACACAGGTTGGTGGAGTTGTAGATAGTGTTGAGGGTTGTTGCAGGTTACAACAGGACATTGACAGGATGCAGAGCTGGGCTGAGAAGTGGCAGGTGGAGTTCAACCTTGATAAATGTGAAGTGATTCATTTTGAAAGGTCGAACTTGAATGCTGAATACAGGATTAAAGGCAGGATTCTTGGAAGTGTGGAGGAACAGAGGGATCTTGGGTACTTATAGATCCCTCAAAAGTTGCCACCCAGGTTGATAGGGTTGTTAAGAAGGCGTATGGGGTGTTAGCTTTCATTAACAGGGGGATTGAGTTTAAGAGCCACGAGGTTTTGCTGCAGCTTTATAAAACTCTAGTTCGACCACATTTGGAATAGTTTGTCCAGTTCTGGTCGCCTCATTATTGGAAGGATGTGGATGCTTTGGAGAGGGTACAGAGGAAATTTACCAGGATGCTGCCTGGACTGGAGGGCATGTCTTATGAAGAAAGGTTGAGAGAGCTAGGGCTTTTCTCACTGGAGCGAAGAAGGCAGCGAGGTTACTTGGGAAAGGCGTATAAGGTGATGAGAGGCATGGATAGAGTGGATAGCCAGAGACTTTTCCCCAGGGTGGAAATGACGATCACGAGGGGACATAATTTTAAGGCAATTGGAGGAAGGTATAGGGGAGATGTCAGAGGTAAGTTCTTTACACAGAGAGTGATGGGTGTGTGGAATCAACTGCCAGCAGAGGTGGTGGAGTCAGAGTCATTAGGGACATTTAAGCGACTCTTCGACAGGCACATGGACAGCAGTAAATTGAAGGGGTGTAGGTTAGGTTGATCTGAGATTACGATAAATGGTCGGCACAACATCGTGGGCTGAAGGGCCTGGACTGTTCTATGTTCGAATTATTAACGCAAACAATTGGGCCCAAAACACTAAAATGATTCTAATTGTTCATGACACAACAAATTTAAAAATATTGCTCGATAAATTAGAAAAAATTGACAATAGGGACAAATTAGAAGAAGCATTCTGCAGAGCAAAAAACTGGTATAAAATAAACATTAAAGAGAATTCAAAATTCAAAATAATTTTAAAAACCCAAAAATACATTTTCAATTCAAAATTGGACCTACCACCTCAGTAGACAAACACAAACACCATGACTTCTCCTATGACACAACACAGTAGCTAGGAAGTTAGCTAGGAAGGACCTAAAAAGAGAGCTAAGAAGAGCCAGGAGGGGACATGAGAAGTCTTTGGCAGGTAGGATCAAGGATAACCCTAAAGCTTTCTATAGATATGTCAGGAATAAAAGAGTGACTAGGGTAAGAGTAGGGCCAGTCAAGGACAGTAGTGGGAAGTTGTGCTTGGAGTCTGAGGAGATAGGAGAGGTGCTAAATGAATATTTTTCGTCACTATTCACACAGGAAAAAGACAATGTTGTCGAGGAGAATACTGAGATTCAGGCTACTAGACTGGAAGGGCTTGAGGTTCATAAGGAGGCGGTATTAGCAATTCTGGATAGTGTGAAAATAGATAAGTCACCTGGGCCGGATGGAATTTATCCGAGGATTCTTTGGGAAGCTAGAAAGGAGATAGCTGAGCCTTTGGCTTTGATCTTTAAGTCATCTTTGTCTACAGGAATAGTGCCAGAAGAGTGGAGGATAGCAAATGTTGTCCCATTGTTCAAGAAGGAGAGTAGAGACAACCCCGGTAACTATAGACCAGTGAGCCTTACTTCTGTTGTGGGAGAAATCTTGGAACGGTTTATAAGAGATTGGGTGTATAATCATCTGGAAAGGAATAATTTGATTAGAGATAGTCAACACGGTTTTGTGAAGGGTAGGTCGTGCCTCACAAACCTTATTGAGTTCTTTGAGAAGGTGACCAAACAGGGGGATGAGGGTAAAGCAGTTGATGTGGTGGAAATGGATTTCAGTAAAGCGTTTGATAAGGTTCTGTAGAAGCCAGGTATTTCGAATACAACTCGTATAGGTAAAAGATAGCTGTTTAAGCATAAATATTAAGCCCCAGTTTTAAATACTCATTTAAAAATGAGAATTTCAGCACCCATAAATTCAGGTCAATAGATACACGAAACAGCATAAAATTCCATCATAGATTAAAACAGCACAGTTGCAAGATGGTTTGACACTGCTTGTGCTAATTGTCAAGGACAAGGGCTGAGTTCCATGGCAACGAGGTGGCAGGAGTCCAGTGCAGCTTGTAGAGCATTGAATCAAATATACATTTTACTCAATCTTTCTCGATATGAAGTCTCCATTGTTACATTAGCCAAGCTAGCTTAAAACCAGTTTATTGCTGGTAAAGATTAGCAGAATATCACATTCCATAACATGCAGGCATGAAACAATTAAAAGCTAATGTTGCACATTGAAGATGGATGGCTTGCCATCAAATCAAATGTGTTTGAGTCTAACCCAAACCAATTAGGATTATATTGGGGTGTGATTAGATGACTTAAGACAGATATGAAAGTGTATAACTGAAAAGTTTCCCCCCGCCATTTCAGTCTTTTTTCGGTTGTTAGTCTGTGTCAGTGATGTAGTCTGTCGGTCTTTAATTGTCTGTCCTGAACAGTCTGTCCTTAATAGTTTGTCCTTAACAGTCTGTCCTTAATAGTTTGTCTTTAGTTTTCGTTAATTTTGGGGGTTCTGTCTTTGATTCTGTCAGTCTGTTAGTCTGTTTAGTACTTTGAGTTTGAGTTTAGATGAAGATTAGCTCTCTCTCTCTCTTCATGTTTCATTTCCCGACTTTGATCTTTTAAAAGTTACTTTTGAGCTGTCTGCCTAAGCAAAAAGATAATGTCTGTAATACTCTGAAAGCTTCAAATTGTCTACGAATTGCCTTTTAAATGACTTTCAAATTGTAATCAATAGAAGACAAATAAAATAATTCCTTTTGGCACCTGAGAAGTTTTAACTGCAAATTTCTGCTGAGTCCCAGTATTCGCAAAGTGCTACTGGTAACCGAATAGTAGAAATAATATAAATTCCTTCAACTTTACACAGTCAAATAATAGTAGGAATCCATCAACTTGGCATAGCCCAGAAATATTACAGATCTTTCAACTTGTCGTAGTGCGCCAGGACTTTAATTCATCAACTAAGCTTCCCTCAACTTGGCGTAGTTTGGCAGGTTAAGATCCTTTCAAATTAAAGATTCCAACACTTGGCGTAGTTGGCAGCTGGGGGGAGTACTGAGAACGACCTTCGGAGGCCCAGGTGACGACGGAAAGATTCGAAGATAATCGGAGGAGGTCCGGAACCTCCGGGAAGCTTCGGAAATAATCGGAGGAGGCCCAGAAGACAGCCGGAACCCACGGCTAGACTAGGGTAAGAAATATCTTTTTCACCCATTAAAAGTCTTAAAGCCGCATCAATCAGTACTTCGACCCCTGAAAAGAACATTTTTATAGACTGTGTTAAATCAATCAGGTGCCGGTCGTTGAAACTAAAATAAAACGGGACTGAAAAAAAATAGTCACGGCAGTCAGTGATCAAGAAAATTTATGGTTGATCCAAATCAAAGTGTAGATTCAGAGCCTTTAGCAGGCAGAAAATTACTCCCCACTACATCCAAGGGGGGTGCTGGAATACCAGATGTTTCTGTTGAAGATATGTTGGGGGATTGTCGATCTTTCACTAGTAGAAAATTTGACCTATGTGAAACTTTAAAAAAAATTGAATCAAAGTATGATATCCCCAGAGAACAGTGGTCCTCCAATAATATCAACAGAGCATGGGGAAAATGCACACGATTACACGGTGCAGAACGTGTAAAATGGTCCCTGGTAATTACGGGACAGATACAGTCAGCAAGAGATCATTATTAAAAATAAAAGTGATCATCAGCTTCAGTCCACTAAAGACCAACTAATTGCAGTTGTTGAAGATTTGCGAGATGCAAAATCCAAACTTGAGCATTATGATGAAATTAGAACAGATTTGCAAAATAAAACCTCTGAACTCCAGCAGTTATCTGTTCAAATCGCAGAATTCCAAATTCAAGTTTTTAAAGTGGAGTCAAAATACCAACAGTTGCAATTAAATACTGAGCGAAGTGATGATGAGTATAGGTCCACCAAAAACCAACTAATTGCAGTTGTTGAAGAAATGCAAGATACAAAATCCAAACTTGAGCATTATGATGAAATTAAAACAGTGGTCCTCCAATAATATCAACAGAGCATGGGGAAAATGCACACGATTACACGGTGCAGAACGTGTAAAATGGTCCCTGGTAATTACGGGACAGATACAGTCAGCAAGAGATCATTATTAAAAATAAAAGTGATCATGAGTTGCAAAATCTAAATTTGAGCATTATGATGAAATTAAAACAGATTTGCAAAACAAAACCTCTGAACTCCAGCAGTTATCTTTTCAAATAACAGAATTCCAAAATCAAGTTTTTGAAGTGGAGTCAAAATACCGACAATTGCAATTAAAAACTGAGCGAATTGAACTTGAAAATTGCAAGTTAATGGAAGAAAGATGTGTTTTAGAAAGAGATATAAACAATGTAACTGAACACTGCAATTTTTTGACAAACAGGCTTTCTGTGCAGAAATTTGAACAAACTCAGAAAGCAGCCCAAGCATCCCACCTAGTGGCACAATCAGCAATTACACAGCCAAAATCAATTGTCAAGAATAAATCAGTTCCTTTGTCAGATGAATCAGACGAAGATAGTGTTCCTACAATGCAAAATACTAAAGTAATTCGACTAGCCCCTTTAAAACGCAAACGGGTTAGAGTTGGAAGCAAAAAAATAGAAGACGGTGAAGCTATCACTAGAAACATATTTGACCACCAATGGGTTCATGAACAAATTGATCCTTCAAAAATTGACGAATGGTCCAAAGATCTTCCACACCCTAAAAAGGGTGGTATGACCACATGGGATGGAATTCACAGATTACAATCCATTTACAGTATCCACCCATTTGATGGAGTACAAATTCTGATGATCATGCTAGGTACTCGTGTAATTTCAACCCTTAGAAATGAAGTAGAAGTTGCCCTTGGAGACGATTTGCAAAATTTAGAAGCTGCTTGGCTAGCAGTCAAGAGTTGGCTATTAAAATTTCGCCCCCTGAGGACCAATTGGTCTAAGATCACATCTTGCATTCAAAATAATAATGAAGGTATTCAGGATTTTGAGGAAAGATTTTTTACATACTTGGATGGAATATTCAGGGATGACACTCGACCAGGAAAATGACACATGGGATGCAAGCACTTTAAGTCCATTAAAAACGGCTTTTATAGCCGGTGTTAAACCTGAAGTTTCTGCTGCCTTGAATTTGGGTTTTACCAGCTTGGGCCACAGCTGGCACATACCGAGACATAGTTGACCGATGCATTCAGATAGATCGTGGTTTGCACAATCAGGCAACTTTTAACACTGCAGCTGCACAAATGCAGCCTATTGCTCAAATCCAGCCCATGTTACCTGATGCTCCAGCGGGGGCTGTTGCAGCACCTGCAGGAATATCAGCAGTAGCTACAATTTCACCACCAACGCCAGGGCAAACATGTACCCTTGCTCCATTAAAATCATGTAAGAAAATACCACAATGTCTTTTCTGTGGTAGAGTAGGACACTGGGTGGCAAAATGCTATCAAAAACAACGGATGGATTCGAGAGATGATAATGAAGTAGACAATGTTCACTACAATAAATTTCCACTTCGTGGTCAACCATGTAACACGTACCAACAAGACACACCCAGTATGGCTTCTGGTCAGCATCACTGGCTAAGCAACTACAACCATGGTTTGCTTTCACAGTTAATCAGCAACAGTATCACAATAGCCCAACTGTTTACCACATGGCTTTACAGAATCATCTCAGGCAACTGCCTGTTCGGCCTTCCACCATTATCCAATATGAAGATGATGTTCTGATAACCTCCATCAATAAAGATGATCATGACAAAGACTTAAGGGTGGTCTTGAACCACCTCAGTATTAATAGTCACAAAGCTAGCTTTCACAAAGCACAAATTGCCCAGAAAGATGTTTACTTGAGACAGAAAATTTCCAAACGAAAAAGGGAACTTACTCAGAACAGAAGGGCTGCCATCAAAGCAGCTAAAGAACCCTCAAAGTATCACTAAAAAATTGCCAAGAACTGTCAACTTAAGAAAACTCATTATTCTGAACGTTGCTTTATTAATTTAAAGAAATTAACATATCTTGTTAGCTGTGTTTCCTTTAACAAAATCGACAAATTCATCTACAGAAAATCAAGATACAGCACAAGATTGGTTCAGTTATATATTTAATAAGTTATTGTATTTGATATTTTAAAATAAATGTTTAAAATTAGCCTGGAAATTAAAACTTCAAACAATGTGGAAGCTGGTTTTTAAAAAAAAAAAACAACAACTTTGATTAAAAGCAAATCTATATTCCAAAAGAACAGATCGTTCACTGACATTCGATAACGGGAATTTGGCAGCAATCCAACTTTTATTCCCAGTCCATTTGAGTGACAAATATTTTTTTTTAAGTTTAGAGATGCGAGTGGCATCATTCCAAGCTATACGCCTCTTTTTGTCTCTGCAAGAAAATTAACCCTTTCAACAAGCTTTTGTGTATAATCCAGAAGATGTCAAAGACTTGACATCAATTTTGATAATCATTTTACCATTTATTACGAGATCATATGTTCAACTTTTATTGTATAATCATTTTATTTGTATACATGAAATTATTATTAATTGTTTATTGCTGAATTATGTAATCATGATATCAATTTTCAATCAGTATATCAATGTTAAGATCTGTAAAATGATTAACCGTAGTATTACAAAATCGAATGGCACCTGACTATGTGCTAGCTGAAAAAGGTGGCACCTGCACCCTGATTGGTGCAGAGTGTTGCACTTTCATTCCCAATAACTTTAAAGAAGTTAAAGATTTGGCATTACATATCCAAAAAGAAATCAAAAAACTTGATACACCCCAATTTATCTCTCTCTGGGATAAAATTGCGGGTGGCTTGGACACACTGGAATGTCCACAATAAGAATAATCTTATTCTCCTGTGTAGCTGTATTCATCATTTACATAACATACTAATGTGCTAAGTGCATAAAAAAACTATTCGCTAAACGCAGGGGACCAACTATCAGAATGATTCAAACTAACCCAACTGCACCCCCAATTGATGAACTTGAGCTGAAATACTATTATTGAAATGTTACTGATCAATCAACTATTTGACTGTATTATTAACATATTGTATAATTTATTAATACTGAATCAGTAGGATCACATTTGATTAATTTATTAATTATAATACTTATTTTGAAATGCCTGTTGACTGTATTAACATATTGTATAATTTATTAATACAGAATCAGTAGGATCAAATTTGATTAATTTATTAATTATAATAATTATTTTGAAAATGCCTGTTGCAATGCTCAGTGTCCATTCTATTGTTTAAAACTGCAATGACAATATGAATGAGTTATTCTTTGCGCTTTTACCTATCCTATCGCATTAATGATGTATTTTATCTTATGGTGATATATCTCACTTAATTTTTCGATTTATCAAAGGGCCGACTGTAGAAGCCAGGTATTTCGAATACAACTCGTATAGGTAAAAGATAGCTGTTTAAGCATAAATATTAAGCCCCAGTTTTAAATACTCATTTAAAAATGAGAATTTCAGCACCCATAAATTCAGGTCTTCAATAGATACATGAAACAGCATAAAATTCCATCATAGATTAAAACAGCACAGTTGCAAGATGATTTGACACTGCTTGTGCTAATTGTCAAGGACAAGGGCTGAGTTCCATGGCAACGAGGTGGCAGGAGTCCAGTGCAGCTTGTAGAGCATTGAATCAAATATATATTTTACTCAATCAATCTCGATATGAAGTCTCCATTGTTACATTAGCCAAGCTAGCTTAAAACCAGTTTACTGCTGGTAAAGATTAGCAGAATATCGCATTCCATAACATGCAGACATGAAACAATTAAAAGCTAATGTTGCACATTGAAGATGGACGGCTTGCCATCAAATCAAATGTGTTTGTGTCTAACCCAAACCAATTAGGATTATATTGGGGTGTGATTAGATGACTTAAGACAGATATGAAAGTGTTTAACTGAAAAGTTTCCGCCCGCCATTTTAGTCTTTTTTCGGGGTGTTAGTCTGTGTCAGTGATGTAGTCTGTCAGTGTGTTAGTCTGTCGGTCTGTCCTTAATTGTCTGTCCTTAATAATCTGTCCTTAATAGTTTGTCTTTAGTTTTCTTTAATTTTGGGGGTTCTGTCTTTGATTCTGTCAGTCTGTTAGTCTGTTTCGTACTTTGAGTTTGAGTTTAGTTGAAGATTATCTCTCTCTCTCTCTTCATGTTTCATTTCCAGACTTTGACCTTTTAAAAGTTACTTTCGTGCTGTCTGCCTAAGCAAAGAAAGATAATGTCTGTAATTCTCTGAAAGCTTCAAATTGTCTACGAATTGCCTTTTAAATGACTTTCAAATTGTAATCAATAGAAGACAAAATAAAAGAATTCCTTTTGGCACCTGAGAAGTTTTAACTGCAAATTTCTGCTCAGTCCCAGTAATCGCAAAGTGCTACTGGTAACCGAATAGTAGAAATAATATAAATTCCTTCAACTTTACACAGTCAAATAATACTAGGAATCCATCAACTTGGCATAGCCCAGAAATATTACAGATCTTTCAACTTGTCGTAGTGCGCCAAGACTTTAATTCATCAACTAAGCTTCCCCCAACTTGGCGTAGTTCGGCAGGTTAAGATCCTTCAATTAAAGATTCCAACAGGTTCCCCACGGTAGGCTACTGCAGAAAATACAGAGGCATGGGATTCAGGGAGATTTAGCAGTTTGGATCAGAAATTGGCTAGCTGGAAGAAGACAAAGGGTGGTGGTTGATGGGAAGTGTTCAGACTGGAGTCCAGTTACTAGTGGTGTACCACAAGGATCTGTTTTGGGGCCACTGTTGTTTGTCATTTTTATAAATGACCTGGAGGGCGTAGAAGGATTGGTGAGTAAATTTGCGGATGACACTAAAGTCGGTGGAGCTGTGGACAGTGCGGAAGGATGTTACAAGGTACAGAGGGACATAGATAAGCTGCAGCGCTGGGCTGAGAGGTGGCAAATGGAGTTTAATGCAGAAAAGCGTGAGGTGATTCATTTTGGAAGGAATAACAGGAAGACTGAGTACTGGGCTAATGGTAAGATTCTTGGCAGTGTGGATGAGCAGAGAGATCTCGGTGTCCATGTACATAGATCCCTGAAAATTGCCACCCAGGTTGAGAGGGTTGTTAAGAAGGCGTACGGTGTGTTAGCTTTTATTGGTAGAGGGATTGAGTTTCGGAGTCATGAGGTCATGTTGCAACTGTACAAAACTCTGGTGCGGCCGCATTTGGAGTATTGCGTGCAATTCTGGTCGCTGCATTATAGGAAGGATGTGGAAGCATTGGAAAGGGTGCAGAGGAGATTTACCAGAATGTTGCCTGGTATGGAGGGAAGATCTTATGAGGAAAGGCTGAGGGACTTGAGGCTGTTTTCGTTAGAGAGAAGAAGGTTAAGAGGTGACTTAATTGAGGCATACAAGATGATCAGAGGATTGGATAGGGTGGACAGTGGGAGCCTTTTTCCTCGGATGGTAATGTCTAGCACGAGGGGACACAGCTTTAAATTGAGGGGAGATAGATATAAGACAGATGTCAGAGGTAGGTTCTTTACTCCGAGAGTAGTAAGGGCGTGGAATGCCCTGCCTGCAACAGTAGTGGACTCGCCAACACTAAGGGCATTCAAATGGTCATTGGATAGACATATGGATGATAAGGGAATAGTGTAGAAGAGCTTTCGAGTGGTTTCACAGGTCGGCACAATATCGAGGATCGAAGGGCCTGTACTGCGCTGTAATGTTCTATGTTCTGTGTTCTACAGTAGCTCAGAATTTGAGGATTTCACAACAATTCCTCAAAAAACATAATTCCTAAGAATTCAGCAACATCATTGAAAATGGCGAACAAAACACCAATACATTTAATACCAAATGTGATGGCCTCATTTAATTCTTTGAATTCAATTACTGGTCACAGTCACATAGTTTCACCACCATCAGGTGCACCAACCTGTACCGCAGATATGACCCGACTGGCAGCCCCGGTCCAGGCACAAACATGGGGCGCGATTCTCCCAACGGGAGTCTAAGTGCCGACGCCGGAGTGAAAACCGGAGTGTTTCACTCCGGCGTCAGCGCCCGCTCCCAGCCCCCTATTCACCCACCCCCGGGGGGCTAGGAGAGGCGTCGAGTATTTTACGCGCGCTGGGCCTTGGCGCTGTGCAAATGACATCACCCGCGCTTGCGCGGGTTGGCCGGCGCCATCGGAGGCCTCCCCCGGTGCAGGAACACCCCTCCCCCGCCACAGGCCCCCCCCCCCAGCGTTCCCGCGCAGTTCCCACCGGCAGCGACCAGGTGTGGCCAGCGCCAGCGGGAACCTGTCGTGTTGGGCCGGCCGCTCAGCCCATCGGGCCGGAGAATCACCGCTAGGCGAGCGGCGATTCTCCGAGCGGCCAGGCATGATTCCCGCGGCGCTGGTTTGGGGGTGTGGGTGGGTGGGAGAATCGCGTGCAGGTGTCGGGGCGGTGTGGCGGGACTCGCGCGGTGCCCCGGCGATTCTCCCACCTGTCGTGGGGGGGGGGGGGAAGAATTCCGCCCATGGTTCCACACTGCTGACAGCCCAGTTGAAAATAAAAACAGTCCTGTACAAACACCCAAAATGGACGTATCTTCTACCACACAGAAAAACCACATTGATGATGTCTCAACACCCTCATACATACTACAAAAATAAAAAATTGTTATTAGTTCCAAAAAATCCACACTGGCCATAGGGGACTCCAATCTCTCCAAAATTAACAGTTGCCCAGTCCCCAACATCCAATTCGACTGTTTCCCTAGAGCCAAATTTATCCATATTATATTCATTTTAAATAAACTAAAACATTATCCCAAAATAGAGAGGATAATATTTTCAATTGGTATTTTTAACCGGACACAGAGAGCTACTACTGCGATTAAACAACTCCAAATACTATTAAAAGTAGCAAAAGAGAAATTCCCCAAAACAGAAATCTTCATCACTGAATTTAATTACAGCCAGTCTCCCCAAAAAACAAATGGAGACAATTGTCGCCCAAATCAATTCATCAGGAGTAAAATGTTCATCCCAAGTATACCAAATGAGCTTTTCAGAGTGTCACATAACAACATACATTGGACAAGTGACACTGCCATTGCAATCCTAAACAACTGGATAAAATAACATACAACCAGAAAACAAACAACAATTAAATTATTTTTAACCCTAACCTGACCCAGGGACTAGCCCTCAGTCCCCTGATGGTTTTTGTGGTTCCGACCCTATCCCAAACCTCAATGACTCCTACCTTTGTCCTAATTTAGTTTAACCCCTTATTTAATATATCTCTACAGTTTAGTTGGCTTAATGCTAAAAAAAAAATGTCAAATTTTAATTTTTTGTTTTGAATTTTTAACCTATTACTTTCCATGGGATATACATAGTTTTCCAGGGTGGCAATATAGCACAAAGGTATAGGAGGCTTTTACGGTAACCATTGGCAAAGACAGTTGTAACAAGCGGTTTTCTGCAGCTGCTGATTGGCAGTTTGCCAGCAGGTTCCAGACACAATCAGGAGCCACTGGCGTTGTCAAGTTCTCCACAATTTGAGACATTTCTCAGAACAGCTTTGCTATTTTTGACTTTTTTGAGGTAAAACCATTTCAATAATTGAATATTTTTTCATAGTTGTAAGATTTACTAATCACGTAATTTGATTTTTTATAAGGATTTTTTTAATTTGGAAATTGGTGCTGCACACTTAGTGAGAGGAAGGCTCTTAGTGGACGAAAAACAGTCCCCTGAGGAGCAGTATTGTCTACGAAACATGTAGGGACCAATGTTTGCCTAAGAAACAGGTTTTAGTAGCCCACATAAAGAACTGTACTCTCTACTTTGATGCAGATAGCACATTTTTAAATTCTGTCGTTTTTTAATGTTAAAAAAAACTTGGAACATTTACAAAGGACGATTCCCATCGCTAAACAATCGAGGGTTAGTCTACCATCCGATTCAAAATTTCAATAGGACAACTCTTCAGGTAGCATTTTTCAATTCAAATATTTTTAATAAAACTAAAAATAAAGTCTAAAACAAAAAATGATTCCTTCCGCCAGACAGTCGAGTGTTAGACTACCATCTGATCCAAAATTTCAACAGGACCACTTTCCAGGTATGTCACAATTTGTTAGAGAAAAACTCCTCTTTGATCATCTTATATTTATTAATTTGTTTCTTAAAGTTCCTTTACAGTCTCACATCTGATTGATCTCAGGCTCTCTATCTTTATCACATTAAAATAATTTAAAGTGTAATAATAATTGCATTAATATTTTGATATATTTTTTAAAACAAATCATTTTTCATTTATCTTTCTCAAAAAATTGTTCTGATTTTAGATTGCATTCATTCTCGGTTTTTTCAAAAATAATTTATAGGTAATTATTACTCACATATAAAACGTTTAAAATTATATAAGAATTTAATTTTTTCTGTTTTCTTTTAAGGATGAATACCACCAGTCTTCCTACTGAAGAAAATATTGGTTCAACAACCAAAATTATATATAAAATGCTACAATCTATGCATCATCTTACAATAATAGGAGATATCCCCAAAAGTATCAAAAAATTGTCAAAAACATTAATTAATTCAATCCGACCCACAGGAGTCACCCCTGAAATAAGTACAAAATTGATGACTAATGCAAACAATTGGGCCCAAAATACTCAAATAATTCTAATGGACCATTATATAACAAATTTAAAAATAATACTTAATAAATTTAGAAAGAATTGATAATAAGGATAGATCACAAGAAGCATTCTGCACAGCAAAAAGATGGTACAAGAAAAACTTTAAGGAAAATGCTAAATTCGATATAATTTTTTTTAAAAACTTCATTTTCAACTCAAAAATAAATGTATCACCCAAGGATACTGACATCATTGATTCACCTAAGACACAGGACATGGATTCAGATTTCCATCATACAATGCCTCGTCACAACAACAGGATTTCACCCTCACCAGTAGTTCCAACTTGTACCGCATATCTCAACCCCGCATATCTCAACCCATTAACAGCTCCGGTCCAGGCACAATCATGGGTCGACACAATTGATAGCCCAATTGAAAAGAAAATCAATGCTACACAAACACCAAAAAAAGGACTTTACCCACTACCACAAATAACACAACCACAGATATCTCATACATATTAAAAGTGGCTTAGTCCCAAAAAAATCCATTCTAATCATAGGAGACTCCAATCTGTCCACAATTAAGAGTTGTCCAATCCCTAACATTCAATTTGACAGTTTTCCCCGAGCTAAATTCATCCACATTACTTCCATTCTAAATAAATTAAAATTCCACCCATAGTAAACACAATTATATTTTCAATTGGCATTTTAACCGTACGCAGAGCTACCACTGCAATCAAACAATTACAAATTCTTTTAAAAGTAGCCACACAAAAATTCCCCAAAACTAAAATCTTTATCACGGAAATTAATTATAGCCAGAGTCTTCCAAAAAAACAAATACAATTATCACCCTCAAAGAATTTATTAGAAAAAAATGTTTTATCCCACGTATATCAAATGTGGTGAATGTATTCACCATAATATAAATTGTCTGTATCGTACAGTGGCCTCTGGCCAGGGAATGGTAATATGATCTCCTTCCACGTATTGTTATGGAACCCTGGTGGGCTCTGCCTCTGGCTCCGCTCCCCCCTCCCCCGGGGAGGTATATAGACCTGCCGCCTGTGGGCGGTGCTCATTGTTACAGCAGTCACAGGCAGGAAAGTTCTTGGCTAATAAAGCCTATGTTCACTCGTTCTCATCGTCTTGTAGTGAATTGATGGTACCTCAATTTATTATCCAAAGACATCACGATGGAAGCCGCTCTGAAGCCTGATGAACTCGTCGCACGAGCAGCAGAAGCTAAAGAAATCTTCACCCACTGGCTCCACTGTTTTGAGGCCTACCTCGACTCCTCTGAAACGCCTCCGTCCGACGCCCGCAAGCTGTGCCTCCCCCACGCCCGGGTGAGCCACCGAATCTCGGGTATGATTGAGGACGCAGTCACACACGAAGCGGCGGTCGCGATTCTAAAGAGACATTTTGTGAAGCCCGAGAACGAAGTGTTCGCGCGGCTCCTCCTCACTGCCCGCCGTCAATGCGCCGGGGAATCGCTGGACGAGTATCTAGAGAACCTGACACTACTCGCCTGCAACTGCAACTACAGGGATGTGAAGGCCGATGGGCACATGAAGCTGATGATCCGGGACACCTACGTGGCTGGGGTCCGGTCGAACTACGTTCGGCAGCGACTGCTGGAAAACGGGGCCACTGATCTACAGGACACGGTAAAACTAACCACCTCATAGATCATTACTAGGGGGCATAGGTTTAAGGTGCGAGGGGCAAGGTTTAGAGGAGATGTACGAGGCAAGTTTTTTTACACAGAGGGTAGTGGGTGCCTGGAACTCGCTGGCAGAGGAGGTGGTGGAAGCAGGGACGATAGTGACATTTAAGGGGCATCTTGACAAATACATGAATAGGAATAGAGGGATATGGACCCAGGAAGTGTAGAAGATTGTAGTTTAGTCAGGCAGCATGGTCGGCATGGGCTTGTAGGGCCGAAGGGCCTGTTCCTGTGCTGTACTTTTCTTTGTTCTTTGTTCTATTTACACAATAACAAAACAAGCCTGCAAAAAGAACCACTTAATCTCGACAATACAATAGTTAACATATCAAACACATTCAAACTCACCACCATACAAGAAAAGATTTTAAATAAAGGTTTAACCTTCGTCCCAGTACAAAAGCCAGACAATACACAAATTCAAATAGATCTTGAAAGATTTTACAGAAGAATTAAAATTCTGAGTTTCTTTGAATACTCAACATCAGAGGATGAACAACCCTTCCTACCCCAATCGGATTGGAACCCACCGGAACAGAAAATCGACCCGAAAATGCAAAGTTTTATCCAAAACATTAACTCAGACATTACAAAGATCAAACAAGTAAACGATAAACAAAACTTAACAAGAATAGAGGCAAGCAATCATGCAGCTTAAATCTAACTCAAGATATCATTATAAAACTAGCAAAGGGAATAATATTATTATTATGAATCGGCAACAATACCTTTTTGAAGCTTATCGGCAACTCAACAACACTAAATATTATACTAAATTACCAGCACCAATATACCACCAAACATATGAGCAGATCACAGACTTGTTAGTACAATTATACAATTTACACTGTATTACTGAGAAACAAATGGACTATTTTAAACAATTTCAACCTTTACCACGAATATTTTACCTCCTCCCAAAAATACATAAAAATCCGGAAACATGGACTGTACCACATAAAATTCCCCCAGGTAGACCCACAGTTTCAGACTGTGGGAGCGAGTCCTATTGGATTGCGGAATACATTGACTCATTTTTAAATCCCTTAGCCCCAAAACATCCGAGTTACATTAAAGACACACATCATTTCATTGAAATTGTTAGATCCCTAACTATCACTTCTAACACAATACTATTCACCATGGACGTCGATAACCTCTACACCAACATTGAGACGGATAGAGGAATTGAGGCGGTGAGAAATATTTTCAAGAAATAGTGGCAACCTGACAGACCGGATGCAATCCTTGTTCAACTATTACACTTCGGACTGACAACAAATGACTTTCAATTTAATAACAAACATTATCTACAGATTAAGGGTACAGCAATGGGCAAAAAATCTGCACCGGTTTATGCCAATATCTACATGGCCGAATGGGAAGAAACTGTCTTCAAAAAGTGCCCCAAGACACCATGATGCTGCTGCAGATATCTAGATGATATGTGGGGCATTTGGACACACACACAACTGGAATTTGACCAATTTGTACATATCCTGAACAATCATCACCCATCTATTAAAATCAAAGTCATTACACATGAACACACAATTGATGTTTTGGACACCACTGTATATAAAGGCAAATGGTGAATACAAATTAGCTCCTAACGTTTTCTTTAAACCGACAGACACTCACGCACTTCTGCACACGAACAACCATCACCCGAAACACGTTTTTCGGGGCCTCATCAAATCGCCATTGACAAGGTTCCACCGCATTTGCTCAGAAAACTCAGATTTTGAGACTGCAGTACATACTTTATTTACAGCTTTACAACATAGAGGATACACAAAAAGATTTCTTAGATATTTTAAGTCAAACTTTCTCGCAGAATTACATAATCCCTCCAGCAATAAAACTTTGTCCTCAAAAATACCTTTTGTAATACAGTACAACAGTAAAACCACACAAATAAATAAACTCATCAAAAAACATTTGAGAAATTTAAACAGGACATTGTTCCATTAGCCCATTGGGATATAGTCTCTGCCGACAAGAGAAGCAAGAACCTAAAAGACCTTTAGGTCAAGAGCAAACTACCCTTGGAAAAGACCTACAATTGTGGACGTGCCAACTGCACAAGCTGTAAATATTTTAAAATCACATCTATAATTCACAATCCCAGAGTAGGAAAAGTACCTCAATAAAACAAAAAATAACATGCCAACATAAAAATTTGGTCTATGCTATACGGTGTAAAAGGTGTGATATTTTGTACATCGGCGAAACAGACTGACAGGACATTGCAGTGAGATCCGTACTTAGAAAATACATCAATTAATTAACATACATTTTGTAGAGCTTGGCCTTGATGCATTACAAATTATAGGCTAAGAAGCAAATAGCAAATGGTCAACTCCACAAAGAAAAAGACGTGAAAGACATTGGATTCTAAATCTTAGAACAAAGTCCCCGAACAGTCTAAATGAAAATTGAACAGAATTTTCAAACATGAATACATATTCCCTTGATAACAACGCTTATTCAGTCTTTCATCATACCCTGACCCCGAGTCTCGACCTTAACCTTAAACCCTGACCCCGGCCCTTGATCCCCACCCGAAAACCTTGGGCCTTGAGCTTTGTATCTTGGACCTCACCCTAATCTTAACCCTAACTAGGGTATAGTAAACACAAATCTATCCCTAAACCACCACCCCCACCCCAATCCCCCCCAAAAAAACCTGGTCGCTTGAAGTTGTAGCCCCAGGTAAGGGACAGGGAACAAAAACAAGGTAAATTATGATCTTTTCATAACACCAAAATATATGTTCATATGTATGTTATATGACATACGCAAACCCTAACCCCAATACAACAATAACTTATACATCACCTATCCACACCCTAAAACACAACCCTAAGTCCCTGGAGGGGTAGATTTATCCAGACTCGAACCCTAAATTACAACAACCTTTACATCACCTATCCACACCCTAAAATCTAACCCGAAGCCCCTTGAGGGATACATTTATCCAGACACTGAGCCTAACCCTGGATTACAACAACCTTTACATTACCTATCCACACCCTAAGACCTGACCCTAACCCACCCGAACCTGACCATAATCACCCGAACCATAACCCTAACCTAACCTAACCCCAATTCTTGGCTAACCCTAACCGTAATTTCTTCCCTCATCCTAAAATTACTACAACTTTTACATCACCTATCCACACCCTAAAACCTAACCCCAAGTCCCTTGAGGGGAACATTTATTCGGATCCTAACCTGGCGCTTCAATTACAACTTTTAGACCATCAATTCACACCCTACACCCTAACCCCAAGTCCCTTAATGGGAACTGTGGTAGTATCAGGTATTGCGGTACCCAAGAGGCTGATGTCCATTGGTTAGACCCAGGAGTCTACCATTGGCAGTTGTACGTAGCTCCGCCTGTCAAACGGTGCCGTCCCAGCAGCCTTCACTTTCTGTATCAAAGCTGCTGGGGAACAAGGTCTAGTAGATTAAAGCCTTCGGTTATGAAATCACTTCATCTTGAGTGTAATTGATCGCGCATCAATTTAATCTACTAGACTTAAGCTGGCAGGATGGATCTCCGAATCAAACCGGAGTGCCTTCAACTCAGCCCCCACGCGGAGAACTCGGCTGCAATATTTAAACGCTGGCTGGCGTGCTTTAACGGCTACCTCGAGACGGCCGGAGGCACCCCCACTGGACAGAAAATGCATCTCCTGCGCTCAAAGGTCAGCCCTGGGATCTACCCACTTATCGAGGAGGCGGAGAACTATGATGCCGCGATCGAACTGCTAGAAGGACATTATATCCGTCCTGTAAATCAGGTCTACGCACGTCACCTGCTTGCAACTAGACGGCAATGCCCCAGGGAATCGTTGGAAGATTTCTACCGGGCGCTACTGGTGCTGGGCTGAAACTGTGGCTGCCCGCACGTTTTGGGGGGCGAGCACACGGAACTTTAAATCAGAGATGCTTTCGTATCAGGTATGAGCTCCTCAGATATCCGCCAAAGACTTCTAGAAAGGGACACCCTGGGACTTAGAGAGGCACGGGCCCTGGCAGGGTCCATGGACGTTGCCTACAAAAACGCGCAGTCCTATGCGCCCGACCACGCGACGGCCCCCTGGGCTGCGTAGCACCCTGCAGACCTTCTCCCTGACCCCGCAGGCCTGCACTACGAGACGGCCCGCTATCGCCGCCGGGCCCCGGTTTCTTCTGCGGGCAGGCGAATCATCCCCGCCCGCACTGCCCGGCCCACACCGCCACCTGCAAAGGGTGCGGCAAGAAGGCCACTTTGTGGGGGTCTACTTGGCCCGCGCCGTGGTCGCGGTCTCCAGCGACCCCAGAGTGCCGCGGCAACCCCCCTTCAGGCCCCGACCGGCCAGCGCTCACCGCCACCCCCCTATCCTAGGGCCACGTGCGACCCACGGGCGCGGCCATCTTGCCCCCCGGACACCACGCTGGACAGGTGGGCGCCGCCATTTTGTCCATTGCCGCCGCCATCTTGTTCATCCACGGACACCATGTGCGACCCATGGGTGACGCCATCTTGGATGGGGCCCCAGGTCCCCAGCACGGCCGACTACAGGCTGCCCGATCAGAACTCGCAACTGCTTCATCTGGCCTCGGTGACACTGGACCAAAGTCGACCCCGGACACTCGCAACAGCTACAACGACGGACTTCATCAGCGGCCATGAGACGTCTTGCCTGATTGACTCTGGGAACACGGAAAGCTTTGTTCACCCCGACACGGAGCTGTTCACTTGTAACCCACCCTGTAAACCAAAGGATCTCCCTGGCCTCCGGGTCACACTAGGTGGAGATAAAGGGGTTCTGCCTCGCAAACCTCACTGTCCAAGGCAGGAAATTCGACAATTTCCGCCTGTATGTCCTGCCGCACCTCTGCGCGGCTACCCTCCTGGGGCTGGACTTCCAATGCCATTTGCAAAGCCTGACCTTTAAATTCGGCGGCCCTATACCTCCCCTTACTGTCTGCGGCCTCGCGACCCTTATGGTCGACCCGCCTTCCCTGTTTGCGAACCTCACCCCGGATTGCAAACCCATTCGCCATCCCCTGCCCAGACATGACCACAACCACCGTCATCAAGGCCCTCCAGGGTATCTTTACACTGTTCGGTTTCCCCGCGTACATACACAGTGATAGGGGGTCCTCCTTTATGAGCGACGAACTGCGTCAATTCCTGCTCAGCAAGGGCATCCTACAGACCAGGAATCTCCCAGTTTCCCGCTGGCAAGAAGTCCTCCCGATGGCCCTCCACGCCATCCGGTCGCTGCTCTGTACAACCACAAATCAGACACCTCATGAACGTCTCCTTGTTTTCCCCAGGATGTCCTCCTCCGGGACCTCGCTCCCAACCTGGCTAGCGACACCCGGACCCATCCTGCTTCAGAAGCACGTGAGGGTCCACCTGCTGCACGCTAACCCCCAGTACGCCTACGTGGCATTCCCTGACGGCCGGCAAGATACAGTCTCCCTTCGGGACCTGGCGCCCGCCGGAACCCCACACGCACCCGAACCATTACCCCCACCACTCCTGCCTAGGCCCGCCCACCCACCAATGCCCCCTACAGGCACCCCCCCCCCGCGTGTCAACAGTTTGCCCCAACAGCGCCGCCTAGGGTTGACGAAGCTGCCAGGGAGGCCAAAACCATGGTCCCGGAGTCGCAACCACCGGGACGCCCACCAGAATCACCACCGAAGCACAGACGCTCCAAAAGGACGACCAGGCCACCCGATCGACTGATTGCTTCACTGTGAACACTTTGTAAATATCCTCGACACCACGGTACCTCCATACCTGGTCATACCATGCTAAAGGCGACTGTTACCACTGGCCACCACCCCGGCCGGACTCTTTTTTAACAGGGGGTGAATGTGGTAGTACCAGGTATTGCGGTACCCAAGAGGCTGATGACCATTGGTTAGACCCAGGAGTCTACCATTGGCTGTTGTACGTAGCTCCGCCCTGACAGGCGGAGTATAAGAAACGGTGCCGTCCCAGCAGCCTTCACTTTCTGTATCGAAGCTGCTGGGGAACAAGTTCTAGTAGATTAAAGCCTTCGGTTATGAAATCACTTCGTCTTGAGTGTAATTGATCGCGTTTCAAAACATTTTCCAGGACCATACCCCTAAATATTAACCACTGTCTAACCCTCAGAAACCCACAACACTACAACTTAACCCGAGCTCACTACTATCCCATATTAGAAAAAAAATTATCTGAAGTGAATAAATTAACAGATATATCTGTATGAACGGCAATGTGTGGAGTGAACTGGTGCAAGGAACGCTTACTTGGTGCTACTTAACCCCATAAAGGGTGATCTCCTCGCTGCAAAACCTTCCCAGCTACACGTTCGGACATTGAATCTGTTCAAAAATTCAAATAACTTAATAAATATTTTAACTTAATAAACTATATATGTTTTTTCACTTGGGATGTTAGTTAATAAATTTTTTTAATTTTAAAACCCTAACCCAACAACTTCTACATTTTTTTAATGCACCATCCTCCCAACCTTCTCCTTAATACAACTACAATCTAATCTTTGCTTCGAACTTTCTACTTTCCATTTGTCTCAAATTTCCAAAATACGTGTTTAGTTTCGCGAAAAGAGATGACGTAAAATCCTATGCGGAAAAGAAAGTTGAACGTGCGCCAGTTAAAGTGGCAGACGCTCCGGCACTGTATCCCTCATTGGGTGCAGACGGAAAGGGGAATCCCTCATCTGTCCGCAACCCTATAATTTCTCATCTTCTACTTCCTTCCCTTCTTAAATTGGGGTGTTACATTAGCCATTTCCTTGTCCTCTGTGAGGCCCTTCACTACAGTGATCCCTGAAGGATCATCACCAATGGCTCCACAACCTCTGCAGTTATCTCCTTTGGTACCCTGCAGTGTACTCAATCCAGTCTGGGTGATTTATCCACCTTCAGACCTTTCAGCTTCCCCAGCACCTTCTCCTTAGTGATGGCCACTACACTCACCTCTGCCCCCGACTTTCTTTCCCCCACTCCCAGTTTTCCCTTTCCTCTGTTGAACTGCCCTCCTGCCCCTGGATTTGGAGCATCTTGTGAAGGCACTGCTAGAAGTTCCGCTCCAGTGCTTTTGAGCTGCCTGCTCCAGGTTTTTCGTGATTCTAAAGCCTTTAGAGGGTAGAGTGAGGGATAGCCAACAGCTCATGGAAAGCAATGGCATGCATGGTTTTATCAGCGCTGCCAATACAATTGATGACCTAAGCAGTCAATGGCCCACCCCACTGAGAGCAAAGTGTGGAGGGGAACTCATCAAGGACAGACAGTCAGTCAGTGCTCACTGGAGGGAACATTCTGAAGAATCCCTCGACCGAGACTCTGTCTTTGACTTCAACGTCCTCAAGTCAATTCCTCAGTATCCTGTCCCCGTGGTACCCAGTGAGTGAAAAAGCCATTCAACAGCTGGAAAACACCACGGCCTCTGGAGCAGAATGAATCCCTGCTGAAATTCTAAAGCATGGCAGGGTTACACTCCTGGCATAGCTACACAATCTCATATTCCTCACCTGGGAAGAAGGATGCATGCCGGGGATCTCAGACACTGTGACTGTATTGAAGTCAGACAAGTCAGGTCAGATTGTGGTAATTACACAGGGGACTCGCTGCTGTCTGCCAGAGAAGATCATTGCCAGGGCAGCACGGTGGCGCATTGGTTAGCATTGCTGCCTCATGGCACCGGGGTCCCAGAATCGATCCAGGCTCTGGGTCACTGTCCATGAAGAGTTTGGACATTCTCCTTGTGTTTGCGTGGGTTTCGCCCCCACAACCACAAAGAAGTGCCGGTTAGGTGGATTGGCCACGCTAAATTGCCCCTTAAATTGGAAAAAATGAATTGTGTACACGAAATCTATTTTTTAAAAAAGAGATCATTGCCAGGATCCTCCTCAATGATCTCATCTTAGCGGCAAAGAGTCACAGTTAGGTTTTCTCACTTCGTGAGGCACCAAAGACATTCTACAATATGTGACAAAATCAAGCAAAATACAAGGAACAGCACCAATCACAGGTCTTTTCCTTTTTTTAAATAAATTTAGAGTACCCAATTCTTTTTTTTTTCCAACTGAGGGGCAATTTAGCGTGGCAAATCCACCTACCCTGCATATCTTTGGGTTGTGGGGGTGAAACCCACGCAGACATGGGGAGAATGTGCAAACTCCACACGGACAGTGACCCAGGGCCGGGATGCGAACCTGGGTCCTCAGCGCAGCAGTCCCAGTGCTAACCGCTGTGCCACATGCTGCCCCTCACAGGTCTTTTCTGACATCACAAAAACACTTCACAATGTCAAAGTGATCTTTCATTCAGTATGTTCCTCAAATGTGGCTGTCCTCAGAACTTGTCCACCATCCTCCACCACGATGACACACAAGCCATATTCTCATCAATGGAAACACCCCAGACACTATCTCAATGAAGACTGGGATCAGACAAGACTGTGTCACTGCAGAAACCCTCTCCCCCTTCACGGTAGCACAGTGGTTAGCATTGTTGCTTCACAGCACCAGGGACCTTGGGTCACTGTCTGTGCGGAGTCTGCACGTTCTCCCCGTGTCTGTCTGGGTCTCCCACAAGTCCCAAAAGACGTGAGGTGAATTGTAAATTGAATTGGACATTCATTATTATTCTGATTTTCCCTCAATTTACCCCAACAGGCGCTGGAGTGTGGCAATTGGGGGATTTTCACAGTAACTTGATTGCAGTGTTACATAGAAGATACATAGAAGATAGCAGCAGGAGGAGGCCTTTTGGCCCTTCAAGCTTGAAAGTTACTTGAAATGAAATGGATGAAAATGAAAATCGTTTATTGTCACAAGTAGGCTTCAAATGAAGTTACTGTGAAAAGCCCCTAGTCGCCACATTCCGGTGCCTGTTCGGGGTGGCTGGTACGGGATTTGACCCGTGCTGCTGGCCTGCCTTGGTCTGCAAGGTTACTTAATGAAAGCTTACTTGTGACACCAATAAAGGTTATTATCCCACCTCCAACAAATTACCCATGGGTGTGGAGATAATCGACAGGACAGGAAACGAACACCACCTTCAAAACAAAAACAGAATCGGTTCAACCGCAAACATTGAGCTCCAGTTTGCAGATGCCTGATCTGTTTGTTAAATCCATCCATCTCCCTTGATTCTATAACCATTAATACTTTCATGTCACAAACTTCTATCAATCTCAGTTTTTATAGTTTCTGTTGACTGAATCTGAACAGAATTCCAGATTTCACTATATTTTGTGAAGTGATTTCTGACATTGCTGCTGAACAGCCCAGTCTCAGTTAAACAAATAATTATTGATTTGGACATTTAAATGGTGACAATTATATTACTCTGAACTGGTAATGTAACACAATTTCAAAACCATAATAATAATTTGAGTAAAACACTGCAGAAGCTGGAAATGTGAAGTGAAAACACAAAGTTGTGGAAATCCTCAGCAGGTTTGGCAGCTTCTGTGAAGAGAGAGAAAGAGAGTTAACATTTCCAATGCAACCTGATTCTTCTTCAGAACGGAGTGTTTGCAGCATTGTGATTTCATTTGCCAAACATACTGAATGTGAACTTTGTGGTTCTTACAGATATCTGGCTGTAAATCTGATTTCAGACCTTCCTCTGAACACTTTTCAACCTCAGCTCCAGCTCATTGTCCTTCACTAAAGACCCGGGTAGAAAGTCCCGCCACAAGATGGCGGCGGCCGCTGGGTGATGTCACCGGGGAGGAAGTCCCGCCCACTACCTCGAAGTCCCGCCCACTCCCTCTTCCCGTACTAAGATGGCCGCCCAAGCGCACTGCTCCAAGAACAAAAGACCCGACTTCCATTCCCAATATGGCGGCGTTCGCCGGTTGATCCGGGGCCTGTCACCGGGGAGGAAGTCCCGCCCACCCCGTCTTCCCTAACCAAGATGGCTATCCCAGCGCTCCGCGCCAAGAAAAGACCCGACTTCCATTCCCAAGATGGTGGTGGTCGCCGGTTGACCCGCGCCTGTCACAGTGGAGGAAGCCCTGCCCACTCCCTCTTCCCATACTAAGATGGCCGCCCCAGCGCTCCGCTCCAAGAACAAAAGACCCGACGCCCTTTCCCAAGATGGCGACCGGTTGCAGGGAAAATCCAGACCCGGATTACTTTCTTCCGATCGGCGTCAATCACTCCCCAGCCATTATGAGTTGGAGCAGACACAGTGCGGGTGTGAAGCTGGACTCAGGCGGGTGAGTAGAGGCCCCAAACCCCCCCAATAAGACCCATTGATTTGTTGTCAGTCTGCAGCCAGGAGCTGGAGAACTGAACCCAGGCAGAGGAGAGGGAGGGAGAAAACTGGGAGTGGAGGAAAGAAATGGTGCAGATGGTGAGATGGGTTTGGATTTCAGCCCAGGGAGAGTGTGTGGGACTGGGATTTACAGCTTTGGGGGAACAAGAGAGGAAAAAATGTTCCAGAGAAACTAGAATTGTCTGTTCAGAATTGCTATCCTGGACTTACAGTGATGACTTTTATAAACTCCTTTTACAGGATATTGGAAGTGGAGAATTGGCTGACAGAAAATTCAAACCAAACATCAAGGTCTGACAGAGTCACTCAATTTTTTTAAGCTGAATATCATCGGTATTTGAATGTGGAAGGAGTACTGTTTGTCTCAGGAAAAAGATAATGTTGTGGAGGAGAATGCTGAGACCCAGGCTATTAGAATAGATGGCATGGAGGTACGTAGAGAAGAGGTGTTGGCAATTCTGGACAGGCTGAAAATAGAGAAGTCCCCGGGGCCCGACGGGATTTATCCTAGGATTCTCTGGGAAGCCAGGGAAGAGATTGCTGAGCCTTTGGCTTTGATTTTTATGTCATCATTGGCTACAGGAATAGTGCCAGAGGACTGGAGGATAGCAAATGTGGTCCCTTTGTTCAAAAAGGGGAGCAGAGACAACCCCGGCAACTATAGACCGGTGAGCCTCACGTCTGTAGTGGGTAAAGTCTTGGAGGGGATTATAAGAGACAAGATTTATAATCATCTAGATAGGAATAATATGATCAGGGATAGTCAGCATGGCTTTGTGAAGGGTAGGTCATGCCTCACAAACCTTATCGAGTTCTTTGAGAAGGTGACTGAACAGGTAGACGAGGGTAGATGTGGTGTATATGGATTTCAGTAAAGCGTTTGATAAGGTTCCCCACTGTAGGCTATTGCAGAAAATACGGAGGCTGGGGATTGAGGGTGAGTTAGAGATGTGGATCAGAAATTGGCTAGCTGAAAGAAGACAGAGTGTGGTGGTTGATGGGAAATGTTCAGAATGGAGTTCAGTTACAAGTGGTGTACCACAAGGATCTGTTCTGGGGCCGTTGCTGTTTGTCATTTTTATCAATGACCTAGAGGAAGGCGCAGAAGGGTGGGTGAGTAAATTTGCAGACAACACTAAAGTCGGTGGTGTTGTCGACAGTGTGGAAGGATGGAGCAGGTTACAGAGGGACATAGATAAGCTGCAGAGCTGGGCTGAGAGATGGCAAATGGAGTTTAATGTAGAGAAGTGTGAGGTGATTCACTTTGGAAGGAATAACAGGAATGCGGAATATTTGGCTAATGGTAAAGTTCTTGGAAGTGTGGATGAGCAGAGGGATCTAGGCGTCCATGTACATAGATCCCTGAAAGTTGCCACCCAGGTTGATAGGGTTGTGAAGAAGGCCTATGGAGTGTTGGCCTTTATTGGTAGAGGGATTGAGTTCCGGAGTCAGGAGGTCATGTTGCAGCTGTACAAAACTCTGGTACGGCCGCATTTGGAGTATTGCGTACAGTTCTGGTCACCGCATTATAGGAAGGACGTGGAGGCTTTGGAGCGGGTGCAGAGGAGATTTACCGTGATGTTGCCTGGTATGGAGGGAAAATCTTATGAGGAAAGGCTGATGGACTTGAGGTTGTTTTCGTTGGAGAGAAGGTTAAGAGGAGACTTAATAGAGGCATACAAAATGATCAGGGGGTTAGCTAGGGTGGACAGTGAGAGCCTTCTCCCGTGGATGGAAATGGCTGGCACGAGGGAACATAGCTTTAAACTGAGGGGTAATAGATATAGGACAGAGGTCAGAGGTAGGTTCTTTACGCAAAGAGTGGTGAGGCCGTGGAATGCCCTACCTGCAACGGTAGTGAACTCGCCAACATTGAGGGCATTTAAAAGTTTATTGGATAAGCATATGGATGATAATGGCATAGTGTAGGTTAGATGGCTTTTGTTTCGGTGCAACATCGTGGGCCGAAGGGCCTGTACTGCGCTGTATCGTTCCATGTTCTATGTCTGTTCTGTTTGTTGGAAAAGATTTCAAACATCAGTGTAACTGGAAAAGCACAGAGACACACATACACAGTGAGTGTTCCAGTAAACTGAGTGTAGAAAGAGCTTTAAGCAGTTACACAGACAGAAAAACCATCACACCATTTACAGCGGAGAGAAACCCTACACGTGTTCTGTGTGGGCGAGAGTTCTATATAACTAACATAATTTTCGAGCTTTTACTCGATACTCGTCCTATGAAGGCAAGCATGCCATATGCTTTCTTTACCACCATTTCCACCTGTGCTGCCACTTTTAAGAATCTGTGGACCTACATGCCCAGATCTCTCGGTGTTTCTGCTCCTGATGGTTCTGCCATTTATTTTATAGGTCCCACCTGAATTGGATCTACCAAACTGCATCACCTTGCATTTGTCCGGGTTAAATTTTATCTGCCATTTCTCTAGCTAATTTTGCAGCCTATCTCTGCAGTTCTATTCTCTGACAATCTTCATCACTATCCGCAACTCCTGCAATCTTAGTATCATCCGCAAACTTGCTAATCAGACCCGCTATGTTTTCTTCCAAGTCGTTTATATATATATTACAAAGAGCAGAGGTCCCAGTACTGATCCCTGTGGAACACCACTAGTTACAGACCTCCATTCGGAAAAACACCCTTCTGCTGCTACTCTCTATGGCCAAACCAGTTCTGGATCCATCCAGCTAGTTCACCCCGACCCCATGTGATCTATGTTTTTGCACCAGCCTGTCATGAGGGACCTTATCAAATGCTTTACTAAAGTCCATGTAGACTTCCCTCGTCAATCATTTTTGTCACCTCAAAAAACCCAATTAAATTAGTGAGACATGATCTCCCTCGCACAAAACCATGCTGTCTGTCGCTAATAAAACCATTCGCATCCAAATGTGCATTGATCCTATCTCTGAGAATCTTTTCCAACAATTTCACTATCACTGAAGTCCAGCTCACTGGCCCATAATTACCCGGATTATCCTTGCAACTCTTCTTAAATAACGGTACAACATTGGCTATCCTCCAATCCTCTAGGATCTCACCAGTGACCAATGAGGACACAAAGATTTATGTTCGAGACCCAGCGATTTCATCTCTTATGTCCCTCAGTAATCTGGGATAGATGCCATCTGGCCATGGGGATTTGTCTACTTTAATGCTTTTTTAAAAAAAAAGATATTTTATTGAAAATGTTTGGCCAAACATCACCGTACATTGTGTATCCTTTACACAGTAATATAACAGTACAAATAACAATGGCCTGTTTTATAGACAAAAAATAAATAATATATAACAAAAACTAAAACTAAATGGCAACTGCCTTGTCTCAGATAAACACTCTCCAAAAATATGATTTAACGGTCCAATATACAATTATCTATAACAACAACCGATACATATTATACATATATATTAACAACCCTGAGAGTCCTTCTGGTTCCTCCCCCCCCCTCTCTTTCCCCCCCCCCTCCCCCTCTCTTCCCCCCCTCCCCCTCTCTTCCCCCCTCTCCCTCTCTTCCCCCCTCTCCCTCTCTTTCCCCCCCCCCTCTCTTCCCCCCCCTCCCCCTCTCTTCCCCCTCCCCCTCTCTTCCCCCCCTCCCCCTCTCTTCCCCCCCCTCCCCCTCTCTTCCCCCCCCTCCCCCTCTCTTCCCCCCCCTCCCCCTCTCTTCCCCCCTCCCCCTCTCTTCCCCCCTCCCCCTCTCTTCCCCCCCTCCCCCTCTCTTCCCCCTCTCTTCCCCCCCTCCCCCTCTCTTCCCCCCCCTCCCCCTCTCTTCCCCCCTCCTCCCCCTCTCTTTCCCCCCCCTCCCCCTCTCTTTCCCCCCCCTCTCCCTCTCTTTCTCCCCCCCCCCCCCACCGGGCTGCTGCTGCTGTCTTCTTCTTTTCCATTCCCTCTATCTTTCTGTGAGGTATTCGACGAACGGTTGCCACCGCCTGGTGAACCCTTGAGCCGATCCCCTTAGGACGAACTTAATCCTTTCCAGCTTTATAAACCCTGCCATGTCATTTAGCCAGGTCTCCACACCCGGGGGCTTGGCTTCCTTCCACATCAACAGTATCCTGCGCCGGGCTACTAGGGACGCAAAGCCCAAAACATCGGCCTCTCTCGCCTCCTGCACTCCCGGCTCTTCTGCAACCCCAAATATAGCCAACCCCCAGCTTGGTTCGACCTGGACCCCCACTACTTTCGAAAGCACCTTTGTCACCCCCACCCAAAACCCCTGTAGTGCCGGACATGACCAGAACATGTGGGTGTGATTCGCTGGGCTTCTCGAGCATCTCGCACACCTATCGTCTACCCCCAAAAATTTACTGAGCCGTGCTCCAGTCATATGCGCCCTGTGTAACACCTTAAATTGTATCAGGCTTAGCCTGGCACACGAGGACGATGAGTTTACCCTACGTAGGGCATCAGCCCACAGCCCCTCCTCAATCTCCTCCCCCAGCTCTTCTTCCCATTTCCCTTTCAGCTCATCTACCATAATCTCCCCCTCATCCCTCATTTCCCTATATATGTCTGATACCTTACCATCCCCCACCCATGTCTTTGAGATCACTCTGTCCTGCACCTCCTGCGTCGGGAGCTGCGGGAATTCCCTCACCTGTTGCCTCGCAAAAGCCCTCAGTTGCATATACCGGAATGCATTCCCTTGGGGCAACACATATTTCTCGGTCAGCGCTCCCAGACTTGCAAACTTCCCATCCACAAACAGATCTTTCAATTGTGTTACTCCTGCTCTTTGCCATATTCCAAATCCCCCATCCATTCTCCCTGGAGCAAACCTATGATTATTTCTTATCGGGGACCCCATCAAGGCTCCTGTCTTTCCCCTATGTCATCTCCACTGTCCCCAAATTTTCAAAGTAGCCACCACCACCGGTGAGAGCGGCAATGGGGCCGTCACCATAGCTTGTAGGCTAGTCCCCCTACAGGACGCCCTCTCCAATCTCTTCCACGCTGCTCTCTCCTCTTCTCCCATCCACTTACTCACCATTGAGATATTGGCGGCCCAGTAGTACTCACTTAGGCTCGGTAGTGCCAGCCCCCCCCCCTATCCCTACTACGCTGTAAAAATCCCTTCCTCACTCTCTGGGTCTTCCCGGCCCACACAAAACTCATGATACTCTTTTCAATCCTTTTGAAAAAAGCCTTTGTGATCACCACCGGGAGGCACTGAAACACAAAAAGGAATCTCGGGAGGACTACCATTTTAACCGCCTGCACCCTCCCTGCCAATGACAGGGATACCATGTCCCATCTCTTGAAGTCCTCCTCCATCTGTTCCACCAACCGCGTTAAATTTAACCTATGCAATGTGCCCCAATTCTTGGCTATCTGGATCCCCAAGTAACGAAAGTCCCTTGTTACCTTCCTCAGCGGTAAGTCGTCTATTTCTCTGCTCTGCTCCCCTGGATGCACCACAAACAACTCACTTTTCCCCATGTTCAGTTTATATCCTGAGAATTCTCCAAACTCACGAAGTGTCCGCATTATCTCTGGCATCCCCTCCGCCAGGTCCGCTACATATAGCAGCAAATCGTCCGCATACAGAGATACCCGGTGTTCTTCTCCTCCTCTGAGTACTCCCCTCCACTTCCTGGAACCCCTCAATGCTATTGCCAGAGGCTCAATCGCCAGCGCAAACAATAATGGGGACAGAGGGCATCCCTGCCTTGTCCCTCTATGGAGCCGAAAGTATGCAGATCCCCGTCCATTCGTGACCACACTCGCCATCGGGGCCCTATACAACAGCTGTACCCATCTAACATACTCATCTCCAAAACCAAATCTCCTCAGCACCTCCCACAAATAATCCCACTCCACTCTATCAAATGCTTTCTCGGCATCCATCGCCACCACTATCTCCGCTTCCCCCTCTGGTGGGGGCATCATCATTACCCCTAGCAGCCTCCGTATATTCGTATTCAGCTGTCTCCCCATCACAAACCCAGTTTGGTCCTTGTGGACCACCCCCGGGACACAATCCTCTATCCTCATTGCCATTACCTTAGCCAGAATCTTAGCGTCTACATTTAGGAGGAAAATAGGTTTATAGGACCCGCATTGCAGCGGGTCTTTTTCCTTCTTTAGGAGAAGCGATATCGTTGCCTCAGACATAGTCGGGGGCAGCTGTCCCCTTTCCTTTGCCTCATTAAAGGTCCTCATCAGTAGCGGGGCGAGCAAGTCCACATATTTCCTATAAAATTCAACTGGAAATCCATCCGGTCCCGGAGCCTTCCCCGCCTGCATGCTCCTCATTCCTTTCACTACTTCCTCTATTTCGATCTGTGCTCCCAGTCCCACCCTCTCCTGCTCCTCCACCTTAGGAAATTCCAGCCGGTCCAGAAAGCCCATCATTCTCTCCCTCCCATCCGGGGGTTGAGCTTCGTATAATCTTTTATAGAATGCCTTGAACACTCCATTCACTCTCTCCGCTCCCCGCTCCATCTCTCCTTCCTCATCCCTCACTCCCCCTATTTCCCTCGCTGCTCCCCTTTTCCTCAATTGGTGGGCCAGCAACTTGCTCGCCTTCTCCCCATATTCGTACTGTACACCCTGTGCCTTCCTCCACTGTGCCTCTGCAGTACCCGTTGTCAGCAAGTCAAATTCTACGTGTAACCTTTGCCTTTCCCTGTACAGTCCCTCCTCCGGTGCCTCCGCATATTGCCTGTCCACCCTCAGAAGTTCTTGCAGCAACCGCTCCCGTTCCCTACTCTCCTGCTTTCCTTTATGTGCCCTTATTGATATCAGCTCCCCTCTAACCACTGCCTTCAGCGCCTCCCAGACCACTCCCACCTGGACCTCCGCATTATCATTGAGTTCCAAGTACTTTTCAATGCACCCCCTCACCCTTAGACACACCCCCTCATCTGCCATTCGTCCCATGTCCATTCTCCAGGGTGGGCGCCCTTCTGTTTCCTCCCCTATCTCCAAGTCCACCCAATGTGGAGCGTGATCCGAAATGGCTATAGCCATATACTCCGTTCCCCTCACCTTCGGGATCAACGCCCTTCCCAAAACAAAAAAGTCTATTCGCGAATAGACTTTGTGGACATAGGAGAAAAACGAAAACTCCTTACTCCTAGGTCTGCTAAATCTCCACGGGTCTACTCCTCCCATCTGCTCCATAAAATCTTTAAGCACCTTAGCTGCTGCCGACCTCCTTCCAGTCCTGGACCTCGACCTGTCCAGCCCTGGTTCCAGCACCATATTGAAATCTCCCCCCATTACCAACTTTCCCACCTCTAGGTCCGGGATGCGTCCTAGCATACGCCTCATAAAATTGGCATCATCCCAGTTCGGGGCATATACGTTTACCAAAACCACCGTCTCCCCCTGCAGTTTGCCACTCACCATCACGTATCTGCCCCCGCTATCCGCCACTATAGTCTTTGCCTCAAACATTACCCGCTTCCCCACTAATATAGCCACCCCCCTGTTTTTCGCATCTAGCCCCGAATGAAACACCTGCCCCACCCATCCTTTGCGTAGTCTAACCTGGTCTATCAGTTTCAAGTGCGTCTCCTGTAACATAACCACGTCTGCCTTAAGTTTCTTCAGGTGTGCGAGTGCCCGTTCAGCCCTCTCACATTCCACGTGATCAGCCGGGTTAGGGGGCTTTTTACCCCCCCCCCCTCGTCGATTAGCAATCCCCTTTTTCCAGCTCCTCACCCGGTTCCCACGCAGCTGTGTCCCCCCCAGGCGGTGCACCCCCCCGCCCACCCCACCCCATGCCAGCTCCCCCCTCTCCCCAGCAGCAGCAACCCAATAACCCCCCCCCCCCCCCCCCGCTAGATCCTCCACTAGCGTAGTTACACCCCCATGTTGCTCCCAGAAGTCAGCAAACTCTGGCCGACCTCGGCTTCCCCCCGTGACCTCGGCTCGCACCATGCGACGCCCCCTCCTTCCTGCTTCCCTATTCCCGCCATGATTATCCTAGCGCGGGAACTAAGCCTGCGCTTCCCCCTTGGCCCCGCCCCCAATGGCCAACGCCCCATCTCCTCCACCTCCCCTCCTCCCCCCATCACCACCTGTGGAAGAGAGAAAAGTTACCACATCGCAGGAGTAATGACATAAAACTCCTCTTTCCCCCCTTTTTACCCCCCTCTTCGCCCCCCATACTCGCCCCACCACTTTGTTTCAAACGTTCTTTTTTAATATCCCGCTCATTCCAATTTTTCTTCTACAATAAAAGTCCACGCCTCATCCGCCGTCTCAAAGTAGTGGTGCCTCCCTTGATATGTGACCCATATATGGTTGCAGCATTCCGAATTTTATCTTCTTTTTGTGAAGCACCGCCTTGGCCCGATTAAAGCTCACCCTCCTTCTCGCCACCTCCGCACTCCAGTCTTGGTATACACGGATCACCGTGTTCTCCCACTTACTGCTCCGAGTTTTCTTTGCCCATCTAAGGACCATCTCTCTATCCTTAAAATGGAGGAATCTCACCACTATGGCTCTAGGAATTTCTCCTGCTCTCGGTCCTCGCGCCATCACTCGGTATGCTCCCTCCACCTCCAGCGAACCCGCCGGGGCCTCCGCTCCCATTAACGAGTGCAGCATCGTGCTCACATATGCCCCGACGTCCGCTCCCTCCGCACCTTCAGGAAGACCAAGAATCCTTAAGTTATTCCTCCTCGCGTTGTTCTCCAGCACCTCCAGTCTTTCCACACATCGTTTATGGTGTGCCTCGTGCATCTCCGTCTTCACCACCAGGCCCTGTATGTCGTCCTCATTCTCGGCAGCCTTTGCCTTCACGACCTGAAGCTCCCGCTCCTGGGTCTTTTGATCATCCTTTAGCCCTTCGATCGCCTGTAATATCGGGGCCAACAGCTCCTTCTTCATTTCCTTTTTAAGTTCTTCCACACAACATTTCAAGAACTCTTGTTGTTCAGGGCCCCATGTTAAACTACCACCTTCCGACGCCATCTTGGTTTTTGCTTGCCTTACTTGCCGCTGCTCTAGAGGATCCACCGCAATCTGGCCACTTTCCCCTCCTTTTTCCATCGGTATCCAGGGGGATTCCCTTCTGGTTTACCGCACAGTGTTTTTAGCCGTTAAAATTGCCGTTGGGGCTCCTATCAAGAGCCCAAAGGTCCGTTCCACCGGGAGCTGCCGAAACGTGCGACTTAGCTGGTCATCGCCGCACCCGGAAGTCCACTTTAATGCTTTTTAACATACGTAACACTTCCTCAATCATAATAACGACCTGTTCTAAAGTGTTTACACATCTCTGAGACACCACCAATCAGCATGTCCCTCTCCTTTGTGAATACCGATGCAAAATACTCATTAAGGACCACACCTACTTCCTCTGGTTCTACACATAATTTCCCTCCTTTGTCCTTGAGTGGACCAACTCTTTCTCTACCTACCCTCTTGTTCCTAATATATGTATAAATGCCTTGGGATTCTCCTTAATCCTATCTGCCAAGGACATTTGGTGACCCCTTTTTCCCCTCCTAACTCCCTGCTTGAGCTCTTTTCTACTTTCCTTGTATTCCTCAAGTGCTTCATCTGTTTTTAGTTGCCTTTACCTCACATATGCATTTTTTTCATTTTGACAAGATTCTCAATTTCCCTGGTCATCCATGGTTCCCGAATCGTGGGCGGGATTCTCCACTCCCGCGCCGAAGTGCCCACGCCCTCGTGAACGGCGTCGAGGTTCACGCCGGCGCGAAACGGCCCTTATCCAGACCGATTCAGGGCCCGATAATGGGCTAGGAGCGGGGCCGCGTCATCTACACGCGCCAGGTCTTGTCATCGCGTAAAGGCGGCACCGCATACCTGACGCGGCCGGCGCCGCATAACTGGCGTCACCCGCGCATGCGTGGTTGCCGTCCTCCCCGAGTCCGCCCCGCAAGACGATGGCGGACGGATCTTGTGGGACTGCGGAAGGAAGGAGGTTCTCCTTCAGAGAGGATGGCCCGACAATCAGTGGGCACCGATCGCAGGCCACCCCACATTTGAGGTACCCCCGGTGCAGGATCCACCCACCCCCCGCAGGCCGCCGCCCCCCCCTCCCCACCCCCCCTCCTCACCCCCCAGCATTCCTGCGCTGTTCCCTACGGCAGCGACCAGGTGTGGACGGCGCCGCGGGGAACCCGCCGTTTTGGGCTGGCCACTCGGCCCATCCGGGCCTAAGAATAGCAGGGGTGCCGGAGAATCGCCATTTTGGGTGTCTCGGGCGATTCTGCGGCCCACGGAACTCAACGGGGCCGTTCCCGCCACTTGGGAGAATCGTGGGAGGGCGACGGACCGGTGTCGCGGGAAATTTTGGCGGCCCAGGCGATTCTCCCAACCGGCGCGGGAGTGGAGAATCGCGCCCCCTGCCTTTCCTGTCCTTCATTTTTACCGGCACATGCCTGTCCTGCACTCCCATCTACTGCTCCTTAAGAGACTCACACATGTCAAATGTGGATTTTCCCCTCAAACAGCCTCTCCCAAACAACAGCATCCAAATCCTGCCTAATCTGGTTGTAGTTAGGCTGATCCCAATTTAGCACCTTAACCCGAGGACAGCACTCATCCTTTTCCCTGAATATCCGAAAGCTTACGGAATTGTGGTCACTGTTCGCCACATGTTCTCCCACTACAACTTTGATGACATGGCCAGGCTCGATCCCTAGTACTAGGTCCAATACAGCCCCCTCTCCAGTCGGACTACCCACATATTGCTCCAAAAAACCATCTTGGACACACTTAACAAATTCCTCACCATCCAGACCCCTCGCCCTAACGGATCTCCACTCACTATCAGGAAAATTAAAGGCTCGTGGGAGGGAGGGAAGCAGCAGAGGCGGCTGATCGGATTTACTCAATCTCAGTCACAAAGAAGCAACACAAGCTCCTCACACTTTTTGTTGGAGGTGAGGATGGAAGAGACAGGGGAGAGCGGGAGTACTTCAAAAGGAACTAACCTGTGTCAGAGATATTAAAACGTTTCAGCACTCTGCGTATTTCACACAAATCTAATTTATTTGACTTTTAGCCAGAATATTAGCCCCCTGTAAATGGGCTGGAGTTTGTTATCAGCAGAAAGAGACCCAAATGAACATGGTTCAGTCCTGAATGTAAGGAACAGCAAAATCCAATCACCGTGGTTACTTGTGGCCTCGTTGGTGTCTTAGCAGGTGGGATGAAGTGGTGAATCCCTTCCCACACTTGGAGCAGGCGAATGGCCTCTCCCCAGTGTGAATTCGCTGGTGTACAGTGAGCTGAGATGAATGTCTGAATCCAGTCCGCAGTGAGAGCACCTGAACGGTCCCTCGTCAGTGTGAACACGTTGATGGCTCATCAGTTCCCCAGAACTTTTATAGCACTTCCCGCAGTCTGGACATTGAAACGGTCTCTCATCAGTGTGAACTCGTTGGTGCTTCTGCAGGTTGGATGACTGAGTGAATGCCTTCCCACACTTGGCGCAGGTGAACGGCCTCTCCCCAGTGTGAATTCGCTGGTGACTCAGCAGGTGGGATGACTTAGTGAATCCCATCCCACACTTGGAGCAGGTGAATGGTCTCTCCCCAGTGTGAACTCGCTGGTGTGCGGACAGAGTGGATGACTCAGTGAATCCCTTCCCAAACTGTGAGCAGGTGAATGGTCTCTCCCCAATGTGAACTCGCTGCTGTGTGGACAGAGTGGATGACTCAGTGAATCCTTTCTCACACTGTGAGCAGGTGAATGGTCTCTGCCCAGTGTGACTGCGTTGATGAGTTTCCAGCTGGGATGGGGCAGTGAATCCTTTCCCACAGTCCCCACATTTCCATTGTTTCTCCTCAGTGCGACTGCATTTGTGGCTTGTGAGACCTGATGATTGACTGTATCCTCGTCCACACACACAACACGTGTACGGTTTCCCCGCACTGTGAACGATGCTTTTTCCTTCCATGTTCAAAGTACGATGATATTCAGGAGATGATAAATTGAGGACTCTGTCAGATCCTGATGTGATGCTTGGTTTGAGTTTCCGGACTTTGAATCTTCCCCTTCGAACACCCTGTGAAACTGATTTAAAACAGAAAATTGGGAATGAGAGAGAACCCACAAAACACAAAGGCAGGTTGTGAAATTGAGCTGAATGAATCTGGTCATTTGTGGGGACGGCTCTGGGAAAAAGTGACCATGAAAACTGCTGGATTGTTATAAGAACCCAACTGGCCTCTTTGGGAGGAGAGAGATAGATTGTGGTCTGAAGCTTTTTAAGTTACATCAATTCAAATGTCTGTTTAGCACAGGGCTAAATCGCTGGCTTTGAAAGCAGACTAAGGCAGGCCAGCACGGTTCAATTCCCATACCAGCCTCCTCGAACAGGCGCCGGAATGTGGCGACTAGGGGCTTTACACAGTAACTTCATTTGAAGCCTACTTGTGACAATAAGCGATTTTCATTTCATTTTATTCATTCATTCATTTCATCTTGAGTTTCATAAACAGTAACCAAAGAGAAAATGCTAGAAAACCTCAGCAGGTCTGGCAGCATCTATAGGGAGAGAAAAGAGCTAACTTTTCGAGTCTGCTGACCCTTTGTTAGCTCTTTTCTCTCCCAACAGATCCTGCCAGACCTGCTGAGGTTTTCCAGCATTTTCTCTTGGTTTCAGATTCCAGCATCCGCAGTAATTTGCTTTTACTCATAAACAGTAATCTTGATACCAAAACGTTGCTTCTGGTGGCACGGTGGTTAGCACTGCTGCCTCACAGCGCCAGGGACCCGGGTTCGATTCCGGCCTTGGTGACTGTCTGTGTGGAGTTTGCAATTTCTCCCCGTGTCTGCGTTGCTTTCCACCCAGTGCTCAGGATTTCTCCATCAGTCCAAAGAAGGGCAAGTTTGGTGGATTGGCCTTGATAAATTGCCCCTTAGTGTCCAGGGATGTGCAGGTTAGGTGGGGCTATGGGGTTACAGGGACAGGGGTGTGGGCCTAGGCAGGGTGCCCTTTCAGAGAATCAGTGCAGCCTCGATGGGCCAAATGGCCTTCTGCACTGTAGGAATTCTATGGTTCTAATTCTATTCTATGAATCTTTATAAAGCTCTGGTCACCACTCTTCAGGAAGAATGTGAAGGTTCTTGGAGAAGGTGCAGAGGAGATTTACCAGAATGGTTCCAGCAAAGGAGGTTGAGGGGAGATTTGATTCAGGGACACAAGATTATGCCAGATTTCCATCGGGTGGACAAAGAAACTCTGTTTCCATTCACTGATCGTACAAGCAGCCGGGACACAGATTTAAAGTTTTGGGTAAAACCTGGATTGAACGATATAAGATCCTGAGGGGTCTTGACAGGGTGGATGTGGAGAGGATGTTTCTCTTGTGGGAGAATCTAGAACGAGGGCATCCATTTCAGATGGAGATGAGGATTTTTTATTCTCTTGAGGGTTGTAAGACTTTGGAAATCACGTCCTTAAAAGGCAGCGGAAGCAGAGTCCTTGGATATTTTTAAGGCAGAGCTGGATAGATTCTTGATGAGCAAGGAAGTGAAAGGTTATCGGGGTTGTGGTAATACCAGGTATTGCAGTACCTGAGAGAGGAATGACCATTGGCTAGACCGCGGGGTCTACCATTGGGCAATGTACATAGCCCCGCCCTGAGAGGCGGGGTATAAGAACAGATGCCGTCCCAGCAGCCTCCATTTCTGTAACATCGCTGCTGGGTACAGTTCTATCTGATTAAAGCTGAATCGATATGACTCCTCGTGGTCTCAAGTGTATTGATTGTGCATCAATTTAATCAGATAAGTACTTTTGAAGGATGGACCTCCGCATCAAGCCGGCGTGCCTTCAGCTCAGCCCGCACGCAGAAAACTCTGCCGCGATTTTTAAGCATTGGCTGGCATGCTTCCAGAGCTACCTCGATACGGCTGCCGACACCCCCACGGAAAGGCAGAAGATACACCTCCTACGCTCGTGGTTCAGCCCGGCGATCTACCCCCTGATCGAAGGGGCAGCGAACTATGATAAAGCCATGGAACTGCTGGAAGGACATTACATTCGTCCACTGAACCAGGTAGCGTGCATCAGGGGTAGACAGGTATGTGGAGTTAAAGTGAGAGTTTGGTGAGTGAGGGAGTTCGGTGAGGAGGGAGCAAGGTGCTCCTTTCATTTAATTTCCGACATTTCCTCAAAAAGTGTGAAGGGAGCTGGGAGTTTACAGAGAGAGCAGCTGCCTGGGAGCAGCGTCGGAGGGCAGAGTTCCAGTTGGTTCACAGGGCAGCGACATTCCAGAAGATAACAGTTGTTTGATTTTGGGTTTTTAATTTTTTTAAATTATTTTATTCGTGTTTGTTTTGTTTTTTGGGGGCAGCAAGCTATCTTTGTATCGTTTAGCAGAATCACCAATTTTAGAGGCTTCACTTGAGAGAGTAGCAGCAGTGTATATGTATTTTATTTTTAAGGGCCTAACGCATGTTTAATCTTTTTTTTCCCCTTTAAATCTCTTTGGGAATTCAGATCAGAGGGGATGGAAGCTAGGGCAGTTGTTTGCTCCTCCTGTAGGATGTGGGTGGTGAGGGACACCGGTACACCTGCGGTAAGTGCATCCAACTCCAGCTCCTCAGAGACTGCGTTAGGGAACTGGAGCTGGATGAACTTTGGATCGTCCGGGAGGCAGAGTGGGTGATAGAGAGGAGTTACAGGGAGGTAGCCACACCCAAGGTGCAGGACAAGAGTAGCTGGGTTACAGTCAGGGGAAGGAAAAGGAACGGGCAGACAATGCAGGGATCCCTCGTGCGTTCAAAACAAGTATAACGTTTTGGATGCTACCAGGGGAGGCCCTAGCAGCCAGGTCTCTGCCTCTGAGCCCACCTCTGTGGCTCAGAAGGGAAGGGGGAGAATAGAAAAGCAATAGTGGTAGGAGACTCAATGGTTAGGGGAACTGATAGGAGGTTCTGTGGTCACGAACGAGACTCCCGGAAGGTATGTTGCCTCCCGGGTGCCAGGGCCAGGGATATCTTGGATCGAGTCTACAGGATTCTTAAGGGGGAGGGGTAGCAACCAGAAGTCGTGGTGCACATAGGCACCAATGACATAGCTGAGAAAAGGGATGAGGATTTAAAAAGTGATTTTAGGGAGTTAGGTTGACAGCTAAAGAGCAGGACAAGCAGAGTAGTGATCTCAGGATTGCTACTGGTGCCATGTGCAAGTGAGGCAAGGAACAGAGAGCGAGTGCAGCTGAACACGTGGCTACAAGGCTGGTGCAGGAGGGAAGGCTTCAGATATGTGGATCACTGGAATAGCTTCTGGGGAAGGTGGGACTTGTGCATGAAGGACGGATTGCACATAAACTGTCTTGGGTGGGTGGTTTTCTGGAGCTGTTCAGGAGGATTTAAACTAGTTTGGCAGGGGGATGGGAACCAGAGCTATGGATCAGAGGACAGGGTAGCTGTTGAACAGGCAGAAATCGTATGCAGCGAGTCGGTGAGGAAGGATAGACAGTTGATAGGGCAAAGTTGCACTCAGCGGAATGGGTCAAAGTGCGTCTGTTTCAATGTAAGGAGTGTCAGGAATAAGGGAGATGAACTTAGAGCGTTGATCGGCGATGTTGTGGCCATTACGGAAACATTACTGCAGCAGATCTTGGAAAGGTGCAGAAGTAACAGAGTTGTTGTCATGGGTGACTTCAACTTCCCTAATATTGACTGGAACCTCCTTAGTGCAAATGGTTTGGATGGAGCAGATTTTGTCAGGTATGTACAGGAAGGATTCCTGACTCAATATGTAGATAGGCCGACTAGGGGGGGGGGGCATATTGGACTTGGTGCTCGGCAACGAACCAGGCCAGGTGTCAGATGTCTCGGTGGGACAGCATTTTGGTGACAGTGACCACAACTCCTTGACCTTTACCATAGTCATAGAGAGGGATAGGAACAGACAATATGGGAAGGTATTTAATTGGGGGAGGGGAAATTATACAGCTATTAGACAGGAGCTGAGGAGCATAAAGTGGGAACAATTGTCCTTGGGGAAATGCACAACAGTAATGTGGGGGATGTTTAAGGAGCACTTGCTGCGAGTGCTGAATAGTTTTGTCCCAGTGAGACGAGGAAGGAATGGTAAGATGAAGGAGCCTTGGATGACAAGAGAAGTTTGCACTGAGTGCTGAATTTGGTGCATTTGAGTGCTATAGTGAGCGTTTGGTGACTGAGGGAGTATAAGGCTTCATTTTTATCTAAAGTCTAGACTTTCTTTTCTTTAGTTAATTAACTTAAAAGTTGCTGTTTGGTTTAGAAGAAGGTGAATTTTCAATCAGCTATAAACAAAGCTTCTACTTGTAGGCACTTGCAGCTGGAGCTTGTTAATTAGTTAATTGGATTAGGCCAGTTTTCAGAGGCTAGATTCACAGTATAAAAGTGATCCCCTACAGTGCAGACTTTGTTTGCACTGAGTGCTGAATTTGGTGCATTTGAGTGCTATCGTGAGAGTTTGGTGACTGAGGGAGTGCTGAATTTGGTGCATTTGAGTGCTATAGTGAGAGTTTGGTGACTGAGGGAGTGCTGAATTTGGTGCATTTGAGTGCTATAGTGAGAGTTTGGTGACAGAGAGTTAGGTGAGGAGGAAGTAAGGTGCTCCTTTCATTTTGTTTCCTACATTTCCGTAAAGAGTGAGAAGAGAGCCAGCAGTTTCCAGAGAGTGGAGCTGACTGGGAGCAGAGTCGGAGGGCGGAGATCCAATTGGTCCACAGGGCAGCTATATTCTGTCAGGTAAGAGGGGATGGAGGCTAGGCCAGTTGCATGCTCCTCCTGTAGGATGTGGGTGGTGAGGGATACCACCGGTGTCCCCGCTGACTATACCTGCGGGAAGTGCACCCAACTCCAGCTCCTCAAAGACCAAGTTAGGGAACTGGACCTGAAGCTGGATGAACTTTGGATCATCCGGGAGGCAGAGGGGGTGATAGAGAAGAGCTACAGGTAGGTAACCACACCCAAGGTACAGGACATCAATAGCTGGGTTACAGTCAGGGGAAATAAAAAACAGGCAGACAGTGCAGGGATCCCTCATGGCCGTTCCCCTTCAAAACAAGTATACCGTTTTGGATGCTGTTGGGGGGGATGACCTACCAGGGGAAGGCCCTAGCGCCAGGTCTCTGGCACTGAGTCTGGCTCTGGGGCTCAGAAGGGAAGGGGGGAGAATAGAACAGCAATAGTTGTAGGAGATTCAATGGTTAGGGGAATAGATAGGAGATTCTGTGGTCGCGAGCGAGACTCCCGGAAGGTATGTTGCCTCCCGGGGGCCAGGGATGTCTCGGATCGTGTCTTCAGGATCCTTAAGGGGGAGCGGGAGCAGCCAGAAGTCGTGGTGCACATTGGTACCAACGACGTAGGTAGGAAAAGGGGTGTGGAGGTAATAAATGAGTTTAGGGAGTTAGGCTGGAAGTTAAAAGCCAGGACAGACAGAGTTGTCATCTCTGGTTTGTTGCCGGTGCCACGTGATAGCGAGGCTAGGAATAGGGAGAGAGTGCAGCTGAACACGTGGCTGCAGGAATGGTGTAGGAGGGAGGGCTTCAGGTATTTGGATAATTGGAGTGCATTCTGGGGAAGGTGGGACCTGTACAAGCAGGACGGGTTGCATCTGAACCAGAGGGACACCAATATCCTGGGAGGGAGATTTTCTAGTACTCTTCGGGAGGGTTTAAACTAATTTGGCAGGGGAGTGGGAACTAGAGTAGGGCCAATCAGGGATAGTGGAGGGAACTTGTGCCTAGAATCTGAGGAGATGGGGGAGGCACTAAATGAATACTTTGCTTCAATATTCACAAGAGGGACCTTGTTGCTCATGAGAACAATGTGAACCAGGTTAATAGACTCAAAGAGGTTGATATTAAAAAGGAGGATGTGCTGGAAATTTTGAAAAGCATCAGGATAGATAAGTTCCCTGGGCCTGACGGGATTTACCCAAGGTTACTACGGGAAGCGAGGGAGGAGATTGCTGAGCCGTTAGCGATGATCTTTGTGTCCTCACTCTCCACTGGAGTAGTACCGGATGATTGTAGGGAGGCGAATGTTGTTCCCTTGTTCAAGAAAGGGAATAGGGTAATCCCTGGGAATTACAGACCCATCAGTCTTACGTCTGTGGTGAGCAAAATGTTGGAAAGGATTTTGAGAAATAGGATTTGATGATTATTTAGGAAAACATAGTTTGACTAAAGATAGTCAGCATGGCTTTTGAGGGGTAGGTTATGCCTCACAAGCCTCATTGAATTGTTTGAGGATGTGACAAGACACATTGATGAAGGTCGGGCAGTGGATGTGGTGTATATGGATTTCAGTTCGGCATTTGATAAGGTTCCCCATGGTAGGCTCATTCAGAAAGTTAGCCGACATGGGATACAGGGAAATTTGGCTGTCTGGATACAGAATTGGCTGGCCGAAAGAAGACAGCGAGTGGTAGTGGATGGAAAGTATTTAGCTTGGAGGTCGGTGACCAGTGGTGTCCCGCAGGGATCCGTGCTGGGACCTCTGCTCTTTGTGGTTTTTCAATGACTTGGATGAGGAAGTGGAAGGGTGGGTTAATAAGTTTGCCGAAGACACTAAGGTTGGTGGCGTTTTAGCTAGTGTTGAGGGCTATTGCAGGTTACAACAGGACATTGACAGGACGCAGAGCTGGGCTGAGAAGTGGCAGATGGCGTTCAACCTCAATAAATGTGAAGTGATTCATTTTGGAAGGTCGAATTTGAATGCTGAATACAGGGTTAAAGGCAGGATTCTTGGAAGTGTGGAGGAACAGAGCGATCTTGTTGTCTACGTACATAGATCCTGCAAAGTTGCCACCCAGGTTGATAGGGTTGTTAAGAAGGCGTATGGTGTGTTGGCTTTCATTTACAGGGGGATTGGGTTTCAGAGCCGTGAGGCTTTGCAGCTTTATAAAACCCTAGTTGGACCAAACTTGGAATATTGTGTCCAGTTCTGGTCGCCTCATTATAGGAAGGATGTGGATGCTTTGGAGAGGGTACAGAGAAGACTTACAAAGATGCTGCCTGGACTGGAGGGGCATGTCTTATGAAGAAAGGTTAAGGGAGCTAGTGCTTTTCTCACTGAAGCGAAGAAGGAAGAGAGGTGACTTGATAGAGGTGTACAAGGTGATGAGAGGCATGGATAGAGTGGAGAGCCAGAGACTTTCCCCAGGGCGGAAATGGCTGTCATGAGGGGACATAATTTTAAGGTGATTGGAGGAAGGTACGGGGAGATGTCAGAGGTAGGTTCTTTACACAGAGTGGTGGTTGCGTGGAATACACTGCCAGCAGAGGTGGTGGAGTTGAGTCATTAGGGACACTTAAGCGACTCTTGGACAGGCACATGGACTGCAGTAAATTGAAGGGGTGTAGGTTTGGTTGATCTTAGATTAGGATAAATAGTCGGCACAACATCGTGGGCCGAAGGGCCTGTACTGTGCTGTACTGTTCTATGTTCGATATGTTTTTACACAGCGAGCGGCAATGACCTGGAACTTGCTGCCTATGAGGGAGAAGGTAAAATTTGAATTCATTTAAAGTTGACCAAAGACCCTGAAACCATTGTCGATTGTTGGTTCACTCATGTCCTTCAGTGAAGGAAATCTATCCTTCCCTTGTCTGGCCTACATGGGACTCCAGATCCACAGTCAGCTAGTTGACCCTTCAAATGCTCTGAGTACACTTCCTGGACCAGCTGGAGTTCCCGAGGGTTGAGGAGCAGGAGGTGGCAGGTTTGGGAGCGCAGATCGAGGTGGAGGAGGTGATTAAAGGAATTGGGAACATGCAGGCAGGAAAGGCCCCGGGACCAGATGGGTTCCCGGTGGAATTTTACAGGAAATATGTGGACCTACTGGCCCCACTCCTGACGAGAACCTTCAATGAGGCTAAGGAAAGGGGGACACTACCCCCGACAATGTTGGAGGCGACGATATCGTTGATCCTGAAACGAGACAAAGACCCGCTGCAGTGCGGGTCATACAGGCCCATCTCCCTCCTAAATGTAGATGCCAAGTTACTGGCCAAAGTGATGGCGACAAGGATAGAGGACTGTGTCCCAGGGGTGGTACATGACGACCAGACAGGGTTTGTTAAAGGGAGGCAATTGAATGCCAATATACGAAGGTTGCTGGGGGTGATGATGATGTCCCCACCGGAGGGGGAGGCGGAGATAGTGGTGGCGATGGATGCAGAGAAGGCATTTGATAGAGTGGAGGGGGACTACCTGTGGGAGGTACTGAAGAGATTTGGATTTGGAGAGGGGTTCATCAGATGGGTTCAGCTCCTGTACGGGGCCCCGGTGGCAAGCGTGGTTACAAATAGGCAACAATCCGACTATTTCCGATTACATAGGGGCACAAGACACGGGTGCCCCCTGTCCCCGTTACTGTTCGCGTTGGCAATCGAGCCATTGGCCATAGCACTGAGGGGCTCTAAGAAGTGGAGGGGGGTGCTCAGAGGAGGAGAGGAACATCGGGTGTCATTATATGCGGATGATTTGCTGCTATATGTGGCGGACCCAGTGGAGGGGATGCCAGAGATAATGCTGACACTCAGGGAGTTTGGAGAGTTCTCGGGATATAAATTGAATATGGGAAAGAGGGAACTTTTTGTGATGCACCTCGGGGAACAGGGCAGGGGGATAGACGATCTGCCACTGAGGACAGTAGCAAGGGATTTTCGATATCTAGGGATCCAGGTGGCCAGGAACTGGGGAACCTTGCATAAGCTTAACTTGACACGACTGGTAGAGCAGATGGAGGAGGACTTTAAGTGGTGGGACATGGTGCCCCTGTCATTGGCGGGCAGAGTACAGGCGGTTAAAATGGTGGTCCTCCCGAGGTTTCTTTTCGTGTTTCAGTGCCTCCCCATACTGATTACAAAGGCCTTTTTCAAGAAAGTGGACAGGAGTATTATGAGCTTTGTGGGGGCTGGAAAGACCCCGAGGGTAAAGAGGGGGTCCCTGCAGCGCAGTAGGGACAGAGGGGGACTGGCACTGCCGAGTCGGAGTGACTATTATTGGGCCGCCAACGTGTCTAAGATATGTAAGTGGATGAGGGAAGAAGAAGGGGCGGCGTGGAAAAGGCTGGAGATGGCGTCCTGTAAGGGAACAAGTTTAAAAGCACTGGCGACGGCGCCGTTACCGTTCCCCCCCGAAAAAATACACCACAAACCCAGTAGTGGTGGCGACTTTGAAGATTTGGGGGCAGTGGAGACGACATAGGGGAGTGACGGGTGCCTCGGTGTGGTCCCCGATAAGGAACAATCACAGGTTGTCCCGGGGAGGATAGATGGGGGATTCCAATCTTGGCAGCGAGCAGGAGTTGGGAAGTTGAAGGACTTGTTCTTGGACGGGTCGTTCGCGAGTTTGGGAGCATTGGTAGAAAAATACGGGTTGCCACCTGGGAATGCCTTCCGATATATGCAAGTGAGGGCATTTGTGAGGCAACAGGTGAGGGAATTTCTGCAGCACCCAGCGCAAGGGATCCAGGACAGAGTGATTTCGGGGGCATGGGTCGGTGAAGGTAAAGTGTCCGATATATACAGGGAAATGAGAGACGAGGGGGAGACAATGGTAGAGGAGCTGAAGGGTAAATGGGAGGAGGAGCTGTGGGCAGATGCCCTAAGTAGGGTAAATTCCTCGTCCTCGTGTACCAGGCTTAGCCTGATCCAATTCAAGGTTCTACACAGGGCACATATGACGGGAGCAAGGCTGAGTAGATTTTTTGGAGTGGAGGATAGGTGCGGGAGGTGCACGGGAAGCCCGGCGAACCACACCCACATGTTTTGGTCATGTCCGGTATTGCATGGGTTCTGGGTGGGTGTGGCAAGAGTGATCTCAAAGGTGGTGGGGGTCCGAGTCGAACCGAGCTGGGGGTTGGCTATATTTGGGGTTGCAGAAGAGCCGGGAGTGCAGGAGGCGAGAGAGGCCGATGTTTTGGCCTTTGCGTCCCTAGTAGCCCGGCAAAGGATTCTACTTATGTGGAAAGAAGCCAAACCCCCGGGCGTGGAGGCCTGGATAAACGACATGGCAGGGTTTATAAAATTGGAGCGAATAAAATACGCACTGAGAGGTTCGGCTCAAGGGTTCACCAGGCGGTGGCAACTGTTCCTTGACTATCTCGCAGAGCGATAAGGGAAAACAGGAAAGACAGCAGCAGCAAGCCGGGGGGCGGGGGGGGGTGGGGGTGTATTCGGTGTTTGGGTTTCATGTTCTTTTCTTTCTTTCCATGCTAGTTGTTGTTTATATTTATTTTTTCAGTATTATTATTTCTCTTTTCTTGTTCTTTTTCTGCACTTGTTGTTAGTTTAATATATTGTTTAAATAACGGTCAATGTACATTTTGTTACAAAGTTGTAAAAATGGAAAATTCTTTTTGATCGAGAAACTTTAAATATATATATATTTTTTAAATGATTGTAGCGCACAATGACTTACGAGAGACGAGAAGTGATGAAGTCGATCCAGGCTTTATTAAGCGATGCTTGTCCCCAGCAGCTCAGCAACAGAATGAAGCTGCAGGGAGAAGCTCGGGTTCTTATACTCCGCCTTCAGGGCGGAGTCAGAAGTCGGCAGATCCAACCAGGACCCGGGATCTGTCAGCCAATAGCATCTCGGCTTCACAGGTCCCACATGACCCCTAATACATACCACCACATTCACCCCTTGTTAAAAAGGAACCCGGCGGGGTGGTGGTTCGCATGGTGGTAGGGGTTTACAAAGCTGGCCCTGGAACAAATTTCGGACAGTGTTACTACAGCTTTAGCCCTACACTGGGCTATGTACAAGTTTGTGAGAACTATTTACAATATGAGCAAAAACAATTTTTTTTTTTGTTACAACAACATTCTTGGTGTCACGCGGATTCCCCGACTCAAGCGGGCGGTCTGGTCTTCCTCGTCGATCGCCTCAGCCCCGGTGGTGGTGCAGGTGCTTGCTCGGGCGTTGTCGTCTCAGGGAGCGTTTCGCTGTTTATTCCTGTTTTACTCCTGGGCGGGCACGGGAGGAGGACCGATCCCCCCGGGAAGGGGGCGGTCGCGGTGTGCGCCAGTGACAGGGAGGGGGATGATCGGTGTCGGGGATGTGTGTGTGTTTCCGGCGGGCGCCAGGTCCCGCAGGGAGACTGTGTCCTGTCGGCCGTCGGGGTACGCCACATAGGCGTACTGCGGGTTTGCGTGGAGAAGGTGAACCCTCTCGACCAACGGGTCCGATTTGTGCGCCCGCACATGTTTCCGGAGCAAGATGGGTCCTGGGGCCGCCAGCCAGGTCGGCAGCGACGTTCCGGAGGAGGACTTCCTGGGGAAGACAAGGAGGCGCTCATGAGGCGTTTGGTTAGTGGTGGTACACAGCAGCGACCGGATGGAGTGGAGAGCGTCCGGGAGGACCTCCGGCCACCGGGAAACTGGGAGATCCCTGGACCGTAGGGCCAGTAGGACGGTTTTCCAGACCGTGCCGTTCTCCCTCTCTACTTGCCCGTTCCCCCGGGGGTTGTAGCTGGTTGTCCTGCTCGAGGCTATGCCCTTGCTGAGCAGGAACTGGTGCAGCTCGTCACTCATGAAGGAGGACCCCCTGTCGCTATGGATATATGCGGGGCAACCGAACAGTGTGAATATGGTGCCAAGGGCTTTAATGACTGTGGCCGCTGTCATGTTGGGGCAGGGGATGGCGAAGGGGAAACGAGAGTACTCGTCCCCCACATTCAGGAAGTATGCGTTGCGGTCGGTGGAGGGGAGGGGCCCTTTGAAATCCAAACTGAGGCGTTCAAAGGGGCGGAAGCCTTGATCAGGTGCGCTCTATCCGGCCTGAAAAAGTGCGGTTTGCACTCTGCGCAGATGTGGCAGTTCCTGGTGACTGTACGGACCTCCTCCACAGAGTAGGGGAGGTCGCGGGACTTTACGAAATGGTAGAATCGAGTGACCCCCGGGTGGCAGAGGTCCTCGTGGAGGGCTTGGAGGCGGTCTATTTGTGCAGTGGCACATGTGCCGCAGGATAGGGCATCGGACGGCGCGTTCAGCTTTCCGGGACGATACAAGAACTCATAGTTAAAGGTGGAGAGCTCGATCCTCCACCTTAGGATCTTGTCATTCTTAATTTTGCCCCGCTGTGCATTATCGAACATGAAGGCTACCGACCGTTGGTCGGTGAGGAGAGTGAATCTCCTGCCGGCCAGGTAATGCCTCCAATGTCGCACAGCTTCCACTATGGCTTGGGCTTCCTTTTCCACTGAGGAGTGGCGGATTTCTGAGGCGTGGAGGGTCCGGGAGAAAAAGGCCACGGGTCTGCCCGCTTGGTTAAGGGTGGCCGCCAGAGCTACGTCGGATGCGTCGCTCTCGACCTGGAAGGGGAGGGACTCGTCGATGGCGCGCATCGTGGCCTTTGCGATATCCGCTTTGATGCGGCTGAAGGCCTGGCGAGCCTGTCGACAGGGGGAAGGTAGTGGACTGTATTAGCGGGCGGGCCTTGTCTGCGTACTGGGGGACCCACTGGGCGTAATATGAAAAGAAACCCAGGCAACGTTTCAGGGCTTTGTAGCAGTGGGGGAGGGGGAATTCCATAAGGAGGCGCATGCGTTCGGGGTCGGGGCCTATTACTCCATTGCGCACTACGTATCCCAGGATGGCCAACCGGTTTGTGCTAAAAACGTATTTTTCCTCGTTATATGTGAGGTTCAGGGCATTAGCGGTCTGGAGGAACTTTTGGAGGTTGGCGTCATGGTCCTGCTGATCATGGCCGCAGATGGTTACATTGTCGAGATACGGGAACGTGGCCTGCAACCCGTGCTGGTCAACCATTCGGTCCATCTCCCGTTGGAAGACCGAGACCCCGTTCGTGACGCCAAATGGGACCCTTAGGAAGTGGTATAGACGCCCATCTGCCTCGAAGGCGGTGTACTTGCAGTCACCTGGGCGGATGGGGAGCTGGTGGTAGGCGGACTTGAGGTCCACGGTGGAAAAGACCTTATACTGGGCAATCCGATTGACCATGTCGGATATGCGGGGGAGAGGGTACGCATCTAGCTGAGTGTACCTGTTGATGGTCTGACTATAGTCTACGACCATCCTTTGCTTCTCCCCGGTCTTTACTACTACTACCTGGGCTCTCCAGGGACTATTGCTGGCCTGGATTATGCCTTCCTTCAGCAACCGCTGGACTTCAGACCGAATAAATATCCGGTCCTGGGCGCTGTACCGTCTGCTCCTAGTGGCGACGGGTTTGCAATCCGGGGTAAGGTTTGCAAACAAGGACGGCGGTTCAACCTTGAGAGTTGCGAGGCCGCAGGTAGTGAGTGGGGGTATTGGGCCGCCGAATTGGAATGTTAGGCTCTGCAGGTTACACTGGAAATCTAATCCCAGTAATGTGGGCGCGCAGAGTTGGGGAAGGACGTAGAGCCTATAGTTCTTAAACTCCCTCCCTTGCACCGTTAGGTTTGCGATGCAGAACCCTTTGATCTCTACGGAATGGGATCCTGCAGCTCGGGAAATCTTTTGCGTGCTTGGATGGATGGTCAGAAAACAGCGTTTACCGTGTCTGGGTGAAGAAAACTTTCAGTGCTCCCGGAGTCGATCAGGCATGGCGTCTCGTATCCGTTGACCAGCACCGTTGTCGTCGTCGTCTGGAGCGTCCGGGGCCGCGATTGATCCAGTGTCACCTAAGCCAGTCATGGTAGTAGTGTCGCGGCGTCTTCTTCGGGCCCCGTGGAGCCGTCGATGCTGGGGTCCTTTGATGTCAACCAAGATGGTGGTGTCCATGAATCGCATGCGGCCGGGGCTGGACAAAATGGCCGCCCCCATGAATCGCACGTGGCTGGGGGTCACAAGATGGCGGCACCCATCCTCCCCTCGTGGTGCCCGGGACCCAAAATGGCAGCGCCCGCGGGTCGCACATGGGGCGCTGGGGGGGTTGGGGGGTGTTTGGGATGTGCTGGGCTCGTTCTTCTCCGGGGATTGCGGCGACCCCCCGGGACCGGCACACTGCCACGTAATGGCCCTTTTTGCTGCAGCTTTTACAAATAGCTGCACGGGCCGGGCAACGCTGCCGGGGGTGTTTTGCTTGTCCGCAGAAATAGCAGCGGGCCCCCCCGGGATGGTCTGGCGCTTTAACCGCGCAAGCTTGCGAGGGGGGGGGTTTGTCGCGACGGGGGTCCACGGAGCCCATTGGGCTGCCGCGCAGTCGGGGCCGTAGGCGCAGGCGTTTTGCGAGGCCACATCAAGGGAGGCTGCAAGGGCCCGTGCCTCTGAGAGTACTAGCGACTCTCTTTCCAAAAGTCTTTGGCGGATTTGGGGAGAGTTCATACCTGCCACAAATGCATCACGAATTAGCAGGTCCGTGTGTTAGATCGCGTTCACCGGCGGGCAGCTGCAGCCTCGTCCCAAAATTAGCAGCGCGGCGTAGAATTCCTCTAGCGATTCTCCGGGACTTTGCCGTCTCGTCGCGAGTTGGTGGCGCGCGTAGACCTGGTTAACGGGCCGAAAGTAGATGCCCTTCAACAATGCGAGCGCCGTCGGGAAATCCTCTGCGTCTTCTATGAGAGGGTAAATTTCCGGGCTTACCCTCGAATGCAGCACCTGCATTTTCTGGTCTTCTGTGATACGGCCGGGGGCCGTTCGGAGGTAGCCTTCAAAGCATGCTTGCCAGTGTTTGAATACTGCTGCCGAGTTCGCTGCGTGGGGGCTGATCCGCAGGCATTCCGGGGCGATCCGGAGCTCCATAGTTTTTTAAGCTCGCTTAATAAATTGTAGCGCACAATGACTTACGAGAGACGAGAAGTGATGAAGTCGATCCAGGCTTTATTAAGCGATGCTTGTCCCCAGCAGCTCAGCAACAGAATGAAGCTGCGGGGAGAAGCTCGGGTTCTTATACTCCGCCTTCCGGGCGGAGCCAGAAGTCGGCAGATCCAACCAGGACCCGGGATCTGTCAGCCAATAGCATCTCGGCTTCACAGGTCCCACATGACCCCTAATACATACCACCACAATGATCTGTTGAGTTGCTTGCAGAAAAATACTTTTCACTGTACCTCGGTACACGTGACAATAAACAAATCCAATCCAATCCCAAAACACAACACCCAACAATAACAGGTGAGCAGCAGCTGAGGAATGTTAGTTAGTTTTTTTAACTTGCAGCTATACTGTAAATCAATTTCACAAATCAATTTATGGCGCTTTCACTCACGTTTTGCCGTTTTGTGATCTTGTCATGTCTTTCGAAAGCAATATGAAATCCTTTCTCCATTTACACTCTCAGTTTGTAGGTCTCTCAGACCACAGCCGACACATGGTGTCTATTTGGCTAGAGTATTTTGCTGGTAACAAGCCGGGAGCTCAGAATTACCTCAATGTTTATTTACCTTCTGGTTGAATGTTTTCTGACACAATTCACAGCCCAATTCTTCCCCCTGACAATAACCAGATGACCGGGGCCATTCCTACCCCGTGCCTAACAATGAAACCTGTATTCTTACCAGGATACTGAGTAGATCTCTGTTCGGGTTGTTTAGATTCACTGACAGCCAGTTCCCCAGGTTCAGATGCTAAAGCACCATTGGGCTGCGGTGGAACAGTGGTTAGCTCTGCAAAAAGCTGCTGAGACGGACCTTTTTGTAACACTGTCGCTGGAAAACGTCCCTCAGTCGCCCGAAGTGAAATCTGTTTCTGATCTCCGTTTATTCTTTTTCTACTTAAGTCTACATTAGACACCGTGTTCTCTCCACGGCCGTTTCTGATAATGGTAAGTCTATGTTCAAAGGGACATTGTCTATTCCATGTGTTAGAATCCATCCCAGACTTTGACACAGCCTGTGTTCTGTTGCCGCAACAAGTAATAGACTCACTACTCCTGGATCGCCTCTGTTGGAACATCAATATTCAAGGTAAGCTCCGAAATAATTACCGAGGTGATATAACTCGGATCATGGAGATAATTCTCAGCGTGTCCTATACCGGCTTTCTGTTCATGTGGCCAAGGATAAAGACAGAATTCAAATGTGACTTATATAAACCTGTTAGTTTTGTTCACTGAGAACATGGTAACAAACTCATTTCGCAGTTAGAGGCATCAAAAACACTCAGCCGAGAAAAAAATAGTCGCGGAGGTTGTTGTACGAGTTTTTGTCTTTTATCTAACACTGTGCCTCCCTGTATAGTAATAAACCTCTCCGCCCGCCACATTCAGGGCGCTTATATTCAGGTAACCAGACTTTGTCGACTCATCATCAGTCGCCAGATATCGTCCTAAGATTTCATCTTTCTTCAGTCCTGCTACTTTGTAAATTATGCAAATTGGAGGCTGTGCCTGTTTCTGCCGATACCATTACATAGTGCTTATAACCTGATCTGTAAACTCGCAAATTAACTGCGCTGAACGCCCTTCTAATACAGTTAATGTCACTGGAGACTGATTCGCTGCACATAATCCGCCTGTGAAAGTAGATGAACAAAAGAGCACAAGATTAAAGAGAATAAAGCGAAACGTGTGTCTATCGAGACCTGAGTGTGTAAACTCTCATTTGCCAAGCTGCACATAATATGTATATATCTTATCGTTAACGATATTAAAGTTTAGTGCAAACACTTTGCAATCAATATGCTAAACTGTCATGATGAACCTAATCGTATACTTACTGTCCCACAGCGTCGCCAGTATTAACAGAGACATGTCTGACTGAATCTCTGAGTGAATGTGAATGGAATGAGGCAGAGATTGAGAGGAGAGAGGGAACCCGGGCTCTGTTCAGCTCATTGTTCCACCCACACACTGCAGGGGCCAGGCCCATTGTGACATCACTCAGGATACCATTCCTATTGGCTTTGGCATTGATCTCACGTGAATTTCTAATTAGCAAACTGCTGCTTGCCGCCCCCTGCTGACGGATTCTGTTCACTCCAATTTAGAACTACTGAGTGGGTTTATTGAAATACACATCAAAACACCAATGTTAAATATTCTCTCCCAGAAACCTAAATTGAAGGTGACAAACGCAATCTTGTTTTTTCTTGACATTTATCCTGGAAAACGATGTTAATAAGTCAGCGGTTATACATCAGGAAAACAATAATTGATTGATTTGATTTCTTGTCACATGTTCTGAAGTAGAGTGAAAAGTATTTTTCTGCGGCCGAGGGAACGTACACAGTCCGTACATAGTAGACAAAGTGAATAATCGACAGAGAACATTGACAAATGGTATATTGACAAACAGTGATTGGTTACAGTGTGGAACATGGGGCCAAACAAAGCAAATACATGAGCAAGAGCAGCACAGGAAGTCGTGAATAGTGTTCGTACAGGGAATGGATCAGTCCGAGAGGGAGTCGTTGAGGAGTCTAGTAGCTGTGGGGAAGAAGCTGTTCATATGTCTGGATGTTCGGGTCTTCAGACGTCTGTACCTTCTGCCTGATGGAAGGATCTGGAAGAAGGCACTGCCTGGGTGGGAGGAGTCTCTGATAATGCTGTCTGCCTTCCTGAGGCAGCGGGAGTTGTATACAAAATCAATATGCATGTGGCAAGCTTGTGTAATGCGTTGAGCTGAGTTCATCACACTTTGCACTTTCTTGCGATCTTGGGCCGAGCACTTGGCAAAGCAAGCTGAAAAAGTAAATGTCAAGTCCTGGATAAAGGTATGGATGGGGTACACCAGAATCACTCCTGGAATGAGACTTCCCAAAAGAGAACCGGTATGCTCTTGACTATCTTCTGGCCCGTGAGGGTGGGGTATGCGCCATAAGTGCAGGGCAAGTGTATCATGGGAGTTCAAGACCTAACCGCTAACATCACTAAGTTTATGGATCGCATACGGGATCGCCTGGACGGAATGCAGGACCCTGGCTCTTGGGGTAACTGGGGATTCGGAGGTTGGAAGGACTGGTTGATAAATATGGCCATGTATTTAGCAGTGGCACTCGGCTGCATCTTTGTGGGCCTGGCCATCCTTAAATGCGTGATGGGTAGAATGCAGGGTGCACTGGAACGGACAAACACCCCTAGAGTCTTGGCTGTTAGGATCCACGAGGGTGCAGCGGATGACGGAGTGCTGCAACAAGAATTGGAAATGCAGCGACGAATCTTCTTAGATGAGGGGCCATAGCTACAGGTTGGACAGATAGGTCATCATGAAATGATAAAAGGAGGAATTGAGGAATTGAACAAACGAATGTGATATAAAATAGATAGTTCAAATATTAGTTACCGTAATGTGGATGTGATCAGTCTAATAGTACTGAGTTCACAGACAAAGGATTTCAGAAAGCATGGCAAGGAAGGAGGGAGGGGTGTCTGGTGGAGGATGGGAAAAGGATGCTGGGGAACAAGAGGCCCAGGGTGAAGGAATGAGAAGTGAGCCAATCAGGATATATGGCCAGGTCAGGAGGTGTATAGGATGGCCTATAGGAATCTTGTATGTGAAACTTGATGCCATTTGAATGTATTTGTAGAGATTCCTTTATCTCCGATAGCACTCGGCTCCTAGGGTTTCAGAAGAAACCTTGTGTGTTCTGAGGCTCATTATGAAGCGAGTCAGACTTGCAAGTTGGTTAAAAATAAATAATACTATGCCTACAAATCCATCTCGAGTTTTATTGAGGCCAGACTGACGGGTAAAGAATTCAATATTGTCACAGCCAGATCCATCTTTTCCACTCTTGCCACTAAGCGGGATCCAAGATAGGGTCATGTCTAGTGGGGGAGGGAAGTGTCTCGGAAAATTTACAAGGAGCTCATGGGAGCAGAGGAGACGCAGTCCGAGGAGCTGAGGCATAAATGGGACGAGGAGTTGGGAGGGGAGATTGAGGAAGGCCTGTGGCAGATGCGCTGAGCAGGGTTAATGGGACTGCAACATGTGCCAGGCTTGGCCTGATTCAATTTCAGGTCGTCCACCGGGCCCACATGACAGTGTCCCAGATGAGCAGATTCATCGGCGTGGAGGACAGGTGTGTAAAGTGTCTGAGAGGACCGGCAGACCATGCCCACATGCTTTGGGCGTGTCCAAAACTTAGGAGATAATATCAGGGGTTTGAGGACGTCATGTCTAGAGTATTGAACACGAGGGTGGCAATTAGTCCAGAGATGGTGATTTTTGGGGTTTCAGTGGCCCAGGAAGTCCAGGGGGAGAAAGAGGCCGACGTCTTGGCCTTTGCTTCCCTGGTCGCCCGGAGACGGATACTTCTAGCTTGGAGGGACTCGAAGCCCCTGAAGTCGGAAGCCTGGCTGTCAGACATGGCGAGTTTCCTGGGCTTGGAGAAAATCAAGTTCGCCTTGAGAGGGTCGTTGTTAGGGTTCGCCCGGAGGTGGCAACCGTTCATTGACTTCTTTGCAGAGAATTAATCATCAGCAGGGGCGGCGTGGGGGTTAGGGGAATGTGGTATAGGGGGTCATTTAGGCAGCTCTGGGTGGGTTGGGCTACGGCAATTGCACTATGTACTTTGTTTACTGTACAGCCCTCTCGTGCTGGAATTCCTCTGTTTACAAGGCCGAAAAATACCTCATTAAAATTGTTTGTTAAAAACAATGTTTCAACACACTGCTTTTTTTTTTAAACAAACAATTTTTATTAAGGTATTTTAGGCATATAGAAAAAGTGACATTGTACAGTACAAAAAAAAAGTCAAGTCACAAATTACAAATTAAACATAGTGCAAACCACGGCTCTGTTCACGCACGGGCCTGCCTCAATATCCCCCTACTCTACTCTACTCTACCCTAGCCACCCCCCTCCACCCCCTCCTGCTGACGCTTACTCCTCTGCAAAGAAGTCAATAAATGGCTGCCACCTTCGGGCGAACCCTAATAGCGAACCTCTCAAGGCGAACTTGACTTTCTCTAGGCGAAGAAAACTATTCATGTCCGATAACCATACCTCAGCCCTCGGGGGCTTTGGGTCCCTCCATGCTAACAGTATTCGTCGCCGGGCTACCAGGGAAGCAAAGGCCAGAACGTCGGCCTCCCTCTCTTCCTGGACTCCCGGGTCCTCCGAAACCCCAAAGATTGCCACCTCAGGGCTCATTACCACCCCAGTTTTCAATACCTGGGACATGACATCTGCGAATCCCTGCCAATACCCCCCGAGTTTAGGGCACGACCAGAACATGTGTACATGGTTAGCCGGCCCTCCGGCGCATCTAGCACACTTGTCCTCCAGCCCAAAGAATCTGCTCATCCGGGCCACCGACATGTGGGCCCGGTGCACGACCTTAAAACGGATCAGGCTGAGCCTGGCGCATGTTGCGGTCGTGTTTACTCTGCTCAGGGCATCTGCCCAAATACCGTCCTCCAGCTCCCTCCCCAAGCTCCTCCTCCCACTTAAGTTTCAGGTCCTCGGTCTGCGTTTCCTCAGCTCCCATTAGTTCCTTGTAGACATCTGAAACTCTACCCTCTCCCGCCTCTCCCCTAGAAACTACCCCTGTCCTGCCTCCCCTTCGGCGGGAGACATGGGAAGGACGGCACCAGTCTGCGTACAAAATCTCTCACCTGCAAGTATCTACAGTCGTTCCCTCTCGTCAGCCCAAACTTCTCCTCCAGTGCCCTCATGCTCGGAAAGCTCCCTTCCAGGAACACATCCCCCATCCTCACAATCCCCGCCCTCCTTCACAGTCGATACCCCCCGTCCATGTTCTCTGGGGCAAATCGGTGGTTGCCGCAGATTGGGGTCCACACTGATGCTCTTACCTCCCATACATGCCTCCTCCAGTGGCCCCAGATCCGAAGAGCCACCACCGCTATCAGGCTGGTGGAGTACCGTGCCGGCGGAAGCGGCAGAGGTGCCGTGACCAGGGCTGCTAAGCTAGTGCCCCTTCACGAAGCAGCCTCCATCTGATTCCAAACCGACCCCGCACCATCCATTTCCTTATCATCACTATGTTGGCCGCCCAGTAAGAGTTTCATAGATTATCATAGAATTTACAGTGCAGAAGGAGGCCATTCGGCCCATCGAGTCTGCACTGGCTCTTGGAAAGAGCACCCTACCCAAGGTCAACACCGCCACCCTATCCCTATAACCCAGTAACCCCAGCCAACACTAAGGGCAATTTTGGACACTAAGGGCAATTCATCATGGCCAATCCACCTAACCTGCACATCTTTGGACTGTGGGAGGAAACCGGAGCACCCGGAGGAAACCCACGCACACACGGGGAGGACGTGCAGACTCCGCACAGACAGTGACCCAAGCTGGAATCGAACCTGGGACCCTGGAGCTGTGAAGCAATTGTTCTATCCACAAGGCTACCGTGCTGCCTGTAAATAAATAGTTGAAGTTCGGCAATGCCAGCCCCCCTTCTCCTCTGCTCCTTTTAAGCATTGCCCTCTTCACCCGTGGGGACATCCCTGCCCATACAAATCCCAGAATAATTTTATTCAGTTTCTTAATGAAGGACCGGAAATAAAGATGGAGAGACACTGAAAAACAAACATGAACCACGGGAGAATCGTCATTTTAACAGTCTGCACCCTCCCTGCCAATGACAGCGGGAGCGCACCCCACCTCTGGACCTCCTCCCTCACTCGTTCCACCAGTCGGGACAGGTTGAGCTTATGCAACCAACCCCAGTCCCGTGCCAACTGAATCCCCAAATATCGGAAACCCTCTCCCACCACCCTGAACGGTTGCCATAATACCGTTCATCCCACCATTGGGTCCGATACATATAACAGCAGATCATCCGTGTATAACGAGACTCTGGTTCCACTCTCCCCCGGACCAGCCCTTTCCAGCCCCTAGAAGCTCTGTGCAATTGCCAGCGGCTCTATGGCCAGCGGAAACAGCAGTGGGGAGAGAGGGCAGCCCTGTCTTGTCCCATGTTGCAGTCTAAAGTAACCCGATGTCGTCTTGTTCATCCTTACACTCGCCTCCGGGGCCTGATACAATAGCCTAACCCAGTCGATGAACCCCGCCCCGAACCCGAACCGTCCTACTACCTCCCACAGATAATCCCACTCGACCCGGTCAAAAGCCTTTTCAGCATTCATGGCTACCACTATCTCTACCTCCCTACTCTCCGGGGGCATCATAATCACGTTGAGCAGCTTTCTTAGGTTGGCCACCAGCTGCCTCCCCTTTACAAACCCGGTTTGGTCCTCCACAATTACATCCGGTACACAGTCCTCAATTCTGGTCGCCAAACTCTTGGCCAGTAACTTGGCATCTACGTTGATCAGAGAGGTCGGCCTGTGTGACCCACAAGCCTCCGGGTCCTTATCCCGTTTCAAAATGAGCGAGATGGTGGCCTGCGACATCGTCGGGGGTAAACTCCCTCTGTCTCTTGCCTCGTTAAAGACCCTGACCAGCACCGGCCCCACTATCCCGGCAAATCTTTTGTAAAACTCCACCGGATACCCGTCCAGCACCAGGGCTTTACCCGGCTGCATGACCCTCAGGCCCCCCAATACCTCTTCAATCCTGACCAGGGCCCCCAGTCCATCCACCAACCCCTCCCCACTCTTGGGAAGGTCAGTCCGTCCAGGAATCGCCTCATCCCCCCAGGTCCCCCGGGTGGTTCCGAAGTGTACAGCTTCCTATAAAAGTCCCTGAAGACCTTGTTCAGCCCTGCCGGGTCACCCACTAGATTACCTTCCCCATCCACAACCCTCCCTACTTCCATGGCCGCTTCCCTCTTCCTCAGTTGCTGCGCAAGCATTCTACTGGCCTTCTCCCCATGCTCATAAATCGCACCTTTTACCATTAACACACTGCATATTTAACACAAATCTAATTTATTTGACTTTTAGCCAGAATATTAGCCCCTGTAAATGGGCTGGAGTTTGTTATCAGCAGAAAGAGACCCAAATGAATATGGTTCAGTCCTGAATGTGAGAAACAGCAAAATCCAATCACTGTCATTACTTGTGGCCTCGTTGGTGTCTCAGCAGGGAGGATGACTGAGTGAATCCCTTCCCACACTGAGAGCAGGCAAATGGCCTCTCCCCAGTGTGAGTTCGCTGATGTTCAGTGAGGTCAGATGATCGTCTGAAGCCAGTCCCGCAGTGAGAGCACCTGAAAGGTCTCTCGTCAGTGTGAACACGTTGATGGTACATCAGTTCCCCAGAACTTTTATAGCACTTCCCGCAGTCTGGACATTGAAACGGTCTCTCATCAGTGTGAACTCGCTGGTGATTCAGCAGGTGGGATAACTGAGTGAATCTCTTCCCACACTTGGAGCAGGTGAATGGTCTCTCCCCAGTGTGAACTCGCTGATGGACAGTGAGGTGAGATGAGTGTCTGAACCCAGTCCCACAATCAGAGCACCTAAACGGTTTCACATCAGTGTGAACACGTTGATGGCACATCAGATTCCCAGAACTTTTGTAGCACTTCCCGCAGTCTGGACATTGAAACGGTCTCTCCCCAGTGTGAACTCGCTGGTGTCTCTGCAGGTCGGATGACTGAATGAATCCCTTCCCACACTTGGAGCAGGTGAACGGTCTCTCCCCAGTGTGAACTTGCTGGTGACTCCGCAGGGCTGTTAAATGAGTGAATCCCTTCCCACACTTGGAGCAGGTGAATGGTCTCTCCCCAGTGTGACTGCGTCGATGAGTTTCCAGCTGGGATGGGGAAGTGAATCCTTTCCCACAGTCCGCACATTTCCACGGTTTCTCCTCAGTGTGACTGCATTTGTGGCTTGTGAGGCCTGATGATAGAGCGAATCCTTGTCCACACACACAACACGTGTATGGTTTCTCCCCACTGTGAACAATGTTTTTTCCTTCCATGTTCAAAGTACGTTGATATTCAGGATTCGATAAACTGAGGAGTCTGGTGCTTGGTTTGAGTTTCCAGACTTTGAATCCGCCCCTTTGAACACCCTGTGAAACGGATTTAAAAACAGAAAATAGAGAGTGAGAGAGAACCCACAAAAACATAAAGGCAGGTTGTGAAATTGAACTGAATGAATCTGGTCACTTGTGGGGCCGACACTTGGAAAAAGTGACCATGAAAATGGTTGAATTGTTATAAAACCCAATTGACCTCTTTGGGAGGAGAAAGAGGTGAAGAGGGATTTTGTATATCTACAAGACATATTAAGAGAGCAGTTGGCAAAGCAAATTCGATCTGAGCATCATCAAGAGTAATATTGATACTGAAACTATGCTTCTGGTGGCACATGGATTAGCACTGCTGCCTCACAGCTCCAGGGACCTGGGTTCAATTCCGGCCTTGGTGACTGTGTGTGTGGAGTTTGCACTTTCTCCCAGTGTCTGCGTGGGTTTCCTCCCACAGTCCAAAGACGGGCAAGTTAGGTGGATTGGCCTTGATAAATTGCCGCTTAGTGTCCAGGGATGTGCAGGTTAGGTGGGGCTATGGGGTTACAAGGATAGGGTAGGGGTGTGGGCCTAGGCAAGGTGCCCTTTCAGAGAATCGTTGCAGACTTGATGGGGCGAATGGCCTCCTTCTGCACTGTAGGAATTCTATGGTTCTAATTCTATTCTATGAATCTTTATAAAGCTCTGGTCACCACTCTTCAGGAAGAATGTGAAGGTTCTTGGAGAAGGTGCAGAGGAGATTTACCAGAATGGTTCCAGCAAAGGAGGTTGAGGGGAGATTTGATCGAGGGCCACAACATTATGCCAGATTTCCATCAGGTGGACAATGGACAAAGAAACTCTGTTTCCATTCACTGATCGTACAAGCAGTCGGGACACAGATTTAAAGTTTTGGGTAAAACCTGGATTGAACTATATAAGATCCTGAGGGGTTTTGACAGGGTGAATGTGGAGAGGATGTTTCCTCTTGTGGGAGAATCGCGAACGAGGGCTTCACTGTTGCAAAATAAGGGGTCACCCATTTCAGATGGAGATGAGGATTTTTTATTCTCTTGAGGGCTGTAAGACTTTGGAACTCACGTCCTTAAAAGGCAGTGGAAGCAGAGTCCTTGAATATTTTTAAGGCAGAGCTGGATAGATTCTTGATGAGCAAGGGGGTGAAAGGTCATCAGGGGTAGGCAGGAATGTGGAGTTGAGGTTAGAATGAGATCAGCCGCAATCTTATTGAATGCTGAGCAGGCTCGAGGGGCCGAGTGGCCTGTTCCTAGTTTGTGTGTAAAAGGTACAGGAGATATGAGGTGTCTGAGATGTATGTTTTTACACAGCGAGCGGCAATGACCTGAAACTTGCTGCCTATGAGGGAGTTTGAAAATAGACACAATGAACGATTTGATTTCAAAAGGAAAGTGGATAGACATCTGAGGGAAATAAACCTACGAGGATACAGGGATAGAGCAGGAGAATGGGACTGACTGGATTGCTCCAGAGAGCTAGCAGGACAGTGATTGACCGTCAGCTAAACAACCTTTATCCCATTTTCAATATTTTTATATCCGCTGAAGAGAAATGTTCAAAGGGGCTGGTTTAGCTCACTGGGCTAAATCGCTGGCTTTTAAAGCAGACCAAGGCAGGCCAGCAGCACGGTTCAATTCCCGTACCAGCCTCCCCGAACAGGCGCCGGAATGTGGCGACTAGGGGCTTTTCACAGTAACTTCATTGAAGCCTACTCGTGACAATAAGCGATTTTCAATTTTCATTTCAAGAAAATTACAAAAAAAACCTTTTCTCTGGAAAAGGGAATGAAGGATGACCTGATCCTGTAAGATTATGAAAAGGTTTGATATGATAGACAAGTGGAAAATGTTTCCACTGGATAAGAATAAATAGAAGTTAGTCATTAGTTAATCGAATGTGCAGTTCAAGAGCAGTTCAGACGGATTTCACTCATACATTTCACGTGAGCAAAGAGATTTCCTCAGTTTTCCCACTGGCTAACACTCCAGCTTTAAATGCCCAGGCCATTTGATCCGATTTCAGCACATTGTTATTGACGAGGGGCAGTTTAACTGTTCTGTCCAGGAAGACAAAAATCACTGTTCACCTGAACCTGCTCAGACCCCAACACGTTAACAACTCCCTGATCATGTTTGGTCTGTTGTCAATCACACCCAGGACAGACCTGTGGTGGACGGCCTGTACTATTTAGTTGCTTTATTAATTTATGTAATAAATTTCTTACCTTGGCCAAATGGTACCAATCGTAATCGGTTGGCAAAGCATAGTTTCTATCTGCAATATCGATTTCAATGGCTGGGGTATTACTCATCATGCATAGCAGCTGAGAATGTGCTCTATCCACATTACAGATGGTCCTCGCACATGCACAGAGTCCGGCTGTGCCCGGCGCATGCGCTGTTCAGGTTGTCGCTGACGGTGCGAGGGGCGGGATATAAACAATTGAGCGACTTTCAGGATTGGAGCCGGTGGGTGGCCGGGGAGCGATAGAAGCTGCGGAGTGAGCTGGGAGGTTTCATAAATACCCCGTGGAGGCTTCAACTCCCGAGGAAAATGTTAACGGTCCCGTCTTAAACAGCACCGAACAGAGTGAGAGCTGAGCGGTGACAGGCCCGGGTTACCGGTCGCCATCTTTACAGAGGACAAGGTGCCGCAGGCACATGCGCTGCGAGCCTGGACCGGATGCCAACTACATAAGAACATAAGAAATAGGAACAGGAGTAGGCCATCTGGCCCCTCGAGCCTGCTCCGCCATTTAATGAGATCATGGCTGATCTTTGTGGACTCAGCTCCACTCTCCGGCCCGTACACCATATCCCCGAATCCCGTTATTCTTTAGAAAGGCATCTATCTTTTTCTTAAAAACGTTTAAAGAAGGAGCCTCAACTGCTTCACTGAGCAAGGAATTCCAGAGATTCACAACCCTTTGGATGAAGAAGCTCCTCCTGCACTCCGTCCTAAATCTACTTCCCCTTATTTTGAGGCTATGCCCCCTAGTTCTGCTTTCCCCGACCAGTGGAAACAACCTGCCCGCATCTATCCTATCTATTCCCTTCATAGTTTTATATGTCTCAATAAGATCCCCCCGCATCCTTCTAAACTCCAATGAGTACAGTCCCAGTCTACTCAACCTCTCGTCATAATCTAATCCCCTCAACTCTGGGATCAACCTAGTGACTCTCCTCTGCACTCCCTCCAGTGCCAATATGTCCTTTCTCAGGTAAGGAGACCAAAACTGAACACAATACTCCAGATGCGGCCTCACCAACACCCTATACAATTGCAGCATAACCTCACTAGTCTTGAACTCCATCCCTCTAGCAATGAAAGACAAAACTCGATTAGCCTTCTTAATCACCTGTTGCACCTGCACACCAACTTTTTGCGACTCGTGCACCAGCACACCCAGGTCCCTCTGCACAGCAGCATGTTTTAACATCTTACCGTTTAAATAATAATCCATTCTGCTGTTATTCCTCCCAAAATGGATAGCCTCACACTTGGCAACATTGAATTACATCTGCCAGACCCTAGCCCATTCACCTAACCTATCCAAATCATTCTGCAGACTTCCGGTATCCTCTGCCCTTTTTGCTTTACCACTCATCTTAGTGTCGTCTGCAAACTTTGACACATTGCACTTGGTCCCCAACTCCAAATCGTCTATGTAAATTGTGAACAACTGCGGGCCCAACACTGATCCTTGAGGGACCCCACTAGTTACAGGTTGCCAACCAGAGAAACACCCATTTATCCCCACTCTCTGCTTTCTGTTAGTTAACCAATCCTCTACCCATGCTACCACTTTACCCTCAATGCCATGCATCTTTAGTTTATGCAGCACCCTTTTGTGTGGCACCTTGTCAAAAGCTTTCTGGAAATCCAGATATACCACATCCATTGGCTCCCCGTTATCTACTGCACTGGTAACGTCCTCAAAAAACTCTACCAAATTAGTCAGACACAACCTACCCTTTGTGAACCCATGCTGCGTCTGCCCAATGGGACAATTTCCCTCCAGGTGCCCCACTATTTCCCCCTTAATGATAGATTCCAGCATTTTCCCTACAACCGAAGTTAAGCTTACCGGCCTATAATTACCCGCTTTCTGCCGACCTCCTTTTTTAAACAGTGGTGTCACGTTTGCTACTTTCAAATCCTCTGGGACCACCCCAGAGTCTAGTGAATTTTGATAAATTATCACTAGTGCGTTTACAATTTCCCTAGCCATCTCTTTTAACACTCTGGGATGCATCCCATCAGGGCCAGGAGACTTGTCTACCTTTAGCCCCATTAGCTTGCCCAATACTGCCTCCTTAGTGATTACAATCATCTCAAGGGCCTCACCTATCATATCCTTATTTCCATCAGTCACTGACATGTTATTTGTGTCCTCCACTGTGTAAAAACCTGTTCAACTCCTCAGCCATTTCCCCATCTCCTATTATTAAATCTCCCTTCTCATCTTCCAAAGGACCAATATTTACCTTAGCTACTCTTTTTTGTCTTATATATGTGTAGAAGCTTTTACTATCTGCTTTTATGTTCTGAGCCAGTTTACTTTCATAGTCTACCTTACTCTTCTTTATGGCTTTTTTAGTAGCTTTCTGTTGTCCCCTAAAGACTTCCCAGTCCTCCAGTCTCCCACTAATGTTTGCCACTTTGTATGTTTTTTCCTTCAATTTGATACTCTCCCTCATCTCCTTAGATATCCACGGTCGATTTTTCCCCTTTCTACCGTCTTTCTTTTTTGTCGGGATGAACCTTTTCTGAACACTGTGAAAGATCGCTCGGAAGGTTCTCCACTGTTCCTCAACTGCTTCACCATGAAGTCTTTGCTCCCAATCTACCTTAGCTAGTTCTTCTCTCATCCCATTGTAATCGCCTTTGTTTAAGCACAAAACACTAGTGTTTGATTTTACCTTGTCATCCTCCAACTCTATTTTAAATTCCACCATATTGTGGTCACTCCTTCCAAGAGGATCCCGAACTATGAGATCATTAATCAATCCTGCCTCATTACACAGGACCAGATCTTGGACCGCTTGTTCCCTTGTAGGTTCCATTACATACTGTTCCAGGAAATTATCCTGGGCACATTCTATAAACTCCTCCTCAAGGCTGCCTTTACCAACCTGGTTAAACCAATCGATATGCAGATTAAAATCTCCCATGATAACCGCTGTACCATTTCTACATGCATCCGTTATTTCTTTGCTTATTGCCTGCCCTACCATCCTGTTAGTGGCCTATAGACTACTCCTATCAGTGACCTTTTCGCCTTACTATTCCTGATTTCCACCCAAATTGATTCAACCTTGTCCTCCATAGCACCAATATCATCCCTTACTATTGCCCGGATGCCATCCTTAAACAACAAAGCTACACCACCGCCCTTACCGTCCATTCTATCCTTTCGTATAGTCTGATACCCTTGGATATTTAACTCCCAGTCGTGACCATCTTTTAACCATGTTTCAGTAATGGCCACTAAATCATAGTCATTCACGATGATTTGCGCCATCAACTCATTTACCTTATTTCGTATACTACCAGCATTCAGGTAAAGTACACTTATGCTGTTTTTTATGTCTTTGTTATGAATCCTAACACCTTGATCAGTAACTTTTCGCAATTTATTTTTCCTCTTACCCTTTCTCCTAATTTTCCTTGTCTTTGAACCCATATCTCTACATAATAACCTGTCACGTAACCTGCTGCCTTGATCTCCATTAACCATTATACTGTTCATAGCTTTACACTTCCCTTCCCCCCAACTTGCTAGTTTAAAGTCCTTGTGACCAACCTATTTATCCTATTCACTAGAACACTGGTCCCAGAATGGTTCAGGTGAAGACTGTCCCAACGGTACTGGTCCCTCCTGCCCCAGTACTGATGCCAATGCCCCATGAAATGGAATCCCTCTTTCCCGCACCACTCCTTTAGCCACGTGTTAACTTCTCTAATTTTCTCAACCTATGCCAATTGGCACGTGGCACGGGTAGTAATCCAGAGATTATAACCCTGGAGGACCTGCTCTTTAATGTAGTCCCTAGTGTTTGATAATCCCCAAACAGGTCCTCTTTCCTAGTCTTACCTATGTTGTTACTCCCAACGTGGACCACAACAACTGGATCCTCCACCTCCCTCTCCAAAATCCTTTCAAGCCGATCAGAGATGTCCCTCACCCTGGCACCGGGCAGGCAACATACCATGTGGGACTCTCGATCTGGCTTACAAAGGATGCCATCAATCCCCCTAATTATAGAATCCCCTACAACTACCACTTGTCTTTTTCCTCCCCCCTCTTGAATGGCTTCCTGTACCACGGTGCAGTGGTCAGTCAACGCATCCTCCCTACAGCCCTCTTCCTCATCCACACAGGGAGCAAGTACCTCATACCTGTTGGACAAGGTCAAGGGCTGAGGCTCCTCAACTCCTAAACTCAGGATCCCCCTACCTGCCTCCCTTGCAGTCACACCACTCTGTCCCTGACCACTGTCCGAATTAACAGAACTTATTCTACCGGGTGTGACTGCCTCCTGAAACAAAGCGTCCAGGTAATGTTCCCCCTCCCTGATGTGCCGCAGTGTGTGCAGCTCGGTCTCCAGCTCATCAATTCTGAGCCAAAATTCCTCGAGCAGCCAACACTTGCTGCAGATGTGGTCACTGACGGTCTCAATGGGATCCACCAGTTCCATCATCATACAGCAACAGCACATCACCTGTCCAGCCACATTCAACTAGTTAATTAATTTAAATATATATTTTTAAAATTTTCTTTATAGAACCTCAAGGATAAACAAGAACACCAACCAAAACACAGCCCTCTCTCGCCACTCACCTAAACTCAGTCACTCACCTAAACTCAGATGCACTCTGTTCCAATCAGCACTCCGTGACTAAAGGCACTCCTGCCACACCTTTTGTGTACTCACCTCTCCCAGCACTGTCCCGGCTCTCTCCTCCCGCGCTTTTTAAATCTCCCGGCTCTCTCTTCCGGCGCTGTTTTGCTGTCCCGGCTCTCTCTGCTCCCGCGCTGTTTTCGCTCTCCTGGATTGAATGGAGTCTCCAGGATTTGATTTGATTCATTTGTGGGAGTCACTGGCTGGGCCAACATTTATTGCCCATCCCTAATGTTCCTTAAACCGAGTGGCTTGCTCGGCCATCTCGGAGGGCATTAAAAGAGTCGACCATATTGCTGTGGTTTGGAATCGTGTCGGGCAGATCAGGTAAGGATGGCAGATTTTCTTTTCTGTTCATTCACGGGATGTGGGTGTCGCTGGCTGGGCCAGCATTCACTGCCCAGCCCTAATTGCCCTTGAACTGAGGGCATCTCAGAGAGCATTTTAAGAGTCAACCGGCTGACTGGATCTGGATCTGGAGTCACATGTAGGCCGACCAGGTAAGGATAGGTTTCCTTCACTGAAGGACAGGAGTGAACCAGATGGGTCTTTGCAACAATCGGCAATTGTTTCATGGTCATCAGTAAACTTTCAACGAGTTCAAATTTCACCTTCTGCCTTGGTGAGATTCATGGGTCGTTACAATAATCGACAATGATCATAGAATTTACGGTGCTGAAGGAGGCCATTGGCCCCATTAGGTCTGCAAAGTATTGAATTCAAATATTACCTTCTGCCTTAGTGAGCGTCAAAGCTCGGAAATCATTAGGACAATGCTGCCTGAAATGATGGCAGAAACCCTCATAACATTTAAAAAGTATTCAGACAGACATTTGAATTGATGTAACTTAAAAAGCTACAGACCACAATCTGGAAATTGAGATTAGGCTGAATACCTACTTTGTAGCCACGATGAGCTGAATGACATGCAACAGAAACAACAAACTTTAACAAAATCTGGGATAGTAACTCTCACTGCAAACAAGGTCAGCAGTTTGCCCAGTTTACCTGCCAAGTATGCTAATGCGGTAGTTTTAAAATTTACCTGCATACGTAAGAGTACTGTGGTGAACCACTGTGTATACATATATTAGGGGATGTAAGGTAGGACCTGCACTACAGGTTCGCCGGTAGCCTCTGCCGGCTGGCTCCATCCACTAGGAGCTGTATAAATATGCGTGTCCTCCATTGATCTGCCATTTTGCCAGCTGCAGTAGGAGGCCACACATCTGACTGCAATAAAGCCACAGTTGTACCCAATCTGAGTCTTTGTGCAATTGATCGCGCATCAATTTATTGCAGTCAGGTTTTCAACAAAATGGATATCAAAATCAAACCAGATCGCCTGCAGCTGGATCTGCACTCGCCCGACGCCAGAAAGGACTTTACTCACTGGCTAGCTTGTTTTGAGGCTTACATCAACGCTGTGATCCCGACGCCAATGGAGGCTCAGAAGATAAACGTCTTGTATTCTAGGTTGAGCTCCAGCGTGTTCCCGTTGATCCAGGACGCCTCGGGTTATGCGGAAGCGATGGCGCTCCTAAAAGAACACTATGCGCAGAAAACCAACACGCTCTTTGCCAGGCACGTACTCCCCACTCGTTCTCAACTCCTGGTGCGTCCATCGAAGACTTCTGGTGGGCCCTAATCCCACTCGTCCAGGACCGTGACTGTCAGGCTGTTACGGCTGCTGAACATGCTAATCTCCTCATGCGCGATACTTTCGTAACAGGGATTGCGTCGGACCGCATCCGAGAACGACTGCTGGAAGGGGCCATGCTTGACCAAGCGGAGATGAAAACGTTAGCGCTCTCCATGACGGTCGCATCCCGTAATGTCTAGGCATACCCCCCTCGCCACGCGACCTACCGTCCTACCCCTCGTGGACCCCGCAAACAACCCCCCCAGCTGGGGCCCAGCCTAGCCAATCCGCCTAGCCGCATGCCGATCCACACACCCAGGGGGTCCCCGCTGCTACATCTGTGGTCAACAGAAGCCCCCCCCGCCAACTCTGCCGGGCCCCCACCTCCACTTGCAAGTCCTGTAGTAAAAAGGGCCACTTCACAGCTGTGTGCCAGGCCCACGCAGTCACCGCTTTCGTGCCCGCTATCGCCCCCTCCCCCTGCCAAATGCACAATGGGCGCCGCCATCTTCTCCTCCCGGGGCCATTTGTGGGCAGTCGGTGCCGCTATCTTCCCCCCCTCAGTCCACATGCGGCCATGGGCACCGCCATCTTGCCCAGCACCACCAACGTGCGTCCCATGGGTGCCGCCATCTTGTCCCGCCCTGTAATGTGCGCCGCATAGGCGCCGCTATTTTGTTCCCCACAGGACCTCCGGACATCCCACAATCTGGGTCGCTGACACTCTCCATCCAAAACATCTGATGACCACCCGCAGCTCACCTCGATGACGCTGGACCAATCTCGTCCACACAACCGGGCCACCGCTTCGACAACGGTGAAAATCAACGGCCACGTGACCTCTTGCCTGCTTGACTCCGGGAGCACCGAAAGCTTCATACACCCGGATACGGTAAGGCGCTGCTTCCTTGCGGTCCAACCCGCCAATCAAAGGATCTCCCTGGCCTCCGGATACCACTCCGTCCCGATCCGAGAGTTTTGTATGGTCACTCTCACTGTTCAGGGCATAGAATTCAGCGGTTTCCTTCTCTACGTCCTTGCTAATCTCTGCGCTGCACTATTGCTGGGCCTGGATTTTCAGTGCAATCTCCAGAGCCTCACCATTACATTCGGCGGGCCCCTACCTCCACTCACCGTTTGCGGTCTTGCGACCCTCAAGGTTAACCCCCCCTCCCACTTTGCCAATCTAACTGCGGATTGCAAGCCCGTTGCCACCAGGAGCAGACGGTACAGCACTCAGGACAAGGCCTTCATCAGGTCCAAGGTCCAGCGGCTGCTTCGGGAAGGCATCATCGAGGCCAGCAACAGCCCCTGGAGAGCCCAAGTGGTAGTAGTAAAAACTGGGGCGAAACACAGAATGGTCGTGGACTACAGCCAGACCATCAATCGGTACACGCAGCTCAATGCGTGCCGCCTCCCACGCATATCTGATATGGTCAATCAGATTGCGCAGTACCGGGTCGTCTCAACAATTGACTTGAAATCCGCCTACCACCAGCTCCCCATCCTGAAATCGGACCGTACGTATACTGCCTTAGAGGCGGACGGTCGGCTTTATCACTTTCTTTGGGTTCCTTTCGGCGTCACTAACAGGGTCTCGGTCTTCCAAAGGGAGATGGACCAAATGGTCGACCAGTACGGTTTGCGGGCCACATTTCCGTACTTAGATAATGTCACCATCTGCGGCCATGATCAGCAGGACCACGAGGCCAACCTTGCTAAATTCCTCCGCACCGCCACTCTTCTCAACATTACGTATAATAAAGAGAAGTGTGTGTTCAGCACGACCCGCTTAGCCATCCTCGGCTATGTAGTCCAAATTGGACTTCTGGGACCTGACCCCCGAACGCATGCGCCCCCTCATGGAGCTCCCCCTCCCCCACTGCCCCAAGGCACTCAAACGCTGCCTGGTGCTATTTTCCTACTACACCCAGTGGGTCCCAAACTATGCAGACAAGGCCCGCCCATTCATACAGTCCACTCAATTTCCCCTCGCGGCCGAGGCACAACATGCCTTTGCCCGTATCAAAGCTGACATAGCCACGGCCGGGATGCATGCAGTGGACGAGGCACTGCCCTTTCAAGTAGAAAGCGACGCTTCAGATGTCGTCCTTGCCGCCACTCTAAATCAGGTAGGCAGACCCATGGCATTCTTTTACTGCACCCTTCATGCCTCTGAAATTCGGCACTCATCTGTCGAAAAGGAGGCACAAGCTATCGTTGAAGCTGTGCGCCATTGGAGGCATTACCTGGCCGGCAGGAGATTCACTCGTCTCACTGACCAATGGTCGGTAGCCTTCATGTTTAACAACACGCAGCGGGACAAGATCAAAAATGATAAAATCTTACGGTGGAGAATCGAGCTCTCCACCTATAATTACGAGATTTTGTGTCACCCCGGCAAACTCAACGAACCCCCAGATGCCCTCTCCCGAGGTACATGTGCCAGCGCACAAGTAGACCAACTCCGGGCCCTGCATGACAGCCTTTGTCACCTTGGGGGGGGGGGGGTCACATGGTTGTACCACCTCGTCAAGGCCTGCAATCTGCCCTACTCCATCGAGGAAGTACGGACAGTAACCAGGGAATGCCAGGTTTGTGAGGAGTGCAAGGCGCACTTCTACCAGCTGGACCGTGCGCGCCTGGTGAAGCCTTCCCGCCCCTTTGAACGCCTCAGTGTGGATTTCAAAGGGCCCCTCCCCTCCACCTACCGTAACACGTACATTCTCAGTGTGGTCGATGAATACGCCAGATTCCCCTTCACCATCCCATGCCCGATATGACGTCTGCCACCGTCATAAAGGCCCTCAACACCATTTTTGCTCTGTTCGGTTTCCCCGCCTACATCCACAGTGATAGGGGATCCTCATTCATGAGTGATGAGCTGCGTCAGTTCCTGCTCAGCAGGGGTATTGCCTCCAGAAGGTCGACCAGCCACAACCCCCGGGGTAACGGCCAAGTAGAAAGGGAGAATGGGACGGTTTGGAGGGCCGTCCAGCTGGCCCTAGGGTCCAGGAACATCCCAGCCTCTCGTTGGCAGGAGGTCCTTCCTGAAGCACTACACTCCATCCGGTCACTACTGTGCACCGCCACAAATAACACACACCATGAACGTGTTTTTACCTTCCCCAGGAAGTCCACATCTGGGGTGTCGCTCCCGACTTGGCTCGCAGCTCCAGGACCGGTCCTGCTCCGTAGGCACATCCGACTCTACAAGGCGGACCCCTTGGTGGACAGGGTACACTTGCTCCACACCAACCCTCAGTATGCCTACGTGGAGTTCCCCGACGGCCGCCAAGATACTGTCTCCCTCAGGGACCTGGCACCATCAGGTTCCACCCCAGCACACTCCCCCGCCCATGCGCCTCCCTCCCCTCTCCCGGCGCTACCAACATTAACCCCACCAGACCCATCCCCCCCCCCCCCCCCCCTCCCCCCCCTGCCCACACAAGTGGATGAAGAAGATGTTGGCACGCTCCCGGGGTCATCCGACTACTGGCCAGCACCAGCACCGACATCGGCGCCACCGTTACGTCGCTCGCAGCGAATTGTCAAAGCACCGGATCAACTGAACCTCTGACGGCTCCGGACCGTTAAAATGGACATTTTTTTCCTTTCCCACTCATATTATAAGACACTGTACATAATTTGCAACGTTGTATATAGTTCCACACCACCCCGCCGGACTCATTTTTAAAGGGAGTGAATGTGGTGAACCACTGTGTACACCTGTATTAGGGGATGTAAGGTAGGACCTGCACTACTGGTTCGCCGGTAGCCACTGCCGACTGGCTCCGCCCACGAGGAGCTGTATAAATATGCGTGACCTCCATTGATCTGCCATTTTGCCAGCTGCAGTAGGAGGCCACACATCTGACTGCAAAAATGCCACAGTTGTATCCAATCTGAGTCTTTGTGCAATTGATCGCGCATCAAGTACAACAACAAATTATTTAATTACACCGATCACATTGGGGAAGTTAGCCTCAAATTTAACCCGGAATGGTCATTAAAAATTTCCCAGTCACTCTGATATCTGAAATCTTTATCCACGGACAGAACAGACAAACCATTTTACCTCCCAATGATATTCAGGTCCTGATGATCCGAGTAACTCAGTCAGACGATGATGTGATGTTTGGTTTGAAGTTCCCGTTAGTAAATCCTCCTCTTTCGAAAGGGGTTTCCAAAGGAATTTCACTCTCAGTCCAGGCGAGAAATTCACAATATTCTCTCTTCCGGCTTCCGGGTCCTGGACGGCCGCGCATGCGCCCTGTTGCACCTGAGAAAGATGGCGGCCGCGCAGGCGCCCTGTGGCATAGCACCCACAAAACAGATGACAGCCGTCAACTGGGGCCGATCAGAGAGAAAAACACCGATGCGGCCTCTCCATTCGGGACATACACCGAATTGTATCAAAAGTACCGGAACTAATATATCACCCTGAGGAACGTAAGGAAATAATGGCGGATAAGGCTACCCAGAATGCCGGGCGCGGATGAAAACGCCCTATGTTGGTCACAGGAGTCAGAACGCGCAGGCGTCAGAATGTCCCGCCTCCGGAAGTCGCCTTTCTGTGTGGAGCATGCGCGGTGCTGCTCCGGGCTGAGCGCAGCCGCAGTGAGAGTGAGTGCGGCTCCCAGAGGCTGAATGAGAGCCGCCGCGAGCGGGGACAATGGTGAGAATCCAAACCCCCCAATAAGACCCATTGGTTTTATTGTCAGTCTGCAGACAGGAGCTGGAGAACTGAACCCAGGCAGAGGAGAGGGAGGGAGAAAACTGGGAGTGGAGGAAAGAAATGGTGCAGATTGTGAGATGGGTTTGGATTTCAGCCCAGGGAGGAGGGAGAGTGTGTGGGACGGGGATTTACAGCTTTGGGGGAGCAAGAGAGGAAAAAATGTTCCAGAGAAACTAGAATTCGCTGTTCAGAATTTCTATCCTGGACTGACAGTGATGGCTTTTGCAAACTACTTTTACAGGATATTGGAAGTGGAGGATTGGCCACAGAAAACTCAAAACCAAACATCACATCGAGATCTGACAGCCACTCGATTCATCAGGAGTTGAATATCATCAGGCTTTGAAACTGGAAGGAGAAATGTTTGTCTCTTCCGTTTAAGGAAAAAAAATGTCAATGATCAGTGTGACTGGAAAAGCACCGAGACACACACAACACACACTCGAATGAGAGTGTTTCATTGCACTGACTGGAAAGAGCTTGAACTAGTTACACAGCCTGAAAGAAAATCACCATTCACAGCAGGGAAAAACTATACTCCTGTTGCGTGTGTCGACAAGGCTTTAAGCAGGAGAGACATAAAGACCCCTCACAATGGAGAAACCCTGGAAATGTGCAGACTGTGGGAGGGGTTTCAGTTACCATCACAACTGGAGGTTCATCGGCACAGTCACACTGGGGAGAGACTTTTCACCTGCTCCATTTGTGGGAGGGATTCACCCATTCATACAACCTTCACACACACCAGCGAGTTCACATTGAGGAGAGGCCATTCACCTGCCCTGTGTGTGGGAAGGGATTTGCTTGATCATCCCACATTGTGACACACCAACTTGTTCATACTGATAAGAGACCGTTTACATATCCTAACTGTGAAAAGAGTTTTAAATGTAAAAAGGATCTGCTGACACATCAACGTAGTCACACTGGGGAGAGACCGTTCACCTGCTTAGTGTGTGGGAAAGGATTCATTCAGTCATCCCACCTGCAGACACATCAACGTGTTCACTCTGATAACAAACATTTTAACTGTCCTGACTGAGAAGAGCTTTAACAAAAAGGATTTACCAACACACCAATATGCTCACACTGGGGAGAGACCATTCACCTGCTCTGTGTGTGGGAAAGGATTCAGCCATCCATATGCCCTACTGAACTACCAGAGAATTCACACCGGGGCGAAGCCATTCACCTGCTCTGATTGTGGGAAAGGATTCATTAATTCATCCAACCTTCTGATACACCAGCAACTTCATACAGGGGACAGACCGTTCACCTGCTCTGAATGTGGGAAGGGATTCACACGTTCATACAACCTTCTGACACATCAGCAGGTTCACAGTGAGCAGACCGTTCACCTGCTCAGTGTGTGGGAAGGGATTCACTCGTTCCTCCTACCTATTGAATCATCAGCGAGTTCACACTGGGGAGAGGCCATTCACCTGCTCCATGTGTGGGAAGGGATTCAGTCAGTCATCCAACCTGCTGACACACCAGAGAGTTCACAGTGGAGAGAGGCCATTCACTTGCTCCATATGTGGGAAGGAATTTTCTCATTTATCTTATATTCTGAAACATCATCGAGTTCACACTGGGGAGCGGCTATTCAACTGTAATGTCTGTGGAAAGGGAGTTTACTCACTCATCCCACCTGCTAACACATCAGCGAGTTCACAAGCGACTACAAGGTTTAGATTATACCATTATTGATGCTGTTAATTATGTCCAGGACTGAATAATGTTCACTCTGACTGTCTTAATCTGCTGATGAGGTTTATAAATGTGAAATAAATCAACTTTATTTGAAACGTTGTTGCAGATCTTTCACACCTGAGTGTTTAACATCACCTGTCTGGAGCTCAGAAAGGACAATCTGTGGAAGGATCATACGGCAGGAACAGAACTTCAGCCTGGACACAGTCCTTCAGGGTCACGCTGAGAGGGACAAACAACACTTTGGTCTTTCTCATCTCGTTTCACTGTCAGCAAAGCCCCCGTGTGGGTTATTCCTGAGGCGTGTAAGAAATGTGTCCCAACCGCTCTCTTCCATGTTTCAGAGCTCCTAGAACAGAAGCTCCTTCACAACTGTGTTCAGAGTCAAGAAGAACAATGGTGAATGCTGGAAATGTGCTGTCAGATCTGAGATTGGTGTAAAACTGTGATGTTCCTGATTGAATTTAAAGCAGCTGGTTTAAGTTTCCAGACTGAAAATGTGTTTGTGTGACAGTCACAATGAAATAATTGAATAGAAACCTACTTAACATAGATTGGTTGAAGTCTGCGTTAAAATAGCAGCTGTTAACTGCTGGGATAATTGGACAACAGTTTGATTCCCAGATAATGAAGGAGCTGCAGTGTGTATCCAAGAATTCCCAGTTTTGTTTATGTGTGCTTCCCACATTCTGTCTTTTTAAATAAACCTCAGCCCTGCGGGCCTTTAACAATCAGAAACATAACAGAGTAAGGGCAAAGCTGTGCCCGCCCCTTTAACTGGGAGCTGAACAGTGTCAGAACCCCGGATGTCCCTTTAAGAATAAGTGATGTGTTCAGCTGAAGATTCCTATTGGCTGCTTTCTGGGTGGTCTCCTTATTCTGATTATTCTCAGTGATCCTCAGGTATATGAACCTGCTCTCCTGTCTCTCACACACTGAACATCTCTGTTCTGTTTCAGATTCTGACTTAATCTCTCTCCGCTCTCACACTCACTCATTCCACAGACCTCCTACCTCTCTATCTTTCTCTCAGACATTCACTCCTTTAACATTTCTATTTCACAGAGCGCCTAAACTCACTTAATTTCTCTCTCTGAAGAAGCACAGAACACACTGAACCTCTCCTCCAACATCTCATTTATGGAGACTGAATCTTTTCTCTCTCTACCTCTCACTTTCTCTCTCTCTCTGATCGGCCCCGACTAACTTTACATCTCCAATTTTCTAATAACCCTCATTGAGGAAAATTTAATTTTGGATAATGTCCCCTCATTTCTCCCAGTAATATCCTCAGTCCATCTTCCTGTTCAGTTAATATGTTAAAAATCTAAATAACCTCATATTTTAATGTTTAAAATGGGAATGGAGGTGAATGTAATGCTGGGACTGGCAGCAATATGTGTGGGTGTTCTTGATACTGTCAGAGTGAGTTCACCCTCACAGACAGGAAGACTGTTCATGGTGATAACATGAAACTGACGCCTGCGTTTCATTCTCAGGTAACACAACTTCCTGTTTCTCTGCTGCCAGTTCCAAACCACACATCTCACTTCTGAGCAGAAAATAAATCCAGGGACCACAATCTGGTGAGAACATCTGTCAAGGCGGCCTGTATCTGTCCACAGAGTCAGGGCAGAGTCACACAGATCACATTGTGGTGACATTTACAAATGAGCCGGTTATTTCTATTCAGAGTCTCCATTCCCGGACAGCACCGGCTGTGTCTGTGGATCAGTCACTGAGTTCTTTCTGCTCTTTGTAGCTGGGAACTGATCACCTGCTCCCTTATATTTTATATTATTCTTTCTGTGTTACTTGTTTCCTCTATTTCTCAGCATTTATCTCTCGCCACCTCATCTTTCTGCTGTTTAAAATCTCAGTTTTGTCTCTCCTTTCTCTCTCTCTCTCGGTGTCTGTATGTTCCTATTTAATAGAGGTGTAGAATTTCATGAAGGGGTTGTAATAGATTAAAGAAAGAAAGAAGGAGAAAAACAGTAAATGTTGGAAAAACTCAGCAGTTCTGGCAGCATCGGTATTGAGAGAAAAAGAGTTAACATTTTGTGTCCCTGTGACTCAGAGCAGGAGAAACAGGAATTGTCCCTCTGAGATCAGGGAAGGTGAAGGGGAGATTTAATAGAGGTGTTTAAAATGAGGAAGGATTTGTGATAGTGTCGATGGGGAGAAACTGTTTCCCAAGAGCAGGAGGGTTTGTAACCAGAGGACACAGAGATTTAACATATTTGACAACAGAACCCAAGGGGGTGGTGAGGAGAATTGATTTTACACCGTGATGTGATGTAATGTGGAATTGACACTGACAGGCTGCTGGAAGCAGATTTACAGTAACTTTCAAAGGGAGTTGCACTTGTAGAGTGTAAATTGGCAGTGTTATCGTGAATCAGATGAATTCGACAGTTCACTCAGAATCTCTACAGTGCAAAAGGAGGCCATTCGGCCCATTGAGTTTACACTATGCCTAGGCACAATCCCCCATCCTATCCCTGTAACCCCACCTAACCCACACATTTTTGGACACTGAGGGGAAGTTGATCATGGCCAATCTACCTAAGCTGCAAATCTTTGAATGCTGGTAGGAAACCCATGCAGACACTGGGAGAAAGTGCAAACTCCACACAGACAGTGACCCAAGGCCAGAATTGAAACAGGGTCCATGGTGCCAAGAGGTAGCAATGATGCCCTTTGCGACAGTGTCAATTTCCTCTCATGATGTTTTAACATTTGATCTTTTCAATCACAATGTGTCTCAAAGAGAAGACTGAAACACTGGTTTTAGCTGTCATATATTTTTCCTGTGTGACTGTGCAAATCGAGAACCACTAGAATGATTTCAATTCCTCTACAGATCTCCCTCAGATACCAGAAATCTCTGGAGTTTCCCATTGCTTTCACCTTGGGTAGAACAGCTCTGAATCAGGTGGAGTCAGTCACACGTGCCTCTGTCATGGTGTTTCCATTTTATCACACACCTCCCAGTGACATTGACTATAACACAGAAACATCATATTATCATTGCTACCTTGCATCTTGCCCTCCTACTATTGTCTAATGATAACAGCGACGGAGTGACACACACCGGAATTGGAATAACAGGCAGGTTATTGTCTAATAATAATAGTGACAGAGTTATTATCTGGGACCCTGGATATGGGAAGCAACAGTGCTACCTACTGTGCTACCATGCCGCCCGAGATTGGCCCAGATAGGGTGATATTTCACAGGGTCGGTGCAGATTCGATGGGCCGAATGGCCTCCTTCAGCACTGTAGGGATTCAGCACTGTAGGGAGGAAACCCACGCACACACGGGGAGGATGTGCAGACTCCGCACAGACAGTGACCCAAGCCGGAATCGAACCTGGGACCCTGGAGCTGTGAAGCAATTATGCTATCCACAATGCTACCGTGCTGCCATATGTTCATATATGTTCACTCACACACTGCAGTCTGACTTATTATGGGGAGAGACACAGTGTTTGTTCCTGTCAAAGTGAGTGAATCCGTTGCTGTTTCTCCTCTGGGCCCATCTCCACTATTATTGTCTGATTGTCCCACTGAGACTCTCACTGTTATTATTGGACAATCAGCGAGTCAGCCTGAGCCTGTGGCCGCTCTCACCATCTGGAACCGTCACAATGCCCGGGTGATTGACGGCAGCACCGGACCAATAGGAAGAGGAGGGGCGGGACTGGAGGACGATTGGGAGCGCCTGATTCTCCAACTAATCGGAGTTAATGAGGGGCGGAGCCCGCTGTGATTGAAGCATGCGCAGTGTGGGTAATGGTGAAGGAGAAGGTTTATGCCGTCAGATGTGAAATTGGTAAGGGGCGTTTGACAATATGGAGGGAGCGAGAGGTCGCGGGAGTGCGCGGAAACGTTGTGTAAAGCTGTTGTAAGCCGCAAACCTCGGAAAAGTTACGGAAAACAGTTTGGATCGAGCGAGGCTGCAGCTCCTCATTTTAGGCTCGGGTTAACGGCCGCCATCTTTATTGGATGTGCATCAGGGCGCATGCGCGTTTGTTATCTTTGTCGGGGCGATGTTTCAATGAGTGGGAGGAGCTTGTTCCCATTGTTCAGAATGGAGACAACTTGTCCATCAAACTGGATTAGTCTTTGAGTCCCAATGTCTTATTGATGATGCAAAGCGGTGGCAGAGATGGAAAGAAAAGGAAGCCAATCCTGCTCTCCAGATTTCACTGTCTGCGTGGGTTTCCTCCGGGTATTCGGGTATTTATAGAGTAAAATCTGAGATGAGGAGGGATTTCTTCACTCGTGGATGTGGTGAAGCTTTGGAATTCGCTACCCCAGAGGAATGTGGAGCCTCAGTGGTCAGGTATGTTCAAGACAAATGTTGATAGGTTTCTAGATATTGAGGGATATGGGGATCGTGTGGGAAAATGGTGCTCAGGTAGATCGGCCAAGGATCTCATTGAATGGTTGAGCAGACTCGGTGGGCCGAATGGCCTACTCTTGATCCTGTTATAATCTCTGTGTCCTGGTCAGGAAGCAGTGAGCTGAGCTTGGATCTGTCAATCAACATGAATCAGCACCTTCAGGAGAATTGAGAGGGTGAATATTAGATACAGCAGAGTGAGAATGGAGGGAGATTGTGTAGGATGGAGATTTACAGCTTTTGGAGAACGAGAGGGGAAATAATGTTCCAGAGGAACTAGAATTGTCAGTTCTGAGTTTCTATCTTGTACTAACAATAATTACTTTTGTAAATTGTTTTTAAAGGATATTGGAAGAGGCGAATTATAGACAGAAATCTTAACGTTTCAATATGCTAAACTCACTCGATTCCTTCTGATCTGAATATCATCGTGAGAAGGAGAAATGTTTGTGTCGATCTGTCGCTTCAAAAGATTTTAAACATTTATGTGACTGGAAAAGCACCGAGACCCACACAACACACACCCCAGTGAGAGTGTTCCAATGAACTGACTGTGGAAAGAGCTTTAACCAGTCACACAGCCTGGAAAAACATCACACCATTCACAGTGAGGTGAGACAGTGCACATGTTCTGTTTGTAGACGAGGCTTCCACTGATTGTCCAGCCTGGAGAGACACAAGGAGACCCAAAACATGGAGAAACCGTGGAAATGTGGGGACTGTGGGAAGGGATACAGAGCCCCATCTCAGCTGGAGATTCATCGCCGCATTCACACCGGAGAGAGGCCGTTCAGCTGCTCTCAGTGTGGGAAGGGATTCAGTCATTTATATGCCCTGCGGGCACACCAGCGAATTCATACTGGGGAGAGGCCATTCATCTGCTCTCAGTGTGGGAAGGGATTCACTCAGTTATCTCACCTGCAGGCACACCAGCGAGTTCACACTGGGGAGAAGCCATTCACCACCTCTGAATGTGGGAAGGGATTCATTGATTCATCCAGCCTGCAGAAACACCAGCGGGTTCACACTAGGGAGAGGCCATTCACCTGCTCTCCGTGTGGGAAGCGATTCATTAATTCATCTACCCTGCTGAGACATCAGCGAATTCACACTGGGGAGAGGCCATTCACCTGCTCTCAGTGTGGAAAGGGATTCACACAGTTATCCAGTCTGCAGACACACCAGCGGGTTCACACTGGGGAGAGGCCATTCACCTGCTCTCAGTGTGGGAAGGGATTCATTAATTCATCCACCCTGCAGACACACCAGCGAGTTCACACTGGAGAGAGGCCATTCACCTGCCCTGTGTGCGGGAAGGGATTCATTAATTCATCCAACCTGCAGGCACACCAGCGAGTTCAGACTGGAGAGAGGCCATTCACCTGCTCTCAGTGTGGGAAGGGATTCACTCGGTTATCTAACCTGCAGGCACACCAGCGAGTTCACACTGGAGAGAGGCCATTCATCTGCTCGCAGTGTGGGAAGGGATTCTCTCAGTTATCTCACTTGCAGGCACACCAGCGAGTTCACACTGGAGAGAGACCATTCACCTGTTCTCAGTGTGGGAAGGGATTCATTGATTCATCCAGCCTGCTGAGACATCAGCGAATCCACACTGGGGAGAAACCATTCACCTGCTCCCTCTGTGAGAAGAGATTCACATGTTTATACAACCTGCAGACACACCAGCGAATTCACACTGGGGAGAAGCCATTCACCTGCTCTTAGTGTGGGAAGGGATTACATAGAAACATAGAAAATGGGAGCAGGAAGAGGCCATTTGGCCCTTTGCGCCTGCCCCACCATTCATTCAGATCATGGCTTATCATCAATTCAGTAGCTTAATTCTGCTTCCCCTCCATATCCTTTGATCCCCTTCGCCCTAATTGCTATATCTAACTGCTTCTTGAAAACATACAATGTATTGGCCTCAACTATTTCCTGTGGTAACAAATTCCACAGGCTCTCTCCTCTCTGGTTGAAGAAATTACTCCTCATCTCTGTCCTAAATTGTTTACCCCGTATCCTCAGACTGCGCCCTCTGGTTCTGTACACTTCCACCCTCGGGAAAATCTTTCCTGCATCTACCCTGTCAAGTCCTGTTAGAATATTATAGGTTTCTATGAGATCCCCCATTCTAATGAACTCCAGCGAATACAATCCTAACTGATTCACTCTCTCATACGTCAGTAGCACCATCCCAGGAATCAGTGTGGTCACCCTTCGCTGCACTCCCTCTAGAGCAAGAACATCCTTCCATCAGATAAGGAGACCAAAACGGCACTCAATATTCCAGGTATTGGCCTCGCCAAGGCCCTGTATAATTATAGCAAGATAACCATGCTCCTGTACTCGAATCCGCTCGCAGTGAAGGCTAGCAAACCATTTGCCTTCTTTACCACCTGCTGAATTGCATGCTTACCTTCACTGACTGGTGTACAAGGACACCCAGGTCTTGTAGCACATTCCCCTCTCCTAATTTATGGCCATTCAGCTAATAGTCTGCCTTCTTGTTTTTGCTACCAAAGTGGACAACCTCGCATTTCTCCAAATTATACTGTATCTGCCATTCATTTGCCCACTCACTCAACTTGTCCAAATCACACTGAAGGATCTCTGCATCCTCCTCACAGCAAACCCTCCCACGCATCTTGGTGTAATTTGCAAATTTGGAGATATTGCATTTTGTTCCCTCATCTAAATCATTAATATATAGGGTGGCACAGTGCTGCCTCACGGCACCGAGGACCAGGGTTCAATCCTGCCACCAGGTCACTGTCCGTGTAGAGACAGGTTCTCCCCGTGTCTGCGTGTGTCTCACCCCCATAACCCAAAGATGTGCAGGGTAGGTGAATTGGGCATGCTAAATTGCTCCTTAATTTGAAAAAAAGAATTGGGTACTTTCAATTTTTAAAAAAAATTATTAATACATCTTGTGAATATCTGGGGTCCTAGCACCGACGCCTGAGGTACCCCGTCCTGCCTGCCAATTTGAAAAAGACCCATTAATTCCAACACTTTCTTTCCTGTCTGCCAACCAGTTTTCTATCCATCTCACTACACTACCCCTAATCCCATGTTCTTTAATTTTACGCACTAATCTCTTATGTGGGACTTTGTCAAACGCCTTCTGAAAGTCCAAATATACCACATCCACTGGCTCCCCCTCGTCAACTCTACCAGTTACACCGTTGAAGAACTCCAGCAGATTTGTCAAGCATGATTTCCCCTTCATAAATCCATGCTGACTCTGTCCGATCCTGCCACTGGTTTCTAAGTGCTTTGCTATAAAATCTTTGATAACGGATTCTCGAATTTCCCCACTGCCGAGGTCAGGCTTACTGATCGAGAATTCCTCAATTTTTCTCCACATTTCCCTTTTTAAACAGTGGAATTACATAAGCCACCCTCCAATCTGCAGGAACTGTTTCAGAGTCTATAGAATCTTGGAAGATGACCACCAATGCCTCCACTATTTCTAGAGCCACTTCCTTAACTACTTTGGGATGCAGATTATCAAGCCCTGGGGATTTACCAGCCTTCAATCCCATCAATTTCCCCAACATCATTTCTCTACTTATATTAATCTCCTTCAGCTCCTCCCTCTCACTAAATCCTGTGTTCCCCAACATTTCTGGCATAAGATTTGTGAAGACAGAACCAAATTATGTATTTGCCCAGCTGTAAGGAACCTACATTTGTCTTCACCAATCTTTTTCTCTTCATATACTTATAGAAACTTTTACAATCAGCCTAATTTCCTGTTTTATGCTATTCCTAACATCACCACTGCAGTTTGGGGGCCTCTTTACTAATTTATTTTCCCCTTGGTGTTTCTGAGCTCTATCCATACAGATTCTACATTGTTGGAGCTAATACCCTTCCTCACTATTGCATTAATTTCCTCTTTAAGCAGCACTGTCACTCCACTGCCTTTTCCTTTTTGTCTGTCCTTCCTAAATATATTAAATTCCCTTCCCGGGTCATCTTGCAGCCATGTCTCCATAATCCCGATTATCTCACACCCGTTCACATCTTTTTGCGCGATTCACTCGGTTATGCCGTCTGCAGTCACACCAGGGAGTTCATACTGGGGAGAGGCCGTTCACCTGCTCTCAATGTGCAAATCTCGGATTTTGTAATTCATCGCACTTCCTGAGACACCAAGTTCACAACTGATTACAGGGATTGGATTCTGCTGTTATTGTTTCTGGTCTCAATTACATCCAGGACTGCATTTTGTTCATTCTGTTGGAGGTGATAAGATGTTTCATTCTCTTTTCTGTTTGGAAACTGCAAAAATCACGCCACTTTGTCATGAAGATGGTCTAAGGTGGTTACACGGTTGTTTTGTTTAATTTATCTTGGTGCTTCTCGCAGGAGAAAACTATCAGGTTATGAGGGGCAAGTTGGCTGAGATGCACTGGGAAACTACATTAAATAGTATAGTGGGAGACAGGCAATCACTAATATTTAAGGAATTATTACAGATTTACACTGGCATCGGTTAGCTCAGTTGGCTGGTTTGTGCTGAGTGACACCAACAGCACAGGTTAAATTCCCATACCAGCTGAGGTTAGCCATGGTCTGTGTCAGTATTGATGCTCCACATGATCCTCCACCCACCCCTCTACATCTCCCCCATCAGCATCTCCTTCTATTCTTTCTCCCTCATGTAAGTATCTAGCTTTACGTACATATGTATTCATGCTGTTCACCTCAACCACTCGCTGTGGAGTGAGTTCCACATTCTCACCACTCGCTGGGTAAAGAGGTTTCTATTGAAATTCCTATTGGATGATTGAATCCCTTCAGAATCTGAAAGACTTCCAACAGGTCACCCATCAGTCTTCTCTTTTCCAGAAAAAGCAGCCCCAGCCTTTCCTGAGTGTTAAATGCTCTCAGTTCTGTACATTATGAATCTTTGTTGCACCTTATCCAGTGCCTCCATTTCCTTTTTCTAAATGGAGATCACCAATGTTGACAGAGCTCCCAGTGTAGTCGAACCATCGTTTGAAACAAGTTGAACATTTCCTCCTTGTTTTTCAATTCTGTCCCTCTGGAATGGAACCCAATATATGGGCCTCACACTTTAGGAAAGATGTGAAGTTCTTCGAGGGTGTAGAGGACATTTACGAGAATGACACCAGAGATGAGGGACTCCAGTTAGTTGGAGTGACTGGAGCAGCTGAATTTCTCTCCTGAGATCACAGCATCTGGAGGGTGGGGAATGGGGCCATTCAGCCCTTTGAGACCGTGTTGGCTCCCTGTGGAGGAAGCCAGTCTGTCCATTGCCCCGTTCTATCCCCGAATCCCTGTGGGTTTATTTCTCTCAGTACCTGTCCAATTTCCGATTGAAATCCTTCCGTCATCTCTACATCTCCTACCTCATAGGCAGCAGGTTCCAGGTCGTTACCACTCCCTTAACATGTACACAAGGCTCCCAGAGCACAGAGGAGCCTATTTGGCCCATTTTTCACATACCAGCTCTTTGTACAGTGACCCATTTAATCCCAGAGTTCGACTATTTTGTTTTCTTTTTCAGAATGCATCAATTTCCCTTTTGGAAGTTAGACCAATGAGACTCGACCACCATTTATAGACAGTGTATTCCAAATCACAACAACTCGCTGTGTTTTACAACAAATAATTGTGCATATGGTGTGTCTGGAGTTTCACAGAATATTCAAAATGGTGTCGACGTGATTATTACACAAAATTAAGACTCAATTTTTATCAATGATTTTGGTGAGGACACCAAGTGTAATATTTCCTAGTTTGTGGACAATTAGAACAAATGTACATTTCTATAAAACCTCTCACATCCCCTGGACCTCCTAAAGTGTTTTAAAGCCAATGGAGTTCCTTTGAAATGTATTCACTGTTGTAATGTAGGAAGCTGTAAGTACCATGTGTAATCACATTTAGTTTTTAAATTGTTATTTTCATAGTGTATTCACTGTCATTAGTAACAAGGTCAAGGAAACCCTTTTACATCTCTAACATGTGGTTTCCTGTAGGCATGTAACTTTTTCTATATTAACTATGTATAGATTTCATAGCAATAAACACTAATTAAATTAACGATTATTCTGTACTGAATATTGATTATCATTGATGAATTGGTGTATTAGGTAATTATATTGCAAAGACTAGATCTTTGTTTTTAAAAAAAACACCATCAACCAGAATGTTTCCAGAAACAGCAGAACTACCAGAATTTGTTTGAAAAAATTAATTACTTTATAATTGAGAATTTACAAGACATCATATTCTGCCAAGACTATGTGGGCTCAGCAGTGCTGTAATGGTATTGTTACTGGGCTAGTAATCCTGAGACCCAGTTTAATGCTCTGGGATCGAATCTGGCTATGACAGATATTGAAATTTAATAAAAGTCTCAAATTAAAAGTCTAATGATGACATTGTTGATTGTTGTAAAAACCCGTCTGATTCACTCATGCCCTTTAGGAAATCTGCTCTCCTTACGTGGTCTGGCCTGCACGTGACTCCAGATCCACAGCAATGTTGTGGTTGATTTGTAAGTGCCCTCTGAAATTGCCTCAAGACACGCAGTTCAAGGGCAATTGGAATGAGCAATAAATGCTGGCCCAGCCAGTGACCCCCACCTCCGATGAATGAATAATTTTTAAGACGACTGTACAATTTGAAGACGAGTAAGAAACTGTCTCTTTGATTGGATTTGATTTATTGTCACGTGTCCCAAGGTACAGCGAAAAATATTGTTCTGCGTACAGTCCAGAAAGATCATTCGATACATGAAAAAACCTCGGACATACAATAAAGACACAATGTAAATACATAGACACCGGGTGAAGCATAGGGAGTGTAGTACTACTCAGTAGAGAACCAGTGTATCTTGTATCAATCAAATATATTAATTAAAAATTACTGTATTAATTAGCTACCAGTCTGCCACAGATGATGAAATAAGCAGTGATCCGTAACTGAGTTACAATTAATGAAACAATAATTAATCAGTAGTTGTAGTAATAGTCTGAGTTTTATTTGTTGTAAAAATGTAAAAGCTTCATTGCTGTGTATATAAAGAATGTGCAATGGGGATAAATGTAACCGCAATAGAGAGACCTACCAACTCTGATTAGCCTCAACATTTGAAATTGTATGAATAAGGAATTGTACAGAATCGAGTAAAGGGATAGTATGAAACAGTTTGATTGTATTCCTGTCTGAGGTAATGAGAGAAGGTGGTGTCAGTAATTGGAGATCCAATTAAATTAAACTGGTGCCCAATTGACCAATGGTCATGTTACCACAGGCCCAACTCAGACATGAGGTAATGGTCACTTTGGGGATAAAAGTCGAGGTTCCGAAGGTTTTCCTTGCTGGCCAAGTACTGAAGACTCTCAAGGCCGAGTTCCAAGGAAATTACTGTCAAAGAAGGAGCCAGGGAGGGTTACACTTCTACAGACTGATCACCTGCTTGAAGTTGTAAACGTCAATGTCTTCAAATTGTTCAGTAAAGCTTTTCTTTAAAAAAACTTGTTTTTAAATTTACTGTCCAGAATTCTGCCTTTGCTTTAATTGGTTAAAGTCTTGTCTGAACCAAAGCAAATCTATAAATTGGGGATGTCTGAAATCAATTAAGGATCAGAAAGCATCAATCTTCAATTTAAAACTTGCACTTCTGTAGCACCTTTCACAACCACAGCATGTTCCAAAGTGCTTCTGAAGTGTCGTCACTGTTGTAGGAAATGCAGCAGCCAATTTTTACAAAGCAAGATGTCACACAGCAATGTGGCAATGAGCAGATGATCTGATTTTGGTGATGTTGATTTAAAAAAAAACATTTTATTAAGGTTTTTGTAATTTTATAATAATAAGTGACAACAGTAAACAATGCAAATCCGTGCATAAATCATCACCATCCCTAACAAGTCCCCCCTACCCTCAACAGAAAATAGCCTAACTACTCCCCTCCCCTTTTTTTGCCTCTGCTGAGAGTTAATTTTCTCTGAAGAAGTCGACAAACGGCTGCCACCTCCGGACGAATCCTAGCGTTGACACTCTTAGGGCAAACTTGATTCAAGACTGAGAAACCCAGCCATGTTGCTAACCCAGATCTCTGATTTTGGGGGCTTAGATCCCTCCACGCTAGGGAGGACCAAGATATCAGTCTCTCTCGCCCTCTGGACTCCCAACACTCCAAAATCCGCCACCTCGGGACTCGGCACCACCCGTGTTTTTAGTACCATGGACATGACATCTGCAAAACCCTGCCAGAATCCCCCAAGCTTAGGGCATGCCCAGAACATATTGATATGATTTGCTGGCCCCCCTGCAGACCTGTCCTCTACCCCAAAACATCTGCTCATCCGGGCCACCTTCATGTGTGCCCAGTGAACGGGGCAGCACAGTGGCTAGCATTGCTGCCTCACGGCGCTGAGGTCCCAGATTCGATCCCGGCTCTGCGTCGCTGTCCATGTGGCGTTTGCACATTCCCCCCACGTTTGTGTGGGTTTCGCCCCCACAACCCAAAGATGTGCAGGGTAGGTGGATTGGCCACGCTAAATTGCCCCTTAATAGGAAAAAATAAATTGGGTACTCTAAAATTAAAAAATAAAATGTGCCCCCAATGAATGACCTTAAATTGTATCAGGCTGAGCCTGGCACATGGTGAGGACGTATTGACTCTGCTCAAGGCATTCGCCCACAGATCTGCCTCTATCTCTCCCCATAGCTCCTCTATCTGAGTTACCTCTGACTCCATGAGTTCTTTGTAGATATCCGATACCTTTCCCTCTCCCACCCCCATTCTCGAAACTACCTTGTCCTGTATCCCCCGTGGTGGTAGGAGCGGAAAGGTTGAAACCTGCCTTCACAAAAAATTCCGTACCTGCAGATACCCAAATCCATTTCCTGCTGGCAATTCAAATTTCTCCTCTAAATCCTTCAGACAGGGGAAGCTCCCATCCTCTTGATCCCTGCCACCTCTGGAACTCCCCATCCAGCCTTCCCGGTACAAACCGATGGTTGTTACAAATCGGGGCCCAGACTGATGCACCCTCCACTCTCACGTGCTTCCTCCACTGCCCCCAGACTATCAGGGCCGTCACCACCACCCGGCTTGTGGAGTACCGGGCCGCCAAGAACGGCAGAGGTGACGTTATCAGACTTGAGTCCTTACACAATGCTACCTCACTCTCACACCGATTCCCCCCCCCCCCCACCCCCCCCCACTACCCACTTCCTAACCATGGCTATATTTGCCACCCAGTAATAGTTGCTAACATTCGGCAGCGCCAACCCACCCTTCCCTCGACTACGCTCCAGCAACACTTGCTTCACTCGCGGGGTTTTATCCACCCACACAAAACCCAAAATCGCCTTGTTTACCGGTTTAAAAAAGGCCTTTGGGATAAAGAAGGGAAGGCACTGGAAAACAAACAGAAATCTCGGGAGAACCGTCATTTTCACTGTGTGCACCCTCCCCGAAAGTGACAGCGGGAGCATGTCCCACCTTCTAAAGTCCTCCTTCATTTCCTCTACTAGCCGGGTCAGATTTAACTTATGTAATGTCTCCCATTCCCGTGCCATCTGGATTCCCAAATAACGTAAGCTCCCCCCCGCCCAACCATTCTAAACGGCAGCTCTCCCAGTCTCCTCTCCGGCCCCCTCGTCTGGATCGCGAACATCTCGTTTTTCCCCATATTCAATTTATACCCTGAAAACCTACCGAATTCCCCTCGGATCCGCATAATCTCCCCCATCCCCCTAACGGGTCGGAAATATACAGGAGCGGGTCGTCAGCGTAAAGCGAGACCCTGTGTTCCCCTCCCCCACTGAACCAACACTTTCCAATTCCTAGATGCTCTTTAAAGCCATCGCCAATGGCTCTATGGCCACAGCAAACAACAGCGGGGAGAGGGGACACCATTGCCTCCTCCCTCGGTGCAACGTAAAATAACCCAACATCAGCTGATTCGTTCGTACGCTTGCTACTGGTGCCTGGTACAGCAGCCGATCCCAATCAATGAAGTCCTGCCCAAACCCGAACCTTCCTAACCTCCCACAAATATTTCCACTCCACCCGATCAAAGGCCTTCTCCGTGTCCATCGCAACTACCACCTCCATCAACCCACGCCCGCGCCCCCCCCCCCCCCCCCCCCCCCCCTCGGAGGGCATCATATAACGTTTAAGAGCCTGACATTGGCCGCATGTTGCCAGCGCTTTACAAACCCCGTCTGGTCTTCCCCGATCACCTCCGGAGGCCAATATTCTGGCCAACAGTTTGGCATCCACATTCAATAGGGAGATTGGCCTATATGACCCGCATAGCTCTGGGTCCTTCTCCCGCTTCAGGATGGAGGCCTGCGACATTGTTGGGGGAAGGGCACCCCGCTCCCTTGCCTCATTAAATGCCCTCACCAGCAGCAGGCCCAGCATCTCAGAGAACGTCTTATAAAATTCCACTGGGTAGCCGTCCGGTCCCGGGGCCTTACCCGATGACTGGCCTCCAGCCCCTCCACTATTTCTTCAATTCCAATTGGGGCTTCCAACCCCCTCCACCAGTCTTTCCTCCAACTTCGGGAACTTCAACTCACCCAGGAACTGCCTCATCCCCTCTACCCCAGTTGGGAATTCCGGCTCATATAGCCTGCTATAAAACTCCTTAAACACCCCGTTCACCCCTGCTGGGTCCAAGACCGCGTTCCCATCTCTGTCCTTCACTCTTCCTATCTCCCTGGCCACCTCCCTTTTCCTCAGCTCATGCGCTAGCATCGTACTGGCCTTCTCACCATACTCATATACCACCCCCCTCATGTTGCTCCACTGCCTTCCCTGTAGATAACGGCCCAAACTCCATCTGCAGCCTCTGCCGCTCCTTCAATAACCCCATGTCCGGGGCCTCCGAATATCTCCTGTCCACCTGGAGTATTTCCCCAACCAACCTATCCATCTCTGCTCGCTCCACTTTCTCCCTCTGAGCCCATATCAAGATTAACTCCACCCGAACCACTGCCTTCAGCGCTTCCCAAACCGTTGCTGCCGAGACTTCCCCAGTGTCATTTATTTCCAAATAGTTCTGGATGGACTCCCTCACCCGCCCGCACACCCCCTCATCTGCTAACAGTCCCACATCCAACCTCCATTGCGGGCGCTGCCTTCTCTCCTTGCTCACCCGTAAATCCACCCAATGTGGGGCATGGTCCAATAGAGCAATCGCCGAATATTCGGTATCAACCACCCCCGCCAGTAGAACCCTGCTCAGAATTTTTTTTTTTTATCCGGGAGCATGCTTTGTGCACATGAGAGAGAAAAGAAAACTCCTTCACTCTTGGCCGTCTGAACCTCCATGGGTTTACCTCCCCCCCCCCCCCCCCCAACCCCCGCATCTACTCCATGAACCCCTTTAGTTCCTTCGCTACTGCTGGCACCCTCCCTGTCCATGACCTCGACCGGTCCAACCTTGGGTCAATGACCATATTTAAGTCTCCCCATGACCAGCTTATGCGACTCTCAGTCCGGGATCTGACCTAACACCCCCCTCATGAATTCCACATCGTCCCTGTTTGGTGCATATATATTCACAAGTACCACCAGCATCCCCTCAAGCTTCCCACTCACCAGGATGTACCTGGCCCCCACGTCCACCACTATTCTCCCTGCCTCAAATGCCACCCGTTTGTTGATCAGGATGGCGACCCCCCTGGTCTTAGAGTCCAGCCCTGAATGAAATACTTGGCCGTCCCATCCCTTCCTCAATCTAACGTTCCATGTGATCAGCCTAGTCGGGAGGCCCACCTAACTATCCTGGTAACCCCCGCCCATGGTGCCAGACATCCTATCCCCTCCCCCCCTCCACTCAAACATACATATTCAAAACATCACAGTGCCCAAAAAAGTCGAAAAAATCCCTCCACCCACTGAAACAAAGTTAACTTACAAATCTGAGCAACGGCCTAAAAACGTTACAGAGAGCACTGCATATGCAGATAAAAACTAAGAACACTTAAACAGAATCGATACCGCAATACCCTCCCCCGAGGTTCAATGTCATAGATTATCATAGATTATCATAGAATTTACAGTGCGGAAGGAGGCCATTCGGCCCATCGAGTCTGCACCGGCTCTTGGAAAGAGCACCTACCCAAGGTCAACACCTCCACCCTATCCCCATAACCCAGTAACCCCACCCAACACTAAGGGCAATTTTGGACACTAAGGACAATTTGTCATGACCAATCCACCTAACCAGCACATCTTTGGACTGTGGGAGGAAACCGGAGCACCCGGAGGAAACCCACGCATACACGGGGAGGATGTGCAGACTCCGCACAGACAGTGACCCAAGCCGGAATCAAACCTGGAACCCTGGAGCTGTGAAGCAATTGTGCTATCCACAATGCTACCGTGCTGTCCACCCCATGTCCTCAAACCCCTGCCAGCCTTTTGTCTTTGATAAAGTCCATCGCTTCGTCTGGCGATTCAAAGTAAAAGTTCCTGGCCCTCAGTGGTGACCAGTGCCACCAAACTGGGATCCTGCGCCTCCGCCATGCTTTTCCGTGCTGCAGGTTCTACAGTCACCTTCGCTGCTCAACTAATTCTTCTTATACGACCACTTCTGGTCCATGGCTCCATATACCAGTGGGGGATTTCTCCTCACTGTCTCACTCTCCACTGATGTTTCTAATACAATTCCGAAAAAAATTGGGAGAAAAGTCCAAAAGGTCCGTCACGAGCGGGAGTTACCAAATTCGCGACCTCCGACTCCATGGCCGCCACCAGAAGTCAAAAGGATGAAATTTAGAGACAGTTTGGTCTGGTGGGATCGTGGAAGGGAGGGAAGCAGCAGAGGCAACTGATCGGATTTACTCGGATTTTTTAAAATTTAAAGTACCCAATTATCTTTTCCAATTAAGGGGCAATTTAGTGTGGCCAATCCACCTAACCTGCACATCTTTGGATTGTGGGGGCGAAACACACGCAGACACGGGGAGAATGTGCAAACTCCACACGGACAGTGACCCAGAGCTGGGATCGAACCTGGGACCTCAGCGCCGTGGGGCAGCTGTGCTAAGCACTAGGCCACCGTGCTGCCCAGCGCTCCTCACAATTCTTGTTGGTGAGGATGGAAGAGAATGTGAGAGCGAGAGTACTTCAAAAGGAACTAACTTGTGTCAGAGATATTAAAAAGTTTCAACACTGCACATTTAACATAAATCTAATTTATTTGACTTTTAACAAGAATGTTAGCCTCTGTAAATGGGCTGGAGTTTGTTATCAGCAGAAAGAGACCCAAATGAACATGGTTCAGTCCTGAATGTGAGTAACAGCAAAATCCAATCACTGTGGTTACTTGTGGCCTCGTTGGTGACTCAGCAGGTGGGATGAAGTGGTGAATCCCTTTCCACACTTGATGCAGACGAATGGCCTCTCCCCAGTATAAATTTGCTGGTGACTGTGCAGGTGGGATGACCGTGTGAATTCTTTCCCACACTTGGCACAGATGAATGGTCTCTCCTCAGTGTGAATTCGCTGGTGCTTCCGCAGGGCGGATAACTCAGTGAATCCCTTCCCACACTTGGTGCAGATGAATGGCCTCTCCCCAGTGTGAATTCGCCGGTGCCTCTGCAGGTGGGATGACCGCGTGAATCCTTTCCCACACTTGGAGCAGGTGAACGGTCTCCCCCCCAGTATGAACACGCTGGTGGTTCTGCAGTGCGGATGAGTGAATGAATCCTTTTCCACACATGGTGCAAACAAATGGCCTCTCTCCAGTGTGAATTCGCTGGTGGTTCTGCAGGTCAAATGATCGAGTGAATCCCTTCGCACACTTGGAGCAGGTGAATGGCCTCTCCCCAGTGTGAATTCACTGATGTTCAGTGAGGTAATATGCTCGACTGAATCCAGTCCCACACTGTGTGCACCTGAACGGTCTCTCATCAGTGTGAACACGTTGATGGCGAATCTGACACCCAGAATCTTTATAGCACTTCCCACAGTCTGGACAATGAAACGGTCTCTCATCAGTGTGAACTTTTTGGTGTCTCAGCAGGTGGGCTGAAACAGTAAATACTTTCCCACACTCTGAGCAGGTGAATGGTCTCTCCCTGGAGTGAACTCGCTGGTGGTTCTGCAGGGCCGCTGACCGAATAAATCCTATCCCACACTTGGAGCAGGTGAATGGTCTCTCTCCAGTGTTTCTGCGTCAATGAGTTTCCAGGTAGGATGGGTAAGTGAATCCTTTCCCACAGTCCGCACATTTCCAAGGTTTCTCCTCAGTGTGACTGCATTTGTGGCTTGTGAGGCCTGATGTTTGACTGAATCCTCTTCCACACACACAACACGTGTACGGTTTCTCCCCACTGTGAACGATGCTTTTTCCTTCCATGTTCAAAGTACGTTGATATTCAGGATATGATAAATTGAGGACTCTGTCCGATCCTGATGTGATGCTTGGTTTGAGTTTCCGGACTTTGAAGCCTCTCCTTTGAACACCTTGTGAAACGGATTTAAAACAGAAAATAGGGATGGAGAGAACACCCACAAAAACACAAAGTTTGTATGCAAAAGGTACAGGAGATATGAGATTATGTTTTTCTACAGCGAGCAGCAATGACCTGAAACTCGCTGCCTATGAGGGTGTTTGAATAATTTGATTTCAAAAGGAAATTGGATCGAAATATTTTAAAAATAAATTTAAAGTACCCAATTCTTTTTTTCCCCAATTAAGGGGCAATTTCGCGTGGCCAATCCACCTACCCTGCACATCTTTGGGTTGTGGGGGTGAGACCCTCACAGACACGGGGAGAATGTGCAAACTCCACAGGGACGTTGACTCTGGGCTGGGATCGAAGCTGGGAAGCCCAGTGCTGTGAGGCAGCAGTGCTAACCACTGTGCCACCATGCAGCCCATGGAAATTGGATAGACATTTGAGGGAAATAAACCTGCGAGGATACAGGGAGTAGGAGAATGGGTCTGACTGGATTGCTCCAGAGAGCTAGCATCGACTCAATGGGCTGAATGCCATTCTCTGCGCCATCATGTCTCTGACTCTTTTGTGTAATCTAGTTTTGTAATTTAACCCCAGGGGGGGTTCAGATATCACTCCGGTAAATCTGTGCTACACTCCCTCCAAGGCCATTCTATCCTTCCTCAGGTTTGTTGCCCAGAACTGAACACAGTTTTCCCGATTTGGTCTAACCAGGGTTTGTGATTCTCAGGGCATTTCCAGTCACACTGAGACCTGAAATCTCCCCTCACAGACAGAACAGACAAACCTTTTATCTGCCACACGCAGATGCTGCTGATATGGGCAGCACGGTAGCATTGTGGACAGCACAATTGCTTCACAGCTCCAGGGTCCCAGGTTCAATTCCGGCTTGGGTCACTGTCTGTGTGAAGTCTACACATCCTCCTAGTGTGTGCGTGGGTTTCCTCCGGGTGCTCCGGTTTCTTCCCACAGTCCAAAGATGTGCAGGTTAGGTGGATTGGCTATGCTAAATTGCCCTTAGTGTCCAAAATTCCCATTAGTGGTGGGTGGGGTTACTGGGTTATGGGGATGGGGTGGGCTTGGGTAGGGAGCTCTTTCCAAGAGCCGGTGCAGTCTTGATGGGTCGAATGGCCTCCTTCTGCACTGTAAATTCTATGGTAAGACACACTGCCTTCCTCGGCCAATTGGGAAGCAAAAGGACTCATTCCCTTACAGGACAGTGTTTGACTGTCAGACAATCAACCTTTATCCCATTTTCAATATTTTTATATCCGCTTAAGAGAAATGTTCAAAACAATCTTTTTGACTGTCATAATGATTTTCCAGAGACCCAGGTGTGAATCTCATCAACGCAGAAGGTAAAATTTGAATTCACTGAAAGTCTAGTCGGCAGGGAGCGGGGTTGGTGCGAATCCGGGGAGGAGCAGCTTCGGGACAGTCAGTATAAATAACTGACCTCGGGGATTCACGGCCTAGTCGGCAGGGAGCGGGGTTGGTGCGAATCCGGAGAGGAGGAGCTTCGGGACAGTCAGTATAAATAACTTACCTCGGGGATTCACGGCCTAGTCGGCAGGGAGCGGGGTTGGTGCGAATCCGGGGAGGAGCAGTTTCGGGACAGTCAGTATAAATAACATACCTCGGGGATTCACGGCCTAGTCGGCAGGGAGCGGGGTTGGTGCGAATCCGGGGAGGAGGAGCTCCGGGACAGTCAGTATAAATAACTTACCTCGGGGATTCACGGCCTAGTCGGCAGGGAGCGGGGTTGGTGCGAATCCGGGGAGGAGGAGCTCCGGGACAGTCAGTATAAATAACTTACCTCGGGGATTCACGGCCTAGTCGGCAGGGAGCGGGGTTGGTGCGGGAGCGGGGTTGGTGCGAATCCGGGGAGGAGCAGCTCCGGGACAGTCAGTATAAATAACTTACCTCGGGACCGGGAGAGTGGAGAATATTCAGTGTTCCACACTCGGTATTCTAAACCCTGACCTCTCACCAGACACCTCACAATGGCCGGGCAACGATTGAAGGCAGCACCGGACCAATAGGAGGAGAGGGGGCGGGTCCGGAGGACCGGTCGGGAGTAACTGGTCCTCCAACGAATCAGCGTGAATAAGGAGGCGGCACTGGGCTGAGTGAAGCATGCGCAGTGTGATTAATGGCGACGCAGGAAAACGTTCGTTCTCGGATCCACAATCATGAAGGTGGGAATGGCGGGACGGAGGGAGAGATGAATCAGTCGGTTCGTTAGACACGCTTCGTGAACATGTTATTTACATCGACAATCCGGAAAAATAACCTACCGGTGCCTGGGGATCTGAGCGGAGGCCGCAGCTTTGTTACAGCCGAGACTATGCAGCCGCCATCTTTATTTGGTACTGAGAGAGGTGCGCATGCGCACCCACCATCTTTATCGGGGCACGAGCAGCAGAGCGCAGGCTTGGTCGCCATCATTGTTGGGGGCAACGTTTTTCCATGACAGAATGTCCAGCAAACTGCTTCACTCTGAGTTACAAATTCCTATTTATGGGGCAGAATATTTGTCCAGGGCAGTGACAATAATTCGAATTTATATTATGACATGAACAGAATAAAACTTTTAAGACTTTCATTTAAACATTACAAAATGACAAAATTGACACTGAGCCACATGAGGATATATTAGCTTTTAAAGAGAATCTTAATGGAGGGAAGTGAGTCGGAGAGTTTTAAGGAGGAAATTCCAGAAATTGAGGCCTTGGCAATGGTGGAGAGATTAAAATCAGGAATTCTCAAGTGGCTGGAATTAAATGAGTGCAGAGATCTCAAAGGGATGTGAGAGGGGGGAGGGGGGGGGGAAGAGGCTGCAAAGCACATGTGCGGCCATCCCAATAACATAAGAATAAGATTATCAGAATTAGGAGCAGGAAGAGGCTGCTCTGCCATTTAATAAACTCGTGGCTCATTTGATCATTGTCTTAACTCCATTTTCCTTCAGACAACCAACATCCCTAACTTTTTACTCCTCAGTCGGTAAAACAGCCTTGAATAAATTCAATGGCCCCGCCTCCACTGCTCACTAGGGAGAGAGTGCCACTGGCTACTGGCCCTCTTGAGAGAAGCTATTTCTTCTCATCTCTGTCTTAGACACTCATTTTTAAACTGGCCTTGTAGTTCGAGATTCCCTGTTGAGGAGAAACATCCTTCCAGCACCTGTCAAGTACTCTCAGAATCATTTCTGCTCCTTTAAGATTACCTCTTATTTATTGGCAGCATGGTAGCACAGCTCCAGGGTCCCAGGTGTGGGTCACTGTGCAGAGTCTGCATGTTCTCCCCATGTCTGCGTGGGTTTCCTCCGTGTGCTCTGATTTCCTCCCACAGTCCAAAGATGTGGATTGGCCATGATAAATTGCACTTAGTATCCAAAAAGGTTGGGTGAGGTTGTGGGGATAGGGTGCAGGTGTGGGCTTAAGTGGGGTGCTCTTTCCAAGGGCCGGTGCAGACTCAATGGGCCGAATGGCCTCCTTCTGCATTGTAAATTTTATGATCTAAAATCCAGTCAGTATACACGCACCCTGTGCAACCTTTCCTCATAAAACAAACCCCTTCATGCCAGTAATCAGCTGAGTGAACCATGTCTGAACTGCTTCCAATGTAAGTATATCCCATCTTAAGTAATCCTACGCCAGGAAATGGGGAGAGTGTGTTAGGAATTTATATCATGGACTTTGGAAACTACTTTTACAGGGAGCTAGAACGGGAGGATTTACACACAACAATCTGAGAGAAAGAAAAAATGGTAATCTCTGACGACAATTGACACGTGACTCTTGTAATCTCATTTTACAGGGAGTTAGAAAATTGGAAGACTGTGATTTTTCACTGATTCCAGTGCTTCTGATATCTTTCCAGCTGCAGACTCCATAAGAGGTTTTAAATTTGAAAACAGTGAAATTATTCCAGAGGTGAGTATTATTGAGCATTCACCTATAATTTAGAGTTTTCAGTGTTGTGCTTTATTATCTGTGCTTTGTTATCCAATGTCTCTGAATTATGTTTTCACTGCTGCCCATCCCTCGGCTATGTGCTGCTGATTTACCATCGTTATCTTGCCGTGGTCAGGAATTGTTTTTCTTGCACCAGATGGGTGAGTAAATTTGCAGATGACACTAAAGTCTGTGGACAGTGCGGAAGGATGTTACAAGTTACAGAGGGACATAGATAAGCTGCAGCGCTGGGCTGAGAGGTGGCAAATGGAGTTTAATGCAGAAAAGTGTGAGGTGATTCATTTTGGAAGGAATAACAGGAAGACAGAGCACTGGGCTAATGGTAAGATTCTTGGTAGTGTGGATGAGCAGAGAGATCTCGGTGTCCATGTACATAGATCCCTGAAAGTTGCCACCCAGGTTGATAGGGTTGTTAAGAAGGCATACGGTGTGTTAGCTTTTATTGGTAGAGGGATTGAGTTTCGGAGTCATGAGGTCATGTTGCAGCTGTACAAAACTCTGGTGCGGCCGCATTTGGAGTATTGCGTGCAATTCTGGTCGCCGCATTATAGGAAGGATGTTGGAAAGGGTGCAGAGGAGATTTACCAGAATGTTGCCTGGTATGGAGGGAAGATCTTATGAGGGAAGGCTGAGGGACTTGAGGCTGTTTTCATTAGAGAGAAGAAGGTTAAGAGTTGACTTAATTGAGGCATACAAGATGATGAGGATTAGATAGGGTGGACAGTGAGAGCCTTTTTCCTCGGATGGTGATGTCTAGCACGAGGGGACATAGCTTTAAATTGAGGGGAGATAGATATAGGACAGATGTCAGAGATAGGTTCTTTACTCAGAGAGTAGTAAGGGCGTGGAATGCCCTGCCTGCAACAGTAGTGGACTCGCCAACACTAAGGGCATTCAAATGGTCATTGGATAGACATATGGACGATAAGGGAATAGTGTAGATGGGCTTTAGAGTGGTTTCACAGGTCGGTGCAACATCGAGGGCCAAAGGGCCTGTACTGCGCTGTAATGTTCTATGTTCTAGACATAATTTCTCTTCTGTTCATCAACTGATTAACCATTAAATTCTGCTCCATATTTATTCCCTGTAATTGAAGATTTGAGATTATATCAGACCAGCCATGATCTTATTAAATGATGGAGCAGACTTGATGGGCTGAATGACTGTCTCCTGCTCCTATTTCTTGGAATATCACGATCTCTCGGTCAAGATCAGGAAATGCTGAGTGTCGATCTGTCAATCAGCATGAATTAGCACCTTCAGGAGAATAAGGAGTGTGTATATGGAGTGAGAATGGATGGGGCGAGATAGGAGAGAGTGTTTTTTGTTTGTACAGATGCGTACGTGAAAATTTACAGCTTTTGGGGAACGAGCAACTAGAATTGTCTGTTCTGAATTTCTGAGCTGTACTGACAGTGATGACATTTGTAAACTCCTTTAACAGGATGTTCAAAGGGGAGGATTTGCAGCAAGAAATCTCAAACGAAACTTCACATTGAGATCTGACAGTCACTCGATTCATCAGGACGGGGAATACCATTGGCCATTTTATCATCAATGTCACTGGAAAATCACCGACATAGGACAGCCGCACCATGGGGAAACCGTGGAAATGTGGGGATTGTGGGAAGGAATTCATTTTCCTGTCTGCGCTGGAAACTCATCGACACATTCACACCAGGGAAAGACTGTTCATTTGCTCTCAGTGTGGGAAGGGATTTACTTCATACAACCTGCTGACACACCAGCGAGTTCGCACCGGGGAGACGCCATTCACCTGCTCGGTGTGTAGGCAAGGATTCATAGATTCATCCAACCTGCTCACACACCAGCGGGTTCACACCGCAGAGAAGCCATTCACCTGCAAAGTGTGCGGGAAGAGATTTATTAATTCATCCAACTTGGTAACGCATCAGCGAATTCACTCTGGGGAGAAGCCGTTTACCTGCTCAGTGTGTGAGAAGGGATTTATTAATTCATCTAACCTGCTGACACACCAGCGGGTTCACACCGCGGAGAGACCATTCACCTGCTCTGTGTGTGGGAAGGGATTTATTAATTCATCCAACTTGGTAACACACCAGCGAGTTCACACTGGGGAGAGACCATTCACCTGCTCTGTATGTGGGAAGGGATTTGTTAATTCATCTAACCTGCTGAGACACCAGCGAGTTCACACTAAGGAGAAGCCGTTTACCTGCTCCACGTGTGGGAAAGGATTCAGCAGTACATCCTACCTGCAGAAACACCAGCGAGTTCACAAGTAATTACAGGGGTTGGATCCTGCTGATTTTTGCTGCTCTTGATCACATTCAGGACTGAACCATGGTCATTCTAACAGTGGGTGAAGTGGGCGATCAGAAGGTTTCTCTGTGGGCTGGCCAGTCTTCCAATGTTCACTCCAGTGGGCTGATACTCTTTCAGCGAGAGCACTTTTCCACTGAAATGATCCACAGAAGCAGATGTGATACATTAATTTTATCCTGGATAGTACGCAGGAATATAGGAATTTGGAGCAGAAGTAGACAATTCGGCCCTTCGAGCCTGCTCCGCTGTTCAATCAGAACACGGCTGATCTGTTCCTGGTCTCAAATCCACCTCCCCATCTATTCCCTTTATCCCTTTAATCTGTTTTGTATATCAGAAATATATTTATCTTCTTGAAAGCATTTAATGACTCCAATTCCACTGCACTATGGTACGAAGTCTTACAACACCAGGTTAAAGTCCAACAGGTTCGTTTCGATGTCACTAGCTTTCGGAGCGCTGCTCCTTCCTCAGGTGAATGCACCTGAGGAAGGAGCAGCGCTCCGAAAGCTAGTGACATCGAAACAAACCTGTTGGACTTTAACCTGGTGTTGTAAGACTTCGTACTGTGCTCACCCCAGTCCAACGCCAGCATCTCCACATCACTGCACTATGGGGCAACGAGTTCCACAAATTCACCACCCTCTGTGAGAAGTAGTTCCTCCTCGTTTCAGTTCGAAATCTATCACCTCTCGTCCTCGATTGCCCCACAAGGGGGAACATTTGGTCTACGTTTACTTTATCAATCCCATTTAGTATTTCATACACCTGATCATTTCCCCTCTCATCCTTCTCAACATCTGGCTTGTATTCGCCTAAACTGCTTAATCTCTCAACCCTTTCATTCCGGGAATCAATCTGGTGAACCTCCTCTGAACTGCCTCCAAAGCCACCGCATCCTTCCTCAAATCAGGAGACCAAAACTGGACACAATACTCCTGATGTGGTCTCACTAACACCCTATACAATTGCAACAACATTTCTCTACTTTTATACTCCAGTCCTTTTGCAATAAACACAAACATTCCATTTGCCTTTTTAATTACATGCTGTATCTGCAGACCGACTTTCTGCGATTCATGAAAAAAGACACCCAGATCCCTCTGTCCAACACATCTTTAATCTGCTTTCCATTTAGATAATTGTCCTTTCTATTTTTTTGGCCTAAACGGATAACCTCACACTTGTCTACATTAAACTCCAACTGCCAAATTTTGGTTCAATCTCCTAGACTACCTATATCTGTCTGTAAATCTTGATCTCCTCTTCACTGTCTGTTTTCCGACTTATTCTACTGTCATCTGCAAATTTTGCTATGTTAAACTCTCTCCCCGCTTGCAGATCATTTATATAGATTGTAAATAGTTGAGGTCTGAGGACTGAACCCTGTAGCACCCCGCTAGTTCCAGTTCACCAGCTAGAGAAGGAACCATTTACCCCAACCTCTGCTTTCAGCCAATCCTCAATCCAATCTAATACTCTACCCCCAAGTAAATAATCTTTTTCCCACCACTACATGTATCTTGTCGTTCCGAGTGTTGACCGCACTCTGGACAATCTTTCTCCACTGAATTCTCTACTGCTCTTACTGCCTGTACCATTGAGAGGCCAGTCCACATTCTGATATTATCCGTCCATGCGATCTGAGAGCATCATTGTGCACAATTTCCAGCTGTTTTGCCTGGCAGTACCTCTTTTTTCAACCACTTGTAGTGATCTCTGTATATGTAAATACATGAAGGGTTAATGTGCAGTCTGTATAGTTAGATGATCACTAGAGGGCAACACTAACAGGGAGTACATAAACAAGCTCAATCTGTTTTCCTGTTCTCTTCGGGTGTGTTGTAGCTAGAGAACAGAAGTATAGTAAACTCAGTGTATAGGATAATATTCATAGTTAATCTAATTTTATCTTGTTTAATTTGACAACTAGTAAAAGTATTGAAGAATCAAGTAAATTGGTTAGCTACTCAATAAATAATTTGTTATCACTGGAAGACTTTGAGTATTCATCATCAAAGTTAAGTTAAACTCGGCATAAACAAATGAGTAACATATATTACTCCCAAGTAATATAACACCACTCCCTTCCTATTCACAACACATGTCCAAAATACGTTATCTTCCTCGATATCACTGCCTCAAACAGGTTCCTCTGAACACCAGCTTTCTCCAGCACCCCTCATTCCACCACTTTGCCACCCGTGACACACGGAATATCCGTCTGAGTCCTTTCATTTCAAACACTTTTTTTCTAGCCTCGTCGCTCTTCTTGATGGTGCAGCTTTCACAGCCGCACATTGTCACCGGCCACACAAGGGCTTTCAGAAGATGAATGTTCATTGTAACTGCAGTCACATAGAAAACAGAGAGTTGGAATAAATGGGTCCTTTTCAGAGTGGAAAGATTTAACGAGTGGATCAGTTCTTGGCTGCAATTGTTCACTTTTCCACTAATGATCTGGAGGAAGGAGGTTTCCACATTTGGACTGTAGTTTAATTTAAAGCGTTCAATTCTTTAATTTAAGATATCCAATTTAAATGGGCTCAAAACTAGGCCCCGTCAGATTACCACAATGGAAATTGTCTTATCTGATCACAGTGATCGGATTTCTTCATTAGAAACCAGTCTATCATCAGTAGTGGAAATTAATAATCGTCTAAGGGCTAAGGTGAGTGACTTAGAAAATCGTTCGCGGAGGCAAATCACCCTCTTCGTGGGTCTGACTGAGGGGATGGAGGGTAAATCCCCACCCCCACGGAATATTGCACCAACATGATTTCCAAAATGGTGGGTGAAAATGTGCTCTCCTCCCCAACCCCCCCCCCCCCCCCCCCCCCCCCCCCCCCCCCCCCCCCACCTCCCCAAAACCGAAGCTAGATCATGCGACTAAGACCTCTTGCTGGGGACCCCCCACGTGTGGTATTGTTCGGTTCCATAATTTTAAGAAGGAGGAACAGGGCCAGGGAGAACCAGGATGGCCGCTCCGGTTATACCAGGACATAAGCGTGGACCTGGCGAAGAAAAGGACAGCCTTTAACGGGGTGAAATCTGTTTTATATAAACGTTTCTCTGTTTGGCTTGATCTATCCAGCCCGCCTCCGTGTATCTGTCGGGGAAAAGGGTCAATTCTTCAACTCTCCTGAAGAGGCAAATTCATTCATTCAGAATCTCAATTTGAACTCTGTCTGATTCTCTTTCTTAGAATCATAGAAGTTTACAGCATGGAAACAGGACCTTCGGCCCAACCAGTCCATGCCGCCCAGTTTTTACCATTAAGCTAGACCCAGTTGCCCGCACTTCGCCCATAACCCTCTATACCCATCTTACCCATGTAACTATCTAAATGCTTTTTAAAAGACACAATTGTACCCGCCTCTACTACTACTTCTGGCAGCCCATTCCAGACACTCACTACCCTCTGAGTGAAGAAATTGCCCCTCTGGGCCCTTCTGAATCTCACCCCTCTCACCTTAAACCTATGCCCTCTAGTTTTAGACTCCCCTACCTTTGGGAAAAGATGTTGACTATCTACCTTATCTATGCCCCTCATTATTTTATAGACCTCTATAAGATCACCTCTAAGCCCCCTACGCTCCAGAGAAAAAAGTCCCAGTCTATCCAGCCTCTCCTTATAACTCAAACCAACAAGCCCCGGTAACATCCTAGTAAATCTTTTCTGCACTCTTTCTAGTTTAATAATATCCTTTCTATAATAGGGTGACCAGAACTGCACACAGTATTCCAAGTGTGGCCGTACCAATGTCTTGTACAACTTCAACAAGACGTCCCAACTCCTGTATTCAATGTTCTGACCAATGAAACCAAGCATGCCGAATGCCTTCTTCACCACCCTGTCCACCTGCGACTCCACCTTCAAGGAGCTATGAACCTGTACTCCTAGATCTCTTTGTTCAGTAACTCTCCCCAACGCCATACCATTAACTGAGTAGGTCCTGGCCTGATTCGATCTGCCAAAATGCATCACCTCACATTTATCTAAATTAAACTCCATCTGCCATTCGTCGGCCCACTGGCCTAATTGATCAAGATCCCGTTGCAATCCTAGATAACCTTCTTCACTATCCACTGTGCCACCAATCTTGGTGTCATCTGCAAACTTACTAACCATGCCTCCTAAATTCTCATCCAAATCATTAATATAAATCACAAATAACAGTGGACCCAGCACCGATCCCTGAGGCACACCACTGGTCACAGGCCTCCAGTTTGAAAAACAACCCTCTACAACCACCCTCTGTCTTCTGTCGTCCAGCCAATTTTGAATCCAATTGGCAACCTCACCCTGGATCCCGTGAGCTTTAACCTTCTGCAACAACCTACCATGCGGTACCTTGTCAAAGGCTTTGCTAAAGTCCATGTAGACAATCTACTGCACTGCCCTCATCTACCTTCTTGGTCACCCCCGCAACTCCTTATTGGAGTTATTCTGCGTTGTGACATTCGGGAGTTCTTACTGTGTTTGGATATATCAGAGTTACTGTGTTTGGCTGTATATATTCGAGTTACTCTGTGTTTTGAGGTTCAGGAGTTTTACATCGTATAAAATTTAGGGTATGAAGCTATTGTTGGGTTTTACACGTGTTGTACTTTTTCTTCTTCGCACTCTGGTTGCATTGTGAATTATATCAGTGTAAGAGTTTTCCTTTGAATCTATGGTTGAGTGGAGAGCCTCCCAGCTCAGGATGAGGTTAGCTGACGGGAGGGACTGCGAGGTGCTGCAGCTCCTCGTCCCAAACACCATGTGAATAGGAGCTCAGAATATTGTTGTGGTCGGATTATGTTATGTAGAGATTTGGAGATAAGGGATTGTTGGGTAATATTACTGATGGGTGTTATTGGGTTAGGGAGGGATGGGGAGGGCGTTAGTTGTTTGACGGTGTCATTACTCTGTCTGTCTGGTCATTGGGCCAGGCTTGGTTACCGTCCTGGATGGATCTCCTCACCTTTGGCTTGTCAAGATCCCTTGTTTGATATTCTTCACAATTTATGGCTGACCCGATGTAGAACTTAATGGGAGATCTCCACTTGGCCTTGTAACCTGGAATGTTAGGGGTAAATGGTCGAGTGAAGCAGACTGGGGTTTCTGCTCATCTTAAGGGTCGAAACTCGGATGTCATATTTCTATAGGAAACCCATCTATGTGTGAAGGACTAGATGAGGCTTTGCAGATATTGGGTGGGACAAGTCTTTCATTCAGGCTTTAACAGTCGAGCTAGAAGCACGGCAATGCTAATCCATAAATAGGACAATTTACCCCCTCTCGGATTATGGACAATCCCAATGGTCGCTATATTATTGTCTGTGGTTCACTGGAAAACACTCCGGTTATTTATGCTCTCAACTGGGAAGATCCAAATTTTGTAAACTCTTTGGTGAGCCTGCTCCCTGACATTTATTCACATCGGATGATTCTAGGAGGTGACTTGAACTGTGCCTTGGACCCGAAATTGGACGTTCCATGTCTAAATCTCTGACTCCGTCTGGGATGTCCAGGGCACTGCCCTCATTTAAGGGATGGATTGGTGGGGGGGGGGGGCGTGGCCTTTTCTGCATCCAAACAGGAAAGAATTTTCCTTTTTTTTCTCATGTTGACCGTGCCTATTCCTGAATTGTTGTTTTTATTGTTAAGTCCCTCCTCCCTTCAGCGGTGACAGCCGAATACTCGGTGATTGTCATCTCTGAATGTGCCCCTCATTTTGTTGATTTTCAAAAAGAACAGGACAGTCGAGGGTTAAGGGGGTTAGGGTAAAATGGGGATAGTTTGATTGTTGTTATAAAGACCTGTGTGTGTCACTTTTCTGAATCTTTACCGATATATTCTGTATACTTGTCTGTTGATATTGCTGTTATTGTTCGTCTTTGGAAATTTAATAAATATATTTTTCAAAAACAAAGTACATTGTATCTGTGTTCACCAGGGAGAAGGACATGACGGATGTTGAGGTCAGGGAGAAGGACATGACGGATGTTGAGGTCAGGGAGAAGGACATGACGGATGTTGAGGTCAGGGAGAAGGACATGACGGATGTTAAGGTCATAGATCGGTGTGTGAACTCTCTTGAGAACGTCAATTTATCAAAGGAGGAAGTGATGTTCATAGAACAGTACAGCACAGCACAGGCCCTTCAGCCCACGATGTTATGCCGACCATTTATCCTAATCTAGGATCAACCTAACCTACACCCCTTCAATTTACTGCTGTCCATGTGTAGTTTGAGCTTCCTCTCTGGAAATCCACCCATTCTTTCTTTATAGAAATTTAGAGTACCCAATTCTTTTTTTCTAATTAAGGGGTAATTTGGCCAATTCACCTACCCTGCACATCTTTGGGTTGTGAGGGTGATACCCATGCAAACACAAGGAGAATGTGCCAACTCCACTCGGACAGTGACGCGGGCTGAGAACATCTGTATTTTTCAGTATTTTCCTGTTTGGACCCATCTGGTTGAGTAAACCATGTCCCCAACTGTTTCTGTGTTCTGACAGCTCCTGCAGACAGCGCCCAGCCACTCAACTCTGGCAGCACCTCATCCACCACTTGCATGGACTCCCAGGGCAGGCTTTTCACCAGGAGAGTTGGTATGCCCACTAAACCTATTACATTATCTTCATGATTCCTTTCCTCACTCACAATTTCCTCCCTTACTGCACTCTGACTGGGTTCAGTTGTCAGGCCCCTCTGTGCAGCGTGACAAGAACATCAATGAATCAATTATTTTCTCTCCTGGTCACTGGGACCCTGAAACTCACCCAGTCACTGTTTCTTTACCAAGTTGGCTGCACATGACTCAAAAGCCCTGGGAGCTGCAAACTTGGGATCTGCAGGTTCTTAATGGGGGATTTGGGGCTTCCAGTGGGTGGAAGCATCCGCTCTACATCTACTTTGTCAATATCGTTTATCATCTTTTATTCCTCAATAACATCTCCTCTCAAGCTTCTAAACTCAAGAGAGTATTGGCCTAAAGCGCTCAATATCTGTTCAGAAGACAAACTCCTCATCTCTGGAATCAATCCAGTGAACCTCCTCTGAACTGCTTCGAGTGCAGTTTTTCAACTACATCCCTCCTCAAGGAAGGGGACCAAAACTATTCACAGTATTCCAGGTGCAGTCTCACCAATGCTCATAGCTCAGAGAGAGGAAGGTTTGTGTTACAGCTGATGAGAAACAGCTACACACACTCACACACAGACCTGTATACACACACACACTTGAATGCACACCTCATACACAAAGAACCACAGTCACACACACCATAACACAGGACTATACCCTGTCCCATAGGTGGACAGTATCATCCACCCTGACATATTGGGGGTAAGGTAGCAGTGTTTGAGGGTGGCATGTGGTGCAGTAGTTAGCACTTGGAATGCGGCGCTGAGGACCCTGGTTCGAATCCCAGCCCTGGCCATTGCCCATGTGGAGTTTGCACATTCTCCCCATGTCATCGTGGGTTTCACCCCCACAACCCAAACATGTGCATGTTAGGTGGATTGGCTACTCTAACTTGCCCCTTAATTGGGAAAAACAATAATTGGGTTCTCTAAATTTTTTTCTTTTTAAAGTAGCAGTGTTTGTGAATGTAGACAGAGGGAGACCAGGTGGGAAATGTAGACAGAGCGAGACCAGGGTGGGGAATGTAGACAGAGGGAGACCAGGTGGGGAATGAGGACAGAGGGAGACCAGGTGGGGAATGAGGACAGAGGGAGACCAGGTGGGGAATGAGGACAGAGGGTGACCAGGTGGGGAATGTAGACAGAGGGTGACCAGGTGGGGAATGTAGACACAGACCAGGTGGGGAATGTAGACAGAGGGTGACCAGGTGGGGAATGTAGACACAGACCAGGTGGGGAATGAGGACAGAGGGAGACCAGGTGGGGAATGAGGACAGAGGGTGACCAGGTGGGGAATGTAGACAGGGGGAGACCAGGTGGGGAATGTAGACAGAGGGAGGCCAGGTGGGGAATGTAGACAGAGGATGGCCAGGCGGGGAATGTAGACCGAGGGAGGCCAGGTGGGGAATGTAGACAGAGGATGGCCAGGTGGGGAATGTTGACAGAGGGAACCAGGTGGGGAATGTAGACAGAGGGTGACCAGGTGGGAATGTAGACCGGGGGAGACCAGGTGGGGAATGTAGACAGAGGGAGACCAGGTGGGGAATGTAGACAGAGGGAGGCCAAGTGGTGAATGTAGACAGAGGGAGGCCAGGTGGGGAATGTAGACAGAGGGAGACCAGGTGGGGAATGTAGACAGAGGGAGACCAGGTGAAGATGATCTGAATAACTTTAATAAACATTATTAAATAGTTTATTGAATAATGAGACTTTAAAACTAAGAACCCACAATAGAAGCAGGTTTTCAGAGGTCAGATTGAGGATAAAGTTAGACATAAACTGGTAAATAATCTGAAAGAGGGGCAGCACAGTGGGTTAGCCCTGTTGCCTCACGACGCCGAGGTCCCAGGTTCGATAGCGGCTCTGGGGTCACTGTCCGTGTGGAGTTTGCACATTCTCCCCGTGTTTGTGTGAGTTTTGCCCCCACAACCCAAAGATGTGCAGGTTAGGTGAATTGGCCGTGCTAAATTCCCCTTAATTGGAAAAAATGAATTGGGTACTCTAAATTTATAAAGAATATAAAAATAATCTGAAAGGACAGACAATGTATGTTCTCGACACTGAGCCAGAGGGACAGGAGATGGACTGGATACAAAGACATTCTTAAGTCTTTAAAAAGAGATGAGATATTCAATTATAAACCATGAGAAACGTGGTGACCGCATCACACAGACTCACTAAAGAGCATTCCACTCTCTGTAATCTCCCCCAGTCCCTTCTCTATCTCTCTGTAATCTCCTCCATGCTCTTGTCTCTCTCTGTAATCTCCTCCATGCTCTCATCGCTCCCAGGAGGGGGGAGAGGACAGGCCCGGGCGGCCGGGCCAGCGCGGCGCTACGGACGGTGAGTTGGTTGAGGCCGCTGAGGTCGGCCCAGGCCAGCTCGGGGGAGCCAGGCAGGGCGGCCAAGCCGCGGAAGATGTGGTCGCCGAGCAGCAGCGGCGGGTTGCCGGCCAGCTCCAGGCTGCATCCGTCACCATGACACAGCCTTTTCCACCTTCCCGCTCGGACCGTCTCCCCCACATCGTCATCCCCTCTTGTTGCTTCACCTCGCTCCCACAAACACCTTTGTGTCCTTCCCAAATTTCTATGCAAGGTCGGGCTTCGGGATACAGAGCGAGATGGGAGGGGTGGGGTTGTGTAGGGAGGGATCGATGCGCCTCCTCCTATCCCCTTACATGTTTCATATTTGATCGAAAATCGTGATTATCTCACTAGCATCCGGCAGGGAGAGGGCGCTCCTTTCCCGGGGACACGGTTCAGATCCAGGCCCTTGGACTCTGGCGGGCAGGGAGCGCTCCTTTCCCGGGGACACGGTTCAGATCCAGGCCCCTGGACTCTGGCGGGCAGGGAGCGCTCCTTTCCTGGGGACACGGTTCAGATCCAGGCCCCTGGACTCTGGCGGGCAGGGAGCGCTCCTTTCCCTGGGACACGGCTCAGATCCAGGCCCCTGGACTCTGGCGGGCAGGGAGCGCTCCTTTCCCGGGGACACGGTTCAGATCCAGTCCCTTGGACTCTGGCGGGCAGGGAGCGCTCCTTTCCCGGGGACACGGCTCAGATCCAGTCCCTTGGACTCTGGCGGGCAGGGAGCGCTCCTTTCCCGGGGACACGGTTCAGATCCAGGCCCCTGGACTCTGGCGGGCAGGGAGCGCTCCTTTCCTGGGGACACGGTTCAGATCCAGGCCCCTGGACTCTGGCGGGCAGGGAGCGCTCCTTTCCTGGGGACACGGTTCAGATCCAGGCCCCTGGACTCTGGCGGGCAGGGAGCGCTCCTTTCCCTGGGACACGGCTCAGATCCAGGCCCCTGGACTCTGGCGGGCAGGGAGCGCTCCTTTCCCGGGGACACGGCTCAGATCCAGGCCCCTGGACTCTGGCGGGCAGGGAGCGCTCCTTTCCCGGGGACACGGTTCAGATCCAGGCCCCTGGACTCTGGCGGGCAGGGAGCGCTCCTTTCCCTGGGGACACGGTTCAGATCCAGGCCCCTGGACTCTGGCGGGCAGGGAGCGCTCCTTTCCCGGGGACACGGTTCAGATCCAGTCCCCTGGACTCTGGCGGGCAGGGAGCGCTCCTTTCCCGGGGACACGGTTCAGATCCAGTCCCTTGGACTCTGGCGGGCAGGGAGCGCTCCTTTCCCGGGGACACGGTTCAGATCCAGTCCCTTGGACTCTGGCGGGCAGGGAGCGCTCCTTTCCTGGGGACACGGCTCAGATCCAGTCCCTTGGACTCTGGCGGGCAGGGAGCGCTCCTTTCCCGGGGACACGGTTCAGATCCAGTCCCTTGGACTCTGGCGGGCAGGGAGCGCTCCTTTCCCGGGGACACGGTTCAGATCCAGTCCCTTGGACTCTGGCGGGCAGGGAGCGCTCCTTTCCCGGGGACACGGTTCAGATCCAGTCCCTTGGACTCTGGCGGGCAGGGAGCGCTCCTTTCCCGGGGACACGGTTCAGATTCAGTCCCTTGGACTCTGGCGGGCAGGGAGCGCTCCTTTCCTGGGGACACGGCTCAGATCCAGTCCCTTGGACTCTGGCGGGCAGGGAGCGCTCCTTTCCTGGGGACACGGTTCAGATCCAGGCCCCTGGACTCTGGCGGGCAGGGAGCGCTCCTTTCCCGGGGACACGGTTCAGATCCAGGCCCTTGGACTCTGGCGGGCAGGGAGCGCTCCTTTCCCGGGGACACGGTTCAGATCCAGTCCCTTGGACTCTGGCGGGCAGGGAGCGCTCCTTTCCCGGGGACACGGTTCAGATCCAGTCCCTTGGACTCTGGCGGGCAGGGAGCGCTCCTTTCCTGGGGACACGGCTCAGATCCAGTCCCTTGGACTCTGGCGGGCAGGGAGCGCTCCTTTCCTGGGGACACGGTTCAGATCCAGGCCCCTGGACTCTGGCGGGCAGGGAGCGCTCCTTTCCCTGGGACACGGTTCAGATCCAGGCCCTTGGACTCTGGTGAACTTTCTCAATTAACAACAGGGAGGTAACTTTTTAGAAATGAATCCATGGACTATAAAGCAATGTGGATGTTGCGGAATTAAAGCCTCTGAACGGGAAGTGGGTGTAATTCTGGATTTAATAATCCTGGAATAAATAAGCCTGTGTTTCAGACTGAAATGTGAGGCTGGAATGAAATGGAGTTTCTGCTGCTGCGGTTGTCACTGTTGGATTGCTGTGGGTGTGAGGGCCTGGGGACAGAGACGGAGAGAGGGTGGAGGGAGCGAGTGAAAAGGCTCTCTCTCTGCCTTTCCGTTCCCCTCTGTCTCACTCTCTGTCACACTCTCTCGGTGAGTGCTGCAACAGGCTTTTAAGTTTAATAAAGCGTTTCTCCAGCCAAAAAAATAATCAATTGACGTTTAGATTACAAAAGCAAGGAGGTCACGTTGGAGATGCATTGAACTTTGGTGAGGCCACAACTGGAGTACTGTGAGCAATTCTGGTCGCCACATTATAGGAAGGATGTGATTGCACTGGAGGGGGTGCAGAGGAGATTCACCAGGATGTTGCCTGGGATGGAATTTAAGTTGTGAAGAGAGGTTGGATAGGCTTGAGTTGTTTTCATTGGAGCAGAGAAGACTGAGGGGCAACCTGATGGACGTGTATAAGATTATGAGGGATATGGACAGAGTGGATAGGGAGCAGCTGTTCACCTTGTACAAAGGGTCTGTCACAAGGGGGACACACGTTCATGCTGAGGGGCAGGGGGTTTTGAGGAAATTAAGCCTGTTTTCGCTAGAATTTAGAAGGTTAAGGTTATAGCCATCTGGGATGGCCACTTTCAGCATATAAAATGGACACTCGCAGAGCACACGGAAAAATGGACAATGCAAAGTAACAAGCAGGCACAGAGCCTGAATGTGTATTTAGAAGACCGACTGCAGACGGAACCAAAACTCTTGGCCAATTTGCACATTGATGGCCCATCTCCGATAAACAAAGGATTAGTGCTCAGGTAGCCAATACCATCTCAGACATTCTGGCGCCACTACCTCAGCAAGAAGGTACAAAAAAGCAAGGCCAGCGCCCACTTAGGCCACGCCCAACCATCAAGGCACCCGCCCCTTTATTGGCTCAGATCGATGACGGTGATCGAGAAGCTGCCCAATTGATTGGGACCAAGTTTAAGGCCCACGTAAAAGTGCGAGAAGCCCCCCCCCCCCCCCCCCCCCCCCCCCGAGTATAAGAAGGAACCCCACCATGTGTTTGCTCTCTTGGAATCGACTCTCAACTGGAGAGACCCCTCCACCTGCACCACCAGAAGCAAGTAAGTTCAAGTTCAACGCTCGCTACCAGACATACGACCAGAGCTATGCTCCTGCTACCTCTTCGAACCCAACAGCCTCAGATCCGAACAATGGCCACTGTTCCTCTGACTGAAGTGGCACCCGAAGTTAAATATAGGTGTTAGTGATAGATATAGTTTAGCCTGTAGTGTTATTGTGCATGAGTAAACCATACTGTGTGTAAATAAAGTACCATTGACTTTGAACTAACTAACTGGTGTATTGGCTCTTTGATCGATATTCGGTTGAACCTTATGGCGAGAGATACCTGGCGACTCTGAAAGCATATTCATAATTAAGATTAAGAAAGGTGACCTTATTAACCGCCATATTTGTAGCCACTAAAAGAGAGCAACGAGGTGTGATCTGATTGAAGTATTTAAGATATTAACAGGAAAAGACAGGGTAGATAAAGATAAACTATTTCCACTGGTTGGAGATTCTAAAACTGGGATCATTGTCTAAAAATCAGAACTAGACCATTCAGGAGAGATGTTAGGAAGAACTTCTTCACACTCAGGGTGGGAGAGGTTTGGAACTCTCTCCCACAAACAGCAGGTGAAGCTGGATCAGTTGTTAAGTTTAAATCGGAGGTAGAGTTTTGTTAAGCAAAGATATTCAGGGATATGGAGTTAGGTCACAGATCAGCCATGATCTCACTAAATGGCAGGACAGACTCGAGAGGCTGAATGGCCTACTCCTGTCCCTATGGGTATTTCAGTGATTCTGAAATTCAGACAACACCATGACAGGGAAAGAATCCGGATTAGAACCTGAGTTAGTCCGAGCTGCAAACCATCCCTCCAGATCCTTCCCCTTCAAGGATTTAATGAAGGCCAAGGCAATAGTTGGATTATTGAAAGACTTGACGGAGTTGTTCGATACCATTTTTCGGGTTGCAGGATAAAGCCTGACGGAATTCACTCCCCACAGCCTTGAACTGCCTTTGAACTTCATCGAAGTCTCGACGCTTCGTTTGTGTTGCTGCCGAAAAGTCCTGGAAGAAGTAAATCCTCACTCTTTCCTGGAGCCAGATGCCACCTCGCCGTTCCCCCTCCAGGACATTCTCTCAAGTTGTGGAAGTGAATGATTACAGGCCTGGGATGAAAACTATCCCTCTGCCTCAAAGACCAATGCACCCTTTCTAATTTGAAACGCCCTGGCTTCACATCCAGCTTGAGAAAAGGTGGCAGTCGGTCCTCGAAGAACCTAACGGGAGCCTTACCCTCCACACTAAATGGACAGAAAATTTATGGGAGGCACGGTAGCACGGTAGCACAGAGGTTAGCACAGTTGCTTCACAGCTCCAAGGTCCCAGGTTCGATTCTCGGCTTCGGTCACTGTCTGTGTGGAGTCTGCACGTTCTCCCCGTGTCTGCGTGGGTTTCCTCCAGGTGCTCCGGTTTCCTCCCACAGTCCAAAGATGTGCAGGTTCGGTGGATTGGCCATGATAAATTGCCCTTGGTGTCCAAATAAAAGATTAGGTGGGGTTACTGGGTTACGGGGATGGGGTGGAGGTATGGGCTTGGCTGGTGTGCTGTTTGCAAGGCGCAGATTCGATGGGCCGAGTGGCCTCCTTCTGCACTGTAAATTCTATGATGACCATCTGACAGGCCGACGACTCGGATGTTCTTTCTCCGACCCTCAGTTCCCCAAGTTCTCCAGGACCTCCGCCAGCCACTCGGCTGGTTTTCAAAGGATTGAATTCTTGTCTCCGTCGAGGAGGCATCTTGCTGAATGACAGAGATAATGGGAAATATTTATACATGAAAGATGACTCCATTCTCACTCCATAGTATAAATATTTCCCACTTTCCGTCTTTTAGCTTTGACAAAGAGTCACCTGGACTCGAAACGTTAGCTCTTTTCTCTCCCTACAGATACTGCCAGACCTGCTGAGATTTTCCAGCATTTTCTCTTGTTGCAGCTCATATTTGTTGTGACCTCCTGGACAGAAAACTGTGAGCTGAGCTTGGATCTGTCAATCAGCCTGAATCAGCACCTTCAGGAGAATAGGGAGGGTGACTAGCGCCGTAGAGTGGCGACTAGTGGATTTTCACAGTAACTTCAATGCAGCGTTAATGTAAGTCTACTTGTGACACTAATAAAGATTATTATTATTAGATACAGCATGATAAGAATAGAGGGCGAGAGGCAGCACGGTGGCACAGTGGTTAGCACTGCAGCCTCAAGAGTGCCAAGGTCCCAGGTTTAATCCAGGCTCTGGGTCACTGTCCATGTGGAGTTAACACATTCTCCCCGTGTTTGTGTGGTTTTTGCCCCCACAACCCAAAGATGTGCAGGCTAGGTGGATTGGCCATGCTAAATTGCCCCTTAATTGGAAAAAAATGAATTGGGTACTCTAAATTTATAAAAGAAAGATAACAGAGGAATTGTGTGGGATGAAGATTTGCAGCTTTCGGGGAATAAGAGAGAGGAAAAAATGACATAGAAACTAGAATTGTGTGTTCTGAGTTTCTATCCTGTACGGACAGTGATGATTTTTGTAAAATGTTTTTACAGGATATGAGACGAGGAGGAATTACAGACAGAAATTCCAAACGTTACGTCTTGATCTGATAGTCACTCCCTTCCTTGGAACCTGAATATCCTCAGACTATGATTGTGGAATGAAAAATGTTGACCCCAAACTGTCAGCTACAGATTTCAAACATCAGTGTGACTGGAAAAGCACCGAGACCCACAGAACACACACCCGAGTGAGAGTGTTCCAGTGAACTGACTGTGGAAACATCAGTGTGACTGGAAAAGCAGCGAGACCCTCACAACACACACCCGAGTGAGAGAGTTCCAGTGAACTGACTGTGGAAACATCAGTGTGACTGGAAAAGCACCGAGACCCACACAACACACACCCGAGTGAGAATGTTCCAGTGAACTGACTGTGGAAACATCAGTGTGACTGGAAAAGCCCCGAGACCCTCACAACACACACCCGAGAGAGTGTTCCAGTGAACTGACTGTGGAAAGAGCTTTAACCAGTTACTCAGCCTGAAAAACTTAACATTCAGAGTGGGGAGAGACGGTACCCGTGTTGTGTCTGAGGCTTCAACTGATTGTCCAGCCTGGAGAGACACGAGGGGACCCAAAACATGGAGAAACCGTGGAAATGTGGGGACTGTGGGAAGGGATACAGATTCCCATCTAAGCTGGAGGTTCATCAACGCAGTCATACTGGGGAGAGGCCATTCACCTGCTCTCGGTGTGGGAAGGGATTCACTCAGTTATTCAACCTGCAGACACACCAGCGAGTTCACACTGGGGAGAAGCCGTTCACCTGCTCCCTCTGTGGGAAAGGATTCACTGTGTTATCCAACCTGCAGATACACCAGCGAGTTCACACTGGGGAGAGGCCGTTCACCTGCTCTCAGTGTGGGAAAAGATTCTGTGATTCGTCCCACCTATTGAGACACCAGCAAGGTCACACGGGGGAGAGGCCATTCATCTGCTCTCAATGTGGGAAAGGATTTACTCAATTATCTCACCTGAAGACACACCAGCGAGTTCACACTGGGGAGAGGCCGTTCACCTGCTCTCAGTGTGGGAAGGGATTCAGTGATTCATCCACCCTGCGGAAACACCAGCGAGTTCACACTGGGGAGAGGCCGTACACCTGCCCTCAGTGTGGGAAGGGATTGACGCGGTTATCTATCCTGCGGACACACCAGCGAATTCACACTGGGGAGAGACCATTCACCTGCTCTCAGTGTGGGAAAGGATTTACTCAGTTATCCAACCTGCAGAGACACCAGCGAGTTCACACTGGGGAGAGACCGTCCACCTCTTAATGTGAGACGGGATTGTCTGTTTCATCAGACCTGCTGTGACACCAACAATTTCACAATTGACTTACAGGGGTTGGATTCTGCGGTTATTGTCTCTGCTCTACACCCAGGACTGCATTTTGTTCATTCTGACAGGTGGTCAGTGGGGATGGTCGGAGGGTTTCTTTCTGCTGGACTGACCGGTCTCACCACTTTGCCTCCAGTGGGCTGATGCTCTTTGAGCCTTGTTGCTAATACCTGGCTTCAAATTGTACAAGGATCACAGAGTGAAAGGATGTTTGGAAGTTTGAAGATATTTAGTTTCCATTTCTGTTTGGAACCCCCAAAGCATGCCGCGTTGCCATGGAGATGGGCCCTAGTGGTTACATGTTTTTTTTGTTTATCTGGGTGTTGCTCACAGAGGAAAACAACACGGTATGAGGGGCAAGTTGTCTGAGGTGGACTGGGAAACTGATTGGTACAGGGAATACCTAATGTTTAAGTAATTATTACATATTGATCAGGGGGTCGGTTAGCTCAGTTGGCCGGACGGCTGGTTGGTGATGCAGAGCAAGGCCAACAGTGAGGATTCAACTCCCGTACTGGCTGAGTTTATTCATGAGGGCCCCACCTTCTCAATCAGGCCCCTCGCCTGAGGTGTGCTGACCCTCGGGTTAAATCACCTCCAGTCAACTCTCTCTCTGTTAGGGGAGAGCAGCCTATGGTCCTCTGGGATTTTTGCAACTTTTATTTCACATATATACAACAAATATAGATTCCTTTAAGGAACAAAAATCCAACAGGAAAAGTAATGTAACCGTAGCTAACAGGAAAAGTTAAAAGATTCCATGAGATCCATTAGAATTCAGCAAAGGAGGACCAAGAAACTGATGACAGCATAAAAACCAACTGGAAAAGCTTCTACAGGAATGTGAAAAGGAAAAGATTAGCGAAGACCAATGTGGGTCCATTCCAGGCAGAGACAGGAGAGTTTATAATGGGGACTAAGGAAATGGCAGAGAAACTGAACAATGTGTGCCTGACTTCACAGAGGAAGATCCCGAAATTGTCCCCAAAACACCAGAGAACCAAGGGACTGGCAGAGATTAGTATTGGTGAAAAAGTCGTATTGGAGAAATTAATGGGGTTGAAAGTGAATAAAACTCCAAAAGCTGATGATCTACATCCCAGAGTGTTGAACGAGGTGGCTGTAGAGATCTCTATTCCTCATTCTAAATTCTCCTGACTCTATCTGGAACGGACAAACCTTTGTCTGAGCCAAATGTTTCCTTTTTACGTAGCCACAGAAGCTTTAACTCCATTTTTATGTATTTTGCGAGTTCACATTCTATTCTATTCTCCCTTTTTTCCTCAGTGTCTTGGTCGAAGAACGGAAGTAAATCCTCGGGAATTAATCATCACTTTGGACAGGTTCTGAGACAATTAAGTTCCAGGACAGAGTAATTATAATCGTGGAGTGTGATTTTAGATTGTGTAAAAGGGCAAAGTTCTAGTTTATAGTTTACTGTGTAGGTTTCCGAGTTAAAGTAGCTTCTAGTTTGTTTGTTTGTTGCATTAAAACTCATAATTGAAGACCCGTCGTGTGATCCTTTAATTTGTTTACTGGGAATTTGATTTTTTCTGAGAAGTTGCTGACCTTTATGGGGGTCCAAATCCACAAATGTTGTCCTCCTATTTGACCCTCGGGCACCTTTCTGTCTCTATTGCTCGTGTCACTGACAGCCAGGTGATGGAGCTGAGGGCTGAATTTAGCTGAGAATAACGGGGACTGTTCCCCAGTAGGGGAACTGCCATGGGCATCGCTACTAGAGCTAGTAAGGTGCTGGAGGCCTGACTGAAATGAAATGAAATGAAAATCGCTTATTGTCACAGGTAGGCTTCAAATGAAGTTACTGTGAAAAGCCCCAAGTCACCACATTCCGGCGCCTGTTCAGGGAGGCTGGTACGGGAATTGAACTGTGCTGCTGGACTGCCTTGGTCAGCTTTAAAAGCCAGCGATTTCGCCCTGTACTAAACTGGGTACTGGACCTCCAAACAATCAGGGTTCGGGGGATGGGGAGGTGACCGGGGCTGATGGTGATGTGACCTCCAGGGTTCAGTGCCCCCGTGTCCAAAGCGGGGAGTCACGGGAACAGGGTACAGAGGAGCCGAAGGGAAATCATTTGGGACCCAGAACATTGTGAACATCCTGTTACTCTGACTGTCTTTGATCCTCAAGTAATTTTCTGTTAGTTTTTTTTAACCATGTTTCTGTTTCGTCAATAAACTTTTAACAGGAAAATATTTGAATTTGTTGGACTTTTCCTGATTAAATTTGTTCACTTTAGGAAAGTGGGTGAGAGGGGTTGACAGGCTCTTTAACAGAAAGTGAGGCCCTCTAAGGTAATTGGCAAAGGAGCCAGAGGGGTAGAGCAGATTTGATTTTTCTTTTGTCACAGTGTTTTGAAAATGGAGTTTCATAGATTATCATAGAATTTACAGGGCAGAAGGAGGCCATTCGGCCCATCGAGTCTGCACCGGCTCTTGGAAAGAGCACCCAACCCAAGGTCAACACCTCCACCCAACACTAAGGGCAATTATGGACACTAAGGGCAATTTATTATGGCCAATCCACCTAACCTGCACATCTTTGGACTGTGGGAGGAAACCGGAGCACCCAGAGGACACCCACGCACACACTGGGAGGATGTGCAGACTCCACACAGACAGTGACCCAAGCCGGAATCGAACCTGGGACCCTGGAGCTGTGAAGCAATTGTGCTATCCACAATGCTACCGTGCTGCCGAGTTCAGGGAATCAATTGTGGCTGATTAATTTGTCAAGGTTCTCTGAGAAAGTAACAAGGGATGTCAATAAAGGGGTACCTGTAGATGTGTTTATCTGGATTTCCAGAAGGGATTTCCCAAGGTGCCACATCAAAGGTTATTACACAACATAAGAGCTCATTGTGTGGGGGGCAACATATCAGCATATAGAGGATTGGTTAGCGAACAGGAAGCAGCAAGTAGGTATAAATGGGTCATTTCTGGGTGGGTAAGATGTGACAAGCGGAATGTCACCAGGATCAGTGCTGGGCTCTCAACCATTTACAATCTGTATGAATGTGGTGGATGACGGGATTGAATGGCGGCTAAATTTTCTGATGACTCAAAGACCGGGAGGAAAGTAATTTGTGAAGTGGATTTAAGGACTCTGCAAAGGACTATAAATTGGTTAAGTGAGTGGGTAAAAAACTGACAAATGGAGCATAACTTTGGAAAAATATGAATTGTCCACTTTGTCAGGAAGTATTAAACAAAACAATATTATTTAAATGGAGAGAGATGCAGAACTCTGAGTTACAGAGGGATCGGGGTGCCCGATCCCAAGTTAGTCTGCAGGTACAGCAAGTGATCAGGAAGGTCCATGGAATGTTATTGTTTATTGCAAAGGAAATCTAATATAAATGTAGGGATGTTTTGCTGCAGTTGTATAGAGTGAGAGAGGTTTACAGTATGAAAACAGGCCCTTCGGCCCAACTTGTCCATGCCGCCCAGTCCCAGCTAGTCCCAATTGCCCACATTTGGCCCATGGCCCTCTATACCCAGCTTTCCCATATAACTGTCTGATACTCGCAACCCTCTGTGTGAATAAAATGCCCCTCTGTACCCTTTTGTATCTCTCCCCTCTTACCTTAAACCTACGCCCTCTAGTTCTAGACTCCCCTACATTTGGGAAAAGGTGTTGACTATCTACCTTATCTATGCCCCTCATTATTTTACAGACCTCTATAAGATCACCCCTAAGCCTCCTACACTCCAGGGCAATAAGTCCTGGTTGCTTCCGAGTAAATCTTTACTGCACTCTTTCTAGTTTAATAATATCCTTTCTATAATAGGACCAGAACTGTACACAGTACTCCAAATGTGGCCGTACCAATGTCGTGTACAAGTTCAGCAAGACGTCCCAACTCCTGTATTCCATGTTCTGACCAATGAAACCAAGTATGCCGAATGCCTTCTTCACCACCCTGTCCACTTGTGACTCCACTTTCAAGGAGCTATGAACCTGTACTCGGAGATCTCTTTGTTCTATAACTCTCCCCAACTCCCTCACATTAACGGAGTAGGTCCTGCCCCGATTCGATCTACCAAAATTTATCACCTCACATTTATCTAAATTAAACTCCCATCTGCCGTTCATTGGCCCACTGGCCCAATTGATCAAGTTCCGTTGCAATCCTAAATAACCACCTTCACTGGTCATTATGCCACCAACCTTGGTGTAATTTGCAAACTTACAAACCATGCTTCCTACATTCTCATCCAAATCATTAATATAAATAACAAATAACAGAGGATCCAGCACTGATCCCTGAGGCACATCGCTGGTCACAGGCCTCCAGTTTGAAAGACAACCCTCTACAACTCTTTGTCTTCTGTCGTCAAGCCAATTTTGTATCCAATTGGCTACCTCACCCTGCATCCCGTGAGATTTAACCTTGTGCAACAACCTACCATGCTGTACCTTGTCAAAGGCCTTGCTAAAGTCCATGTCGACAATGTCGACTGCACTGCCCTCATCTACCTTGTTGGTTACCCCTTTAAAAACCTCAACCAACAATAAAAAGATTTTTTTTTAAACTGAACCAAATTCGTGAGGCTTGATTTTCCACTCAAAGCCATGCTGACTGTCCCTAATCAGTCCTTGCCTCTCTAAATGCCTGTAGATGATGTCTCTCAGAATACCTTCTAACAACTTACCCACCACAGACGAGAGGCTCACCGGTCTGTAGTTCCCAGGCTTTTCCCTCTGGCCTTTCTTAAACAAAGGCACAACATTTGCTACCCTCCAATCTTCAGGCACCTCACCTGTGGCTGTCAATGATTCAAATATCTCTGCTAGGGACCCGCAATTTCCCCCCTATGCCCACAACGTCCTGGGATACATTTAATCAGTTTCCAGGGATTTATCTACCTGGATACGCTTTAAGCTTGATCTAATCCCATTCCCCCACTCCACTTTGTGGGTAATCTGCGATCCCAAAACCAAATTTTAACAGTCCCAGCTTGCCATACCTTCCATTCTGTCTCTCCTAGCCTTGGCATCCAGGGATGGTTTTGCTAACCTGCCTGTGTATCTGCACCTGGCAGTGTTTGATGATAGAGTGTAACAGGAGCTTTACTCTGTATCTAACCCCGTGCTGTTCATGTCCTGGGAGTGTTTGATGGGGACAGTGTGGAGGGAGCTTTACTCTGTATCTAACCCCGTGCTGCACCTGGCCTGGGAGTGTTTGATGATAAAGTGTAACTGAAGCTTGAATCTGCATCTAACTCTGTGTTGTACCTGTCCTCGGAGTGTTTGATGGGGACAGTGCAGCAGAGGATATAGATGTTTCTAACCTTGTGCTATACCTATTGTGGGAGTGTTTGATGGGGACAGCATAGAGGGAGATTTACTCTGTATCTAACACCATTTTGTATCTGCCTTGGGAGTGTTTCATGGGGCAATGTAGAGGGAGCTGTGCTGTAACTGATTGGAGAATGGTTCAAGCTGGCACTTGGTACTCAGATTTTCCAGTACAGCCACCCTTCACTTTTAAAAATAACATTTCATTCAGAGATCGGAGAAACCATCACCGGTTCCCCCACTGCGCCCCCCACCCCGCAGGCCCAGAGGGACAGTGAGAGTCCTGAACATTGTTGTACAGTCTGCCTGATATTTCCTATGAGCCTTTTTTTGGTCCATAGAATCCCTTCAGTGCAGAAGGAGGCTATTCGGCCCATCGAGTCTGCACCGACCCTCCAATACGGCACCCCACTCAGGATCACTCCTCCACCCTATCCCCATAATCCCACCTAACCTTTGGACACTCGGGAAATCTTTTAGAATGGCCAGTCCATCTAATCTGCGCATCGTCGGACTGTGGAAGGAATCCGGAGCACCCGGAAGGAACCCACGCAGACACGGGGAGAAAGCACAAACTACACAGTCACCCAAGGGCGGAATCAAACCCCCCTCCCTCTGATCTCCAGTCAGCCTCTGTTCGAATGAAAAGAGCCCCAGTTTCTCTCATCTCTGCTGGTAACTAAAGCCTCTCTTCCCTGGGATCATCTCAGTGAATCTCGTCTACACCCTCTCCATGACCTTGACATCCTTCCTGGTGTAAGGTCCCCAAAACCTGATCTAATATTCCAACTGCAGCCTAACCAATGATTTGTACAGATTTACATGACATCTGTCCTTTTGTACTCCACACCCAGAATTATAAAACCTTGGAACCCATGTGTTTTTTAAACACTTTATCAACTTGTCCCTCCACATTTAATGTATCTGAACTCCTTTTAGGGTTTTGGAGACATTAACATAACATGGCTGAAATACATTGACATCCAATGTCTGATATAATGCGTGTTATGGGAGAGAGAAGTTTAGTCTGAGTTAGAAACCTCATGCAGACGCTTCACTGCAGACAGGTCACCTTGGAAACGCTGATAAGACATTCCTTCACTGCAGGCAGGTCACCGTGGAAACGCTGATAAGACATTCCTTCACTGCAGACAGGTCACCTTGGAAACGCTGATAAGACATTCCTTCACTGCAGGCAGGTCACCGTGGAAACGCTGATAAGACATTCCATTCCACAGAATCGACTCATTGGAAACTCTAATCGGATTGGGGAGAGGACAGAGTTTGTCTGTTATTAACCTCAACATAAACTTAAACCAGAGTGAATAATGGAACAGAGTAAATTCTAATGTGTGATGTTTATAGCTACAGTAATGGAATTATCAGAAATAATAAAATTAACAAGCAGGGTAGGTTAGGGAAAATGAGGAAATTACTGCTGGGAACTAAGAATGTGTCCTTGTAAATCACAGATTAGAGAAATTCCTGCTGTCTTCCTCACTTCCTGAATGAACTGTGTTCTGTACTGGCCACCAAACCTCAGGAAAGATACATTGCACTTGATAACAGTCCAGTGCTGCGTCCAGCAGCGCGGTTCAATTCCCGTACCAGCCTCCCCGAACAGGCGCCGGAATGTGGCGACTAGGGGCTTTTAACAGTAACTTCATTTGAAGCCTACTTGTGACAATAAGCAATTTTCATTTCATTTCATTTCTCTCCTGGTCACCGGGATCCTGAAGCACCGCCTCTGTTACGTCATCACGATGGCCCCTCAGCCGCTCTGCTAAACAAAGATGGCGGCCGTGGAACTGGTCCTGACACCGGATAAAAGCTCTGCAGCTGCAAACGCGGGATTTTTTAATTAAAAAAAAAATATGTTTATTCAGAATTTTGCAACAAAAATTTTCAACCATTCAAACCCCCTCCCCCGTAACAAAAAAGAAAAGAAAAGTTGCAGAGCAAGACATAAACATATCAATCCAACGTAATACAGAACTTTGTACAATGGGTTCCTCCCGCACATATTGACTTTCCCATGTTTATGTTTTTCCTTTCTCAAGTGCCGCTAGGAAAAACCCCTTTCCCCGCCCACCCTTCTACCCCCCCCCCCCCCCGAAAGAACCCCCCCCCCCTCCTCTCCCTCCCTGGGTTGCTGCTGCTGCTGACCGACCTTCATCTAGATAGTCTATCCGCGAGATAGTCTAGGAACGGTTGCCACCGCCTGAAGAACCGCTGCGCAGACCCTCTCAAGGCAAACTTTATCCTCTCCAGCTTGATGAACCCTGCCATGTCGTTTATCCAGGTTTCCACACTGGGGGGCTTCGCGTCTTTCCACATTAGCAAGATCCTCTGCCGGGCTACCAGGGACACAAAGGCCAGGATACCGGCCTCTTTCGCCTCCTGCACTCCCGGCTCGTCCGCCACTCCAAATAGTGCTAGCCCCCAACTTGGCTTGACCTGGACTTTCACCACCTTAGACATAGTCCTCGCAACACCCCTCCAGAACCCATCCAGTGCCGGGCACGACCAGAACATATGGGAGTGATTAGCCGGGCTTCCTGAGCACCTCCCACATCTGTCCTCCACCCCAAAGAACCTACTCAGCCTCGCCCCTGTCATATGCGCTCTGTGAATAACCTTAAACTGTATCAGGCTGAGCCTGGCACACGAGGAAGAGGAATTAACCCTACTTAGGGCATCAGCCCACAGACCCTCTTCAATCTCCACCCCCAACTCCTCCTCCCATTTGCCCTTCAACTCCTCTACCAGAGCCTCCTCCTCTTCTTTCATCTCCTGATATATCGCCGAAACCCTGCCTTCTCCAACCCATAGAACCGAAATCACCCTGTCCTGAATCCCCTGTGCCGGGAGCAGCGGGAATTCCCTCACCTGTCGCCTCACAAACGCCCTCACTTGCATGTACCTGAAAGCGTTTCCCGGGGGTAGCCCAAACTTCTTCTCCAGTGCCCCTCAGCTCGCAAACGTCCCATCGATGAACAGGTCCCCCATTCTTCTAATCCCTGCCCGATGCCAGCTCTGAAACGCAAACGCGGGATTTGCAGGGTCTTATTCCGGCCTTATGACCAGCAGGGAGTGTTAATGACGCCTTCACTCCCTCCCCACCCCGACTCCCGGCTCCATTCCTCCCTCCGCCTCACCGACTCTCACCGCCCCAAACAACCGATCCCGCACCTGCAGACCTCCTAGCAAAGTGACACTGCCCATGCTCCAGATACTGCCCAGCATTGTGTCTGAGCACTGGGCTCCTGTGGAGTGAATAGGGCACATTCACAGCCGCATGGAATGTTGGGTAAGAGCTGCACCATTGAAACTGCAAACAGAAAATACAAAATAACTTGGTTGCCAATTGTTAAAAATAATCGAACAAATTATTGTCAATGGATATTCAGCTATTCTCCATTTCTCAAAATGATTAAATGCTGCTCTTTTAAAAAATCAAATTTTTTTTAGTGTACCCAATTCATCTTTTCCATTTAAGGGGCAATTTAGCATGGCCAATCCACCTAACCTGCACATCTTTGGTTTGTGGGGGCGAAACCCACGCAAACACGGGGAGAAAGTGCAAACTCCCCACGGACAGTGACCCAGAGCCGGGATCGAACCTGGGACCTCAGCGCCGTGAGGCTGCAGGGCTAATCCAGGGCTAATCCACTGTACCACCGTGCTTCCCTAAATGCTGCTCTCCTGTGCAACAATGCAGAACTTAAGATTTTTTTCCCCCAATGAGTCCTTCCTCTCTCCTCCCCAGAAAATGCAAACTCTTGCTGGGTTCAATCCCAGAATCAGTTATTCCTCCATCTTCTTCCCTCCTGCTTGTGATACTGAATGTTCAATGTTTTCCAGAATGATCCAGCCACACATCATGTCTGCACTGACTCTGGACAAGAGCTACCACTTCTTCTGGTTAAATTCCATTTGCCACTGTTCTGCCCCCATATGACCAGCCCATCTGTATCATCCCATAATTTAAGGCTTTTGTCCTCGCGAGTTACCACGCCAACAATTTTCCATCTGCAAACTTATCGATCATACTTTCACATATTTCAAGTCTTTGATTTTATATACCATTATTATTGGCGACTGACGATGTATCAGGATCTCCATCAGCACCTGAACCTGTGTTTCCTTCCTGTGAGACAAGCGAGAGCTTTAATAGCTCTGGAGAATCAATGCTGAAAAAGCTGGTCTTCTGGTCAAGGCTAATAACTGGATACTGCCTTGCCTGTCTCTGAATTTACCCGACTCCTGTTCACTCCCCACTTATGTTAAAAGCTTTGACTGTAATTACTGGGGAGACTTTTCTGCCCATCAGTCACTATCGTGACAATGTGCCCATCAAATTGCATCATTAGGGCGGATCGGTAGCACAGTGGTTGCTTCACAGTGTCAGGGTTCTGCGTTCGATTCCGGCTTGGGTCACTGTCTGTGCGGAGTCAGCACGTTCTGCCCAAAAGACATGCTTGTTCGGCAAATTGGTCATTCTGAATTCACCCGAACAGTCGCCGGAGTGTGGTGACTAGGGGATTTATTATTTTTTTTAAATATATTTTTATTCTACATTTTCACATTTTCCTTCAAAGATTTACACCCCACCCACAAACAGTAAACGGTAACAAATACAAAATCAAAATCAATCCCCTTAACAATACCAACGATCCCACCCTCCCACCACCCCAAACAACGGCCCACCTGTCAATATATGCATCCAATAAACCAAACCCTCCCACGGTGGAAACAAAAAACAAAAGAGAAAAAGAAAAAGGAGTCCGGGACCGCCCATGGTCACCATTTACCTATAGAGTCCACTCCCCCCCCCCCCCCCCCCACTCAACACCATCCAGCCTCTGAAAGAGTACCGTACATGATACCCAAGAGTTGTACCCCCCCCCCCCCGCCAAAGTCTTCAGCTCCTCCCGTCCACTGCCTCTTGTAAAACCCCTCCCCCCAACCTCGGTTCCTTCCCCCAACTTTCCACCCCAGCTAGACCACTCGGACCCTGTTCTGCCAGGCTCCGATGGCCACAGACCCTCCCCCCACCTCACTCTTGTTCACTGGCCGGCTTAAACTGGCCAGCGTGGAGGCCCCCGCCTGGGTTCCTTTCCCCCTTGCCCAGAGCCCTAGGAAAGCCCAGAGATCCCCTTTCAGCACACAAACCCCGCATATCCACCTGCACCACAAAGAGCCCTCATTTCGAGTGAAAGTCCCATCACTTCCCTTGTCCAAATATATACAACATTGGCTCCTTTATCCCCTCCACCCGCGCGCAGTGAAACAAAAAAGAAGAAAATACAGTCATGAGGTTACATCGGCACATGACCATTTCTCAATTTGTCAGTTCTGCCACAGTCCTTCTGCCTTCGCAAATTCCTCCGCTGCTTCCGCCGTTCCAAAATAAAAGTCCCTGAGCTTATAAGTCACCCTCAGCTTCGCTGGATATACAATGCCGCACTGCACCTTGCTAATGTACAGTGCCCTCTTCACCCGGTGAAGGCAGCCCGCCTCCTCTCCAGCTCCACTTAAAGTCCTGGTATACACGTATACCAGCTCCAGCCCACTGCACCACCCGCTTATGCTTGGCCCAACTCAGGACCTTCTCCTTCACACTGTACCTACGGAAGCACAGAGTCACTGCCCTTGGCGGCTCACTCGCCTTTGGTACAGGCCTCCACGACCGATGAGCCCGATCCAGTTCATATCGGGAGGGATCCTCCCCCTCACCCAATAGTTTTGCCAGCATCGTGGCAAAATACTCAGTCGGCTTCAATCCTTCAACTCCTTCGGGCAGCCCTACAATCCTCAAATTCTGTCGCCTGGATTTGTTTTCCAGGTCTTCCATTTTTCCTCGCAGATCCTTGTTAATGTCCATCACCTTCCGCATCTCCTTCCCCATCGAGGCAAGTTGATCACCGTGCTGCAATATCGTCTCTTCCACTTCCTTCAGCGCCTCCCCTTGCTCTCGCGCCACTGCGCTCGCCACCGCCGTCCTCACCGGGGAAATCACCTCCTCCACCAGCGCACTCAAAACTTCCCTCATCTCCTTCCTCACCGTCTCCATGCATTTCGCAAACTGCGCAAACTACTTTTCGAATTCCGCAGCCATCACCTTAGTTATTCCTTCAGCTGTAAGCACTGTGGCCTCCCCTGGTACTCCAGCCTCCATTTTCTTGACAGACCCCGCGGTGACCTTTCCACTCCCCAACGGACTTTCAGCCGCTTTTTTCATGGCTGTTTTTTGGCTGGTCTTCGACATTCCCCTCCTCTGTACTGTCTCCCGACTTTTACTGCCTTCGCTGGCCCTAGGACCGGGCGTTAACCCCCGACAATGCCGTTCCCGAACGGGAGCCCTCCAACACGCGGCTGCCTCCCGCCCGCCGTCAATGGAAGTCTGACTAGGGGATTTTAAAAGTAATTTCATTGCAGTGATAATGTAAGCCTACTTGTGACAATAATAAAGATTATTATACTTTTGAGTTCCAACACCTCAATGAAGTGGCGGAGAGGGATCTCTGCCAAAGACGTTGAGCAACAGCTTCTCCAATCGCAGAAAGACCACAAGAGAAACCCATGACTCGGCGTAGATATCATCCTCGAAATGAGGAACAGCCAGCAACATAACAACAGAGGAGGAGCAGGTCATGAAGGTAGGACAGTTAATTGGACTTTCTGCATTTGAGCAGTTCAGTTGGAATTCCATCCTTGCTGGGTGTTTTTCTGCTTGCTCAACAATCAATGGCCTTTTCCGGCTCAAATGATGAGGATTCCTCGTCCAACTCAACCATGACAGGAAGCTGCAGAAGAGTCAAACAGAGACTGGGAGATGCCCGTCTCACAGGGGTACAGCTCACTGTTGTGTTCAACCCAGCTGTTTACTTCTGTCAGTGAGAACTTAACAATCTGATGATTTCAGGACACCAACTTTGGTGAAAGCAGAACCAAGTGTCCTGTTAATCCCATCAAATACATAACAGATAGATTTCCATTGTCATAGGCAGTTTGGAATTCTTGATGTCGGCTGATCCCGTGTTTATTACACAGTATCTGCCTGTCTTTTGCTGCTTTCACATGAGGCAGTGTTCTCAGTGTTGGTTTTATGTTGTACATCAGGTTGGTTTTGCTTTTTGCTTCAATGACAGATGTCATCTCTGCTGAGTGGCTCTCAAACCACTCAGTGTTGTGGGTTCCACCTTTACCAAATGTTGCTGCTGCTGTGTCAGAAACGATTCAACTCAGCGACTTCCAAACTTCATCAATAACAATGTTGATTGATGAAGCTTTATTGATGTGTCTGTGAAATACTTTACTGTTTTGTTCAATGTGCTGTGATAATATAATGGAGCTCCCAATGTGAAGAACGTATATGTCAGAGAGAATTGTCAGCAAGGATTAATCAGCATGTTACAATTGGAGATGTTCATCAATGGAACCTTTCAGACACGGAATTGTAGATTTTACATCATAGAGCAATTTAGGATTCAAATAGAAATTAATAATTTTATTGTACGTAGTTTCTGTTGCGAGTTCTTGAATGAAGGGGAAAGATCCCAGATGGTGTTTGAAACAGGGACATTGCAACCCCAAAAATCAGGGAGGTATCCAGAACATTACAGTTCCGTCTGTTATTGGGTTGTTAATTTCACCAGAAACAAACCAAATATTATCAGACTAACAATCCTGGATGTGTGTAACAGCAACAATAACAACATAATCCAATCCCTGCAGTTACTTGTGAACTCTCTGGTGTGCCCGCAGATTGGATGACCGAGTGAATCCCTTCCGACACACAGAGCGGGTGAAACGGCCTCTCCCCAGTGTCAACACGCTTGTGTACGTTGAGATCAGATGAAGATCTGAAACTCTTTCCACAGGAGGTGCAGCTGAACGGCTTCTCCTCAGTGTGAACTCGCCGGTGTGACCAAAGGCCGGATGACTGAGTGAATCTCTTTCCACAGACGGAGCAGATGAATGGTCTCTCCCCAGTGTGAACATGTTGGTGTGCAGTGAGGTCGAAAGACTGCCTGAATCTCTTTCCACAGTGATTGCAGCCGAACGGCCTCTCTTCAGTGTGAATTCGCTGGTGTAACACGAGGCTGGCTGACTGCGTGAATTCCTTTCCATACACAGAGGAGGTGAATGGTCTCTCCTCAGTGTGAATTCTCTAGTGTGTCAGCAGGGCCGATAATTGAGTAAATCCCTTCCCACAGACAGAGCAGCTGAATGGCCTCTCCCCAGTGTGCTCTCGCTGATGTAATGAAAGGCCAGACGACTGAGTGAATCCTTTCCCACATACGGAGCAGATGAATGTCTCCTCCCAGTGTGAGTGTGTTGGTGAATCAGCAGGGTGGAGGACAGTGCGAATCTCTTCCCACACACGTAGCAGTTGAATGGTCTCTCCCCAGTGTGAATTCGCTGGTCTGCAGTGAGGGTGGATGACTGCTTGAACATCTTTTCACAATGAGTGCATCTGGACGGTCTCTCCTCAGTGTGAATTCGCTGGTGTGACACCAGGCTCTCTGCCTTTGTAAATCCTTTCCCACACACAGAGCAGACAAACGGCTTCTCCCCAGTGTGACTGCGTTGATGGATTTCCAGCAGCATGGTTAATAGAATCCTTTACCACAATCTTCACATTTCCACAATCTTTCTGTGATGGTGGTCCCAGTGAGACTGCGTCGATGGATTTCCAGCCGGGATGGATAATTGAATCTCTTGCCGCGATCATCAGATTTCCACAGTTTCTCCATGGAGCTGGTGTCCTTGTGACTCTCCAGGTTGGACAATCATTGAAGCCTCGTCCAGACAACACGTGTATGGTTTCTCCTCACTGTGAATGGTGTGATGTTTTTTCAGGCTGTGTAACTGGTTAAAGTTCTTTCCACAGTCATTTCACTGGAACACTCTCACTCGGATGTGTGTGTGGGTCTCGGTGTTTTTACAGTCACACTGATGTTTGAAATCTTCTCCCACAGACAGAACTGAGAAACATTTCTCCTGCCACATTCAAAGGTCGATGATATTCAGGTCCTGAAGAATGTATCTGATTTTGACGTGATGTTTGATTTGATTTTCTGTCTGTAAATCCTCACCTAATTTCCTGGAAAATGATTTGAAAACAGTGCTGACTGTGAGTACAGGATAGAAATTGAGAACAGACAATTCTAGTTTCTGTGTAATATCCTTTTCCCAACCTGTCAATCCCAGTCTTTGTCTCTCAGAGTGTGAACCCTGTCCAAGATGGCAGCGGCTGGTTGCCTGGGTAACCCGGGCCACCGGGGCAGAAACCCCGTCTCCCTGATCCGCCCCGACTCCCACTCGCAAGCTGACGGCCTGTGAGCCCGCTCCCTCCGGGCCTGTCACTGTGGGCTAAACAGGCCTCTTATTCGGGGCCTCAGGCCTACCCCAGAAGTTGATAAAGTTCCCAGTGCAGCCACGGTTTCCATTCCTACACTGTGCCCAAAATCTCCTCCTGAACCATCCGCTCCTCCTCACTCTCTCACCATGACTGACACTGAGCATGCTCAGAGCACACACCCACACTGCACCTGCACACTGACCTCCTGCACTCATTGATAGGGATCTTTCTGCAGCGCCGGAGATTCAGGGTGACTCAGCCGCCATAGAAAGCAATTAGTAAACAGGAAGATTCTTTTTCCCAGTCAGCAAAACAGAAGATCCACGGATAAGCAAGATGCTGGGCATGAAGCACAATGAGAGGTTTGGTTACTTTATTTAATACAGAAGCACATTATTCTGATAAGATATCACTTAGACATAGGCAGCACGCAGGCTGATCTCCAGTATGTACAGTATTTACAACACCTGGGACACGGTATATCATCTCATCAAACCAGTGATAGATTTGTTTTCTGTTCATAATTGTGACTGGGTCGGGGACTTCCGGGTGCGGCGATGACCAGCTGAGTCGCACGTTTCGGCAGCTCCCTGTGAAACGGACTTTTGGGCTCTTGATAGGAGCCCCAACGGCAATTTTAACGGCTGAAAACACCGTGCGGTAAACCAGAAGGGTGTTCCCCCTGGACACGGATGGAAAAAGGAGAGGAAAGTGGCCGGATTGCAGCGGATCCTTTGGAGCAGCGGCAAGGAAGGCAAGCAGAAACCAAGATGGCGTCGGAAGGTGGCAGTTTCATATGGGGCCCTGAACAACAAGAGTTTTTGAAACGCTGCGTGGAGGAGATAAAAAAGGAAATGAAGAAAGAGTTGTTGGCCCCGATATTACAGGCGATTGAAGGGCTGAAAGAGGAACAAAAGACCCAGGAGCAGGAGCTTCGGGTCGTGAAGGCGAAAGCAGCAGAGAATGAAAACGATATACAGGGCCTGGTGGTGAAGTCGGAGATACAAGAGGCACACCAGAAACGATCTGTGGAGAGGTTGGAGGCACTGGAAAATAACGCAAGGAGGAACAACTTGAGGATTCTTGGCCTTCCTGAAGGTGTGGAGGGGGCGGACGTCGGGGCATATGTGAGCACGATGCTGCACTCGTTAATGGGAGTGGAGGCCCCGACGGGTCCGTTGGAGGTGGAGGGAGCATACCGAGTTATGGTGCGAGGATCGAGAGCAGGAGAAGCTCCCAGAGCCATAGTGGTGAGATTTCTCCGTTTTAAGGATAGAGAAATGGTCCTTAGATGGGCGAAGAAAACTCGGTGTAGTAAATGGGAGAACGCGGTGATCCGCGTCTATCAAGATTGGAGTGCGGAGGTGGCGAGAAGGAGGGCGAGCTTTAATCGGGCCAAAGCGGTACTTCACAAAAAAAAGATAAAGTTTGGAATGCTGCAACCGGCAAGACTGTGGGTCACATATCAAGGGAGGCACCACTACTTTGAGACGGCGGATGAAGCATGGACTTTTATTGTAGAAGAAAAATTGGAATGATTGGACTACGAAAATGAACGTTTGGACAAAGTGGTGGGACGAGTGGGGGGGGAGGGGCGAAGAGGGATTGTATGATTAATCCTGCGGTATGGTAACTTTTCTTTCTCCCACAGGTGGTGATGGGGGGAGGTGGGGAGGGAGAGGAGATGGGGCGTTGGCCATGGGAGGCGGGGCCGAGGGAGAGGCGCGGGCTTGGTTCCCGCGCTAGGATAATTATGGCGGGAGTAGAGAAGCAGGAAGGAGGGGGCGCCGCACGGGGCGAGCCGTGATCACGGGGGGAAGCCGAGGTCAGCCAGAGTTTGCTGACTTCTGGGAGCAACATGGGGGAGTAATTACGCTAGCGGGGGGTCTAGCGGGGGGGGGGGGAGGGGGGAATTACTGGGTTGCTGCTGCTGGGGAAAGGGGGGAGTGGGTACGGGAAAGGATGGGCGGGGGGGCACCGTCTGGGAGAAATACAGCTGCGTGGGAACTGGGCGAGAAGCTGGGAAAAGCTAAAGGGATGGCTAACCGGCAAGGGGGGGGGGGGGGGGGTGGGAAGCCCCCCAACTCGGCTGATCACGTGGAACGTGAGGGGGCTTAACGGGCCGATAAAGAGGGCACGAGTACTCGCACACCTTAAGAAACTTAAAGCAGATGTGGTCATGTTACAGGAAACGCACCTGAAACTGATAGATCAGGTTAGGTTGCGCAAAGGATGGGTAGGGCAGGTGTTCCATTTGGGGCTGGATGCGAAAAACAGGGGGGTGGCTATATTAGTGGGGAAGCGGGTAATGTTCGAGGCAAAGACTATAGTGGCGGATAACGGGGGCAGATACGTGATGGTGAGTGGCAAATTACAGGGAGAGATGGTGGTGTTGGTAAACGTGTATGCCCCGAATTGGGACGATGCCAATTTTATGAGGCGAATGCTAGGACGCATCCCAGACCTAGAGACCGGAAAGCTGATAATGGGGGGAGACTTTAACACGGTGTTGGAACCAAGGCTGGATAGGTCGAAGTCCAGGACTGGTAGGAGGCCGGCAGCAGCCAAGGTGCTTAAGGATTTTATGGAGCAGATGGGAGGGGTGGACCCGTGGAGATTCAGTAGACCTAGGAGTAAGGAGTTCTCGTTTTTCTCCTATGTCCATAAAGTCTATTCACGCATAGACTTTTTTGTGTTGGGTAGGGCATTGATCCCGAGAGTGAGGGGAACAGAATATACGGCTATAGCCATTTCGGATCATGCCCCACACTGGGTAGACTTGGAGATAGGGGAGGAAACAAGAGGGCGTCCACCCTGGAGAATGGACATGGGACTAATGGCGGATGAGGGGGTGTGCTTAAGGGTGAGGGGATGCATTGAAAAGTACTTGGAACTCAATGACAATGGGGAGGTTCAGGTGGGAGTGGTCTGGGAGGCGTTGAAGGCGGTGGTTAGGGGGGAGCTGATATCAATAAGGACACATAAAGGGAAGCAGGAGAGTAAGGAACGGGAGCGGTTGTTGCAAGAACTTTTGAGGGTGGACAGACAGTATGCGGAAGCACCGGAGGAGGGACTGTATAGGGAAAGGCAAAGGCTGCATGTGGAATTTGACTTGCTGACCACAGGCACTGCAGAGGCACAATGGAGGAAGGCGCAGGGTGTACAGTATGAATATGGAGCGAAGGCGAGCAGATTGCTGGCACACCAATTGAGGAAAAGGGGAGCAGCGAGGGAAATAGGGGGGGTGAGAGACGAAGATGGAGAGACGGAGCGGGGAGCGGAGAGAGTGAATGAAGTGTTTAAGACATTTTATAAAAAATTGTATGAGGCTCAACCCCCGGATGGGAGGGAGAGAATGATGGAGTTTTTGGATCGGCTGGAAATTCCCAAGGTGGAAGAGCAGGAAAGGATGGGATTGGGAGCACAGATCACGGTAGAAGAAGTGGTGAAAGGAATTAGGAACATGCAGACGGGAAAGGCCCCGGGACCGGACGGATTCCCAGTTGAATTTTACAGAAAATATTTGGACTTGCTCGCCCCGCTACTGACGAGGACCTTTAACGAGGCAAAGGAAAGGGGACAACTGCCCCCGACTATGTCAGAAGCAACGATATCGCTTCTTTTAAAGAAGGAAAAGGATCCGCTACAATGCGGGTCCTACAGACCAATCTCCCTCCTCAATGTAGATGCCAAGGTCTTGGCCAAGGTAATGGCAATGAGAATAGAGGAATGTGTCCCGGGGGTGGTTCATGAGGACCAAACTGGGTTTGTGAAGGGGAGACAGCTGAACACGAACATACGGAGGTTGTTAGGGGTAATGATGATGGCCCCACCAGAGGGTGAAACGGAGATAGTAGTGGCGATGGATGCCGAGAAAGCATTTGATAGAGTGGAGTGGGATTATCTGTGGGAGGTGTTGAGGAGATTTGGGTTCGGAGAGGGGTATGTTAGATGGGTGCAGCTGTTGTATAGGGCCCCAGTGGCGAGTGTGGTCACGAATGGACGGGGATCGGCATATTTTCGGCTCCATAGAGGGACAAGGCAGGGATGTCCTCTGTCCCCATTACTGTTTGCACTGGCGATTGAGCCCCTGGCGATAGCGCTGAGAGGTTCCAAGGGATGGAGGGGAATACTTAGGGGAGGAGAAGAACACCGGGTATCTTTATATGCGGATGATCTGCTACTATATGTGGCGGATCCAGCGGAGGGGATGACAGAAATAATGTGGATACTTGGGGAGTTTGAGGATTTTTCAGGGTATAAATTGAACATGGGGAAGAGTGAGCTGTTTGTGGTGCATCCAGGGGAGCAGAGTAGAGAAATAGAAGATCTACCGTTGAGGAAGGTAACAAGAGACTTTCATTACCTGGGGATCCAGATAGCTAAGAATTGGGGCACATTGCACAGGCTAAATTTGACGCGGTTGGTGGAACAGATGGAGGAAGATTTCAAGAGATGGGATATGGTAGCATTGTCAATGGCAGGGAGGGTGCAGGCGGTTAAGATGGTGGTCCTCCCGAGATTCCTCTTTGTGTTTCAGTGTCTCCCAGTGGTGATCACGAAGGCTTTTTTCAAAAGGATAGAAAAGAGTATCATGGGTTTTGTTTGGGCCGGGAAGACTCCGAGAGTGAGGAAGGGATTCTTACAGCGTAGTAGGGATAGGGGGGGGGCTGGCACTACCGAGCCTAAGTGAGTATTATTGGGCCGCTAATATTTCAATGGTGAGTAAGTGGATGGGAGAGGAGTGCTGAATTTGGTGCTTTTTGAGTGCGATAGTGAGAGTTTGGTGACCAAGGGAGTGCTGAATTTGGTGCTTTTTGAGTGCGATAGTGAGAGTTTGGTGACCAAGGGAGTGCTGAATTTGGTGCTTTTTGAGTGCGATAGTGAGAGTTTGGTGACCAAGGGAGTTAGGTGAGGAGGGAGTAAGGTGCTCCTTTCATTTTGTTTCCGACATTTCCGCAAAGAGTGTGAAGAGAGCCAGGAGTTTACAGAAAGTGTAGCTGACTGGGAGCAGAGTCAGAGGGCGGAGATCCAGTTAGTCCACACAGCAGCTATATTCTGTAAGGTAAGAGGGGATGGAGGCTAGGCCAGTTACATGCTCCTCCTGTAGGATGTGGGTGGTGAGGGATACCACCGGTGTCCCCACTGACTATACCTGTGGGAAGTGCACCCAACTTCAGCTCCTCAAAGACCGTGTTAGGGAACTGGAGCTGAAGCTGGATGAACTTCGGATCATCCGGGAGGCAGAGGGGGTGATTGAGAAGAGTTACAGGGAGGTAACCACACCCAAGGTACAGGACAAGAATAGCTGGGTTACAGTCAGGGGGAAAAAAACAAACAGGCAGACAGTGCAGGGATCCCTTGTGGCCGTTCCCCTTCAAAACAAGTATACCGTTTTGGATGCTGTTGGGGGGGATGACCTACCGGGGGAAGGCCCTAGCGGCCAGGTCTCTGGCACTGAGTCTGGCTCTGGGGCTCAGAAGGGAAGGGGGGAGAATAGAAAAGCAATAGTTGTAGGAGATTCAATGGTGAGGGGAATAGATAGGAGATTCTGTGGTCGCGAGCGAGACTCCCGGAAGGTATGTTGCCTCCCGGGTGCCAGGGCCAGTGATGTCTCGGATCGTGTCTTCAGGATCCTTAAGGGGGAGGGGGAGCAGCCAGAAGTTGTGGTGCACATTGGTACCAACGACATAGGTAGGAAAAGGGGTGTGGAGGTAGTAAACAAGTTTAGGGAGTTAGGCTGGAAGTTGAAAGCCAGGACAGACAGAGTTGTCATCTCTGGTTTGTTGCCGGTGCCACGTGATAGCGAGGCTAGGAATAGGGAGAGAGTGCAGTTGAACACGTGACTGCAGGAATGGTGTAGGAGGGAGGGCTTCAGGTATTTGGATAATTGGAGCGCATTCTGGGGAAGGTGGGACCTGTACAAGCAGGACGGGTTGCATCTGAACCAGAGGGGCACCAATATCCTGGGAGGGAGGTTTGCTAGTACTCTTCGGGAGGGTTTAAACTAATTTGGCAGGGGAATGGGAACCGGATTTGTAGTCCAGCAACTAAGGTAGCCGATATTCAGGACGCCAAAGCATGTAATGAGGCAGTGGGGAAGGGAACACTGACAAAGGAGAGTATTTGCAGGCACGGAGATGGGTTGAAGTGTGTATACTTCAACGCAAGAAGCATCAGGAATAAGGTGGGTGAACTTAAGGCATGGATCGGTACTTGGGACTACGATGTGGTGGCCATCACGGAAACTTGGATAGAAGAGGGGCAGAAATGGTTGTTGGAGGTCCCTGGTTATAGATGTTTCAATAAGATTTGGGAGGGTGGTAAAAGAGGTGGGGGGGTGGCATTATTAATTAGAGATAGTATAACAGCTGCAGAAAGGCAGTTCGAGGAGTATCACCCTATTGAGGTAGTATGGGTTGAAGTCAGAAATAGGAAAGGAGCAGTCACCTTGTTAGGAGTTTTCTATAGGCCCCCCAATAGTAGCAGAGATGTGGAGGAACAGATTGGGAAACAGATTTTGGAAAGGTGCAGAAGTCATAGGGTAGTAGTCATGGGCGACTTTAATTTCCCAAATATTGAGTGGAAACTCTTTAGATCAAATAGTTTGGATGGGGTGGTGTTTGTGCAGTGTGTCCAGGAAGCTTTTCTAACACAGTATGTAGATTGTCCAACCAGAGGAGGGGCAATATTGGATTTAGTACTGGGTAATGAACCAGGGCAAGTAATAGATTTGTTAGTGGGGGAGCATTTTGGAGATAGTGACCACAATTCTGTGACTTTCACTTTAGTAATGGAGAGGGATAGGTACGTGCAACAGGGCAAGGTTTACAATTGGGGGAAGGGTAAATACGATGTTGTCAGACAAGAATTGAAGTGCATAAGTTGGGAACATAGGCTGGCAGGGAAGGACACAAGTGAAATGTGGAACTTGTTCAAGGAACAGGTGCTACGTGTCCTTGATATGTATGTCCCTGTCAGGCAGGGAAGAGATGGTCGAGTGAGGGAACCATGGTTGACAAGAGAGGTTGAATGTCTTGTTAAGAGGAAAAAGGTGACTTATGTAAGGCTGAGGAAACAAGGTTCAGACAGGGCATTGGAGGGATACAAGATAGCCAGGAGGGAACTGAAGAAAGGGATTAGGAGAGCTAAGAGAGGGCATGAACAATCTTTGGCGGGTAGGATCAAGGAAAACCCCAAGGCCTTTTACACATACGTGAGAAATATGAGAATGACTAGAGCGAGGGTAGGTCCGATCAAGGACAGTAGCGGGAGATTGTGTATTGAGTCTGAAGAGATAGGCGAGGTCTTGAATGAGTACTTTTCTTCTGTATTTACAAATGAGAGGGGCAATATTGTTGGAGAGGACAGTGTGAAACAGATTGGTAAGCTCGAGGAAATACTTGTTAGGAAGGAAGATGTGTTGGGCATTTTGAAAAACTTGAGGATAGACAAGTCCCCCGGGCCTGACGGGATATATCCAAGGATTCTATGGGAAGCAAGAGATGAAATTGCAGAGCCGTTGGCAATTATCTTTTCGTCCTCACTGTCAACAGGGGTGGTACCAGGGGATTGGAGAGTGGCGAATGTCGTGCCCCTGTTCAAAAAAGGAACTAGGGATAACCCTGGGAATTACAGGCCAGTTAGTCTTACTTCGGTGGTAGGCAAAGTAATGGAAAGGGTACTGAAGGATAGGATTTCTGAGCATCTGGAAAGACACTGCTTGATTAGGGATAGTCAGCACGGATTTGTGAGGGGTAGGTCTTGCCTTACAAATCTTATTGAATTCTTTGAGGAGGTGACCAAGCATGTGGATGAAGGTAAAGCAGTGGATGTAGTGTACATGGATTTTAGTAAGGCATTTGATAAAGTTCCCCATAGTAGGCTTCTGCACAAAGTAAGGAGGCATGGGATAGTGGGAAATTTGGCCAGTTGGATAACGAACTGGCTAACCGATAGAAGTCAGAGAGTGGTGGTGGATGGCAAATATTCAGCCTGGATCCCAGTTACCAGTGGTGTACCGCAGGGATCAGTTCTGGGTCCTCTGCTGTTTGTGATTTTCATTAATGACTTGGATGAGGGAGTTGAAGGGTGGGTCAGTAAATTTGCAGATGATACGAAGATTGGTGGAGTTGTGGATAGTAAGGAGGGCTGTTGTCGGCTGCAAAGAGACATAGATAGGATGCAGAGCTGGGCTGAGAAGTGGCAGATGGAGTTTAACCCTGAAAAGTGTGAGGTTGTCCATTTTGGAAGGACAAATATGAATGCGGAATACAGGGTTAACGGTAGAGTTCTTGGCATTGTGGAGGAGCAGAGAGACCTTGGGGTCTATGTTCATACATCTTTGAAAGTTGCCACTCAAGTGGATAGAGCTGTGAAGAAGGCCTATGGTGTGCTCGCGTTCATTAACAGAGGGATTGAATTTAAGAGCCGTGAGGTGATGATGCAGCTGTACAAAACTTTGGTAAGGCCACATTTGGAGTACTGTGTACAGTTCTGGTCGCCTCATTTTAGGAAGGATGTGGAAGCTCTGGAAAAGGTGCAAAGAAGATTTACCAGGATGTTGCCTGGAATGGAGAGTAGGTCTTACGAGGAAAGGTTGAGGGTGCTAGGCCTTTTCTCATTAGAGCGGAGAAGGATGAGGGGCGACTTGATAGAGGTTTATAAGATGATCAGGGGAATAGATAGAGTAGACAGTCAGAGACTTTTTCCCCAGGTGGAACACACTATTACAAGGGGACATAAATTTAAGGTGAAAGGTGGAAGATATAGGAGGGATATCAGAGGTAGGTTCTTTACCCAGAGAGTAGTGGGGGCATGGAATGCACTGCCTGTGGAAGTAGTTGAGTCGGAAACATTAGTGACCTTCAAGCAGCTGTTGGATAGGTACATGGATTACGGGAAAATGATATAGTGTAGATTTATTTGTTCTTAAGGGCAGCACGGTAGCATTGTGGATAGCACAATTGCTTCACAGATCCATGGTCCCAGGTTCGATTCCGGCTTGGGTCATTGTCTGTGCGGAGTCTGCACGTCCTCCCCGTGTCTGCGTGGGTTTCCTCCGGGTGCTCCGGTTTCCTCCCACAGTCCAAAGATGTGCGGGTTAGGTGAATTGGCCAATGATAAATTGCCCTTAATGTCCAAATTGCCCTTGGTGTTGGGTGGAGGTGTTGAGTTTGGGTAGGGTGCTCTTTCCAAGAGCTGGTGCAGACTCAGGGGGCCGAATGGCCTCCTTCTGCACTGTAGATTCAATGATAATCTATGATTAATCTAGGACAAAGGTTCGGCACAACATCGTGGGCCGAAGGGCCTGTTCTGTGCTGTATTTTCTATGTTCTATGTTCTATGTTCTATGAAGGAGCGGCGTGGAAGAGATTAGAGAGGGCGTCCTGTAGGGGGACCAGCCTGCAGGCTATGGTGACAGCCCCATTGCCGTTCTCACCAAGGAACTATACCACGAGTCCGGTGGTGGTAGCTACACTGAAGATTTGGGGACAGTGGAGACGACATAGGGGAAAGACCGGAGCACTGGGGGGGTCCCCGATAAGAAACAACCATAGGTTTGCCCCGGGGGGAATGGATGGGGGATATGGAATGTGGCAAAGAGCAGGTATAACGCAATTGAAAGATCTATTTGTGGATGGGAAGTTTGCGAGTCTGGGAGCGCTGACCGAGAAATATGGGTTGCCCCAAGGGAATGCATTCAGGTACATGCAATTGAGGGCTTTTGCGAGGCAACAGGTGAGGGAATTCCCGCAGCTCCCGACACAAGAGGTGCAGGACAGAGTCATCTCAAAGAAATGGGTGGGGGACGGTAAGGTGTCGGATATATATAGGGAAATGAGAGACGAAGGGGAGACTATGATGGACGAACTAAAAGGGAAATGGGAAGAAGAGCTAGGGGAGGAGATTGAGGAGGGGATGTGGGCAGATGCCCTAAACAGGGTAAACTCGTCGTCCTCGTGCGCCAGGCTAAGCCTGATTCAGTTTAAGGTATTACACAGGGCACATATGACTGGAACACGGCTTAGTAAATTTTTTGGGGTGGAGGATAGGTGTGCGAGGTGCTCGAGAAGCCCAGCGAATCATACCCATATGTTTTGGTCATGCCCGGCACTACAGGGGTTTTGGATGGGGGTGACAAAGGTGCTTTCGAAAGTAGTAGGAGTCCGGGTCGAACCAAGCTGGGGGTTGGCTATATTTGGGGTTGCACAAGAGCCGGGAGTGCAGGAGGCGAAAGAGGCCGATGTTTTGGCCTTTGCGTCCCTAGTAGCCCGGCGCAGAATATTGCTAATGTGGAAAGAAGCCAAGCCCCCGGGGGTGGAGACCTGGATAAATGATATGGCGGGGTTCATAAAGTTAGAGCGGATTAAGTTCGTCCTAAGGGGGTCGGCTCAAGGGTTTACTAGGCGGTGGCAACCGTTCGTCGAATATCTTGCGGAAAGATAGATAGGGGAGAACAAAGAAGGCAGCAGCAGCGGCCCAGGACTTGGGGGGGGGGGGGGGAGGGATGGGGGGGGATGGGGGGGGGGGGGTGGCCTGAGACAAGGCAGTTGCCAATTAGGGCTAGTTTTTATTTTTTGTTATTTAATATTTATTTATTTGTTGTTGTTTTTGTTTAAATTTAAAAAGGTCATTATTATCTGTATTGTTACAATGTTGTGTAAAGGATGCACAATGTACTGTATTGGTTGACCAAAAATTTTCAATAAAATATTATTTAAAAAAAAAAAAAAAAATTGTGACTGGGTCACACTTACGATTCATGCAAAATGCAACTCCCCAGGATCATTGACCAATTCCCTCCAGATTTGTTTTCGCTCCAAGAATCTTGACATTTGCCTTAGTCTTTATCCAGCCATGTATGTTCAGCTCACACTGCCTGACAACCAGCCTCTCCTGCACTGGGGCACAGGGTTTCCATTATATCGAGAGGGAGCAATCTGCCTCTCCTGCATTGGTGCACTGCATTTCCCTTATATCACAGTGACATAGGAAGGTGACAGCACAGAGTGAAGGGACTCGACAAATTGTATCTGTGCCAACTTTCTGCAACAGTCACAATCCCCTGTCATTGGCCCTGAACTCTGCAGATGTTTTTCTCCTCAAAAGATACCAACAGATGAGCAAGGAGCTGGAGTTGGCTATTCAGCCCAGTCTGCACCGCCATTTAATAAGGTCATGGCTGATCTGATAGTCACAGATAGTTGTCCAATTATTTTCACGGCATCAACTGAATCTGCCTCCACCACATTTTCGAGCAGTGCATTCATGATCCCACATGCAGCACAGAATGTTTTTCTTCTCATCAGCATTGCTTCTTTTTATAATCACTTTAAATGAATGCCCTGTGTTTATAATCTTGCCCGAAATATGACTTACTAGGACAAACGTCTATTGCAGATCCTTAGGTTTTTCAAAAAATATTTTTTATTCTCCTTTTTCATTTTCTCCCAAATTTGCACCCACCAACAATAAACAATAAGCAGTAACGAAGATAATGTTGATCCCCAAATCAACAACAACAATCCCATCCTCCCACCAACCCACATACCGTTCCCCCCCCCCCCCCCCAATATAGAACAAAGAAAAGTACAGCACAGGAACAGACCCTTCGGCCCTCCAAGCCCGTGCTGACTATGCTGCCCGTCTAAACTAAAATCTTCTACACTTCCGGGGTCCGTATCCCTCTATTCCCATCCTATTCATGTATTTGTCAAGATGCCCCTTTAACGTCACTATCGCCCCTGCTTCCACCACCTCCTCTGGCAGCGAGTTCCAGGCACCCACTTCCCTCTGTGTAAAGAACTTGCCTGTATGTCTCCTCTAAACCTTGCCCCTCGCACCTTAAACCTATGTCCCCTCGTAATTGACCCCTCTACCCTGGGAAAAAGTCTCTGACTATCCACTCTGTCTATGCCCCTCATAATTTTGTAGCCCTCTATCAATGTTCGATGTTATCCAATTCTTGAAAGTGCATAATGAATAACGCCCATGAATTGTTGAACCCCTCCATCCTTCCCCTCAGTTCAAACTTAACCTTCTCAAGAGTCAAGAATTCCAACAGGTTCCCCCCACCACGCCAGGGCACAGGGTGGAGAGGTGATCTGCCTTTGGGCGATCAGCGAGACGAAGGCTACAACAGCTGCCTGCGCACCTGTTTCCAACCCCGGCTGGTCCAACACCCCGAATATGGCCTCCCGAGGGCCCACCTCCAGTTTCACATGCACCACTTTAGAGATTACCCTAAAAACCTCCTTCCAATAATCCTGCAGCTTTGGACAGGACCAAAACATATGAACGTGATTTGCGCCCCCACCCACACACCACCTCGGGGCACAAGAGATTCAATCCTTTTGCTTTTTCAAAGCTTTTCTCTTGCTCAGTGCAAACATTCCCATTGCATTTTTCTCCTTGTAACCTGTCTTAGATTCCTCTTCATCTCCCCATCAAGCTCAGGGGAATTAGCATCATCTGTAATAGCAGGTTGTAATTATTCAAGGCTGGTTCCCTGTATTGCAAACAATCTCACGCTGATCACTGGACGGTTAAAACACTGGATGGTTAAAACTGCTCACAGTCCCGCAGGGATAGGTTTACTTGAATTTCGGCAAAACTGTGGACCTAACCACAGTAATAGTCAAGTTGGTTAGTGTGAGGAAAAATTTCCATCTGATTGGACTGGAAGTGTCTGCGAGTGTGTGGGTGCTTCTGTGTGTCTGTGAGTGTGTGGGTGCTTCTGTGTGTGGGTGCTTGTGTGTATAAGTGTGATGGGAAACCTGCAAACTACATAATTGCAGTTGGATCAAACCTAGGACCTCGACGCCGTGGGGCAGCAGTGCTAACCACTGCACCACCGTGCTACCTTTGAATGGTAACAGTATTAACCTCCTCCCTGTCCTGTCCTCGTTATTGTAATGGGGAACAATACTTGTTTTAATGGTGCCATTTCCTGTCTGCCAGTTATTCCTTGATAATAATAATCTATTGTCAGAAGTATGAAGTTACTGCGAAAAGCTCCAAGTCGACACATTCAGGCGCCTGTTCGGGTAAGCTGGTACGGAAATTGAACACACACTGCTGGCCTTATTCTGCATGACAAACCAGCTGTCTAGCCCACTGAGCTAAACCAGCCCTTGAAGTCAGTCTTTGAATGTTTGTAGATTGAACCATCTTGTTGCCACATTTCAGCAACAAATGTTGAAATGTTTGCTCCACACCCACAGGGTTTCACCTGTCTAAAGCCACAGAAAGGTCCCGTTTCCTCCTGGGGTTTGAGACAAATCAGGGTAGCACAGTGATTTGAGACAAAAGGCGGCGCGGTAGCACAGTGGTTAGCACTGTTACTTCACAGCACCAGGGTCGAGATTAGGTCACTGTCTGTGCGGAGTCTGCACGTTCTCCCTGTGTCTGCGTGGGTTTCCTCCAGGCGCTCCGGTTCTCTCCCACAAGTCCTGAAAGACATGCTCATGAGGTGAATTGGACATGCTGAATTCTCCCTCTGTGAACCTGAAGAGGTGCCGGAATGTGGAGACTAGCGGCTTTTCACAGTAACTTTGTCGTAGTGTTAATGTCAGCCTACTTGTGACAATAAACATTCAAAAAATCAGCTTTCAAAATGATTCAAACTTTCAGCCAATGAGGGACATCTGGGCTCAGCCCCGCCTCTCATTCATACGGATTGGTTGGAGGACCAGCCATTCCCGTTTGGTCCTCCAGCCCGCAACTCTTCCTATTGGTCCATACCTGCCGTCAATCAGTCCCCAGGCATTTTGAGCCGGAGCAAACCCTTCACAATCATTGTCAGCTCCCTGGTTTGCAGCTGTGGGGCTTCTCCCTCCCTCCCGGGAACAGGCCCAGGTTAACGGGCACCATCCTGCTTCAGACACTGGAGGATGGTTCACATCAGAGGATGGGGAGGGGGGATAATAAATAAGAGCTGACACTTTGCACTCAAATCAATGAGGACTCTGATCTCTGGAAAGAAAGGAAACCCTGGGAGGTGGGCGGGGAGGATTCACAAATATCCGCTAGAGGCCCCAAACCCTCAATAAGACCCATTGATTTTATTGGCAGTCTGCAGATGGGGGCTGGAGAACTGAACCCAGGCAGAGGAGAGGGAGGGAGAAAACTGGGAGTGGAGGAAAGAAATGGTGCAGTTGGTGAGATGGGTTTGGTTCTCATCACAGAAAGAAAGGAGAGTGTGTGAGATGAGAATTTACAGCTTTGGGTAATTGGAAGAAAACATTGAAAGTGGAATTGACTGACCCGAATTTTGTACAAGGTATTCAAGAGGAAAATTTGCAGATGACAAACTCAAACCAAACATCACATTGAGGGGTAACAGTTATTCGATTCATTAGGACTGGAAAAACATTGGCCTCTGAATGTGGAAGGAGCAATGTTAAGTCTATTCTGCCCATGGGAAAAGATTTCAAATATTATTGTGACTGGAAACGTGCCGATACACACACCCAAGTGAGAGTGTTCCAGTGAACTGACTGTGAAAAGAGCTTCACCCAGTTACACAGCCGGCAGAAAGATCACACATAGGGTAAGTCAGTGGGAAATATTTGGCAGATAAAGTATAATTTTTGAAAAAAAGTGAAGTTGTCCCCTGTGTTGGGAAGAATAATAATTTAAATAGAGATTGCAGAATACCACAGTAGAGAAGAATCTGTGTGTCCTTGTACACGAACCACAAGTGTATTTATTACCTCACACTTCTCCAGATTGATCTCCATTTGCTTCTTTGCTGCCCAGCTGATCAGTCTACCGATATCTTCCTGTAGTCTACAACGTTATTCCTCACTGTCAACCACGAGACTGCAAATATCTTAACCATGTCCCTTTCTTAAAGTCTAAATCATTCATATATAACACACAAAGCATAGAATCTTGTCCTGAACAATCCAGAACTCCGCTGGAAACAGTCTTCCAGTCACAAAAATACCACTGGACCATTCCCCTTTGCATACGGTGGCACAATGATCAGCACTGCAGCCTCACGGAGTTGAAGTCCCAGGTTCGATCCCGGCTCTGGGTCACTCTCCGTGTGGAGTTTGCACATTCTCCCCGTGTTTGCGTGGGTTTCGCCCCCACAACCCAAAGATGCACAGTCTAGGTGTATTGGCCACACTAAATTGTCCCTGAATTGGAAAAAAATGAATTGGGTACTCTAAATTTATATAAAAAAAGAATAAAACAAATAAAGATACATCAGATACTCACCAATCAGTTTTTTCCATTATCCTGAAGTGACCTTATTTTTATTGGGAGTTAACTGAAGTGTGTTCCTAACCCCTCATTATCTAAATTTCCATTTACCACTTTTCTGTCCATCTAACCCAGTCCATGGCTTTCTCCCTCATTGTCTAAAACACATGAGCAACTTTTGTATAATCCTGGTGCATACATTTCAGTCTAAATCATTGATATATACCGGAAAACTGTGGAGCCCCACTGGAAACAGACGTCCAGGCATCATTCAGTCTTGGATGTAACTAACAGCAGCAACAACAGCTGAATCCAAACCCTGCTGTTGCCTGTGAACTTGCTGATGTCTGTGCAGGTTGTTTGACTGAGTGAATCTCCTCTCACGCAGGGAGCAGTTACACAGCCTCTCCCCAGTACCGCTCCCACGTGTGGGCCACACGGTAACACAGTGGTTAGCACTGTTGCTTCAAGGCTCCAGGGTCCCAGGTTGGATTCCCGGCTTAGGTCACTGTCTGTACGGAGTCTGCACATTGTCCCAGTGTCTGTGTGGGGTTTCCTCCGGGTGCTCCGGTTTCCACAGTCCAAAAATGTGTAGATTAGGTGGATTGGCCATGCTAAATTGCCCGTAAGTGTCCAAAGAGGTTAGATGGGGTTATGGGTTAGGTTGGAGGTATGGGTTTAAGTAAGGTACTCTTTGCAAGGGCCGGTGCACTCGATGGGCCAAATGCCCTCCTGCACTGTAAATTCTATGATTCTGTTTCAGTGTGAACTCGCTGGTGTTTCAGCAGATTTGGTTTACTTTTAAATCTCTTTTCACAGTCAGAACATTTAAAAGGTTTCTGATCAGTGTGAACAAGTTGGTGTGAAGTCAGGTGGGATGACAGAGTGAACTTCTTGTCACACACGGGGCAAGTGTACGGTCTCTGCCCAGTGTGAGCTCGCTGGTGTTGTAGAAGCTGGAAAGAACAAGTGAATCCCTTCCCACACACGGAGCAGGTGAACGGCCTCTCCCCAGTGTGAGTGCGTTGATGTATCAGTAAATCCTTTCTGCTTTTAAAGCTCTTCTCACAGTCAGCACATTTAAACGGTCTCTGGTCAGAGTGAACCTGATGGTAAGTCCGAAGATTTGATAAAGAATTAAATCCTTTCCCACACACGGAGCAGGTGAATGGCCTCTCCCCAGTGTGAGTGCGTTGATGTGTCAGTAAATCCTTTCTGCTTTTAAAGCTCTTCTCACAGTCAGCACATTTAAAAGGTCTCTGATCAGTATGAACAAGTTGGTGTTTCAGGAGATTGGGTGACTGAGTGAATCCCTTCCCACACATGGAGCAGATGAATGGCCTGTCCCCAGTGTGAGTGCGTTGGTGTGTCAGTAAACCATTTCTTCTTTTAAAGCTCTTCTCACAGTCAGCACATTTAAACGGTCTCTGGTCAGTATGAACATGCCGGTGTGTGTCGAGGTTAGATAATTTAGTGAATTCCTTCCCACACACGGAGCAGGTGAATGGCCTTTCCCCAGTGTGAATACGTCGATGAGTTTCCAATTCAGACGGGGAATAGCATCCCATCCCACAGTCCCCACATTTCCACGGTTTCTCCATGGTTATTGACAGGTTATCAGGTGTAGGTGGGATGCAGATTTGAGGTCACTGTCAGATCAGCCGTGATGTTATTAAATGGTGGAACAGGCTCATGGGGCTGAATGTCCCATTGCTGCTTCTTGACTCCTTTGGTGCGAATGTCCTTGTCTCTCCAACTTGGATCATCAGTTGAAGCCTGAGTACGGTGTCTCCCTGATGTAAATGCTGCAATTTAATTTCATGCTGTATGATTGGTTAAACCTCAGTTCCAGCTAACTGTGGAGAATTACTCAGATGTCTGTGTCTCGGTGCTTTTCCAATCACAGTGATTTTTGAATATTTTCCACAAAGACAAAACAGACAAACATTTCTCCTTCCACGTTGAAAGGCCGGTCCTGATGAATCAAGTGACTGTGTCAGATCTTGACATGATGTTTGCATCTGCAAATATTCTGTAAAAGGAGATTATGTTGAATTACTGTGAATATATAAGACACAAACAGGCCATTCTGTCACAGATTCTGCTGCTGTCCATACCCGGCACACATCTCCGACTGTCACACCTGTCAAATCTCAGCCTTTCAGCTGATTTTCGGTTCCATTTTCTCTCATGTGCTTGTCCAGTTTCCTTTTGAAAACATCTCAGCACTTTCCTCAACTCCTTTCCATGGTAATGAGTTGCACATTCTAAACAAGTGAGTGAATAAATTATTTTGTATTGCCTCATTGGATTTATTCGTAACTATCTTGTATTCATGACTCGTTGTTTGTTGATGGTCCCTGGGTTTGGACTCTCTCACATCGCCCTTCTCCAAACTACTGATAATGTTAAATATTTCTATTAGGTCACTGCTGAATTCCTTATTTTCGATAGAAAAAAGGCCCCACTCCATTTAATCTTTCCTGAGAGCTGTAATATCATGTTTCAAAATTCATCACTGTCAATGCAGGATAGAAACCGCAAAGAGACAAACCTTTCTGTTGGATTGAGTTTGTTCTGTGTAAATGCTCCACTTCTAACCCCCTGTAAAAGGAGTTTACAAAAACCATCAGTCAGTCCAGGATAGAAATTCTGAAAGAGATAATTCTAGTTTCTCTGGCATATTTTTCCCTCTCCTGTTCCCCCAAAACTGTAAATCCCCGTCCCACACACTCTCCCTCCTCCCTGGGCATTTATTTTCTCCACTCCATTTTCTCCCTTCCTCTCCTCTGCCTGGGTTCAGTTCGCCAGCTCCTGTCTGCAGACTGACAATAAAATCAATGTGTTGTATTGGACGTTTGGGGCCTCCAGCGGGTGTTTGTGAATCCTCCCCGCCCACCTGCCAGGGCTTCCTTCCTTGCCAGAGATCAGAGTTCTCATTGATTTGAGTGCAAAGTGGAAGCTCTTATTTCTTGTCCCCCTCCTCTGATGTGAACCATCCTCCAGTGGCTGAAACAGGATGGTTCCCGTTAACCTGGGCCTGTTCTCGGGAGGGAGGGAGAAGCCCCGCAGCTGCAAACCAGGGAGCTGACAATGATTGTGAAGCCATGATGTGGAGATGCCGGCGTTGGACTGGGGTGAGTACAGTAAAAGGTCTCACAACACCAGGTTAAAGTCCAACGGGTTTGTTTCAAATCACTAGTTTTCAGAGCACTGCTCCTTCCTCAGGTGAATAACCAGGTGTCATTCACCTGAGGAAGGAGCAGTGCTTCGAAAGCTAGTGATTTGAAACAAACCCGTTGGACTTTAACCTGGTGTAAGATTTCTTGCAATGATTGTGAAGGGTTTGCTCCAGCTCCCAATGCCCGGGGACAGATTGACGGCAGGTTCGGACCAATGGGAAGAGCTGGAGGACCAATCGAGAGCGGCTTGTCCTCCAACCAATCAGAGTGAATGGGAGGTGGAGCAAAGCCGGGTTCTCGCTCACTACGCATGCGCACGGTCGCATACTTCGTCCACCCGGGCCTGTCTGCGGGAAAAGCCGAGCAGCTTTCGCCGGTTCAACTGCTGTATCCAAGTTTCGCATTCGGGGCTTGGGGCCTGCGCAGGGTGTTTATGAAGCCTCCCGACCCATCCGCCGGCTCCATCCCTCCCTCATGCCTCACCGCGCGGGATATGACCGACTGAGCATTTCCACCGGACCGCCGGAAACCCGAGTTGTCATCGGCACTGCGCATGCTCCAACTCACGTGGGAGACCGTGGTTGAGCCCCGCCCCTCATGCGCTCCGATTGCTTGGAGGACCAGCTGCTCCGCTCGGTCCTCCAGACCTGCCCCTCTCGTCCTATTGGTCCAGAGCTGCCGTCAATCATCCACTGGGCATTGTGATCCGGAGCATGCGCAGTGCCGATGCTGGACGCGGCCGGGAGGTTTCACTGAAACCCGGTGGAGGCTCCAAACCCCAATAAGAAGTTTCCGGGTCCGGGTTTGCATCGAGCGGCGGGACAGCTGCGGCCTGCTCCCGGTGACAGGCCTGAGTTAACGGCCGCCGTCTTTACAGAGGCTGCAAACCCGCAGGGGGCAAAACATCAGAGATAGAGTTTGTTGTGAAACCAATGGGATATTGTAAAACAGGAGGTCAGGGTTACAGTCAACAACAACTTCTATTTATATAACACCTTTAACATCATAAATCATCCCAGTCAACTTCACAGGAACATTATAAAACAAAGTGAGACACCCAGACACAAAAGGAGATATTAGGGCAGGTGACCAAAAACTTGGTCAAAGAGGTGAGTTTTAAAGAGTCTGAAAGGAGGTAAGTGAGGTGGAGACAGGGAGCTTTAGGGAGGGAATTCAGTGCTTGGGGCCGAGGGAACTTAAAACCATGGTGGAGTAATTAGAGTTGGGAGTGTACAAGAGTCCAGGATCAGAGCTGTGCAGATATCTCAGGGGGTTGTGGGACTGGAGGAGATTGCAGAGATAGGGAGAGATGAGGCCATGGAGGGATTTGAAAACAGGCTGAGAATTGACTGGGAGCGAATGCAAATCTCGGAGCACAGGGATCATAGGGGAAAGGAACTTGCTGTGTATTAAGACATGGGTAGCAGACTTTTGGATGGCTTTAGGTTTACAGAGGTAGAATGTGGGAGAGCAGCCAGGTGTGTAATGGAATTGTCGAATCGGGAGGTGACAAAGGCATGACCGAGGTTTCAGCCCCAGGCGCGCAGACACAGGATAGAGGCCGGATAATGTAACGTAGGTGGAAACAGGCAGTCTTAATGATAGCACAGACATGAGTCCAAAGATGTGCAGGTTAGGTGGATTGGCCAAGTTCGGCACGTACGGGCACGGCCTCAACCGAGACCTTGGATACATGTTGCATTACATTCACCCCCCACCATCTGGCCTGGGCTTGCAAAATCCTACCAACTGTGCTGGCTTGAGACAATTAACATCTCTTTAACCTGTGATTATCCCTCTCTCCAGTGACACAGTCTGGACCTGTAAAGATTCAATTACCTGCAAAGACTCGCATTCAAAGTACCATCTTGCATCAGTGACTTTGTCAAGAGATGTGGTTGTGGAACCCACCTCCTTATTCACCTGAGGAAGGAGCAGCGCTCCGAAAGCTAGTGATTCGACACAAACCTGTTGGACTTTAACCTGGTGTTGCAAGACTTCTTACTGTGCCCACCCCAGTCCAATGCCGGCATCTCCACATCTAGACTAGTGAAGCAGAGAACCAGGCTGAAGCTCTGGGGAACGGGGTTCCACACGGCAGATCAACTCAGCAACTCAATTCAAGGGCAATTCAGGATGGGTGTAAATGAATAATGAAAATGTCAATCATGTAACTTTTCCACACACGGAAATGAATGGGGTTTGATAATGTTTCTGTGCGGTTTTAAACCGAGGGCCTTTAAGCAAACATGATAATCACTACACCACAGAAACAGGGAACAGCGCTTAGTGCACTGACCGAGAATAGTAAACAGTGCATCCTTATTGCACTGAAGAACCTTCTATTGTGGGAGTACAATTTGACTGAAAATTAGGCACTTGGCGGAGAAATTAGAATCATAAAATGGCACAGCACATTAGAAAACCATTCACAACTAACATGTGTGAACTCTGACTGCGATTCCTGCCAGTCTCCATCACAGTATTTTGCAGGGTATCATTTGGAACTTTGCGGGTGTAAGATAATGCAATCGCTTAACTATTGAACAATAAATAACAATGATACAACTTATCTGCAAATTTAGATGAGTAACATCAGTAATGTTTTGAATAATAATAATATGGGACATTTGGTGTGTGAGGGGAACGTGATAACCAGTACACTGAAAAAACAGCTGATTGGCAATGAGCCCATTGGACTGGAGTTTGGAAAATATGTTGTGTTATCTGTAAAAATGATAAAAGTCGAATAAAAATATAGATTGAAAAAGAGCAAATCAATTAGTCTCAATGTCCTTCTCTCTGTGATCTTGAAGTTTCTCTATTCCGATTATTCTTCCAATTTGCTTTTGAAAAAGGAGTTTCTGCAGAATTCTTGCTCAGTTTGATTTAATGAGAACGTTCCCCTGCTCCAATGACCAGAAGATTTGGACACGAAGATGGTGTAGTTTACGATATAAACATTATGTAATCATGCAATTGGTTTCATATTGAATTTACAAAAGTGTATTTTTTTGCTGAAGCATCTTGTCATTATTTCTGAGTTGATAACAGAATCTAATTACATTTGATCTACATTCTGTTTACAGAGTCTGTCTATTAGTAAAGCTTAACAAAGCCCTCTGGCGACCACTTTGTTGAAGTAGTTTACTTTATTAGATTTCAAATGAATTATGAAATGTAGAAATGTCCGTCCAGCAAATATTTCCTCTCATTCAGTAATAACATCATTCTTACTTTCCTTCGAAAAACATCAAACAATTTTACTCAGTATTTATTGCATTACTCAAAACTTGATATTATTTGATATTTATGTCCTCATCTGAAATTGAGACTCTCTGAAATATACAACATTGAATTGCAAACATGACTGACAAAGAAAATAAATCGAATCATTGGGTAATACAAGTTCTGTTGAGTTCATTTGAGATTGGCCATGTCAGTTTTTAAACACAATCAAATATCTTCACAGGTAGGAGATTAAAGAATGATAAGTATTATATTTGACCCTCTTTGTTCTGGGTATGAAACATTCCGCAGCCTAAATCCCGTTCAGGGGTGACAGCAAATCCACACTGAGCCTGGATTTCCTCATCTCCCTGAGTGGCTTTTCCTGTTTCTCCATCAGGAAGGCCGAATTTTTCAAAAATGTGGTTCAGTGAAATCTCTTTCATTTCCTCTAATTCAGTTACAAAATTGTTTGTGTCTGTCTACATGAGCACACATTACCATTAAATGTGTTCTGAATGGTGATTAAAATATTTATCTGCTTCTACAAAGCCATTAAATTCTTTTGCGAACTGAGCAAACTGCCAAGATCCGCACTTTGTTTTTTCATGTATGGAACGATCTGGACTGTACGCAGAACAATACTTTTCACTGTACCTCGATAATAAGTCAAATCCAAACCAAGAGACAGTTTCTTACTCATCTTCAAATTGAACAGTCTTCTTAAAAATTATTCATTCATGGGAGGTGGGCATCACTGGTTGGGCCAGCATTTACTGCTCATTCCAATTGCCCTTGAACTGCGTGTCTTGTGAGGCTATTTCAGAGGGCACTTACAAATCAACCACAACATTGCTGTGGATCTGGTGTCACGTCTGGGCCAGACCACGTAAGGGGGGCAGATTTCCTGAAGGACATTAGTGAACCAGACGGGGTTTTACAACAATCAACAGTGTTATCATTAAACTTTTAATTCGAGAATTTTATTCAATTTCAATTTCACCATCTGTCATAGGCAGATTCAATTCCAGATCCCCAGAGCATTAACCTGGGTCTCTGGATTACTCACCCAGTAACAATACCAATTCTCCAATGCCTATCCCACATATTCTTGACAGAATATGATGTCTAATGTTGTGTTCTGTGATCTATTTAAGGGCAGCATGGTAGCATAGTGGTTAGCACAATTGCTTCACAGCTCCAGGGTCCCAGGTTCGATTCCGGGCTTGGGTCACTATCTGTGCGGAGTCTGCACGTTCTCCCCGTGTGTGCGTGGGTTTCCTCCGGGTGCTCCGATTTCCTCCCACAGTCCAAAGATGTGCAGGTTAGGTGGATTGGCCATGCTAAATTGCCCTTAGTGTCCAAAATGTCCCTTAGTGTTGGGTAGGGTTACTGGGTTATGGGGATAGGGTGGGGGTGTGATGCTGGGTAGGGTGCGGGCTGGGTAGGGTGCTCTTTCCAAGAGCCGGTGCAGACTCGATGGGCCAAATGGCCTCCATCTGCACTGGAAATTCTATGATTCTATTCTTGAAATGATTCTACAGATCTGCCGGTGATTTAGCCAGAACGATGATTTATTAATGTACACATGGTAAGGTAATGATCAGAATGCAATACAGACCAAGTTATCAGAGTTACATTAGACTCTCTTGGAACGATCCTTATGTGCGACTGACCTCGTGTATGCTTTACAACCTTCTGCTGTCACCTGACTGATGCCTGACGCCACCTGCTGGTGGGAGGTCACACTGCTGAGCACATGTAATATTATATACATGCTTATCACCACATCTCGTAGCATCTCAAAATTATTGAGTAATTTATTTTTTCAAACAAATTCTGATAGCTCTGCAGTTTCTGGAAACATTTTGGTTGATCGTGTTATTTTTTAAAATATAGATCTAGTCTTTGCAATATAATTACCCAATACACCAATTCATTAATGATAATCAATGTTCACTACTGAATAATCATGTATTTAATTATTGTTTTTTGCTGTGAAATCAATACATAGTTAATATAAAAAAGGTACAGAAGGTGATCTGGCTGCTGGAAGCCACATGTTTGAGATGTAAAAGGGCTTCCTTGACCTTGTTACTAATGACCGGGAATACACTATGAAAATAACAACTTTAAAACTAAATGTGATCACACATCTGTCCTTACAGTTTCCTACATTACAACAATGAATATGTTTCAAAAGTACTCCATTGGCTGTAAAACACTTTTGGAGGTACAGTGGTAGTGAGAGGTTTTATAGAAATGGACATTTGTCCGCAAACTAGGATATATTACACTTGGTGTCCTCAACAGAATCATTGATAAAAATGGACTCTTAATTTTGTGTAACTAGCACATCGTTGACATCATTTTGACACTCTGTGAAACCCCAGACACACCATATGCACAATTATTTGTTGCAAAACACAAAACGAGTTGTTAAGATTTGGAATACACGGTCTACAAATGGTGCTCGAGCCTCATTTCAATTTCAATTTCACCATCTGTCATAGGCAGATTCGATCCCAGATCAGTAGAGCATTAACCTGGATCTCTGGATTACTCGCCCAGTAACAATGCAATTACACCAATGCCTAACCCACATATTCTTGACAGAATATGATGTTTAGTGTTGTGTTCTGTGATCTATTCTTGCAATGCTTCTACAGATCTGCTGGTGACTTAGCCAGAATGATGATTTATTAATGTACACGTGGTACGGTAATGATCAGAATGCTATACAGACCATGTTATCACAGAGTTACATTAGACTCTCTTGGAACGACCCTTATGTGGATATGTTGGACTGTAACTTCCAAAAGAGAATTTGATACATTTTGAAAAAGAAAACAAAATTGTCGAACTATGGGATTAAATGGGTCGCTGTCCAAAGAGCTGACACGGGAAAAATGGGCCAAATAGACTCCACTGTGCTCCAGGAGCATTGTGTACCTGTAAAGCAAGTGAAAACGACCTGGAACCTACTGCCTGAGGGTAGGAGATTCAGAGATGATGGAAGATTTCAATAGGAAATTGGACAGGTGCTGAGAGAAAGAAACCAACAGGGATTCGGGGATAAAACGGGGCAATGGACAGACTGGTTTGCTCCACAGAGATCCAACATGGATGACCTCATTCCCCACCCTCCAGGTGCTGTGATCTCAGGAGAAAAATTCAGCTGCTCCAGTCACTCCAACTAACAGGAGTCCCTAATCCCTGGTGCCATTCTGACACAATGGTTAGCACTGTTGCTTCACAGCAGCAGGGGCCCAGGCTCAATTCCTGTTTTGGGAGTCTGCACGTTCTCCCCGTGTCTGCGTGGCTTTCCTCCCAAAAGTCCCGAATGATGTGCAGGTTAGGTGAATTGGACATTCTGAATTCTCCCTCCGTGTACCCGAAAAGGTGCCAGAGTGTGGCGACGAGGGGGTTTTCACAGTAACTTCATTGCAGTGTTAATGGAAGCCTACTTGTGACACTAATAAAGATTATTATTGTAAATGTCCTGTCCAGCCTCTCGAAGAACTTTGCAGCTTTCTTATAGTGTGGGGCCCATGTCTAGGGTTCCATTCTAGAGGGATAGAATTGAAAAGCACGGAGGAAATGTCCAACTTGTTTAGAACGATGGTTAGATTACACTGGGAGCACTGACAACATTGGTGATCTTAGGGCAGCACGGTGGCGCAGTGGGTTAGTCCTGCAGCCTCACGGCGCTGAGGTCCCAGGTTCAATCCCAGCTCTGGGTTACTGTCCGTGTGGAATTTGCACATTCCCCCCATGTTTGCGTGGGTTTCGCCCCCACAACCCAAAGATGTGCTGGTTAGGTGGATTGGCCACGCTAAATTTCCCCTTAATTGGAAAAAATTTATTGGGTACTCTAAAAAAAATTTTTTTTTTTTCAAAGAAAAAAAATCAATGGTGATCTACATTTTCAACAAGGAAATAGAGGCATGGGATAAGGTGTAACAAAGATCCATAATATACAGAACTGAGAGCATTTAACACCCAGGAAAGGCTCAGGCTGCTTTTTTCTGGAAAAGAGAGGACTGATGGGTGGCCTGATGGAAATCTTTAAGATTATGAAGGGATTCAATAATCCAATAGGAATTTCAGTAGAAACCTCTTTACCCAGCGAGTGGTGAGAATGTGGAACTCACTACCACAGCGAGTGGTTGAGGTGAACATCATGAATACATTGAACGTAAAGCTAGATACATACATGAGGGAGAAAGAATAGGAGATACGGACCCAGGAAGTGTAGTGCTGGTTAAAGAGGAAATTACTGCAATAGTGAGGAAGGATATTAGCCCCAACAATGTGGAATCTGTAGGGGTAGAGCTCAGAAACACCCAAGGGGTAAAATAGTTAGTGGCATCATATATAGACTCCCAAATTGGGGCTGGTTTAGCGCAGGGCTAAATAGCTGGCTTTTAAAGCAGACCAAGGCAGGGCGGGTTCAATTCCCATACCAGCCTCCCCGAACAGGTGCCGGAATGTGGTGACTAGGGGCTTTTCACAGTAACTTCATTTGAAGTCTACTTGTGACAATAAGCGATTTTCATTTCATTCAAACTGCAGTGGTGATGTTGGGAATGGCATAAAACAGGAAATTAGGCTGATTGAAAAAGTTTCTATAGGAATGTGAAGAGAAAAAGATTGGTGAACACAAATGTAGGTTCCTTAGTCAGAAACAGGGGAATGTATAACAGGAGACAAAGAAATGGCTGGGCAAATAAATACATACTTTGGTTCTGTCTTCACAAATGAGGACACAAATCAAATACCAGAAATGTTGGGGAATGCAGGATTTAGTGAGAGGGAGGAACTGAAGGAGATCAATATTAGGAGAGAAATGATGTTGGGGAAATTGATGGGATTGAAGGCTGACAAATCTCCAAGGCCTGATAATGTGCAACCCAAAATACTTAAAGAAGTGGCTCTAGAAATAGTGGATGCATTGGTGGTCAATTTCCAGGATTCTCTAGACTCTGGAACACTGCAGATTGGAGGGTGGCTTCTGTAACTCCACTATTTAAAAAGGGAGCTCGAGACAAAACAGGGAATTATAGGCCGTGGGGAAAATTCTAGAATCCATTATCAAAGATTGTATTGCAAAGCCCTTATAATAATAATCTTTACTGCCACAAGTCGGCTTACATTGTATAGAACCTTAGTTAGGCCACACTTGGAGTATAGTGTTCAATTCTGGTCGCCACACTACCAGAAGGATGTGGAGGCTTTAGAGAGGGTGCAGAAGAGATTTACCAGAATGTTGCCTGGTATGGAGGGCATTAGCTATGAGGAGCGGTTGAATAAACTCGGTTTGTTCTCACTGGAACGAAGGAGGTTGAGGGGAGACCTGATAGAGGTATACAAAATTATGAGGGGCATAGACAGAGTGGATAGTCAGAGGCTTTTCCCCGGGGTAGAGGGGTCAATTACTAGGGGGCATAGGTTTAAGGTGAGAGGGGCAAGGTTTAGAGTAGATGTACGAGGCAAGTTTTTTTACGCAGAAGGTAGTGGGTGCCTGGAACTCGCTACCGGAGGAGGTGGTGGAAGCAGGGACGATAGGGACATTTAAGGGGCATCTTGACAAATACATGAATAGGATGGGAATAGAAGGATACGAACCCAGGAAGTGTAGAAGATTGTAGTTTAGTCGGGCAGCATGGTCGGCACGGGCTTGGAGGGCCGAAGGGCCTGTTCCTGTGCTGTACATTTCTTTGTTCTTTGTAACACTGCAATAAAGTTACTGTGAAAAGCCCCGAGTCTCCACATTCCGGCGCCTGTTCGGGTAAATAGAGGGAGAATTCAGAATGTCCAATTCAACTAACAGCACATCTTTTGGGACTTGTGGGAGGAAACCGGAACGCCCAGAGGAAACCCGCACAGACACGGGGAGAGCAAGCAGACTACGCACAGACAGTGACCCAAGCTGGGAACCAAACCTGGGACCCTGGCACTGTGAAGCAACAGTGTTAACCACTGTGCTACCGTGCAGCCCAAGAAAACTTAGAAACCAGTGGCAGGATCGGACAGAGTCAAAGCATGGATTTATGAAGGGGAAATCATGCTTGACAAATTTACTGGAATTCTTCGAGGGTATAACTGGTAGAGTTGACGAGGGAGAGCCAGTGGATGTGGTATATTTGGACTTTCAGATGGCTTTTGACCAAAGTCTCGCATAAGATATTAGCGTGTAAAATTAAAGCACATGGGATTAGGGGTAGTGTATTGAGATGGATAAAATGCTGGTTGGCAGACAGGAAACAAAGAGTAGGAATTAATGGGTCTTTTTCAAATTGGCAGGCAGTGACTAGTGGGGTACCGCAGAGATCGGTGCTAGGACCCCAGATATTCACAAGATATACTAATGATTTTTAAAAAAATGTAAAGTACCAGTCACTGAAGGTAAACGTGCAGCTACAGCAGGCGATAAAGATGGCAAATGGTATGCTAGCCTTCATTACGAGCGAATTCGAGTCCAGGAGCAGGAATATCTTGCTTCAATTTACAGGGCCTTGTTGAGGCCATACCTGGAATAGTGTGTGCAGTTTTGGACTCCTTATCTGAGGAAGGACGTTCTTGCTTTTGAGGGAGTGCAGCGAAGGTTTACCAGACTGATTCCTGGGATGATGGGACTGACGTATGAGAGATTGAATCAGTTAGAATTGTATTCGCTGGAGTTCAGAAGAATGGGGGATCACATAGAAACCTATAATATTCTAACAGGACTTGACAGGGTAGATGCAGGAAAGATTTTCCTGATGGTGGGAACCAGAGGTCGCAATCTGAGGATACGGAGTAGACCACTTAGACAGTGATGAGGAGACATTTCGTCAACCAGAGAGTAGTTAGTCTGTGGAAATTCTTATCACCAGGAAATAGTTGAGGCCAATATGTTTTCAAGAAGCAGTTAGAAATAGCACTTCGGGCGACCGGGATCAAAGGATATGGAGGGGAAAGCGGGATTAAGCTATGGAGTTGGATGATAAGCCATGATCATAATGAATGGCAGAGCAGGCACAAAGTGCCAAATGGTCTCATCCTGCTCCTATTTTCTATGTTTCTATGTGATCCCTTCCCACAGAGGGAGCAGGTAATGGTCTCTCCCCAGTGTGAACTCGCTGATGTTTCTGCAGACTGGATAAAGCACGGAATCCCTTCCCACACTGAAAGCAGGTGAATGGCCTCTCCCCAGTGTGAACTTGCTGGTGTGTCTGCAGGTGAGATAACTGAGTGAATCCATTCCCACACTTGAGAGCAGGTGGACAGCCTCTCCCCAGTGTGAACTCGCTGATGTTTCAGCAGGGGGGATGAATCAATAAATCGTTTCCCACACTTAGAGCAGGTGAACTCGCTGGTGTGTCTGCAGATTGAATAACTGTGTGAATCCCTTCCCACACTGAAAGCAGATGAACGGCCTCTCCCCAGTGTGAACTCGCTGATGTCTCCGCAGACTGGATAAATCACTGAGTCCCTTCCCACACTGAGAGCACGTGAATGGCCTCTCCCCACTGTGACCTCGCTGGTGTGTCTGCAGACTGGATAACCAAGTGAATCCCTGCCCACACTGAGAGCAGATGAATGGCCTCTCCCCAGTGTGAACTCGCTGGTGTCTCAGCAGATTGGATAAATCACTGAATCCCTTCCCACACTGAGAGCAGGTGAATGGCCTCTCCCCAGTGTGAACTTGCTGATGTCTCCGCAGACTGGATAAATCACTGAATCCCTTCCCACACTGAGAGCAGGTGAATGGCCTCTCCCCAGTGTGAACCCGCTGGTGTGTCCGCAGGTTGGATGAATCAATGAATCCCTTCCCACACTGAGAGCAGGTGAATGGCTTCTCCCCAGTGTGAGTTCGCTGGTGTGTCTGCAGATTGAATAATTGTGTGAATCCCTTCCCACACTGAGAGCAGGTGAATGGCCTCTCCCCAGTGTGAACTCGCTGGTGTGACTGCAGACTTGATAACTGTGTGAATCCCTTCCCACACTGAGAGCAGGTGAATGGCCTCTCCCCAGTGTGAACTCGCTGGTGTGCCTGAAGGTTAGATAACTGAGTGAATCCTTTCCCACACTTAGAGCAGGGGAACGGTCTCTCCCCAGTGTGAATGCGTTGATGAATCTCCAGCTTAGATGGGACTCTGAATCCCTTCCCACAGTCCCCACATTTCCACGGTTTCTCCATGTTTTGGGTCTCCTCGTGTCTCTCCAGATTGGACAATCAGTGGAAGCCTTGTCTACACACAGAACATGTGCACTGTCTCTCCTCACTCTGAATGGTGTGATGTTTTTTCAGGCTGTATATCTGGTTGAAGCTCGTTTCACAGTTCACTGGAACTCTCTCACTCGGGTGTGTATTTTGTGGGTCTTGGTGTTTTTCCAGTCACACTCACGTTTAAAATCTTTTGAAGCTGACAGATCGGACAAACATTTCTCCTTCTCGCCGATGATATCCAGAGCCCGATGATATTCAGATCAGAAGGAATGGAGTGAGTTTGTCACATCGAGACGTGATGTTTGAGATTTCGGTCTATAATTCCTCCTCTTCCAATATTCTTTAAAAACAATTAACAAAAGTCATCATTGTTAGTACAGGATAGCAATTCAGAACAGACAATTCTAGTTCCTTTGGAATCTTATTTCCTCTCTCGTTCTCCAAAATCTGTAAATCTCCATCCCACACAATCTCCCTCCATTCTCACTCTGCTGTATCTTATATTTACCCTCCCAATTCTCCTGAAGGTGCGGATTCATGTTGATTGATAGATCCAAGCTCAGCTCACTGCTTCCTGACCAGGACACAGAGATTATAATAGGAGTAAGAGTTGGCCATTCGGCCCACCGAGTATGCTCAACCATTCAATGAGATCCTTGGCCGATCGACCTCAGCACCATTTTCCCCACACGGTCCCCATATCCCTCGATATCTTCAATATCTAGAAACCTGTCAATATTTGTCTTGAACATACTTAATGACTGAGGCTCCACACTCCTCTGGGGTAGAGAATTCCAAAGCTTCACCACATCCTCGAGTGAAAAAATCCCTCCTCAGCTTCAGATTTCTCTCTATTTTCCTGCCTGAACCCCATAACCCTTAACTCCATTGTCCATCAAATATCTGTCGATACCATGTTTGAACATATTCAATGACCCCCCCAGACTTTGCTGCTCCCTGTGGTAGAGAAATCCAAAGACTAACCGTCAGAACATCATATTCTTTATTATTGTCACAAGTAGGCTGACATTAACACTGCAATGAAGTTACTGTGAAAAGCCCCTAGTTGCCACATTCCGGCGCTTGTTCGGGAACACGGAGAATTCTGAATCTCCAGATTACCTAACAGCAAGTCCTTCGGGACTTGTGGGAGGAAACCGGAGCACCCGGAGGAAACCATGCAGACACAGGGAGAACGTGCAGACTTCGCTCAGACAGTGACCCAAGTGGGAATCGAACCCAGGTCCCTGGCGATGTGAAGCAACAGTGCTAACCACTGTGCGACCGTGCCGCTGCATTAGATATCACTGCCCAATATTAATTTACTGACCCTGAAATGTCAGCCATCTCCTGGGGAAACCAGCCCTTTAATTGAGAACATTAGGAATCAGACAATCCTTTTCACTTGACAAATTAATCAAGCTCAGAGAGACTGCAGCCCGTGAAGAACGTTTTTTCGGGCACTAGGACTTGGCCTGGAACAGACTATGAAGCCCTGCCCAGTTGACGTCACCGTACACACGCGCATGCGCACCGCTCCATTTGAATCAAGATGGCGGCCGTTAAACTGGGCCTGTTATGGGGAAAAAGATCCGAAGCTGCAAGCGCAGGACTTACAGGTACGTATTCCTGGTTTAGGGTCTTCACACGGTGTTTAAGCATTTTATCCCTCCAGAGCCGGCTCTATCGCTTGCTCCGGATTCCCCATCCTTACCCGCTGCCCTTGAGACAAAGAAGCGTCTCTTTCACAGGCGCCATCACACACCACGCATGCTCCAACTACTCCCAGGCAATGCACCTGCGCACTGCTGTCCTGCAGTGTCGAGAGGGGACATTCACCACCGCGGAGAATGCCGGGTAATGAACACGCCATTGATCATCCCAATTTGTGAATAGTGATTTTTGTTTGCTATGTTGTGAAGATTGGGTGGGTAGGATAAAAATTATATATAAATGCAAGTGAGCAGGCCCTCAATTATAAACCAGAACAAAGGGGAGTACAAATTAATTTTCATTGATGTACAATGAAAAGTATTGGGCTGGACCCCCACTCAGGCGTGAAAACGGGGGTGTTTTACCCCACGAAAACTGGCACAAAACAGCCACCGATTCCCTGCTCCGGGGGAGGCGGATGCGGGGGCTAGCAGGAAGGCAGCATATAGCTCTCATCTCCAGCTTCTGATATGTCACGGAGCATTGCTGGGTCCGTGGCCGCGCATGCGCAGGGTGAGGCCAGCAGCGGCCTCACCGTGCTTCATGGCAGACTACGTCCGCGGACCCGGACCGCAAAAGTAGTATCCCCTTTGGGCGCTCGCGCATCCTGGACCGCACCCCCCCCCCCCCCCCCCCCCCGCGCCGCCAATCCCAATTGAGCCCCCCCTGCCCCGACTGAATATGATGCAAGGTTCCTGAACGGCTGGGCCTGCAGTGAACCTTGAAGAACCGCTGCCTGGGATCTTTCCTCTTCATTCAGACTCCCAGCTGAAGCTGTTTCTGCAGTAAAAATTTTAACTTTGAATATCAATCCCAATTTAATATTTGGTTCAAAATCTATACCTTTTTAAACAATGTGCAGTGTTACAGGGAGAAAGCAGGAGAACGGCACTGGGTGAAAGGCTCATTCAGAGAGACAGTGCAGACACAAGGGGCCGAATGGCCTCCTGCGCTGTAACAGTCTGAGATTCTGTTGTGCTGATGTAGAACCTTTCACACTGAAGGAATCTTTAATTTATAGGGATCTTAACCTGTCGAACTACGCCAAGTTTGGGGGAAGCTTAGTTGATGAATCAAGTCCTGGCGCAATACGACAAGTTGTAAGATTTGTACTATTTGTAGACTGTGTTCAGTTGTTTGATTCCTTGTATTATTCGACTGTGTATAGTTGAAGGAATTTATATCATCTCTGCTATTCGGTTATCAGTAGCACTTTGCGAATACTGGAACTCAGCAGAAATTTGCAGTATAAACTCCTCAGGTGCCAAAAAGAATTGTTTTATTTGTAGTCGCTTGATTACAATTTGAAAGTCATTTAAAAGGCAATTCGTAGACATTTCGAAGCTTTCAGAGAATTACAGACATTATCTTTCTTTGCTTAGGCAGACAGCTCGAAAGTAACTTCTAAAAGGTCAAAGTCTGGCAATGAAACATAAAGAGAGAGAGAAAGCTAATCTTCAGCTAAACTCAAAGTCAAAAGTGGACTAACATCACTGACACAGACTGGTAGACTGACAGAACCCCCAAAGACAATTACCTAAAAACTAAACACTAAAACAAAACCTAAAATGGCGGGGAGAAACTTTTCAGTTATACACTTTCATATCTGTCTTAAGTCGTCTAATTACACCCCAATATAATCCTAATTGGTTTGGGTTAGACTCAAACACATTTGATTTGATGGCAAGCCGTCCATCTTCAATGTGCAACATCAGCTTTTCTGACCTAGCTGTTATCTGCATTGTGAACAATGCTGCCTTCGTGTTGCTGTGTATTCAATCCCTTGGCCTTGACAATTAGCACAAGCAGTGTCAAATTATCTTGCAACTGTGCTGTTTTAATGTCACACTGTCTTTGAAAATATGCATTTGCCAGAACAACGGAATTCAGTAAAAGTGAATTATGCTGTATAAATGGGTATTTAAAACTGGGGCTCAACATTTATGCTTAAACAGCTATCTTTTACCTATACTAGTTGTATTTGAAATACCTGGCTTCTACAGTCGGCCCTTTGATAAATCGAAAAATTGAGATATATCAGAAAAGATTAAAATACATCATTAATGCGATAGGATAGGTAAAAGCGCAAAGAATCATTGCAGTTTTAAACAATAAAATGGAATTAACATTGCAACAGGCATTTCAAAATAATTATTATAATTAATAAGTTAATCAAATTTGATCACATTGATAATTAATAATAACTTCATGTAAAATTATTATACAATAAAAGTTGAACATATGATCTAGTAATAAATGGTAAAATGATTATCAAAATGGACATCCTCTGGATTATGCACAAAAGCTTGTTGAAAGGGTTAATTTTCTTACAGAGACAAAAAGAGGCGTATAGCTTGGAATGATGCCATTCGCATCTTTAAACTTTTTTTTTTGTCACTCAAATGGACTGGGAGTAAAAGTTGGATTGCTGCCAAATTCCCGTTATCAAATTTCTTTGAACGATATGTTCTTTTGGCTTTTAATCAAAGATTGTTTTTTTTTTTTTTAAAACCAGCTTCCACATTGTTTGAAGTTTTAATTTCCAGGCTAATTTTAAACATTTATTTTAAAATATCAAATACAATAACTTATTAAATATATAACTGAACCAATCTTGTGCTGTATCTTGATTTTCTGTCGATGAATTTGTCGATTCTGTTAAAGGAAACACAGCTAACAAGATATGTTAATTTCTTTAAATTAATAAAGCAACGTTCAGAATAATGACAGTTTTCTTAAGTTGACAGTTCTCGTGACCAGTTGTGGGCAGCACAATTTAGAAAGGAGGCCAATGTCTCAGACAGGGAGCAGGGGAGATTTACCAGAACGGTATCAAGGTTGAGGGATTTCAGTTTTATGGACAGATTGGAGAAGTTGGGATTTCCTCCCTTACACAGAGAAGGTTCGAGGGAAATTTATTGCTGGTGATCAAAATGATGAGAGGTTTCTGCAGGTAGATCGGAAGAAAACGTTTCCACTGTTAGGAGAGTCAGTAAACTCTGGAATTCCTTCCCTAAATATCTCCACCTCATTTTCCTCCTTTGGATACTCCTTAATTCCTACTTCTTTGACCAGTTGTTTTGGTCACATCTGCTCGATAAAATCCTTCCGGTGTTAAATGATGATTGATAGCCTCTCCCATGAAATGTTTTGGGATGTCAGACAAAATACCCAGGCTTGGGCTAACTAGTGCCAAGTAACATGTGTGCCACACAAGTGCCATCTCCAATAAGAGACATACTAACCATCACCCCTTGACATGCAATGGCATTACCATCACTGAATCCCCCACGGGGGGTGGGTTACCATTGACCTGAAACTGAACTGGACTAGCCATATAAATACTGTGGCTACAAGAGCAGGTCAGAAGATAGGAATTCGGGCAGCACGGTGGCCTTGTGGTTAACACAGCTGCCTCACGGCACTGAGGTCCCAGGTTCGATCCCGGCTCTGGGTCACTGTCCATGTGGAGTTTGCACATTGTCCCCGTGTCTGCGTGGGTTTCGTCCCCACAACCCAAAAATGTGCAGGGTAGGTGAATTGGCCACGCTAAATAGCCCCTTAATTGGAAAAAATAATTGGGTACTCTAAATTAGAAAAAAAAAAGAAGATAGGAATTCTGTGGCGAGTAACTCACCTCCTGACTCCCCAAAAGCCTGTCCACCATCTACAAGGTACAAGTCAGGAGTGTGATGGAATGCTCACCACTTACCTGGATGAGTGCAGCTCCAACAACACTCAAGAAGCTCAACACCATCCAGGATAAGGCAGCACACTTGATTGGCACGCCGTCCACAAACATTCACTCCCTCCACCACTGACTCACGGTAGTAGCAGTGGGTGTACCATCTACAAGATGCACTGCGGGAAATCACCAAGGCTCCTTGGGCAGCACCTTCCAAACCAACAACCACTCCCATATAGAAGGACATAATCAGCAGGTACCCTTACATCAAGAACACACCAGACACTCCCCGTACACACTGACTGACACACCCACACAAACAGACACACACACTCAGGCATGCAGCCACTACCATCTAGGACAGGAGCAGTAGATATATATTTCTTTATTCAAATTTTTACGGGATGTGGGCGTCGCTGGCTCGGCCAGCTTTTATTACCCATTCCTAGTTTCCCATCAGAAGGTGATGGTGAGTTGCCTTCTTGAACCGCTGCTGTCCTTGAGGTGTAGGTACACCCACTGTGCTGTCAGGGACGTAGTTCCAGGATGTTGCCCCAGCGACAGTGAAGGAGCGATGATATATTTCAATGTCAGGGTGCTGAATGACTTGGTGAACCTCCAGGTGATGGGGTTCCCGGTGTCTGTTGCTCATGTCCTTCTAGATGGTAGTGGTTGTGGGTTTGGAAGGTGCTGTCTCAGGAACCTTGGTGAGTTACTGCAGTGCATCTTGTAGATGGTGCACACGGCTGATTGATTGATTGTCACATGTACCGAAATACAGTGAAAAGTATTTTTTCTGTGGCCAAGGAACATACACAGTAGACAAAAAGAATAATTGACAAAGAAAATAATTGGTTTTATTGTCAGTCTGCAGACAGGAGCTGGAGAACTGAACCCAGGCAGAGGAGAGGGAGGGAGAAAACTGGGAGTGGAGGAAAGAAATGGTGCAGATGGTGAGATGGGTTTGGATTTCAGCCCGGGGAGGAGGGAGAGTGTGTGGGACGGGGATTTACAGCTTTGGGAGAACGAGAGAGGAAATAATGGTATATTGAACTAGAATTGTCTGTTCAGAATTTATATGCTCCACTGACAGTGATGACGTTTGTAAATTCCTTTTACAGGATATTGGAAAGGAGGATTTACAGATGTGAGACAGAAACCAAACATCATCTGACAGTCACTCAATTCATCAGGACCTGAAAATCCTCAGACTTTGAATGTTGAAGGAGAAACTTTTGTCTCTTCTGTCTGTGAGAAACAATTTTAAACATCAGTGTGACTGGAAAGATATCAAGACAAACACACCCGAGTGAGAGTGTTCCAGTGAACTGACCGAGGAAAGCTCTAACCAGTTACACAGCCTGAAGAAACATCACGACCTTCACAGTGAGGAGAGACAGTGCACATGTTCTGTGTGTAGACAAGACTTCAACCAATCATCCACCTTGGAGAGACACAAGGACACTGGCACCATGGAGAAACCATGGAAATGTGAGGACTGTGGGAAGGGATTCAGTTACCCTTCCCTGCTGGAAAACCATCGGCGCAGTCACACTGGGGAGAGGCCATTCACCTGCTCTGTGTGTGGGGAGGGATTCATTCAGTCATCTGGCCTTTGGTCTCACCAGCGGATTCACACTGAGGAAAAGCTATTCATCTGCACCTCCTGTGGAAAGAGGTTCAGGCATTCTTCAGCACTCACTGTACATCAACGCACTCACACTGGGGAGAGGCCGTTCGCCTGCTCCGACTGTGGGAAGGGATTCACTCAGTCATTCCACCTGCTGTCACACCAGCGTGTTCATAGAGGTGAGCGGCCATTCACCTGCTCTGTGTGTGGGAAGGGATTCACCGGATCATCCCACTTGCTGTCACACCAGCGAGTTCACATTAAGGAGAAACCATTCAGCTGTACTTCCTGTGGAAAGAGTTTCAGACAGGCATCCTCCCTCATTGTACACCAGCGGCTCCATACTGGGGAAAGACCGTTTACTTGCTTTGTGTGTGGGAAGGGATTCACAGTTTTACCCACCCTTCTGAGACACCAGCGAATTCACACTGAAGAGAAACCATTCGGCTGCACCTCCTGTGGAAAGAGTTTCAGGCAATCATCCAACCTCACTGCTCACCAACACACTCACACTGCGGAGAGACCATTCACATGCTGTGTGTGTGGGAAGGGATTCAATCGGTCGTCCAACCTCACTGCTCACCAGCGCACTCACACTGGGGAGAAACCGTTTACCTGCTCAGTGTGTGGGAAGGGATTCGCAAAGTCTTTCAACTTGCTGACACACCAACGCACTCACACTAAGAGACAATTCAACCGCTGTGTGGGGGAAGGGATTCACTCAGTCACGATGCCTCCAGAGACATCAGCAAGTTCATAAATGACAGCAGGGGTTGGATTCTGCTGTTGTTTAGTATTGACAGTCTGACAATATTTTCTGCTGATGTTAACCCCAAAACTGCTGGAATTTAATCTGCTGAAAATGGCATTTATTGTGGGGGCGACAGTGTCTATTTTTAAAAGCACCATCTGTGATCTTTCTTCTTAATTCAAGACCTCTCAGCAGAAACCTGTTTTGAATAAATTTATGAACTTTTGCTTCAATTCTAAATCAATCTTTGGTGTAAAATCTACAATTCAGTGTCTGAAAGATCCTACTCCAGGGCGCAAAATATATTTTTTCAATGGCTCTTCTTGAGATTTTCTCGAGAGATGCTCTTTGATTTTCAGGAGTTAATGTTTGGTTTCCATGGTCACCTTTTCCACTCTCACTAACTCCTTTATTAAGTGATGTAGTCACGTAATCACATCATCATCAGTATTTGTGTTGAATATTTTTTTAGTTTACTTATTTTCGTAGGTAAGGTAGCATAAATACCAAAGACTGAGTACATATTAAGTCTTTTAAATTGGAATCTATAAATAGGATGTTTCTGTTAATTTATTTAAAAAGGAAACCCCCTTACTCCATTTCCAAAATGAGAATTTGAACTATTTGACACAAGGTAACTGAAGGGGTGCCAAGTGTTTATTGGATCAGCCGGTGGAGCAGGAAAAAACTCACCCAATTCTGATCTTCATTGTGTAGATTTACATTCGAAACCCATCGATAACCTCACTACACCCACTGAGATCAGCTCAGACCGGGGGTTCTGTATGTTGTCTGAGCGTTCAACTGCAAATAACAGCAGTGAAGAATGAAACCTGGATGAATGCATCTCAACTTCTAATTGGACTGATGTGATTGGTGAGTAAGTTCACAATGCCTGGTTACTCAAACTCCTGGGCTATGCACCCCACCTCTTGGGATATATAAATATAGTTGATTCTTGCTCAGGAGAACGGGGAAAGCTCTGTGATGGTTGGATGGTGACGAGACTCCCACTGCATTTCCTCAGCCTCTCGCACACCCCTTCATCCGCCAAGAGTCCCACATCCAACCTCCAGCGCGGGCGCTGATTACTGCCTTTCCTAACCTGCAGCTCAACCCTGTGCGGTGCATGGTCTGAGATTGTAATCGCCGAATACCCAGTGTCCACCACCCCAGCCAGAAAGACCCTGCTCAAAATAAAGAAATCAATCCGGGAGTACACTTTATGCATGTGTGAAGCACTCCTTCACCCCCGGCTGCCCGAACCTCCATGGATCCACTCCTCCACCCCACCCCCCCCAATCAGCTCCATGAACCCTCTTAGTTCCTTTGCCATTGCTGGCACCCAGCCCGTTTTCGAGCTTGGCGGTCCAAGCCAGGGTCCATAACGGTGTTGAAGTCCCCTCCCATGACCAACCTGTGCGAGTCCAGGTCCGGTATCTTCCCCAGCATCCTCTTTATAAACTCCACATCATCCCAATTTGGTGCATATACATTCACTAATACCACCTGCACCCCCTCCAGTTTCCCACTGACCATAATGTACCGACCTCCCACATCCAAGACTATTCTAGGCGCCTCAACCACCCGCTTATTGATCAGGATCGCGACCCCCCTAATCTTTGAATCTAGTCCCGAATGAATCACCTGGCTGACCCAGCCTTTCCTCAGTCTAACCTGGTCCGTTACCGTAAGGTGCGTCTCCTGCTACATTACCACAACCGTCTTCAATCCCCTAAGATGCGCGAACACACGTGCCCTTTTGACTGGCCCATTTAACCCTCAAACATTCCAGGTGATCAGCCTAGTTGGTGGGCTCATTGTCCAAGCAAAACGAGAAACTTTTTACGAAAACAGACACAAAGCAGAGAAAACAAAACACGAACGTTGCAGCCAAATTCAAAAGTTCTCAGTCCTTCGTCAGCCCTTTCTTTCTTGCAAAGTCCAACGCGTCCTCAGGCGACTCAAAATAAAGGTGCTGATCCTCATGCGTGACCCAGAGACGGGCTGGGTATAACAGTCCAAGCTTCACCTTTTTCTTGAACAGGATCGCCCTGATCTGATTGAAACCTGCTCTCCTCCTGGCCACCTGCACACTCAGGTCTTGGTAAACCCGCAGGATCCTTTTGTCCCACTTGCCGCTCCGTGTCTGCTTGGTCCACTGCAGAATACGCTCCTTATCGACAACCTGTGGAATCTCACCACCATAGCCCTCGGGGGGTTGGGGGGGTTGTGGGGGGGGGGGGGGGGGGGTCCCATTCGTGGCTTCTTCACAGGTGCTCTGTGAGCCCTATCCACCTCCAAGGGCCGGAGAATGCCCCATCCAGCAGCTTCTCAAACATGCCTGCGACGTATGCCCCAGTGTCCGTTCCTACGGACCCCTCTGGGAGCCCAACAATTCTTAGGTTCTGCCGGCGGGATCCAAAAGCTTCTTTTGCTGATCCCTCAGCATCCCCACCTCCAACTCCACCGCAGTCTGATGCTCCTCCTGCTCAGCCAGCGCGTTCTCCACCTTCTGGATCGCCCGATCCTGGGTGTCCAACCTGAGCTCCAATCACTCAATCAATGCTTTTATCGGGACCAAGCAGACCCGTTTCTGCGTAGCAAAGCCCTCCTGGATGACTTGCATAGCTGCTCCATAGACTGCTGGGTCGACAAGCCAGAGGTTCGCCCCTCCGCCATGCTGTCCCCTGTTGCAACACAGCCCAAGTTATCTCTGTCTTCTTGTTTCTGCCCTTACAAACACTTCCAGTCCTTTTCTCCTTGCACTGAAGTGGGAATTCAGTAGAGAATTGCCACTAACATCCGTTCTGCAATTCAAGTCGGTTAAAAAGTCGGGGGGAAAGGCCCAAAAGTCCAACCAAAGTGGGAGCCACCAAAAATGTGACTTATTCCTTCATAGCCACCGGAAGTCCAAGATACCCTTTCAGACCTACCTGTAGGTCCTTCTGTCTTTGGCAGGCAAAAAGCTAAACTACTTCTGACAGACCTGGCTCCTCCCATTAATTACATCATCTTCAGCCAACTAACTATCTTATGACCATCTTACGAAGGCTAAAAACCCTCAATTATCTAAACCTCAGGGAACCTTCTAGCTACAAACAAAATTCCATTAGCCCTATATAGGTAGACAAGTAAATGGATGGAATCGCTGATTATCCCACTTCCACAACATTTTAACTGCATCTTTTGCAGGCAGGCCTGCCTGTATGTTAAACCAGGATTTTTAAAAATATTACTACAAAAGATATATTACCCACACATCTAAATTGGCATAAACGTTGCAGTTAAAATGTTGTAGAAGTGGGATAATCATCGATTCCAACCATTTACTTGTCTACCTATATAGGTCTAATGGAATTTTGTTTATAGCTAGAAGGTTCCCTGAGGTTTAGATAATTGAGGGTTTTTAGCCTTAGTTAAGATGGCATAGAGATGAGAAAATTAGGGAAGCAAATACGTGGCTAAAGGAGTGGTGTGGGAAAGAGGGGTTCCATTTGGTGGGTCACTGGGATCAATATTGGGACAAGTGGGAACTGTATTGTTGGGATGGTCTCCACCTGAAATGATCTGGGACCAGTGTCCGAGCGGAAAAGATAAATTGGGTGATCAGAAGGACTTTAAACTAGTTCATGGGGGGGGGGGGTCAATATAGTTACAAAATCAATTAGCAGGGCAGAGAGTAGTTAGGAACCAACTTCAGGAACTGTAGTTAATGGCAAAACTACGAGAAGTATACTGGTTAAACCGGAAGAGAAAAATAATAAACAGCGAATAAAGCATCAATGCTGTGGGACAGGTTAAAGAGGAGGGGGGGGGGGGGGGCCAAGTCAGAGTTCTATAAACTAATGCACGGAGTGTAAGGAATAAACAAGATGAGCTGCAGATGCAATTCAAATTAAAGATTATGATGCAGCTGCTATTACATGGCTGTGGGATGGTCGGGACTGGGAACTAAATATACCTGGTTATAAAGTTTACAGGAGGGGCAGGGAAGTTGGTCAAGGGAGTGGAGTGGCCTTACTGATTAGAAATACTATAACCTCAATGATGAGGGAGGATATAATGAGGGGAAAGCATCCAGTGGAGACCATATGGGTGGAACTGAGGAACAGGAAATGATCTAAAACTATAATGGGTGTTGTATATCACCCCCTGGTGGCAGTTCTGAGGTTTCAGATCGTATTCCATGAAATGGAACCCCTCCTTCCCACACCACTCCTTTAGCCACGTGTTAACTTCCCTAATTTTCTCATCTCTATGCCAATTTGGACGTGGCTTGGGTAATATATCAACATTTTTTTCAAAAAAAATATTTTTTTTAATTAAAGTTTTGCAAAATTTTTCATAATAAATAGTAATAATCCTAACACAGCAAAATAGAGTGAAAATTAACATAGTGCAAAAAGAGAATATACAATAGCAATTGATGAGACGTGACCGCACGCGCCTCAGTCTTCCCACACCCTCCCAACGGAGCACTCACCCCTACTCCCCTACTGCTGCTGACGTTTTAATTTTCCCTGAGAAGCCATCGGACGGTATTACGCCCCCGGTGCTCAACAGCAGCAGCTCTGTACACTTGGCAAAATTATTTACACACATAAGTAGGCATCTGTTTGTGATGGTGTTGTCCCTTGCTTCTCCCAGATGGAGTTCGCTGCCGCTGTCGTCTCGTTCCACTTCTGCGGCCCTCCCGTCTTCCCCGTTTTCTCTGTTCCTTTGGACGTTAAGTTTGTTAACGCTTCCCTGCCTCCCCCCTCCCTGGCTCTCCTCTATTGTTCCCTGTCTCTTCCCTCTACCCCCCCCCCTCTCTCCACTCCTGCACCCCACCTCCCCCTGTGGCTCGCCTTTCCTTCCTCTTAGATTTAGCTGTCTCTGCCCCCCCCCGGTCTATCTCTCCCTCTCACGTTTTGGCTACTCTCCCCTGTTTCTTGGCTACCTGGCTATTCTTCTGCTTGTTTGTTGGCCACAAACAGGTCTCGGAACATTTGGGTGAATGGCTCCCACGTTCTGTGGAAGCCGTCAGCTGACCCTCGGATGGCGAATTTGATTTTCTCCATTTGGAGAGATTCCGAGAGGTCGGACAGCCAGTCTGCAGCTTTGGGTGGTGCTGCTGACCGCCAGCCGAACAGGATTCTACGGCGGGCGATCAGGGAGGCAAAGGCAAGGGCGTCCGCCCTCCTCCCCAGGAATAGATCTGGCTGGTCTGAAACCCCGAAGACCGCCACTTTCGGGCATGGCTCCACCCTCACCCCCACCACCTTGGACATTGCCACGAAGAAGGCTGTCCAGTACTCCACACGTCTGGGGCAGAACCAGAACATGTGGCCGTGGTTGGCTGGGCCTCCTTGGCACCGCTCACATCTATCCTCCACCTCCGGGAAGAACCTACTCATACGGGTTCTTGTTAAGTGGGCTCTATGTACCATTTTTAGTTGCGTCAGGCTGAGCCTTGCGCACGTGGAGGTGCAGTTGACCCTATGCAGTGCTTCGCTCCAGAGTCCCCACCCTATTTCGATCCCCAGGTCCTCCCCCCACTTCATTCTTGTTGCGTCCAGTAAGATGTCGGCCTCTTCTACCAGTCGGTCATACATTTCACTACAGTTTCCTTTATCTAGTATGTTTGCGTCCAGTAACGTCTCTCGTGGTGGTTGTGGGTATGTCCCTGTCTCCTTTCGTAGGAGGTTTTTTTAATTGCAGGTACCTTAGCTCATTCCCCCTGGCTAGCTGGAATTTCTCTGTCAGTTCGCCCAGTGTTGCGATCCTTCCATCCGTGTATAGGCCCCTGACTGTCAGTGTCCTTCTGTCCTTCACTCCTGCTGTAGTGTTTTTTGGGTGGGGATGGGAGCGCCACCGTGGCCAGGGCCCGGAGGGAGGTCCCCCTGCAGGAGGCCTCCTCCACGCGCACCCACTCGGCTTCTGGCTCCTTGATCCATCCCCTTATTCGCTCGGCCGTCGACGCCCAGTGGTAAAGTTGTAGGTTTGGGAGGGCAAGCCCCCCCCACTGGATTTTGTTTTTTGTAAGACCTTCTTTGGGATCCTAGCATTCTTCCCCCCCCCCCCCCCCCCCCAATACGAATGCCACGATTAGTTTGTCTAGTGCTTTGAAAAAGGCCTTGGGGATGTAGATCAGGATGGATCTGAATAGAAAGAGGTACCTGGGCAGCACATTCATTTTGATCGTCTGGACTCTCCCCGCGAGGGAGAGTGGGAGTGTGTTCAATCTTTGCAGGTCCTTTTTTACTTCCTCTGTCAGACTGCTGAGGTTCCATTTGTGGATCCCTTTCCAGTCATGGGCTATTTGGATTCCCAGGTAGAGGAATTTGAGTCGGGCTTGTTTAAAAGGCAGTCCCGTTAGGGCTGCCCCACCTACTTGTGGGTGTACCAAGAAGATCTTGCTTTTGCTCATGTTGAGTTTGTAGCCCGAGAAGGTGCCAACTCTTTCAGGAGCGCGATGATTCCGTCCATGCTGCTCTGTGGATCTGAAATGTAGAGCAGCAAGTCATCTGCATAGAGTGAGACTCTGTGCTCTCTGCCTCCCCTTCGGTTCCCCCTCCAGCTATTTGCTGCTCTGAGCGCGATTGCTAGTGGCTCGATCGCTAGAGCGAACAGCAGCGGGGTCAGTGGGCATCCTTGTCTGGTGCCCCTGTGCAGCTGGAAGTATTGGCAGTTGGTATTGTTGGTCCATACGCTCGCCATGGGAGTGTTGTATAGGAGCTTTACCCAGGAGGTGAACCCTGTTCCAAGTCCGAACCGCTCCACTACCTCTGAGGTTTTTCCATTCGACTCTGTCGAAGGCCTTTTCTGCATCTAGGGAGACCATCACCTCTGGTGTTCTCTCCCCGGAGGGGGTCATTATCACGTTCAACAGGCACCTGATGTTCGAGGTAAGCTGTCTACCTTTGACAAATCCCGTCTGGTCCTCTGCGAGCACCTCAGGTACACAGTCTTCTAACCTTTTGGCTAGGATTTTGGTCAGTATTTTGGCGTCTGCATTCAGCAGTGAGATGGGTCTGTATGACCCACATTCCATTGGGTCTTTGTCTTTCTTAGGTACCAGCGAGATTGAGGCCTGTGCTAGCGTGGGTGGCAGTGTGCCCCTCGCTAGCGAGTCTGTGCTGTCCCAAATTGTTTGTAGAATTCCCCGCCTGCATGGAGCTAATGCTGTCCATGATCTCTCCCAGTGCTAGTGGTGCTTCCAAGCCCCGTATTTTGCCCTCCCCCACGACTGGAATGTCCAGTCCATCAAGGAACCGTTTCATCCCAGACTTCCCCATTGGGGGCTCTGAGGTGTACAGCATACATCAACATTTTGATCAAACAGGGAGAGCCAGCATGGATTGGTGAAGGGACGGTGATGTCTGACAAATCTCATTGAATTTTTTGAAGAGGTGACTGAGGTAGTGGGCAGGAGAATGCTTAATCCAGAAATTAGGCACATGTGTGACAAAGGCAGTGTAGTATTAATGGGGGATTTTAACTTACACAAGATTGGGAGAGGCAGACAAGCAGCTATCAGAAAGGTAGTGAATTTCTGGAACATGTAGTTTCCTGCAGCAACATGTTCGAGATGTAACAAGGGGATCAGTAATAGATTTAGTTATGAACCAAATTCTATTAATGGCCTAAGTGTGCACAAACATTTATCAAATAGTGATCACAACATGATTGAACTCAATGTAGCGTTTGAAAGTGAAAAGCACGATTCAGATACTGGAGTTTCAGACTTGGGTAAGGCTGATGTTAACGGGATGAGGCAGAGACCGTCCATGGTAAACTGGGAACATCTGTTAACGGGTCAAACAACTGAAGATCTGGGGAGAATATTTAAGAAACATTTAATGAGATACAGCGCAAGTATATAAGAAGAAATGTTGCAGTTATATAAAGGGAAAGCAGGTGGACAAAAGTAGTGTCGGCCACTAAAAGCTGAAAATGGAGAGATTGTCAGTGATAATGGGAAAATGGCAGACGTGTTGAACAATTACTTTGCCTCAGTGTTTATAGTTGAAAAGGAGGATAACTTGCCGGTAGTCCTGAAAATGTAATGTTGATAGAGGACAGGAACTTAATACAATTAACGTAAGTATAGCATCAGTAATTAGGAAATTAATGACACTGAAGAGTGACAAATCACCAGGATCTAATGGTTTCCAAGCGAGCGTGTTAAAGGAAGGAGGGGAGCACATTGTAGATGCCCAAACTATAAACTTTCAGAGTTCACGAGATTCAGGAGTACTCTCCCTGGATTGGAAAATTGGACATGTCACTCCACCTTTTAAGAAGAGTGAAAGGGGAAACCAGGGAATTACAGACCAGTTAGCCTAACATCTGTGGTGGGGAAATTGCTGGATTCTATACTTAGGGAAAGGGTAACTGAACAGCTTGAAAGATTTTGATCGATCAGGGAGAGCCAGCATGGATTGGTGAAGGGAAGGGTATACCTGACAAATCTCAGTGAATATTTTGAAGAGGTGACTGAGCTAGTGGACAGGAGAATGTCTATTGATGTTATTAACTTGGACTTCCAGGGGCATTTGACCAAGTCCCACATAAGAGTCCGTTAACGGAAGTGAAAGCCCATGGAGTTGAGGGAAAATTATTAACTTGGTTAGAACAAACAAAGAACAAAGATATGTACAGCACAGGAACAGGCCCTTCGGCCCTCCAAGCCCGTGCCAACCATGCTGCCCGACTAAACTACAATCTTCTACACTTCCTGGGTCCGTATCCCTCTATTCCCATCCTATTCATGTATTTGTCAAGATGCCCCTTAAATGTCACTATCGTCCCTGCTTCCACCACCTCCTCCGGTAGCGAGTTCCAGGCACCCACTACCCTCTGCGTAAAAAACTTGCCTCGTACATTTACTCTAAACCTTGCCCCTCTCACCTTAAACCTATGCCCCCTAGTAATTGACCCCTCTACCCCAGGGAAAAGCCTCTGACTATCCACTCTGTCTATGCCCCTCAGAATTTGGTCGACCTCTATCAGGTCGCCCCTCAACCTCCTTCGTTCCAGTGAGAACAAACCAAGTTTATTCAACCGCTCCTCATAGCTAATGCCCTCCATACCAGGCAACATTCTGGTAAATCTCTTCTGCACCCTCTCTAAAGCCTCCACATCCTTCTGGTAGTGTGGCGACCAGAATTGAACACTATACTCCAAGTGTGGCCTAACTAAGGTTCTATACAGCTGCAACATGACTTGCCAATTCTTATACTCAATGCCCCGGCCAATGATGGCCAGCATGCCGTATGCCTTCTTGACTACTGTCTCCACCTGTGTTGCCCCTTTCAGTGACCTGTGGACCTGTACTCCTAGATCTCTTTGACTTTCAATACTCTTGAGGGTTCTACCATTCACTGTATATTCCCTACCTGCATTAGACCTTCCAAAATGCATTACCTCACATTTGTCCGAATTAAACTCCATCTGCCATCCCTCCGCCCAAGTCTCCAAACAATCTAAATCCTGCTGTATCCTCTGACAGTCCTCATCGCTATCCGCAATTCCACCAATCTTTGTGTCGTCTGCAAACTTACTAATCAGACCAGTTACATTTTCCTCCAAATCATTTATATATACTACAAACAGCAAAGGTCCCAGCACTGATCCCTGTGGAACACCACTGGTCTCAGCCCTCCAATTAGAAAAGCATCCTTCCATTGCTACTCTCTGCCTTCTATGATCTAGCCAGTTCTGTATCCACCTTGCCAGCTCACCCCTGATCCCGTGTGACTTCATCTTTTGTACTAGTCTACCATGAGGGACCTTGTCAAAGGCCTTACTGAAGTCCATATAGACAACATCCACTGCCCTACCTGCATCTATCATCTTAGTGACCTCCTCGAAAAAGTCTATCAAGTTAGTGAGACACAACCTCCCCTTCACAAAACCCTGCTGCCTCTCACTAATACGTCCATTTGCTTCCAAATGGGAGTAGATCCTGTCTCGAAGAATTCTCTCCAGTAATTTCCCTACCACTGAAGTAAGGCTCACCGGCCTGTAGTTCCCTGGATTATCCTTGCTACTCTTCCTAAACAGAGGAACAACATTGGCTATTCTCCAGTCCTACGGGACATCACCTGAAGACAGTGAGGATCCAAAGATTTCTGTCAAAGTCTCAGCAATTTCCTCTCCAGCCTCCTTCAGTATTCTGGGGTAGATCCCATCAGGCCCTTGGGACTTATCTACCTTAATATTTTTTAAGACACCCAACACCTCGTCTTTTTGGATCTCAACGTGACCCAGGCTATCTACACACCCTTCTCCAGACTCAGCATCTACCAATTTCTTCTCTTTGGTGAATACTGGTGCAAAGTATTCATTTAGTACCTCGCCCATTTCCTCTGGCTCCACACATAGATTCCCTTGCCTATCCTTCAGTGGGCCAACCCTTTCCCTGGCTACGCTCTTGCTTTTTATGTCCGTGTAAAAAGCCTTGGGATTTTCCTTAACCCTATTTGCCAATGACTTTTCGTGACCTCTTCTAGCCCTCCTGACTCCTTGCTTAAGTTCCTTCCTTCTTTCCTTATATTCCACACAGGCTTAGTCTGTTCCCAGCCTTTTAGCCCTGACAAATGCCTCCTTTTTCTTTTTGACGAGGCCTACAATATCTCTCGTTATCCAAGGTTCCCGAAAATTGACGTATTTATCCTTCTTCCTCACAGGAACATGCCGGTCCTGAATTCCTTTCAACTGACACTTGAAAGCCTCCCACATGTCAGATGTTGATTTGCCCTCAAACATCCGCCCCCAATCTATGTTCTTCAGTTCCCGCCTAATATTGTTATAATTAGCCTTCCCCCAATTTAGCACATTCATCCTAGAACCACTCTTATCCTTGTCCACCAGCACTTTAAAACTTACTGAATTGTGGTCACTGTTCCCGAAATGCTCCCCTACTGAAACATCTACCACCTGGCCGGGCTCATTCCCCAATACCAGGTCCAGTACCGCCCCTTCCCTAGTTGGACTGTCCACATATTGTTTTAAAAAGCCCTCCTGGATGCGCCTTACAAACTCCGCCCCGTCTAAGCCCCAGGCACTAAGTGAGTCCCAGTCAATATTGGGGAAGTTGAAGTCTCCCATCACCACAACCCTGTTGTTTTTACTCTTTTCCAAAATCTGTCTACCTATCTGCTCCTCTATCTCCCGCTGGCTGTTGGGAGGCCTGTAGTAAACCCCCAACATTGTGACTGCACCCTTCTTATTCCTGATCTCTACCCATATAGCCTCACTGCCCTCTGAGGTGTCCTCCCGCAGGACAGCTGTGATATTCTCCCTAACCAGTAGCGCAACTCCGCCTCCCCTTTTACATCCCCCTCTATCCCGCCTGAAACATCTAAATCCTGGAACGTTTAGCTGCCAATCCTGCCCTTCCCTCAACCAGGTCTCTGTAATGGCAACAACATCATAGTTCCAAGTACTAATCCAAGCTCTAAGTTCATCTGCCTTACCCGTAATACTTCTTGCATTAAAACATATGCACTTCAGGCCACCAGACCCGCTGTGTTCAGCAACTTCTCCCTGTCTGCTCTGCCTCAGAGCCGTACTGTCCCTATTCCCTAGTTCTCCCTCAATGCTCTCACCTTCTGACCTATTGCTCCCGTGCCCACCCCCCTGCCATACTAGTTTAAACCCTCCCGTGTGACACTAGCAAACCTCGCGGCCAGGATAGTTAGAAATTGGTTGAGTGGCAGGTGACAGAGTGGGGATAATGGGAAGTACTCTAATTGACAGGATGTGACTAGTGCTGTACCACAGGGATTTGTGTTGGGACCGCAATTATTCATTAATGACTTGGATGATGACATAGAAAGTCATATATCCAAATCTGCAGATGACACAAAGTTAGGTGACATTGTAGACAGCTAGATGATAGCATTAAATTACAAGATAGGGTGGCATATGGCGCAGTTAGCAGTGGGACTGAGGCGCTGAGGACCCGGGTTTGAAGCCCGGCCCTGGGTCACCGTCCGTGTGGAGTTTGCACATTCACCCTGTGTCTGCGTGGGTTTCACCCCCATAACCCAATGATGTGCAGGTTAGGTGGATTGGCCAGGCTAAATTGCCCCTTAATTGGAAAAAAATAATAATTTAGTACTCTAAATTTATTTTTTAAAAACAAAAAAATTGTAAGAAGATATTGACAGACTAGAATGGGCAAAATTGTGGCAGATGGAATTCAAAGTTAGCAAATGTGAGGTTGTTCATTTTGGACCAATAAATGATAGAATCAGAGAATTCCTACAGTACAGAAGGAGGCCATTCAGTCCATTGAGTTTGCACCAACCCTTTGAAAGAGCACTCCATCCAAGTTCACTCCTCTGCTCTGTCCCAATAACTCCTTAACTTAACCTACACATAGGGCGTAGTGTCGGCGGTTTACCGGGCTAATTTGGAAGAGGAGAAGGCACCACTGGAAGGGATGAAAGCAAAGTGGGAGGAAGAGTTGGGAGAGGGTATGGAGGAGGGGTTCTGTTGTGAGGTGCCCCGGAGAGTGCATGCCTTCAAGTTAAAATCACCACTATTCTTAGAAATCTCCCCCTGAACCAAAAAGGGTCAAAAAAGATGTTCTAAATGGTGAACAAGGATTTTCACTCCTCGATTCCTTCGCAGATTTAAGTAGGTGCTATTCAGGCCAAACTAGTGTTTCAAGTTAGAAGATATAATCTATATCTTCAAAGAAGGTTTTATCTACTGACCACTTAATAGCTTTGATCCTGGGTCCCGCCTTGCTAAGAAAGTAGAGTAGACTCATCGATATTTTGTAATAACCTCTGTTTCAGGTTACGGTTAATTTTTTAATTACTTTATTTTACTTCAAAACATAACATCACTGACTTTACAACAAGTAAAAAAGATCTTGCTTCTGGATTTTCCGTTCGAGTTGATCAGACCTTCGTGGCATCCTTGACAATCTCTCTTCTTATCTGTGGGTGTTCTCAGTAGCTTCGATCCCTTGTTAGGTTCGTGCATTCAATCATTCCCATCTACCGAAACAGCTCTGAGAGCTGGAAGTGAATGACTATAGCGATTCAGGATATTTATTTCCTTCTCAAAGCAGTGCTGGTTAAATTTTATTATCTTCAAGTAATATCTTCTGCTCATTTATGTAATTTTATTTGTCTGTTGCACACTCCTAGTTTCCATCATGTCTAACAAGAAGATGCTTCAATGATAAGCATTGGTAAAAATGCTTTGATATTTGTCTCTTAATCTTAGTGGAGTGATACCTCTGGTTCTAGTCATGTTTAAACAGACTCCTTCTTGGTGTTAATTTCTGCTTTATTAGACTCTGGCAATTCGTATCAACTGCTTGCTAAAATAATTAACTTCTATGAAAGTGTGAGGTAGTTTTCCCTCGATGTAACTAAAAACTTAAATGACTAGTTTTTCTTTAACTTGAAAGGACAGCGTCAGATTAAGCAGTCTCAAGCTGGTTTTCAAGCTGGTAAAGGCTATTTGCATTTCAAACCCTCTTTTCTGAATGCTGTTAACCCTTTGTGGGATTTTTGCTTGCTTTTTCTCAGACCTTTGGGTTTTGTCATACCTACTTGTTTCAATTGACATCTTTCCCATTTTACTTTACAGCGAATCATGTTCATATGTTCTGGTCCCGTCCAAAGCTGGAGGATTACTGGAAGGAGGTTTTTAGGGTAATCACTAAAGTGGTGCACATGAAACAGGACCTGGATCCCCGGGAGGCCATATTCGGGGTGTCGGACCAGCCGGGGTTGGAAACGGGTGTGGAGGCAGATGTTGTAGCCTTCGCCTCGTTGATAGCCCAAAGGCGGATCCTGTTGGGATGGAGAGCAACCTCTCCACCCTGTGCCCTGGCATGGTGGGAGGACCTGTTGGAATTCTTAACTCTTGAGAAGGTTAAGTTTGAACAGAGGGGAAGGATGGAGGGGTTCTACAATTCATGGGCGTAATTCATTATGCACTTTCAAGAATTGGATAACATCGAACATTAGGGAGGGGGGTGGGTTGGGACTGTATGTGTTAATGGTGACGGTGGGTGATTCCCGATTCCTTTTTGTTATTTGTTTATTTTAACATGCGAGCAGTTGTTTGGGGGTTTGGTGGGAGGATGGGATTGTTGTTGTTGAGATGGGGATTGACATTGTATTCAGTGGGTGTAAATTTGGGAGAAAATGTGAAAAAGGAGATATTAACAGGAGAAGATAAGGTCGCTAAAGGTAAACTATTTTCATTGGTTGGAGCCTCTAAACCTAGGGGCATAATCTGGAAATTAGGGCCAGACCATTCAGAAGAGATGGGAAAAACGTCTTCACACACAGGGTGGGAGAGGTTTGGAACTCTCTCCCACACACAGCAGTTGAAGCTAGAACAGTTGTTCATTTTAAATCAGAGATGGATAGATTTTTGTGAAGCAAAGATATTAAGGGACATGGGCCAAAGGCAGGTATATGGGGATAAGCCACAGATCAGCCATGATCTCATTGAATCGAGGGGCTGAATGGCCTACTCTGGTTCCTATGTTCCTACAATACAATATATTTAATATAATAAACATTCATCATAACTGTACAAGATAAAATTAATACATTACATCTGCTTCTGTGAATCGTTTCAGTGGAAATGTGCCCTCGTTCAAGGAAATTCAGTCACTGGATTGTAAATTGGGAGACCAGCCAGTGCAACAGAAACAAACTCTCTGACCCTCCCACTTCAACTGTCAGAATGAACATGGTTCAGTCCTGGATGTGATTAACAGCAGCAACAACAGCAGAATCCAACCCCTGTAATGACTTGTGAACTCGCTGGTGTTTCTGCAGGTGGGCTGCACTTCTGAATCCTTTCCCACACACGGAACAGATAAACGGTTTCTCATCAGTGTGAACTCGCTGGTGTGCTAGCAGGTTGGACGAATCAGTAAATCCCTTCCCACACACTGAGCAGGTGAATGGTCTCTCCCCAGTGTGAACTCGCTCGTGTTTCTGCAGATGGGATAACTGAGTGAATCCCTTCCCACACACTGAGCAGGTGAATGGTCTCTCCTCAGTGTGAACTCGCTGGTGTCTCTGTAGGTTGTATTGACATCCGAATGCCTTCAAACATACGGAGCAGGTAAACGGCTTCTCCCCAGTGTGAACTTGCTGGTGTGTGCATAGGTTGAATGAAGTAGTAAATCCTTTCCCACACTCAGAGCAGATGAACAGTGGCACATCGCTGTGAGCTCGCTGGTGTGTCCGCAGGTTGGATAACGTACTAAATCCCTTCTCGCATTGAGAGCAGATGAACGGTCTCTCCCCGGTGTGAGTGCGTCGATGAGTTTCCAGCTCAGATGGGGATCCGAATCCCTTCCCACAATCTCCACATTTCCACGGTTTCCCCATGGTGCGGGTGTCCGTGACACAGTGCTTTTCCAGTCACACTGACAGTAAAACAGCCAATGGTTTTCCCCGTCCTAAACAAATTGAGTGACTCTGTCAGATCTTAATGTGAAGTTTGGTTTGAGATTTTACTGCAAATCCTCCCCTTTGAATATCCTGTGAGAGTTTACAAATGTCATCACTGTCAGTACAGTACAGAAATACAACAGACAAATCTAGTTTCAATGGATTATTCTTTCATCGCTCTTTTGCCTAAAGTCATCCCAGACAGACTCCCTTTTGCACTTTGCCGTACTTAATATTCACACCCCCAATTCTTCTGAAGGAGCGATTCATGCTGATTGACAGATCCACGGTCACTGCTTTCTGTCCAGGACAGTGGATTAAAAATCTTTATAGAGACTGCTTGTATGTATGTGTGTGTGTGACATACAGTAATGTATTTCTTAATTGGAGGGACATACAATTGGAAGGGGAAGTGTGGAAGAGCTTTATTTAAACAGCCAGTGGTCATAATGTGGAAATCCCCATCTCTGAGGATGGTGGAAGTGGAGACAAATAATTTCAAAATTAAATTCCATAGGCAATTGGAGAAAACAAACCGACACAGAAACTGGATTATAGAGGGGGAAGGGATTGACTGGATTGCTTTAGAGTGTCTCGGCATGGACTCAAGTTACCGAATGGACTCTTTTTGTGCCTTAATGATTCTATGGCTGGGAATATATTTAGTAATATTTTTTTTTAAATAGAAATAATAATAAATGCAGTTTTTCACAATCAAATTAATTTAGATAAAATAAGTACCATATAACAACACTAGATACATTCTATCCTATATTAATTTACTGTCTCCTTAAATGTCAACCATCTACTGGGGAAACCATCCCTATAATTATGAACATTAGAATTATATCCTTTTAGCCAGACAATACATGTCACAAAAACAGAAAATGCTGGAAAACCTCAGCAGGTCTGACAGCATCTGTGGAGAGAGAACAGAGCTAATGTTTCGAGTCTGGACGACTCTTTGACAAAGCCATCCAGGCTCGAGACGTGACATTTTCCAGCATTTTCTGTTTTTGTTTCAGATTCCAGCATCCACAGTAGTTTGCTTTTGTCTTAGAAATAAATGTTTCAAGCTGAGGGAGCAAATTATGTCAATGTCTCTGAGAAAGACCTAGGACAATCTTTCCAGAGTCTGCACCCTTCCTAAATTCACCTCCTGTCCCACCTGCAAGTCAACAATTTAGTTCAAAATTAGAAATGTGGAGAAAAAGAAGTGTGTTACTCACAGATATTGGACACGGGAGGCGGTTTAGTCTGTGTGAATCTGAATCTTCATTCAGCGATGGAGCAGCAGCCGCTTTGCTGCACAGCAATGGACAGGTTCACAGACCCATTGTCCAACTTCCGTATTCAGACGCGGGATGATCATAGTGCTTCCGGTGCGCTGACTCTTCCCATTGGTCAACTCGCGCGGAGCGGATTCCGACCCCACGTGGGGCTGGGAGACACTTTGATGCGCTGAACTGTTGTCCAATCCGCAGTGTTTTACTGCAGGAACCAGTGATATTCTCCCAATGGGACTCCAATTGTGTGCTGGGTAAACCCTCTGAGCCATTGTGACGCCACAACGGAGTCCTGCCTGAATCAGCCAATAAGAATCACTGCTTCACAGTGACGTCATTGTAACCCTGTCCCTCACCAAGACCCCTTCCAGCCAAGGTTTCCCGGTAACCGGCCAACGAGGAGCTCTGCAGGACCGGAAGGACTCTGCACCTCCAGGCAATCAGAGGGCGGGCTTTGTGTGAATGAAGATTGAGCTTCACGGAGACTGAAACTTCCTCCTGTTTCAAACATCTGTGAGAAAATCACTTTACTTTCTTTCCCCTTTCCATTTCTTTTCTAATTCTGGATTTCAATTGTTGATTTGCTGAAACTGAAGGGAAAGTAAGTGAATCCAGGGAGGTTGGACACTCTGGAAAGGTTGGTCCAGGTCATAGAATCCCTACAGTAAAGAAGGAGGCTATTCGGCCACATCGAGTCTGCACCGGCCCTTGGAAAGAGCACCCTACTTAAGGGTAGGTAAGTACTTAAGCCCACACCTCCATCCTATCTCTCGGGACCCTGGAGCTGTGAGGCAGCAATGCTAGCCACCATGCCTTCCTCTCACTCTCTCTCTTAAAGACATTAACATCCTTTGCACTCTCAGCATGACATTTATTTGTCTGGCTAAAAGGATGGTCTCTTTCCTAATGTTCGCAATTAAAGGGCTGGTTTCCTCAGGAGGCGATTGACATTTAAGGGGGCAGTAAATTAAGAGAGGATAGAGATATGTCTCGTGATGTTATATGGTATGTTTTAGATATTTATTGGCCTGTAATAAATTTCATTCATAATTATTTCTAGTCTTGTAATATATTACTCTAGTTGTGTTATATTTTTCCAGTTATAGTGTCACTAAAGCACACAAAGTCAAATTTAACAACTTGTGTCCATGTTGACTCTCTTTAGATCAATCCAGTCAGTCCATTCCCCGGTCTATATCCCCTGCCTGTATCCCCTTCCCCAGTAAGTTTATTTCTTCAAGTGCTGATCCAATTTCATTTAGAACTCATTCATCTCATAGGTAACAAGTTCCTGGTCATGTGCATTCACTCATAAATAAAGATCTTCTTTGTTGTAATTTTTTTTCATTCATTCATGATACCTAGACCTCGCTGGCTGGGTCAGCCTTTATTGCCTAATTGCCCTTGAACTGGGTTGATTTGTTCAGGCATTTGAGATCAACCACATTTTTGTGGGTCTGAGAGGGGATCTGATAGAAACATATAAATTTCAACAGGAGTGGACAGAGTAGATTCAGAAATAATGCTCCCGCTGGTGGGGAGTCCAGAACTAGGGGCTCATAGTTTGAGGATAAGGAATAAAACTGACGTGAGGAGAAATCCTTCACCCAGAGAGTGATGAGCCTGTGGAATTCATTACCACAGAAAGTCACTGAGGCCGAAACATTGTGCAATTTCAAGAACAAAGAACAAAGAAAAGTACAGCACAGGAACAGGCCCTTCGGCCCTCCAAGCCTGCGCTGACCATGCTGCCCGTCAATACTAAAATCGTCGAAGGAGTGAGATATAGCTCTTAGGGCTAAAGTGATCAAAGGATATGGCTCTATGGGCAATGGATAGTGTGTTGGACTTCTACTTTTTAAAAGTAAATTTAGAGTACCCAATTCATTTTTTCCAATTTAGTGGCAATTTAGCGTGGCCAATCCACCTAGCCTGCACATCTTTGGGTTGTGGGTGTGAAACCCACGCAAACAGGGGGAGAATGTGCAAACTGCACACGGACAGTAACCCAGAGTCGGATCAACCTGGGACCTCAGCACCATGAGATAGCAGTGCTAACCACCATGCTTCCCATACTAGTCATGTGATATTAACAATATGTCATCACCACACCGAGTGATGCAGTGTACTTTACACACATTTTTAATCCAGTAATATATACATATCCTACCTATATGATCCTTTTCAGGTCTCTGCCCTGCACAGGAATTAGTGAACATGGATATGTTCATCAGCATGAATTGTCATTCATAAGAATTGGGACGGTGTATATTAGGCACAGCAGAGAGAATGGAGGGAGTGTGTGAGATGGAGATATACAGGTTTTGGGGATGGGAGAGGAAGGAATATTCCATAGAAACGAGCATTAGGTGTTGTGAATATCTATCCTGTCCTGACAGTGATGACTTTTGTAAACTCCTTTCACAGGACAATAGAAGTTTGCATTCGGGAAATTCAAATTAAATATTGCATCAAGTTCGGACAGAAGTCAGTTGATTCATCAGCAACTGAATATCATCCTTCGAATGTGGAAGGAGAAATGTTTCTCTGTTCTGCCTGTGAGAAAAGATTTCAAACATCAGTGTGACTGGAAAAGCACCGAAATACACATGCAGCCGAGTGAGAGTGTTCCAGTGAACTGACAGTGGAAAGAGATTTAACCAGTTACACAGTGGGGAGGCGGTGGTGTAGTGGTATCGTCGCTGGACAAGTAATCCAGAGACCCAGGATAATGATCTGGGGACTCGGGTTTGAATCCAACTACTGCAGGTGATGGAATTTAAACTCAATAAAATATCTGGAATAAAAAATTTATGAAACCAGCTGGTTCACTAATGTACTTTAGGGAGGGAAATCTGCCGTCCTTACCCAGTCTGGCCTACATGTGACTCCAGACGACATAGCAATGTGGTTGACTCTTATCAGTCCCCTCAAGGGCAATGAGGGATGGGTAATAAATGCTGGCACAGCCTGCGACGCCCACGTCCAATGAATAAAAAAAAATTGTTTCATTAATTGTAACTCAATTAAGGATCACTACACATTTAATCATGTTACAAAATAATTAATACAGTAATTTGTAATAAATACATTTGGCTAATACAAGATGCACTGTTCTCTACTGAGTAGCACTACACTCCATATGCTTCACCTGGTGTCTGTGTTTACATTGTATATTTATCGTATGTCCTATGTTTTTTCATGGATGGAACAATACTTTTCACTACCTCGGTACACGTGACAACAAATCAAATCCAATCAAAGAGAGGGCGGCATGTGGCGCAGCAGTTAGCACTAGGACTGCGGCGCGGAGAACCCGGGTTTGAATCCCGGCTCTGGGTCACTGTCCGTGTGGAGTTTGCACATTCTCCCCATGTCCCCACAACCCAAAGATGTGCTGGTTAGGTGGATTGGCCATACTGAATTGTCCCTTAATTGGAAAAAAAAAAAATTGGGTACTCTAACTTTAAAAAAAAATTAAAAATCCAATCAAAGAGAATTTCTTACTAGTTTTCAGATTGAACAAAGAGTCTTCTTAAAAATTATTCATTCGTGGGAGTCACTGGCTGGGCCAGCATTTACTGCTCATTCCAATTGTGCTTGAACTGCGTGAGGCTATTTCAGGGGACACTTACAAATTAACCGCAACATTGCTGTGGATCTGGAGTCACGTTTAGGCTAGGCCACATAAGGAGAGCAGATTTCATGAAGGTCTTTAGTGAACGAGGTGGGTTTTACAACAATCAACAATGTCATCATTGGACTTCGAATTGCAAACTTTTATTCAATTTCACCATCTATCTTGCCAGATTCGATCCCAGATCCCCAAGCGCATTAACCTGGGTCTCTGGATTACCAGCCCAGTAACAATACCATTACACCACTGCCTAGCCCACATAGACTTGGCAGAATATGATGTCTAGTAACTTCTCAAAATTATTAAGTAATTTATTTTTTCAACCAAATTCTGATCGCTCTGCAGTTTCTGGAAACATTTTGGTTGATAGTGTTATTTTTTAAAATAAAGATCTAGTCTTTACAACATAATTACCCAATACACCAATTCACTAATGATAATCAATGTTCACTACTGAATAATCATGAATTTAATTGTTTTTTGCTGTGAAATCAATACATAGTTAATATAGAAAAGGTACAGAAGGTGAAATGGCTGCAGGAAGCCACATGTTCGAGGTATAAAAGGGCTTCCTTGACCTTGTTACTAATGATAGTGATTACACTATGAAAATAACAATTTTATAACTAAATGTGATTACACATGCGTACTTACAGCTTCCTACATTACAACAGTGAATATGTTTCAAAAGTACTCCATTGGCTTTAAAATACTTTCGGAGATCCAGTGGTCATGAGATGTTTTATAGAAATATACATTTGTTCTAACTGTCCGCAAACTAGGATATATTACACTCGCTGTCCTCACCAATTTATTGATAAAGGTAGAGTCTTAATTTTGTGTAATAAGCACGTCGTTGATACCATTTTGAATACTCTGTGAAACTCCAGACACACCATAGGCACAATTATCTGTTGTAAAACACAGCGAGTTGTTGTGATTTGGAATGCACTGTCTACAAATGGTGCTGGAATCTCATTGGACTGTAACTTCCAAAAGGAAATTTAGTGCATTCTGAAAAAGAAAACAAAATTGTCGAACTATGAGCTTAAATGGGTCGCTGTACAAAGAGCTGGCACGGGAAAAATGGGCCAAATAGACTCCTCGATGCTCCATGAGCCTTGTGTAGATGTAAAGGGAGTGGTAACAACCTGGAACCTACTGCTCAAGAGGATAGGAGATGAAGGAATGATTTCAATAGGAAATTGGGCGGGCACTGACAGAAATAAATCATGGGGATTTGGGGATAGAATGGGGCAATGGACAGACTGGCTTCCTCCACAGGGAGCCGACGTGGTCTCAAAGGGCTGAACGGCCCCATTCACCACCCTCCAGATGCTGTGATCTCAGGAGAGAAATTCAGCTGCTCCAGTCACTCCAACTAACTGGAGTCCATCAACTCTGGTGCCATTCTTGTTAATGTCTGCTACACTGTCTCTAAGAACTTCACATCTTTCCTAAAGTGTGGGGCCCCTATATAGGGTTCCATTGTAGAGGGATAGAATTGAAAGGCACGGAGGAAATGTTCAACTTGTTTAGAACCAGGGTTGGACTACACTGGGAGCTCTGTCAACATTGATTATCTCCATTTAGAAAAAGGAAATAGAGGCACTGGAGAAGGTGCAACAAAGATTCAAAATATTCAGAACTGAGAGCATTTAACACCCAGGAAAGGCTGGGGCTGCTTTTTTCGGGAAAAGAGAAGACTGAATGATGACCTGTAGAAAATCTTTAAGATTATGAATGGATTCAATAATCCAATAGGAATTTCAGTAGAAACCTCTTTACCCAGTGAGTGGTGAGAATGTGGAACTCACTCCACAGCGAGTGGTTGAGGTGAACAGCATGAATCCATTGGACGTAAAGCTAGATACACAAATGATGGAGAAAGGAATAGAATGAGATGCTGATGGGGGGGGGAGATGTAGAGGGGTGGGTGGAGGATCATGTGGAGCATAAATACTGACACAGACCATGGCTAACCTCAGCCGGTATGGCAATTTAACGTGTGCTGTTGGTGTCACTCCGCACAAACCAGCCATCCAGCCAACTGAGCTAACCGATCCCCGTGTCAATCTGTAATAATTCCTTAAATATTACTGATTGTCTGTCTCCCACCATACTATTTAATGTAGTTTGCCAGTGCACCTCAGACAGCTTGCCCCTCATACCCTGATAGTTTTCTTCTGTGAGAAGCACCAAGATAAATTAAACAAAAGAACCATGTAACCACCATAGCCCATCTTCATGGCAATATGGCATGAGTTTTGGGGTATCCAAACAGAAATGGTAATGAAACATCTTCTAACCTCCAAACCCCCTTTCATTCCTTGTGAAATATGAAACTAGATACTCGCAAGAAGGCTCAGAGAGAATCAGCCCACTGGAGGCGAAGTCGTGAGACCGGCCAGTCCAGCAGAAAGAAACCCTCTGACCATCCCCATTGACCAACATAATGAATAAAATGCAGTCGTGGATGTAGTTGAGAACAGAAACTATAACAGCAGAATCCAATCCCTGTAATCAGTTGTGAACCTGTTGGTGTCTCAGAAAGTGCGATAAATTACAAAGTCCCTTTGCACATTGTGAGCAGGTGAATGGCCTCTCCCCAGTATGAACTCCCTGGTGTGACTGTAGACAGCATAACCGAGTGAATCGCCCAAATCGACGCACAAACGGGTGTGAGATAATCGGGATTATGGAGACATGGCTGCAGGATGACCAGGGATGGGAATTGAATATATTCAGTATTTAGGAAGGACAGCCAAAAAGGAAATGGCAGTGGCGAGGCAGTGCTGGTTAAAGAGGAAATTAATGCAATAGTGAGGAAGGATATTAGCTCCAACAATGTGCAATCTGTATGGGTAGAGCTGGGGCAAAATAATTAGTGGGCATTGTATATAGACTCCCAAACTGCAGTGGTGATGTTGGGAATGGCATAAAACAGGAAATTAGGCTGATTGTAAAAGTTTCTATAGGAATGTGAAGAGAAAAAGATTGGTGAAGCCAAATGTAGGTTCCTTACAGTCAGAAACAGGGGAATGTATAATAGGGGACAAAGAAATGGGTGAGCAAATAAATACATACTTTGGTTCTGTCTTCACATAGCAGATACTAGAAATGTTGGGGAATGCAGGATTTAGTGAGAGGGAGGAACTGAAGGAAATCAATATTCGAGAAATGGTGTTGGAGAAATTGATGGGATTGACGGCTGATGAATCCCCAGCGCCTAATAATCTGCTTCCCAAAGTACTTAAGGAAGTGGCTCTAGAAATAGTGGATGCATTGATGGTCATCTTCCAGGATTCTACAGACTCTGGAACAGTTCCTGAAGATTGGAGGGTGATTTATGCAACTCCACTATTTAAAAAGTGAGATAGAGAGAAATCAGGGAATTATAGACCATCAGCAGTGGGGAAAATTCGAGAAAACCATTATCAAAAATGTTATAGCAAAGTACTTAGAAAACAGTGACAGGATTGGACAGAATCAGCATGGATTTATGAAGGGGAAATCATGCTTGACAAATCTACTGGAATTCTTCGAGGGTGTAACTGGTAGAGTTGATGAGGGGGAGTCAGTGGATGTGGTATATTTGGACTTTCAGATGGCTTTTGACAAAGTCCCGCATAAGAGATTAAATGTGTAAAATTAAGGAACATGGGATTAGGGGTAGTGTATTGAGATAGATAGAAAACAGGTTGGTAGACAGGAAACAAAAGTAGGAATGAATGGATGTTTTTCCAATTGGCAGGCAGTGACGGGTGGGGTACCACAGGGGTCGGTGCTAGGTCCCCAGATATTCACAAGATATATTAATTGATTTTAAAAAAATGTAAAGTACCCAATTCTTTTTTTCCAATTAAGAGGCAATTTATTAGGGCCAATCCATCTAGCCTGCACATCTTTGGGTTCTGGGTGAGACCCATGCAGACACGGGGAGACGTTGTCTCCACACGGTCAGTGCCCCGGGGCCAGGATTGAACCCTGGTCCTCAGTGCTGTGAAGCAGCGGTGCTAACCATTGTGCCACACTATATATTAATGGTTTGGAGGAGAGAACAAAATGCAATATTTCCAAATTTGCAGATGACACCAAATTGCATGGGAGGGTGAATTGTGAGGAGGATGCAGAGATCCTTCAGTGTGATTTGCACAAGTTGAGTGAGTGGGCAAATGAAAGGAGATGCAGTATTATTTGGAGACATGCGAGGTTATGTGTTGATGGGCGGGGGGATGGGAGAGGGGGAACAATGAGAGCGAGACAAGTGGGCGGAGTGATGAGTCATCGGGCTAGCTGAGAAAGCTGGTCAACGGAAGCCAGGTGGGGGGTGTGCATACAGCCAGTATATGGCAGGGGTTGGGTTACAGAGGGTTGTTGCTGGGGGTGGGGTGGGGGGGGGTCGGGGGGAGCTATTCTGACATGGGAGGGATTTGAATCAGGTAACAGACAGGAGGTTGGGGGTGGGAGCCGCCAGGTGGCGAACCGGAAGAGGCGCGGCACATGGGCTGGAGGCGGGCCCAGGAAAGGTTATGGCTGATTGGCGTAGGGGGAGGGCCGGATGCCCTCCAACCAGGCTGATCACCTGGAATGTCAGAGGGTTAAACGGGCCAGTCAAGAGGACGTGTCTGTTTGCACATCTGCGAGCTTTAAAGGCGGACGGAATCATGCTGCAGGAGATACACTTGGAAGTGAGTGATCACACTAGATTCAGGAAGGGCTGGATTACCCAGGTCTTCCACTCGGGTTTAGACTCCAAATCCAGGGGGGTGGCAATTATGATCAATAAACGGGTTCTATTTAAGGCGGAGGACACAATTGCTGATGGGGTGGCAGATTCCTTATGGTCTGCGGCAAGCTTGAGGGAATGAGGGTAGTCCTGGTGAATGTATATGCCCCAAACTGGGACGATGCAGACTTCATTGAAAGGCTGTTGGGGAAAATTCCCGACTTGGACTCACGCAAGCTGATTATGGGTGGAGACTTTAACACGGTTCTCGACCCCGGCCTAGACCGGTCATGCTCCAGAACGGGTAGGGTCCCAGCAATGGCAAGGGAACTGATCGGTTCATGGAGCAAATGGGGGATGTAGATACATGGAGAGCCAGTCGGCCGATGGGAAAGGAGTTTTCGTTTTACTCACATGTCCATAAAGTCTATTCTAGAATTGACTTTTTCATCATGAGTAGGGATTGTTTAGTTGGGATAAAGGACACAGAATACTCGGCGATCACTATTTCGGACCATGCCCCACACTGGGTTGACTTGCAGGTCTGCAAAGAGAGTTACCTGCGCCCGCAATGGAGACTGGATGTCGGATTACTAGTGGATGAGGGGGTATGTGAGAGACCTGAGGAAGTGTATGCAGAACTATATGCAGGTCAATGACACAGAGGAAGTCTCAGCAGCGGTCCTGTGGGAGGCGCTGAAGGCGGTGGTGAGAGGGGAATTGATCTCTATACAAGCCCATAGGGATAGAACGGTTCAGAGCGGAAATGGACAGACTGGTCAGGGAGATTCACCAGACGGACAAGGAATATGCGGAGTCCCCGAGGGAGGACCTACTCAGAGACAGATGGAAGTGGGAGTGCTGTCCACGAGTAAGGCTGTGGAACAGCTCAGGAAGGCAAGGGGCGCGATCTATGAACATGGGGAGAAAGCCAGTAGAATGCTTGCGCAACAACTCTGGAAGAAGGAAGTAGCCAGAGAAATAGGTTGGGTAGCGGATGGTGAGGGAAACAAAGTGGACCACCCAACAGGACTGAACAAGGTGTTTCGGGATTTCTATAGCAAGCTCTATACCTCGGAACCCCGAGGGGCCGGAAGGGATGAGGCGCTTCTTGGACGGACTGACCTTCCCTAAAGTGGGAAGGGGGCTAGTAGACGGGTTGGGGGCCCCGATCAGGGTGGAGGAAATACTGGGTGGCTTGAAGGACACGCAGTAGGGCAAAGCCCCGGGGCCGAATGGATACCCGGTAGAGTTCTACAAAAAGTTCCCGGAGATAGTGGGGCCGGTTCTGACCAGGGTGTTTAATGAGGCGAGGGACAGAGGGGCTCTACCCCCGACGATGTCACAAGCCACCATCTCGCTGATACTAAAACGGCACGAGAACCCGGAAGCGTGTGGGTCATATAGGCCAATCTCCCTGATCAATGTTAACGCTAAGCCGCTGGCTAAGGTCTTGGCATTTAGAATTGAGGACTGGGTACCGGAGGTAATTGGGGAAGACCAAACTGGGTTCGTTAAAGGTAGACAGCTGACAGCCAACTTAAGAAGACTACTTAACGTGATCATGATGCCCCCAGAGGGCAGAGAGGTGGAATTAGTGGTGGCAATGAATGCCGAGAAGGCCTTTGACCGGGTGGAGTGGGACTATTTGTGGGAGGTATTGGGACAGTTCGGGTTCGGGGAGGGCTTCATCAACTGGGTCAGATTGCTATATCAGGCCCCGGAAGCTAGCGTAAGGATGAATAGGACAACATCCGATTATTTTAGACTACACCACGGGACCAGACAGGGATGCCCACTCTCTCCATTGCTGTTTGCTGGCGATTGCTCTGAGAGCAGCCAGGGGTTGGAAAGGAATAGTCGGGGGGATTAAGCATAGGGTCTCGCTCTACGCAGACGGCTTGCTTCGATACGTATCGGACCCACTGACCGGGATGGGTGGTATAATGGAAACACTGAGAGAATTTGGCTGATACTCTGGGTACAAGCTAAATATGACAAAGAGCGAGATGTTTGTGGTACAGGCGAGGGGCCAGGAGAATAGGTTGAAGGGGTTTCCATTTAGGCTGGTCGGGAAGTGCTTCCGATACTTGGGGATACAGGTGGCGCGAGACTGGGGCAGGCTACACAAGTTAAATTTGACCAGGGTGGTGGCGCAAATGAAGAGTGAGTTCCGGAGATGGGATGCACCCCCGCTATCACTTGCGGGGAGAGTGCAGACGGTGAAGATGACGATCCTCCCGAGATTCCTATTTATTTTCCAGTGCCTCCCAATTTTCATCCTTCTTTAAACGGGTTGATAAAATTATTAGGGGCTTTGTTTGGGCGGGGAAGTCCCCGCGGGTGAAGAAAGTGATGCTAGAGAGGAATCGCAGCGAGGGGGGACTGACGCTGCCGAATCTTAGCAACTACTACAGGGCAGCCAATATAGCCATGATAAGGAAATGGATGGTGAGTACGGGGTCTATTTGGGGGTGGCTGGAGGCAGCTTCATGCAGGGGCACCAGGCTAGCAGCCCTGGTCACGGCTCCTCTGCTGCTCCCGCCGGCCAGGTACTCCACCAGCCCTGTAGTGGTGGCGGCCCTGTGGATCTGGGGCCAGTGGAGGAAACATGTGGGGGAGGTGAGAGCATCGGTCTCGTCCCCAATCTGTGACAACCACCATTTTAACCCGGGGAACATGGATGGCGGGTTCCGAGCATGGCGAAGGGTGGGGGCGGGGTGGATGGGCGATTTGTTCCTAGAAGGAAGTTTTTTGAGCATAAGGGAGCTGGAGCAGAGATTTGGACTGGCATGGGGAAAGGACTTCAGGTACTTGCAAGTACCTGATTTCGTTTGCAGATAGGTCCCATCCTTCCCACGCCTCCCACCAAACGGGATCCAGGACAGAGTAGTTTCCAAGGGAGAAATGGGAGAAGGGAGAGTCTTGGACGTCTATAAAGAGCTCATGAGAGCGGAGGAGTCTCAGACAGAGAAACTGAAACTTAAGTGGGAGGAGGAACTCGGTGAGGAGATGGAGGACGCCGTATGGGCGGAAGCCCTGAGTAGGGTAAACTCAACTCCAACATGCGCAAGGCTCGGCCTGGTTCAATTCAAGGTCGTCCATCTGGCACACATGGCGGTGGCCCGGATGAGTAAATTCTTTGGACTGGAGGACAAGTGTGCTAGATGCGCAGGAGAACCAGCGAACCATGTCCACATGTTCTGGGCATGTCCAAAATTTAGGAGATACTGGGAGGGTTTTGCGGACTTCATGTCCCAGGTTTTGAAAACAAGGGTGGCGATGAGTCCAGAGGTGGCAATTTTTGGGGTTTTGGAAGACCCGGGAGTCCAGGAGGAGAAAGAGGCCGACGCCTTGGCCTTTGCTTCCCTGGTAGCCAGGCGACGAATACTGCTGGCGTGGAGGGACTCAAAGCACCCAAAGACTGAAATATAACTTTCGGACATGGCAAGCTTTCTCGGTTTGGAAAAAATTAAGTTCGCCTTAAGAGGATCAATGACAAGGTTCGCCCGAAGGTGGCAACCGTTTATCGACTTATTTGCGGAGAATTAAACGTCAGCGGGCGGGGGGAGGGTGTGTGTGGTGAGTAGAGTAGAGTAGGGGGATAAATAGGCGGGTGTTTGTGAGAGATGACTTGTTTTTTTGCACTATGTTTCTCGTGATAATGGCACATTACTGTACACTGTGGCTGTTTACAATGCCAAAAATACCTCAATAAAATTGTTCATTAAAAAAAAATGAGAAGGCAGACTATTAGCTGAATGGCCATAAATTACGAGGGGAATGTGCATTGAGACCTGGGTGTCCTCGTACACTGGTCACTGAAGGAAAGCATGCAGCTGTAGCAGGCGGTAAAGAAGGCAAATGGTATGCTGGTCTTCATTGCGAGCGGATTTGAATACAGGAACAGGGATATCTTGCTGCAATTATATAGGGCCTTGGTGAGGCAGTACCTGGAATATTGCGTGCAGTTTCGGTCTCCTTAGGAAGGATGTTCTTGCTCCAGAGGGAGTGCAGCAAAGGTTTACCAGACTGATTCCTGGGATGGTGGGACTGACGGACGAGAGATTGAATGTTAGGATTGTATTCGCTGGAGTTCAGAAGAATGGGGGACCTCAGAGAAACCTATAATATTCTAACAGGACTTGACAGGGTAGATGCAGGAAAGATTTTCCCGATGGTGGGAGTGTACAGAACCAGAGGTCGCAGTCTGAGGATAGGGGGTAAACCATTTAGGACAGAGATGAGTAATTTCTTCAACCAGAGAGTGGTGAGCCTGTGGAATTTGTTACCACAGGAAATAGTTGAGGCCAATACATTGTATGTTTTCAAGAAGCAGATGGATATAGCACTGAGGACGAAGGGGATCAAAGGATATGAAGGGGAAAGCGGGATTAGGCTATGGATGGTAAGCCATGATCATAATGAATGGCGGAGCAGGTGCAAAGGGCCAAATGGTCTCATCCTGCTCCTATTTTCTATGTAATCCCTTCCCACACTAAGAGCAGGTGAATGGCTTCTCCCCAGTGTGAACTCGCTGATGTCTCTGCAGGTTGGATAACAGTGTGAATCCTTTCCCACAGAGGGAGCAGGTGAATGGCCTCTCCCCAGTGTGAACTTGCTGATGTTTCCGCAGGGTGGATGAATCAATAAATCCCTTCCCACACTTAGAGCAGATGAACGGCCTCTCTCCAGTGTGAACTCGCTGGTGTCTCTGCAGGGTGGATGAATCAATAAATCCATTCCCACACTGAGAGCAGGTGAACGGCCTCTCCCCAGTGTGAACTCGCTGGTGTGTCTGCAGGGTGGATAACTGAGCGAATCCCTTCTCACACTGAGAGCAGGTGAACGGCCTCTCCCCAGTGTGAATTCGCTGGTGTGCCTGCAGGGTGGATAACCGAGTGAATCCCTTCCCACACCGAGAGCAGGTGAATGGCCTCTCCCCTGTGTGAACCCGCTGGTGTGACTGCAGGGTGGATAACTGAGTAAATCCCTTCTCACACTGAGAGCAGGTGAACGGCCTCTCCCCAGTGTGATTGCGGCGATGAATCTCCAGCAGAGATGGGACTCTGTATCCCTTCCCACAGTCTCCACATTTCCACGGTTTCTCCATGTTCTGGGTCTCGTGTCTCTCCAGATTGGACAGTCAGCGGAAGCCTTGTCTGCACGCAGACCATGTGCACTGTCTCTCCTCACTGTGAATAGTGTGATGTTTTTTCAGGCTGTGTCACACCTTGAAGCTCTTTCCACAGTCAGTTCACTGGAACACTCTCTCTCGGGTGTGTGTTGTGTGGGTCTCGGTGCTTTTCTAGTCACACTGATGTTTCCACAGTCAGTTCACTGGGACACCCTCACTCGGGTGTGTGTTGTGTGGGTCTTGGTGCTTTTCCCATCACACTCACATTTAAAATGTTTTGAAGCTGATAGATCAGACAAACATTTCTCCTTCTCGCCGATGATATTCAGAGCCCGATGATATTCAGATCAGAAGGAATCGAGTGAGTTTGTCACATCGAGACGTGATATTTGATATTTCTGTCTATAATTCCTCCTCTTCCAATATCCTTTAAATACAATTTACAAAAGTCATCATTGTTAGTACGGGATAGAAATTCAGAACAGACGGTTCTAGTTTCTATGGAACATTATTTCCTCTCTCGCTCTCCAAAAGCTGTAAATCTCCGTCCCACACAATCTCCCTTGATTCTCACTCTGCTGTATCTAATATTCACCCTCCCAATTCTCCTGAAGGTGCTGATTCATGTTGATTGACAGATCCAAGCTCAGCTCACTGCTTCCTGACCAGGACACAGAGATTACGTGACACCACTGTTTAAAAAAGGAGGTAGGCAAAAAGCGGGTAATTATAGGCCAGTGAGCTTAACTTCGGTAGTAGGGAAGATGCTGGAATCTATCATCAAGGAAGAAATAGCGAGGCATCTGGATGGAAATTGTCCCATTGGGCAAACGCAGCATGGGTTCATAAAGGGCAGGTCGTGCCTAACTAATTTAATGGAATTGTTTGAGGACATTAACAGTGCGGTAGATAACGGGGAGCCAATGGATGTGGTATATCTGGATTTCCATAAAGCCTTTGACAAGGTGCCACACAAAAGGTTACTGCATAAGATAAAGATGCATGGCATTAAGGGGAAAGTAGTAGCATGGATAGAGGATTGGTTAATTAATAGAAAGCAAAGAGTGGGGATTAATGGGTGTTTCTCTGGTTGGCAATCAGTAGCTAGTGGTGTCCCTCAGGGATCAGTGTTGGGCCCACAACTGTTCACAATTTACATAGATGATTTGGAGTTGGGGACCAAGGGCAATGTGTCCATGTTTGCAGACGACACTAAGATAAGTGGTAAAGCAAAAAGTGCAGAGGATACTGGAAGTCTGCAGAGGGATTTGGATAGGCTAAGTGAATGGGCTAGGGTCTGGCAGATGGAATACAATGTTGACAAATGTGAGGTTATCCATTTTGGTAGGAATAACAGCAAAAGGGATTATTATTTAAATGATAAAATATTAAAACATGCTGCTGTGCAGAGAGACCTGGGTGTGCTAGTGCATGAGTCGCAAAAAGCTGGTTTACAGGTGCAACAGGTGATTAAGAAGGCAAATGGAATTTTGTCCTTCATTGCTAGAGGGATGGAGTTTAAGACTAGGGAGGTTCTGCTGCAATTGTATAAGGTGTTAGTGAGGCCACACCTGGAGTAGTGTGTTCAGATTTGGTCTCCTTACTTGAGAAAGGACGTACTGGCACTGGAGGGTGTGCAGAGGAGATTCACTAGGTTAATCCCAGATCTGAAGGGGTTGGATTACGAGGAGAGGCTGAGTAGACTGGGACTGTACCCGTTGGAATTTAGAAGGATGATGGGGGATCTTATAGAAACATATAAGATTATGAAGGGAATAGACAGGATAGATGCGGGCAGGTTGTTTCCACTGGCGGGTGAAAGCAGAACTAGGGGGCATAGCCTCAAAATAAGGGGAAGCAGATTTAGGACTGAGTTTAGGAGGAACTTCTTCACCCAAAGAGTTGTGAATCTATGGAATTCCTTGCCCAGTGAAGCAGTAGAGGCTCCTTCATTAAATGTTTTTAAGATAAAGATAGATAGTTTTTTGAAGAATAAAGGGATTAAGGGTTATGGTGTTCGGGCAGGAAAGTGGAGCTGAGTCCACAAAAGATCAGCCATGATCTCATTGAATGGTGGAGCAGGCTCGAGCGGCCAGATGGCCTACTCCTGCTCCTAGTTCTTATGTTCTATTAGAATAGGAGAAAGAGTAGGCCATTCGGCCCACTGAGTCTGCTCAACCATTCAATGCGATCCTTGGCCGATCTACCCCAGCACCATTTTCCCACACAATCCCCATATCCCTCGATATCTTCAATATCTAGAAACCTACCAATATTTGTCTTGAACATCCCTGATGACTGAGGCTCCACATTCCTCTGGGGTAGAGAATTCCAAAGCTTCACCACATCCTCATCTCAGCTTTCTCTCTATTTTCCTACCTGTTGTCCATAACCCTTAACTCCATTGTCAATAAAATATCTGTCAAACTTGTGCTTTGATATGTTCAATGATCCCCAGATAGGGGCTGTTTAGCACAGGGCTAAATCACTGGCTTTGAAAGCAGACCAAGGCAGGCCGTTAGCACGGTTCAATTCCCGTACCAGCCTCCCCGAACAGGCGCTGGAATGTGGCGACTAGGGGCTTTTCACAGTAACTTAATTGAAGCCTACTTGTGACAAGAAGCGATTTTCATTTTAATTTTTCAGATACAACTGGTCCCTATGAAAGAGAAATCCAAAGACTAACAACCCTCTGAGGGAAGAGATGACTGGAAATCTATGACATAGCTGCAGTCTTATCATAGATTATCATAGAATTTACAGTGCAGAAGGAGGCCATTCGACCCATCGAGTCTGCACCGGCTCTTGGAAAGAGCACCCTACCCAAGGTCAACACCTCCACCCTATCCCCATAGCCCAGTAACCCCACCCAACACTAAGGACAATTTTGGACACTAAGGGCAATTTATCATGGTCAATCCACCTAACCATATATATATCAGAACAAATTTACTTTATTACAAACTGCAAATAATATATCTAATCTGTGCCATGTAACAACACGAGACATATCTCTGTCCATTATTAATTTACTGTCCCCTGAAATGTCAGCCATCTCCTGGGGAACCCACCCCTTTAATTGTGAACATCAGGAAAGAGACAAGCCTTTTTAAAAATAAATTTAGAACAACAAAGAACAAAGAACAGTGCAGCACAGGAACAGGCCCTTCGGCCCTCCAAGCCCGTGCCGACCATGCTGCCCGTCTAAACTAAAATCTTCTACACTTCCGGGGTCCGTATCCCTCTATTCCCATCCTCTTCATGTATTTGTCAAGATGCCCATTCAACGTCAATTTTTTTTTTCCAATTAAGGGGCAATTTAGCGTGGCCAATCCAGTTAGACATGGGGAGAATGTGCAGAGATGTGCAAACACCCCACGTATAGTGACCCGGGGCTGGGATCGAACCTGGTCCTCGGCACAGTGAGACGGCAGTGTTAACCACTGCACCACCGTGCCACCAGTGACCACCCTTTTAGTCAAGACAAATAAATGCGTCAACCTGTTAAGGAGATGTGTGGGAGGAGTTGGAAACACTTTGTGGAGCTGCAAATCTGCATGAGTTTTATCCCCCCCAATTATAATATAATAATCTTTATTGTCACACGTAATTAGCACTGCAATCAAGTTACTGTGAAAATCCCCTAGTCGCCACATTCCTGCCCCTGTTCAGGTACACTGAGAGAGATTTCAAAATGTCCAATTCACAACAGAAAGTCATCCCAAGGAGGAGGAAACATGCTAAAGGGGAGACAAGGCATCCATGGTTGAAGAGGGAAGTCAAGGACAGCAAATGAAACAGCATACAATTTGGCGAGGATTAGTGGGAAGCCAGAGGATTGGGAAGCCTTTAAAAGCGATCAGAGGACAACTATAAAAGCAATAAAGGAAGATGAAATAGAAGTGCAAGCTAGCTAGTAATAAGTGAAGATATGAAGAGTTTTTTTCAATATATAAAAGGTAAGAGAGAGGCAAATATAGACATTGGACCATTGGAAAATGTGGCTGGAGAAGTAATAATAGGAAACAAAGAAATGGCAGAGCAACTGAACTTTTCATCAGTCTTCATGGTGGAAGACACGTGGGATGCCAGAGATCCAGGAGAATCAGGGGGCCGAGGTGGGTGCAGTGGCCATCACTAAGGAGAAGGTTCTGGGGAAAGGTCTGAAGGTAGATAAACCACTGGACCGGATGGGTTTAGAACCCCAGGGTTCTAAAAGAGATAGCTGAGGAAATTGTGGAGGCATTGGTGGTGATCTTTCAGAAATCACTGGAGGCAGGAAGGGTTCCAGAGGACTGGAAAGTGGCTAATGTAACACCGCTGTTTAAGAAGGGAGGAAGGCAGAAGATGGGAACTTCGAGGCCGGTTAGCCTGACTTCGGTCATTGCTAGGATTTTGGAGTCCGTTATTAAAGCTGAGATCGCGGAGTATTGGGAAGTACATGGTAAAATAGGACTGAGTCAGCACAGCTTTGTCAAAGGGAGGTCATGTCGAACAAGTCCGTTTGAGGAGGTAGCATGGAAGATAGACAAAGGAGAACCAGTGGACGTGATTTATTTAGATTTCCAGAAGGTCTTTGACAAGGTGCCGCACAGTAGACTGTTAAATATGTTAAGAGCCCATGGTGTTAAGGGTAAGATCCTGGCATAGATAGAGGATTGGCTGGCCGGCAGAAGGCAGAGAGTGGGGATAAAAGGGTCTTTTTCAGGATGGCAGCCGCTGACTAGTGGTGTGCCTCAGTGGTCTGTGCTGGGACCACAACTTTTTCCAATATACATTCATGATTTGGAAGAAGGAACTGAAAGCACTGTTGCTAAGTTTGCACATGATACAAAGATCTAAAGGGGGACAGTTAGTATTGAGGAAGCACGAGGGCTGCAGAAGGACTTGGACAAGCTAGGAGAGTGGGCAATGAAGTGGCAAATGAAATACAATGTGGAAAAGTGTGAGGTTATGCACTTTGGAAGAAGGAATTTATGCATAGACTATTTTCTAAATGGGAAAATGTTTCGGAAATCAGAAGCACAAAGGTAATTGGAAGTCCTTGTTCATGATTCTCTTAAGATTAACGGACAGGTTCAGTCGGCAGTTAAGAAGGCAAATGCAATGTTAGCATTCCTGTCAAGAGGGCTAGAATACAAGACGAGGGATGTGCTTCTGAGGCTGTATAAAGCTCTGGTCAAACCCCATCTGGAGTATTGTGAGCCGTTTTGGGCCCCGTATCTAAGGAAGGATGTGCTGGTCTTGGAAACGGTCCAGTGGAGGTTCACAAGAATGATCCCGAGTAGCCTAATTCTGCTCCTATGTCTTATGGTCTAATCTCCTGTAAAAGGAGTTTCCAAAATCCATCGCAGTCAGTCCTCCTCCTGCTCCCTGGTCCAGGATGACCGCTCATACCCCCCGCTGCACACTGACCCTCGTTGTCATCAGCAGTCCCTTGATTTGAGGGCAATGTCTACTCACGTGTTGTGAGCTTCTGCCTTGGGTCTTCATGTGACTCATAGAATTTTCAGTGCAGAAGGAGGCCATTTGGCCCATCGAGTCTGCACCGGCTCTTGGAAAGAGCATCCTACCCACTGTATGTCCCTGTCAGGCAGGGAAGAGATGGTCGAGTGAGGGAACAATGGTTGACAAGAGAGGTTGAATGTCTTGTTAAGAGGAAAAAGGAGACTTATGTAAGGCTGAGGAAACAAGGTTCAGACAGGGCATTGGAGGGATACAAGATAGCCAGGAGGGAACTGAAGAAAGGGATTAGGAGAGCTAAGAGAGGGCATGAACAATCTTTGGCGGGTAGGATCAAGGAAAACCCCAAGGCCTTTTACACATATGTGAGAAATATGAGAATGACTAGAGCGAGTGTAGGTCCGATCAAGGACAGTAGCGGGAGATTGTGTATTGAGTCTGAAGTGATAGGAGAGGTCTTGAACGAGTACTTTTCTTCTGTATTTACAAATGAGAGGGGCCATATTGTTGGAGAGGACAGTGTGAAACAGATTGGGAAGCTTGAGGAAATACTTGTTAGGAAGATGTGTTGGGCATTTTGAAAAACCTGAGGATAGACAAGTCCCCCGGGCCTGACGGGATATATCCAAGGATTCTATGGGAAGCAAGAGATGAAATTGCAGAGCCGTTGGCAATGATCTTTTCGTCCTCACTGTCAACAGGGGTGGTACCAGGGGATTGGAGAGTGGCGAATGTCGTGCCCCTGTTCAAAAAAGGGACTAGGGATAACCCTGGGAATTACAGGTCAGTTAGTCTTACTTCGGTGGTAGGCAAAGTAATGGAAAGGGTACTGAAGGATAGGATTTCTGAGCATCTGGAAAGACACTGCTTGATTAGGGATAGTCAGCACGGATTTGTGAGGCGTAGGTCTTGCCTTACAAGTCTTATTGAATTCTTTGAGGAGGTGACCAAGCATGTGGATGAAGGTAAAGCAGTAGATGTAGTGTACATGGATTTTCGTAAGACATTTGATAAGGTTCCCCATGGTAGGCTTCTGCAGAAAGTAAGAAGGCATGGGATAGTGGGAAATTTGGCCAGTTGGATAACAAACTGGCTAACCGATAGAAGTCAGAGAGTGGTGGTGGATGGCAAATATTCAGCCTGGATCCCAGTTACCAGTGGCATACCGCAGGGATCAGTTCTGGGTCCTCTGCTGTTTGTGATTTTCATTAATGACTTGGATGAGGGACTTGAAGGGTGGGTCAGTAAATTTGCAGACGATACGAAGATTGGTGGAGTTGTGGATAGTGAGGAGGGCTGTTGTCGGCTGCAAAGAGACATAGATAGGATGCAGAGCTGGGCTGAGAAGTGGCAGATGGAGTTTAACCCTGAAAAGTGTGAGGTTGTCCATTTTGGAAGGACAAAAATGAATGCGGAATACAGGGTTAACGGTAGAGTTCTTGGCAATGTGGAGGAGCAGAGAGATCTTGGGGTCTATGTTCATACATCTTTGAAAGTTGCCACTCAAGTGGATAGAGCTGTGAAGAAGGCCTATGGTGTGCTCGCGTTCATTAACAGAGGGATTGAATTTAAGAGCCGTGAGGTGATGATGCAGCTGTACAAAACTTTGGTAAGCCCACATTTGGAGTACTGTGTACAGTTCTGGTCGCCTCATTTTAGGAAGGATGTGGAAGCTTTGGAAAAGGTGCAAAGAAGATTTACCAGGATGTTGCCTGGAATGGAGAGTAGGTCTTACGAGGAAAGGTTGAGGGTGCTAGGCCCTTTCTCATTAGAACGGAGAAGGATGAGGGGCGACTTGATAGAGGTTTATAAGATGATCAGGGGAATAGAGAGTCAGAGACTTTTTCCCCGGGTGGAACAAACCATTACAAGGGGACATAAATTTAAGGTGAAAGGTGGAAGATATAGGAGGGATATCAGAGGTAGGTTCTTTACCCAGAGAGTAGTGGGGGCATGGAATGCACTGCCTGTGGAAGTAGTTGAGTCAGAAACATTAGGGACCTTCAAGCTGCTATTGGAGAGGTGCATGGATTACGGTAAAATGATACAGTGTAGGTTTATTTGTTCTCAAGGGCAGCACGGTAGCATTGTGGATAGCACATTTGCTTCACAGCTCCAGGTTCCCAGGTTCGATTCCGGCTCGGATCACTGTCTGTGCATAGTCTGCACATCCTCCCCGTGTCTGCGTGGGTTTCCTCCCACAGTCCAAAGGTGGATTGGCCATGATAAATTGCCCCTAAGTGTCCAAAATTGCCCTTGGTGTTGGGTGGAGGTGTTGAGTTTGGGTAGGGTGCTCTTTCCAAGAGCCGTTGCAGACTCAAAGGGCCGAATGGCCTCCTTCTGCACTGTAAATTCAATGATAATCTATGATTAATCTAGGACAAAGGTTCGGCACAACATCGTGGGCCGAAGGGCCTGTTCTGTGCTGTATTTTCTATGTTCTATGTTCAAGCCCACACCACCCTATCCCCATAACCCAGTAACCCCACTCAACCAACCTTAAGGGCAATTTTGGACACTAAGGGCAATTTAGCATGGCTAATCCACCTAACCTGCACATCTTTGGACTGTGGGAGGAAACCCGAGCACCCGGAGGAAACCCACGCAGACATGGGGAGAACGTGCAGACTCCGCACAGAGTGTCCCAGCCAGGAATCAAACCTGGGACTCTGGAGCTGTGAAGCAATTGTGCTAACCACTATGCTACTGTGCTGCTCAACAGAGCCGCAGTGCTTTGGACACATGGAACAGGATATCTAATAAGACAGTAATATCTGGAGGACAGGATTGGCTTCCTTTTCTTTCCATCTCTGCCACCGCTTCGCATCAATAAGACATTGAGACTCAAAGACTAATCCAGTTTGATGGACAAGTTGTCTCCATTCTGAACAATGGGGAATAAGCTCCTCCCACTCATTGAATCATCGCCCGCGACAGAAATGACAAACGCGCATGCGCGATGATACACATTAAAGATGGCGGCCGTTAACCCGAGCCGAACGTGAAGAGCTGCAGCCCCGCTCGGTACAAATTGGGTCCCGTAAACTTTTGCGAGGTTTGCCATTGCAACAGCTTTACACAACGTTTCCGCCCACTCCCATTTTCTCTCGCTGACTCTATACTGTTAAACGCCTCTTACCAATTTCGGATCTGAAGAAAAGTTGCTTCTCCTTCGCCATTACCCACACTGCGCATGCTTCAATCACAGCGGGCCCCGCCCCTCATTCACTCCGATTGGTTGGAGGACCAGCCGCTTTCGGTCGGGAAATTCCGTTCCGCCCCTCCTTTTCCTATTGGTCGGGAGCTGCCGTCAATCACCCGGGCATTGTGACGGTTACAGATGGTGAGAGTGGCCACAGGCTCAGGCTGACTCGCTGATTGTCCAATAATAACAGTGGGAGTCTCAGTGGGACAATCAGACAATAATACTGGAGATGGGGCCCAGAGGATAAACAGCAACGGATTCATTCACTTTGAGAGTAACAAACACAGTGTTCCCATAATAAAAGTCAGGCTGCAGTGTGTGAGTGAACACATCTGTGTCTGCACAGATTTCCTGCCGCTGCTCTTATTTCCTCCCTCACAGTCCAAAGATGTGCAGGTGAGGTGGACTGGTTATGCTAAATTGTCCCTGGGAGCGGTTATGAGGATAGGGTGGGAGATTGGCCCAGATTGGGTGATCTTTCAGAGGGGCGGTGCAGACTCGATGGGCCAAATGGCCTCCTGCACTGTAGCAATTCTATGATCATTGAATCCAAAGTCCCACCCTATCCTCATAACCCCTCCCAGGGACAATTTAGCATAGCCAATCCACCGAACCTGCACATCTTTGTACTGTGTGGGAGGAAAGAAGAGCACCAACAGGAAATCTGTGCAGACACAGCAAGAATGTACAAACTCCACACAGTGACCCAAGGTCAGGATTGAACCCAGGCGCTGTGAGGTAACAGTGCTATCCACTATGCCACCCCTGTTACTTTGTCACAGTTATTAGACAATAAGCTGCCTGTTATTCCTATTCTGGTGTGTGTTACTCTGTTACTATTATTATTAGACAATAAAAGGAGGACAAGGTGGAAAGGAAGAGAAGGTGGAAAGGAGCAAAAATGTTGTGTTGTGGTGTCACTGGGAGGTGTGAGATAAAATAGGAATGGAAACGTCATGACAGAGCCACGTGTGACTGACTCTACCTGACTGAGAGCAATGAGGACATGTGGAATTCCAGAGATTTCTGATATCTGAGGTCACAGAATCCCGACAGTGCAGAAAGAGGCTATTCGGCCCATCGAGACTTCAGTGACCCTCTGAAAGTGCGTGCCACCCAAACCCACTTCCCTGTAACCCCTTAACCTGACGTACACTTCCCAGGACACAAAGGGGCAATTTTGCAGAGCCAACCCGCCTGACCTTCACACCTTTGAACTGTGTGAAGAAACCGGAGCACCAGAGGAAACCCACGCAGAGACCGGGAGAAAGTGAGAACTCCACACAGTCACGTGAGGCTGGAATTGAACCCGGGTCCCTCGCGCTATGAGGGCAGCAGTGCTAACCACTGTGCACCGCCCACTGCCTGATATGATTATCCCTCTCAAAAGCCCATTTATAACCATTATTTCTAGGGTCTTACATCAATCACTTATTCAACTGTCCATTAGTCAGGAATAGATATTCAAGTGAAAACCTCATTTTCCATCGGATGTCCATGAAGCCAGGTTGTGGCTCATCGCTTGCTCGGACGTCCTGTTTAATCTTTACACAGGCAGCTGGTTTACATGTTGGACTTGAGATCACAAATACACCAAGATTGTCTTGTTTCAGGCCCTGTGCAAGCCACATGTCCTTGGTAGAGACAACAGGCTAACACTGCCCTGTATTTGTCAATCCTGAAAATGTTCCCAATGGGAGGAAGAGAGACTGAAATAGTCCTATAATAGTCAACACATTTCAGAAGAATTTATTGTGTTATTCGACACTAATTTTTTTACAGATCTCCCCAACCCGAGAGAGAATATCCTTATTAACTTCTCACAACTAATTTCTGGCGTCGCAATTTTAAGCTATTTCAATGCATGTTTTCTTGATTCCATACCATAGATAACTTAGTAATGCCACGAGAATGATCAGAATCAGCAACACAATCGCTTCAGCTGCGACCAATAATAAATGTAAAACCTTTTGATAGAAAAATATGATAAGTATCAACTTAGATTCATCCTCCCCACCTGCAGGTCATCTCACACAATTCCAAATTACTGGCACGTTGTAAATATATCTGGTTCAAACAAACTTCATACACAGACTTTAAAGATTCTCCAGCTGTCTGTTGGGGCAGCATGGCAGCACAGTGGTTAGCACTGCTGCCTCATAGCAGCAGGGACCCAGATTCGATTCCGACCTCGGGAAACTGTCTCTGAGGAGTGTGCACTTTCTCCCCGTGTGCGCGTGGGTTTCCTCCGGGTGCTTCAGTTTCCTCCCACAGCCCAAGATGTGCAGGTTAGGTGAATTGGTCATGCTAAATTGCCCCTTCGTGTGGGGGTATCTATAAGCCCCGGATCGTCTGTTTTCTCTGTCAGACTATCTATCAGTCGTTTCCGGTAATATATCAATGGCATTGTCTACCCCAGGCTTCACTCAGGAATGTCTCCATTCACGTTTAACTGTGCCTGTGATACCACTCCTAACACCACTTGTAGCATTCAGGTCCACAAGTCACAGAATATTCTAAAAGGGGGTTGAGCTCAGAAGCGATTTTAAAGTAGTTTATTGAGAAATAACAGTTTAAATATGATTCAGCAGTTAAATGGTCAGGAAAACACATGACCCAAGACAGGTGATAATAGTAAACCCGTCTCAGAAACACAGAATAACGGTGCAGAAGAGGCCCTTCAGTCCATCGAGTCTGCCCCATCGCATGAGAAACATCTGACCTGCCGACCTAATCCCATTTACCAGCACTTGGCCCATAGCCTTGAATGTTATGTTGTGCCAGTCTTCATCCAGGTACTTTTGAAAGGATATGAGGCAACCCGCATCTACCACCCTCCCAGGCAGTGCATTCCAGACCGTCACCATCCTCTGGGTAAAAATGGTTTTCCTCAAATCCCCATTAAGCCTCCTGCCTCTCACCTTGAACCTGTGTCCTCTCGTAACTAACCCTTCAACTGGAACAGCTGTTCCGTATCCACTCTGTCCACGGTCCTCATAATATTGTACACCTCCATCAGGTCACCCCTGTCTTCTCTGCCCCAGCGAAAACAACCCAGGCCTAGCCACCCTCACTTCATAACTTAAATGTTCCACCCCAGGCAACATTCTGGTGAATCGCCTCTGCACTTGCTCCAGTGCAATTACATCCTTCCTATAATGTGACAACCAGAATGGCAGTACTCCAGCTGCGGCCTCACCAAAGTTCTGTACAGCTCCAATATGGCCTCCCTGCTTTTGTAATCTATGCCTCAATTGATAAAGGCAAGTGTTCCATCTGCCTTTTTCACCAGCCTATTAACCAACCTGGAGGACAAACGGACAGATGAGTGAGTTCTGGTCTCTGCAGCTGGTGACGGCATTCTCCTCTGAACGGTTAACTGGTGTGAGCCAGAGTGTGGTGTTGGGCTAAAGCCAGTATTGATCACTTCAAAATCTATTGCTCTCGAGAGCCTGTTTTAACATTCACACAGACAACTGCTTTAGGCTATGTGTCCTGAGATCCAATCATAGAATTTTTTTTTACATAGAATTTCATAGATTTCATAGAATTTACAGTGCAGAAGGAGGCCATTCGGCCCATCGAGTCTGCACCGGCTCTTGGAAAGAGCATCCCACCCAAGGCCAACACCTCCACCCTATCCCCATAACCCAGCAACCCCACCCAACACTAAGGGCAATTTTGGACACGAAGGGCAATTTATCATGGCCAATCCACCTAACCTGCACATCTTTGGGCTGTGGGAGGAAACCGGAGCACCCGGAGGAAACCCACGCACACACATGGAGGATGTGCAGACTCCGCACAGACAGTGACCCAAGCCGGAATCGAACCTGGGACCATGGAGCTGTGAAGCAATTGTGCTATCCACAATGCTACCTTGCTGCCCCGTAATCGTATCAGGGTTACTTGTTTCAGGGCCCGTGCTAGAGATATGTCCTTGGCAGAGGGAACAGGTCTGTCCTGTGTTTGTCACCCAGCAAGCTGCTAGGGAAGCTTTCTTTATGAGAGTGAGCTATTTCTGTAATATTCCATAAATTGCAAAAGATATTATGCAGTTATTAGATAGCCATTTCTTATAGTTGTTACTTGGATTCAACTTGTCTCTATTCCCATGCCGAAGGATTTCTCAATCAGATTGGAGGATAGCATTTGGGAAAGCTCGATTCTCCACCAATTCCCAGTTCCAGTCTCGCTGGCCGATAACAGAGGTGTCTGTGTGTGTAATGTACAGGTCAGTAAGAATTGTCAGCAAGGATTAATCAGCAATTTCTAATTGGCGATGTTAATCAGCGGAATGTTCAGACATTCAATTGTAGAGTTTCACACAAAATCTCATTTTGAGATTGAAGTAAAAGTCCAGACTCTTGTTGCGAACTAATTTCTGATGAGAGTTCCTGGATTATGGGGAAAGATCACAGACAGCAGTTCCAGAAGGGACACTGCAGCCCCGAGAACACAATCAGCTATAGATCCAGAATAATAAACTCCAGCCCAGTTAAACAGTGGATTAACATTAGCAGAAACCCCAACTGTCAGAACTAATGTGATTCGGGCCTGCTTGTCATTAACAGCAGCAATAACAGCAGAATCCAATCCCTGAGTCACTTGTGACGTCGCTGGTGTTTCAGTAGCTGGGATGAATCAATGAATCCCTTCCCACAATCGCAGCAGGTGAACGGCCTCTCCCCAGTGTGAACCCGTTCATGTCTCAGCAGTTGGCATGAATCTGTGAATCCCTTCCCACACATGGAGCAGGTGAATGGCCTCTCCCCAGTGTGAGCGCGCTGGTGTACAATGAGACTGCCTGAGTGCCTGAAGCTCCTTCCACAGTCAGGGCAGTTGAATGGTTTCTCCTTCGTGTGAACTCGCTGATGTTTCAGCAGAGTGGATGAAAGCCTAAAGCTCATTCCACAGGAGGTGCAGCTGAATGGTTTCTCCCCAGTGTGAACTCGCTGGTGTGCCACTAGGTTAGATGAATTAATGAATCCCTTCGCACATACAGAGCAGGTGAATGGTCTCTCCCCGGTGTGAACTCGCCGGTGTAATGCTAGATTGTATGACTGAATGAATCCTTTCCCACAGACAGAGCAGGTGTACGGCCTCTCTCCAGTGTGAACTCGCTGGTGTAACGCTAGGTTGGATGACTGACTGAAATCTTTCCCACATAAAGAGCAGCTGAAGGGCCTCTCCCCTGTGTGGACACGTCGATGAGTTTCCAACTTGGATGGGCAAGTGAATGCCTTCCCACAGTCCCCACATATCCATGGTTTTTCTGAGGTGTCGGTGTCATCTTGTCTCTCCATGTTGGACATGAGCATGGTCTCTTCCTGCTGTGAATGGTGTGATGTTTTCTCAGGCTGTGCAACTGGTTAAACCTCTTTCCACAGTCAGTTTACGAGAACACTCTCGCTCAATGTGTGTCTGGGTCTCGATGCTTTTCCAGTCACACTGATGTTTGAAATATTTAACCACAGACAGAACAGATAAATATTTCTCTTTCCATATTCAGAGTCCGAAGATACCCAGGTCCTGTTGACTCTGAAGATCTTGAAGTTTGTTTTCTCTTTCCTGTCCACAAATCCTCTCCTAATATCCTGTAAAAGGAATTTACAAAGGTCACAATTGTCAGTCCTGGAAGAAATTCAGAATTAAGTTTTAGTTTCTATGGAACATTTTTCTGTCTTGTTCCCCCAAAGCTGTAAATCCCCATCCCATACACCCTCCTCCCTGGTCTGAAATCCAAATAAAGTGTCAGATTGTCATAGAATCTCACTCTTGTCATAGAATTTACAGTGCAGAAGGAGGCCATTCGGCCCATCGAGTCTGCACCGGTTCTTGGAAAGAGCACCCTACCCAAGGTCCACACCTCCACCCTATCCCCACAACCCAGTAACCCCACCCAACACTAAGGGCAATTTTGGACACTAAGGGCAATTTAGCATAGCCAATCCACCTAACCTGCACATCTTTGGACTGTGGGAGGAAACCAGGGCACCCGGAGGAAACCCACGCACACACGGGGAGGATGTGCAGACTCCACACAGACAGTGACCCAAGCCGGGATCGAACCTGGGACCCTGGAGCTGTGAATCAATTGTGCTATCCACAATGCTACGGTGCTTCCCTCTACAATGCTACCGTGCTGCCCTTGACTGTGTGGAGATTTAATAAGCAATCGTGAAGGTGGTTTCTCCAAACCTCCCAGGGTTTCCGTCCTTCTTTCTCTCCATCTCCAACTAAGTTAAACCTGATACTGTTCTCAGGGCCTATTCTGATTTCTGGTTGTCTTCCTGTTGCCTAATTAACTCAAATTAAATATTGAGGAAACTGAAGCCACTGTTTTCAGTCCCTACACCAATCTCCGATCCCAAGATACCGAATCCATCCCTCTCCCTGGTAACAATCCCATTGCAATCTCAGTGTCACATTTGATCCCAAGATGAGTTTCTGTTCTCCTATCACTAAGACTGCCTGTTTCCACTTACACTACAGCACCTGGTGTCGCTTCTGACTCAACGCCTCTGGTGCTGAAACCCAAAATCATGCCTTCGTAAGCTCCAGACTCGGCTGTTCCAATACATTCCTGGCTGCTTGCCCACATTCTACCCCAGAAACCTGAAATGAAATGAAATTCGCTTATTGTCACAAGTAGGCTTCAAATGAAGTTACTGTGAAAAGCCCCTAGTCGTCACATTCCGGCGCCTGTTCGAGGAGGCTGGTATGGGAATTGAACCATGCTGCTGGCCTGCCTTGGTCTGCTTTAAAAGCCAGCTCTTTCGCCCTGTGCTAAACCAGCCCCGGACTTGAAACCATCTAAACGTCTGCTGTCTTAATTCACAGCCAGTTTCTTTCCTCTATCACCCCTGTGCTCTCTGACTTGCATTGGCGCCCAGTCAATTCTCACCCTGGTTTTCAAATCCCTTCATGGCCTCATCTCTCCGTCTCTGGAATCTCCTACAGCCCCATAACCCTCCGAGATATCTGCGCTCCTCTAATCCTGGTCTCTTGCGCACTCCCTATTATAATTGCTCTGCCATTTGCGGCCATGTTTTCAGTTCCCTCGGCCCCAAGCACTGGATTCCCTCCCTGAACCTCCCCGTCTCCACCTCACTTTCCCCCTTTAAGACTCAATTTAAAACTTACCTCTTTAATCAGGTTTTTGGTCCCCCTGCCGAATATCTTTTTCATTGTCTGTGTGTCTCACTTTGTTTTATAATGTTCCTGTGAAGTTGACTGGGATGATTTATGATGTTAAAGGTGTTATATAAATAGAAGTTGTTGTTGTTGACTGTAACCCTGACCTCCTGTTTTACATCCCATTGGTTTCACAACAAACTCTATCTCTGATTATATTCCCGTGGATTTGGAGCCTTTCTAGAGACGGCGGCCGTTAACTCAGGCCTGTCACCGGGAGCAGGCCGCAGCTGCCCCGCCGCTCGATGCAAACCCGGGCCCGGAAACTTCTTCTTGGGGTTTGAAGCCTCCACCGGGTTTCAGTGCAACCTCCCGGCCGCGTCGAGCAGCGGCACTGCGCATGCCCCGGCTCACAATGCCTTGGGAATGATTGACGGGAGCTCTGGACCAATAGGAGGCAATGGGTGGGTTTGGGGGCCCGAAAGGTCGCGGCTGGTCTTCCAACCAATCGGAGTGAATGAGGGGCGGGGCTGAGCCCGGATGTCCCTTGTTACAAACTGGAGCATGCGCAGTGCCATTCATGGCTCAGGATTGAGGAGGTTGTGTTGAAAGTTTTGGCTGTGAGGTACCACCGGGTGAGTCCTGAGGGAGGAATGGGGCGGGAGGCTTCATAACCCCCCCCTGCACAGGCCTGAAACCCCCAATACGAAACTGAGATGCGGCATTTGAACCGGCGAAAGCTGCTCGGGCTTTTCCCGGAAACAGGCCCGAGTTAACGGACGCCATTTTCTCGGGAGACTGTGTTTGGCCTGGCGCATGCGCATACATTGAGCCCAAGGCTCTGCCCCATCCATTCATTCTGATTGGTTGGAGGATCAGCCGCTTGCGTTCGGTCATCCAGCTTCGCCCCCTCTTCCAATTGGTCGCTACCTGCCGTCAATCAGTCCCGGGCATTGTGAGTTGGAGTAAACCCTTCAGAATAAATCTCCACTCCCTGGTTTGCAGCTGCGGAGCTTGTTTGCTTCACACGCGACCTTCATGGTGGAACAGCCCGGAGTGGGCGGGGCTTCAGGGTTCCAGTCACCAGGAGAGAAAATGGTGAATAATTGGTTTTATTGTCAAATTTTGTTTTCTATTCATTCACGGGATGCGGGTGTCGCTGGCTGGGCCAGCATTCACTGCCCATCCCTAATTGCCTTTGAACTGAGGGCATCTCAGGGCATTTTAAGAGTCAGCCAGTTAACTGTGGATCTGGAGTCACATGTAGGCCAGACCAGGTAAGGATAGAAGATTTCCTTCACTGAAGGACATGAGTGAACCAGATGGGTCTTTGCAACAATCGACAATTGTTTCATGGTCATCAGTAGACCTTCAATCAATTCAAATTTTACCTTCTGCCTTGGTGAGATTCATGCCTGGGTCTCTCGAAAATCATTATCACAGTAAAAAAGATTTTTGTGTCTCTGAAAAAAGTAGTTGCCTCCTAGGGCCTCTCCCTACGTACAAACTAGGAGCCGGCCCCTCACGCCTGCTCCTTACATACAAACTAGGAGTCGGCATCTCGAGCCTGCTCCTTTCACACAAACTATGAGTCGGTCCCTCGAGCCTGCTCCTTATATACAAACTAGGAGTCGGCGTCTCGAGCCTGCTCCTTTCACACAAACTAGGAGTCAGCCCCTCGAGTCTGCTCCTTACACACAAACTAGGAGTCGGCCTCTCGAGCCTGCTCCTTACACACAAACTAGGAGTCGGCCCCTCAATACTGCTCCATTATTCAATAATTTTAACCTCAACTCCACATTCCTGCCGACCCTGATGACCTTTCTTATCGAGAATCTATCCAATTCTGCCTCAAAAATATTGATGGACTCTACTTCCACTGCCTTTTAAGGACGGACGTTCCGAAGTCATAGAATCCCTACAGTGCAGAAGGAGCCCATTCGGCCCATCAGATCTGCACCAACCCTCTGAAAGAGCACCCCACCAAAGCCCACCCCATCCCACCCACTTCATCCTCATAACCCCACGCAACGTCCACATCCTTGGAGACGAAAGAGCAATTTAGCATGGCCAATCCACCTAACCTGGCCAATCCATCTAACCTGCACATCTTTGAACTGTGAGAAAAAACCAGAGTACCCGGAGGAAACCCACGTAGACATGGGGAGAACTTGCAAACTCCACACAGTCACCCAGGGTCGGAATTGAACCCGGGTCCCTGGTGCGGTGAGGCATCAGTGCTAACCACTGGCCACTCCCTATCTTACAACCCTCAGGAGAAAAAAATATCCTTGTCCCCATCTGAAATAGGTGACCCCTTATTTTGCAATAGTGACCCCCTTGTTCTAGATTCTCCCACAAGAGGAAACAACCTCTCCACATCCACCCTGTCAAAACCCCTCAGGATCTTATATAGTTCAATCCAGGTTTTACCCCAAACTTTAAATCTGTGTCCCGACTGCTTGTACGACCAGTGAATGGAAACAACAGTTTCTTTGTCCACCTGATGGAAATCTGGCATCATCTTGTGTCCCTGAATCAAATGTCCCCTCAACCTCCTTTGCTGGGACCATTCTGGTAAATCTCCTCTGCACCTTCTCACGAACCTTCACATCCTTCCTGAAGAGTGGTGGCCAGAGCTTTATAAAGATTCATAGAATAGAATTAGAACCATAGAATTTCTACAGTGCAGACGGCCATTCGGCCCATCGCGTCTGCGCTGATTCTCTGAAAGGGCACCCTGCCTAGGCCCACACCCCTGTCACTGTAACCCCATAGCCCCACCTATCCTGCCATTCCAAGGATACTAAGGGGCAGTTTATCAAGGCCAATCCACCTAAGTTTCCCTTCTTGGACTGTTGGAGAAAACCTGAGCACCGGGTGGAAACCCACGCAGACACGGGGAGAAAGTGCAAACTCCACACAGTCACCAAGGTCGGAATTGAACCCGTGTCCCTGGCGCTGTTACGCAGCAGTGCTAACCACCGTGCCACCAGAAACATTGTTTCGGTATCAATATTACCATTTATGAAGCTCAAGATCGAATTTGTTTTGCCAACAAATATGTCTTGTAGATATACAAAATCCCTCTTCACCTCTTTCTCTCTCCTCCCAAAGAGGCCAGTTGGGTTTTTATAACAATCCAGCAGTTTTCATGGTCACTTTTTCCCAGTGCCGGCCCCACAAATGACCAGATTCATTCAGCTCAATTTCACAACCTGCCTTTGTGTTTTTGTGGGTTCTCTCTCACTCCCTTTTCAATCAGTTTCACAGGGTGTTCGAAGGGGAGGCTTCAAAGTTTGGAAACTCAAACCAAGCATCACATCCGGATCTGACAGAGTCCTCAATTTATCATATCCTGAATATCATCGTACTTTGAACATGGACGGAAAAAGCATCGTTCACAGTGGGGCGAAACCGTACACGTGTTGTGTGTGTGGACGAGAATTCACTCAATCATCAGACCTCACAAGCCACAAATGTAGTCACACTGAGGAGAAACCGTGGAAATGTGCGGACTGTGGGAAAGGATTCACTGCCCCATCCAAGCTGGAAACTCATCGACGCAGTCACACTGGGGAGAGACCATTCACCTGCTCACAGTGTGGGAAGGGATTCACTGAGTTGTCCACTCTGTCCACACACCAGCAAATTCACACTGGGGAGAGACCATTCACCTGCTCACAGTGTGGGAAGGGATTCACTTGTTCATCTCACCTGCTGAGACACCAGCGAGTTCACACTGGGGAGAGGCCATTCACCTGCTCAGAGTGTGGGAAGGGATTTACTATGTCAGCCCACTTGCTGAGACACCAGCAAGTTCACACTGATGAGAGACCGTTCCAATGTCCAGACTGCGGGAAATGCTATAAAAGTTCTGGAGATATGATGAGCCATCAACGTGTTCACACTGACGAGAGACCGTTCAGGTGCTCTCACTGCGGCACTGTGTTCAGACTATCATCTCAGCTCATTGTACATCAGCGAATTCACACTGGGGAGAGGCCATTCACCTGCTCCGAGTGTGGGAAGGGATTCACTCAGTTATCCCACCTGCTGAGACACCAACGAGGCCACAAGTAACCACAGTGATTAGATTTTGCTGTTGACTCACATTCAGAACTGAACCATGTTCATTTGGATCACTTTCTGCTGATAACAATACAGGGGCTAATATTCTGGCTAAAAGTCAAATAAATTAGATTTGTGTGAAATATGTAGTGTGTTGAAACTTTTTAATATCTCTGACACAAGTTAATTCCTTTTGAAGTAATCTCACTCTCCTGTCTCTTCCATCCTCACCTCCAACAAGAAGTGTGAGGAGCTTCTTTGTGACTGAGATTGAGTAAATCCGATCAGCTGCCTCTGCTGCTTCCCTCCCTTCCACGAGCCCACCGGACCAAAGTTTCTCTAAATTTCATCCTTTCCTGAGCCCTGAACCCACATCTTTCTCTAGTTTCTCTCCCATCTCCCCTCATGCCCTCTCTGAGCTCATCTTGTCCATGAGACCCAGCTCCTGCTCCATCGACCCTATTCCCACTGAGCTACTGATCAGCCAACTTCCCTGTTTCCATGGATATTGTCAACATTTCTGTCCCACTGTCCTTCAAATCTGCCATCATCACCCCCTCCTCAATAAAACAAATCCTTGACCCTGCCATCCTTACAAATTACTGTTCCTTCTTCAACCTCCCTCTCCTCTCCAAACTCTTTGAACATGTTGTCACCCCCCAAATCCTTGCCCATCTTTCCCAGAACTCCCATGTTTGAATCCCTTCAATCAGGTCTCTGCCCTGTCACAGTGAAATACAAGAGACAAACAGAATCTTACCCGGAGAGAAAGACAGACAATCCGGGAGGTTGGATCCAACACGGATATGTTCATCAGACCAGAAGACAAGGACAACAGCACAGTCATTATCGAGAGCCAACAATATCTGCTGGAGACAGACAAGACAATAGAACAACACAAATCACAACACCAAGCTACCTCGACCCATATACCCGAGATAAGAAGGAGATTCCAGACACATTAACCAAAAACAGATGGAATATCTGAGGGGACAACAGGTAGTACCAAGGAAGTTAAAATACCCAAACACATAATAATAATCTTTATTATTGTCACAAATAGGCTTACATTAACACAGCAATGAAGTCACCGTGAAAATTCCCTCATTGCCACACTCTGGTGCCTGTTCGGGTACACAGAAGGAGAATTCAGAATGTGAAATTCACCTAACAAGCACCTCTTTCTTGACTTGGAGGAAACCGGAGCACCCGGAGGAAACCCACGCAGACACTGGGAGAATGTACAGACTCTGCACAGGTAGTGACCCAAGCGGGAATTGAACTTGGGACCCTGGTGCTGTGAAGCAACAGTGCTAACCACTGTGCTACCATCAGGGAAATAACACCACACAGACACATCGGATGAGACTGAGAGAAAATCTTATCCATATCTCTGAAATGGCCACAACATCGAAGTCCCAGGTACCAACCCATGCTGCCAGTTCCCCTACCTTATTTCGTATACTCCTGGCATTGAAGTAGACACACTTCAAACCACCTACCTGAACACTGGCCCCCTCCTGCGACGTCAAATCTGTGCTCCTGACCTCTATACTCTCATTCTCCCTTACCCTAAAACTACAATCCAGGTTCCCATGCCACTGCTGCATTAGTTTAAACCCTCCCAATGTTCAAACATCCAGAGAAATAGTGTGATAATAAATAACCTTTATTCCTTTAAAAATTACCAGTAAGCCTGCTGCTGAAATGTATTTTAAATAAAGAAAAATCACACTGAGGGCAAGGAAATATCACACAAACATCCTGATAAATGACTGGAAAGGACCACGAAATGTAATCAAACGCTGTATAACCCCCTTCAGGTAGCTATACAGAGGCTGCAGCCTCTCACACTGAATTTCTACGTAATCCAGAGATACCTCCAGGCGACAAATATCAGCTTCATCCGGAGTGGGTGAAAAACTGTTGACTTTGTTTATCTTCGCCGGGCACTAGGACCCGGCTGGGAACAGAAACCTTCAGGTTCCGCCCACTAACTGTTGCATCACCAAGACGCCAGCGCATGCGCTCTGCTTCCCCAAGATGGCGGCTGTGAACCAGGGCCTGGTCCCGGGAGAGAGCTGACCGGCGGTGATGTGACCTGAGGATCACCGCACCTCAGGCAAGCGGCCAGGTTGGGAAGGCGGTGCCTTCAGGAATAAGTGGGAAGGTGATGTTTGGTCAGTTGCTGCAGTCTGTGTAGTGAAGGTGCTGTCACAGTGGTGTGAGGTGAGGAAGTACAGGATTATCACCCAGCAATGATCAATTAAGGGGAATGTAAATCCAGCTCAGGCTGCTTTCAGATTGGAAAGGGAGCGAAGGTGTGTCCTCAGAGCTGGTGAGTGTTGTGGCTTTGGCACTGTCTCTGTCAATTCCTTCTCATTCATTCCCTCTCTTTACAACACAAATAGAGGCCCTTTGACCCATTCATAATAATCTTTATTATTGTCACAAGTAGGCTTACATTAACACTGCAATGAACATATTGTGAAAATCCTCTAGTCGCCACACTCCAGAGCCTGTTCGGGTACACAGAGAAAAAATTCAGAATGTCCAATTCGCCTAACAAGCTCAACTTTCGGGACTTGTGGGAGGAAACCGGAACACCTGTAGGAAACCCATGCAGACACGGGGAGAACATGCAGACTCCGAAGCCGGGAATCAAACCCAAGTCCTTGGTGCTGTGAAGCAACAGTGCTAACCACTGTGCTACCATGCCGCCCATAAGATTATTAGATTACTAGGTCTGGATGAATTGTGTCCCAGGATGCTGTGGGAGGCGAGGGAGAGATTGCAGCGGCTCTGACCCAAAGTTTTAATCTCAAATTAGGCCTGTTTTTGCTAGAATTTAGAAGGTTAAGGTGTGATCTGATTGAAGTATTTAAGATATTAACAGAGAAAGATTAACTATTTCCACTGGTTGGAGGTTCTAAAAGGAGGGATCACTGTCTAAAATTTAGGGCTAGACAGTTCAGTAGAGATGTTGGGAAGAACTTCTTCAAACAGGGTGATAGAGGTTTGGAACTCTCTCCCACAAACAGCACGTGAAGCTGGATCAGTTGTTAAGATTAAATCTGAGGTATTTTGTTAAGCAAAGATATTCAGAGATATGGAGTTAGGTCACAGATAGGCCATGATCTCACTAAATGGCAGGACAGACTCGAGGGGCTGAATGGCCTACTCCTGTCCCTATGGGTATTTCTGTGATTCTGAAATTCAGACAATAATACCTAGACAGGGGCAGCACGGTGACGCAGTGGGTTAGCCCTGCAGCCTCACGGCGCCGAGGTCCCAGGTTCGATCCTGCTCTGGGTCATTGTCCGTGTGGAGTTTGCACATTCTCCCCGTGTTTGCGTGGGTTTCGCCTCCACAACCCAAAAATGTGCAGGCTAGGTGGATTGGCCACACTAAATTGCTCCTTAATTGGAAAAAAAATGAAATGGGTCCACTAAATTAAAAAAAAAAAGAATACCATGACAGGGAAAGAGTCCGGATTAGAACCTGAGTTAATCCGAGCTGCAAACCATCCCTTCAGATCCTGGCTCTTCATGGATTTAATGAAGGCCAAGGCAATAGTTGGATTATTGAAAGGCTTGACGGAGTTGTTGGATACCATTTTTCGGGTCTCAGGATAAAGCCTGACGTAATTCACTCCCACAGGCTTGACCTGCCTTTGAACTTCATCGAAGCCTCAGCGCTTTGTTTGTGTTGCTTTCGAAAGTCCTGAATCCACCCTCCCTCCTGGGGCCAGATGCCACCTCACCATACCCATCTCCAGGACCTTCTGGCGATCTTTCCAGTTGTGGAAGTGAATGATTACAGGCCTGGGATGAAAACTGTCCCTCAGCCTCAGAGATACAATGCACCCTTTCTAATTTGGAACACCCAGGCTTCACATCCAGCTTGAGAAAACATGGCTTCCGGTCCTTGAAGAATTAACGGGAGCCTTACCCTCCACATCTTCTGACAGATCGACGACTCGGATGTTCTTTCTCCGACCCTCAGTTCTCCAAGGCCTCCAGGACATCCGCCAGCCACTCGGCTGGTTTTCAAAGGATTGAATTCTTGCCCCCGTTGAGGAGGCGTCTTGCTGAACATTCCAGATCCTCTCCTCCGGATCATCGAGCCTCTCATGGCGTTTTGCAGCTGGGCCTCATGAGCTCATAGATATTGAGTCAGCACACTCCGCCCCTGGTCAATAACACGGATAATATCGGCAGTCATCATTTTCGCCGCCTCCCAGAGAGCCCCGGAGAGCGCGGGGTCGAGAGACCTCCCGAGTGTCAGGCCGCCATGTTGAAAAGGCGACTCCATTTCCGCTGAATCCACCTCCGCTGTTTTATTGGTGCATTTCTTCACTTTTTCTGGCATAATCCTACCAGACCGAACCCTGAAGTCTTCCAGGACATGTTAAGAACATAAGAACTAGGAGCAGGAGTAGGCCATCTGGCCCCTCGAGCCTGCTCCACCAATCAATGAGACCATGGCTGATCTTTTGTGGAATCAGCTCCACTTTCCGGCCCGAAAACCATAACTCTTAATCCCTTTATTCTTCAAAAAAACTATCTATCTTTATCTTAAAAACATTTAATGAAGGAGCCTCTACTGCTTCACTGGGCAAGGAATTCCATAGATTCACAACCCTTTGGGTGAGGAAGTTCCTCCTAAACTCAGTCCTAAATCTACTTCCCCTTATTTTGAGGCTATGCCCCCTAGTTCTGCTTTCACCCGCCAGTGGTTAACAAATATGAATTCAAGGATTAGGTAGATGAGTGCTGGGCGATCAGGATAAGTGACAGATTATAGGTGAGAGGCACCAGAACCTGCAGCAAACCAGCTACTCCCATGCCAGTGTCACATTCCACCCCCCCCCCCCTTCCAAGGGTTATGGGGAACTGGCAGGAAAATGGGGAGAAAGCTGAGATGAAAGGGATTTCTTTATTCGAGGATGTGGTGAAGCTTTGGAATTCTCTACCCCAGAGGATTCTGGAGCTTCAGTCGTCAAGTATTTTCAAGACACAGATTGATAGGTTTCTAGATATTGAAGACGTCGGGGGATATGGGGGATAGTGTGGGGAAAACGGTGCTGAGGTAGATCGGCCAATGATCCCATTGAATGGTTCAGGTTCGATGGGCCGAATGGTCAACTGCAGCTCATATTTGTTATGATCTCCTGGACAGGAAGCTGGGAGCTTGGATCTGTCAGTCAGCCTGCATCAGCACCTTCAGGAGAATTAGGAGGGTCAATATTAGATACAGCAGAGTAAGAATGGAGGCAGTGTGTGGGATGGAGATTTACAGCTCTCGGGGAATAAGAGAGAGGAAAAAATGTGACATAGAACAGACAATGCCAGTTTCTGAGTTTCTATCCTGTACTGACAGTGATGAATTTTGTAAATTGTTTTTACAGGATATTGGACAAGGAGGAATTACAGACAGAAATCTCAAACGTCACGTCTCGATCTTACAGTCACTCCCTTCCTTGGAACCTGAATATCATCGGCCTTTCAATCTAGAAGGAAAAATGTTTCCCCGAACTGTCAGCTAAATATTTCAACCATCAGTGTGACTGAGAAAGCACCGAGACCCACACAACACACACCCGGGTGAGAGTGTTCCAGTGAACTGACTGTGGAAAGAGCTTTAACCAGTTACACAGCCTGAAAAACACCACAACATTCAGAGTGGGGAGAGACCATACCCGTGTTGTGGACAAGGCTTCAACTGATCATCCAATCTGGAGAGATGTGAGGAGACCCAAAACATGGAGAAACCGTGGAAATGTGGGGACTGTGGGAAGGGATTCAGAGTCCCATCTCAGCTGGAGATTCATCAACGCAGTCACACTGGGGAGAGGCCGTTCACCTGCTCAAAGTGTGGGAAAGGATTTACTCAGTTCTCCAGTCTGCAGACACATCAGCGAGTTCACACTGGGGAGAGGCCGTTCCCCTGCTCTCAGTGTGGGAAGGGATTTACTCGGTTATCCACCCTGCAGACACATCAGCGAGTTCACACTGGGGTGAGGTCATTCACCTGCTCCCAATGTGCGAAGGGATTTACTCAATTATTTCACCTGCGGAGACACCAGCGAGTTCACACTGGGGAGAGCCATTCACCTGCTCGGAGTGTGGGAAAGGATTTATTCGATTATCCACCCTGCAGTCACACCAGCGAGTTCACACTGGAGAGAGGCCGTTCATCTGCTCTCAATGTGGGAAAGGATTTGCTGAAGTATCCAACCTGCGGAGGCACCAGCGAGTTCACACTGGGGAGAGGCCATTCACCTGCTCTCAGTGTGGGAAAGGATTTACTCAGTTATCTCACCTGCGGACACACCAGCGAGGTCACACTGGGGAGACGCCGTCCACCTCTCAATGTGAGACGGGATTGCATGTTTTACCACACCTGCTGTGACGCCAACAATTTCACAATTGATTACAGGGGTTGGATTCTCCTGTTATTGTTTCTGCTCTACACCCAGGACTGCATTTTGTTCATTCTGACAGGTGGTCCGTAGGGATGGACGGAGGGTTTCTTTCTGCTGGACTGGCCGTTCTCACCACTTAGTCTCCAGTGGACAGATGCTCTTTGACCCTTGTTACTAATACCTGGCTTCAAATTACACAAGGATCACAGAGTGAAAGGGTGTTTGGAAGTTTGAAGATACTTGTTCCCATTTCTGTTTGCAACCCCCACAAAAGTGTGCCATGTTGCCATGGAAATGGGCCCTGGTGGTTACATGGTTCTTTTGTTTAATTTATCTGGGCGTTCCTCACAGAAGAAAACTATCAGGGTATGAGGGGCAAGTTGTCTGAGGTGGAGTGGGAAACTGATTGGTACAGGGAATACCTAATATTTAAGGAATTATTACATATTTATCAGGGGTCGGTTAGCTCAGTTGACTGGACGACTGGTTTGTGATGCAGACCAAGGCCAACAGAGTGGATTCGACTCCTGTACAGGCTGCGTTTATTCATGAAGGCCCCGCCTTCTCAACCAGGCCCCTCGCCTGAGGTGTGCTGACCCTCGGGTTAAATCACCTCCAGTCAGCTCTCTCTGTCAAAGGGGAGAGCAGCCTATGGTCCTCTGTGGTTGAACAACTTTAATTTCACATATATACAACAAATATAGGTTCCTTTCAGGAACAAAAATCCAAAGGAAAAGTGATGGAACCGTGGCTGACAAGAAAAGTTGAAGATTCCATGAGATCCATTAGAATTCAGCAAAGGAGGACCAAGAAACTGATGAGAGGAAACTGGCGAGAAATATAAAAAACGACTGGGAAAGCATCTCCAGGAATGTGAAAAGGAAAAGATTAGCAAAGACCAATGTGGGTCCATTCCAGGCAGAGACAGGAGAGTTTACAATGGGGAGTAAGGTGATGGCAGAGAAACTGAACAATGTGTGTCTGACTTCACAGAGGAAGATACAGAAATTGTCCCCAAAACACCAGAGAACCAAGGGACTGGCAGAGATTAGTATTGGTGAAAAAGTAGCACTGGAAAAATTAATGGGGTTGAAAGTCAATAAATCCCCCAAAGCTGATGACCTACATCCCAGAGTGTTGAACGAGGTGGCTGTAGAGATCTCTATTCCTCATTCTAAATTCTACTGACTCTATCTGGAACGGACAAAACTTTGTCTGAGCCAAACATTTCCTTTTTACGTAGCCACAGAAGCTTTTACAGTCCATTTTTATGTATTTTGCCAATTCACATTCTATTCTATTCTCCCTTTGTTTCTCAGTGTCTTGGTCGAAGAACTGAAGTAAATCCTCGGGAATGAATCATCACTTTGGACAGGTTCTGAGACAATTAAGTTTCAACTTCCAGGACAGATTAACTATAATCGTGGAGTGTGATTTTTAGATTGTATAAAGGGCAAAGTTCTAGTTTATAGTTTCATGTGTAGGTTTCCGAGTTAAAGTAGCTTCTAGTTTGTTTTTTTGTTGCATTAAAAGTCATAAAACTTGAAGTCCCGTCGTGTGATCCTTTAATTTGTGGACTGGGAACTTGATTTTTTATAAGAAGTTGCTGACCTTTATGGAGATCCTAATCCACAAATTTTGATTTCCTATTTGACCCTCGGCCACCTTTCTGTCTCTATTGCTCGTGTCAGTGACAGCCAGGTGATGGAGCTGAGGGCTGAATTTAGCTGAGAATAATGGGGCCTGTGCCCCAGTTGCGGAACTGCCATGGGCGTCGCTAATAGAGACAGGAAGGTGCTGGAGGACTGACTGGGAACTGCACCTCCAACCAATCGGGTGGGGGGGGGTGACCGGGGCTGACGGTGATGTGACCCCCAGGGTCCAGTGCCCCGTGTCCAAAGCGGGGAGTCACGGGAACAGGGTACAGAGGAGCCGAAGGGAAACCATTTGGGACCCAGAACATTGTGAACATCCTGTTACTCTGGTTGTCTTTGATCCTCAAGTAATTTTCTGTTAGTTTTTTTAACCATGTTCTGTTTCATCAATAAACTTTTAACAGGAAAATATTTGAATTGGTTGAACTTGTCTTGATTAAATTTATTCACTTTAGGAAAAATGGGTGAAATGGGTTGACAAGCTCTTTAACAGAAAGTGAGTCCCTCTAAGGTAATTGGCAAAGGAGCCAGAGGGGTTGAGGAGATTTGATTTTTCTTTTGACAGTGTTTGAAAATGGGTTTAAGGAATCAATTGTGACTGACTAATTTATCAAGGTTCTCTGAGGAAGTAACGAGGGATGTCAATAAAGGGGAACCTGTAGATGTGCTTTATCTAGATTTCCAGAAGGTATTTCCCAAGGTGCCACATCAAAGGTTATTACACAAAATAAGAGCAGCGAATGAGCTGGGGTGAGGTGGACCTGGTAACATTATGGAGATTGAAATATCTGGTATCAGTGATGGTGTGGATATGGGGTCCGAAACTCATCTTGGGGTCAGATCTGACACGGAGATTGTGTAGAGTGTGGTTCAGCTTCAGACAGTTCTCAGGGAGAGGGATGGACTCGGGGGTTAGGGAACGGAATTTGTAGTGGTGATTGAAGTTAATGGCTTTGGTCTTCCCAATTTTTAATTGGAGGAAATTTCTGCTCATCCAGTACTGGATGTGGGATAAGTAGTTTGATAATTTAGTAACAGTGGAGGAATGGAGAGTGATGGGGGTGAGGTAGAGCTGGGTGTTGTCAGTGTACATGTGAAGACTAACACAGTTGTTTTGTGTTGTCACGGATGATGTCACCTCACGAGAAATATGAGGGGCTGAGGATAGATCCTTCGGGAACACCGAGTACAAGGGATTTGGAGAGGAAAGGGAGATTGGGGATCATAGAATTTATAGTGCAGAAGGAGGCCATTCGGCCCATCGAGTCTGCACCAGCTCTTGGAAAGAGCACCCTACCCAAGCCAACACCCCCACCCTATCCCCATAACCCAGTAGCCCCACCCAACACTAAGGGCAATTTTGGACACTAAGGGCAATTTAGCATAGCCAATCCACCTAACCTGCACATCTTTGGACTGTGGAAGGAAACCGGAGCACCCGGAGGAAACACACGCACACACGGGGAGAACGTGCAGACTCCGCACAGACATTGACCCAAGCCGGGAATCGAACCTGGGACCCTAGAGCTGTGAAGCAATTGTGCTAACCACTATGCTGCCGTGCTGCCCTAAATGTCTTGGAAATTTGTAAAGCTGGTGGGGTCAAGTGTTCTGTTTAGGATGGGTGATGATGTTGCATTAAAGTGAGAAGGACAGGACAAAATGAGAGAGAACTGGAAACATATCAACTAACATAGCGAGGTTGGATGGTCAACTGTTTTGTGAGAATGGAGTCAAGGGAACAGAAGTTGGGGCTTGTGGACAATATAAGCTCGGAGGGAGACAGAAGATTGGAGAGAAACTGGAGAAAGATCCGGGTTCAGGGCTCAGACGAGGAAGAACTTTAGACAGTTTGGCCTGGCGGGTTAGTGGGAGGGAGGGAAGCAGCAGAGGCAGCTGATCAGATTGTCTCAATCTCAGTGACAAAGGAACCCCATGAACTCCACATACTTGTTGTCGGAGGTGAGGATGGATGAAACAGGGAGAGGGGGGAGAACATTTCAAAAGGAAGAACTTTTGTTAGAAATATTTTGAAATACTTGATGCACATTGTTTCACGCAATGCTGATTTATTTAACTTTTACCTGGAATATTAACCCCTATAACTGAGCTGGAGTTTATTTACTGTTAAGGGCACAGCCAAAAAGGAAATTTGAGACATTAGCGCATCAGGTCCACAGGACTTTAATAGCACTTCCCACAGTCAGTGCATTGAAATGGTCTCGCTTCAGTGTGAACCTGCAGGTGTTTCAGCAGGGTGGAAGAATCGCTGAATCCCTTTCCACACTTGGAGCAGGTGAATGGCCTCTCCCCGGTGTGAACTCGCTGGTGTAGCAGCCCTGATGATCGAGTGAATCCCTTCCCACATTCGGTGCAGGTGAACGGCCTCTCTCCAGTGTGAATTCGCTGGTGTACAATGAGTTCAGATGACTGCCTGATCCCAGTTCCACAGTCTGAGCACCTGAACGGTCTCTCATCAGTGTGAGCTCGCTGATGACGCTTTAGGTTGAGGGAACTTTTATAGCACCTCTCACAGTCTACACATTTAAAAGGTCTCTCGTCCGTGTGAACCTGCTGGTGTTTCAACAGAGTGGAAGAATCAGTAAATCCCTTTCCACACGTGGAGCAGGTGAATGGCCTTTCCCTAGTGTGAACCCGCTGGTGTTGCAGCCCTGATGATCGAGTGAATCCCTTCCCACACTCTGGGCAGGTGAATGGCGTCTCCCCACTATGAACTCGCTGGTGTCTCAGCAGGTTGGATGATCAGGTGAATCCCTTCCCAGACTCTGGACAGGTGACCAGTCTCTCCCCAGTGTGACTGGGCGGATGGGCTTCCAGCTCCGACAGGGATCTGAATCCCTGCTCACAGTCCCCACATTTCTCCGCACTGCCAGCATTGCTATTTTCTTGCATGTTAAAAATCCGATGATATTCAGGTCCTGATGTGATGTCTGGTTTCAGTTTCCCAACTGCAAATCCTCCCCTTCGCACACCCTGTGAAACGGATTGAAAACAGAAAATAGGGAGTGAGAGAGAACCCACAAAAACACAAAGGCAGGTTGTGAAATTGAGCTGAATGAATCTGGTCATTTGTGGGGCCGGCACTGGGAAAAAGTGACCATGAAAATTGCTGGATTGTCATAAAAATCTACCTGGTCAGGAATTTCCTTCATGGATGGGAACCTACCATCCGGTCTGGGCCTATACAGGATCCTGGCCTCTATACAAATATATGAAATAGGAGCAGGAGTATACCATAAAGCCCATTGAGCTGCTTCAATATTCACTGTGATCATGGCTGATCTTGGTTTAATCTCCAACTTCCCACCATCCTCCCCAAATCTTTTGATTCCCTGAAAAGTTTCTCTATCTCTGGGTTCGAAATTCCCATTTTAATCTTTTTTTTAATAAATGTTTTTTATTGGGTTTTTGAACATAGTATATTTACAGTTATGTACACAGATTGAAATATATATATTTTTTTAAAAAGGAAAAAACTGGTAGGATATTGTACACTGGCACAAGAACAGCAACTCTGTACAGTTCGCAATCTTACGTTTGACAAATAAGTAGGCACTTGATTGTGGGGGGGGGGGGGGGGGGGGGGGGACACTGGGAAACTGGGGAGGTGCATATACATTTGGGTGCCGGAGAAACAATTACAGTAGTTCTGTCCAATACAGAGAAGCAATACAAGAATTGATCTGGTGTTGGTGTTTTTGCTTGCTTCTCCTGGACGGTTTTCACTGCCGCTGTTGTTGCGCGTTCACCTCTGTTTCCACCATTCGGCCAGTCTTTCTCCAGTATTCTCTTGCTCTCTGTTACTGTATTTGCTGAGCTTGTTGTCGTTTCCCATGCTCTCCTTCCGGCTTTCATTCCCTCGCCTCCCCCCACCCTCTCTGATTCCCCTCTATTATTCCCTGTCCCTTCACTCTCCTCCCTTCTCCTGTGGTTCACTTTTCTTTTCTCTTAGATTTAGCTGTTTCCCCCCGCCAGGTCTTTCTCTCCATCTGCATTTTAATCGTAATCATCTCCTTTAATAGATTCTGCTGATGGCGCACGAGCAGCCCTGACCTCAATTTAAAAATGATCACAAATGTGTTCCAAATGAATACCTGCACCATGAGTAAATTAGCATAGAGTGAATGTGGTGTTTGCGTTGTTCAGTGATTTGCCTGGATAAATGGGGTTTGAGGGATGGCGGGGAGGTAGAGCTGGGTGTTGTCAGTGTGCATGTGAAAACTAACACAGTGCTTTTGGATGATGTTTTAGGGCTGGTTTAGCACAGGGCTAAATAGCTGGCTTTTAAAGCAGACCAAGGCAGGCCAGCAGCACGGTTCAATTCCTGTACCAGCCTCCCCGAACAGGCGCTGGAATGTGGCGACTAGGGGCTTTTCACAGTAACTTCAATTGAAGCCTACTTGTGACAATAAGTGATTTTTATTTCATTTCATGTCACCTCGTGGCAGCTTGTAGAGAAATAGGAGGGGCTAAGGATAGATCCTTCGGAGAAACTGAGTACAAGGACTGTGGAGAGGAAAGGGCGTTTCGAGATGGAGAAGTAGTTTGCAAAGCTGGGAGGGACAAGTGTTTTTTTGGGATGCGTGATGACAGTGGATTTAACACTGAGAGAGACAGTACCAGCAGAGATAGAGAGCTCTTCACTATATCAGCTCACATGGAGAAGTTGGGATGTCAGCGGTTTATGGGAATTATCAATGGAGCAGAAGTGGGGTCTCATGGACAAGGGAGTTCTGACGGGAGAGAAAATAGAGAAAGATGTAAGTTCAGAACTTCAACAAAAATGGGCTTTAGAGACAGTTTCGTCCGGTAGGTTAGTGGAGGAAAGCAGCAGAGGTAGCTGATCAGATTGTCTCAATCTTAGTGACAAAGAAGCTGTGAGAGCTCCTCACACTTGTTATTGGAGGTGAGGATGGGGGACACGGGGAGAAAGAGACCTTCAAAAGGAACTAACTTGTGTTAGCGATATTAAAAAGACACCACACGCTTTGTTTAACACAAACTGATTTGACTTTATTTTTATTCAGAATTTAATTCTTTGTAACTATTAGAGTTTATGAACATCAGCAGCAACTGACCCCCCAATGAACATGTTCCAGTCCAGGATGTGATTAACAGCGAGCTCCAATCACTGAAGTTACTTGTGAACTTGCTCGTGCATCAGCAGGTTGGATAATTGAGTGAATCCCCTCCCACACTCCGAGCAGGTGAATGGCTTCTCTCCAGTGTGAACTCGCTGGTGTACAGTGAGGTCAGATGATCGCCTGAATCCACTTCCACAGTGAGAGCACCTGAACGGTCTCTCGTCAGTGTGAACATGGTGATGAGATATCAGTTCCCCAGAACTTTTATAACACTTCTCACAGTCTGGACATTTAAATGGTCTCTCCCCAGTGTGAATTCGCTGGTGTCTCAGCAGATTGGAGGAATGAGCAAATCCTTTCCCACACTGCGAACAGGTGAATGGCCTCTTCCCAGCATGAATGTGTTGGTGTGTCTGCAAGTGGTATGAGTGTGTGAATCCCTTCCTGCACTCGAAGCAAGTGAACGGTCTCTCCCCAGTGTGAATGCGCTGATGGATTTTCAACTTGGATGGATAATCGAATCCCTTCCCACAATCCCACTTTTCCCATGGTTTTTCCCCGGTGTGACTGCATTTATGTTTCGAAAGGCCAGATGATCGACTGAAGCCTTGTCCACACACAGAGAACGCGAGTACGGTTTCTCCCCACTGTGAACGGTGCATCTTCCTTCCATCTTCAAACTCCCATGATATTTATGTTACAAACGTTTTGGTGAGTGTAGATCTTGATGTGATGTTCAGTTTGAATTTCCTGACTGAAGTTCCTTCACTTCTAATACTCTGCAAAATGATTCAAAACAGAAAATAGTGAGTGAGAGAGAACGCACAAAAACACAAAGACAGGTTGTGAAATTGAGCTGAATGAATCTGGACATTTGTGGGGCCGGCACTGGGAAAAAGTGACCATGAAAACTGCTGGGTTGTCATAAAAAAAAACTGGTTCACCTCTATGGGAGGAGAGAGGGAGAGTGTGTGTGAGAGAGAGGGTGCGAGAGAGAGGGTGTGAGTGAGAGAGAGGGTGCGAGAGAGAGAGGGTGCGGGAGAGACAGAGTGTGTGTGGGACAGAGAGAATTTGGGAAAGAGAGGCAGAGACAGCGAGGGAGTGTATGTATGTGTGTGTGTGAGTGAGTGTGTAAACACAGCGAATGGTAATGACCTGAAACGCAAACACTTGCGTTCAAAGGACGATAATGTTCACTTCCTGATGAATCGAGTGAAGCTGTCACAAAGAACAAAGAACAAGAACAAAGAAATGTACAGCACAGGAACAGGCCCTTCGGCCCTCCAAGCCCGTGCCGACCATGCTGCCCGACTAAACTACAATCTTCTACACTTCCTGGGTCCATATCCCTCTATTCCCATCCTATTCATGTATTTGTCAAGATGAACCCTTAAATGTCCCTATCGTCCCTGCTTCCACCACCTCCTCCGGTAGCGAGTTCCAGGCACCCACTACCCTCTGCGTAAAAAACTTGCCTCGTACATCTACTCTAAACCTTGCCCCTCTCACCTTAAACCTATGCCCCCTAGTAATTGACCCCTCTACCCTGGGGAAAAGCCTCTGACTATCCACTCTGTCTATGCCCCTCATAAATTTGTATACCTCTATCAGGTCTCCCCTCAACCTCCTTCGTTCCAGTGAGAACAAACCGAGTTTATTCAGCCGCTCCTCATAGCTAATGCCCTCCATACCAGGCAACATTCTGGTAAATCTCTTCTGCACCCTCTCTAAAGCCTCCACATCCTTCTGGTAGTGTGGTGACCAGAATTGAACACTGTACTCCAAGTGTGGCCTAACTAAGGTTCTAATTGGTCACATTGTGATGTAAGAGTTTGCTCAAGGTTCCGGTCTGTAAATCCTTTTCTAATACCCTGAAAATGAAATTTACAAAAGGTCAACCCTAATGTCAATCCAAAAATGGAATTCAGAAAATAAAATTGTGGTTTGGGTTTGTCGTGTGTAAATTCTCCCTTTCTAACTTCCTGTAAAAGGAGTTTCTCAAATCCATCATTGTGTGGGACGGCACGGTGGCACAGCGATTAACACTGCTGCCTTACAGCACCAGGGACTTGGATTCAATTTTGATCTTTTGGGTCACTGTCTGTGTGGGTCACTGTCTGCCCGTGTTTGCGCAGATTTCTTCGGGGTGCTTCAGTTTCCTCCCACAGTCCAAAGGTGGATTGGCCGTGTTAAATTGCCCCTTATGTCCAAAGATATGTTTGTTAGGTGGGGTTACGGGAACAGGGCGGGGGCTTAGGTAGGGTGGTCTTTCAGAGGATCTGTGCAGACTTGATGGGCTGAATGGCCTCCTTATGCACTGTCGGGATTCTATGACTGCCAGTCAAGGATAGAAATTCCCAACATTCCCTTCTCCTGCTCCCTAATCCAGTATGACTGTTCATGCTCCCCTCTGCACTTAAAAATTTTTTTTTAGAGTATCCAATTATTTATTTACGTATTTATTTATTTCCAATTAAGGCAATTTATGGAGCAATTACTGATACTGTGCATGCTTTCATCATAGCCCGGCCTCGCCCTTCATTCACTCTGATTTGTTGGAGGACCAGCTGCGCTCGGTTGGTCCTCCAGCCTGCCACTCCTCTTCCTATTGGTCCGGAGCCGCTGTCAATCTCCCGGGCATTGTGACCGTTCCAGATGGTGAGAGCCGCCACAGGCTCAGGCTGATTATCCAATAATTTTTTAAAAATAAAGTTATCAAAAATAACTTTAGAGTACCCAATTCATTTTTTCCAATGAAGGGACAATTTAGCGTGGTCAATCCACCTACCTTGCACATGGGGGTGAAACCCACTCAGACACGGGGACAATTTGCAAACTCCACAGGGACAGTGACCCAGGGCCAAGATTCAAACCCGGGTCCTAAGCGCCGGAGTCCCAGTGGTAACCACTGTACTGCCCTCTCCCCGCTTATACTTTGCCTGGACAAGTTGTCTGCATTCTGAACAATGGGTAACAAGCTCCTCCCACTCATCAAAACGTTGCCCCCGATAAAGATGGCGACCACGCATGCGCCATGGTGCACACTCATTCCAATAAAGATAGCCCCGCTCGGTACAATCTGGGTCCGGTAAACTCTTTTCAGAGTTTAATGACTCACAATGTGCTTACACAGCGTTTCCAACCTTCCCCGCGATCTCAAGCACCCTACATATTGCTAACCGCCTCTTACAAATTATAGATGCAAAATAGAAACAACCGCTCTCCATCGCCATTACTGATACTGCGCATGCTTCAATCACAGCTGGCCCCGCCTCTCTTTCACTCCGTTTGGTTGGATGACCAGCCTCTCTCGGTCGGGCCTCGACTCCCGCCCCTCGACTTCCTATTGGTCCGGAGCCGCTGTCAATCACCCGGTCATTGTGACAGTTCCAGATGGTGACAGACGCCACAGGCTCAGGCTGACTCGCTGATTGTCCAATAATGTTTTAAAAAATAACTAGACTCCGTGGCCAATCCGCCTACCCTGCACATCTTTGGGTTGTGGGTCAAAACCCACGCAAACACAGGGAGAATGTGCAAACTCCGCATGGACAGTGACCCGGAGCCAGGATGGGACCTGGGCCCTCAGCACCGTGAGGCAGCAGTGCTAACCACTGTGCCACCGTGCTCCTTGATTCTCCAATAATAACAGTGAGAGTCTCAGTAACAATAATAATGGAGATGGGGCCCAGAGGAGAAACAGCAAAGGATTCACTCACTTTGAGAGCAACAAATACTGTCTGTTCCCATAATAAGTCAGGCTGCAGTTTGTGAGTGAAAACATCATTGGATCAAATGTAATGATGATACAGTAAGTATCAAGAGAACCAAAACTAAATTTGGTTTTCAAATAATAGTGAAGTAGTCATGGTTTCTTGACAACATAATATAATCCGCTTCTGGTGTGTGTTACTCTGTCCCATTAGACAATAACCTTTAAAAAAAAAAATTTAGAGTACTGAATTCATTTTTTTCCAAGGGGAAATTTAGTGTGGCCAATCCACCTACTCTGCACATCCTCAGGTTGTGGGGGTGAGACACACACAGACTCAGGGAGAATTTACAAACTCCACACGGACAGTGACCCAGGGCCAGGATCGAACCCGGGACCTTGGCACTGTGAGGCAGCAGTGCTACCGTAGCACAGTGGTTAGCACAGTTGCTTCACTGCTCCAGGGTCCCAGGTTCGATTCCCGTCTTGGGTCAATGTCTGTGCGGAGTCTGCACGTTCTGCACGTGCCCACATGGATTTCCTCCGGGAGCTCCAGTTTCCTGCCACATTCCTAAGATGTGCAGGTTTGGTGGATTGGCCATGCAAAATTGCCCTTAGTGTCCAAAAAGGTTAGATGGTGTTACTGGGTCACCGGGATACGGTGGGGGTGTGGGCTTAGATCGCGTGATATTTCCATGGGCCTGTGCAGACTCGATGGGCCGAATGGCCTCCTTCTGCACTTTAAATTCTATGATTTATGATCGAGCGTGATGCACGCGGCGGCCACCATGTCGCTCCCTTCATTAGACAATAACCTGCTTTTTATTCCAATTCTGGTGTATGTTACCACTGTAGGTCCTGGGCTGAATGAGTCTGGTACAATAAACAGAGTCTGGTTCCAGTGCCTCTGAGGTCATTTGACCTACAGGTAAGCTGATATTAATCGAGACAAAAGGCCCAGTAAATATCCAATTGTAATAGGAGGACAAGTTGTAAGGAAGCAACGATATTTTGAGGCTTCTGTGTTGTGGTGAGTGTCACTGGGAGGTGTGTGATAAAATAGGAATGGAAACATGACAGAGACACGTGTGACTGACTCCACCTGATTGAGAGCTGTTATACCCAAGGGGACAGCAATGAGGACATGGGGAACTCCAAAGATTTCTGATATTCGAGGTACATCTGTTAGAGGAACTGAAAATATTCTGTTCTTTCTTGTGGTTCTCGAGTTACACAGTCACACAGGAAATGTATCCGACAGATCATCAAAACCAAAGTTTTAATCTTCTCTTTGAGACACACTGTGATTGAAAAGGTCAAATGTTAAAACATCAGTTTGAGCAAAATTCATAATGTCACAAAGATGAGTGAACTGTCCAATTAACCCCATTCACCATAACTCTGCCAATTTACCGTCCACAAGAATTTATCCAATTCCCTTTGAAAGTTACTGTGAAATCTGCTTCCTGCAGCGTGTCAGTGTGAATTCCAGATCACATCACATCACTGTGTAAAAACAATTCTCCTCATCACCTCCTTGGGTTCTGTTGTAAAATATCTTAAATCTCTGTGTCCTCTGGTTACAAACCCTCCTCCTCCCCATCGACACCATCACAAAGCCTTCCTCATTTTAAAGACCTCTATTAAATCTCCCCTTCACCTTCCCTGATCTCAGAGGGACAATCCCGGTTTCTCCTGCTCTGAGTCACAAGGACTCGAAGCGTTAACTCGGTTTCTCTCAGTACCGATGCTGCCAGAACTGCTGAGTTTTCCAACATTTTCTGTTTTTCTCCCTCTTTTTCCTTCTTCAATCTATCACAAACACTTCATGATTTTGATCACCTCAGTTAAATAGGAATAGGAGTGAAATATAGATGGAGAAAGAAAAACTGATAGAAGAACTGAGAGATTTTAAAAAACAGAAAGGTGAGGTGGCAAGAGATAAAAGCTGAGAAATAGAGGAAATAAGTAACACAGAAAGAATGATATAAAATATAAGGGAGCAGGTTATGCTACAGAGAGCAGAGGGAACTTGTAGAATCCCAAGTTTCTTTACCCGTCAGTCTGGCCTCAATAAAAGTCGAGATGGATTTGCAGGTACAGCATTAGTTATTTTATTTAGCTTGCAAGCGTTCCTCAATTCTCAGGAGCACGAAGCACATTCTGCTCCATGGACGTCTGGAATCAAGTGAGGATATGGAACAAAGGAATCTGTACTGATACATTCAAATGGCATCAAGTTTCACATACACAATGCCCATAGGTCATCCTATATCCCTCCTGACCTGTTAATCTATTCTGATTGGCTCACTTCCAATCCCTTCCTCTGGCCCCTATTACCCAGCATCCTTTTCTCCTGCTTTGGTGGACACACCTCTTCCTGCTTTTCCATGCGGTCTGAAATCCTTTGTCTGTGAACTCACCAGAATTAGACTGGCCTACCTCTACATTACATTAACTAATATCTCTAAAGTAACTATTTTATATCACATTCGTCAAACTCAGTGTTCCACAGACACAGCTGCTTCTGTCCGGGAATGGAGACTCTGAACAGAAATAACCGGCTCATTTGTAAATGTCACCACAATGTGATCTGTGGGACTCTGCCCTGACTCTGTGGACAGATATAGGCCGCACTGACAGATGTTCTCGCCAGATTGTGGACCGCGGATTTATTTTCTGCTCAGAAGTGAGATGTGCGGTTTGGAACCGGCAGCAGAGAAACAGGAAGTTGTGTTACCTGAGAATGAAACAGCAGGCGTCAGTTTCACATTATCACCGTGAACAGTCTTCCTGCCTGTGAGGGTGACCTCACTCTGACAGCATCAAGAACAACCACACAGATTGCTGCCGGTCTCAGCATTACATTCACCTCACTTCCCATTTTAAACATTAAAATATGAGGTTATTTAATTTTTTAACATGTTCTCTGAATTGGAAGATGGACTGAGGATTATCACTGGGAGAAATGAGGGGACATTATAGAAACTTAAATTTTCCTCAAAGAGGGTTATTAGAAAATAGGAGATTAAAAGTGAGTCAGGGCCAATCAGAGAGAGAGAGAAAATGAGAGGTAGAGAGAGAAAGGATTGAGTCTCCATAAATGAGATGTTCACTCAGAAAGCGGAGAGGTTCAGTGTGATGTTCAACACTCAGGTGGGAAAGACAAAAATCTGCAACAACGTTTCAAACACATTTATTCAGAATAATAAACCTCATCGGCAGATTAAGACTGTCAGAGTGAACATTATTCAGTCCTGTACATGATTAGCAGCATCAATAAGGGTGTATTCTAAACCTTGTGGTTGCTTGTGAACTCGCTGGTGTGTTAACAGGTGGGATGAGTGAGTAAACCCCTTTCCACAGACATTACAGTTGAATGGCCGCTCCACAGTGTGAACTCGATGGTGTTTCATAAGATAAAATAAATGAGAAAATCCCTTCCCACATATGGAGCAAGTGAATGGCCTCTCCCCACTTTGAACTCTCTGGTGTGTCAGCAGGTTGAATCCCTTCCCACACACAGAGCAGGTGAATGACCTCTCCCCAGTGTGAACTCACTGGTGATTCACAAGGTTGGATGAATGAGTGAATCCCTTCCCACACACTGAGCAAGTGAACGGCCTCTCCTCACTGTGAACCTGCTGATGTGTCAGAAGGTTGTATGAATGTGTAAATCCCTTCCCACATTCAGGGCAGGTGAATGGTCTATCCGCTGTATGAAGTTGCTGGTGTATCAGAAGGTTGGATGAATTAATGAATCCTTTTCCACAGTCAAAGCAGGTGAATGGCCTCTCGCCAGTGTGAATTCTCTGGTGGTTCAGTACGGCAGATGGACGGCTGAATCCTTTCCTACACACGAGCAGGTGAATGGTCTCTCCGCAGTGTGAGCATATTGGTGTGTTCGTAAATCCTTTTCATTTTTAAAGCTTTTCTCACAGTCAGGACAATAAAAAATGTGTTATCAGAGTGAACAAGTTGATGTGTCTGCAGATGGGATGACTGAATGAATCCTTTCCCACACAGGGAGCAGGTGAACGGTCTCTCCCCAGTGCCAATACGTTGATGTGTCAGCAGATCATTTTTACATTTCAAACTCTTCTCACAGTCAGGATATGTAAATGGCCTCTTATAAGTGTGAACAAGTTGATGAGTCACAATGTGGAATGACCGAGTGAATCCCTTCCCACACACAGGGCAGGTGAATGGCCTCTCCTCAGTGTGAACTCGATGGTGTGTCAGAAGGTTGTATGAATGGGTGAATCCCTTCCCACAAATGGAGCAGATGAACGGTCTCTCCCCAGTGTGAATGCGACAATGAACTTCCAGTTGTGATGGGTAACTGAATACCTTCCCACAGTCCGCACATTTCCACAGTTTCTCCATGGTGAGGGGTCTTTAGGTCTCTCCCGGTTGAAGCTTTGTCCACACACAAACAAGCATTTAATTTTTCCCTGCAGTGAATGATGTGATACTTTTTTTGAGGCTGTGTAACTGGTTAAAACTCTCTCCACAGTCAGTGGACTGGAAAACTCTCATTGGGGGTGGGTCTCGGTGCTTTTGCAGTCACACTGTTGAAACAGAACAAACACTTCTCCTTCCAAATTCAAAGACTGAAGATATTGAGCTCTTACTGAATTGAGTGACTGTCAGATTTCGAGGTGATGTTTGGTTTGAATTTTCTGTCGGCCAATCCTCCACTTCCAATATCCTGTAAAAGGAATTTATAAAAGTCATCACTGTCAATCCAGGTCAGAAATTCTGAACAGACAATTCTAGTTTGTCTGGAACATTTTTCCCTCTTGTTCCCCCCAAGCTGTAAATGTCCCACACACACTCCCTCCTCCCTGGGCTGAAATCCAAACCCATCTCACCATCTGCACCATTTCTTTCCCCCACTCCCAGTTTTCTCCCTCCCTCTCCTCTGCCTGGGTTCAGTTCTCCAGCTCCTGTCTGCAGACTGACAATAAAATCAATGGGTCTTATTGGGGGGTTTGAGGTTCTCACCATTGTCCCCGCTCGCGGTGGCTCTCATTCAGCCTCTGGGAGCCGCACTCACTCTCAATGCGGCTGCGCTCAGCCCGGAGCAGCAACGCGCATGCTCCACACGGGGAGGGGGGGCGGAACTTCCGGGTACGGGACATTCTGGTGCCTGCGCGTTCTGGCTCCTGTGACGAAGATAGGGCGTATTCATCCGCGCCCGGCATTCCGGGTAGCCTTATCCGCCATTATTTCATTACGTTCCTCAGGGTGAGAAATTGGTTCCGGCACTTTTGATACAATTCGGTGTTTGTACCGAATGGGGCGGCCGCATCGGCGTTTTTCTCTCTGATCGGCCCCTGTTAATGGCTGTCATGTGTTTCGGGGGCGAAATGCAGCAGAGCGCCTGCGTGGCCGCCATCTTGTTCGCCGGCCATGTGCAGCAGGATGCATGCGCGGGCATCCAGGAACGGGAAGCCGGAAGAGAGAATCTTGTGAATTTCTCTCCTGGAGTGAGAGTGAAATTCCTTTGGAAACGTCTCAAGAAAGAGGAGGATTTACTCACGGGAACTTCAAACCACATATCACAACATCATCTGACAGAGTCACTTGATTCATCAGGACCTGAATATCATTGGAAGGTAAAATGGGTTGTCTGTTCTGCCTGGACAATGATTTGAGATATCAGAATGACTGAAAGTTTTAATGAATTTTCCAGGTTAACTTTGAGACTAATTACACCAATCACATTGGTGAAGCTAAAGAATTTGCTGTTGTATTATTATGTATGAGGGCAAATTAACTCGTGTGTTTAAATAACTATATTAACATAAAGTCCAAACATGTGCTAAAGTTCCCCTTAGTGTCAAAAAGTTAGGTGAGGTTATCATAGAATCATAAAGTGCAGAAGGATGCCATTCGGCCCATTGAGTCTGCACCAGCCCTTGCAAAGCGCACCCTGCTTAAGGCCACACCTCCACCCTATTCTCTTAACTCCACCTCACCTTTTTGGACACTAAGGGCAATTTAGCACAGCCAATCCATCTAACCTGCACATCTTTGGATTGTGGGAGAAAACCGGAGCACCCGGAGGAAACCCACGCAGACACGGGGAGAATGTGCAGACTCTGCACAGGTGGTGACCAAGCCAGGAACCAAACCTCAGATCCTGGAGCTGTGATGCAACAGTGCTAACCATTGTGCTACTTTATCACCATGTGGTGATTAGGGGAATTTCACAGTAACTTCATTGCAGTGTTAATGAAAGCCTACTTTTGGCAATAATGAAGAATATCAACCTTTGAATGTGGGTGGAGAAATGTTTGTTTGTTAGGCAGCAGTTTCGAAGGATAAGAGGCGAATAGATTGAAACATATGATCCTCAGGAGTCTTGACAGGGTGGATGTGGAGAGGATGTTTCTTGAGGGAGAATCTGGAACCCGTCAATCACTGTTTAAAAATAAGGATGGCACGATGCACAGTGGTTAGCACAGTTGCTTCACAGTGCCAGGGTCCCAGGTTCTATTCTCGGCTTGGGTCACTGTCTGTGCAGAGTCTACGCGTTCCCCCCCATGTCTACGTGGGTTTCCTCCGGGTGTACTGGTTTCCTCCTACAAGTCGCGAAAGACGTGCTATTCGATAAATTGGATATTCTGAATTCTCCCTCAGTGTGCCCGAACAGGAGCCGGAGTGTGGCGATTAGGCGCTTTTCACAGTAACTTCATTGCAGTGTTAATGGAAGCCTACTTGTGACAATAATAAAGATTTTCATTATTATTATCAGTAGTCGCCCATTTAAAACAGTGATGATGGGCTGATACGTATCAGGGTGGTTGGGATGCAGATTTGGGCAGCACGATAGCACAGTGGTTAGCGCAGTTGCTTCACAGCACCAGGGTCCCAGGTTCGATTCCCGGCTTGGGTCACTGTCTGTGCGGAATCTGCACGTTCTCCCCGTGTCTGTGTGTGTTTCCTCCGGGTGCTCTGGTTTCCTCCCACAGTCCAAAGATGTGCAGGTTAGGTGGATTGGCCATGATAAATTGCCCTTCGTGTCCAGAAAGGATAGGTGGGGTTACGGGGATAGGATGGAGGCGTGGGCGTAGGTAGGAGAGCCGGCGCAGACTCAATGGGCCGAATGGCTTCCTTCTGCAGTGTAAATTCTATGATTTCAGGTTACTCAAATCAGCCATGATCTTATTAAGGGTCGAGGAGCTGAATGGCCGACTCCTGCTCCTTGTTTGTATTTTGTAAAACCATTCTAGTTTTGTTAAGAATGTTCCCTTCCCTTCTGTTATGACTTTGTTGCAGAAGGAGGCCATTCAGCCCATCAAGTCTGCACTGGCCCATGCCTCCGCCCTATCCCCGGAACCTGACCTAACCTTTTGGACACTAAGGGGCAATTTAACATGTCCAATCCACCTCATCTGCACATCTTTGGACTGTGGGAGGAAACCGGAGCACCCAGAGGAAATGTACACAGACACGGGAAGAAAGTGCAAATTCCACACAGACAGTATCCTGAGGCTGAAATCGAACCCGGGTCCCTGGAGCTGTGAGGCAGCACTGCTAACCATTGTGCCACCGTTTGATTGGGTCACATATTTGAAAGAAGAGAGAGGGGAAAAACTAGAATTATCTGTTCTGAATTTCTATCCTGGACTGATATTAACACTGGTAACTCCTTTTACAGGGGACCAGAAGGACATGATTTTCAGACGGAAATATGTCTCATTGAGGTCTGTCAAAGCCACTGAACTCATCAGGACAGAAATATTACCGGCCTTTGGGTGTGGAAGGAGAAATGTTTGTCTCTGGACACACACACACCCAAGTGAGAGTGTTCCAGCAATTACACAGCCTGAAAAAAACATTGCAACATTCACAGCGAGTAAAAACCGTTCTGTGTTGGAAGAGGCTTCAGCTGATCATCCAACCTGGATAGAGACACAAGGGCGCGAACACCATGGAGAAACCGTGGAAATGTGGAGACTGTGGAAAGGGATTCAATTACCAGTCACGGCTGAAATACCATCGACACACTCACATTGTGGAGAGACCATTTCTCTGCTCAATGTGCGGGAAGGGATTCACTCGGTCATCCGACCTTCTGAGACACCAACAAACTCACACTGAGAAGCTGTTCACCTGTTCCACATGTGGGAAGGGATTCATTAATTCATCTGATCTTCGAATACACCATTGAGTTCACACTGGGGAAAGGCCGTATACCTGCTCAAAGTGTGGGAAGGAATTCATTCAGTCAGCCCACCTGCTGACACACCAGCGAGTTCACACTGGGGAGAGGCCGTTCACCTGCTTTCTGTGTAGGAAGGGATTCTCGCGGTCACCCCATCTCACTGCACACCAACTGGTTCACACAGATCAGAGACCTTTTACATGTTCTGAATGTGAGAAAAGCTTTAAAGCAGGTACCAGATACTGACTCACCAACGTACTCACACTGGGGAGAGGCCGCACACCTGTTCAGTGTGGGAAGGGATTCATTCATTCATCTGACTTTCTGATACACCAGCGAATTCACACTGGGGAGAGACCGTTCGACTGCTCTGTGTGGTAAGAAATTCTCTTGGTTATCCCACCTCACTGAACATCAAGTGGTTCACACTAATCAGAGACCTTTCAAATGTTCTGACTGCGAGAAGAGTTTCAAAAGCAGACGAGCGCTACTGACACACCAAAGTACACACATTCTGGGAGACCTTTCACCTGCTCCGAATGTGGGAAAGGATTCACTCAGACATCCCACCTGATGCGGTAAGATTGAGAAGGCAGGGCTTTCATCAATAACCTCAGCCAATACAAGAATTGACGATGCCCTGTTGACCTTGCTCTGCATCAAGAACCAGCTGTCCAACCCACTGAGCTAAACCGGACGCCAAAACGCTGAAGTCCGAGCCAGCCAGGAGTCGAACCTGGAATCTCCTGATTCATAGTCAGAAGCGTTATCCATTGTGCCACTGGCCCACCCTTCATGGCTTTTGCTAGTTCTCTTTCACAATGACCGTTTACGAGATTGAGGTAATATTCAGCAAAGGTAATATTCAGCAAAGGACTAAACTAGAAGTATGAGATGTTTCTGCCCGGTTTCGAACCGGGGACCTTTCGCATGTAAGGCGAATGTGATAACCACTACACTACAGAAACAGCTGTCAATGCAGAAGCCACCGGACCTGTGCCACGTTCACTGAACTGCCTGCTGCAGCTTCTCATGGTTCGGCTGAGAGGCCATGTCACTGATTACAAGAAGGCAACGGTTTATTTAAAACAAATGTCTCAACTTATAAGACCATAAGAAATAGTACTTATGTTCAACTTTAGTATTTGTTCAGCAAATATTTAACAGAACAATGTTTTCTCTTCAATTTTAATGCATCACTCTTGTCTTCCTACAGAAACATTCAACCAACTTTACTCAATATTTGTTTTGTTATTCAATGTTTAACATCAGTATATTTACTTATTATATATGTCTTCATTTTTAATTGAATAACTCTGAAATATACAACATCGAATTGCAAACATGACTGACCAACAAAAGAAAGTGTGTCACTGGGTAATACAAATCCCATGGTGCTTTGTTGAGATTGACCACAGTCAGATTTTAAACAAAGTCAAATATCGTTAAATGCAAGTGAATTGAGAATTATGCGTTGCGTATATTTGACCCTCTGTGTTTTGTTGCAAAATATCTGGGGCCTAAATACTGTTCATGTATAAGAAAGGAGGGGTGACAGCAAATCCGCACTGAGCCTGGATTTCCTCATCTACCTGAGAGGCTTATCCTATTTCTCCATCATGAAGACACATTTTTTCAAAAAGGTGATTCAGTTAAATCTCTGGCATTTCCTCTAATTCAGTTACATATCGTCTATGTCTGTCCTTTTGAGTACACATTACTATTAGACATCCTTCAATCTGGCCTGTTGCATTTGCTGCTTGCAATGCGGTCTACTCTACATTGGAGAGACTAAATGTCGGTTGGGTGACCGCTTTGCAAAACACCTTCGCTCCATCCACAAGCTGGACCCAGACCCTCCTGTCACTTGCTATTTAAACTCACTGTCCTGCTCTCATGTCCACATGTCCGACCTTGGCCTGCTGCAATGTTCCCCTGAAGTCCAGCCCAAAGCCGAGGAACAGCCCCTCATCCTCCGATTAGACATGTTACAGCCTTGCGGACTTAGCTTTGAGTTGAACAACTTCAGACTGAACTCTATCCTCCACCTTCACCACATGTTCATTTCTATCAACTGATTTTCAGTTCTTGCATTAATCTGTTTTCCCCTCACCATTGCCCCCCCTTCCCCCCAGCTCATTGCACTTGAGCAATTCTGTTCCTAATTGTCTTTTGACTCACCGCTTACTTTGTTCTGCCATTAATACATCCCAATATCTTAATGCGCCACCATCAGCACCTTTCTGAGCCTTGATTACACTCATTTACATTCCCTTTTTCTTTCTGCTCAATCATTTTTTGTCATTCTCCACCTATTGCTGCCCAATACTCCTCCCCACCCACAACTGTCTAAATCTGACCCCATTTCCAGTTCTCCAGCTTTGACAAAGAGTCACCCAGACTCGAAAAATCAGCTGCCATCTCTCTCCACAGAGGCTGTCAGACCTGCTGAGATTGTCCAGTATTTTCTGTTTTTGTTTCAGAATGAAGCATCCGCAGTAAGTTGCATTTATCGTACATTTAGACATGTTTGAGATGGTGATTAAATACGTTCATCTGCATTTGTAAACCCATTAAATTCTGTTGTGGATGAACAAACTGCTAATATGTGAACTGTGACAAAATAGGAAAACCTTTTTCTTCTCCTTGCGTCTTGAAAGTTCAGTGCTTCAGTCTTTGCTGAATGAATTTTTGTGGCTGAAGTGAGACTAAATCTCATATTCATGTAATATACGAGATTCAGGTGAAATTCAGTACAAACTTTTCTCACACTATATGAGAATAATTTAATGTTTCTGCCGGGTTTAGAACCGGGGACCTTTCACGTGTGAGGCGAATGTGATAACTGCTACTCTACAGAAACGGCTGGCTGTACAACAGCCAAAGGCCCTGTGCAACATTCAGCTGCACTGTCTTGCTGCAGCTTCTCATGGTTAGGCTGAGAGGCCATGTCACTTCTTCCAAGAAGACAGCTGTTTCTTCAAAACAGAGGTCTCAATTTACACGGCGATAAGCTTGTATTGAATTTAGCATTTGTTGAGCAAATATCTAATGGAACAATGTTTTCTGTTCAATCATTAATCCATCATTCTTATCTTCCTGCAGAAATTTCCACCATCTTTGTTTCATTATTCAATGCTTAATATCAGTATATTTATTTGCTACATATGACTTCATTTCAAATTGAATAACTCGAGTCTTCACTCTGAAATATACACCATTGAATTGCAAACATGACTGACCAAAAAAAGAAAGCGTTTCACTGGGTAATACAAATCCCATGAATCTTTGTTCAGTCTGACCACAATCAGCTTTTGAACAAAGTCAAATATCATTAAATGGAAGTGAATTGAGAATTATGTGCTTCTTATATTTGACCCCTCTGTGTTTTGGTGTGAAACATTCTGCAGCCTAAATACCGTTCATGTATAAGAAAGGAGGGGTGACAGCAAATCCGCACTGAGCCTGGATTTCCTCATCTCCCTGAGTGTTTTTTCTTGTTTCTCCATCATGAAGACACATTTTTTCAAAAAGGTGATTCAGTTAAATCTCTGTCATTTCCTCCAATTCAGTTACAGTATCGTTAGTGTCTGTCTATATGAGCACACATATATGAGCACACATTAGGTATGTTTCAGACGGTGATTAAAATCTTAATCTATGTCTACAAAGCCATTAAAATCTTTTATGAACTGAGCAAACTGCCAAGATCCGCACTTTGTTTTTTCATGTATGGAACAATCTGTCTGGACTGTACACAGAACAATACTTTTCAATGTACTCGGTACACTTGACAATAAATCAATTCCAATCAAAGAGACAGTTTCTTACTAATCTTCAGATTGAACAGTGAGCCTTCTTAAAAATTATTCATTCATGGGAGGTGGGCGTCACTGGCTGGGCCAGCATTTACTGCTCATTCCAATTGCCCTTGAACTGCGTGTCTTGTGAGGCTATTTCAGAGGGCACTTACAGAGGGCAGCACGGTAGCACACTGGTTAGCACTGTTGCTTCACAGCGCCATGGCCCCAGGTTTGATTCCGGTCACTGTCTGTGCGGAGTCTGCACGTGCTCCCCATGTCTGCGTGTTTCCCCAGGGTGCTCCGGTTTCCTTTCACAAGTACCGAAAACATGTGTTGTTAGATAATCTGGACATTTTGAATTCTGCCTCTGTGTACCCACAGGCGCCGGAATATGGTGACTAGGGACTTTTCACAGTAACTTCATTGCAATGTTAATGTAAGCCTACTTGTGACAAAGATTATTAAAAAAAGGTAAACCACAACATTGCTGTAGATCTGGAGCCACGTGGAGGCAGTAAGAATACAATTACCCCACTGCCCAGCCCACATCCATGGCAGAATCTGGGGCGCAATTCTCCGCTCCCGCGTCGGTTGGGAGAATTGCCTGGGTCGCCAAATTTTCCCGCGATGCCGGTCCGACGCCCTCCCGCGATTCACGGAAGCGGCCAGATTGGCACAATCGCGTTTTGCGCGGCACGATACAGTGAATCGCCCGAGACAGCCAAAATGGCGATTCACCGGTACCCCTGCGAATCTCCGGCCTGGATGGGCCAAGCGGCCTGCCCAAAACGACGGGTTCCCCCCGGCGCCGTCTACACCTGGTCGTTGCCGGCGGGAACGCTGGGGGGGGGGGGGGCGGCCTGCGGGGGGAACCTGCACCGGGGGGGGCCTCAAATGGGGTCTGGTCCGCGATCCGTGCCCACCGATCGTCGGGCCGGGCTCTCTGAAGGAGGACCTCCTTTCTTCCGCAGCCCCGCAAGATCCGTCAGACATCTTCTTGCGGGGCGGACCCGGAGAGGACGGCAACCATGCATGTGCGGGTGACGCCAGTTATGCGGCGCCGCCTTTACGTGGCGCCAAGGCCTGGCGTGCGTAAATGACGCGGCGTCGCTCCTAGTCCATTATCGGGCCCTGAATCGGTCGGGATAGGAGCCGTTTCGCGCCGTCGTGAACCTCGACGGCGTTCACACTCCGCCTCTTTTGTAAGGGCCACGAAGAATCCAGCACGAGTTTTAAGGATACAAAATAATAACGTTTATTTACTATAACAATATATACATAACAGTAGCAGTAACTTCCCTTGCTACCTTCTCCTTCCTCTGGTTCCTGAACTGGCCAGCTTATTTATACTAGGAGTTTCTCCGCCCCCCTCATTGGGGAAGTTCATACTCCCATAGGATTGTGGGATAGTCATTAGTCCCCAGCCAATCGTAAGTAGACAGGTTATAACAGCCTCCATTTTGGAAAATCACACCCAAGGTGTCTTGTGTTGTGTCCTGTGATCTTGTCTTAGAACATAGAAAAATACAGCACAGAACAGGCCCTTCGGCCCACGATGGTGTGCCAAACCTTTGACCTAGATTAATCATAGATTATCATAGAACTCTCCTTACTTGAATCATAGAATTTACAGTGCAGAAGGAGGCCACCCGGCCCATCGAGTCTGCACCGTCTCTTGGAAAGAGCACCCTACCGAAGGTCAACACCTCCACCCTATCCCCACAACCCAGCAACCCCACCCAACACTAAGGGCAATTTTGGACACGAAACCAATTTATCACGGCCAATCCACTAACCTGCACATCTTTGGACTGTGGGAGGAAACCGGAGCACCCGGAGGAAACCCACGCAGACACAGGGAGAACGTGCAGACTCCGCACAGACAGTGACCCAAGCCAGAATCGAACCTGGGACCCTGGAGCTGTGAAGCAATTGTGCTATCCACAATGCTACTGTGCTGCCCCTAAGAACAAATTAATCTACACTATATCATTCTACCGTAATGCATGTACCTATCCAATAGCTGCTTGAAGGTCCCTAATGTTTCCGACTCAACTACTTCCACAGGCAGTGCACTCCATGCTCCCACTACTCTCTGGGTAAAGAACCTACCTCTGACATCCCCCCTATATCTTCCACCATTCACTTTAAATTTATGTCCCCTTGTAATGGTTTGTTCCACCCGGGGAAAAAGTCTCTGACTGTCTATCTATTCCCCTGATCATCTTATAAACCGCTCTCAAGTCACCCCTCATCCTTCTCCGTTCTAATGAGAAAAGGCCTACCACCCTCAACATTTCCTCGTAAAACCTACTCTCCATTCCAGGCAACATCCTGGTAAATCTCCTTTGCACCTTTTCCAAAGCTTCCACGTACTTCCTAAAATGAGGCGACCAGAACTGTACACCGTATTCCAAATGTGGCCGTACCAAAGTTTTGTACAGCTGCATCATCACCTCACAGCTCTTAAATTCAATCCCTCTGTTAATTAACGCAAGCACACCATAGGCCTTCTTCACAGCTCTATCCACTTGAGTGGCAACTTTCAAAGATGTATGAACATAGACCGCAAGATCTCTCTGCTCCTCCACATTGCCAAGAACTCTACCGATAACCCTGTATTCCGCATTCATATTTGTCCTTCCAAAATGGACACCCTCACACTTTTCAGGGTTAAACTCCATCTGCCACTTCTCAGCCCAGCTCTGCATCCTATCTATGTCTCTTTGCAGCCGACAACAGCCCTCCTCACTATCCACAACTCCACCAATCTTCGTATCGTCTGCAAATTTACTGACCCACCCTTCAACTCCCTCATCCAAGTCATTAATGAAAATCACAAACAGCAGAGGACCCAGAACTGATCCCTGCGGTACGCCACTGGTAACTGGGCTCCAGGCTGAATATTTGCCATCCACCACCACTCTCTGACTTCTATCGGTTAGCCAGTTCATTATCCAACTGGCCAAATTTCCCACTATCCCATGCCTCCTTACTTTCAGCATAAGCCTACCATGGGGAACCTTATCAAATGCGTTACTAAAATACATGTACACTACATCCACTGCTTTACCTTCATCCACATGCTTGGGCACCTCCTCAAAGAATTCAATAAGACTTGTAAGTCAAGACCTACCCCTCACAAATCCGTGCTGACTATCCCTAATCAAGCAGTGTCTTTCCAGATGCTCAGAAATCCTATCCTTCAGTACCCTTTCCATTACTTTGCCTACCACCGAAGATTAACTGGCCTGTAATTGCCAGAGTTAACCCTAGTCCCTTTTTTGAACAGGGGCACGACATTCGCCACTCTCCAATCCCCTGGTACCACCCCTGTTGACAGTGAGGACGGAAAGATTATTGCCAATGACTCTGCAATTTCATCTCTTGCTTCCCATAGAATCCTTGGATATATCCCGTTAGGCCCGGGGACTTGTCTATTCTCAAGTTTTTCAAAATGCCCAACACATCTTCCTTCCGAACAAGTATTTCCTCGAGCTTACCAGTCTGTTTCACACTGTCCTCTCCAACAATATGGCCCCTCTCATTTGTAAATACAGAAGAAAAGTACTCGTTCAAGACCTCTCCTATCTCTTCAGCCTCAATACACAATCTCCCGCTACTGTCCTTGATCGGACCTATCCTCGCTCTAGTCATTCTCATATTTCTCACATATGTGTAAAAGGCCTTGGGGTTATCCTTGATCCTACCCGCCAAAGATTGTTCATGCCCTCTCTTAGCTCTCCTAAGCCCTTTCTTCAGTTCCCTCCTGGCTATCTTGTATCCCTTCAGCGCCCTGTCTGAACCTTGTTTCCTCAGCCTTACGCAAGTCTCCTTCCTCTTAACAAGACATTCAACCTCTCTTGTCAAACCATGGTTCCCTCACTCGACCATCTCTTCCCTGCCTGACAGGGACATACATATCAAGGACACGTAGTACCTGTTCCTTGAATAAGTTCCACATTTCACTTGTGTCCTTCCCTGACAGCCTATGTTCCCAATTTATGCACTTCAATTCTTGTCTGACAACATCGTATTTACCCTTCCCCCAATTGTCAACCTTGCCCTGTTGCACGCACCTATCCCTCTCCATTACTAAAGTGAAAGTCACAGAATTGTGGTCACTATCTCCAAAATGCTCCCCCACTAACAAATCTATCACTTGCCCTGGTTCATTACGAAGTACCAAATCCAATATGGCCTCCCCTCTGGTCGGACAATCTACATACTGTGTTAGAAAAGCTTCCTGGACACACTGCTCAAACACCACCCCATCCAAACTATTTGATCTAAAGAGTTTCCACTCAATGTTTGGGAAGTTGAAGTCACCCATGACTACTACCCTGTGACTTCTGCACCTTTCCAAAATCTGTTTCCCAATCTGTTCCTCCACATCTCTGCTACTATTGGGGCGCCTGTAGAAAACTCCCTAACAAGGTGACTGCTCCTTTCCTGTTTCTGACTTCAACCCATACTACCTCAGTAGGCAGATACTCCTCGAACTGCCTTTCTGCAGCTGTTTTCTATCTCTAATTAACAATGCCACCCCCCCACCTCTTTTACCACCCTCCCTAATCTTATTGAAACATCTATAACCAGGGACCTCCAACAACCATTTCTGCCCCTCTTCTATCCAGGTTTCCGTGATGGCCACCACATCATAGTCCCAAGTACCGATCCATGCCTTAAGTTCACCCACCTTATTCCTGATGCTTCTTGCGTGGAAGTATACACACGTCAACCCATCTCCGTGCCTGCAAGTACTCTCCTTTGTCAGTGTTCCCTTCCCCACTGCCTCACTACAGCCTTTGGCATCCTGAATATCGGCTACCTTAGTTGCTGGACTGCAAACCCAGTTCCCATTTGTAGCCATGTAAAATGGCTGATTCCCGATTAGAATGGTCAAACCCCGATTTAAAATGGCGAATGAAAGAGGCTGATGGGAAAATCAGCAAACAGGACTCAAAAGGACAGCTGCAGGTAAAACAGTGTATTCGCCTCTGGGGACGTCAGTCCAGACCGATACCTGCCACCATCAACATCACAACAACCCAGCCATCTGCATTTTAATCAGCCATCCCCGGGAACAATTGCTACAAATTAGCAATTGAAAGCTGACCCAGATCTTTCGGCGCCAGCAGGGGCTGACACAAAGAAAGGCAAATGACTGCCCCCCCCCCCCCCCCCCCCCCCGATCAAGGAATCACCCCATTACTGGAGCATATCGAACCAAGTGATTGGGACCAAGTTCAATCACTTGGAACCAGGTACGAGGTCCACCCCGAGAGGCGGGAAGCCCCTGGGGACTATAAGAATAGGGGCCAAGTTCAAATCGACCCTTCTCTTCCTGCTCACAACCTGCGAGACCCTTCTACAAGAAACTGTAAGTGTTACTCCAGCGATCGCTACCAGATAGGCGCTCCTGACTATCGACTTGTACCAGCTTTTGAATCTCGCAGGCTCAGAACCAATTCGAAAGACCATTCGTTTCCCTGACCTGGTGGGCCATTTCCAAAGTTAAGTATTGGCCTTTAGTGGTAGGTAGTAGTCTAGAAGTAGGATTATTGTAAAAGTATTAATTGCTGTATATAATAAATGAACGTTGATTTAACTCTTACTAAGCGGTGTGTTGCATTATTAATCATTACTTGGACTTGAACCACGTGGCGGTATCAGAAAGATACCTGGCGACTCATGAGCAAAGGTGACAGAATAAGAATAAATAAACTAAGGCTAAAACGAGCAACACATTCCCCTGCCTAAATTAGTTTAAACCCTCCCGAAGAGTACTAGAAAACCTCCCTCCCAGGATATTGGTGCCCCTCTGGTTCAGATGCAACCCGTCCTGCTTGTACAGGTCCCACCTTCCCCAGAATGCGCTCCAATTATCCAAATACCTGAAGCCCTCCCTCCTACACCATTCCTGCAGCCACGTGTTCAACTGCACTCTCTCCCTATTCCTAGCCTCGCTATCACGTGGCACCGGCAACAAACCAGAGATGACAACTCTGTCTGTCCTGGCTTTTAACTTCCAGCCTAACTCACTCAACTCGTTTATTACCTCCACACCCCTTTTCCTACCTACGCCGTTGGTACCAATGTGCACAACGACTTCTGGCTGCTCCCCCTCCCCCTTAAGGATCCTGAAGACACGATCCGAGACAGCCCTGGCACCCGGGAGGCAACATACCTTCCGGGAGTCTCGCTCGCGACCACAGAATCACTTAGCTATTCCCCTAACCATTGAATCTCCGACTACTTTGCTTTTCTATTCTCCCCCTTCCCTTCTGAGCCCCAGAGCCAGACTCAGTGCAAGAGACCTGGCCGCTATGGCCTTCCCCCGGTAGGTCATCCCCCCCAACAGCATCCAAAATGGTATACTTGTTTTGAAGGGGAACGGCCACGAGGAATCCCTGCACTGTCTGCCTGTCTTGCAATGATTCTGCAGAACCGCTGGTGACTTAGCCAGAACGATGATTTATTAATGTACACGTGGTAAGGTAATGATCAGAATGCTATACAGCCCAGGTTATCACAGAGTTGCATTAGACTATCATGTAACTATCCTTATGTGCGACTGTCCTTGTGTACTCCTTACAACCTTCTGCTGGTAGCCAGATGTCACCTGACTGATATCTGACACCACCTCATGGGAGGTTACACTGCCGAATACATGTAATATATACAGGCTTATCACCACATCTCGTAACTTCTCAAAAGTATCAAGTAATTTATTTTTTCAAACAAATTCTGATAGTTCTGCAGTTTCTGGAAACATTTTGGTCGATGATGTTATTTTTAAAAATAAAGATCTAGTCTTTACAAAATAATTACCGAATACACCAATTCACTAATGATAATCAATGTTCACCACTGAATAAACGTAAACTTAATTATTGTTTTTGGCGATGAAATCAATACATAGTTAATATTGAAAAGGTACAGAAGGTTCAATGGCTGCAGGAAGCCACATGTTAGAGGTATAAAAGGGCTTCCTTGACCTTGTTACTAATGACAGTGAATACACTATGAAAGTATCAATTTTAAAACTAAATGTGATTACATATGCGTACTTGCAACTTCCTACATTACAACAGTGAATATATTTCAAAAATACTCCATTGGCTTCAAAACACTTTCGGAGGTCCAGTGGTCGTGAGAGGTTTTATAGAAATGTACATTTGTTCTAATTGTCCGCAAACCCGGATATATTACACTTGGTGTCCTCACCAAAGTCATTGATAAAGATTGGGTCTTAATTTTGTATAATAACCATTTTGAATCCTCTGTGAAACTCCAGGTGCACCATATACACAATTATTTGTAGTAAAATACAGCGAGTTGTTGTGATTCGGAATGCACTGTCTATAAATGGTGCTGGAATCTCATTGGACTGTAACTTCCAAAAGGGAATTTGTTGCATTCTGAGAAAGAAAACAAAATAGTCGAACTCTGGGATTAAATGAGTCGCTGTACAAAGAGCTGGCATGGGAAAAATTGCCAAACAGACTCCTCTGTGCTCTAGCAGCCTTGTGTACATGTAAAGGGAGTGGAAACAACCTGGAACCTACTGCCTATGAGGTTGGAGATGCTGAGATGGTGGAAGGATTTCAATCGGAAATTGGACAGGCACTGAGAGAAATAAACCGACAGGGATTCAGGGATAGAACGTAAATGGACAGACTGGCTTGTTCCACAGAGAGCCAACACGGTCCCAAAGGGCTGAATGGCCCGATTCCCCACCCTCCAGATGCTGTGATCTCAGGAGAGAAATTCAGCTGCTCCAGTCACTCCAACCAACTGGAGTCCCTCATCTCTGGTGCCATTCTCGTAAATGTCCTCTACACCGTCTCTAAGAACTTCACAACTTTCCTAAAGTGTGGGGCCCATATATAGGGTTCCATTCCAGAGGGATAGAATTGAAAAGCACGGTGGAAATGCCCAACTTGATTAGAACGATGGTTAGCTTACACTGGGAGCACTGTCAACATTGGTGATCTCCATTTCGAAAAGGGAAATAGAGGCACTGGATAAGGTGCAACAAAGATTCATAATATACAGAACTGAGAGCATTTAACATTCGGGAAAGGCTGGGGCTGCTTTTTTCTGGAAAAGAGAAGACCGATGGTGACCTAATGGAAGTCTTTCAAGATTATGAAGGGATTTAATAATCCAATAGGAATTTCAGTAGAAACCTCTACCCTGCGAGTGGCGAGAATGTGGAACTAGTTACCACAGCGAGTGGTTGAGGCGAACAGCAGGAATACATTGAACGTAAAGCTAAATACATACATGAGGGAGAAAGGAATAGAAGGAGATGCTGATGGGGGAGATGTAGAGCGGTGGGTGGAAGATCATGTGGAGCATAAATACTGACACAGACCACGGCTACCCTCAGTCGGTATGGGAATTTAACCTGTGCCGTTTGTGTCACTCAGCACAAACCAGCCATCCAGCCAACTGAGCTAACCGATCCCCGTGTAAATCTGGAATAATTCCTTAAATATTAGTGATTGCCTGTCTCCCACCATACTATTTAATGTAGTTTCCCAGTGCACCTCAGATAACCTACTCCTCATACCCTAATAATTTTCTTCTGTGAGAAGCACCAAGATAAATTAAATAAAAGAACCATGTAACCACCACAGCCCATCTTCATGGCAATGTGGCATGATTTTAGGGGTTTCCAAACCGAAATGGGAATGAAACATCTTCGAACCTCCAAACACCCTTTCACACTTTGATCCTTGTGAAATGTGAAACCAGATATTCGCAAGAAGGATCAGAGAAAATCAGACCACTGGAGACGAAGCGATGAGACCGGCCAGTCCAGCAAAAAGATACCCTCTGACCATCCCCATTGACCAACAGAAAGAACAAATTGCAGTCCTGGATGTACTTGAGGACAGAAACAATAAAAGCAGAATCCAATCCCTGTAATCAGTTGTGAACTTGCTAGTGTCTCAGAAAGTGTGATGAATTACAAAATCCCTTCGCACATTGAGAGCAGGTGAACAGCCTCTCCCCAGTATTAACTCCCTGGTGTGACTGCAGAAGGCAAACCGAGAGAATCGCGCAGAGGAAAGCATCTTTGAGTTATGGGGGTGACACCCACGCAGACACTTGGAGAACATGTCACCACACGGTCAGTGACCTGGGGCCAGGATTGAACACTGGTCCTCAGCTCTGTGAGACAGCAGTGCTAACCACTTCGCCACCTTATATATTGACGATTTAGATGAGGGAAAAAAATGCAATATCTGCAAATTTGGAGATTTCGCAAGTTGCTTGGGAGGGTGAGCTGTGAGGAGGATGCAGAGATCCGTCAGTGTGATTTGGACAAGTCAAGTGAGTGGGCAAACGAATGGCAGATACAGTATCATTTGGAGAAATGCGAGGTAATCCAGTTTGGTAGCAAGAAGGTAGACTTAACTGAATGGTCATAAATTAGGAGAGGGCAATGTGCAACGAAACCTGGGTATCCTCGTACACGTCACTGAAGGTAAACAGCAGGCGGGAAAGAAGGCAAATGATATGCTCGCCTTCATTGCGAGCGGATTAGAGTACAATAAGAATGTTGTGTGCAGTTTGGTCTCCTTATCTGAGGAAGGATGTTCTTGCTCTCGAGGCAGTGCAGCAAATGTTTACCAAACTGATTTGTGGGATGGTGGGACTGACGTATAAGAGATTGAATCAGTTAGAATTGTATTCGCTGGAGTTCAGAAGAATGGGGGCGAGCTCATAGAATCCTATAATATTCTAACAAGACTTGACAAGGTAGATGCAGGAAAGATTTTCCTGATGGCGGGAGTGTACAGAACCAGAGGTCGCAGTCTGAGGATACGGGGGAGACCATTTAGGACTGAATTGAGGAGAAATGTCTTCAACCAGAGAGTGGTGAGTCTGTGGAATTTGTTACCACAGGAAATAGTTGAGGCCAATACATTGTATGTTTTCAGGAAACAGTTAGATATAGCACTTAGAGCGAAGGGAATCAAAGGACATAGTTGGGAAATCGGGATTAAGCTATTAAGTTGGATGATAAGCCATGATCATAATGAATGGCGGAGCAGGCGCAAAGGGCCAAATGCTCTCATCCTGCTCCTATTTTCTATGTTTCTATGTAATCCCTTCCCACACTAAGAGCAGGTGAATGGCCTCTCCCCAGTGTGAACTCTCTGGTGTGTCTGCAGACTGGATAACTGTGTGAATCCACTCCCACAGAGGGAGCAGGTGAACGGTCTCTCCCCAGTGTGAACTCGCTGATGTGTCTGCAGACTGGATAACTGTGTGAATCCACTCCCACAGACGGAGCAGGAGAATGGCTTTTCCCCAGTGTGAACTCGCTGGTGTTTCCGCAGGATGGATGAATCAATAAATCCCTTCCCACACTGAGAGCAGGTGAACGGCTTCTCCCCAGTGTGAACTCGCTGGTGTGTCTGCAGGCTGAATAAATCACTGAATCTTTCCCCACACTGAGAGCAGGTGAATGACGTCTCCCCAATGTGAACTCGTTGATGTTTCTGCAGATTGGATAACCAAGAGAATCCCTTCCCACACTGAGAGCAGGTGAACGGCCTCTCCCCAGTGTGAACTCGCTGGTGTTTCTGCAGGTCGGATGACTGAGTGAATCCTTTCCCGCACTGAGAGCAGGGGAATGGCCTCTCCCCAGTGTGAACTCGCTGGTGTGTCTGCAGACTGGATAACCGAGTGAAACCATTCCCACACTGAGAGCAGGTGAATGGCCTCTCCCCGGTGTGAACTCGCTGGTGTGTCTGCAGGATGGATAACTGAGCGAATCCCTTCTCACACTGAAAGCAGGTGAACGGCTTCGCCCCAGTGTGAATGCGTCGATGAATCTCCAGCTTAGATGGGACTCTGAATCCCTTCCCACAGTCCCCACATTTCCACGGTTTCTCCATGTTTTGCGTCTCCTCGTGTCTCTCAAGGTTGGACAGTCAGTGGAAGCCTTGTCGACACACAGAACATGTGCACTGTCTCTCCTCACTGTAAATGGCGTGATGTTTTTTCAGGCTGTGTAACTAGTTGAAGCTCTTTCCACAGTCAGTTCACTGGAACACTCTAACTCGGGTGTGTGTTATGTGGGTCTTGGTGCTATTCCAGTCGCATTCACATTTAAAATCTTTTGAAGCCGACAGATCGGACAAACATTTCTCCTTCTCGCCGATGATGTTCAGAGCCCGATGATATTCAGATAAGGAGGAATCGAGTGAGTTTGTCACATCAAGATGTGATGTTTGAGATTTCTGTCTATAATTCCTCCTCTTCCAATATCCTTTGAAAACAATTTATAAAAGTCATCAGTTAGTACAGGATAGAAATTCAGAACAGACAATTCTAGTTCCTGTGGAACATTATTTCCTCTCTCGTTCTCCAAAAGCTGTAAATCTCCGTCCCACACAATCTCCCTCCATTCTCACTCTGCTGGATCTAATATTCACCCTCCCAATTCTCCTGAAGGTGCTGATTCATGTTGATTGACAGATCCAAGCTCAGCTCACTGCTTCCTGACCAGGACACAGAGATTAGAATAGGAGCAAGAGTAGGCCATTCGGCCCACTGAGTCTGCTCAACCATTCAATGAGATCCTTGGCCGATCTACCTCAGCACCATTTCCCACACAAACCCCTATCCCTCGATATCTTCAATATCTAGAAAACTATCAATATTTGTCTTGAATATACCTGATGACTGAGGCTTCACATTCCTCTGGGGTAGAAAATTCCAAAACTTCACCACATCCTCAAGTGGAAAAAATCCCTCCTCATCTCAGCTTTCACTCTATTTTCCTACCTGTTCCCCATAACCCTTAACTCCATTGTCAATAAAATATCTGTCCAACTTGTGCTTCAATATATTCAATGATCCCCCAGATACAACTGGTCCCTGTGGAAGAGAAAGCCAAAGACTAACAACCCTCTGAGGGAAGAGATGACTGGAAATCTATAACGTAGCTACAGTCTTATATTACAAGACGAGAAATAATAATATTTACTGTATTACAGAACCATAAATAATATATCCAATCTGTACCATGTAACAACACATGACATATATCTCTGTCCATTATTAATTTAATGTCCCCTGAAATGTCAGCCATCTCCTGGCGAATCCATCCTTATCCACCTACCCTGCACATCTTTGGTTTGTGGGGGTGAGACCCACGCAGATACAGGGAGAATGTGCGAACTCCACGCGGACAGTGACCCGGGGCCGGGATCAAACCCGGCAATGCTAACCGCTGTACCACCATGCCACCAGAAACCATTCTTTTCGTCAAATAAATGCGTCAACCTGTTAAGGAGATGGGGGAGAGGAGAGGGAAACACTTTGTGGAGCCGCGAACATTCACAAATTTGTTTTTTCCGAATTGAGCAATTTAGCGTGGTTCCAGTTTGGGCTCAAATCATCAATGAGGACTCTAATCTCTGGCAAGGAAGGAAACCCTGGCAGATGGGCAGGGAGGATTCACAAATACCCGCTGGAGGCCCCAAACCCCCAATAAGACCCATTGATTTTATTGTCAGTCTGCAGACAGGAGCTGCAGAACTGAACCCAGGCAGAGGAGAGGGAGGGAAAAAACTGGGAGTGGAGGAAAGAAATGGTGCAGGTGGTGAGATGGGTTTGGATTTCAGCCCAGGGAGGAGGGAGAGTGTGTGGGACGGGTAAAACATTTCGAGAGAAACTCGAATTGTCTGTTCAGAATTTCTATCCTGGACTGACAGTGATGGCTTTTGGGGTTTTTTTAATAATAAAAAAAAAATACATTTAGAGTACCCAATTCCTGAGGTGTCAAAGGCAGTTGTCTGGTAGGTTCTAAAGGCGGTGGTGAGGGGTGAGGTGATCTTGTTTAAGGTGCAGGGTGAAGAAAGAGGAGAGGTTGGAGTGGCAGAGGGTAATAGATGAGATGTTGGAGGTAGATAGGAGTTATGCTGAAGATGCGGACTCAGCGAAATTGAAAAAGAGGAAGGAACTACAGGCGAGCTTTGACCGACTATCTACCAGGAAGGTGGTGCGCCAACTGAGGCGAGCAAGGGGGCAATTTACGAGCACGGAGAGATGGCAGGGCGTATATAACGGGTCAGCTTCAGAGGGAGGCGGCGGCAAGGGAAATTGTTCAGGTGAGGGACAGGGCAGGGAAGTTGGTGGCTCCGGATCAGATTAACAAGGTCTTTGAGGAATTCTATGAGAGGTTGTACAGGTCAGAGCCACCTGGGGGAGACCGGGAGATGCAGGAATTTCAAGATGGGTTGGAGTACCCGAGGTTAGGGGAGGGGGACAGGGCGACATTAGAAGGAGTGATAGTGGAGCAGGAGATAAAAGATGCGATTGGGAGGATGCAGTCGGGGAAGGTGGCAGGGCCAGATGGGTTTCCGGTGGAATATTATAAAAACTTCAAGGATAAGCTGGTACCCCTGATGGTGGGGATGTTTGAGGAGGCGATAGGCAAGGAGGTGTTACCACAAACTTTGGGGCAGGCATAGTTGCTTAAAAAAGAAAAGGATCCAGGGCAGCACGGTGGCGCAGTGGTAGCACTGCAGTCTCACGGTGCCAAGGTCCATGATTCGATCTCGACACTGGGTCACTGTCAGTGTGGAGTTTGCACATTCTCCCTGTGTTTGCGTGGGTTTCGCCCCCACAAGCCAAAGATGTGCAGGGTTGGTGGATCGAACATGCTAAATTGCCCCTTAATTGGAAAAAATGAATTGGGTACTCTAGATTTTTTAAAAAGATAAGGATCCGACGGAGTGTGGGTTGTTTCGGCCCATATCACTTTTAAACGTGAACTCAAAGGTATTAGCGAAGGTACTGGCAGGTAGGCAGGAGGAGTGCCTCCTGAAGGTGATAGGTGAAGATCAAACAGGGTTTGTGAGAGGGAGGCAGCTCTTTTCAAACGTTAGGAGGCTATTGAACGTGGTTATGGCACCAGCGGAGGGGAAGGAAACAGAGGTGGTTGTGGCAGTGGACGCCGAGAAAGCGTTTGACCAAGTAGAATGGGGGCACTTGATAGCAGTTCTGGAGCGGTTTGGGATTGGTCCACGATTTGTGGACTGGGTAAAGCTACTGTATAAGGAGCCGGGGCTAGTGTCCGCACAACAAACATCAGCTCGAGATACTTTTCTCTCCACCGTGGGACTAGGCAGGGATGTCCTATGTCCCCCTGCTGTTTGCACTCGCGACTGAGCCGTTGGCCATCGCGTTAAGAGATTTGGGGGTATGGAAAGGGATTGTGCAGGGGGGTGAATAGAGCATAGGGTGCCCTTGTATGCCAACAACTTGTTATTATATGTGTCGGAACCGAGTGTGTCAAGAGGGGGAATATTGGAGCTGCTTCGGGTGTTTGGGTCTTTCTTGGGGTACAAATTAAATCTAAAGAGTGAGTATTTTGTGGTGTTTCAGCCGGGGGTGTGGGCAGGGGTGGGGGGGTTGGCATTCCGTAAGGCAGGGTCTCACTTTAGATATCTGGGGGTGCATGGTGCTCGGGATTGGGGGGGGGGGTTCTGTCACTGGAGGGTCGGGTACAGGCGGTTAAAATGAACGAGTTGCCGCGATTTCTGTTTATTTTCCATGCCTGCCGATTTTCCTGCCAAAGGCATTTTTTGGAGAGTTTTACGGAATAATTACCTTGTTCATATGGGGAGGGAAAGTGGCCAGAGTTAGAAAGGTGCTGCTACAGAGGGGAAGGCAGGCAGGGGGTTTGGGTCTTCTGAACCTGATGTATTATTACTGGCCGGCGAATGTGGAGAAGGTACGGAGCTGGGTCTGAGGGGTTGATTCCCAGTGGGTCAGAATGGAGGAACGTTTGTGTCGGGGGTCGGGATTGAAGGCGCTAACAACAGCGTTGCTCCCGATGGCCCCGGGGAAATACTCAGGGAGTCCGGTAATAATAGCTTCATTGAGAATTTGGAAGCAGTTTCGCCAACACTTCGGGTTGGGGGCAGGGTCAAGGGAAATGCCGATTTGGGGGAACCAGATTTGAGCCAGGGAAGTGGGATGGAAATTTTCAGAAATGGGAGGAGAAGGGGATTAAGACACTAAAAGATTTGTTTCTTGGGGGTCGGTTTTCAGGATTGAAGGAGCTGGGAGCAAAGTATGGGCTGGAGCAGGGGGAAATGTTTAGATACATGCAGGTTCGCGATTTTGGCAGGAACAAGATACAGAGCTTCCAGGTGGAGCCGGCCTCCACATTGCTAGAAGAGGTGCTGACGACAGGGAGACTGGAGAAGGGGGTAGTGTCGGCAGTTTACGGGGCTATTTTGGAAGAGGAGAAGGCACCACTAGAAGAGATCAAAGCAAAGTGGGAGGAAGACTTGGGAGAGGGTATGGAGGAGGGTTTCTGGTGTGAGGTGCTCCGGAGGGTGAACGCCTCCACCTCGTGCATGACGTTGGGGCTGATACAGCTAAAGGTGGTATACAGAGTGCAGCTCACGAGGGCAAGGATGAGCTGGCTGTTTGAGGGGGTAGAAGATGTGTGTGAATGTTGCACGGGGGGGGGGGAAGGGGGAATCACATTCATATGTTTTGGTATCCTGACCAAAGCTGGAGGATTACTGGAAGGAGGTTTTTAGGGTAATCTCTAAAGTGGTGCACGTGAAACTGGACCCGGGCCCTCGGGAGCCTCGTTGATCCCCGAAGGCGGATCCTGTTGGGGTTGAGATCAACCTCTCCACCCTGTGCCGTGGCGGGGGGACTGCTGCAATTCCTGACTCTTGAGAATGTTAAGTTTGAACTGAGGGGAAGGATGGTGGGGTTCTACAATTCATGGGCATTATTCATTATGCACTTTCAAGAATTGGATAGCATCGAACATTATGGAGGTGGGCGGGGGGTGTTGGGAGGAGGGGGACTGTATGTGATAATGGTGACTATGGTTGATTCCTAATTCCTTTTTGTTCACTAACATGCGGGATGCTGTTTGGGGGTTTGGTGGGAGGATGAGATTGTTATTGTTGATTTGGGGATTGATATTGTCTTCGTTACTGCTTATTGTTTATTGTTGGTGGGTGTAAATTTGGAAGAAAATATGATAAAGGAGAATAAAAATATATTTTTAAAAAAGAGTATCCAATTCATTTTCCCCCCCAATTCAGGTGTCATTTTAGCGAAGCCAATTCACCTACACTGCACATCTTTTTGGATTGTGGGGGTGAGACCCACACAGACACGGGGACAATGTGCAAACTCCATATGGACAGTGACCTGGGGCTGGGATCTAACCCGGGTCCTCGGCTAACCACTGAGCCACCGTACCTGCCCCTAGTGATGACTTTTGTAAACTCCTTTTACAGGATATTACAAGGGAAGCATTTATAGATGGAAACTCAAATCGAATTCACATCAAAGATTTAACAGAGTCACTCCATTCATCAGGACCTGAATATCATTGGCCTGTGAATGCAGAAGAAGAAATGTTTGTCTGTAGGAAAATATTTTCAAGATGAGTATGACTGAAAAAAAAAAACGATACACTCACACTCGACTCGAGTGAGAGTGTTCCAGTGAACTTGTGGGTTCGAGATCAGACCAGGGCTGCACAGTAGCGCAGTGGTTAGCATTGCTATCCCACAGCGCCGAGGTCCCAGGTGCGAACCCGGCCCCACATCACTGTCTGTGTGGAGTTTGCGCATTCTCACCGTGTCTGCGTGGGCTTCTCCCCCACAGCCCAAAGATGTGCAGGTTAGGTGGATTGGCTGCACTAAATTGCCCCTTAATTGGAAAAAATAATTGGGTACTCTAAATCGATATTTAAAAAAATAGAGCAGACTGCGGAGGGGTGAGCAAAGTGTTTCACTCGGGCTTTGACGAAGGGCTCGAGGTGCTGCAATTCTAATCAATAAACAGATTCCTCTTTCGGTCACCAGGATCGTTGTGGATACTAATGGGAGATACGTGGTGGTCAGTGGGTCATTGGCAGGTACATTGATGGTACTGCTGAATGTCTATGCCCCTAACTCAGACGATGGGCATCACGGTAGCCCAGTGGTTAGCACTGTTGCTTAACAGCGGCAGGGACTCAGGTTCGATTCCCGGCTTGTGTCACTGTCTGTGCGGAGTTTGCACGTTCTCCCTGTGTTTGTGTGGGTTTCCTCCGGTGCTCCGGTTTCCTCCCACAGTCCCGAAACATGTGCTCATCAGGTGAATTGGACATTCTGAACTCTCCCTCAGTGTACCAGACAGGGGCCATAGTGTGGCAACCAGGGGATTTTCACAGTAACTTCATTGCCGTGCTAATAATAAAGAATGTGGCAATAACAAGGATTATTATTATGTGGCATTTGTAAAAAATTGTTGGGATCCATCCCAGACCTGGATACAAATCAATTAATTTTGGAAGAGTTTATTTCAATTGTGAACTGGATCCGAAAATGGACTGGTCCAAACTGATTCAACCACTACAAATACACAAAGATGGAGTGAAATCTGGACGGACCACCCGGCAGCGACCCAGGCACCGGAAATGACAACATGACAACAGCAAACCCAGCAAAAGATAAAGAAAAGCTATTCATTAGCAGATTGTAAAAGGATTATGGGACACAGATTTATGATCATGAGCAAGATCTACTGGGGAGATATGAGGAAGAAATTTTACACAGTGAGTGATAATGATCTGAACTCAATGCTCACACACAAAGGTCGATAAACTCCAGGTCCTGATAACTCGAATGGTGCTGCTAGAATTTGATGTGAGGATTGGTTGTGAGTTTCCTGTCTGCGAATCCCTTTCTAAGTCTCTGTGAAAGAAGTTTACAAAGGCATCACCGTCAGTCCAGAAATGAAATTCAGGAAAGATAAACGTTTCTCCTGGTTTGAGTTTGCTGTGTGTAAATCCTCCCCTACTAATCCCCTGTAAAAGGAGTTTACAAAATTAATCACCATCTGTCCAGGATAGAAATTCACTACATTCTCCCCTCCTGCTCCCTGGTCCAGGATGATAGCTCATGCACCGCCCCCACCCACCACCCCCCGCCTGCAAACTGTCCCTCTTGTTCTCAGCAGTCTTCTGATTTGAGGGTGATGTTGACTCAGGATTGCGAGTTTCTGCCCTGGGTCTTCATGTGGCTGAACAGAGCCGCAGAGCTTTGGACACATGGGACAGAATGTCTAATAAGACAGTGAAATCCGGAGAGCAGGATTTGATTCCTTTTCTTTCCATCTCTGCCACCGCTTTGCATCATCAATAAGATACTGGGACTCAAAGACTAATCCAATTTGATGGACAAGTTGTCTCCATTCTGAACAATGGGAAACAAGCTCCTCCCCCCACAAAGATGGCAAACGCGCATGCGCCCTAATGCACATCCAATAAAGATGGCGGCCGTTAACCCGAGCCGAACTGAGGAGCTGCAGCCCCGCCCGGTACAAACGGGGTCCCGTAAACATTTCCGAGGTTTGCGATTGCAACAACTTTACACAACGTTTCCGCCCACCCCCGCGGTCTCTCGCTCCCTCCATATTGTTAAATGCCTCTCACAGATTTCAGATCTGAAAACACAGCTCTTCTCCATCGCCATTACCCATACTGCGCATGCTTCAATCACAACGGCTCCGCCCCTCATTCACTTTGATTGGTTGGAAGACCAGCCGCTCTCGGTCGGTCCTCCAACCCGCCCCCTCTCTCTATTGGTCCGGAGCTGCCGCCAATCACTTCCCGGGCATTGTGAAGTGGCGCATGCTGGAGCTAGACAACTGTGCGCAGGCGCGGGGACGGAGTTTGGAGCATGCGCAATTCCAGTGTTGGCCTCGAGGAGAGAGTCCTTTGTCCTGGAAAAGCGGAGTCAGCGTCAGGTGGTCAGGTGGTTGGTTGGTGGGTGGGAGGATTTGGAAACACTTTGTGGATCCGCAAACCCTTCACAATCATTGTCAGCTCCCTGGTTTGCAGCTGTGGGGCTTCTCCCTCCCTCCCGGGAACAGGCCCAGGTTAACTGGCACCATCCTGCTTCAGCCACTGGAGGATGGTTCACATCAGAGGATGGGGGAGGGGGATAATAAATAAGAGCTTACACTTTGCACTCAAATCAATGAGGACTCTGATCTCTGGCAAGAAAGGAAACCCTGGCAGATGGACGGGGAGGATTCACAAACACCCACTGGAGGACCCAAACCCCCAAAAAGAACCCGCAGATCCCGGGTTTGCAGCTCCCGGGCTTGTTTGCTTCATGTCGGGCCATCTTGTGGAGCAGCAGGGTGGGCGGCGCTTCGGGGCTCCAGTGACCAGGAGAGAAAACGATTGATTGTATTTTCACTCTGCACAGAAAAAATTAAGGGGCAGCCTGCTTGAAGCCGCAGGAGCAGGTGTACATTATTGGGTGGGATGCTGCCAGAACTCTTGAGTCCAGGGAATGGGCTGGTTGGCAGCCAGAACAGTTGGAAATGGTGCTGCACTGATCCATTGTGCGGGTTAAACAGCATCCAGACACCATGCAGCCTGGCACTGTGGATTCAAATACAGGGTAACCCGATAAAATGTGCAATGGGTGGTCTCCCTGTGTTTTGGATTCCAGCACCGCAGGAAGAAGAGGGAGTGGGACGGTGATTTACTGCTTTACAAGAACAAGTGAAGAAAACTGTCAAAACTAGAAATGTTTGTTCTGAATTTCTATCCTGTACTGACAGTGATGTTTGTAAACTCCTTTTACAGGATATTTGAAATCTACAGGTGTGAAATCATCCAACCTGGAAAGAGACAAGGACATCCACACCATAGAGAAACTGTGGAAATGTGGGCACTGTGGGAAGGAATTCCATTCTCCATCCCAACTGGAAACTCCTCAGCGCAGTCATACTGGGGAGGGACCGTTCACCTGCACCGTGTGTGGGAAGGGATTTAATCGATCATTCAACCTTCGCACACACCAACGAATTCACACTGGCGAGCGGCTGTTCACCTGCTCTGTGTGTATGAAGGGATTCAGCAGTTCATCACACCTGCTGAAATATCAGCGTGGTCACACTGGGGAAAAGCCATTCATCTGTTCCATGTGTGGAAAGGGATTCACTAATTCAACTGACCTCCTGACACACCAGCGAGTTCACACCGGGGAGAGGCCGTTCATCTGCTCCATGTGTGGGAATAGATACACTCAGTCACAAAACCTCATGAGACACATGCGAGTTCACAAGTAACTTCTGAAGGTAGATTCTCCTGTCATTGATCAGGTAATCACATCCAGGACTGACCCATGTTCATTCTGATAGTTGTGGTTAGTGTCTGCTGCTGTTAATCACTATAATCAACTGGAATTAACTATTCAGTTATTTGTTCTGCAGGTTAAGAGAGAATAATTGATCATCCAGGGTCTAACTGAATGGCAGAACAAACTCAAACGGCTGAACAACCTACTCCAGTTCATAGAATCATCGAATTTACGGTGCAGAAGAAAGCCATTCAGCCCATGAGTCTGCACCGGCCCTTGGAAAGAGCACCCTACTCAAGCCCCATGCCTCCATCTTATCCCCCTTTATCCCAGTAACCCCACCTAACCAGTTCCTGTGTAGTATTACCTGAGACTTCACCCACTCTCTAACTCTGCTCCAGTGCTGAAGCCACTTCCCCAGTCTCTTCCCCAGCTCTCCCATCACTTTCCATTCACCAGCTGGTGTTTGAGTCCATGTTTATTAGGGACATGGGAACAGGAGGAGGTCATTTATCCCCCTCAAGCCTGTTCTCTTATTCATCGAATTCATGGCTGATCTGTGGCCTAACTCCATTTAGTCAGATATTATTTTAATCCTGACTTCCCCAGTCTGTTACAATGTGATTTAAAACAATCAGACCATTAATGTAGGAGAGTGTCCCAAAAAAATTCTCAGAAACATCAACTGACAAATTAGACAGAAACTGACACTGAGGGGCACACGCTGATGTAGCAGTTAGCACTGCTGCCTCACGGCACCGAGGACCCTGGTACAATACTGGCCGCAGGTCACTGTCCGTGTGGAGTTTGCACATTCTCCACGTTTCTGCGTGGGTCTCACTCCCTCAACCCAAAGATATGCAGGGTAGGTGGATTGGCCACGCTAAATTGCCCCTTTATTGAAAAAAGAAACTGACACTGAGTCACACAATGGGAAGGATGTGATTGCACTAGAAAGGTTGCAGAGGAGAGTCACCAGGATGTTGCCTGGGCTGTTTTACGAGCAGTGAAGGCTGAGGGGGAATATAATTGAAGTGTACAGAATTATAAAGGAAATAGGGTAGATAGGAGGAAACTTTTCCCCACAGTACAATAATAATCTTTATCTTTGTTGTCACAAGTAGGCTGACATTAACACTGCAATGAAGTTACTGTGAAAAGCCCCGAGTCGCCACATTCAGGCGTGTGTTGGGGTACACAGAGGGAGAATTCAGAATGTCCAAATTACCCAACAGCACTTCTTTCGAGACTTGTGGGAGGAAACCGGAGCACCCGGACGAAACCCACGCAGATGCGGGGAGAACATGCAGACTCCACACAGACAGTGACCCAAGCCAGGAATCGAACCTGGGACCCTGGAGCTGTGAAGCAACAGTGCTACTGTGCTGCTGGTGAGGGGTCAATAACCAGGGGGCACAGATTTATGGTCAGGGGCAAGAGATTTAGAGGGAATTTGAGGAAAGCTTTTTCACCAGAGGGTAATGGGCATCTGGTACTCACTGCCTGAAAGGTTGGTCGAGGCAGGAACCATTCATTTCAAAAAGAGAAATGCAGAACAATATATATTAATGATTTGGATGAGGCAACAAAATGTAACATCTCACAGTTTGCAGATGATACCAAGTTAGGTGGGAGGGTGAATTGTGACGAGGATGCAGGGATCCTACAGCATGATCTGGACAGGTTGGGCGAGTGGACAAATCAATGGCAGATGCAGTATAATTTGGATATAAGTGTGAGGTTATTCACTTTGGAAGCAAAAACTGGAAGGTAGCTTACTATCTGAATGGTTGTAAATTGGGAGAGGGGAGTGTGCAGTGGGACCTGGGTGTCCTTGTGCACCAGTCACTGAAGGTGAGCATGCAGGTGCAGCAGGTGGTAAAGAAAGCTCATGGTATGTTGGCCTTCATTGCGAGAGATTTCGAGTATAGAAGCAGGGATATGTTGCTGCAAATATACAGGTTCTTGGAGTATTGTGTGCAGTTATAGTCACCCTCCCTGAGGAAGGATGTTGTTGATTTCGAAGGAGAGCAGCGAAGGTTTACCCGACTGATTCCAGGGGTGGTGGGACTGTCATATGAGGAGAGATTAACTAGGTTGGGATTGTTCTTATATCATAGAATTTACAGTGCAGAAGGAGGCCATTCAGCCCATCGAGTCTGCACCATCTCTTGGAAAGAGCACCCTCTCCAATGTCAACACCTCCACCCTAACCCCATAACCCAGTAACCCCACCCAATACTAAGGGCAATTTTGGACACTAAGGGCAATTTATCATGGCCAATCCACCTAACCTGCACATCTTTGGACTGTGGGAGGAAACCGGAGCACCCAGAGGAAACCCACGCACACACGGGGAGGATGTGCAGTCTCCGCACAGACAGTGACCCAAGCCGGAATCGAACCTGGGACCCTGGAGCTGTGAAGCAATTGTGTTATCCACAATGCTACCGTGCCGCCCTTGTTGGAGTTCAGAAGAATGAGGGGGATCTCATAGTGACTTATAAAATTTTAACAGGACTAGACAGGGTAGATGCAGGGAAGGTGTTACCAATGATGGGTGATTCCAGAACCAGGGGTCACAGTCTGAGAATTCAGGGTAAATCATTTTGGACAGATATAAGGAGACATTTCTTCAAAGAGTGGTAAGCCTGTGGAATTCATTAACACAGGAAGTAGTTGATGCTAAAACTTTGAATATATTGAAGAGGCGGCTAGATAGCACTTGGGGAGAATGGGTCAAAGGCTATGGGGAGAAAGCAGGATTAGGCTATTGAGTTGGATGATCAGCCAAAATCGTGATGAATGGTGGAGCAGGCTCGAAGGGCCAAAAGGCCTCATCCTGCTCCTATCTTCTACGTATCTATTTTGGCATCTCCACATCATTACAATGCATCTGTGTAAGTGGCTTCCTGTTATCTGAAATGTACTGATTGGAAGAAACTGTAGTTAGCGAAGCAGCAGAAAGGGAATCAGAGTGACTGATGAATAAATTCATTTTGACATTGTTCCAGGGATCAAATTAAAGACCCAGGTATAGGGGTATTGAACAATCAACAAAGTAGATGTGCGAATTGTTAACAACACCTGCAACATTTTACTGTGACGAAGGCACTGTATAAAACATGCTGTAGTTACTGAAGACTGGGATGGTACTCAGTTATTCATTGGGTTGATACAATCATAATGCAGAAAGGCCAGTTGTATGCAGAAAAAAAATAATTCAGTTTTCACACTTACTAACATCTGCACAGTCACACTGGAGGCAGACTGTTCAAATACTTCGCAGTTAACACTCCAGCTTCAAAACATCAATAGATTTGTTAAGCGATTGGTGCATTGTGATTGGTGAGAGGCTGCTTAAATATTGTGCGTGTGGACAAAGATTCATTCATCCCACCTGATCACTCACGAGTTGTTTCAAATTTGACTAGCTTCTAATGTTATATCCAGGACGGGGTGGCATGTGGCGCAGTGGTTAGCACTGGGGCTGTGGCGCTGAGGACCTAAGTTCGAATCCCGGCCCTGGGTCACTGTCTGTGTGGAGTTTGTACATTCTCCCCATGTTTCACCCGCACACCCCAAAAGATGTGCAGGTTTGGTGGATTAAATTGCCCCTTAATTGGAAAAAATAAATTGGGTACACTAAATAAAATTAAAAAATGGAAAACAATTATATCCAGGACAGCACTATGGTATAGAACCAATCCACTGGGACTTTTCAAACAATTAATTACTAATTTCCTATCTGAGCCCTTTAGCTAATCAGATCACAAACGATAATTTAGACTTCACCAAGATTGCTATATGGAACGATTACCCATCATTCACAGCGTGTCAGAATGTGACCCATGTTCCCTACAAGGAGAGACTGCGCAGGCGCGGAGACTGCTGTGATTGGAGCATGCGCAGTTTGGTTAACGGGTTTAGAACCCGCGCTTTCGGGTGAGAAAGGACTGGAGAGGAATGGGGCTGATTGTGTGCCGGGGGAATGGGAAAACTTCTTGAAAAACCATGTTTCGGCCTCATTCTGAATTCCAAACTACCGGGCCCCGCGTGCGGCTCCTCCGAGACTTTTGTTGGAGCCGGTTTAACGACCGCCATCTTTACCGGTTAAGGGCGCATGCGCGATGCTCCCTGTCCTGGCAGGAGAGAATGTTGTGAATTTCTCTCCGGGACTGACCGGGCTGGATTCTGGAAACTCCTTGGTCAGAAGGAGGGGGCTTGCAGAAGGGAAACCAATGTCCTTTTTCTTGTGGAGCATTTTACTGGAGTCATGTTTTGAGCATTTCCAAACTCTGTCTCCCTATTCGGTCATGTAAGTGGATTGTAGATTGCTGTGAGTGTTAGACTGTATTGCCACTACTCATTTACCCCCTGCTTCCACGCCGAGTTCAAAGCTGCAGGCTCCTGCTGATCAATGTCTGCCTCCAGTGGGGATGTGGGGCAGCTGTCAGGCGCAGTAATCTCAAAGGGTTGGAGGAAATTATACTCTGTAATATACAATACTCCATATGCTTCACCCAATGTCTATGTATTTATCGTATGTCCTATGTTTTTCATTTATGGAATGATCTGCCTGGACGATACGCAGAACAATACTTTTCACTGTACCTCGGTACATGTCTCAATTTTATGTAGGGGTGAAGGTGGGAGGTGGACCAGGAGTGTGTTCGAATAATCAAGTTTAAAGGTAACAGTTGTGTTTATATATTTATAAGTTTAATAAGCAGATGACCTGAGGCAGTGGTTAAGTGAGACGATGTTACTGAAGTGGAAATAGGCAGTCTTAGTGATGGTGCAGATATATAGTCAGAAAATCAACTTCTGGGCAGATATGACACTAAGGCTCTCCCCATCTTCTTCCGCTTCAGAAAGTTGCTGGGGAAAGGGATGGAGTTGGCAGCTAGAGTTGAAACGGGGACTGAAGACAACGGCTTCAGTCTTTCCAATATTTAATTGGAGGAAATTTCTGTTCATGCAGCACTAGATGTCAGAGAAGTCAGGACAATGTATGAGTTGGGGGGGAACTTGGAGATGATGTCCTTCACATAAACCTGCTACTCTTGTCCATCTAGGTGGTAGGGGCCGAGGGTTTGGAAGACTGTGTCTGGTTGTAGATAAATAGATCTTTCTCCTTCAACCCCTGCTTTTCCCACTTCTCCCTCCATCTCCCACAGAGACCAGCGTCTTGTGTCAGTCCAGACTGGATGGCAGCCTCCCTTCCCTGAAGGACATGAGTGATCCAGTTGGGCTTCTGCAACAATCCAGCAGTTTTCCAGGTCACTTTTTTCCGAGTGCTGGCCCCACAAATGACCAAGTTTATTTCGCTCAGTTTCAGAAGCTGTTTTTGTGGTTTCTTTCTCACTTTTTCTTTGTTTTAAATCAATTTCACAGGATGTAAGAAGGGGAAGGACTTGCAGTCTGGAAACTCAGCCTAATCATTCCGTCAAAACGTGACAGTCGCTGAAATTTTTGTAACCTGAATATCATCGGATTTTGAACATTGAACTGAAAAGCACTGTTCACAGTGGGGAGAAACCGTTTTCTGGGTGGATGAGATTTCTGCCAACATCTGGCCTGTCAAAACAGAAGTACAGTCATTCCATGGAGAAACCATGGAAATGTGGGGACTGTGGTAAGGGATTTAGTTACCCATCCAAGCTGGAAATTCATCGGCGTAGCCACACTGGAGAGAGGCTGTTCACCTGCTTCACATGTGGAAAGGGATTTGTTAGGTCATCCCACCTGCTGTCACACCAGCGCCTTCACACTGGGGAGAGACCGTTCACCTGCTCCGAGTGTGGGAAGGGGTTCACTCAGTCATCCCACCTGCTGTCACACCAGCGAGTTCACACTGGGGAGAGACCGTTCACCTGCTCAGAGTGTGGGAAGGGATTCACTGCTTCATCCTACCTGTTGACACATCAGCGAGTTCATACTGGGAAAAGACCGTTTAAATGCCCAGACTGTGGGAAGTGCTATAAAAGTTCCGGTGTACTGATGCGCCATCAACATGTTCACCGTCAGGAGAGACCATTCAGGTGCTCTCACTGTGGGACTGGGTTCAGACAGTCATATAACCTCATTGTACACCAGCGAGTTCACACTGGGGAGAGGCCGTTCACCTGCTCCGATTGTGGGAAGGGATTCACTCAGTCATCCAACCTGCTGAAACATCAAAGAATTCACAACTAACTACAACGGTTCAATTCTGCTGTTAATCACATCCAGGACTGAAATATGTTGAATGGGTCTGTTTCTGCTGAGTTGATCAATCCCGGTAGTAGCACAATGGTTAGCACTGTTACGTCACAGCGCCAGGGACCAAGACTCGATTCCCGGCTTGGGTCACTGTTTGTGCAGAGTCCGCACGTTCTCCCCATGCCTGCATATGCCTTAGTATTGATTGGAAAGTATAATTATGGACATGTGCTTGTTAGTATTGCAATTAGGTCAGCATATCGATGCTGTAATTGGTTAACTACAATCATGGGAGACAAATGAGGTAATTGGAACCACCAGTTGTGATTGTGTAATTATGGGCGAAAAACAAATGCAAACCTCTGATTGGTATATGTAAATTACCTTCCTGTAAGACGACCGGAAGGTATAATAATGTATTGTTTAGGGAGTCTGTATACTATTCTCTGGAGATAGCTCCCATATGCATATGTCTGAATTAAAAACCGGCAAGAAAGATACTCCATGGGTCGCTTCGTAAGTTACATGAACAGAAAGTTTGACAACTGCAAGTTCCCCAAACACCAGATATTGTTTCTGAATGCTCCCCGCCCACCTGCCAGGGTCTGCTTACTGCGCAGGCTCAGTTCACAGCTTGGCGTGTGATTGACGGCAACTGCTGACCAATAGGAAATGAGGGAATGCCTGGAGGACTGATTTTGGGGATGGTCCACCAACCAATCAGAATGTGAGGGCGGGACTTACTGTTGACAATGGGCGGCGCTGATTGGCTGCGCGACACAGTTGCCCCTCTGAAGATGGCGGTCGTTAACCGCTCAGCGGAAAGAGCCCCAATAGTGACCGCTGGTTTGAACCCAGGACCAGGAGCTTCTTATTCAGATTTGGAGCCTAACTGGGTGTATTTGAAGCTTTCCTTTCTGACCCACCCAACGGCTCAAACGGCAGCTTCTCACCGGCTGAGAATTTCCACATGGCTGCCCGAGGCCAGCTTCATATCCACACAGCGCATGCTCAGATCGCAAAGCCCGGGTGAAGTGACGATAATTTGGACCCACAGAACGAGCCGGTCAGGAGGACCGAGCCTCAGAGGCTGGCCCTCCAGCCAATAGGAGTGAATGAGGGGCGGGATTGGAGGACCGAGCGGCAGCAGCTGGTCCTCCAGCCAATGGGAGTAAATGAGGGGTGGAGCTAGCGGTGATGTTCCACAGTGGGAGTGAGCCTAGACTAACTGGGGATTGGAGCCCGGGGATATTCCCGGTGTGTGCATTTTATTTAATAATCTTTATTGTCACAAGTAGGCTTACATTAACACTGCAATGAAATTACTGTGAAAATCCCCTAGCTGCCACATTCCGGCGCCTGTTTGGGTACACTGAGGGAGAATTCAGAATGTCCAAATTACCTAAAAAGCACATATTTCAGGACTTGTGGGAGGAAACCAGAGCACCCGGAGGAAACCCATGCACACATGGGGAGAACGTGCAGACTCCACACAGACAGTGACCCAAGCCGGGAACCAAACCTGGGACCTTGTCGTTGTGAAGCAACAGTGCTAACTACTGTGCTACCATGAGGCCGTTATTCTGCTGTCTGACACATACATCAATAAAACGGGGAATTCCTGGAAACACTGCGGCTTCTTGATCTGGAGATCAAATGGCTGATGTGTAATTGCTCCACCAGTCGGTCTCTCCTATCCAATTTACCTTGGCCCCTCAATTTTAGCTCCCACAGTTAAAACATCCCTCAGCCTCCAAAGAACAGCCTCTCCATTCTTACCCCTTTGTGATAACTCTCCAATCCGATCAACATCCTCGTAAATCTCCTCTGTACCTCTCTGTCTGGCATGAACACATCCTCCTTGTAATGCGATAAACAGAATGGTACACTAATCTCGCTGTGGTCTAATTTATACAGCTCTAATATCACCTGCCTGATCTTTTAATGAAAACAGAAAATGTTGGAAATACTCAACAGCTCTGGCAACATCAGTGGAGAGAGAGGAGTTTCAGATCTGCAATCTTTCATCAACAGAAAATTCTGGACATTACTCTTGTACGCTATGTCTCACTTAATATTGGTGTTGTGGAGAAGATAATTATATGAAATAATCCATGGCGATCCAGATACAGAATGATTGTTTATTAGTCAATGCATTGGGACAGCACCACTTCAGAGAACGATCTCTGGAGCTGACTCTACCCAGTTGAGAAATCAAGCAATATTTATACATTGTAGGCAAGGGATTACTTACATTTGAACATTGTCTGATTCAGACTTATGCAAGTTGTGGATGTTCAGAAAGCAGAGTAATCATTTTTCACACTCATCCCTCTATGGCTCCTCTTGATGCTAACTGGCTCCACCTTGCATCGTCAGCCGTGTCTGCCACTTTAGGACATGGAAACAAATACTGAAAAACAAGTTACTGATGTGGGCCCTGCTGGTGTCTTAGAAACCAAGTTGCAGTCTGTAAAACAAGTTACTGAAGAACAAGTTACTGAAATGAGCCTTGCAGGTGACTGTGTCTTTGCTACATCAGCATGTTTCTGGGTGATGTCTTTACCCTTAGTGTGGAATTTTCCTTTAACTTTGGAAAACACAGGTCAAAATACTATTTTAAGATCCTTTAATAGACTATAATTATTATCTGCCCTAATAAATCATTATAATTACACCAAATGCATTAGTTCTCCTTTTACAATGGAAAGTATCCTGTGTGCCTTTTCAACCACCTCATCTACCTCTCCTGTTACTTTCAGGGATCTGTGGACATGCACTCCGATCTGCCTCTGTGCCTCTACACTTCTCACTCTCGTACCAGTAATATTATTTCTCTTTTCCTTGTTTGTCCGCCCCAAATGTATTTATTACTTCACAATGTTGCAAATCTTCCTGTTACTTGTTTCCCACCTGATCAGTTGACTGATATCTTCCTGCAGGTTACAGCTTTCTTCCTCACTGTCAACCGCAAGACTGCCAATGTCTTAAACATGCCCCCTATGTCAAAGTCGAAATCATTGATATATACCACACAAAGCATGGAATCTTATCCTGAGAAATATTAAATCCCACTGGAAACAGCTTCCAGGCACAAACATACCTCTCAAACATTCCCCGTTTGCTTCCTGTTGCTCCAGCTGATGACATTTCCTGCACTTGTGACCGTCCAGCCTATGAGAAAGTTGCTGCTTTTCCCACAGGGAACTGGATTGCACTCCACGGGACTAGGATGCCCTGCCGTGTCTTTATTTATCTGATTATTAACTGACTGAACCAGAATCAATTTCATATTAAAATAAATAACGGTTTATCAGCTACTCACCAATCAGCTTCTTCCATTGTGTTGAAGTCACCTTGCTTTATTGAGTTAATTGAAATGATTTTCTTAATTTTATTATCTAAACACCTCAGATTTTAATTAACTGAGAAATTGAGATTTCCTCACTGTTGCAATCCTTTGTTAGTTAGTGTTATCTTTATCCCCTAGATTTGATTAACTGAACATTGAATGTAACTATATGATAAATTATGAATTTTTTAAAAGATTTACATTAGTTGATTAATATATCCTTACTTTATAGTTGATTAATTTAGTGACCAGAACTGTACTCAGCACTCTCGCTGTGCTCTTATGTTTTACAAAGTCCAAACATAATCTCCCTGTTCTTTCATTCTGGGCCTCAGACAAGAAAGAAAAGTGTCCCAAATGCCTTCTTGACCACCTGATCTACCTGTCCAGCGATCTTCGGGAATCTGTGGTTTTTGAATCCAAGGTGACTGTTCCTGAATAATTCTCAGTATCATCCCATTTATTCTTCATTCCCTTCTCTTGTTTACCCTCCAAATTCTTGATGTCACACTGTTCCAAATTGAATTCCATTTGCCATTTTCCTGTCCATCTGACCCAGTCTATTGATATCTTTCTGCTGTCCATGGATTTATTCTGCATCATAATAATCTTTTTGTGTCACAAGTAGGCTGACATTAACGCTGCCACACTACGGCACCTGTTCGAGTAACTGGGGGAGAATCCAGAATGTCACCTTTAACAAGCACGTCTTTCAGGACTTGTAAGAGGAAACCGGAACACCCGGAGGAAACCCAATCATTGTCAAACACATGAATAACTTCTGTACCTTCTGCTAATTTCTGAATCATAGCTCCTATATTTATCTCAAAATCATTGATTTATACTACAGAACTATGGAACCCCACATGAAATAGGCGTCCAAATAAATTTCAGTTCTGAATGTGATTAACAGCAGCAATAACAGCAGAATCCAAACCCGGATGCCGCCTGTGAACTTGCTGGTGTCTGAGCTGATTGTTTGACAGAGCAAATGCCTTCCCACACATGGGGCCGTTGAATGGCCTCTCCCCAGTGTTAACTCGCTGGTGTTTCAGCAGGTTCTGTTTACTTTTAAATTCCTTCTCACAGTGCGAACATATAAATGGTCTCTGATCGGTGTGAACAAGTTGGTGTATCAGAAGATTGGATGAATCAATGAAGTCCTGTCCCCACACACACAAGATGAATGGCCTCTCCCCAGTGTGAACCCGATAGTGTCTCAGAAGGTGAGCTAACCAAGTGAATCGCTTCCCACAGATCGAGCAGGTGAATGGCCTCTCCCCAGTATGAATATGTTGGTGTTTCAGAAGTTCCCGTTTGCTTAAAAGTTTTCCCACAATCAGAATAATTAAAAGGTCTCTAATCAGTGTGAACAAATTGGTGAACCAGAAGGTGGGAGGAACAAGTGAATCTCTTCCCACACACGGAGCAGGTGAATGGCCTCTTCCCCAGTGTGAGTGCGATGATGTATCAGTAAATCCTTTTTACTTTTAAAGCTCTTCTCATAATCAGAACACTTAAAAGGTCCCTGATCAGTATGAACTAATTTCTGAATCATAGCTCCTATATTTATCTCAAAAGGCGACAGGAGGTGTAATGACTGAATGAATCCCTTCCCACACACAGAGCAGGTGAATGGCCTCTCCCCAGTGTGAGTGCTTTGGTGCAACAGTAAATCTTTCCTGCTTTTAAAGCTCTTGTCACAGTAAGCACATTTAAATGGTCTCTGATCAGAGTGGACCTGATGGTGGGTCCGGAGGTTTGATAAAGCATTAAATCCCTTCCCACAATCCAGACAGGTGAATGGCCTCTCGCCAATGTGAACGTGCTGGTGAGTGTAAAGGCTGGATGACTGAGTGAATCCCTTCTAACAAACAGAGCAGGTGAATGGCCTCTCCCCAGTGTAACTGTGTCGATGAGTTTCCACTTCAGATGGATAATTTTTTAAAAAATATATATTTATTAAAGTTTTTTAACACAATTTTTCTCCCTTACAAACAATAACCCCCCCTCCCCTCGTAACAAAAAAACCCGACAAATCGCGCAGAGCAAGATATATACATGGCAAAATAATATATTTACACAGCTTTGTACACTGGCCCTCACCCGTACGTGCCAGTTTCCCCAACCCTTCATGTTATTTCTTGCTCATCCACCCTCCCAGGCAGTCCCCCCTTTCCCCCCCCCCTTCCCAGGACGTCCCCTCCACCCCCCCCCCCCCCCCAAGGTTGCTGCTGCTGCTGACCGACCTTCCTCTAATGCTCTGCAAGATAGTCTAGGAATGGTTGCCACCGCCTGTCGAACCCCTGCGCAGACCCTCTCAAGGCGAACTTAATCCTCTCCAACTTTATGAACCCAGCCATATCATTTATCCAGGCCTCCAGGCTGGGGGGCTTCGCCTCCTTCCATAAGACATAGGAGTGGAAGTAAGGCCATTCGGCCCATCGAGTCCACTCCACCATTCAATCATGGCTGATTTCAACTCCATTTACCCACTCTCTCTCCATAGCCGTTAATTCCTCGAGTAATCAAGAATTTATCAACTTCTGTCTTAAAGACACTCAACGTCCCGGCCTCCACCGCCCTCTGTGGCAATGAATTCCACAGACCCACCACTCTCTGGCTGAAGAAATTTCTCCTCATCTCTGTTCTAAAGTGACTCCCTTTTATTCTAAGGCTGTGCCCCCGGGTCCTAGTCTCCCCTGCTAATGGAAACAACTTCCCTACATCCACCCTATCTAAGCCATTCATTATCTTGTAAGTTTCTATTAGATCTCCCCTCAACCTCCTAAACTCCAATGAATATAATCCCAGGATCCTCAGATGACTTCCACATTAGCAAGATCCTTCGCCGGGCTACTAGGGACGCAAAGGCCAGATTGCCGGCCTCTTTCGCCTCCTGCACTCCCGGTTCGTCCACTACTCCAAATATTGCTAGCCCCCAGCTTGGCTTGACCCGGACTTTCACCACCTGAGATATTGCTCCCGCCACTCCTCTCCAGAACCCCTCCAGTGCCGGGCATGACCAAAACATATGGACATGGTTCGCCGGGCTCCCTGAGCACCTTCCACATCTGTCCTCTACCCCAAAGAACCTACTCAACCTCGCCCCGTCAAGTGCGCTCTGTGGACCACCTTAAATTGTATTAGGCTGAGCCTGGCACACAAGGAGGAAGAATTAACCCTACCTAGGGCATCAGCCCACAGACCTTCCTCGATCTCCTCCCCCAACTCCTCCTCCCATTTACCCTTCAACTCTTCTACCAGCACTTCCCCCTCTTCTTTCAACTCCTGGTGTATTTCCGACACCTTGCCCTCCCCGACCCATACACCCGAGATCACCCTATCTTGAACTTCTTGTGCCGGGAGCAACGGGAATTCCCTCACCTGTCGCCTCACAAAAGCCCTCACCTGCATATATCTAAAGGCATTTCCTGGGGGTTTCAGATGCATAATTGAAACCCTTCCCACAATCCCCACATTTCCGCGGTTTCTCAGTGGTGCCGGTACCGGTCCTTATGTCTGTTCAGGTTGGACGATGAGTTGAAGCCTCATCTACACACAGCCTGAGTACGGTCTCTTCCGGATGTAAATGGTGCAATATTGTTTCAGACACTGTGACTGGTTAAAGCTCTTTGCACAGTCAGTGTGTATGTGCCTCAGAGCTTTTCCAGTTGCACTGATATTTGCAATCTTTTCTCTCAGGACAAACATTTCTCCTTCCACATTGAAAGACTGATGATTTTCAACTCCTGATGAATCAATAGACTCTATTAGGACTTGACATGATGTTTGGTTTGAATTTCCCATCTGCAATCCTTATATTCTGTAAAAGAAGTTTACTTAGATTCTACAATGCACAAACAGGCCAGTTGCTCCAACTGTTCTGCTGCTGATTATCCTCGACACACATCTCCTTCCATCCCGTCCACCTCACCTCAGCCTGTCAGCTGATCTTTCCATTCCCTTTTCTCATGTGCTTATCTCATTTCCTTTTGGAAACAACCCAGCACTTTCCTCAACTCCTTCCCTGGTAACAAGTTGCACATTCTAATCCAGTGAATGAAGAAATGTATCCATATCTCCCTCTTGGATTTATTAGTAACTCTCTTGTATTTATGACCTAGTTTATAATAATGGAGAGAGAGCGGGTAAATGGAGTTGAAATCAGCCATGATTGAATGGTGGAGTGGACTCGATGGGCCGAATGGCCTTACTTCCGCTCCTATGTCTTATGGTCTTAATAATAATATTTTTTATTGTCACAAGTAGGCTTACATTAACGTTGCAATCAAGTTACTGTGACAAGCCCCCAGTTGCCACATTCCAGTGACTGTTTGGGTTCAGAGGGAGAATTCAGAATGTCCAATTCACCGAACAAGCACATCTTTCAGGACCTGTGGGAGGAAACCCGAGTATTCGGAGGAATCCGACACCGACACGGGAGAACAGGCAGACTCCGCATAGACAGTGATCCAAGCGGGAATTGAACCTGGAACCCTGCCACTGTGAAGCAACAGTGCTTGTCAGCCTCCTCCGTGTCAAGCGCGAAACCAGCTAGTCCCGCACCGTTTCTCAGTGCTAACCACTGTGCTACTATGCCGCCCATGTTTATTCCTGGCTCCTAGTTTTCGACTCCTTTATAATTGGCAGCATCCGCCCCACCTCTCCCCTGTCCAACCCACAGATCGTTTTAAAACTTTGCATCAGGTCACGACTGAGTCACTTAATTTCTAAAGCAAATAAGGCCCAATCTGTTTAACTAATTGCCCGATTGTTGGAATCTCTGTTTACAAAGATCATCTCTATGCATCCAGGTTAGAAATTGGGGAGACGAACCTTCTTTGTTTAAGTTGGCGCCTGTGAGGTTGCTTCTTCTGTGAAGATCCGGCACCCCCAGAGCCCCGCCCTTCATTCACTGATTGGTTGGAGGACCAGCCAGTCCAGTTCTGTCATCCAACCAATCCTCTTCTCCTCCTATTGTTCCGGAGCTGCCGTCAATCATTGCCCGGGCATTGTGAGGTGTCAGGTGAGAGGTCGTAGGCGGAGTTTACAAATCCCGAGTGCGGCCCCAGAGCAGAATGTGAAACAATGTTATTATTGATCGATCAGCCCGTCAGCCTGATCTCACCGTCAGCAACCGTCACAATGCCCGGGTGATTGACGGTAGCTCCGGACCAATAGGAGGAGGAGAAGGGTGGGGCTGAAGAACCGACTGGGAGCGGCTGGTCCTCCAACCAATCGGAGTGAGTGAGGGGCGGGCCAGGCTGTGATTGAAGCATGCGCAGTGTGGGTAATGGCGGTGCAGAAGGGCGTCTTTTTCATTTTCGAAATCGGTAATAGGCGTTTAACAATATGGAGGAAGCGAGAGATCGCGCGAGTGGGCGGAAATGTTGTGTGAAGCTGTTACAATCGGAAACCTCGGAATAGTTTACGGGACCCAGTTTGTACCCAGCGGAGCTGCAGCTCCTCATGTTCAGCTCGGGTTAACGGCCGCCATCTTTATTGGATGTGCATCAGGGCGCATGCGCGTTTGTCATCTTTGCCAGGGCGATGTTTCAATGAGTGGGTGGAGCTTGTTCCCCATTGTTCAGAATGGAGACAACTTGTCCATCAAACTGGATTAGTCTTTGAGTCCCAATGTCTTGTTGATGATGCAAAGCGGTGGCAGAGATGGAAAGAAAACGAAGCTAATCCTGCTCTCCAGATTTCACTGTCTCATTGGACGTCCTGTCCTATGTGTCGAAAGCTCTGAGGCTCTGTTCAGCCACATGAAGACCCAGGGCAGAAACTCACAACCCTGAGTCAACATCATTCTCAAATCAGGGGAATGCTGATGGCAAGAGGGACAGTGTTCAGGGGTTCGGGGGGGGGGGGGGGGGTGGGGGCGGGCATGAGCAGTCATCCTGGACCAGGGAGCAGGAGGAGAGAATGTGGTGAATTTCTATTTGATAGTGATTAATTTTGGAAACTCCTTTTACAGGGGGTTAGTAGGGGAGGATTTACTCACAGCAAATACAAGCCTGGAGAAATATTTATCTTTCCCGAATTTTAAGAAGTTTAACAGGTTTATTTGGAATCACGAGTTTTCAGAGTGTAGCTTTTTAATCAGGTGAATGAAGAGGAATGTTACACAAACACAGCCAATGATGAAAGATGATATTTTGAATGCAACTCTTTGCAGGTAATTAAGTCTTTACACGTCCAGGCGATGCGACTGGAGAGAGGGTTAATCACAGCTTGAAGAGGTGTGACTTTTCTCAAGCCAGGACAGTTGCAACTTAGATATATTATTTACAGTTTGTAATAAAGTAAATGCATTATTATTTCTTGTCTTGCAATATAAAACTGTAGCTATGTTATAGATTTCCAGTCATCTCTTCCCTCAGAGAGTTGTTAGTCTTTGGATTTTGCTTCCACGGGGACCAGTTGATTCTGGGGGTCAGACAGTTTGACAGATATTTTATGAAAATGAAATGAAATTATTGACACTGGAGTTCAGGGTTATGGGGAACAGGTAGGAAAATAGAGTGAAAGCTGAGATGAGGAGGAATTTCTTCACTTGAGGATATGGTGAAGCTTTGGCATTCTCTTCCCAGAAGTTCTATGTTTTATGAATGTGCAGCTTAAGTCGTCAAGTATGTTCAAGACAAATATTGATAAGTTTCTAGAGATTGAAGATATCGAGGATATGGGGATCGTGTGGGGAAATGGTGCTGATGTGGCCAATGATTGCATTGAATGATTGAGCAGACTTGGTGGGCAGAATAGCCTACTCTTGCTCCTATTATAATCCCTGTGTCCTGGTCAGGAAGCAGTGAGCTGAGCTTGGATCTGTCAATCAACATGAATCAGCACCTTCAGGAGAATTGGGAGGGTGAATATTAGATACAGCAGAGTGAGAATGGAGGGAGATTGTGTGGGATGGAGATTTACAGTTTTTGGAGAACAAAAGAGGAAATAATGTTCCACAGGAACTAGAATTGTCTGTTCTGAATTTCTATCCTGTACTAACTGATGACTTTTGTAAATTGTTTTTAAAGGATATTGGAAGAGGAGGAATTATAGACAGAAATCTCAAACATCACATCTCGATGTGACAAACTCACTCGATTCCTTCTGATCTGAATATCATCGGCGAGAAGGAGAAATGTTTGTCCGATCTGTTGGCTTCAAAGGATTTTAAACGTGAGTGTGAATCGAACAGCACCGAGACCCACAAAACATACACCCAAGTGCGAGTGTTCCAGTGAACTGACTGGAAAGAGCTTCAGCCAGTTACACAGCCTGAAAAAATATCACGCCATTCACAGTGAGGAGAAACCACACACGTGTTGTGTGTGTAGACAAGGCTTCCACTGATTGTCGACTCTGGAGAGACACGAGGCGACCAAAACATGGAGAAACCGTGGAAATGTGGGGACTGTGGGAAGGGATACAGAGCCCCATCAGAGCTGGAAACTCATCGACGCAGTCACACTGGGGAGAGGCCGTTCACCTGCTCTCAGTGTGGGAAGGGATTCACTCGGTTATCCAACCTGCAGACACACCAGCGGGTTCACACTGGGGAGAAGCCATTCACCTGCTCTCAGTGTGGGAAGGGATTCACTCTGTTATCTCACCTGCAGACACACCAGCGAGTTCACACTGGGGAGAAGCCATTCACCTGCTCCCAGTGTGGGCAGAGATTCCGTGCTTCATTCACCCTGCAGAGACATCAGCGAGTTCACACTGGGGAGAGGCCATTCACCTGCTCTCAGTGTGGGAAGGGATTCATTGAATCAACCACCCTGCAGAGACATCATCGAATTCACACTGGGGAGAAGCCATTCACCTGCTCTCAGTGTGGGAAGGGATTCATTGATTCATCCACCCGACAGAGACATCAGCGAATTCACACTGGGGAGAGGCCATTCATCTGCTCTCAGTGTGGGAAGGGATTCACTCAGTTATCCAGTCTGCAGACACACCAGCGAGTTCACACTGGGGAGAAGCCATTCACTTGCTCTCAGTGTGGGCAGCGATTCCGTGCTTCATTCACCCTGTGGAGACACCAGCGAGTTCACACTGGGGAGAGGCCATTCACCTGCCCTCAGTGTGGGAAGGGATTCATTGATTCATCCATCCTGCGAAAACATCAGCGAGTTCACACTGGGGAGAGGTCAATCATCTGCTCTCAGTGTGGGAAGGGATTCACACAGTTGGTAAATCTGCAGACACATCAGCGAATTCACACTGGGGTGAGGCCATTCACCTGCTATCAATGTGGGAAGGGATTTATTTATTCATCCACACTACAGAAACATCAGCGAGTTCACACTGGGGAGAGGCCATTCACCTGCTCTCATTGTGGGAAAGGATTCATTGATTCATTCACCCTGCTGCAACATCAGCGAGTTCACACTGGGGAGAGGCCATTCACCTGCTCTCAGTGTGGGAAGGGATTCACACAGTTATCCAGTCTGCAGACACACCAGCGAGTTCACACTGGGGAGAAGGTATTCACCTGCTCTCAGTGTGGGAAGGAATTCACTTGGTTATCCGGGCTGCAGTCACACCAGCGAGTTCACACTGGGGAGAAGCCATTCACCTGCTCTCAGTGTGGAAAGGAATTCACTTGGTTATCTGGACTGCAGAGACACCAGCGAGTTCACACTGGGGAGAGACCATTCACCTGCTCTTAGTGTGGGAAGGGATTACATAGAAACATGGAAAATAAGGAGCAGGAAGAGATCATTTGGCCCTTCGCACCTGCTCTGCCATTCGTTATGATCATGGCTTATCATCCAACTCCATAACCTAATCCCACTTTTCCCTTCATATCCTTTGATCCCCGAAGTGCTGTATCTAACTGCTTCTTGAAAACATACAATGTATTGGCCTCAACTATTTCCTGTGGTAACAAATTCCACTGACTCACCACTCTCTGATGAAGAAATTATTCATCTCTGTCCTAAATGGTCTACCCCATATCCTGAGACTGCGACCTCTGGTTCTGTACACTCCCGCCTTCGGGAAACTCTTTCCTGCATCTACCCTGTCAAGTCCTGTTAGAATATTATAGGTTTCTATGAGCTCCCCCATTCTGAACTCCAGCGAATACAATCCTAACTGATTAAATCTATCATACGTCAGTCCCACCATCCCAGGAATCAGTCTGGTAAACCTTCGCTGCACTCCCTCTAGAGCAAGAACATCCGTCCTCCGATAAGGAGATCACTATTCCAGGTATGATCTCGCTAAGATATCCCTGCTCCTGTACTCGAAACTGCTCACAATGAAGGCTCGCATGCCATTTGCCAACTTTACCGCCTGCTGTAGCTGCATGCTGACCTTTAGTGACCGGTGTGCGAGGATTTCCAGGTCTCGTTGCACATTCCCTTCTCCTAATTTATGACAATTCAGCTAATAATCTGCTGTCTCGTTTTTGGTACCAAAGTGGATAACCTCACATTTCTCCAGATTATACTGTATGTGTCATTCATTGGCCCACTCACTCAACTTGTGCAAATCACACTGAAGGATCTCTGCATCCTCCTCACAGCTCACCCTCCCACGCAACTTGGTATTATCTGCAAATTTGGAGATATTGCATTTTGTTCCCTCATCTAAATCGGTAATATATAGGGTGGCACAGTGGTTAGCACTGCTGCCTGACGGAGCTGAGGACCAAGGTTCAATCCTGGCCGCGGATCACTGTCTGTGTGGAGACAAATTCTCCTCGTGTCTGCATGGGTCTCACCCCCATAACCCAAAGATGTACAGGGTAGGTGAATTGGCCACGATAAATTGCCCCTTAATTGGAAAAAAAGAATTGGGTACTTTAAATTTGAAAAGAATAATCATGAATATATCTTGTGAATATCTGGGGCCCTACCACCGATCCCTGCAGTACCCCACTAGATAAGTCACTGCCTGCCAATTTGAAAAAGACCCATTAATTCCTACTCTTTGTTTCCTGTCTGACAACCAGTTTTTTATCCATCTCAAGAGACTACACCTGATCCCATACGCTTTAATTTTACACACTAGTCTCTTATGCGGGACTTTGTTGAAAGTCATCTGAAAGCCCAAATATACCACATCCACTGGCTCCCCCTCGTCAACTCTACCAGTTACACCCTTGAAGAATTCCAGTAGATTTGTCAAGCATGATTTCCCCTTCATCAATCAATGCGGACTCTGTCCGATCTGCCATTGGTTTCGAAGTGCTTTTCGATAAAATCTTTGATAATGGATTCTAGAATTTTCCCCACTACCAATGTCAGGCTTACTGGTCTATAATTCCCTGTTTTCTCTATCTCGCTTTTTAAATAGTGGAGTTACATAAATCACCCTCCAATCTGCAAGAACTGTTCCAGAGTCTATAGAATCCTGCAAGATGACCACCAATACATCCACTATTTCTAGAGCCACTTCCTTAAGTACTTTGGGTTGCAGATTACCAGGCCCTGGGGATTTATCAGCCTTCAATCCCATCAATTTCCCCAACACTATTTCTCTAATATTGATCTCCTTCAGTTCCTCCCTCTCACTAAATCCTTCGTTCCCCAACATTTCTGGTGCCTGATTTGTGCCCTCATTTGTGAAGACAGAATCAAAGTATGTATTTATTTGTTCAATCATTTTTTTGTCCCCTGTTATCCACTCTCCTATTTCTGACTAAGAAACCTACATTTGTCTTCACCAACTTTCTCTTCACATTACTATAGAAACTTTTGCAATCAGCCTAATTTCCTGTTTTATGCCATTCCCAACATCACCACTGCAGTTTGGGGATCTATATACGACGCCCACTAATTATTTTGCCCCTTGCTGTTTCTCAGCTCTACCCATACAGATTCCACATTGTCGGAACATATACCGTTCCTCACTATTGTATTATTTTCCTCTTTAACCATGGGCGACATGGGTAGCACAGTGGTTAGAACTGTTGCTTCACATTGCCAGGGTCCCAGGCTCGATTCCTGGCTTGGGTCCCTGTCTGTGCAGAGTTTGCACGTTCTCACTGTGTTTGCTGGTTTTCCTCCGGGTGCTCAGATTTTCTCCCAACAAGTCCCGAAAGATGTGTTCTTAGGTGAATTGGGCATTCCAAATTCTCCCTCAATATATCTGAACAGGTGAGTGTGGCGACTAGGGGATTTTCGCAGTAACTTCATTGCAGTGTTAATGTCCGCCTACTTGTGACAAGAATAAAGATTATTATTATTAACCAGCAGTGCCACTCCACTGCCTTTTCCTTTTTGTCTGTCCTTCCTAAATACTGAATATATTCAGTTTCCATCCCTGGTCACCCTGCAGCCATGTCTCCATAATCCCGATTATCTCACTCCCGCTTACGTGTATTTGCGCAATTCACTCGGTTATGCCGTCTGCAGTCACACCAGGGAGTTCATACTGGGGAGAGGCTGTTCACCTGCTCTCAATGTGCGAAGGGATTTTGTAATTCATCGCACTTACTGAGACACCAACAAGTTTACAACTGAATACAGGGATTGAATTCTGTTCTCAATTACATCCAGGTCTGCATTTTGTTCATTCTGTTGGAGGTTAAGATGTTTCATTCTCTTTTCTGTTTGGAAACCCCAAAAATCATCCCACATTGTCATGAAGATGGGCTATGGTGGTTACATGGTTGTTTTGTTTAATTAATCTTGGTGCTTCTCACAGAAGAAAACTATCAGGGTCTGAGGGGCAAGTTGCCTGAGATGCACTGGGAAACTACATTAAATAGTATGGTGGGTGACAAGCAATCACTAATATTTAAAGAATTATTGCAGATTTACGTAGGGATCGGTTAGCTCAGTTGGCTGGATGGCTGGTTTGTGCTGAGTGATACCAACAGCACAGGTTAAATTTCCATACCAGCTGAGGGTAGCCGTGGTCTGTGTCAGTATTTGTGCTCCACATGATTCTCCACCCACCCCTCTACATCTCCCCACATCAGCATCTCCCTCTATTCCTTTCTCCCTCATGTATGTATCTCGCTTTCCATTCAATGTATTCATGCTGTTCACCTCAACCACTCACTGTGGAATGAGTTCCACATTATCACCACTCGCTGGGTAAAGAGGTTTCTACTGAAATTCCTACTGGATGATTGAATCCCTTCATAATCTGAAAGACTTCCAACAGGTCACCCATCAGTCTTCTCTTTTCCAGAAAAAAGCAGCCCCAGCCTTTCCTGAGTGTTCAATGCTCTCGGTTCTGTATATTATGAATCTTTGTTGCACCTTATCCAGTGCCTCTATTTCCTTTTTCTAAATGGAGATCACCGATGTTGTCAGTGCTCCCAGTGTAGTCTAACCCTGGTTCTCATCAAATTGAACATTTCCTCCGTGCTTTTCAATTCTATCCCTCTGGAATGGAACCCTATATACTTTAGGAAAGATGTGAAGTTCTTAGTTAGGGTGAAGAGGACATTTACAAGAATGGCACCAGAGATGAGGGATTCCAGTTAGTTGGAGTGACTGGAGCAGCTGAATTTCTCTCCTGAGATCACAGCATCTGAAGGGTGGCGATTGGGGCAATTCAGCCCTTTGGGACCGTGTCGGCTCTCTGTGGAGGAAGCCAGTCTGTTCATTTCCCCGTTCTATCCCCAAATCTGTGCAGGTTTATTTCTCTCAGTGCCCGTCCAATTTTGTATTGAAATCCTTCCGTCATCATTACGTGTACACAAGGCTGCGAGAGCACAGGGGAATCTATTTGGCCCAATTTTCCCATTCCAGGTCTTTGTACAGCGACCCATTTAATCCCAGAGTTGGACTTATGTTTTCAATTTCAGAATGCATCAAATTCCCTTTTGGAAGTTACAGTCCAATCAGATTCCAGCACCATTTATAGACAGTGCATTCCAAATCACCACAACTCGCTGTGTTTTACAACAAATAATTGTGCATATGGTGTATCTGGACTTTCAGAGTATTCAAAATGGTGTCAATGACGTGGCTATTACACAAAATTAAGACTCTACCTTTATCAATAAATTGGTGAGGACACCGAGTGTAATATTTCCTCGTTTGCGGACAATTAGAACAAATGTACATTTCTATAAAACCTCTCACTACCACTGAACCCCCTAAAGTGTTTTAAAGCCAATGGAGTACTTTTGAAACACATTCACTGTTGTAATGTAGGAAGCTGCAAGTACGCATGGGTAATCACATCTAGTTTCAAAATTGTTATTTTCACTTTAAAACATTTTTTTTAGAGTACCCAATTCATTTTTCCAATTAAGGAACAATTTAGCGTGGCCAATCCACCCACCCTGGACATCTTTGGGTTGCGGGGGTGAAACCCACAAGACCACGCGAAGAATGTGCAAACTTCACAAGGCAGTGACCCAGGCTCGGGATCCAACCTAGGACCTCGGTGCCGTGAGGCAGCAGTGCTAACCATTGCGCCACCATGCTGCCCGTAAACTGTTATTTTCATAGTGTATTCACTGGCCTTAGTAATAAGGTCAAGGAAGCCCTTTTATACCTCTGACATGTGGCTTCCTGCAGCTATTTCACCTTCTGTACCTTTTTTATATTAACTCTGTATTGATTTCATCGCAAAAAAACTAATTATATTCAAGATAATTCAGTAGTGAACATTGATTATCATTAGTGAATTGGTGTGTTCGGTAATTATTATTTTCTTTAAATAATTTTTATTGAGGTTTTCACAAAATATCAACAGCAAAATGGAAAAGGAACCCAATAGAATTAAATACAGAACAAAATAAAACAACCCCCGTGCCCCCCTCCCCCCATACATTAATAATAAATTAACACTCCAAATTAACACATAGCAAATATATACACCCCCTCAGATCCCCCAGTGTAAACAAACAAAAATAAAATAGAACTCGACCCCTCCCCCACCCGGGTTGCTGCTGCTGACCATTGTCTACCGTTCTGCCAGGAAGTCCAAGAACGGTTGCCACCGCCTGAAAAACCCTTGCACGGATCCCCTTAAGGCAAATTTCACCCTCTCCAATTTAATAAACCCCACCATATCGTTGATCCAGGATTCCATGCTTGGGGGCCTCGCATCATTCCATTGAAGAAGAATCCTTCGCCAGGCTACCAGGTACGCCAAGGCCAGAATTCCGGCCTCTTTTGCCTCCTGCACTCCTGGCTCCACTGCAACCCCAAATATTGTGAGGCCCCAGCCCGGTTTGACCTTGGATCCTACCACCTTCGACGCCATCCTCGCTACGCCCTTCCAAAATTCCTCCAGCGCTGGGCATGCCCAAAACATATGGGTGTGGTTTGCTGGGCTCCCTCAGCACCTAACACACATGTCCTCACCCCCAAAGAACCGGCTCATCCTTGTCCCGGTCATGTGTGCCCTGTGCAGCACCTTAAACTGTATGAGGCTGAGCCTCGGGCACAAAGAGGAAGAGTTCACCCTCCCAAGGACATCTGCCCACGTCCCCTCCTCGATCTCCTCCCCCCAACTCCTCCTCCCACTTACCTTTCAACTCCACCACCGAGGCCCCCTCCTCCTCCTGCATCACCTGGTAAGTTGCCGAGATCTTCCCTCCAACCCCCCCCCCCCCCCCCCCCCCCCCGAGAGCACCCTGTCCTGTACTGTGCGTGGCAGCAGCCGCGGGAATTCCACCACTTGCTGCCTGGCAAACGCCCTTACCTGTAAAAACCTAAAGTTGTTCCCGGGGGGGGGGGGGGGGGGGAGCCCATACTTCTCCAGCTCACCCAGGCTTGCAAACTTCCCATCCACAAACGGGTCCCCCAACCTTCTTATCCCTGCCCTGTGCCACCCCGAAAACCCTCCATCTATTCTCCCTGAGACAAACTGGTGGTTCCCCCGTATTGGGGTCCACACCGAGGCCCCCACTTCCCCTCTGTGCCGCCTCCATTGCCCTCAGATTTTGAGGGCAGCTGCCACCACTGGGCTCGTGGTATACCTCATTGGAGGGAGCGGCAGTGGCGCCGTTGCCAGCACCTCCAGACTCGTACCCTCACAAGATGCCGTCTCCAGCCTCTTCCATGCAGCCCCCTCCGCCTCCATCACCCACTTGTGCACCATCGCCACATTGGCGGCCCAGTAGTACCCACAGAGGTTGGGCAGTGCCAGCCCCCCATCCCTTCTCCACTCCAGGAACACCCTAGGAGTCCCTCGCACCCACACAAACTCCGTTATGCTCCTGTTCACCCACCTAAAGAAGGCCTTCGGGATAAGAATGCATTCTCTGCTCGGTTCAAGCAGGTAACCAACAATCCGCTGGCGAGTGCCCCAGCAGCCCATAATTCACCCATACCCACCATCACAGCTTCCGAAGTCAGACTGGCCTTCCTGAAAGTGAACCCTCGGAAGGCGACGGGCCCAGACGGGATACCTGGTCGTGCACTCAGAGCCTGCGCGGACCAGCTGGCAGAGGTATTCACGGACATCTTTAACCTGTCCCTACTCCACTCCGAGGTCCCCACCTGCTTCAAGAAGACCAGCATCATACCGGTACCAAAGAAGAACCAGGCAACGTGCCTCAATGACTACCGACCAGTGGCCCTGACTTCAGTCGTAATGAAGTGCTTCGAGAGGTTGATCATGAAGTGCATCACCTCCATACTCCCAGAACGCCTTGATCCATTGCAATTCGCATACTGCTGCAACCGGTCCACATCAGACACCATTTCCCTGGCCCTACACTCATCCCTAGAGCATCTCGAAAACAAGGACTCCTACATTAGACTCCTATTTATTGACTACAGCTCCACCTTCAACACCATAATCCCAGCCAAGCTCATATCAAAGCTCCAAAACCTAGGACTTGGCTCCCCACTCTGCAACTGGATCCTCGATTTTCTGACCAACAGACCACAATTAGTAAGAATGAACAACAACGCCTCCTCCACAATAGTCCTCAACACCGGCACCCCACAAGGCTGCGTACTTAGCCCCCTACTCTACTCCCTGTACACACACGACTGCGTGGCAAAACTTGGTTCCAACTCCATCTACAAGTTTGCTGACGATACGACCATAGTGGGCTGGATCTCGAATAACGATGAGTCCGAATACAGGAGGGAGATAGAGAACCTAGTGGAGTGGTGTAGCGACAACAATCTCTCCCTCAATGCCAGCAAAACTAAAGAGCTGGTAATTGACTTCAGGAAGCAAAGTACTGTACACACCCCTGTCAGCATCAACGGGGCCGAGGTGGAGATGGTTAGCAGTTTCAAATTCCTCGGGGTGCACATCTCCAAAAATCTGTCCTGGTCCACCCACGTCGACGCTACCACCAAGAAAGCGCAACAGCGCCTATACTTCCTCAGGAAACTAAGGAAATTCGGCATGTCCACATAGACTCTTACCAACTTTTACAGATGCACCATAGAAAGCATCCTATCAGGCTGCATCACAGCCTGGTATGGCAACTGCTCGGCCCAGGACTGCAAGAAACTTCAGAGAGTCGTGAACACCGCCCAGTCCATCACACAAACCTGCCTCCCATCCATTGACTCCATCTACACCTCCCGCTGCCTGGGGAAAGTGGGCAGTATAATCAAAGATCCCTCCCACCTGGCTTACTCACTCTTCCAACTTCTTCCATCGGGCAGGAGAGACAGAAGTCTGAGAACACGCACGAACAGACTCAAAAACAGCTTCTTCCCCACTGTCACCAGACGCCTAAATGACCCTCTCATGGACTGATTTCATTAACACTGCACCCTGTATGCTTCATCCGATGCCAGTGCTTATGTAGTTACATTGTATATGTTGTGTTGCCCTATTATGTATTTTCTTTTATTCCCTTTTCTTCTCATGTACTTAATGATCTGTTGAGCTGCTCGCAGAAAAATACTTTTCACTGTACCTCGGTAATCGTGACAATAAACAAATCCAATCCAATCCAGAATGGGGAGGCACTGGAACAGGAACGAAAACCTTGGGAGCACCGTCATCTTAACTGACTGCACCCTACCCGCCAGGGACATCGGCAGTGCATCCCACCTCATAAACACCTCCATTTGCTCCACTCGCCTCGTGAAATTAAGTCTATGCAGGGCCCCCCAGCTCCTGGCCACCTGGACCCCCAAATACCTGAAGCTCCTCTCCGTCCTTTTTAGTGGGAGCTCGCCAATCCCACTCTCCTGGTCCCCTGGGTGAACCACAAACAACTCACTCTTCCCCATGTTGAGCTTGTACCGTGAGAAATCCCCTCACTCCCTGAGGATCCTCATTACCTCCGGCATTCCCCCCACCGGGTCCGCCACATATAGCAGCAAGTCGTCCGCATAGAGCGACACCCTATGCTCCTCCCCACCCCGCACCAACCCCCTCTAGTTCCTCGACTCCCTCAGTGCCATAGCCAGGGGTTCAATCGCCAGTGCGAAGAGCAGGGGGGACCCCTGCCTCGTACCTCGATGCAACCGAAAGTACTCGGACCTCCTCTTGTTCATAGAACATAGAACATAGAACAATACAGCGCAGTACAGGCCCTTCGGCCCACGATGTTGCACCGAAACAAAAGCCATCTAACCTACACTATGCCATTATCATCCATATGTTTATCCAATAAACTTTTAAATGCCCTCAATGTTGGCGAGTTCACTACTGTAGCAGGTAGGGCATTCCATGGCCTCACTACTCTTTGCGTAAAGAACCTACCTCTGACCTCTGTCCTATATCTATTACCCCTCAGTTTAAAGTTATGTCCCCTCGTGCCAGCCATATCCATCCGCGGGAGAAGGCTCTCACTGTCCACCCTATCCAACCCCCTGATCATTTTGTATGCCTCTATTAAGTCTCCTCTTAACCTTCTTTTCTCCAACGAAAACAACCTCAAGTCCGTCAGCCTTTCCTCATAAGATTTTCCCTCCATACCAGGCAACATCCTGGTAAATCTCCTCTGCACCCGCTCCAAAGCCTCCACGTCCTTCCTATAATGCGGTGACCAGAACTGTACGCAATACTCCAAATGCGGCCGGACCAGAGTTCTGTACAGCTGCAACATGACCTCCCGACTCCGGAACTGAATCCCTCTACCAATAAAGGCCAACACTCCATAGGCCTTCTTCACAACCCTATCAACCTGGGTGGCAACTTTCAGGGATCTATGTACATGGACACCTAGATCCCTCTGCTCAGCCACACTTTCAAGAACTTTACCATTAGCCAAATATTCCGCATTCCTGTTATTCCTTCCAAAGTGAATCACCTCACACTTCTCTACATTAAACTCCATTTGCCACCTCTCAGCCCAGCTCTGCAGCTTATCTATATCCCTCTGTAACCTGCTACATCCTTCCACACTATCGACAACACCACCGACTTTAGTATCATCTGCAAATTTACTCACCCACCCTTCTGTGCCTTCCTCTAGGTCATTGATAAAAATGACAAACAGCAACGGCCCCAGAACAGATCCTTGTGGTACTCCACTTGTGACTGTACTCCATTCTGAACATTTCCCATCAACCACCACCCTCTGTCTTCTTTCAGCTAGCCAATTTCTGATCCACATCTCTAAATCACCCTCAATCCCCAGCCTCCGTATTTTTTGCAATAGCCTACCGTGGGGAACCTTATCAAACGCTTTGCTGAAATCCATATACACCACATCAACTGCTCTACCCTCGTCTACCTGTTCAGTCACCTTCTCAAAGAACTCAATAAGGTTTGTGAGGCATGACCTACCCTTCACAAAGCCATGCTGACTATCCCTGATCATATCATTCCTATCTAGGTGATTATAAATCTTGTCCCTTATAATCCCCTCCAAGACTTTACCCACTACAGACGTGAGGCTCACCGGTCTATAGTTGCCGGGGTTGTCTCTGCTCCCCTTTTTGAACAAAGGGACCACATTTGCTGTCCTCCAGTCCTCTGGCACTATTCCTGTAGCCAATGATGACATAAAAATCAAAGCCAAAGGTCCAGCAATCTCTTCCCTGGCCTCCCATAGAATCCTAGGATAAATCCCATCAGGTCCCGGGGACTTATCTATTTTCAGCCTGTCCAGAATTGCCAACACCTCTTCCCTACGTACCTCAATGCCATCTATTCTATTAGCCTGGGGCTCAGCATTCTCCTCCACAACATTATCTTTTTCCTGAGTGAATACTGACGAAAAATATTCATTTAGTATCTCGCCTATCTCTTCAGACTCCACACACAATTTCCCATCCCTGTCCTTGACTGGTCCTACTCTTTCCTTAGTCATTCGCTTATTCCTGACATACCTATAGAAAGCTTTTGGGTTTTCCTTGATCCTTCCTGCCAAATACTTCTCATGCCCCCTCCTTGCTCGTCTTAGCTCTCTCTTTAGATCCTTCCTCGCTACCTTGTAACTATCCATCGCCCCAACCGAAACTTCACACTTCATCTTCACATAGGCCTCCTTCTTCCTCTTAACAAGAGATTCCACTTCCCTGGTAAACCACGGTTCCCTCGCTCGACGCCTTCCTCCCTGTCTGACCGGTACATACTTATCAAGAACACGCAGTAGCTGATCCTTGAACAAGCCCCACTTATCCAGTGTGCCCAACACTTGCAGCCTACTTCTCCACCTTATCCCCCCCAAGTCACGTCTAATGGCATCATAATTGCCCTTCCCCCACCTATAACTCTTGCCCTGCGGTGTATACTTATCCCTTTCCATCATTAACGTAAACGTCACCGAATTGTGGTCACTGTCCCCAAAGTGCTCTCCTACCTCCAAATCCAACACCTGGCCTGGTTCATTACCCAAAACCAAATCCAACGTGGCCTCGCCTCTTGTTGGCCTGTCAACATATTGTTTCAGGAAACCCTCCTGCACACACTGTACAAAAAACGACCCATCTATTGTACTCGAACTATATCTTTTCCAGTCAATATTTGGAAAGTTAAAGTCTCCCATAATAACTACCCTGTTACTTTCGCTCATATCCAGAATCATCTTCGCCATCCTTTCCTCTACATCCCTAGAACTATTAGGAGGCCTATAAAAAACTCCCAACAGGGTGACCTCTCCTTTCCTGTTTCTAACTTCAGCCAATACTACCTCGGAAGAAGAGTCCCCATCTAGCATCCTCTCCGCCACCGTAATACTGCTCTTGACTAGCAGCGCCACACCTCCCCCTCTTTTGCCTCCTTCTCTGAGCTTACTAAAACACCTAAACCCCGGAACCTGCAACATCCATTCCTGTCCCTGCTCTATCCATGTCTCCGAAATGGCCACAACATCGAAGTCCCAGGTACCAACCCACGCTGCCAGTTCCCCTACCTTGTTTCGTATACTCCTGGCATTGAAGTAGACACACTTCAAACCACCTACCTGAACGCTGGCCCCCTCCTGCGACGTCAAATCTGTGCTCCTGACCTCTATACTCTCATTCTCCCTTACCCTAAAACTACAATCCAGGTTCCCATGCCCCTGCTGCATTAGTTTAAACCCCCCCAAAGAGCACTAACAAATCTCCCCCCCAGGATATTTGTGCCCCTCAGGTTCAGATGTAGACCATCCTGTCTGTAGAGGTCCCACCTTCCCCAGAAAGAGCCCCAGTTATCCAAAAATCTGAAACCCTCCCGCCTGCACCATCCCTGTAGTCACGTGTTTAAATGCTCTCTCTCCCTATTCCTCATCTCACTATCACGTGGCACGGGCAACAACCCAGAGATAACAACTCTGTTTGTTCTAGTTCTGAGCTTCCATCCTAGCTCCCTGAAAGCCTGCCTGACATCCTTGTCCCCTTTCCTACCTATGTCGTTGGTGCCAATGTGGACCACGACTTGGGGCTGCTCCCCCTCCCCCTAAGGACCCGGAAAACACGAGACATCACGTACCCTTGCACCTGGGAGGCAACATACCAAACGTGAGTCTCTCACGCTCCCACAAAATCTCCTATCTGTGCCCCTGACTATAGAGTCCCCAATTACTAATGCTCTGCTCCTCTCCCCCCTTCCCTTCTGAGCAACAGGGACAGACTCCGTGCCAGAGGCCCGTACCCCATGGCTTACCCCTGGAAAGTCGTCCCCCCCACAAGTATCCAAAGCGGTATACTTGTTTCTCAGGGGAACGACCGCAGGGGATCCCTGCACTGACTGTTTTTTCCCAGTCCCTCTTACAGTTACCCACCTATCTCCAATCTTTGGTGTAACTAATTCCCTGAAGCTGCTATCTATGACCCCTTCTGCCTCCCGAATGATCCGAAGTTCTTCCAACTCCAGCTCCAGTTCCCTAACTCGGTCTTGGAGGAGCTGGAGATGGCAGCACTTCCTGCAGGTAAAATCAGCAGGGACACTAACTGCATCCCTCACCTCAAACATCCTGCAGGAGGAACATTGTACTCCCTTGCCTGCCATTCCTCTAACTTTCTACCAAGATCTGGCTAACAACTAAATTAAAATTTTATAAAAAATAATAATAATATAATAAAAATATGGTACTTACCTCAGACCAATGGGTTTTATTATTAGGTTAGAGGAGGAGGGCGGGTGGGAGACACTACACGTGTAGTGTCTCGGGTTTCCTCTCCACCTGAATTTATTGGTGAGGGTCTTCCCAGACGTCCGCGGGTCGACTTCCTGATCCCGCCTAAAAAACTAATTTAAAGAAAAGAGAAAAAGTTCGTGGCCACACTCGCCATTGGGACCTCGTACAACAGCCTAAGCCACCTGACAAACCCCTCCCCAAACCCGAACCTCTTCAGTACCTCCCACAAGTACCCCCACTCTACCCTATCGAAGGCCTTCTCAGCGTCCATCGCCACGACTATCTCCGCCTCACCATCCCTCGTCGGCATCAGAAGAACGTTCAGGAGCCTCCACACATTCGCGTTCAACTGCCTCCCCTTCACGAACCCCGTCTGGTCTTCATGGATGATCTGCGGCACACAATCCTCAATCCTCGTGGCTAAGACCTTCGCCAGCACCTTGGCATCTGCGTTTAACAACAAAATCGGCCTATAAGACCCACACTGCAAGGGATCCTTGTCCCGCTTCAGGATCAAGGAGATCAGTGCCCGGACATTGTCGGGGGCAAAGCCCCCCCCACCCCCCCCGCAACAGGTCCACATATTTTTTGTAGAATGCGACTGGGAAACCGTCTGGCCCCGGTCCCTTCCCCGCCTGCATGCTCCCTATCCCTTTGGCCAGCTCCTCCAGCCCAACCAGGGCCCCTAATCCCACCACGAGTCCCTCCTCCACCTTCGGAAACCTCAATTGGTCCGGAAAGCAGCCCATTCCTCCCTCCTCCAGTGGGGGCTCAGACCGATACAGTTCCTCATAAAAGTCCCTGAAGACCCCATTGATGCCAACCCCACTCCGCACCACACTCCCTCCCCTATCCTTAACTCCCCCAATCTCCCTAGCTGCGTCCCGCGTCCGAAGCTGATGTGCCAGCATCCGACTTGCCTTTTCCCCATACTCATAAATCGCCCCCTGGGCCTTCCTCCACTGCGCCTCCACCTTCCTGGTGGTCAACAGGTCGAATTCGGCCTGGAGGCTCTGCCTCTCCCTCAACAGTCCCTCCTCAGGCACCTCCGTATACCTCCTGTCTACCCTCACCATCTCCCCCACCAGTCTCTCCCTCTCCCTCTGCTCTCTCCTCTCCTTGTGGGCCCTAATGGAGATCAGTTCTCCCCTAACCACCACCTTCAGCGCCTCCCAGACCATCCCCATTCGGACCTCCCCATTATCGTTGGCCTCCAATTATCTCTCTATGCTTCCTCGGACCCGCTCACTCACCTCCTTGTCCGCCAACCGCCCCACCTCCAAGCACAACGGGTGCTGGTCCCTCTCCTCCCCCAGCTCTAGGTCTACCCAATGCGGGGCGTGATCCGAAATGGCTATCGCAGAGTACTCGGTATCCTCTACTCTCAGCGCCCTACTCATAATAAAAAAGTCGATCCGGGAATCAGCCTTATAAACATGCGAGAAGAATGAAAATTCCCTAGCCTCCAGCCTTGCAAATCTCCAAAGGTCCACTCCTCCCATCTGGTCCATAAACCCTCTCAGCACTTTGGCCGCCTCCGCCTTCCTACCTGTCCTAGACCTGGAGCGATCCAGTGCTGGATCCAACACCGTGTTAAAGTCCCCCCCCCATTATCAGGCCCCCCCCACTTCCAAGTCCGGGATCCGACCCAACATGCGCCGCATAAAACCCGCATCGTCCCAGTTCGGGGCGTACACGTTGATCAGCACCACCCTCTCCCCTTGCAGCTCACCACTTACCATTACATACCTGCCGCCATTGTCTGTCACAATGCTCGACACCCTCTTTCCCACCAAGATCGCCACTCCCCGATTATTGGCATTCAGCCCCGAATGAAAACCCTGACCTACCCACCCCTTCCTCAATCTTACCTGGTCTGCCACCTTCAGGTGTGTTTCCTGGAGCATGACCACATCCGCCTTCAGCCCCTTCAGGTGCGCGAACACCTGGGCTCACTTGACCAGCCCGTTCAGACCCCTTACATTCCAGGCTATCAGCCGGGTCAGGGGACTACCCGCCCCCCTCCCCCGCCGACTAGCCATAACCCCTCCTTGGCCAGTCACACGCCCGCACCCCACGCCCAGCCCGTTCCCCATGCCGGCCACTCCCGCCACTCCTTCAACTCCTCCCATTGTGGGACATACCCTCCTCCTCCATTACCCATCAGCAGGCTCTCCGCCTCCTCCTTCCATCCCAAGCGCAGGAAACAACCCTTGTGGCCCGGCCCGGCCCCCTCCAGCGTGGGAAAAAGCCCGCGCTTTCCATCTGCCCGGTCCCTCCGCCTCTGCCGCAGCTCCTTTTACAGGCCCAGTCCCCTCACCCCCGACTCGGGCCTCCCCCTCCCCCGCGGGGCCCCATCCCCCCTACCGGCCATCCACCCCTACTCCATTTACTTACCTCCCTCCAAGAGCCCACCCGACAGACCCAAACAAAACAGTGCCCAACCCACCCTAACCACCCACACCAAACCAAAAAGAAACGAGAGCAAAGAACCTCCCCTCAAAATATAACACACCAACAGCAATCCCGACCACCCATCCCGACCCTCAGTTTGTGTCCAGCTTCCCAGCCTGAAAAAAGGCCCACGCCTCCTCCAGGGACTCAAATTAATGATTCCGGTCCTTGTAGGTGACCCACAGACGCGCCGGCTGCAACATGCCAAACTTCACCCACTTCCCGTGCAGCACCGTCTTCGCCCGGTTGTACCCAGCCCTCTTCTTCACTACCTCCGCACTCCAGTCCTGATATATTCAAACCTCCGCATTCTCCCACCTGCTGCCCCTCTCTTTCTTGGTCCACCTGAGCACGCACTCCCGATCAGCGAACTGATGGAACCGCACCAGCACCGCCCGCAGAGGCTCGTTAGCCTTGGGCCTCCTCGCCAGCACTCTATGGGCCCCTTCCAGCTCCAGGGCCCCTGGAAGGACCCCGCTCCCATCAGCGAGTTCAACAAGGTGACCACATAGGCCCCCACGTCCAACCCCTCCAGCCCCTCCGGGAGGCCCAGGATCCGCAAATTCTTCCGACTCGACCGATTCTCCATCTCCTCGAACCGCTCCTCCCATTTCTTGTGGAGCGCCTCCACCTTTACCGCAAGGCCTAAGATCTGGTCCTCGTTGTCGGAGATCTTTTGTCGGACCTCGCGGATCGCCACCCCCGTGGGCCGTCTGGGTTTCCAGCAGCTTGTTGATAGAAGCCTTCATCGGCTCTAGCAGGTCCGCTTTAATCTCTCTGAAGCAGCGCTGGATACCCTTCTGCTGCTCCTGCACCCACTGCATCCACGCTGCCTGGTCCCCACCTGCCGCCATGTTGCTCTTCTTCCCTCGCACTTCTTTGGGTTCACCACCACTTTTTTTAGTCGCCCTGCTCCTGGTCCAAGCCATACACTGTCGGGGGAATATTGCAATCTTCTTCCCACACCGGGAAATGTTGGGAAAAAAAATTCCGTTGGTGGCCCTGCAAAGAGCCCATAAGTCCATTCCAAGGGGGAGCTGCCGAACGTGCGACTTAGCTCTGCATAGCCGCAACCAGAAGTCGTGTCAGGTTATTATTTTGCAAAGACTAGATCTTTATTTTTAAAAATATCATGATCAACCAAAATGTTTCCAGAAACTGCAGAGTTATCAGAATTTGTTTGAAAAAAAAAATGATTCGATAATTTTGTGAAGTTACGAGATGTGGTGATAAGCCTGTAGATAATATTACACGTACTCAGCAGTGTGACCTCCCACCAGTAGTTGGCGTCAGGCATCAGGTGACATCCGGCTACCAGCAGAAAGTTGTAAAGCGTACATGAGGCCAGTCGCACATAAGGGTAGTTCCAAGAGAGTCTATTGTAACTTGGTCTGTATAGCATTCTGATCGTTACCTTACCACGTGTACATTAATAAATCATCGTTGTGGTTAATTCACCAGCAGTTCTGTAGAATCACTACAAGACAAGATCACAGAACAGAACATGAGATATCATATTCTGTCAAGAATATGTGGGCTAGGCATTGGAGTAATAGTATTGTTACTGGGCGAGTAATCCAGAGACCCAGGTTAATGCACTGGGGATCTGGGATTGAATCTGCTGATGACAGATGATGAAACTGAATAAAAGTCTTGAATTAAAAGTCTAATGATAACATTCTTGATTGTTGTAAAAACTCATCTGGTTCACTAATGTCCTTCAAGAAATGTTGTGGTTGGACTTCCGGTTGCGGTGATGCACTGCTAAGCCGCACGTTTCGGCAGCTCCCGTTCTAACGGACTTTTGGGCTCTTATCGGGAGCCCCAACGGATTTTTTTTTCAACCTAACTCAGTGTGGGGTGACGAAGGAAGGAGTCCCCCTGGGTGTGTATGGAAGGAGCAGCGGTAGTGGCCAGATTGCAGAGGATCCTGTGGAGCAGCGGCAAAGAAGAGAAGGGAGAAGCAAGATGGCGGTGGATGGAGCCCAGATGGTATGGGGCCCGGACCAGCAGGAGTTTCTCCGACGATGTGTGGAGGAGCTCAAGAAAGAGGTGCTGGCGCTGATGCTACTGGCAATCGAGGGACTGAAGGAAACACAAAAGGTCCAGGTGATGGAGCTTCGTGGAGTGAATACAAAGGCAGCCGAGAATGAAGATGAGATACAGGGCCTGGTGGTAAAAACGGAGACACACGAGGCACCACACAAGAGGTGCATAGAAAGGCTGGAAGCCCTGGAGAGTAGCTCGAGGAGGAAAAGCCTACGGATTCTAGGTCTCCCCGAAGGAGCAGAGGTAGCTGATGTTGGGGCTTATCTGAGCACGATGCTCCACACGCTAATGGGAGCTGAGGCCCCAACGGGCCCCCTGGAAGTGGAGGGAGTGTACCAGGTCCTCGTGAGAAGACCAAAGGCAGGTGAAACACCAAGAGCAATAGTGGTGAAGTTCCATCGCTACACGGACAGAGATGGTCCTGAGCTGGGCCAAGAAGGCACGGAGTAGCAAATGGGAGAATGCGGTGATACGTGTGTATCAGGACTGGAGTGCTGAGGTGGCGAGAAGGAGGGCGAGCTTTAACTGGGCCAAGGCAATTTAGTTGTTAGCCAGATCTTGGTAGAAAGTTAGAGGGATGGTAGGGAAGGGAATGCAATGTTCCTCCTGCAGGATGTTTGAGGTGAGGGATGCCGTTGGTGTCCCTGCTGATTTTACCTGCAGGAAGTGCTGCCATCTCCAGCTCCTCCAAGACCGAGTTAGGGAACTGGAGCTGGAGTTGGAAGAACTTCGGATCATTCGGGAGGCAGAGGGGGTCATAGATAGCAGCTTCAGGGAATTAGTTACACCAAAGATTGGAGATAGATGGGTAACTGTAAGAGGGACTGGGAAGAAGCAGTCAGTGCAGGGATCCCCTGCGGTCGTTCCCCTGAGAAACAAGTATACTGCTTTGGATACTTGTGGGGGGGGACTTATCAGGGGGAAGCCATGGGGTACGGGCCTCTGGCACGGAGTCTGTCCCTATTGCTCAGAAGGGAAGGGGGGAGAGGAGCAGAGCATTAGTAATTGGGGACTCGATAGTCAGGGGCACAGATAGGAGATTTTGTGGGAGCGTGAGAGACTCACGTTTTGTATGTTGCCTCCCAGGTGCAAGGGTACGTGATGTCTCGCATCATGTTTTACGGGTCCTTAGCGTGGAGGGGGAGAAGCCCCAAGTCGTGGTCCACATTGGCACTAACGACATAGGTAGGAAAGGGGACAAGGATGTCAGGCAGGCGTTCAGGGAGATAGGATGGAAGCTAAGAACTAGAACAAACAGAGTTGTTATCTCTGGGTTGTTGCCCGTGCCACGTGATAGTGAGATGAGGAATAGGGAGAGAGAGCAATTAAACACGTGGCTACAGGGATGGTGCAGGCGGGAGAGATTCAGATTTCTGGATAACTGGGGCTCTTTCTGGGGAAGGTGGGTCCTCTACAGACAAGATGGTCTACATCTGAACCTGAGGGGCACAAATATCCTGGGGGGGGAGATTTGTTAGTGCTCTTTGGGGGGGTTTAAACTAATGCAGCAGGGGCATGGGAACCTGGATTGTAGTTTTAGGGTAAGGGAGAATGAGAGTATAGAGGTCAGGAGCACAGATTTAACGTCGCAGGAGGGGGCCAGTGTTCAGGTAGGTGGTTTGAAGTGTGTCTACTTCAATGCCAGGAGTATACAAAATAAGGTAGGGGAACTGGCAGCATGGGTTGGTTCCTGGGACTTCGATGTTGTGGCCATTTCGGAGACATGGATAGAGCAGGGACAGGAATAGATGTTGCAGGTTCCGGGGTTTAGGGGTTTTAGTAAGCTCAGAGAAGGAGGCAAAAGAGGGGGAGGTGTGACGCTGCTAGTCAAGAGCAGTATTACGGTGGCGGAGAGGATGCTAGATGGGGACTCATCTTCCGAGGTAGTATGGGCTGAGGTTAGAAACATGAAAGGAGAGGTCACCCTGTTGGGAGTCTTCTATAGGCCTCCAAATAGTTCTAGGGATGTAGAGGAAAGGATGGCGAGGATGATCCTGGATAAGAGCGAAAGTAACAGGGTAGTTATTATGGGAGACTTTAACTTTCCAAATATTGACTGGAAAAGATATAGTTTGAGTACATTAGATGGGTCGTTTTTTGTACAGTGTGTGCAGGAGGGTTTCCTGACACAGTTTGTTGACAGGCCAACAAGAGGCGAGGCCACGTTGGATTTGGTTTTGGGTAATGAACCAGGCCAGGTGTTGGATTTGGAGGTAGGAGTGCACTTTGGGGGCAGTGACCACAATTCGGTGACGTTTACGTTAATGATGGAAAGGGATAAGTATACACCGCAGGGCAAGAGTTATAGCTGAGGGAAGGGCAATTATGATGCCATTAGACGTGACTTGGGGGGGACAAGGTGGAGAAGTAGGCTGCAAGTGTTGGGCACACTGGATAAGTGGAGCTTGTTCAAGGATCAGCTACTGCGTGTTCTTGATAAGTATGTACCGGTCAGGCAGGGAGGAAGGCGTAGAGCGAGGGAAACGTGGTTTACCAAAGAAGTGGAATCTCTTGTTAAGAGGAAGAAGGAGGCCTATGTGAAGATGAGGTGTGAAGTTTCAGTTGGGGCGATGGATAGTTACAAGGTAGCGAGGAAGGATCTAAAGAGAGAGCTAAGACGAGCAAGGAGGGGACATGAGAAGTATTTGGCAGGTAGGATCAAGGAAAACCCAAAAGCTTTCTATAGGTATGTCAGGAATAAGCGAATGACTAGGGAAAGAGTAGGACCAGTCAAGGACAGGGATGGGAAGTTGTGTGTGGAGTCTGAAGAGATAGGAGAGATACTAAATGAATATTTTTTGTCAGTATTCACTCAGGAAAAAGATAATGTTGTGGAGAATGCTGAGACCCAGGCTAATAGAATAGATGGCATTGAGGTACGTAGGGAAGAGGTGTTGGCAATTCTGGACAGGCTGAAAATAGATAAGTCCCCGGGTCCTGATGGGATTTATCCTAGGATTCTCTGGGAGGCCAGGGAAGAGATTGCTGGACCTTTGGCTTTGATTTTTATGTCATCATTGGCTACAGGAATAGTGCCAGAGGACTGGAGGATAGCAAATGTGGTCCCTTTGTTCAAAAAGGGGAGCAGAGACAACCCCGGCAACTATAGACCGTTGAGCCTCACGTCTGTAGTGGGTAAAGTCTTGGAGGGGATTATAAGAGACAAGATTTATAATCACCTAGATAGGAATAATATGATCAGGGATAGTCAGCATGGCTTTGTGAAGGGTAGGTCATGCCTCACAAACCTTATTGAGTTCTTTGAGAAGGTGACTGAACAGGTAGACGAGGGTAGAGCAGTTGATGTGGTGTATATGGATTTCAGCAAAGCGTTTGATAAGGTTCCCCACGGTAGGCTATTGCAGAAAATACGGAGGCTGGGGATTGAGGGTGATTTAGAGATGTGGATCAGAAATTGGCTAGCTGAAAGAAGACAGAGGGTGGTGGTTGATGGGAAATGTTCAGAATGGAGTTCAGTTACAAGTGGAGTACCACAAGGATCTGTTCTGGGGCCGTTGCTGTTTGTCATTTTTAGCAATGACCTAGAGGAAGGCGCAGAAGGGTGGGTGAGTAAATTTGCAGACGATACTAAAGTCGGTGGTGTTGTCGATAGTGTGGAAGGATGTAGCAGGTTACAGAGGGATATAGATAAGCTGCAGAGCTGGGTTGAGAGGTGGCAAATGGAGTTTAATGTAGAGAAGTGTGAGGTGATTCACTTTGGAAGGAATAACAGGAATGCGGAATATTTGGCTAATGGTAAAGTTCTTGGAAGTGTGGATGAGCAGAGGGATCTAGGTGTCCATGTACATAGATCCCTGAAAGTTGCCACCCAGGTTGATAGGGTTGTGAAGAAGGCCTATGGAGTGTTGGTCTTTATTGGTAGAGGGATTGAGTTCCGGAGTCAGGAGGTCATGTTGCAGCTGTACAGAACTCTGGTACGGCCGCATTTGGAGTATTACATACAGTTCTGGTCACCGCATTATAGGAAGGACGTGGAGGCTTTGGAGCGGGTGCAGAGAAGATTTACCAGGATGTGGCCTGGTATGGAGGGAAAATCTTATGAGGAAAGGCTGATGGACTTGAGGTTGTTTTCGTTGGAGAGAAGAAGGTTAAGAGGAGACTTAATAGAGGCATACAAAATGATCAGGGGGTTAGATAGGGTGGACAGTGAGAGCCTTCTCCCGCGGATGGAAATGGCTGGCACGAGGGGACATAGCTTTAAACTGAGGGGTAATAGATATAGGACAGAGGTCAGAGGTAGGTTCTTTACGCAAAGAGTAGTGAGGCCGTGGAATGCCCTACCTGCAACAGTAGTGAACTCGCCAACATTGAGGGCATTTAAAAGTTTATTGGATAAACATATGGATGATAATGGTATAGTGTAGGTTAGATGGCTTTTGTTTCGGTGCAACATCGTGGGCCGAAGGGCCTGCACTGCGCTGTATCGTTCTATGTTCTATGCTCTATGTTCTAAGGCGGTGCTCCATAGGAAGAAAATAAAATTTGGGATGCTGCAGCCGGCGCGATTGTGGGTCACGCATCAGGGCAAGCACTACTACTTCGAGACGGCGGATGAGGCATGGACATTCATCCAAGAAGAGAAACTGGACTACATTTGAGAGTTTGATGTTTGGAGAGAAGCTGCGAGGTGGTGGTACAGGAATGTAAAGTGGGGAAAGGGGAGGGCTATTGCACAGCAACGTTGGACGGGGAATTTCTCTCCCCCCGATGGGGGGGGACACGAAGAAATGTGGGCGCCGGGGGAAAAAGGGACAGGGAAGGGGAATGAGGGAACTGCGCCATTGGGGGCGGGGCCGAGAGGAAAGTGCGGGTATTTTCCCGCGCTATGGAAATTTGGAAATTATAGCGGGAAAACGGACGCAGGAAGGAAGGGAGCTCCACACGCAGGGAGGTCAAAGAGTGAACGGGGGAAGCCGAGGTCAGCCAGAGTTAGCTGACTCCCGGAAGCAATATGAGGGGAGTAATCAAGCTAGAGGGGAATCTAGCAGGGGGAGGGGGGGATTAACTGGGTTGCTGCTGCTGAGTGCAAGGGGGAGCTGGTTAGAGATGAGGTGATCGGGGCGGGAAGGTGCTGCCTGGGGGACAGACGGGTGCGCGGGACCTGGATGAGGAGATGGCCTAAAAAAGGGGATGGCTAGTCGACGAGGGGGGGGGGGGGGGTGAATTGCCCCCCAATCCGGCTGATCACGTGGAATGTGAGAGGCTTAAACGGGCCGATTAAGAGGGCAAGGGTGTTTGCGCACTTAAAGAGACTGAAGGCGGACGTAGTTATGCTCCAGGAGATGCACCTGAAGGTGGCGGGTCAGGTTAGACTAAGAAAAGGATGGGTGGGACAGGTATTCCACTCAGGGTTGGACGCGAAAAACAGAGGGGTGGCAATATTGGTGGGGAAACGTGCATCATTCGAGGCTAAGAATATAGTGGTGGACAGTGGGGGCAGATATGTGATGGTGAGTGGCAGACTGCAGGGAGAGGCGGTTGTGCTGGTGAATGTATATGTCCCGAACTGGGATGACGCGGGATTCATGAAGCGAATGCTGGGACGTATCCCGGACCTGGAGATGGGAAGCTTGGTAATGGGGGGGATTTTAACACAGTGCTGGATCCAGGGCTAGACCGGTCCAGATCCAGGACCTGGAGAAGGCCGGCAGCGGCCAAGGTGCTTAAGGGATTCATGGAACAAATGGGGGGAGTGGATCCGTGGAGATTCACCAGGCCAATGGCTAAAGAGTTCTCTTCCTTCTCCCACGTCCATAAGGTATACTCCCGGATAGACTTTTTTGTTTTGGGAAGGGCACTGATCCCGAAAGTGGCAGGAACGGAGTACTCAGCCATAGCCGTTTCAGACCACGCCCCGCATTGGGTGGATTTGGAACTAGGAGAGGAAAGGGAGCAGCGCCCACTCTGGCGACTAGATATGGGACTACTGGCGGACGAGGGGGTCTGCGGAAGGGTGAGGGGGTGTATTGAGCGATACCTGGAGGTCAACGACGATGGGGAGCTTCAGGTGGGGGTAGTATGGGAAGCGCTGAAGGCGGTGGTTTGAGGAGAGCTGATCTCCATCAGAGCCCACAAGGGGAAACAAGAGGGCAAGGAAAGAGAGAGATTAGTGGGGGAAATCTTGAGGGTCGATAAAATATATGCGGAGGCCCCAGACGAAGGGCTATACAGAGAAAGACGAAGACTACAGACGGAGGTTGACCTGCTGACCACGGGAAAGGCAGAGGCACAGTGGAGGAAGGCACAGGGGATGCAATATGAGTATGGGGAAAAGGCGAGCCAGCAGTTGGCCCACCAACCTCGGAAGAGGATGGCGGCGAGAGACATCGGGGGAGTTAGGGACGAAACGGGAAATATGGAGCAGAGAGCAGGGAACGTGAACGAGGTGTTCAAGACCTTTTATGAGAGGATATATAAGTCCCAACCCCCGGGGGGAAAAGAAGGAATGTTACACTTTCTGGACCAGCTAAGGTTCCCGAAGGTGAAGGGGCAGGAGGTGGCAGGTCTGGGGGCGCCAATCGAGGTGGATGAGGTGATTAAAGGACTGGGGAACATGCAGGCAGGGAAGGCCCCGGGACCAGATGGGTTTCCGGTGGAATTCTACAGGAAGTATATAAATCTGTTGGCCCCGCTATCGGCGAGAACCTTTAATGAGGCTAAGGAAAGGGGGATGCTACCCCCGACAATGTCGGAGGTGACGATATCGCTAATCCTGAAATGAGATAAAGACCCGCTGCAATGCGGGTCATACAGGCCTATCTCACTCCTAAATGTAGATGCCAAACTGCTGGCAAAAGTGATGGCGACAAGGATAGAGGATTGCATCCCAGGGGTGGTGCATGACGACCAGACAGGGTTTGTAAAGGGGAGACAACTGAATGTTTTTTTTTTATAAATGTTTTATTGAAAATTTTTTCCCAAACAACAATTTTTCCCCTCTTACAAAGCAAACGCAACAATAATACAGAAATTTTAAACAATACACAAGTAACAAAACCCCTTTATCTTTGACCTAAACTAAACCCCCCCCTCCCCCCCCCCCCCCCCTCCCCCTGGGTTGCTGCTGCTGGTCATCTGTCTTCCCTCTAACGTTCCCCTAGGTAGTCGAGAAATGGCTGCCACCGCCTGGTGAACCCTTGAGCCGATCCTCTCAGGGCAAACTTTATCTGCTCCAGTTTAATGAACCCCGCCATATCATTTACCCAGGCCTCCAGTCCGGGGGGTTTCGCCTCCTTCCACATGAGTAGGATCCTGCGCCGGGCTACTAGGGACGCAAAGGCCACAACGTCGGCCTCTTTCGCCTCCTGCACTCCCGACTCTTCCGCAACTCCAAATAGAGCTAACCCCCAGCCTGGTTTGACCCGGGCCTTCACCACCCGCGAAATCACTCCCGTCACTCCCTTCCAATACCCTTCCAGTGCCGGGCATGCCCAAAACATATGTGCGTGGTTTGCCGGGCTCCCGCCACACCTCCCACATTTGTCCTCCACTCCAAAGAACCTGCTCAATCTTGCTCCCGTTATGTGTGCTCTATGTAGCACCTTAAATTGAATCAGGCTAAGCCTGGCGCATGAGGAAGAGGAATTTACCCTGCTTAGGGCATCAGCCCACATACCCTCCTCTATCTCCTCCCCTAGTTCTTCTTCCCACTTTCCTTTTAGTTCGCCCACCGACTCCTCCCCCTCTTCCCTCATCTCTCGGTAAATCTCTGACACCTTGCCCTCTCCGACCCACACCCCTGAAAGCACCCTGTCCTGTATCCCCTGTGTCGGGAGCAATGGAAATTCCCTCACCTGTTGTCTAGTAAATGCCCTCACCTGCATATATCTCAAGAAATTTCCCCGGGGCAACTTATACTTTTCCTCCAATGCTCCCAAGCTCGCAAAAGTCCCATCTATAAATAAATCTCCCACCCTCCTAATTCCCAACTGGAACCAGCTCTGAAATCCTCCATCCATTCTTCCTGGGGCGAACCTATGGTTGTTCCTGATTGGGGACCCCACCAGGGCTCCCCGCACCCCTCTCTGTCGCCTCCACTGTCCCCAGATATTCAATGTTGCCGCCACCACCGGGTTCGTGGTAAACTTTTTAGGTGAGATCGGTAGCGGCGCCGTCACCAGCGCCTCTAAACTCGTCCCTTTACAGGACTTTCTCTCCAGTCTTTCCCACGCCGCTCCCTCACCCTCCATCATCCATTTACGTATCATTGCCACATTGGCGGCCCAATAGTAATCGCCCAAGTTCGGTAGTGCCAATCCTCCTCTGTCCCTACTACGCTGAAGGAACCCCCTCCTTACTCTCGGAACTTTCCCTGCCCACACGAAGCTCGTGATGCTCCTGTCTATTTTATTAAAAAAGGTCTTAGTGATTAGTATAGGGAGACATTGAAATACAAATAAGAACCTCGGGAGGACCATCATCTTAATTGCTTGCACCCTGCCCGCCAGCGATAGAGGCTGCATGTCCCACCTCTTGAAGTCCTCCTCCATTTGTTCTACCAACCGTGTCAGATTAAGTCTGTGCAAGGTTCCCCAGCTCCTAGCGATCTGAATCCCCAGGTATCGGAAGTTTCTTTCCACTTTCCTTAGAGGCAAGCCTTCTATCTCTCTACTCTGGTCCCCTGGATGTATCACAAATAATTCACTCTTCCCCATGTTTAGCCTATACCCCGAGAAATCCCCGAACCACCTCAAAATTCGCATAACCTCTATCATTCCCCCCGCTGGGTCCGACACGTATAACAATAGGTCATCCGCATATAACGAGACTCGGTGTTCTTCTCCCCCTCTAATCACCCCTCTCCATTTCCTGGAGTCTCTCAACGCCATGGCCAGAGGTTCAATTGCCAACGCGAACAACAATGGAGACAGCGGGCATCCCTGTCTTGTTCCCCTATATAGTCGGAAATACTCCGATCTATGTCGACCTGTAACTACGCTTGCCGTTGGAGCCCCATAAAGAAGTCTAACCCAGCTAATAAACCCGTTCCCAAACCCAAACCTCCTTAACACTTCCCATAAATACTCCCACTCCACCCTATCAAATGCCTTCTCTGCGTCCATTGCCGCCACTATCTCTGCCTCCCCCTCCACTGGGGGCATCATTATCACCCCTAATAGTCGTCGCACGTTAACATTCAGTTGTCTCCCTTTTACGAACCCTGTCTGGTCTTCGTGCACCACCCCCGGGACACAGTCCTCTATCCTCGATGCCAGTACCTTTGCCAACAATTTGGCGTCCACGTTCAACAATGAAATGGGTCTATAGGACCCGCACTGCAACGGATCTTTATCCCTCTTCAAAATTAACGATATCGTCGCCTCCGACATCGTCGGGGGTAGAGTCCCCCCTTTCCTGGCCTCATTGAACGTCCTCACCATCAACGGGGCCAACAAGTCCACATATTTTCTGTAATACTCCACCGGGAACCCGTCTGGTCCTGGGGCCTTCCCTGCTTACATGCTTCCCAGTCCCTTAATAACCTCGTCCACCCCAATCGGTGCCCCCAGGCCTACCACCCCCCGCTCCTCCACTTTCGGGAACCTCAATTGGTCCAGGAACTGCCGCATCCCCTCCTCTCCCTCTGGGGGTTGAGACCTATACAGTTCCTCATAGAAGGTCTTGAACACCTCATTTATCTTTCCTGCCCTTCGCACCGTGTCTCCCCTTTCGTCTCTAATTCCTCCTATTTCCCTCGCTGCTGCCCTCTTTCGCAATTGATGAGCCAACAGGCGACTCGCCTTTTCCCCATATTCATACCTCCTCCCCTGTGCCTTCCTCCACAGTACCTCCGCCTTTCTGGTGGTCAGAAGGTCAAATTCCGTCTGGAGTCGTCTCCTCTCCCTGTACAATTCCTCCTCCGGGGTCTCTGCAAATTCCCTATCCACCCTTAAAATCTCCCCCAGTAATCTTTCCCTTTCCTTGGCCTCTGTTTTCCTTTTGTGGGCCCCAATGGAGATCAGCTCTCCTCTGACCACCGCTTTTAGTGCTTCCCATACCACTCCCACAGGGACCTCGCCGTCGTCATTGACCTCCAGGTATCTCTCAATACACCCCCGCACTCTTGCACACACTCCCTCATCCGCCATCAGTCCCACATCTAATCGCCAGAGTGTTCTCTGCTCCCTTTCCTCTCCTAATTCCAGGTCCACCCAATGTGGGGCATGATCCGAAACCGCTATGGCTGAGTACTCAGCTTCTTCCACCCTAGAGATCAACGACCTTCCCAAAACAAAAAAATCTATCCGGGAGTACACTTTATGGACATGGGAGAAGAAGGAATACTCCCTAGCCCTAGGTCTAAGAAATCGCCATGGATCCACTCCCCCCATTTGGTCCATAAACCCCTTAAGTACCTTGGCCGCTGCCGGCCTTCTTCCGGTCCTTGAGCTGGATCTATCTAGCCCCGGGTCCAGCACCGTATTAAAGTCCCCTCCTAAAATCAAGTTTCCTACCTCCAGGTCCGGTATACGCCCCAGCATCCGTCTCATAAATCCCGCATCGTCCCAGTTTGGGGCATACACGTTAACCAACACGACCTCCATTCCCTCCAGCCTGCCACTCACCATTACATATCTACCTCCGCTATCTGCTACAATGTTCTTTGCTTCAAATGCGACCTGTTTCCCCACCAAAATGGCCACCCCTCTATTCTTTGCGTCCAGTCCTGAGTGGAACACCTGTCCCACCCATCCTTTCCTTAGCCTAACTTGGTCCGCCACCTTTAGGTGCGTCTCTTGGAGCATAACCACGTCTGCCCTTAGTCCTTTCAAATGCGCGAGCACTCGGGCCCTTTTTATCGGTCCGTTCAGGCCTCTCACGTTCCACGTGATCAGCCTCACTAGGGGGCTACCTGCCCCCCTCCCGTGTCGACTAGCCATTACCTTCTCTAGGCCAGTCCCATATCCCGCCTCCGCGCTCCCGCTCGCTCCCCCAGCGTCGCACACCATCCCCGCCCACCCACTCTTTAGCCATTTCCTTTTGGATTTCCGCAGCAGCAACCCAGTTGTCCCCCCCCCCCCTTCTCCCTCCCTCCTCCCCTCCCCGCTAGATCTCTTTCTAGCTTGATTGCTCCCCCCATATTACTTCCGTAAGTCAGCTGACTTCAACTGACCCCGGCTACTCCTGCTCACTCCTCGACCCCCCCCATGTGGGGAACTCCCATCCGCCTTGCGCCTATCTTCCCGCCTTATTCTTTCTGGTGCGGGAACATCCCTTTACCTGACCCGCCTCTTATGGCGCAGCTCCCTTTCCCCTCCCCCTCCCCTTCCCCATTCTCCAACTATGTCCCGTCTTTCCCCCCTCACCGGCGCCCACATTTCCCCAATGTCTCCCCCCTTCCCTGTTTACTTCTCAATTAACTTCCACCGTAACATTAACAATAACATTTCCTGCAGCATCAGTCCCTCAGTTCCGATCCAATTTCTCTTCTTTGATGAAGGTCCATGCTTCCTCCGCCGTCTCGAAATAATGGTGTCTCTCCTGATACGTGACCCATAGTCTTGCCGGCTGCAGCATCCCGAACTTCACCTTCCTTTTATGCAACACCTCTTTGGCTCGGTTGAAGCTCGCCCTCCTTCTCGCCACCTCCGCACTCCAATCCTGGTATACCCGTACCACTGCATTCTCCCATCTGCTACTCCGCACCTTTTTAGCCCATCTCAGGACCTCTTCTCTATCCTTAAGGCGGTAAAATCGCACGATTATCGCCCTGGGTGGTTCTCCCGCTTTTGGTCTTCTCGTCGGAATCCGATTTGCCCACTCCACCTCCAAGGGGACAACTGAATGTTAATGTACAAAGGTTGCTGGGGGTGATGATGACGCCCCCACCGGAGGGGGAGGCAGAGATAGTGGCGGCGATGGATGCAGAGAAGGCATTCGATAGGGTGGAGTGGGACTATCTGTGGGAGGTGCTGAAGAGGTTTGGGTTCGGTGAGGGGTTTATTAGATGGGTCAGACTCTTATATGGGGCCCCGGTGGCAAGCGTAGTCACAAACCGGCAAAGATCGGGGTATTTTCGGCTACATAGGGGTACAAGACAAGGGTGCCCCCTGTCCCCGTTACTGTTCGCGTTGGCAATTGAACCACTGGCCATAGCGCTGAGGGATTCTAAGAAGTGGAGGTGGGTGCTTAGAGGGGGAGAGGAGCACCGAGTGTCGCTCTACGCAGATAATCTACTGCTATACGTTGCGGACCCGGTAGAGGGGATGCCAGAAGTAATGCAGATACTTAGGGAGTTTGGAGAGTTCTCGGGATACAAACTAAATATGGGGAAGAGCAAGATTTTTGTAATGCACCCCGGGGAACAGGGAAGGGGGATAGATGCTCTGCCGCTGAGGAGAGTGGAAAGGAACTTCCGATACCTGGGGATCCAGGTGGCCAGGAACTGGGGAACCCTGCATAGACTTAACCTGACGCGACTGGTGGAGCAGATGGAGGAGGACTTTAAGAGGTGGGATATGGTGTCGCTATCACTGGCGGGCAGAGTGCAGGCAGTTAAAATGTTGGTCCTCCCAAGGTTTCTTTTCGTGTTTCAGTGCCTCCCCATTCTGATCACAAAGGCCTTTTAAAAAAAATAGACAGGAGCATTACGAGCTTTGTGTGGGCAGGAAAGACCCCGAGAGTAAAGAGGGGGTTCCTGCAGTGCAGTAGGGACAGAGGGGGGGGGGGGGGGAGATTACATATAGATTACATAGAACATACAGTGCAGAAGGAGGCCATTCGGCCCATCGAGTCTGCACCGACCCACATTAATCCCTCACTTCCACCTTATCCCTGCAACCCAATAACCCCTCCCAACCCTTATGGACACTACGGGTAATTTAGCATGGCCAATCCACCTAACCTGCACGTCTTTGGACTGGGTTGCAGTCTTTGGTATGGGTTGTGGATAGATTTTTCTTGTAAATGGTAGTTATCCCACCTTGTTTTGTTAAATTGTTAATGCTGCTTTTTGTTTTTTGTTGCCTTCTTTTAGTAATGGTTTTGTAAAAATTCTGTAAAGTTTTGAATAAAAACAAGTTTTTTTTAAAAAGGATCCATAATATCCAGGTTTAGATTAATCAAGTGACTCTCTCAGGTCTTAATGTCTTGTTTGATTTCACTTTGCTTTGTTTAAATCCTCCACTTGTAACGCCCTGTGAAAGGAGTTTCCAGAATCCATCACTGTCAGTCCTGCTGAGTGGACAGAGCTCACCGCGCATGCGCCCTGCTGCACACTGCCCCCTATGAGGATGGTGCTGGTTAACTGGGGAAAGGCTCTGCAGGAAAACCTTCCCGCTCGGTGCAAACTCGGGAGTGGTAATTTCTTTTATTTTCTTTTAGCGTACCCAATTCATTTTTTTTCCAATTAAGGGGTAATTTAGTGTGGCCAATGCAGCTACCCTGCACATATGTGTGTTGTGGAGGCAAAACCCACGCAAACAGAGGGAGAACATGCAAACTCCACACGGACAGTGACCCAGAGCCGGGATTGAACCTGGGAACTCCGAGCCGTGAGACTGCAGTGGGGAGCGGTAATTTCTTGTTTTAGCTTTGAGACCTCCACTGGGTGTTTGTGAAGCCTCCCCTCCCACCCACTGCCCCCAACGCTGCCTCCACTTATCCGCCTCCTTCCGCCGGAAGATGAGGCAAACCAGGGTCTGTCCCTGGACATGAGCCGCACTGCGCATGCTCCACATCACAATACCCGGGGAGTGATTGACGGCAGCTCCCGACCAATAAGAAGAAGGGGCGTGAGAGGAGGACCGAGTGGGAACGACTGGTCTTCCAAGCAATCGGAGCTAATGATTGAGGCTGATCCCGGATCTCCCTCATTGGCTGACACTCTGCATCTTTTTGAGTTCTTCCCATTGGCCACGTGGGCGCGGGTTCCGCAACCTCATTTCCTGCCTGTGAGGCATTGACCAATGGGAGGAATTGGAGGACCGGATGGACTCTGGTCCTCCAGCCAATCAGACTGTGGGCTTTGTGTGAATGAAGATTGAGCTTCACACTGGCTGAACCTTCTTCCTGTGTCAAACCTCTGAGGAAAATACTTTCTTTTCACTTCAATGGACTTTTTAAGATTCCATTGACCCTTCTACAGAACTGTTACAACAAGGGACAACAAACTCTGTTCTTTACTCAATCTCAGTCACAAAGAAGCTCCACAAGCTCCTCACACTTCTTGTTAGTGGTGAGGATGGAAGAGACAGGGGAGAGCGAGAGTACGTCAAAAGGAACTAATTTGTGTCAGAGATATTTCAAAAATGTCAGCACTCTTCGTATTTAACACGATTCTGATTTAGTTGACTTTTAGCCAGAATATTAGCCCCTGTAAATGGGCTGGAGTTTGTCATCAGCAGAAAGAGACCCAAATGAACATGGTTCAGTCCTGAACGTGAGGAACAGCAAAACCCAATCACTGTGGTTACTTGTGGCCTCGTTTGTGTCTCAGCAGGTGGGATGAAGTGGTGAATCCCTTCCCACACTCGGAGCAGGTGAATGGTCTCTCCCCTGTGTGAATTTGCTGGTGCTTCTGCAGGGTGGATGACTGAGTGAATCCCTTCCCACACTCGGAGCAGGTGAATGGTCTCTCCCCAGTGTGAATTCGCTGGTGGATTCGCAGGGTGGATGACTGAGTGAATCTCTTCCCACACTTGGAGCAGGTGAATGGCCTCTCCCCAGTGTGAATTTGCTGATGTACAGTGAGGTTAGATGATTGTCTGAACCCAGTCCCGCAGTGAGAGCACCTGAACGGTCTCTCGCCAGTGTGAACACGTTGATGGTTCATCAGTTTCCCAAAACTTTTACAGCACTTCCCGCAGTCTGGACATTGAAACGGTCTCTCATCAGTGTGAACTCGCTGGTGACTCAGCAGGTGGTCTGAAATAGTAAACCCCTTCCCACACTGTGAGCAGGTGAATGGTCTCTCCCCAGTATGAACTCGCTCATGTCTTAGCAGGTGGGATGACCGAGTGAATCCCTTCCCACACTTGGAGCAGGTGAATGGCCTCTCCCCAGTGTGAACTCGCTGGTGTGTGGACAGAGTGGATGACTCAGTGAATCCCTTTCCACACTTGGAGCAGGTGAATGGTCTCTCCCCAGTGTGAACTCGCTGGTGATTTCGCAGGACCGATGACTGAATGAATCCCTTCCCACACTTGGAGCAGGTGAATGGTCTCTCGCCAGTATGAACTCGCTCATGTCTTAGCAAGGCCGATGTCTGAGTGAATACTTTCCCACACTTGGAGCAGGTGAATGGTCTCTCCCCAGTGTGACTGCGTCGATGAGTTTCCAGCTGGGATGGGGAAGTGAATCCTTTCCCACAGTCCGCACATTTCCACGGTTTCTCCTCAGTGTGACTGCATTTGTGGCTTGTGAGGCCTGATGATTGACTGAATCCTCGTCCACACACACTACACGTGTACGGTTTCCCCGCACTGTGAACGATGTTCTTTCCTTCCATGTTCAAAATCAGCTGATATTCAGGATATGATAAATTGAGGGTGTGATGTTTTGGTTTGAGATTCCCGACCTTTGAAGCCTCCCCTTCGAACACCCTGTGAAACTGATTGAAAACAGAAAATAGGGAGTGAGAGAGAACCCACAAAAGCAGGTCGTCAAATTGAGCTGAATGAATCTGTTCATTTGTGGGGCCGGCTCTGGGAAAAAGTGACCATGAAAACGGCTGAATTGTTACAAAACCCAATTGACCTCTTTGGGAGGAGAGAGAAAGAGGCGAAGAGGGATTTTGTATATCTACAAGACATATTAAGAGAGTAGTTCGCAAAGCAAATTCGATTTTGAGCTTCATAAAGTCAGATTGATACTGAAACTATGCTTCTGGTGGCACGGTGATGAGCACTGCTACCTCACAGCGCCAGGGACCCGGGTTCAATTCCGGCCTTGGTGACTGTCTGGAGTTTGCATTTTCTCCCCATGTGTGCGTGGGTTTCCACCCGGTGCTTAGGTTTCCTCCCACAGTCTAAAGAGCAAATTAGGTGGATTGATCTTGATAAATTGCCCCATAGTGTATCGGGATGTGCAGGTTAGGTGGGGCTATGGGGTTACAGGGTAGGAGTGTGGGCCGAGGCAGGGTGTCCTTTCAGAGAATCACTGCAGACTCGATGGGCCGAATGGCCTCCTTCTGCACTGTAGGAATTCTATGGTTCTAATTCTATTCTATGAATCTTTACAAAGCTCTGGTCACCACTCTTCAGGAAGCAAATGAGGTTGAGGGGAGATTTGATTCAGGGACACAGGATTATGCCAGGTTTCGATCAGGTGGACAAAGAAACTCTGTTTCCATTCACTGATCGTACAAGCAGTCGGGACATAGATTTAAAGTTTTGGGTAAAACCTGGATTGAACGATATAAGATCCTGAGGGGTTTTGACAGGGTGGATGTGGAGAGGATGTTTCCTGTTGTGGGAGAATCTGGAACAAGGGGGTCACTGTTGCAAAATAAGGGGTCACCCATTTCAGATGGGTGACAGTGCGGAGACTGCACGTTCTCCCCGTGTCTGTTTGGGTTTCCTCCGGGTGCTCCGGTTTCCTCACACAGTTCAAAGACGTGCAGGTTAGGTGGATCGGCCATGCTAAATTGCCCCTTCATCTCCAAGGATGTGCACGTTGGGTGGGGTGGACCTGAGTGGGGTGTTCTTTCACAGGGTTGAGTCCGCTCCAGTCACAGCCGGACTCTGCACACGTGCGAAGTTGTGTAATGTGGATCATGCACATTCTCAGCTGCAGTGCATGTTGGGTGATTAACCCACCATTGAAATCTATATTGGGATATAAATCATGCTTTGCAAACTGATTGTGACTGGTAATATTGGGCCAACGTAACAAATGTATGAAGTCAATTAATACAGCACCTAAATAGTACGGGCCCTCCACCACAGTTCTGTCCTGGGTGTGATTGACAACAGTGAGATGTGAACTCATTGGGGTCTCAACGGGTTAGGGTGAACAAGTGATTTTTGTCCCCATAGACCGAACTGTTAAACTGCCCCTCACCAATAACAATGAGCTGAAATTGGATCAAATAGTCTGAGCTTTTAAAGTTGGAGTGTTGACCAGCGGGAAAACTGAGGAAATCCCTTTGCACATGTGAAGTGTGTGAGTGATCTCCCTCTGAACTGCTCCTGAACTGCACATTAGATTAATTAATGACTAACTAATATTCATTCTCTTCCAGTGGAAACATCTTCCAATTGTCCATCATATCAAACCTTTTCATAATCTTACAGGATCAGGTCACTCTTCATTCCCTTTTCCAGAGAAAAGGTTTACACCCTGTCCAATCTTTCTTGCTGGGTATAACCTGCCAGTTCAGGCATAATCTAAATATCTTTTCCTGCATCTTCTCCAGTCCTTCTAGATCCATTTTATGATGTGGAGACTTTACCTAATCTGAGCAGCAAACTCAAAGTTGCCCCCAAATGTCTGGATGTTGCAGTATTTTAATCATTTTACCATTAGCTGAATATAAGATGGGACAGAAGAAGCAGATCCAACGGGTCTGTACCACTGTAGAGCATCTACAAACTTGCCTCTTCCCCTTACTGCTAAACCAGGTTAAAGTCCAACAGGTTTGTTTCAAATCACTAGCTTTCGGAGCACAGCTCCTTCCTCAGGTGAAGAAGCATTGCTCCGTGATTCGAAACAAACCTGTTGGACTTTAACCTGGTGTCGTAAGATTTCTTACTGTGCTCACCCCAGTCCAACGCCGGCATCGCCACATCATTACTGCTAAACAGTTGACTTTTTCACTCTTAACCTGTCCGTGATGACATTAAGAATAATGTGTCAGAGAAAGACTGGATTTCAGCTCGGTGACACGAGGCTAGACTAAAGGTTACTTCATAGGATTGTTGAGCTAATGTCTCCATATTATAAGATGGATCGAGAAGGCCCGGAGAAGAAGCAGGAGAGTATGCCAGAATGATGTCTGAACGGGCAGGTTACACCCAGCAAGAAATGCTGAGGCCTGATGAGCCGTATGGTCTCCCCCCGCTCCATTACTTGTGTCCTTATGAACATCACTGTAAATCTTTCCACGCAGAAACAACAGATGCAACAACCACCATTTCATCTCCTTCATTCCCATATTCTAGGATTCCAAACACACTGCAGGGGCTGCTTTAGCACACTGGGCAAAATCGCTGGCTTTTAAAGCAGCCCAAGGCAGGCCAGCAGCACGGTTCAATTCCCGTACCAGCCTCCCCGAACAAGCGCCGGAATGTGGCGACTAGGGGCTTTTCACAGTAACTTCATTGAAACCTACTCGTGACAATAAGCGATTTTCATTTCATTTCACTTTCCAGATGACACAGTGCTACTCAGTATTGTGCTCACGATTTGGTCTCCCCTCCACTGAGGAGATAAGTCTGGATTGGTGACTGTGGAACATCACCATTCAGCCTGCAAGCATAATCCTGAGCTTCTGATCATTTAATATTTTAATTCCCTGCCCCATTCCCACTGTCCTCGGCCTCCTGCACTGCTCCAATAAAGCTCAAAGGAAACTCGAGGAACAGAACCTCATGAAAATGAAATGAAATGAAAATCGCTTATTGTCACAAGTAGGCTTCAAATGAAGTTACTGTGAAAAACCCCGGGTCGCCACATTCCGGCGCCTGTTCGGGAAGGCTGGTGCGGCTCATCCTTGATCAGCCAATTTCCAACCTTCCAGACACAACATTCATTTCAGTAATTTCAGATTATAATCATCACTCCGATATTTTTCGACAGTTGGTGCTGGTAACGGTTCTGCTGTTGCCATTTATACCTCACCTGGACCTGTCTTTTATTTCTTCTCTTGTCCTATTAGTTTACCTACTTGCCTCATTGTCACCCAGTTTTGCCTTGCATTGTTATCCTCTGTCATTAAAAAAAAAATGGAAGTGCCCAATTCTTTATTTTCCAATTAAGGGACCAATCCCTTGGCGTGGCCAATCCACCTACTCTGCACAATTTTGGGTTGTGGGGTGAGACCCACGCAGGGAGAATGTGCAAACTCTACACAGACAGTGACCCCGGGGCCGGGCTCGAACCCGGCCATGAGGCAACAGTGTTAACCACATTGACTGTTAATCACATCGCCAGCAGACATGCTGTCTGCAAACATTACCCAGGTTTTAATAATATTGTGGAAGGAGAAATGTTTGTCTTCTGTCTGTGGGAAAATATTTCAAATATCAGTGTGACTGGAAAACAATGAGACCGCCCTCCACCCCCCCGCCCCGCCCCGAGTGAGAGTGTCCCAGTGAAAATGAAAATCGCTTATTGTCACAAGTAGGCTTCAAATGAAGTTACTGTGAAAAGCCCCTAGTCGCCACATTCCGTCGTCTGTTCGGGGAGGCTGGTATGGGAATTGAACCATGCTGCTGGCCTGCCTTGGTCTGCTTTAAAAGCCAGTGATTTAGCCCTGTGCTAAACCAGCCCCGAGCTGTGAACGGACTGTGGAAAGAACTTTAACCAGTTACACAGTCTGAACAAGTCACACCATTCTTTGTGAGGAGAAACTGTACACATCTTCTGTGTGTGGACCTGGAGAGGCCCCAGCATACCGGCACCATGGAAATGTGGCGACAGTGGGAAGGGATTCAATTACACATCCCATCACAAAACTCATCAATAGAGTCACACAAGGGAGAGGCCGTTCATCTGCTCCTTGTGTGGAAAAGATTTCATTCAGTCACAACACCTGCAGTCACACCAGCGTGCTCACTCCAATAAGAGACCTTTAGAATGTTCTGACTGTGGGAAGAGCTTCAAAAGCAGAAAGAACCTGATGCAACCCTCACTCTCACACTGGAGAGAGGCCGTTCACCTGCCCCATGTGTGAGAAAGGATTCACTCAGCCATCCACAATGATGAGGCACCAGCGGGTTCAAACTGGGGAGAGGCCATTCACCTGCTCTGTGTATGGGAAGGGATTGACTCGGTTAAGCACCCTCGCTGCACATAAGACCATAAGACATAGGAGCGGAAGTAAGGCCATTCGGCCCATCGAGTCCACTCCACCATTCAATCATGGCTGATTTCAACTCCATTTACCCGCTCTCTCTCCATAGCCCTTAATTCCTCGAGAAATGAAGAATTTATCAACTTCTGTCTTAAAGACACTCAACGTCCCGGCCTCCACCGCCCTCTGTGGCAATGAATTCCACAGAGCCACCACTCTCTGGCTGAAGAAATTTCTCCTCATCTCTGTTGTAAAGTGACTCCCTTTTATTCTAAGGCTGTGCCCCCGGGTCCTAGTCTCCCCTGCTAATGGAAACAACTTCCCTACGTTCACCCTATCTAAGCCATTCATTATCTTGTAAGTTTCTATTAGATCTCCCCTCAACCTCCTAAATTCCAATGAATATAATCCCAGGATCCTCAGATGTTCATCGTATGTTAGGCCTACCATTCCTGGGATCATCCGTGTGAATCTCCGCTGGACCCGCTCCAGTGCCAGTATGTCCTTCCTGAGGTGTGGGGCCCAAAATTGCTCACAGTATTCTAAATGGGACATCTAAATTGAACATCAACATGTTCACATTCGTAAATGCCCTCTTGTTATGAATATGACAAGTAGGAGCAGCACGGTAGCATTGTGGATAGCACAATTGCTTCACAGCTCCAGGGTCCCAGGTTCGATTCCGGCTTGGGTCACTGTCTGTGCGGAGTCTGCACATTCTCCCCGTGTGCGCGTGGCGTACCTCCGGGTGCTCCGGTTTCCTCCCACAGTCCAAAGATGTGCAGGTTAGGTGGATTGGCCATGATAAATTGCCCTTAGTGTCCAAAATTGCCCTTCGTGTTGGGTGGGGTTACTGGGTTATGGGGATAGGGTGGAAGTGTTGACCTTGGGTAGGGTGCTCTTTCCAAGAGCCGGGGCGAAACCCATGCAAACACGGGGAGAATGTGCAAACTCCACACGGACAGTGACACAGAGGCAGGATCGAACCTGGGACCTTGGCGCCGTGAGGCCACAGGGCTAACTCACTGCACCACTGTGCTGATCATAGAATTATCATAGAATTTACAGTGCAGACTCGATGGGCCGAATGGCCTCCTTCTGTACTGTTAATTCTATGAGCAGCACGGTGGCGCAGTGGGTTAGCACTGTGGCCTCACGGCGCCGAGGTCCCAGGTTCGATCCTGGCTCTGGGTCACTGTCCGTGTGGAGTTTGCACATTCTCCCCGTGTTTGCGTGGGTTTCGCCCCCACAACCCAAAGATGTGCAGGGTAGGTGGATTGGCCACGCTAAATTGCCCCTTAATTGAAAAAATGAATTGGGCACTCTAAATTTTTTTATTTTCTTTAAATGAATATGAGAAGTACATGTGAGTTCAGACACACCAACACACTCATGTTGGAGAGAGTCTGGTCACCTGCCCTGTGTGTGAAAAGGGTTCACTCACAGCACCTATTGTGAGACCAGAGAGTTTACATGTGATTGTAGGGGTGGGATTCTGCTGTTCATCACTTTCACTGTTCCTGTTTGGAGCAGTCTGTGCGGAGTCTGCCCGTTCTCCCGTGTCTGTATGGGTTTCCTCCCACAAGTCCTGAAGGACGTGCTGTTAGGTGAATTGGACATTCTGAATTCTCTCTCTGTGTACCCGAACAGGCGGCAGAGTGTGGTGACTAGGGGATTTTCACAGTAACATCATTGCAGTGTTAACGATTCGAGTCCAATGATTCTTTGACATTGGACTCCCTACAGAGGAGAACGTGCAGATCTGCCTACAGATGCTGCCAGACCTGCTGAGATTTTCCAGCATTTTCTCTTTCGTTTTGGGCCGGAAAGTAGAGCTGAGTCCACAAAAGATCAGCCATGATCTCATTGAATGGTGGAGCAGGCTCGAGGGGCCAGATGGCCTACTCCTGCTTTTAGTCCTTATGTTCTTATGTTTCAGATTCCAGCATCCGCAGTAATTTGCTTTTATTCAGATTTATACTGTTGGGATGGAGAGGGGAGGGGGTGGGGGGTGGGGAGCAGAACATTGGGGCTGGATAGAGGGCCGGCCAGCGGTGAAGGTTGACAAAGATGTCATGGAAAGACAAAGGGAATGTAAATGCCAGTCATCAAGGCTGCTAATCGTGCCGCATTCAGATATTAGAATGTGTTAATGGCAGAACAAAGGTAAGCAGTGTTCCAAAGGACAGTAGGAACAGGGAGCAGATTGCTCAGGAGCTGGGGGCAATGTTATGGGGAAAACATATCAGTGGAAGGTGCTGAAGGGGGAGGAGAGAGTTCACAGTCTGAAGTTGTTGAACTGACTGTTAAATCCACATGTCTAATCGGAGGGCGAGGGGCTGTTCCTCGGCTTTGCGCTGGGCTTCAGGGGAACATTGCAGCACGCCAAGGTTGGACATGTGGACCGGAGAGCAGGTCAGTGAGTTGAAATAGCAAGCGACAGGAGGGTCTGGCTCCAGCTTGTGGATGGAGCGAAGGCGTTCTGCAAAGCGGTCACCCAGTCGGCACTTTGTCTCTCCAATGTAGAGTAGATGGCATTGGGATCAGCAAATGCAACAGGCCAGATTGAAGGACGTCTTATAGTAATGTGTACTCAAAAGGACAGACACAAACGACACTGTAACTGAATCAGAGGAAATGCCAGAGACATAACTGGACCAGCTTTTTGAAAAATTCAGTCTTCATGATGGAGAAACAGGAAAAGCCACTCAGGGAGATGAGGAAATCCAGACTCAGTGCGGATTTGCCGTTACCCCTCCTTTCTTATACATGAACGGTATTTAGGCTACAGAATATATCATACCCAGAACAAAGAGGGTCAAATATAATGAACATATTCTTAAATCTCTGACCTGTGATTGTGTATAAAAACTGACTGTGGTCAATCTCACAATGAACAAAACTTGTATTACCCAGTGATTCGATTTATTTTCTCTGTCAGTCATGTTTGCAATTAAGTGCTGTATATTTTAAAGTCTCGATTTCAAATCAGGACATTACTTTCAAATAATATTAAGTTTGGAGTCATGGAACATTAAAAAAAAACAAATTTAGAGAACCCAATTCATTTACCCAATTAAAGGGCAATTTAGTGTGGCCAATTCACCTACTCTGAACATCTTTTGGGTTGTGGGGGTAAAACCCATGCAAACACGGGGAGAATGCATGAACTCCAGATGGACAGTGACCCAGAGTGGGGATCGAACCTGTGACCTCAGTGCTGTGAGGTCACCATGCTGCCCTGAGCCATGGAACATTACTTGATTGAACAGAAAGTATTCATAGAATCATAGAATTTACATGCAGAAGGAGGCCATTCAGCCCATCGAGTCTGCACCGGCCCTTACAAAGTGCACCCCACTCAAGCCCACGTCTCTACCCTATCCCAGTAACCCCCACTTATCCTTTTTGGACACTGAGGGCAATTTAGCATGGCCAATCCACCTAACCTGCACCTCTTTGGAATGTGGGAGGAAACCGGAGCACCCGGACGAAACCCACGCACACACGGGGAGAACGTGCAGACTCCGCAGACAGTGACCCAGCCAGGAATCGAACCTGGGATCCTGGAGCTGTGAAGCAACTGTGCTAATCACTATGCTACCGTGCTTCCCCAAATTGCTGAACAAATGCTTTTACATTTTGAAGTGCAGACTAAGTTCTGTATCTTATATTCTTGTCAGTTGAGACATCTGCTGGGGTTCGATCCTGGCCCAGGGTCACTGTCCCTGTGGAGTTTGCACCTTCTCCCCGTGTCTGCGTGGGTTTCGCTCCCACTACCCACAAATGTGCGGGTTAGGTGGATTGGCCACGCTAAATTGCCCCTTAATTGGAAAAAAAGTAATTCGGTATTCCGAAATTAATTTTTTTAAAGTTGAGACATCTGTCTCATTTAGTGTGAGGAAAGTTTGCACAAACTAATTTTGAAACTGAATATTACCTGAATGTTCAGGACGCAATGAGAAGAAAAAAGATGTTCCCATTTTGACACAGTGCACAACAGAATTTAATGGGTTTACAGATGCAGATGATCAAATTTAATCACCATTTCAAACATGTCTAAATATACAATAAAAGCAACTTACTGCGGATGCTGGAATCTGAATCAGAAACGCAAATACTGGACACTCTCAGAAGGTCTGGCAGCCTCTGTGCAGAGAGATGGCAGCTGTCGTTTCCAGTCTGGATGAATCTTTGTGAAATCTGGAGAACTGGAAATAGGGTCAGATTTAGACTGTGGTGTGTGGAGAGGAGTGTGTGTGTGGGGGGGAGGGGGGGGGGGAGTGGGGCATTGGGGCTGGATAGAGGGCCAGCGATAGGTGGAGGATGACTGTGATGTCTTGGAAGGAAAGACAAAGGGAATGCAAAAGGAGGTGATCAAGGCTAAGAAAGGTGCTGATAGTGGCGCATTAAGAGATCAGAATGTGTTAATGGCAGAACAAAGGTAAGCAGTGACGCAAAGGACAGGAGGACCAGGGAGCAGATTGCCCAGGTGGGGGGGAAGGGGACAATGGTGAGGGGAATGTCCCTTATTCGAAACATTATTGACGTTACTCGTCTAAATTTGCAGATGAGTTGTATCCTTGCTATTTGTTGTTCAATAGTTAAGCGAATACATTATCTTACACCCGCAAAGTTTCAAATGATACCCTGCAAAATACTCTGATGTATTGATGTACTCGGATACTGGCAGGAATCGCAGTCCGAGTTCACACGTGTTAACTCTGAATGGTTTTCTAATGTGCTGACATTTTATGATTCTAATGTCGGATCGATTTCGCTGCCACTTGTCTAAGTTTTCAGTTGAATGGTACTCTGACAATAGAAGGTTCTTCAGTGCAATAAGGACGCACAGTTTACTATTCTCGGCCAGTGCGCTGAGCGCTGTTCCCTGTTTCTGCAGTGTGGTGATTATCAAGTTTGCTTTACACAAAGGCTTTAAAACCGCACAGAAACATTGTCAAACTCCATTCATTTCCGTGTGTGGAAAAGTTACATGATTGACATTTTCATTATTCATTTACACCAATCTTGAATTGCCCTTGAATTGAGTGGCTGAGTTAATCTGCCGCGTGGAACCCCGGTCCCCAGAGCTCCAGCCTGGTTTACTGGTCTGGAGCCAATTACACTATTCAACCACCAGCCACTCCCCCATTGAATCCACCATCCAATATTACCTGAATATAATATCTTACAAGCACGTGTCATTTGCCCTGACATGTACCTCAAAATGCATTCAGGAGAAGCTGAAAATTGCCGGTGCACTGAGCAGGAACATAGATGCTCCTATTTTGACTCGGCACAAATATTAACAGTTCATTCAATGGCGACAAATGCAGGTCAGAGGCTGGGAATCCTGCAGCGAGTAACTCGCCTCCTAACTCCACAAAACCTGCCCACCATCTACAAGGCACAAGTCAGGAATGTGATGGGATACTCTCCACTTGCCTGGATGGGTGCAGGAACTCACCAAAGGCATTTTAGACAGCGCCTTTCAAACCCAAGACCCCGACACCCTGAAAGTTCCCTTCCCAGCCGCTCCCCATCCTGGCCATTTTCACAGTAACTTCATTGCATTGTTAATATAAAATTACTTGTGACAATAATTAAGATTACTTGGAAATATATCGGCTGTTCCTTCACTGTCACTGGGAAATAATCCTGGAACTCCCTCCCTAACAGCACTGTGGGTGTACCTACACCAATGGACTGCAGCGGTTCAAGAAGCAGCTCACCACCACCTTCTCAATAGCGAATAGTCCTGGGCAGTAAATGTTGGAGCAGCCAGCGAGGTTCACATCCCCGAATGGATAAAATGAAACAGACAGACAGCTGCCTGAATTAGTGAATGGAGATAAGTGAATGTCCACTCACATAGACAAGCTTTTCGAAAATGTATTGATTGTCTCGGGAACGTATTGATTCCCTGCAGTGTGAGCTCAGCTTCTCAAAGCAAACCCAATGTGAATGAATCCCGCCGTCTGCACTGAAAGAAATGAACAAAATCTTTGGTTTGGCCAGTAAGCAAGAACATCAAAGGGTTCGTCCGGAATTTGAACCCGCGTCCTCTCACATTTTCATGTGATAACAAACCAACTGAGGAAAGACTGCGGTTCTCGGCCTCAGAGTGAAGTTAACATCGATTCAGAGAATAATTACACCACAGAATGAGGCCATTCGGGCTGCCGTGTCTGTGCCAGCTCTCTGTCAGAGCAATGGAAGAAACAAAGAAACAAAAGATGTGTCTGGAGGAGCTGTCAATGGCAGATTGATCAACAACTGTCGCCCGGACACAAAGAACAAGTGGAAACAAGATTCAAACCCAAATCTGCGATGTAAGGGCACACAGAATGGGGGCAGCATTTACAGTGTGAGACTGTTGAACACACGGAGTGTGAAAGCTGTATTGAGCCCAGTGGAAAGATGCGCTGCTGTTCCTCGAGTGTCTGTTGAGTTTCTTTCGAACATTTCTGGAGGCCGAGGACCAGCAGATCAGCGTTAAGATCCAGCTCTCCAGTCAGTTCAATTCTCCACTTTGGATATTTGATCAATTCCATCCCAACAAACTCCTGCTCAGACACTATCTCCCTGAACAAATTTCCACTCCAATATAAACTCATTAATGACTCCTGCACTTTGACACTCTCTGCCTAACAATAGGTTTCAGTCTGTCTGACTTTCCTGAACCTTTCATTCCCTATTCAGTGGAATGTTAAAGGCAGGAAATGACTCACACTCTGCTAATTGTAACTCCGGGTATACGAGTAAACTCCGGTCAAATGGGAATGAAAGTGACGTTTTCCAGCTCTGTCAGTCCTCTTGCTGCCTCAGGCAGGATTAAAATTGGTTGTTGGAGATCAATCATCTCAGCTCCAGGACATCACTGCAGGAGTTCTTCAGGGTAGTGTTATTCACCCAGAGATAATAATAATAATCTTGATTATTTTTACAAGTAGGCTTACATTAACACTGCAATGAAGTTACAGTGAAAATCCCCTAGTCACCACATTCCGGTGTCTTTTCGGGTACACAGAGGGAAATTCATAATGCCCAATCCACCGAACAACACATCTTTCTCGACTTGTGGGAGGAAACCAGAGCACGCGGAGAAAACCCATGCAGACACAGGGAGAACATGCAGACTCCGCACAAATAGTGACCCAAGCCAAGCCTGAGGAATTAGCCTCCACAGAAAGTCATTCATGCCGAAACATTTTATGTTTTCAAGAAACAGTCAAATTCAGCACTGAAGGTGATGGGGTAAAAGGATATGCGGGGAAGGCGAGGTCAGGTTTTGATCGGATGATCAGCCAGGATCATAATGAATAGTGGAACAGGCTCGATAGGCCAAATGGCCTCCTCTTGCTCCTATTTTCAATGTTTCTGTGAACTATTCCCGCCCTCTCTGCCTTGTTCAAGAGAAAAACAACACTATAGGGCTCGTCCGGGATTTTAACCCGGGACCTGTCGCAAACTTCAACACTGAAAAACCCGAAGTGGGAATCATATCCCTAGACCAACTTTCTGGGATCGATGTGAATTAAAGGATGCTTTAATTGCAATCCAAAGCCGAATAGAATTCTGCGTCAAAGGGCCAATATGCCGTAAAAATCCAGCGGCATTTGTGCACAGGAAAACAAAGCTCATTTTCAGCTCCGTGACCTCTCTTCTTAGCTCCAGACCATCGAGGGATGAAGACATCTTTGTTTTCCCCTCACCAGCATTCATCATCACACAGCTCCAGGTTATCAATGGGGGGAAAATATCTGCCCAACGTTGCAGCTTGACCACAGTGTCAAACCTTGCAGTCTCTTTGTGCTTCACATCTTTCATTGCGGAAGCCCAATTCAGCTGAAAACGCAGTCACGTGGCAGAGAAACTGATCTAACATCAGAATGTCAGAGCAGATTAGGAGCCATTCAACATTTCACACAGTGAACTCTCTCACTGCAATGTGTCCAATTTCTATTCTGTTTCTGCTTATCCGGGTCCTACTCACTGTGGAGCTGAGAATGAGCAAATCATTGATGAGTTTATTGGAGCCTAATAACTTCATAGCTTTCTCATGAGTTTGATTTAGATACATGGTCTGTCAATTTTGATGTTTCTTTTAAATGAATATTGAATCAGTAACACAGGTGTATGAACTCACCGGATGTCACTGGTTTTCAACGTTTTGGTTTAAGTACCCATTGATAACCTGGGACTGTGACAATGAATACTGTCTGGGACAAAACTAGCGAGAGCTTTGTCCTGATGGTATCGGAGTAACCACCTTTCTCTGAATAGCTGCCCAGTTGCACCACAATGATTGAGTCTTTCCAATCGACCAGTCAGCCACTTTTAGCAATATTTTTAACATTACTTTATCTCCCATTGAACAGTGTGTAACGGGTGGAGTGGTTTTCCCTGAAGGTGTTGAGCCAGGCAGTGCCCATCTTCTCCAATGCCTGTAACATTGAGGATGCTACATCAATCATCTACTCTATCACATCAGAATAACCGCTTAATTTGCGCAAATGGTCGCAATAGTTTACCTGTTGAGTTTATTAATTCATTTCAATTGCGGAGCAAAATAGTTTTTCTTATGTTGGGATGCTTCGATGGCGCTGCTGTTACCCAGCATCCCCTGCAGGTGTGAATGCGCCCGATTCACTGTGCGGGAGGTCAGTGCGCATGCGCAGTGCTGTATTCTCCGGAACATGCGCAGTGTCACCTTGTTCAGAGGCGGGAGAGGTTTTTGTTAATGGGAGAGAGCGGGCGGGGCGGAGGGAGGAATGAAGGGAGGTGAGGGTGGGGAGGGAGCGGAGGCTTCATTAACACCGGGTGTAGGCCCCAAACCCAAATATGACCCAGCAGGTCCGGAGTTTGTAGCTCGGAGGCTTTTTCATGGGAATAGGCCCAGGTTTAAAAACATCTTACGAAGTCTTACAACACCAGGTTAAAGTCCAACAGGTTTGTTTCGATGTCACTAGCTTTCGGAGCGCTGCTCCTTCCTCAGGTGAATGAAGAGGTCTGTTCCAGAAACACATATATAGACAAATTCAAAGATGCCAAACAATGCTTGGAATGCGAGCATTAGCAGGTGATTAAATCTTTACAGATCCAGAGATGGGGTAACCCCAGGTTAAAGAGGTGTGAATTGTACCAAGCCAGGACAGTTGGTAGGATTTCGCAGGCCAGATGGTGGGGGATGAATGTAATGCGACATGAATCCCAGGTCCCGGTTGAGGCCGCACTCATGTGTGCGGAACTTGGCTATAAGTTTCTGCTCGGCGATTCTGCGTTGTCGCGGGTCCTGAAGGCTGCCTTGGAGAACGCTTACCCGGAGATCAGAGGCTGAATGCCCTTGACTGCTGAAGTGTTCCCCGACTGGAAGGGAACATTCCTGCCTGGTGATTGTTGCGCGATGTCCGTTCATTCGTTGTTGCAGCGTCTGCATGGTCTCGCCAATGTACCACGCTTCGGGACATCCTTTCCTGCAGCGTATGAGGTAGACAACGTTGGCCGAGTCGCACGAGTATGTACCGCGTACCTGGTGGGTGGTGTTCTCATGTGTAGTAGTGGTATCCATGTCGATGATCTGGCACGTCTTGCAGAGATTACCATGACAGGGTTGTGTGGTGTCGTGGTCATTGTTCTGAAGACTGGGTAGTTTGCTGCAAACAATGGTTCGTTTGAGGTTGCGCGGTTGTTTGAAGGCAAGTAGTGGGGGTGTGGGGATGACCTTGGCAAGATGTTCATCGTCATCAATGACGTGTTGAAGGCTGTGAAGAAGATGACGTAGTTTCTCCGCTCCGGGGAAGTACTGGACGACGAAGGGTATTCTGTCGGTTGTGTCCCATGTTTGTCTTCTGAGGAGGTCGGTCCGGTTTTTCGCTGTGGCGTGTTGGAACTGTCATTGATGACGATGAACATCTTGCGAAGGTCATCCCCACACCCCCACTACTTGCCTTCAAACAACCGCGCAACCTCAAACGAACCATTGTTTGCAGCAAACTACCCAGTCTTCAGAACAGTGACCACGACACCACACAACCCTGTCATGGCAATCTCTGCAAGACGTGCCAGATCATCGACATGGATACCACTATTACACGTGAGAACACCACCCACCAGGTACGCGGTACATACTCGTGTGACTCGGCCAACGTTGTCTACCTCATACGCTGCAGGAAAGGATGTCCCGAAGCGTGGTACATTGGCAAGACCATGCAGACGCTGCGACAACGAATGAACGGACATCGCGCAACAATCACCAGGCAGGAATGTTCCCTTCCAGTCGGGGAACACTTCAGCAGTCAAGGGCATTCAGCCTCTGATCTCCGGGTAAGCGTTCTCCAAGGCGGCCTTCAGGACCCGCGACAACGCAGAATCGCCGAGCAGAAACTTATAGCCAAGTTCCGTACACATGAGCTCAACCGGGACCTGGGATTCATGTCGCATTACATTCATCCCCCACCATCTGGCCTGCGAAATCCGACCAACTGTCCTGGCTTGGTACAATTCACACCTCTTTAACCTGGGGTTACCCCATCTCTGGATCTGTAAAAATTTAATCACCTGCTAATGCTCGCATTCCAAGCATTGTTTGGCATCTTTGAATTTGTCTATATATGTGTTTCTGGAACAGACCTCTTCATTCACCTGAGGAAGGAGCAGCGCTCCGAAAGCTAGTGACATCGAAACAAACCTGTTGGACTTTAACTTGGTGTTGTAAGACTTCGTACTGTGCTCACCCCAGTCCAACGCCGGCATCACAACATCATAAAAACATCTTGTTTCAGCAGGAGCAGTGCGCATGCGGCACTGTTGTTCACATAGACAGAGGGGCGGGGCTTCAGGATCCCAGTGACCAGGAGAGAAAATTGCTGAGTCTTCATTTTCATCTCAATCTGCACCCAGCAGTTCCAACCTAACAGACCTGAGTTAGGGATGAACAATGTGCGGTGGGGCGAATGCACGGCAGTCCGGTGAACAAAAAAGATAAGATTAGAATTACAACTAGGACATTCGTCTCATTAAGTCTGCTCCCTATTTGATCATTTGATTCCCATTCAATTCTCTGCCATTGTCTAACTTCCTCTGTCTCTAATAGTGGATTAATTTCAACCATGTTTGGTATTGAACTGTTTTTCCTGTCAACTGTTTCTAAATTAGGTTTCCATTCCATTCCATCCCTTGGCGATGTGCTGCTGATTTACCAGCTTGACCTTCCCATGGTCAGGAATTACATTTTCTGCACTAGATATAATTTCTCTTTCAATTCTGAGCTTACTTTGACCAACAGATTCTGTACCATTTCTATTCCATATAATTAATTCTGCACATCATTAAATATTGACTCTGTTTCTCTCTCCACAAATACTGCCTAACCTGCTGTGTTTTTCCAGCATTTTCTCTTATTTCACATTTCGAGCAATGCAATATTTTTGCAGGAGTTTCATACAAAATTATATCTAGAAACAGATGGGCCAATTAAGAAACGGTCTGTATGGGGTTGGTGGCAGAGATCGGACCCTTTCCTCCAGTGCAATGATTGCATCACAGAGAGAGGCCATTTAGCACACACAGTTGCAAACCCATCTTGGGGTGAAATATACCATCATGGTTGTGAACAATCATGTTGAGCCTCAGATAGTTACCATGGAGAGAGATGGAATCAGAGGCGAAGGATTGACAAGGACTGAAGACAATGGCTTCAATCTTGTCAATATATTAAACATCTGTTTGTCCAACACTGGATGTCAGACAAGTCAGGAAGGTGTGTGACAAGAACAAAGAAATGTACAGCACAGGAACAGGCCCTTCGGCCCTCCAAGCCTGTGCCGACCATGCTGCCCGACTAAACTACAATCTTCTACACTTCCTGGGTCCGTATCCCTCTATTCCCATCCTATTCATGTATTAGTCAAGATGCCCCTTAAATGTCACTATCGTCCCTGCTTCCACCACCTCCTCCGGTAGCGAGTTCCAGGCACCCACTACGCTCTGTGTTAAAAACTTGTCTCGTACATCTCCTCTAAACCTTGCCCCTCTCACCTTAAACCTATGCCCCCTAGTAATTGACCCCTCTACCCTGGGGGAAAGCCTCTGACTATCCACTCTGTCTATGCCCCTCATAGTTTGTAGACCTCTATCAGGTCGCCCCTCAATCTCCGTCGTTCCAGTGAGAACAAACCAAGTTTATTCAACCGCTCCTCATAACTAATGCCCTCCATACCAGGCAACATTCTGGTAAATCTCTTCTGCACCCTCTCTAAAGCCTCCACATCCTTCTGGTAGTGTGGTGACCAGAATTGAACACTATACTCCAAATGTGGCCTAACTAAGGTTCTATACAGCTGCAACATGACTTGCCAATTCTTATACTCAATGCCCCGGCCAATGAAGGCAAGCATGCCGTATGCCTTCTTGACTACCTTCTCCACCTGTGTTGCCCCTTTCAGTGACCTGTGGACCTGTACACCTTGATCTCTCTGACTTTCAATACTCTTGAGGGTTCTACCATTCACTGTATATTCCCTACCTGCATTAGACCTTCCAAAATGCATCCTCACATTTGTCCGGATTAAACTCCATCTGCCATCTCTCCGCCCAAGTCTCCAAACAATCTAAATCCTGCTGTATCCTCTGACAGTCCCCATCGCTATCCGCAATTCCACTAACCTTTGTGTCGTCTGCAAACTTACTAATCAGACCAGTTACATTTTCCTCCAAATCATTTATATATACTACAAACAGCAAAGGTCCCAGCACTGATCCCTGCAGAACACCATTGGTCACAGCTCTCCAATTAGAAAAGCATCCTTCCATTGCTACTCTCTGCCTTCTATGACCTAGCCAGTTCTGTATCCACCTTGCCAGCTCACCCCTGCTCCCGTGTGACTTCACCTTTTGTACTAATCTACCAGGAGGGACCTTGTCAAAGGCCTTACTGAAGTCCATCTAGACAACATCCACTGCCCTACCTGCATCAATCATCTTTGTGACCTCCTCAAAAAACTCTTATCAAGTTAGTGAGACACAACCTCCCCTTCACAAAACCATGCTGCCTCTCACTAATACGTCCATTTGCTTCCAAATGGGAGTAGATCCTGTCTCGAAGAATTCTCTCCAGTAATTTCCCTACCACTGAAGTAAGGCTCACCGGCCTGTACTTCACTGGATTATCCTTGCTACCCTTCTTAAACAGAGGAACAACATTGGCTATTCTCCAGTCCTCCGGGACATCACCTGAAGACAGTGAGGATCCAAAGATTTCTGTCAAGGCCTCAGCAATTTCCTCTCCAGCCTCCTCCAGTATTCTGGGGTAGATCCCATCAGGCCCTGGGGACTTATCTACCTTAATATTTTTTAAGACGCCCAACACCTCGTCTTTTTGGATCTCAATGTGACCCAGGCTATCTACACACCCTTCTCCAGACTCAACATCTACCAATTCCTTCTCTTTGGTGAATACTGATGCAAAGTATTCATTTAGTACCTCACCCATTTCCCCAGGCTCCACACATAGATTCCCTTGCCTATCCTTCAGTGGGCCAACCCTTTCCCTGGCTACACTCTTGCTTTTGATGTACGTGTAAAAAGCCTTGGGATTTTCCTTAATCCTATTTGCCAATGACTTTTCGTGACCCCTTCTAGCCCTCCTAACTCCTTGCTTAAGTTCCTTCTACTTTCATTATATTCCACACAGGCTTCGTCTGTTCCCAGCCTTTTAGCCCTGACAAATGCCTCCTTTTTCTTTTTGACGAGGCCTACAATATCTCTCGTTATCCAAGGTTCCCGAAAATTGCCGTATTTATCCTTCTTCCTCACAGGAACATGCCGGTCCTGAATTCCTTTCAACTGGCACTTGAAAGCCTCCCATTCATGTGAGATGTTGATTTGCCCTCAAACATCCACCCCCAATCTAGGTTCTTCAGTTCCCGCCTAATATTATTATAATTAGCCTTCCCTCAATTTAGCACATTCACCCGAGACCACTCTTATCCTTGTCCACCAGCACTTTAAAACTTACTGAATTGTGGTCACTGTTCCCAAAATGCTCCCCTACTGAAACTTCTACCACCTGGCCGGGCTCATTCCCCAATACCAGGTCCAGTACCGCCCCTTCCCGAGTTGGACTGTCTACATATTGTTTTAAGAAGCCCTCCTGGATGCTCCTTACAAACTCTGCCCCGTCTAAGCCCCTGGCACTAAGTGAGTCCCAGTCAATATTGGGGAAGTTGAAGTCTCCCATCACTACAACCCTGTTGTTTTTACTCTTTTCCAAAATCTGTCTACCTATCTGCTCCTCTATCTCCCGCTGGCTGTTGGGATGTCTGTAGTAAACCCCCAACATTGTGACTGCACCCTTCTTATTCCTGATCTCTACCCATATAGCCTCACTGCCCTCTGAGGTGTCCACCCGTAGTACAGCTGTGATATCCTCCCTAGCCAGTAGCGCAACTCCGCCACCCCTTTTACATCCCCCTCTATCCCGCCTGAAACATCTAAATCCTGGAACGTTTAGCTGCCAATCCTGCCCTTCCCTCAACCAGGTCTCTGTAATGGCAACAACATCATAGTTCCAAGTACTAATCCAAGCTCTAAGTTCATCTGCCTTACCCGTAATACTTCTTGCATTAAAACATATGCACTTCAGGCCACCAGACCCGCTGTGTTCAGCAACTTCTTCCTGTCTGCTCTGCCTCAGAGCCACACTGTCCCTATTCCCTAGTTCTGCCTCAATGCTCCCACCTTCTGACCTATTGCTCCTGTGCCCACCCCCCTGCCATACTAGTTTAAACCCTCCCGTGTGACACTAGCAAACCTCGCGGCCAGGATTTTTATGTCTCTCCAGTTTAGATGCAACCCGTCCTTCTTATATAGGTCACACCTGCCCCGGAAGAGTTCCCAGTGGTCCAGATAACGGAAACCCTCCCTCCTACACCAGCTGTTTAGCCACGTGTTTAGCTGCTCTGTTTTCCTATTTCTAGCCTCACTGGCACGTGGCACAGGGAGTAATCCCGAGATTACAACCCTCGAGGTCCTGTCTTTTAACTTTCTGCCTAGCTCCCTGAACTCCTGCTGCAGGACCTCATGCCCCTTCCTGCCTATGTCGTTAGTACCAATATGTACAATGACTTCTGCCTGTTTGCCCTCCCCCTTCAGGATACCCTCTACCGGTTCGGAGACATCCTGGACCCTGGCACCAGGGAGGCAACATACCATCCTGGAGTCTCTTTCACGTCCACAGAAGCGCCTATCTGTGCCCCTGCCTATACAGTCCCCTATTACTATTGCTCTTCTGCACTTTGACCCTTCTGAACATCAGAGCCAGCCGTGGTGCCACTGCTCTGGCTGCTGCTGTTTTCCCCTTCAAGGGATACTTGGAGGTGATGGCTTTCCTATTTACCTGCAATCCTGCTCCTTCTAGGTGGTAGCGTTTGAGGGTGTGGGAGATTCTGTGAAAGTTCTCGATGAGTTTTAGAAAGGTAAAATCCTTCTCATTCTCCCACCAACTATGCCCCCTGCCCCTGCAACCTCAACTCTCCCACTACTCCTCTTCTCCTCCCCCTACCTTGTTCTCTCCTCAAGCAGAGGTCCGGGTCTGTGCAGGCCCAGATCGGGAGGCAGGATCCCTTCCCTGAAGGACATTAATTAACCAGTTGAGTTTTTATGACAATCCAGTAATTTTCATAGTCAATTTTCCCCAGTGCCGGCTTCACAAATTAGCAGAATTATTCAGCTGAATTTCACAACCTGCCTTTGTGTTTTTGTGGGTTCTCTCTCACTCACTTTGTTACCGATTTAAATCAATTTCTTAAGGTTTGCAGTTGGGAAACTGAAACCAAACACCACAGAAGGATCTGACAGTGTCGCATAATTTATCATAACTTGAATATCATCAGATTTTGAACATGGAAGGAAAAAGCACTGATCACAGCGGGGAGAAACCATATACGTGTCCTGTGTGTGGTCAAGTCTTCAGCCGATCTTCTGCCTTTTGAGACACAAGCATAGACACACTGGGGATAATCCATGGAAACGTGAGGACTGTGGGAAGGCATTTAGTTGTCCATCTGACCTGGTAATCCATCGAAGCAGTCACACCGGGGAAGAGACCATTCACCTGCCTTCAGTGTGGGAAGGGATTTACTCAGTCATCCAGCCTGCTGAGACATCAGAGAGTTCACAATGGGGAGAGGCCGCTCACATTTTCCGAGTGTGGGAGAAGATTCACTCTGTTATCCAATCTGTTAGGACACCAAAGTGGTCACACTGGGGAGAAGCCGTTCCCTTGCTCTGTGTGTGGGAAGAGATTCACTCGTCATTCCACCTGATGGCTGAGCAGCTAGTTCACACTGGGGAGAAACCATTTACCTGCTCCGAGTGTGGGAAAGGGTTCACTCAGTCATCCCACCTGCTGAAACACCAACAGGTTCACACTGAGGAGAGACCTTTTAAATGCCTGATCTGTGAGAAGTGCTTTAAAAGCTCTGGGGAACTGGTGACCCATCAACGTGTTCACACGGAGGAGAGACCTGTGCTCCTGCTGTGGGACTGGGTTCAGGAAATTAGCTCAACTCACCGAACACCAGAGAATTCACACCGGGGAGAGGCCGCTCACCAGCTCGGAGTGTAGGAAGGGATTCAATCGTTCATCCAACCTGCTGGCACATCGACGTATTCACACCGGGGAGAGGCCATTCACCTGCTCCAAGTGTGGGAAGTGATTCACTCAATCATCCAATCTGCTGAGACACCAACGAGGTCACAAGTGATTATGGTGATTGGATTTTGCTGTTCATAACATGAGGGACGAGGGTGGCACAGTGCACAGGGGTTAGCACTGCTGCCTCAAGGCAACGAGGACCCAGGTTCGATCCCGGCCCCAGGTCACTGTCTGTGTGGAGTTTGTACATTCTCCCCGTGTCTGCGTGGGTCTCACCCCACAACCCAAAAGATGTGCAGGGTAGGTGGACTGGCCATGCTAAGTTGCCCCTTAATTTGGAAAAAAAAAGAATTGGGTACTCTAAATTTATTTATTTTTGAATCACATGAAGGAGTGAAGATGATTCACTGGTTTCTGTTCCTGCTGATGTTAATAAACATCAGCCCAGTTATAGGGGTTAATATTCTGCGTACAATACTAATAAAATCAGCCTTGTGTTAAATACTGTGTGTTGAGTCTTTTTAATATCTCAAACCTTTTTCTCCCTCCCCTGTCCCTCCATCCTCACCCCCAACAAATGTGAGGAGCTCATCGAGCTTCTTTGTCACTGAGATTGGGCAGGGTTTTCCGGTTCTCCTGGGCATGCTTTCCAGTGGGGGAGGCACATCGCCATTGGCCGCCAGCAGATCTTCCGGTCCCTCCGAAGTCTCTGGCGTTTTGTGTGGTTCACCCATCCCGCCGTGTGGGAACTCACCGTGAGGGGGTTGGCCATTGGTGGGTCTGGAAGCTCCAGCCAGCAGGAAGGGCTGGAAAATCCCACCCATTGAAACAATCCGATCAGTTGATTCTGCTGCTCCTCTTCCATTAAACCACTCAGTAAAACTGCCTCGAAAGTCCTTTCTTGTCCAAGTTCTGAACTCACATCTTTCCCCTCTTTTTCTGCTATCTCCCATCATGCCCTCTCAGAGATCATCTTGTCTGTGAGAATTATCCTTTGACCCGATTCTCACTAAACTGCTGAACATCCATTTCCACAATCTCCCCATTTCCATGGTATCTCCATGGAGTCAGTGTCTTTGGGCCTCTCCTTTGGACAATCAGTTGAAGCTCGCCCACACACACAACACATGGATGGTTTCTCTCCACAGTGAATGGTGTGTTTTTTCAGGCTGTGTAACTGGTTAAAGTTCTTTCCACAGTCAGTTCACTGCAGTACTCTCACTCGTGTGTGTGTGTCTCGGTGCTTTTCCAGTCACACTGATGTTTGAAATATTTTCCCACAAACAGAACAAACATTTTTCATTCCACATTTATCGTCTGAGGATATTCAGGTCCTGGTCAATTCAGTGACACTGTTGGATCTTAATGTGATATTTGGTTTGTGTTTCCTGTCTGAAAATCCTCTCCTAATGCCCTGTAAAAGGAGTTTACAAAGGTCACACTGTCAATACAGGATAGAAATTCAGAACAGACAATCCCAGTTGCTGGGGAACCTTTCTTTTCTGTCTTTTTTCCCCAAAGCTGTAAATCCCCGTCCCCCACACTCTCCCTCCCCCCTGGGGCTGAAATCCAAATAAAGTATTAGATCATTATTTCTGTATCTTTTACTAAAATATACTTTGTAAGTCACTTCATTCATGACTTGTGACAGACATTAATCTGAATCACCCTGACTGACCAGACAGAATAACAGATGTTAACCTTGTGTCCAGAACTGACTGTGTGGAGATTTGATGAGCAATCGCGAAGGTCGTTTCTCCAAATCTTCCATAGATCATTGATCATAGAATTTACAGTGCAGGAGGCCATTCGGCCCATCGAGTCTGCACCAGTTCTTGGAAAGAGCACCCCACCCAAGGTCAACAACTCCACCCTATCCCCATAACCCAGTAACCCCACCCAACACTAAGGGCAATTTTGGACACTAAGGGCAATTTATCATGGCCATTCCACCTAACCTGCACATCTTTGGACTATGGGAGGAAACCGGAGCACCCGGAGGAAACCCACGCACACACGGGGAGGATGTGCAGACACCGCACAGACAGTGACCCAAGCCGGAATTGAACCTGGGAACCGGGAGCTGTGAAACAATTGTGCTATCCACAATGCTACCGTGCTGCCCAAGGTTACCTTTGTTCTTCCTCTCCCTCTCGAACTAAGTTACACTGGATATCTGTGTCAGTGCCCATTCTGGTTTCTGGTTCTCTTCCTGCGGACTAAATAACGCCAATCAAATATTGAGAGGACTGAATCCAGGGTGTTCGGTCCCTGCTCCAATCTCTATTCCTGACATACCGACTCCATCTCTCTCCCTCGCAACAGTCTGAGACTTAGCCAGTCTCTTTGTAATCTTGGTTTCATATTTAATCCCAATATCAGTACTCTCACTCATGTGTGTGTCTCGGTGCTTTTCCAGTCACACTGATGTTTGAAATATTTTCCCACAAACAGAACAAACATTTTTCATTCCACATTTATCGTCTGAGGATATTCAGGTCCTGATCAATTCAGTGACACTGTCGGATCTTAATGTGATATTTGGTTTGTGTTTCCTGTCTGAAAATCTTCTCCTAATGCCCTGTTAAAGGTGTTTACAAAGGTCACACTGTCAATACAGGATAGAAATTCAGAACAGACAATCCCAGTTGCTGGGGAACCTTTCTTTTCTGTCTTTTTTCCCCAAAGCTGTAAATCCCCGTCCCCCACACTCTCCCTCCCCCCTGGGGCTGAAATCCAAATAAAGTATTAGATCATTATTTCTGTATCTTTTACTAAAATATACTTTGTAAGTCACTTCATTCATGACTTGTGACAGACATTAATCTGAATCACCCTGACTGACCAGACAGAATAACAGATGTTAACCTTGCGTCCAGAACTGACTGTGTGGAGATTTGATGAGCAATCGCGAAGGTTGTTTCTCCAAATCTTCCATAGATCATTGATCATAGAATTTACAGTGCAGGAGGCCATTCGGCCCATCGAGTCTGCACCAGTTCTTGGAAAGAGCACCCCACCCAAGGTCAACAACTCCACCCTATCCCCATAACCCAGTAACCCCACCCAACACTAAGGGCAATTTTGGACACTAAGGGCAATTTATCATGGCCACTCCACCTAACCTGCACATCTTTGGACTATGGGAGGAAACCGGAGCACCCGGAGGAAACCCACGCACACACGGGGAGGATGTGCAGACTCCACACAGACAGTGACCCAAGCCGGAATCGAACCTGGGAACCGGGAGCTGTGAAACAATTGTGCTATCCACAATGCTACCGTGCTGCCCAAGGTTACCTTTGTTCTTCCTCTCCCTCTCGAACTAAGTTACACTGGATATCTGTGTCAGTGCCCATTCTGGTTTCTGGTTCTCTTCCTGCTGACTAAGTAACTCCAATCAAATATGGAGAGGACTGAATCCAGGGTGTTCGGTCCCAGCTCTGATCCTGGACTCTTGCACACTCCCGATTCCAATTACTCCGCCATGGTTTTAAGTTCCCTCGGCCCCAAGCACTGAATTCCCTCCCTAAACCTCCCCGTCTCCACCTCACTTACCTCCGTGAAGACTCTCTTTAAAACTGACCTCTTTCATCCGGTTTTTGGTCAGTCCTAATATCTCCTTTTGTGTCTGGGTGTCTCACTTTGTTTTATAATGTTCCTGTGAAGTTGACTGGGATGATTTATGATGTTAAAGGTGTTATATAAATATAAGTTGTTGTTGTTGACTGTAACCCTGACCTCCTGTTTTACATCCCATTGGTTTCACAACAAACTCTGTCTCTGATGTTTTGCCCCCTGCGGGTTTGCAGCCTCTATAAAGACGGCGGCCGTTAACTCAGGCCTGTCACCGGGAGCAGGCCGCAGCTGTCCCCCCCGCTCGATGCAAACCCGGGCCCGGAAACTTCTTATTGGGGTTTGGAGCCTCCACCGGGTTTCAGTGAAACCTCCCGGCCGCGTCCAGCATCGGCACTGCGCATGCTCCAGCTCACAATGTCCGGGGAATGATTGACGGCTTCTCTGAACCAATAGGACGAGGGCAGGTTCGGAGATCCAACCGGAAACAGCTGCTCCGCCAACCAATCGGAGTGAATGATGGGCGGGGTTGAGCCCCGACCTCCCACGTGCGTTGGACGCATGCGCAGTGTCGATGACGGCTCAGGATTCAGGCGGTGGGGTGGAAATCTTCAGCCAGGGTCAGAAGTGGAGAATTTGCTCAGAAAAAACTCAATCCAACAGAAAGGTTTGTGTCTTTGTGATTTCTATCCTGCATTGACAGTGATGACTTTGTAAATGAGAGATTACAACTCTCAGGAAAGATTAAATGGAGTAGGGCCTTTTTTCTATCGAAAACAAGGAATTAAGCAGTGACCTGATAGAAATCTTTTAAATTATCAGTAGTTTGGAGAGGGGTGATGTGAGAGAGTCCAAAACCAGGGACCATCAATAAACAACAAGTCATAAATACAAGATAGTTACAAATAAATCCAAGGGGACAATACGGATAAATGTATTTCCTCACAGATTTAGAATGTGCAACTCATTACCATGCAAAGGAGTTGAGGAAAGTGCTGAGATGTTTTCAAAAGGAAATGGGACACATGAGAGAAAATGGAATCAAAAATCAGCTGAAAGGCTGAGATTTGAGAGGTGGGACAGTCGGAGATGTGTGCCGAGTATGGACAGCAGCAGAATCTGTGATAGAATGGCCTGTTTGTGTCTTATATATTCACAATAATTCAATGTAATCTCCTTTTACAGAATATTTGCAGATGCAAACATCATGTCGAGATCTGACAGTCACTTGATTCATCAGGACCGGCCTTTCAACGTGGACAGAGAAATGTTTGTCTGTTTAGTCTTGAGGAAAACATTCAAAAATCACTGTCATTGGAAAATCACCGAGACACCGACATCAAAGTAATTTTCCACAGTTAGCTGGGACTGAGCTTTAACCAATCACACAGCATGAAATTAAATTGCAGCATTTACATCAGGGAGACACCGTACTCAGGCTTCAACTGATGATCCAAGCTCGAGAGTCAGAAGGACATGAAGCAGCAATTAGACATTCAGCCCCATGAGCCTGTTCCACCATTTAATAACATCACGGCTGATCTGATAGTGACCTCAAATCTGCGGCCCACCTACACCTGATAACTTGTCAATAACCATGGAGAAACCGTGGAAATGTGGGGACTGTGGGATAGGATTCAATTACCCGTCTGAATTGGAAACTCATCGCCGCAGCCACACTGGGGAAAGGCCATTTACCTGCTCCGTGTGTGGGAAGGGATTCACTCAGTCATCGAATCTCCTGACACACCAACTTGTTCACACTGATCAGAGACCTTTTAAATGCGCTGACTGTGAAAAGAGCTTTAAAGGCAGAATGGATTTACTGATACACCAACATACACACACTGGGGAGAGGCCATTCACCTGTTTGGAATGTGGGAAGGGATTCACTCAGTTATCACACCTCCTGACACACCAACTTGTTCACACTGATCAGAGACCATTTAAATGTGCTGACTGTGAAAAGAGCTTTAAAAGCAGAAAGTATTTACTGATGCATCAACGCACTCACACTGGGGAATGGCCATTCACCTGCTCTGTGTGTTGGAAGGGATTTAATGCTTTATCAAACCTCCGGACTCACCATCAGGTCCACTCTGACCAGAGACCGTTTAAATGTGCTGACTGTGAGAAGAGCTTTAAAAGCAGAAATGATTTACTGTTCCATCAACGCACTCACACTGGGGAGAAGCCGTTCACCTGCTCCACATGTGGGAAAGGATTCACTCAGTCATCGAACCTCCGGACACACCAACGTGTTCACACTGAAAAGAGACCTTTTAAATGTGCTGACTGTGGGAAGAGCTTTAAAAGTAAAAGGTGTTTAATGATACATCAAATCACTCACACTGGGGAGAGGCCGTTCACCTGCTCCGTGTGTAGGAAGGGATTCATATGTTCATCCCAGCTTCTGAGACACCAGCGGGTTCACACTGGGCAGAGACCGTACACTTGCCCCGTGTGTGAGAAAAAATTCACTCAGTCATCCCACCTGACTAGACACCAACTTGTTCACACTGATCAGAGACCTTTTAAATGTTCTGACTGTGAAAAAAGGTTTACAAGTAAACAGAATCTGCTGAAACACCAGCGAGTTCACACTGAAACAGAATCATAGAATATACAGTGCAGAAGGAGGGCATTTGGCCCATCAAGTGCACCGGCCCTTGCAAAGAGCACCTTACTTAAGCCCATATCTCCAACCTAACCCACAACCCCACCTAACCTTTTTGGACACTAAGGGCAATTTAGTATGGCTAATCCATCTAACCTGCATATCTTTGGACTATGGAAACCGGAGCACCCGCAGACACGCGGACAGCGTGCAGACTCCGCACAGACAGTGACCTAAGCCGGGAATCAAACCTGGGACCCTGGAGCTGTGAAGCAACAGTGCTAACCTCTGTGCTACCGTGACGCCCATACGTGGGAGCGGTATTGGGGAGAGGTTGTTTAACTGCTCCGTGTGTGGGAGGAGATTCACTCAGTCAAACAACCTGCACAGGCATCAGCAAGTTCACAGGCAACAGCAGGGTTTGGATTAGCTGTTGTTGCTGCTGTTGGTCACATCTGGGACTGAATGACGCCTGGACGTCTGTTTCCAGTGGGGCTCCACAGTTTGCCGGTATATATCAATGATTTAGACTTAAATGTAAGCACCACGATTATACAAAAGTTGCTGATGTGTTTTAGACAATGAGGGAGAAAGCCATGGGCTGGGTCAGGTGGACAGAAAAGTGGTGAATGGAAATTTAGATAATGAGAGGTTAGGAACACACTTCAGTTAACTTCCTATAAAAATAAGGTCACTTCAGGGTAATGGAAAAAACTGATTGGTGAGGATCTGATGAATCTATATTTGTTTTATTAAGTTTATTTACTTAAGTCAGTTAATAATGAAATAAATAAAGACACGGCAGAACATCCCAGCCCTGTGGAATACACATCCAGTTCCATGTGGAAAAAATCGGGCACTTCCATTACGCTTGGCAATCACAAGTGCTGGAGCAGCAGGAAGCAAAGGGGATTGGTCCAGAGGTATTTTTGTGACCGGAAGACTGTTTCCAGTGGAGCTCTGGATTGTTCAGGACAAGATTCCCTGCTTTGTGTGGTATATATGAATGATTTAGACTTTAAGA